>NC_133751.1:20584303-21879303 GCF_036562045.2 Rhinolophus sinicus
TGGTTGTAAGAAAAGGCAAAGCAAGAGAAAGATACTGAGTGTTGTGGGATCTCAGAAAAGGGAGAAATGTCAGTTACCAGCAAATTTATCTCACCTTGAGAAAGTGCTGATGAGAACCTGAGACTTTTGTCCCTTATCAAATGTGCAACAGCAAAATTTAGCTAACTACCGTCACAGCACAATGTCCTGGACCCTCTTCTGTTGTGAGTTATTAAAGGTGCAAGCCCAGCTAATATTCAAAGTCAGGAGAGATCAATGATATTAATATAAATCCCCTTACATGTGACTCCTATTTTGCTCCAGGTAGTGGAGCAGTAATATACCACATTGTCATATTCTACCTTTTCCCCTTACAATTATTGTACTCAGCTGTAGCTAGCTTTTAAAAATAATTCATTATCTTTAAAAAAATTGAAAGAAGTAAAATGAAAATATCTTGGTCTAATAAAGAGAGCATGGACTGTTGAATTAATCAAGACTGTTGAATCCCAATTCTAAAAAAAAGTCGATCTGATAACACTGAGTTATCTCACTCAACCTCAATTTTATGTCTAAAATGGAAATAATACCTTTGTGATTGTTATTGATGACGGTTGGTATTAAATGAGAACAGAATAAATCAAGTGCCTGGTAGGTAATAATTGGCACTCTGTAAGTGCTTAACTCATTTTCTCTTTATTTGTAATGGAATTCTCAGCTGACATAATTTTTCAACTTTAGATTATTTTACTCTTTATAGGACAGAGTGTAAAAGGGCACAGTATCATTGTATTGCAGTTTCTTTTTTCTCCCTAGGTCAACATTACTAAGATTTTTGTCCTCGTCTCTTCCCTGGCCAGGAGATTTTATTTTCAGTTATTTTGGTTAAAATTATATGTCAATATAATTGGTATATTTTAAACTAACAGAATTAAAAAATAAAGTTTGAATGATTAGTAATTAAAATTTAAAACACAGCTTTTAAATCAAGTTACATTTTATGACTAGACTTTTTTTTTAAATTTTATTTTATTAAATTTATTGGGGTGACAATTGTTAGTAAAACTACATAGATTTCAGGTGTACAATTCTGTATTACATCATCTATAAATCCCATTGTGTGTTCATCACCCAGAGTCAGTTCTCCTTCCATCACCATATATTCGATCCCCCTTACCCTCATCTCCCACTCCCCACCCCCCACCCCCCTTACCCTCTGGCAACCACTAAACTATTGTCTGTGTCTATGAATTTCTGTTTCTCATTTGTTTGTCTTGTTCTTTTGTTGTTTTTGGTTTATATACCACATATCAGTGAAATCACATGGTTCTCTGCTTTTTCTTTTCAAGTGATGATTCCTAACTATTCCTGACATTATTATTTAGTTATTCCTATTATTATTCTGCATTCCTTTCACTTTTCTACTAGGGATTTTACTGACTGTTAGCAATTCATACTTCAATTACATTTTTTAAATAACTATCAACTCTATTTTTTTGACTAGAACAAATCATTTTAGTGAAGAAATTTGCCAAATTAAAGATTTTTAAAACTCTCTTTATTTATACTATGGCTATATTATTAAGTTACTACAATACAATGCCATCTTTATTTGAAATATTAACAATTATACTTCTAATATAGCATGAAGTAATTAAAAGTTATAAGTATCTTTATTATTACATTATTTTTTTAATTAATTTATTTATTTTTAATTAGTTTCAGGTGCACAAGACAAAGCAAAACTTAGACGTTTATCATTTATATCCCTCACACTGTGTGAACCCCCCTCCCCCCATCCACTATCCCTCTGTACGTTCCCCAAATTAATTTTCAAACCCCCATGACCATCTTGTGGTTACCGACTATTTTTCAAAACCTCTCACCTTCCCCTTATCCCCACCCTCCCACCCCTCTAGCAACCCTCTGTTTTTCCCCCATGTTTCCAAAACTGTCTCTGATTAGTTCATTCACTTATTCTTTTCTTTAGATTCCGCATATAAGTGAGATCATATGGTATTTGTCTTTCTCTTTCTGACTTATTTCACTTAACATAATGTTCTCTAGGTCCATCCATGTTGTTGCAAATGGTAAGATTTCTTTCTTCTTTATGGCTGCGTAATACTCCATTTTTTTTGACTAGAACAAATCATTTTAGTGAAGAAATTTGCCAAATTAAAGATTTTTAAAACTCTCTATTTATACTATGGCTATATTATTAAGTTACTACAATACAATGCCATCTTTATTTGAAATATTAACAATTATACTTATAATATAGCATGAAGTAATTAAAAGTTATAAGTATCTTTGTTATTACATTATTTTTAATTTTTAAATTTACTTTAGCAATTACACTTAATAGGACTCATTTCTTTTATATAACTGTTTTTATTACTGAGTGTTATTAATTTTAATTTAATTTCATACTTTCTTGTTGGTATGTTAAAGAAAATTAAGTAAACTACTAAGAAATGTTTGGAAAATTTACTTTTCTTACAAACAAGCAAAATGTTATGAAGTTTCTAAATGTGTAATCATTTGATTTAGATAAGCTTTGAAATCAATATAATCTGTTTTAAGTATATTTAAAAACTTTTAGAAAATGTCTAGTAAGTTTAGGGGTTGACAATTAGAGTTCAGAGTTTATTACCTGAATTATTGCTTGTAAATAGGTATTTTTAAAAAGACATTTTATGGTTGAAGAACATAATATAGCATTGTTCTCTGATTAAATAAATAAATTGACACTTATCATCATAGAAAAAGAAAGTTGATACAAAGATTTGCTAAAGAAATTCAAAGAGCTGATTGATTGATTTGCTAATTTAATGGATCCAAACAAAACTGAATTTTCATAAAAAGTAGTTTTTTAATCTAAATGTACTATATATGCTATTATTATAAACCTATGAAATCTTTATTACTTTAAATAATCAAGTGTTTTTTTTCTATTTCTTTCTCAAGAAAATACTTTAATTAGAGCATAATACGAATCTAGTACAATAGTTTATTGGCTCACTGTTGGATAATCTGTTATTTCATTAAACAATCTTGTGATAAAACCATTATTATTTCTATTTTATTCATGACATACTTGAGGCTCAGAGAAGCCAAATGATATACTCAGAGTTATTCAGCTACTAAGTATATAAGCAAGAAATTGAACTTGAGTCTATCTGTTCTTGCCAGTTAGGTCTTATCTGAAGGAGGCTCTGAGATAGAGATTAATTAGCAGAAATTTTATTAGTGTGTGTTCTTGCAATCAAGTGCTATTGGGGAAGAGAAGAAAGTAGGAATTGCGATATTGTGCAACACGTTCAGAAAATAAAGAAGATGTGATATATATCTATATATCTGTAGAAATAGATATATAGACATATGTCAATATATATACCGTGTTTCCCTGAAAGTAACACCTAGCTGGACAATCAGCTCTAATGCGTCTTTTGAAGCAAAAATTAATATAAGACCCGGTCTTATTTTACTATAATATAAGACCAGGACTTATATAAGACTGCGTCTTATATTAATTTTTGCTCCAAAAGACACATTAGACCTGATTGTCCGGCTAGGTCTTATTTTCGGGAAAACACGGTATATATTAAAGAGGCCTGACAATTAAGTTGACGAACTTGTTACAACAATGTTGCTAGTGTTTTGTTTTTTTTTGTTGTTGTTGTTTTTAATATCAGAGGGATTACTTATTATGAATTCATACTAACTGTACAGTTAACCAAGTTGACTGTTTGGAAGTGCTGAAAAGGCTGCATGAAAAAGTTAGGATGACTTGAACTTTTTGCCAACAATTCATGGCTCTTGCATCATGACAATGCACCAGCTCACACAGCACTGTCTGTGAGGGAGGTTTTAGCCAGTAGACAAGTAACTGTATTGGGACACCTTCCCTACTCACTTGATCTGGCCCCAATGACTTCTTTCTTTACCCGAAGATAAAGGAAATATTGAAAGGAAGACATTTTGATGACATTCAGGACATCAAGGGTAATACGATGACAGCTCTGATGGCCATTTCAGAGAGTTCCCAAATTACTTTAAAGGGTGAACTAGGTGCTGGCATTGGTGCATAGCTTCCAAAGGGGAGTACTTCAAAGGTGACCGTAGTGATAATCAGCAATGAGGCATGTAGCACTTTTTCTATGATGAATTCGAGAACTTAATTGTCTGACCTTGTGTGGAGTGTATGTGTGTATATGAATTATATATATTCATATATATATATGAATAATTCATATATAGCATATATAATATAATAACACGTGGCAATAAAAAAATAATGAAATCTTACTATTTGGGACAACATGGATGGATCTAGAGGGTATTATGGTAAGTGAAATAAGTCAGACAGAGAAAGACAAGTACCGTATGGTTTCACTTGTATGTGGAATCTTAAAACCAAAGCAAGCAATTAAAACAAAAATAGACTCATAGAAACAGAGCGACCAAAGGATGGTTACCAGAGGGAGGGATTGAGGGGATGCTTGAAAAGGGGGTAGGGGAATACAATCAATAATATTGTGATAAGTTTGCATAGTGACAGATGATTACTAGAATTAGTGGTGTGATCACATTGTAAGGTATAAAAGTGCTGAATCACTATATTGTACACTTTAAACTAACCAGTATAATGTTGTATACCAACTATATTTAATTTAAAAAATTAATTTTTAAAAAACAATAGTACAAGGTAGCCAAGTATTCTCTCTCTCTCTCTCTCTCTCTCTCTCTCTCTCTCTCTCTCTCTCTCTCTTCTTTTTAATAAGAAGACAATTGATACAATCATATCTATGTTATTGAATGTAGTAGACAGTAGATAGGGTAATATTAAACAGATTCCATTAATTCAGATAAGAGGTCAGGAATATTTAAATGAGAGTAGTAATAAACCAACATATTTAGTATGTTTAGCTTCAAAATTCTTTCACATGATGACCTTTCCTTTTGTTCTTAATTTTTTTTACCACCTTTTCACACTATTCACTTAAAGGATACTTATATATTTCCTAAACATATTGGAGCCACTGTTTATGGCTATCCAGTCCCCCATTTGTTGAGGGTGACCATATAATTTATTGTGTTATCTTAAGGGATATTGGGAAGCTATTGATAATTAAATTGGGGCAGTAGAGATGCACAACTCCCCTGGGAAAATAGGATACATATAAGCATAAGATGAAAATAAGATACATGTAAGAATAGAATGAAAGTAAGAAAATAGGACACATATAAAAATGCAGGGATCAGTGACTTATAAACCTCTAGTTCCAAAAAGTTTTCCTTGTGAGCTTTTGTGAATTTTTAAAATGAAAACCAGTACAATAAAAACCATTGTTGTTTTTCCCTTTCTTACTTCTTCATTCCCTCCTTTCTAATTGTGTTCCACTTTTATATTTTATTTCCTTTTCCTTTTCTTTTTTGCCTGATCTTTCAGAATCCTTATAGATAGCATAAATAATTGATTTTAAGTGTCTATTTTCATTATCTAGTCCTGTTACTGTCCTCTTGTATTGGGAAATAAATCATGCAGTTTTTGTTTGTTTGTTTGTTTGTTTTTTCATTTTAATTTTTAACAGTGCTCCACTAGTGTATGCTTGACTAGTGGTAAGTTGTTTTAGTTATTTTTGAAGAGATCATAAATTACACATAAATAAGGACATTCATATGTATGCTCATTTATATATATATATATATATATATATATATATATATATATATATATCATTAATTATATAAGACAGTATAAGTGTTAAAGGTTAGAAGTTCACGCTGCTAGATTTTTCTCACTTTGAAACTATCTGGACTAACCACCACTTTTAATCTTATCATATTTTCAATTTGAGCTAATTTCAGAATACTAAACAAACTCACCAATTCAAAATCATGCTATATAGATTGTGCAAAAATATGGTGTGGAAGCTGTCTTTAAATCAATGCTAACATGACTAGAATATTTAACTAACATTTTAAATTGTCATCTAGTAGATCTCTATTTAAGAACAATATGAATGGTCATGCATTTGGTACTAGATTAAGATATGAAATGGGTGATTTATTCCAGTCACTGGAAATATTTGAATATTAAACACCTTATTTAGAAACAATATGCGTCTATTATTAGACTGATTTTGTATAAGCTTGTAGGAAGAAGTACAAAGTCACCTGTCTTTGATAATTTAAATAAAAGCAATAATATTCAGGATTTGACTTCCTGAGGTGAATTCCGCTACCATGGCAAAAACTGGTATAGGGCCACAATAGTCAAAATATAGAAGAATGAAATATGAAGTCACAAGTAGTACAGATGTCAAAGAGAATCATTTAACAGAAAATTCTAGTGGTATTACTGTGTTTCCCCAAAAATAAGACCTGACCAAAAAATAAGCCCTAGCATGATTTTTCAGGATGACATCCCCTGAACATAAGCCCTAATGCATCTTTTGGAGTAAAATTTAATATAAGATCCGGTCTAATTTTCAGGGAAACATGGTAGTTACTTTTAAATATTTTGTCACTGTTTTTACACAGCTTTTATTTTCATTTTATGATAAATAATTGTAAAGGTTTATATTTTGAAACAGGCAAATGGCCAATGTAGCTTACAATCAGTGCAATAATATTTATTTATTTCCAAAACACTAAATCTAATTCTTTATAACATTTCTATTGGAAATAAATGTAAGAAATTTCTAGAATTACAGAAGGATTACATATGTCAGCATGGCTAACGATTCATAATTATTAATGCCCCAGTCTGTACATTAAGATGAATTAGGAAATTCATAGTTAATATTTTCACACCTGTTTCAGTTTACATTCAAATAATGGACTATTTTTATTTAACACCAATTTTTGTGTGCTTTTTTTTTTTTACCATGCACCAAAAAAACTAAAGCTTGTATTTTATCTTAAATTGTTCCCAGCTCACTTTTTGTCTTATGGAGTTATTTAAGAGGGTAAATCATTTTAGACTTCATTGTAACATGAATCCGTAGGGTCTTATGATATTTTCATGTTCATCTCCATTTATAAATGCTGTGTGGATTCAAGGTTCAAGACAGCCTATAAAAAGCTAACACTTGACTAAGAAGGCCAGGTGCAAATCCTAGCAAGATGTCCAGGTGTTGTGTGGAAATAAACTTTCTTTGCATTCTCCTATAATATCAGTTACATTTAATTCATCAGTGTGTACCTAGGCAACAGCAACACTGCAAATTGTAATCATCTGAGTTGACTGAATATCTATAAATTCCAGAATAATTAAAAAGAGCCAATAAACTAGAAAAAACAATTTTCAGGAGTATGTCATTTTTCAGTAGTATTCTGCAATTCTATAGAAGTCTTGTGAAAATGGGATGGTGTAATTTCTAATAAATGATATAATGGATCAAAGAGGGAGAAATAAAAGGAAATATACGTATTGTACCATACAGACTGGTGGCAACATACATACATGTTGGTGGCAACAGGCTGGTAGCAACATCATGATTCCATGATGAGTATTATTGTCCAATTTTCTTTACAACAGCAAAGATAACAGAAGTAATGATTATGATTACAAGATATTCTCACATTTGGAATATCTTGAAAAAATACCTCATAATAACACTTAACTCCTGGAAGAAGAAAAACTATGCTATCATTTGGAAAAGAGTAAATTGAAAATGCAGTAGAGTTAAGTCTTATAAGGTGCTTGAAATGTAAGTATCCCAAAATCCTTAGCAAAATTTGATAGAATACTAAAAATATATAGTGTGTATCATAAGTGCAATATATACATACTTAGTTGTTAAATAATTGAAGGCAACAAGATTTTATGTATTTGTTTTCACTGCCTCCACCTCCTAAACAATGCACGCAACCAACAAGACATTTACTTTTAAAATTTTTTTTGTTCCGGTATTGGATAAAATCTTAATTAATTTGACAAACATTTTATTCTTTTCTTGCATAGACTGACATTATGATGGAAGCTCAATATTAAGGAACTTCTCTTTTATATATGGTCTAAATGTTAAGAACTTTGCTAGCTTGAAGCTTATTTTAAAGGGAGTTTAAAAGGAGTTTCACACATCATTTTCTTAGTTTCAACCAAACCTTGAAGGCTTGAATTTAATTGAAAATGTTAAAGTTTCATTTCAGGCTTCAGAGATCAAATCTTCTGAGAAAAGAAGGGTAATTTAAAGACAATTACCTTCTTTGGAATGTAATATAAAATCATCCTTATTTTCAAATTAAGGATTTCCATATTAAGATCACCTCTAGTTTAGTGGCTGGTAAATAGTACATTGCTGACATGAATACCTGTGGGTCCCTTTAAAGCAGCTATAAGTTAATCAGTTCCCTACCACCTGCTGGCTCTCTAATGAAGAATGATACTTTGCTGAAATTTAAAGACGCTCAACAATCAGATTCTTCATATTGATTCCAACTATAGAAAACATTTCTCTCTATGTCACAGCTCTGGGGATGTGGTAACAGTCTCGGCCTTGTTGTCAGAAGGTTAACATTCAAGTCTTGGTTCTTCTAATTCACTGGCTGTTTTAACTTGTACTTTTTTTTTTTTTTTTTTTTTTAACTATGTGGGTCTCATTATCTCTAAGACTTGTAAGAGTAATACTTCTACTACCTACTCCTATAAATGTTTCAGTCCTATTTCTTTTGAGATTGTAGTTGTAAGAATAAACTGGAATTATCTATCTAACAGCTGGTAAGTATACAGTGCTATACAACATTTAAAAATGGAACTTTTCTGGTGTGTACATAAGTATAAATTTCAGGGATGATCAATGATTGTAGACTAATTCCACTGTGTGATGGTTAATTTTATGTGTCAGGTTGGCTGGGACAGGGTGCCCAGATGTGTGGTCAAATATTATTCTTGATATTTCTATGAGAATGTATTGGGATGAGATATACATTTAAATCATTGGATTAGGAAATCTCCCACCTTAATGTTGATGAATCTCATCCAATCAGCTGAAGACCTGAATAGAACAAAAGACTGAACTCTGCTGAGTAATCAGAAATTCTGCAGCAGAGGCCTTCAGTCTTGAACTACAATTCTAGCTTCTTTCTGGTCTCTAGTCTGCTAGCACACTTTGCAGATTTTGAACTTGCCAGCCTTCTTCATTATGAGAGATTTTAAATCTCTCTCTCTCTCTCTTCTCTGTGTGCGTGTGTGTGCGTGTATATATATATATGTGTGTGTGTGTTTGTGTGTGTATACATATATGTACATATATCTGTGTGTATATACACACACACACATATATATACACATATATATATATGTATATATACACACAAAAAAAGTATACACATTTTAAGAAAGGAAAAAGTGTATTAAAATTGAATACAAGTCACATTTGACTTCTGCAATTACAAGAAGTGCTCTAAGTGGTTATCATCAGCATTAATTTTAATACAGTTTTTTTCTTTCTTCAAATGTGTACACATTTTTTTTGGCACCCTCTGTATATATACACATATATGCACCCTATCTGTTCTGTTTCTCTGGAGAACCCTGACTAACGCATACTGAAAAATCATACATTAAAATTTATAGAAATTGTGCTTTTATAATATTGAAGATTTATCCTTCAAAAACAATGTTACCTTTCACAAGTTAGGTTTTGTATTGCCTAAGTCTCTATTTCCTTCCTACTGATGATATATGGCAGATGATATTCAGTTTCTCCAATTTGCAGCATTCTCAGGCCACGATCCTTAATCAAAACAGGTCCCTAACCCCCATTCTAGGACACAGTTCCACCTCTTCAGTGTTAACAGAAGCAGTCACACAAAGCAATGCCCTCTCTACTCCACTGAATACTTTGAAATATTCCTGTACAGAAAAGGGGTCTGTCTACTCCTTTACTAAGTTTCTCCCATGAGAATGGGACATCCCTGGTTAAGAACCTGGCTGTTGTCATCCATTTCTACTAGCTCAGCAGGCCAAGTGTTATTTGAGATCAAATCTTAGTCAATGTGTCCCCAAAATGACGTGTGCCAGAAATATATTTGAATCCAGTCACTATTCAACATGCCCCTGATCCTTTTAGTTCTTGGGGAGCCGCTCCTCCCTTTCTCAACTAATTTTCATGTCCTCTTATTCTCTCATCTTCCAACACTGAATCTTCCATACCCTGGATGCTCTCAATATTGATTCCATTGCAACCTTTTTTCCTTGTGCCATTGTAAATAAATGTGACCAATATCTGTCTACCTTTTCAACAGAGGTCTGCTACCTGCTTGCTTTGATTAAAACTTGTTTCTCCCCTGAGAACACATTCTGCTGTGGCCATCCACTGTGGGATTACAATCAAACATGATTTACAGAGCCAGGAGTGGACTCTGGTGTTCCCTTCATTATCATTTCTTTTTCTGGATCTCTGCTACGTGCGCATGTTCTTGTGAGTTTCAGGCAATTTAGCTACAAGCCCCTCTTCTTCTCTAATCTAGTCTCATTCCATGGTATCTTTCAGATAAGAGTCATAAACATTGTCTTGTCATCACTCCAAATCCTATGAAAATGTAAGGACAACTTAACATCCAATTTTGGCAAGTCTATCAAAAAACTATTCTCAAAACTCACAAAATACTTGAAATGCAATGCCAGTCATACCTTGTATCTCAAAGAGCTTAAATTTAGAGGATTTTTTTCCTCTTATATCCAATACATTCCAATCCTTATATACATATCTTTTCATGCTTTCACTCTTGTTGTATTTATCAATATCACAGAACCTTCAACCCTTTATCCCCTCACAACTTACCAGGTATATCTAGGCTCTCTTAATCAATGCTGTCATTCATTTTTCTATTCTACTAACTCTTGGAAGTTAAACATTGTTGGATAAAATTATACAGTTATGCACAATTGTGAAAAAACAAATACATGGACTCAAACTACAGTCAGAATCTTAATACCAAGATTTCATTTATCTTTTAAATATCTCAATCTCATATTCCCATCAAGGCTATATTCCAAATACTTACCATTATCCACAATACTATGATCATTACCTCACCTCACATTTTATAGAGAAAATGAAGTTCACAGGTGTTATCTATCAAAAGAGAAAAACTTCAATTCCATTTAATACATATTTATTTTCCCTTAGCCTTAGAAGATAAAGTTTACTTCATGCTTAAGGCTAATTACATCTTCAGCACACCTATTTGCCCTCATCCCTTTGGTCTGCATTGAAGTATCTATAAGTCTCTATCCTTAAGAAGAAAAACAAAAATAATTAAATCTTCCCTGTACCCCCAACTGTCTCCCATTACTGTTTTATCTTTTATTATTCTCATCTGGCTTCTTATAATATGTGTCTACATTTTCTTATCTCAGTTTTTCGCTTCCCATTAATGCTCCAAACCCTTCATTCTAGAGCCATTGGCCATCACTTTACTAAAAGTGTTGTTAAACCCGTTGCGTACGGATCACGAGACTCTTCACGAGGGATTTAAACCCCACCGTACGCAACGTGTTCAAGGCATCAATCTTCACCCACTATAAATCTAGGTTATATTTTCAACTAGATTTTTCAGACTGTTTTATGCACTTGAATCTATTCATTTCATCCTCTTTCTTTAGTTGAACAAATGTATTTGAATGCAATATCTTAAAGTACTGTCCTGCTGAGAAAGGTAAACCTTGGTTGCTACCCTCAGAAAAGTTTTTTCTAGAGGGAATTCAGACACTTTACAAGTTATTACAGAAAAACTGTCATTGTGATAATTGTTTAAAATTGTATTAGAGAAGAACATATGGGAGTCAGTAAAGACATCTAGAGAAATGTATGTTTAATCCTGAAGAATGGGAGAGTTTTGCTTGAAATGCTCTTCTCTTTTTATTCACCTGAGCCCACACATTCCACACTTCCTGCAAGACACCTATTCCTCTTCTAATCTCTTAAATACTGTTCTCCCTCAATTCTCAGTTCTTTCCTCATCATTCTGTACATATGTTCTGATTTTTTTCCTCTTATGGTTTTCCCTACCCTGATTATAGTAAACCTTTACTCAGGATGGCCTATACTCCATCCAAAGGCTGACTTCTTTTAAATGCAAGGTCAAAATCCTCTTAAATCCTCTAGGATACAGTGCTTATAAATAGTCAATGCTCCCACAAAACCCTATGTATCTGACATGTCTATTTCTATATTTTTTCATAAGTATCTATTCATTAAACTATTTTTCCTCTCAACTATGAGTTCCTTGAAGGAAAAAGATGTGTTTTAATTAGTGTTGTAGCTTTATAATTATTAAATGATATGTAAATAGGGGGTACTACATACATTTTTCTTAAAAAAATGAATCAATGCATGGATGAGAAAAAATTAAATGATCCTTTTATAAAACACACTTGCAGTTAATTTACAGGCCTGTTTACATGAATAATGTCAAGATGGGTGAACATCTAGGATTTTTAATGTAGTTGGAGAATGTGATTGCTTGGAAGTAAGTAAAAGAACAGATTTTGAAATAAAATCCAATGTATGTTTAATGTGTGATAATTCTTGCTGCCTTGCAACCTGAAACCAACCAGAGGCATCTGTCTCTGTCTTCTTGATGTCACTAAAACAATGATCAGACTTATCTCAGCTATTATTTAACTAAACCACAGCTACAGACACATTTTATTTCTACTTCTGTGGCAAATTCTTCAGTTGGCTTTCAGAACACCATTCTTGCTTGATTTTTCATTTCCCTGTTTGGACTCTCTGCAGATACTTTGCTGGTTTCTCTAGTTCTCCTTAATCCCTAAACATTGGAGCATACTAAAAGTTACCTCTGGAGTTTTTGGGGGGTTGTTGTTGTTTTTAAATCTAAAACAGTGGGTTTTCAACTGCAGACAACTGTGTTCCCCTGGGACATTTGACAATATCTGGCGACATTTTAGGTTGCCACAATTAGCAGTTGCTACTGACATATCGTGGGTAGAGGTTAGGGATGCTAGTAAACATCTCGTAATGCACAGGACAGCTTTCCAAAACAAATAATTATCCAACCTGCTATATCAATAGTGCCAAGATTGAGAGATCCTGATCTAGAATCACTCCTTTGGTCATCTCATTTAATCTCATGGCTTTAAATACTATTTAAAGACTGGTGACTCCCAAATTTAAATTTCCCTTCGATTCTGACACATAATTCTACTGCCCACTTTCTGTCTCAACTTAGATGACTGATAAGTATCCCAAGCTTAATATGTACAAACAAAATTTCTGATTCCCTTTAAACACATTCCACCCAAAAACCCTTTCAATTTTAGTAAAAGGCAATATATTTTAAAGACAAAAAGAAAAAAAAAAAGAAAGAAAGAAGAAAAAAACCATCATTGATTCTATTTTACTCAAATCTATCTGTGTTTAAGCAGCCTTTTCTATTAATTCAACACTCAAAATATATCAAACAACAAACTGCTGTGTTTTGCCATGTATAACGCCCTCCTGTGTATAATGCACATCCATGTTTTTGGCCCAAACTTTCAGGGGAAAAAATCTTTCGTTTTAATTTTTCAATTCAAATTTTTATCTGTTTACATTTAGGTACGTTTTTGTATTATAAAAGAATTTTAGCATTTTTTTAACATATTATGGTATAAGAAATTTTATGTAACAAATATAACAAAACACAAGAACAGATAAAGGTACAAGAAATTTTTTGTACCGGTAACAAATTTTATGATATTTACGCATCACAGAAGGCCAAGAACTCTTCTGCATTGCAAGTTCGCCGTAAGTTCAACAAAACCGAGTATCATATTCCAGGATACTATTTTGCATACGGATATTTTTATTGATTTCAAGAGTTATATTTTTAACTCATAAGCATAAGTAAAAGAAATAAAAATGTTTATATAGATACAAAATTAGTACTACCCATGTATAATGTGCATCCTTATTTTCCCTCACAAATTTGGGCAGAAAAGTGTGTATTATACATGGCAAAATATGGGGAGTTTTCATCACTTTCTCTTATCAAAGCCACCACCATTTCTTGTTCAGATTATTGCAGTTGTCACCATTTGAGCTCCATGTTTCTGACCTCAAATATTTAACTTTCAGTGTCTCTTCCTATGTAAATATCTCTAATTCACTTTGTACATTTTAACTCTTTTAATCTTCCAATACATTCTGACATACTTTTATTTATCTCATTTATAATGTAACACAGACATGACGTCTTTCATAGTCATTTCTTGAGGGAGGTTTTGTATTAATTTATCTGGATGTAATAGAGTGCCCACTATGTAATTGGTTAATACGTAATTTTCTTAATAAAGAATATGAAGAATATGAAGGTTAAACTCTGCATCCTAAATATATACATATAAATATACATATGTAAATTAAAGTTTATTAAAGTAAATTAAAGTTTAAAGTGAAAATAAGAACCTTCTTTATAGAAAATGATGCACCAAAAAAAAATAATAAGTTATAAACTGTATGAAATTATGGCAAGTTGAAGTCAGTATCTACATCCACATTTAGGAAAAAATATTATAAATTGCCCTATATATTGTTGTAATTTATTACAGTCTGTTATCAGCAACAAAATATTTTAGAGATTGGATATATGTAGACACTAAATAACATAAAAATTATAAAGGTTTATTTGTGCTTACCAGTTAAAGCTGATCATGTATAACTTTAATTAAAAGTGGGAAAATGTGTTTTGCTAATGCTGCAGGGTAATTGGAAAAGATAAAAAGAAAGTTTGATAATGAAATGTGTCCCTGTTTCTTACCCAAAGATAAATGCAAAATATTATGAATTATATTTTTAATAAGTTCTTTTTATTTTAATAAATATGCAGCCTCAGTGCTTCTTTAGTTCCTGAAATACTAATGGGACTTCACATTCTAGTGAATGTATTACATCGTGATATCAGTAATTATTTCTATTACTAGTATAATAGCTGCTCTGATTAATGATTAGTTTATTGCCTAACTCATTTCTTTTAAATGCAACTTAAATATCCTATGATCATTAATTTAAATAGTATCCCATATGACATCTGAGCCTCAAGCAAACTGCTAAGCTCTAAGC
The DNA here is from genome assembly GCF_036562045.2 of Rhinolophus sinicus. Classification (NCBI taxonomy): domain Eukaryota; kingdom Metazoa; phylum Chordata; class Mammalia; order Chiroptera; family Rhinolophidae; genus Rhinolophus; species Rhinolophus sinicus. The sequence continues at coordinate 20,599,363 of NC_133751.1, forward strand.
TTTATTTATATAAACATATTTAGATTTTATAGATTTAGTAAAAGAAACATATTAAGAGATTGATTATAGGTAAAAAGAGTTTACATAATAAACTAATATTTATTTTTAGAAAATAATATTTAAACACATCACGCTGAGTTATTTCTATTCAAAATAAACTGATCTTTCATCAAAATGCAATAAATTGACACGGTCATTTACCACTGTTTCATTATTTAAAACCTTATATTTCTTCACTGAATGTGCAAATACTAAGAATTAATTTTTGTTTTTCATGCATTCTATTCCTCCTGAGATACATGAATTGGCAAGTACAATAAATTCATTGTTGCAGTTTTTTGTCTGAGAAAGCATCAGGTAACAAATTTATCGATCGTTGTCTTAAATTGAACTATTTTTTTTACATGATCCATTAGTTTCCTAGTGCTGTTATAATAAATGCCACCAACTAGATGCTTAAAACAATAGAAATCTACTTCCTCATAGCTCAGGAGGCCAGAAGTTGAAACCAATATGTCTGTAGTGATGGCTCCTTCTGTAGGCTCAGAGGGAGAACCTGTTTCATTCCTCTCTTCTAGCTTCTGGTATCCAATGGCTTATGGGTCACTCCAGTCTCGGCCCTTATCATCACATGGCCTTCTTTCCTGTGTGTCTGTATGTTTCCAAAACTTCCCCTCTTTATAAAGTCATCAATCTGTTGAATTTAGGTCCCACTCTAATCCAGTATGACCTTATCTTAAGTAATTACAACTGCAAAGACCCTGTTTCCAAAGGTTACCTTCTGCATTTCTGGGAAGACATGAATTTTGTGAGATGCTATTAAATATGTGGAGACACTCATTCACCCAGTACAGTTCACTCTCTGCTCCCCCACCAAATTCACGTCTGTCCACATGCAAAATGCATTCACCCCATCCCAACATTCCCCCAAATCTTAACCCATGCTAGCATTAATTCTAAATCTAAAATCTCATCTGGCCTTGGAGTCATCCTTCCTTTTTCTTGAAGAATAACACATATTCACAGCCAAGTAGTTCTATCATCTCATTTTCTGCCTGTAGAACCCCAACATTCCAACAGCCTCATTTCACCTTATTCTATCTCTGTTCCTTTCTGTCCAAACTGGCAGTTGTTTGTTTTGTGTTGTTTATCGATGTAACATTTTAAATTGGGAATTTTTCAAATCATTAAGTTCTTTTTCTGCTTGGCAGTTTCTTCCATATTTTATCTTTATCTTCTTGCATTTTACCATAAGCAGCAAGGAGAACCCAAGTCACATCATCCATACTTTGTTTGGAAATCACTAAACATCTAAACTCAATACTTATAGGCTCTACTTTCTTTCTACTCAATATGAGAACATAAGTTATTCATTTTGTTTCCTGCTACTTGTTAACAAGGATCACTTTCCTTCAGTATCTATTAACATGTTTTCCATTTCCATGTGAAATATTACCAGAAGCAACTTTAACATTTGTTTTTCTATCAACATTCTGTCCTTGATGATGTATACCTTCTGGAAGATGAAGTTTTTTCTACAACTCCCCTTACTTCTTTCTGAGCTCTCCATGAAGGTCTTTGACATCCGTGTTTCTACCAACAATCTCTTCATGGCAACCTACTCTTTTTAATCATGCACCTCAAAACTCTTCCAGTCTTTAACCATTATCTAATCCCAAATTCTATATCATTTGTGCAATTTAGGTATTTGTTATAGCACCACCCCAATTCTTAACACCAAAATCTGTACCAGTCAATCAATGTCCTCCAGAGAAACAGAACCAATAAGATATAGGGATTTAGATTTAGGTATAGATTTAGATTTGAATATAAATATGGATGTGGGTATAGCTATGGAATTTAATTTAAGGAATTGGCTCATACAGTTGTGGAGGCTGGCAAGTTAAAAATCTGTAGGGCTGCTTGGCAACTTGGAAACTCATGCAGGACATGATGGTACAGTCTGGAGGCAGAATATTTTCTTCTCTGGGAAACCTCATTTCTTATGGCCTTCAACTGAATGCATAAACCTACCCACACTATGGAGCTTAACCTCTTTTACTTCAAGTCAACCGATTGTAGATGTTAACTATACATTTTGGAAAAAACACAGCCTTTCTCCTGTGTTTCTCTTTTACTCTCACACTACTGCCACCTTCACAATACTTCTGACATCAGATGTGTGGGGTTTTTCCTCCACCAAGCAATTCTCTGTGACACCAGCTGGGAGGTCTACAATTTAACTCAATTCTGACACTATTCTACCTGAAAATAGCAACAATCCCACAGGTTAAGGACTCAGTCCCTCAAGATTTCTCCTACCCTGTTCAAATGCCAATTGCAAATCCAATCCAAATTGTCACTTGAGCTTCTGACCAACTTGCTATAAACCTGAGAATCCCACTACTTCCTCCTCAGGTTTGATAATTTCCCAAACGAGCTCACAAAACTCACATAAACACATTTATTTATCAGTTTATCAAAGGAAATAATAAAAAATACAGATGAACAGCCAGATGAAGAAAAGCATAGGGTAAGTTCTGGAAGTATTCTGAGCTCACGTGTTTCTGTCTCTATGGAGTTGAGGTGTGTCACCCTCTTAGCATATGGGTGTGTTCACCAACCTGGATCTCCCTAAACCCCATATTTTTGGGATGTTTATGGAAGCTTCATCATGTAAGCATGATCGTCACTAATTTCATTTCCACCCCTTTTTCCTACTAACAGGAATGGAAAGTAAGGAAGGGCTAAAAATTCCAAGCTTCTAAAATAGCTTGATATTTCTGGTAAACAGTCCCCATCCAGAAGCCATTTAAGAGTCCACCCAAAGTTGACTCATTAGAACAAAAGACACTGTTACCACCTAACAAATTACAATGATTTCAGAAGGCCTGCATGCAACAGAAGAATCTAGGCTATCCTTTTAACACTTAGCTCAGAAATCTTCTCCAGTAAATATTCAAGTTCATTGCTTACATGATTTGTTTTCCACATAGTTTTAAGATGCCATTCAATTAGGGTTTCTACCACTCAAGATCTTTAACTTGATTATATGTGCTGAGTACCTTTTGCCATATAAGGTAATATTCAGAGATTCCAAGTTATTATTGGAGTCATTATGTAGTCATTTCACACCCAATGGAAGCTGACTATATGGCGGGATCTAGTTAATAATACACATAGGAGAGGAAATATCTGACAAAGCAACCCACTATGGTGAGGAGGAAGAAAAACATTAACCTGTCTTTTCATTTCCTTCTGGCCTTCAAAATACCATTTGTTCCTATAATGGAAAAACCCCAGATGAAACCAACTGCCTTGGGAGTCTGGGAAATAGGGTCTTCAGAGATCAGATCATCAGAGATAAACTATAGAACAGAAAAAAAGAAAAGGAATTAATCTGAGAGTAAATAGTTCCAGGACTGAGTTAGGGGATAGGGTGAACTAGGTGGGTGTTGTCATTTCATTTCAAGTGGTCGCAAAAGGCCTTTGTGATAAGGTAGACTTTGAACAAAGGAATGAAGGAAACAAAGAAGAAAGCCATATAGTTATCTTAGAATAAAACATTCCACGCAGAGGGGACAAAACATCATAGGATGAAGTTCCAACAATTTTGAGGAAAACCAAAGAGGCATGCATGGCTTAACTTTGGAGAGAATATAAGGGAAAATATATGAAAGAATACAGGATTGTCATAAATGGTGAAAGAGTGTGTCTGATATTCCTTATAATGTGCAGTACATAACTTGTATACTATACATGGCAGCCTTGAGGCCAGAGTATAAAGTGTGTGTATTTATGTAAATTATATAAGATCTTATAGATTCTTGTAAAGAATATAAGTTTTCTTTTTAAAGAATGAGAAGTCCTTGCTACTGGATCTTGATCAGAGAAGTGACATAGTATAACATTTATTATAAAATAATCACTCTGATACTTCTTTTGAGAATAAACTGAAGGGTAGAAGCATAAAAAAAATAGGGACATTAATGTAATAATCTAAGAGTGAGATCATTGTGGTTTAAACTAGAAGAAGGGATGAGTCCTGATTGTTTTACAGAATATATATATATATTTACCTTACAGCTGCCAAACCATTTGTTACCCCCTGCTCTTCCCAGGATTTCACAAGGGAGTGCCTCGGCAAACTGAGGCTCAATGGAGAGATATCAGAAAAGCTCCTTTGAGGGGAAGTCTCAGCAAACTGAGACCTGATGGAATTATATTGGTCCCTCCCCTTCAATGGATTCCTTGGAGATGTGCCTGTGTGTGAAGGCAAAGTTCAAGCTGGAACACAATGGGAACTTTCGGAAAGACAGCCAGCAGGCTACTAACACACAGATCTTGAGATTAACACTCTTTTAACTCTTTAGAAGTTTACCAATAAAAACTACACGTAGGCCCAATTCGGAGCCAGTCCTTGAGGCTGCAGCCCCTTGGCCCCGTGAGTATTATAATCTTGGCTATTGACTTTTCTTAGCCCTGTGCCGCCCTTCTCCCTCCCCACAACCCTCTTCGTGTGGGACCCGACAATATATGTATATACATATATATGTATATATATATATATATATATATATATATATATATATATACACACACACATATATATATGTGTGTATATATATATATATATATATATATATATATATATATATATGAGAGCCTGGAGGATTTGCTGATGAATTGTTTATCTAATGTGAAAGTGACATTGGAGTCTAAGATAACTACAAGTTTTCTAGGCTGGTATTTGGAATAATATAGTTCTCATTTATTGAGAAGGAGAAACTGAAAAACAACAGGCTTTGGAGGAAGCATCAGGAATTAAAATAATATATGTCTGAAATGGAAGAGGTCAATGAGTAACATTCAAAGCATTACGAGAGGATTACATTGGATGCTGAATTTCCTAGACCGATGGCATGAGTAGTATCAGATACTGTAAGTTAGGAGACAAAATAATCAATAATTGAGAGGGTTTGGTGATCAGGTAGATAAAGAGATAAGTGAAGAAAGGGCAAATTGAGATAAAGCTGGATGCATGAACCTTAAAGGATATACTTTTTTTTTTCTTAAAATTATAAAAGTAATGGGATATTTTAAACAAAGGAAACCGAAATGCCCCTCAACCTGATCTCCATGGGACGTAAAATGAAAAGCAGTTTTTATAGAAAGGCAACAGGGACATTTTTATTAGTGGGTTATAGTCAGGTTTTAATTAAGAGAAGAAATTTTCTGAGATGAGCCTAAGCCCACTGAGCATTTTTCTAGTTTGGAGGAAGAATGGAGGAGTGGGAGGGCGTGTTCAGGAGTGAAGGTTAACAAATTAGAAATTGAATGATGGTACAGAAGGACTATACGATGAGAGTAAATCACTTTGTGTTGAGACAGAATAAAACTGGGATGTAAATTGTATTAAATTTAATTCAAAATCTCCTTTAGCAGGGCAGTTATTCCAAATCAAAAGGATTTAGGGTGGCTTGGAAGGATGCTGGTAAATTAATATAGGCATTCCAGTTCCCTAAATGTTGTATTCCCTGTATTCTAGGAATTGCTTTATTTGTATTAATGACTAACTACCATGTTCTCAGTTCTTAGAAGCTAAATCTTTATCTGGGCCCTTGTTACCAATGACAAAAGGACACATTTGGAGCTGGTTAACACAAGTGGCTGGGTGATAGTGCATCTTTTCTCACAAACAAAATGCTTTCCATATCTCTGTGGTCTGTGTGGGATAACAATGTCTGGTACCCTGTCCTTAAAAAGGACACTGTCTGAGGTTGAAGCTGAAAAATAAGACCCCAATTTCAATTTCATTATGCTTATTTTGACACATTTTAATATTCTCCTGGGAGAAATACTTCAGGCCATTTTAGTTTGTTAACTTTATTCTAATATCACGTGAGATATCGCTATTGATTTCATACCAGGAAACTGTACCAATAACGACAATGTTAATGTTTATTGTGATTAAGCCAGAGGTACCTATAGACTTTCTTAGCCCAGCTAATGGCTACTACAGCAAAGAAGATTTTGGAAAATAATTATAAAACTCCTGATACGGCTTTTTCCACCCCACCTCACCCTCATTATTATCTCTGATCTTAATTTATAGGTGTGAATAAGGCGCAGATACTGTTTTATCTATTTTCCTATGTACTGCATTTTAGAGAAGAAGGTAAATATCGATGGAGGATGTTGTTTACAAAAGTGAATATCAAATATATCAATGCTGTTGATATGACATCAGTGTTATATCAAGGCTGTTGGGTATTGTCCCCACCCACGGTGCTCTAATGCATGGTCACATGACTTATTCTGGCCAATAGAACTATAGTACACATCATGCAAGCAGAGACTAGAAATGAGTTTACACATTGGGGCCTACCTCATTTGCTGCTCTTTGGAACCGTCAGGCCATGATGTGAATAAACCAAGGTTATCCTACTGTTTGAGAAGGGTCCATATGGTGCCAAAATGAGCTATCCAAGCTGAGGTCCTTAGGCCAATGAGCCTGCCAACTACTATAAGGTTGGTGCAAAAGTTGGTGCAAAAATAATTGCAGTTTTTGCAGTTATTTTTAACCTTTTAAACCACAATTACTTTGCACTAACCTAAACACATGTGAAGGCAGTTATTCAGATCATGCAGCTACCAGCTGACCAGCCAGCTGACCACAGACACATGAGAGAACTCAGCAGAGATATAACCCAAACCATTGCTCATGAAACCCACAGAATCATAAGCTAAATAAAATGGTTGGTCTTTTAAGCCACTAAATTTTAGGTAATGGAATATGCAGCAAAATCTAGCTGATAAATAATATAGTATAAAGCATTATTTAAATGGATATATTGTATAGATAGAATTAACTGCTATTTATCTTTCCACATCTTCTATATCTTAAAAGAAAATATATAAAAAAGTCATTTAATTTACAATAAAACCTTTTTAAAAGGCACTTTAATGCATAGATTTAATGTTATTTCCAATAAATTAAACATAAGCCTTTCAATACTATTGTTTCTTTAACGAATGAGAACATATGCCATTTTGCAGTAGCAATAAAATCAGAACAACAGAACAGGATTGTATGTTAGTTTGTTTTTATTGATTTGTTATAATGACATTTTGAAATAAAAATGAGACAATGATTTGGATAGTATCCATCTTTTTAGTATTAACCACGTGTAAAAATATTTATAACATTATTAGACAAAATGCAGTCATACTTGAAATTAATAAATAAAACTATTTGTTAGAACTATTTTAAAAAGTGATGATTCCTTCCACTATTTGCCCCTAGAATAAACAACAACAACAACAAAGAGAGGGACAAAGGCCAGTCAAATAAATAAGAGCAGTTAACTATTTCTTATTTCTATTTGTTGTTAAATTTTTCCATCATGTTTAGCATCCCACATCTTTAGCACTCAAACATACAGTTCAAAATCTAATGGCTTTGAGACAAGATTCTTTACTTTAGTCCATGGTTTGGACCTATCTCAAAGCAGCGGTTTTATAACCATTTCACACAAAAGATTGGAGCTATCTCAAAGCAAAGTAGGTGCATATTGATATACTACTATACTTCTAGTTAAACCAGAACTTTTTGCTCACTGAGTAATTATAAAGATCTAAGTAAACATGTGAGTGAATACAAAGTACACCTGAACCTCTGCATATAGCAAGCTGAAATTTTGTACTTTGGAGATGAAGTTTGGAAATCAACTGTCCATCAGTGGGAAAATACTGTTCTTTTTATTTTGTTTATCCTGGGAATTTGCCCAGAGAATTGTCTTGTGGAGCTAGTCTATAAACACCATCTTGTTACTACTGTTTCTTTAATTAATCATTAGAAATAATCCAGCAACATAGCAGACAACATTCTCTTTAAAAATAAATCTGATTATGCTTAAGCCTATAATGTTCGTGGCTTCCTATTGCTTTTGGGATAAGGACAAATAACTATGACATGGGTACATATGATTCTGGTCCTTGCCTATTTTTCATGTTCTTTTTGACCCCTTTTCCCTCCCTATACAGACAAATTTTAAGTATTTTTGTTTGCATTGTGGCTTGCATCCTTGCTGTGTAAACTACAGTTTCAGTGGAACTATTGCATTTCCTCTAAGTCACCGTGTTCTTTCCTATCCCTGTATGTATTCAAAATACTCTTTCCCATTTCCCTCCAGAAATCTTGTTTTATCTAAAAACTTATATTCCAATCAATCACCTTTATTTTTTGATCAAAATATATGATTTTTTTTATGAGTTGAGAACATTTGTAAGTGCTTTTTAAATATTGCACCGAACAGCTAGGTACTATTTTCCTAAAAGCTAGGTACTATTATTTCTATTTTCAGAAGTAAAAACTGAGGCACAGAGAGATTTAATAACTCCTTCGAGGTCTCAGTGTGGTAGAACTAGAACTCAAAAACAGGTTGTCTGGTTTAAATGTCTATGTTTGAATCATGATGCTATTCTACCTACTGAGATATTTTGTAACTTTATGTGTAAATTAAGTTGATAGACTTTCCTTCCATTGGCTTCTTATAAGAATAACAGAAGTAATAAATCTACAGCAATTGTTGAGGAAATAGAAATAGTTTTCATTGAGTAGAAGATTCTTATTTTTCCACCTCTGCAGTTGAAATAATGTGATAATGTATTTTAAATATTTTCAAACATCCACACACTACACCCCTTGCTAATGATTCTGAAATCAAGTATGTTTCATGCTTACCTTGTGTGTGTGTGTGTGTGTGTGTGTGTGTGTGTGTAAAATATTAGTAACAATATTTGAGGACCGCAATTACTTATTTTTCAATTTTCCAATTACTGTTGCCACACAATATTATATTAGTTTCAGGTGTACAACATAGTGATTAGATATCTATATAACTTACAAGGTGATCACCTCAGGTGATCATCTGACACCATACATATTGACTATACTGTCTATGCAGTACTTTACATCCAGGTCACTGTTTTCATAACTGACAGTTTGTACTTCTTAATCCCTTCCCCTTTTTACCCACCCTCCCAACCACCCTCCCCTCAGGCAACCATCAAAATGTGCTCTGTATTTATGAGTTTGTTTCTATTTTGTTTCTTCATTTATTTTGTATTTTAGATTCCACATATAAGTGAAATCATATGGTATTTGTCTTTCTCTGTCTGACTTATTTCACCTAGCTATAATTTTCAATCAAACTATCTGTTATTACAAGCAAAAGAAATATTCTTCCATTTCTCACTCAAACATGGATAATATTACAATCAATCATCAAAATAAAAAGGGAAAATATAGAAATATTATGAGAAGAATAGAAAATTATATTTATAATAATAACTTTCCAACATTGTCAAGGGTAAGGGATGAAATAATATGCAGCAACAAGCAGACATTATAATGACTATGCATAACTCACAGGTCACATAGACTGAATTGTGGGGAAAAAAGCAAAACATAACCATCACCCTTTGGTAAAGAAGGAAGAAAAATGTAATCATAGGTGTGTAAAAAATAAAGTAGAACAAAAGAGAATATTGTTTCTTTAAAATTTTTAAATAATAACAAAGACAGCATTATAATTTTGCTTCTTGAAAGAAGGAGTCATGACTTTCTTTATTTCCCCTGTTGAGTACAGCTAGAAAACACTGGACATTTTACATAAAACAAATGTAAGTAGACACTGAAAGGTAAAGAGAAGTTGCAGCTGTAAGGGACCTTGTGGCCAAAAGAATGACACAGTGGTGAGATCCCTGGGTTTTCTCTTGCCTCATATATACAAATCCTAGACTTGAGGAAGCCAGCAAATTGGATTACACCAGTTAGTGCAGACAAAAAAACAACAACAAAAAAAGCCTACTCTTTTTCACAAATAGTTCACGAAAGGGGTAGTTTAGTAAGACAGAAAAATTTTAGATAACAACATCTCTACTCTAGCCAAAAATTGCAGAATAAAACATATATAGCCAATAGCCCAGTTCACATCCATGCAAAGAACAAGCAGAGCATGTAGACTTCCACCGAAATCAGGCTGTAACAAATCCATCTCTGGGGTAGTGTCCAAGAAGGCTGATTTGGAACCCAGGACTTTCAATCCTGATAGCAACAAAACACTCTATTCCACATCAGAGTCAGTGGAGGTAAAGTAGGGAGTATATAGTTGCACTCAGCAGTAACAAGAGGCATACCTTCCTTCCTGTTTGAGTGGTATAAAGAGCAGTCAAGACTTTCATCACCACCCAAATGTACTACCTCCATCTGGTAGATACAAGAGTTGCCTCCCTTCACTTGCTGGAATCATGTCAGAGGAAGGCTTAAATAAGATTCAGAGTCTTATAGCACACAAAATGAACAGATTGTATTGAAATCATAGGGTATATCAAGATTTAGGATGATCTCAAAATAAATGAAAAAAGGCAATCTATAGATGTCAACACCAATATAATAGAGATTTTAGAATTTTCTGACAACGAAGTATAAAGTAGCCATAATAAAAATGCATGAATCAAATAAAAATTACAAAGTTTAAGCAAATAAATATAATATTTAAATAAGAATTAATGAAAATTTTAGAACTAAAAATAAAATGAAATAAAACTAAAGTTGGACTAAAATAAAACTAAAAATAAAATAAACAAAAAAGAAAACTCAATGGGTAGGTTCAATATCAGAATGAAGGCAGCAGAAGAAGGAATCAGTGAACTTAATGATACAACAATAGAAATTATACACTCTGAACAATATAGATAAAGACTAAATAAAATGAAAAGAGCCTTAGGAATCTGTGGCATTATAAGAGACTTGGCATTTATATCACTAGAGTCTCAAAAAACAGGAGAAAAAAGGGGGAACCAAAAAAAGTACTTGAAGTAATAATAGCTAAAATTTACTGAGACTTGACAAAAGACGAAAATGTACAGATTCCGAAAGCTAGTTGAGTCCAAACATATTAAACCCAAAGAACCCACATCAAGGCCAATTATAGTCAAACTTCTGAATACTAAAGACAATGAATAACAATTTGAATGATAGCTGATTTCTTATCAGAAACAATGGTGACCAAAATGAAGTGGTATACCATTTTCAAGTAAAGAAATGTCAACCCATGTCTTATCATCAAAAATATACACACACACATACAACACACACACACACACACACACACACATACTTATCTGGAATGAAGGGGAAATCAAGACATTCTGTGATTAAAAATAAAAAATCTAACATGTCAATAGTGAACCTACCTTAAAAAAATGGCTAAAGGAATTTCTCTATGGAGAAGGAAATGTAAAAGAAGGAATTTTGAAATGTAAGGAAGTAGGAAAGTCATAAGTGAATATATCAGTAAAAACAACTGACTTTTCTTTTATAGTTTTATAAATTGTGTGTGATGGTTGAAGCAAACATTATAACAATAACTTATATGGTTCTAAAAATATGCAGAGAAAATATTTAAGAAAATTATTTCATAAACAGGACAAGAAGTAAAAAGGACAAAAAGTGAGGTAAGGTTTTTATATTCACTCATTCTGGTAAAATGATGATCTAAGTAGACTATGACAAAGTATGTCTATCATTTTATACCTAGTGTGACCACTAAAAATGTTATACAAAAAGATGTTCCAAATCACTATAGATATATCAAAATAAATTTGTAAAAAAATATTCAAGCAATCCAAATAAAGGTGGATTAAAAAGCAGAAAGGAAAAAACAAGTGAATACACAGAAAACAAAAAATAGAATGACAGTTAAGCCCAAACAGTTAAAAAAAAGTCATCAAATTAAATGGTTTAAATACATCAATTAAATGACAAAGATTGACAGAGTGATTTAAAATACATGAACCAACTACATGTTGTTTACTAGAAACACTCTTGCAATATAGTGCTCTAACACTTTAAAAGTAAAACAATATAAAAAGATGTATCATGCAAACATTAATTAAAAGAAATCAGGAGTGGCTGTATTAATGTCAAACAACGTAGGCTTCAAAGACAATTATCATGAGAGCATAAATAATAACAGAAGAGCTAATATACCAAAAAGACATAGCAAACCTGGATGTGTATGAATCCAGAGCACTTCAAAATATGTAGAGAAAAATAAAACTGGAAAGACAAATAGACAAATTCACAAGTATAGTTAGAGATGTCAATACTACCCTCTCAACAACTGATAGAACAATTAGACAGAAATTCAGCAAAGATATGGATATCTGACCCAACAACAACAGCTACATATTTTCCTGAATCGTGAGTGGGATTTATACAAAAAGAGACCATTAGTTGGCTATAAAACAAACCTCAAAAAACATGAAAGAATTGGTATTATAATGAATGTATTTTCCAACCACAATAGGATCAAAGTAGAAATCAATAATAGAAAGATAACAGATCTCCAAATAGTTGGAACTTAAAAGCACACTTCTAAATAATCCATGTGTTAAATGTCATGGTGGTATAAAAAAAATTGAAGTGTATAAAAGTAAAACTAAAACATATCAAAATTTGTCCCTTGCATGAAGTTAAAGTGGTAGAGAAAGGAAAATAGGCACGCATTAGAAAAGAGGATAAGTCTCAAATTAAGAATAGAAGCACACACAACAAGTATCTAGAAAAAGAAGAGCCAAATAAATCCAAACAAGAATAACTTGCTTGATATGTATCTTGTACCTGTCTTCTTCTGTATCTTGACTGTAACAATGTCAAATTGCTGGTCATGGTAATGTACTTATACAGTCATCCCTCAGTATCTGTGTGGGATTGGTTCCAGGTCCTCTGCAAATCCACCAAAATGTGTGGACGTTCAAGTCCCTCACTTAAATGGCATAGTATTTGCATAAAACCTATGCACATACTCCCATATACTTTCATTCATCTCTAGATTACTTACAATACCTAATAAAATATAAACACTATATAAATAGTTGTTATACTGTATTGCTTAAGGAGTAATAACAGAAAAGAAAGTCTGTACATGTGCCGTAGATGTAACCATTGTAGGCCTAACTACATAGTGCACATCAGAAACAATGCACATTTAAAAAGAAAATATTTTCAATCCACAGTTGGTTGAATCTGTGAATACAGAACTCATGAATATGGAAGGCCAACTATAGTTTTTCAAGATGTTACCATTGAGGAAAACTAGGGAAATGATACATGTGTTCTCTCAGTTTTTCCTTACAACTACATGTTAGTCTGCAATTATCTTTAAAAAATTGATAAAAAAAAATATATATAAAGAGGACAAAAACACTTAGCCTCTAAGGTAGTTTTTGTCATTCAATATTGCCTTCCATTTTTATGTTGAAATACCAACTCATTTCTGTTAGAGTTTTCTAAAACGCTAGAAGTGACATATAATATAAAATAATTTTTTCCAAATTGGCAGTGAGAAATAATATAATTTAAAAAGATTCTTAGCGGATTTGCTGGTTAATTGGATATATAAATATAAGCATGTTTGAATCACAAAATTCAATTAAAAAATGTATCTTCATTTGTATAACCAACACAGTCTTTTTTAAAGAATCTTTTAAAATTTTAAGGTTTTTTTCTACAGAATATAATTTCAATTACAAGAATCTTTTTACTATAAATACATCTGGTTTTGTTCAGAATTAACTTATTACTAAGTAATTTTATTCTTTAATGGAACATGTTACATATTATTTTGTTATTCTAAGTGAAGGGTTACAAACAAGTTTACATTATTCACTGGAATATACTAGAAATATGAAACAAGGTGATGATATTTGAATCAAAATATTCCGGAACTCACACTTTAGGTGTTATTTTAATTCTTTATTAACAGAAATGAATTTTCATTTAATTTTCCTGCTGTTCTAACAAAAATATGTTTTACATATCTTATCAGGTTATAATTGCTACTCTTTATTCTTTACATATAGCCTCAGAAACCAAATTACTCAGAAGCCTACATGTTCTTGGTTCATGTAAATTGAAATAAAAGGAGTAAAATAGACAATAAAAGTCATTTTTTTCTTATAAAAAATATTTTGGCAGGAAATAGTGCATATGTTTGCATGTATGTTGTGTACTTTGTACAAGTACTTTCTGAAGAGATTTTGTGACAGAAATAATTTTGTATGTTTGTAAATTTTTCCACTAATAAATTAAATTAAGTCTCTTAGAAGACTAACATGGTGTGCTCGCTAATGTCTAGTTTTATTCCCATCTTCTGGGATTGCATCCTGCAGTATTCTTTCTCTTTATATCATTTTCTATACATATCCAAGGATTCTACCCGCTTTCGTCTTCTTTGTAAGCCTGTCTCTTCCTGTACCTTTGCTGGGGGTTTCTATCTCCTCAAAATCTAGTACATTGTACACATAATCTGTCTCATGTCCTTAAAAAAACAAACAAGATTTATCACTAATTAGTATAAATTCATAGGGAAGGCAATAGCTAAATAAAGGAAAATAAATGAAGTTAGGTAGTGAATATGTGTTGTGTGCATGAGTTTTGAGTTTTGTTTCATTTTATGGTCAAGGATTTCTTAAATGTCTGTATCACTCTTAAGATCTTGATGGGAATGTCAGAACTGGGGCCTGCACCCATCTCTAAGGACAGTTGAATTCAACGTAGTTACTGAAATGAAAAGTATGTATTCAAGACATGTTAATGTGACCACTGATGTAATTATTTCCTCATTTATAATGAAAATATATGAATATTTTAAAAAATAAGTTATAAACGGCTCAACCAGTCTGTAATATTAAGTTAAGTGACAAGTATTAAAAATGGTGTTTCCATTTATGTAGGTATTATAGCTTTATTTTTGTACCAGGAATATTTCTGTAAATTAATAAAGGAATAGGCATAAGACATGGTGCGACATAGAGATAAGGAAAAGGAATTCATACACCTTTGAACTGCTCCTAGCATGAGATTCATGTTAGCTTCAAAGAAGTATCATGCTCATATCCGCACTGCAGGATGTCCACCAAGAGAATAAGAGCTGGTCACCCACAAAGCCTGAAATTCATAATCAACTGAGCAACACACAACTCTGTCAAAAAGTGTAGTTGACATGCAAAGGAAATCCTTGTTAAAGTTTACTTTATAGTTTCAGAATGATTGCAGATAATATTTTCATAATATTCTCCTCCATGGGAAGGAAGAACATCCTAATTTTTACAACTAGACTTTGAAAATAATTTCATTATTATATCTTTACTTTCTGTACAAAAATAGGAATGTGTCATAGGTAAAACATCAAGATATTTATAGATTACCTAACAAATACAAAAATGCATAAAATAAAAACAAATTAGACACATTTGTCAAATTCTGAAGAGAAATTTTACCTTTTTGACTTTTGCACAGCTCTGGGGTTCTGGGTGTTTATCAAAGGTTTTGACCCCTAGCCCTAAAAATCATTACAATCTATATTTTATCATTCAATAAATAAATAGCTGTCTTTCTATTACTCAAATTGTCTGGGTGAATCACTTGACAAAACATTTTGGTGACTGATTGTTTTTCAATTCAATTGATTGTGTTGGCGGTGTCAGGACTTGATGTAGCCAAGTGTATGGAGGAACACAAGGACCTCTTTGTATGTCCAATCCCTAACTAAGACCGTGTATAAAGCGGACTCTCAAGACCCGTTTGTTGTTGCTAGTGTAGTTGACCAAATCTTCATTTCCATGATGTCACTACAGCTCTATGCAAAGCAGAAAATTCAATTAATGTCATATAAATGACTTTTTTTTTTTCCCCCATGTAGATACCCATCACTTTAGGACTGAACATGTACAGTGAAACTTGACTTTGTGTTTTGTAACCACCAAAAACTTTCGAGCACCCTATTTTACATTTGCAGCATGAACCACCTGAGCCCATGCATTCCCAAGTAGAGGCTATAGAATTTACTTTCTGGCCTTCCCTCGAAACTAGATAATAGACCTGTGACCTAGTTCTTCTTATCAGGTTGATGAGTGGGATTTTTGAGTCACAAGTTAAGAGTGGAGTTTATTCTGAGAAGGGTGGGGTCAGAGACACCTGTCTTTCCAGGCAGAAGTGGGTAGCAGTGGCAAAAGTGGTTCCATTTGATCACAAGCATGAGTGTTGCTTTCAGTAGCTGCAGCAAAGATGCATTTGTGGTTGCCATGGAGAATTATTCCTGGCTGAGCAGGCTTCAGACCTAGTTCTCATGTCTTCTTGGAGGTAAGGTATTCTATTATCCATAATATCTTTCAATATGTTCTCTCTCTCTCTCTCTCTCTCTCTCTCTCTCTCTCTCTCTCTCTCTCTCTCTCTTTCTTTTAACAAACTAGATCAGGTCTTGTTTCTTGCAACTAAGAACCTGAGAGAGTAGACAGAGTTAGAGTCACCTGATAAAAGTCTCTCATTGTGTCTATCAAAATGTGATATTCAGAGATTGACTTTATTTCTGAAGTTTCATAGACAGGTAGGAGTAAAATCATGATTACAGCCCATATCTTTCCAATGTTAATCCTGTGTATTCTTATGGAAAAAAAAACCACATACTTTTTTTTTTAAATCCTTTCAATATTTAAATATATGGATATCTTACTTCCACCCCAAAGACAATTTTATAACTGTGTGACTGCTCATTTTGTCTTATCAACGTAGTTAAAATTGATCAAGAAATAAATTTCCTTTGTGATATTAAAGCAACAGAGAAAGAAGCCCACCACATTTTAGCAATTATGTCAATGAAAGCTCCTTAGATATCAAATCATTTTCCACAGAAAGAACTAGATTTGTCTAACTATCAATTCAATAGACTGATATGTAGTGGGAAACTGGGAAAGGGAGACTTTTCATTACTTTCCTTTACTCTCTGGGCCTTTTAAAAACTGTTAGAGTAAAACAATCCCCAAAAATGTTTCCTCTGGGTTTGCAGTTTTAAAGCTATTACTGCTTTAAAGAGAAATGATAAACTATAGGAAATTATTTATAGGCTCAAATTGTCCTTCTCTATAATACATGACTTTCTTTCCTGACCTAAAGGTCGTTGTCTTGGGTCTTTTTAAAGCTGAGGATGAATGAATTTCTGAGCTAAGAATCATATTATGGTAAGCATCTTTCCCTTTGAATACTTTTCATTCAGCTCTCAGCTCTCTAATTCAGGAAATATTAGATTAGAAACACTTTAGAAATTCTCAAATGTTATAGCAGCATATGTGAAGAAAAATGATCTTAAAGATAGCTAAGGACTAAGTCACATATCAAAACTAACACTTGCACTGCTCTGAAAAGCAAAATGGTTGCCCACCCACTCTATAGGGCAAATAATACAACTCACAGGAGAGACATGATTAAAGAAACCACATATATCATGGACATAGCAGTCCAAAGTGTCTTTTTAGGATTGCCGCAGAAGGATGTATTTTAGGAATTTATTCTTGAGATTTAAGTCACAGAAAACTGTAAATTTTGCCTCTTAAATTTAAAAAGCATAATTCATAATATTTATACATTTATAATATTCATGTTTATTTTATATTTTAATTAGTTTTTAACAAATATTTATCACAGCTTCTGTTCAAATTGCTTTGCTAACAACTAAAACCTTAGGTAAGTGGAATGATATAAACAAAGATCTATGACTTATGGATCTCATATTCCAGTTAGGAAGAGAAAAAAAATTGAATAGTGATTATAATTACTATGATAAATGTTGGAGAAGGTAACATAAGAACACATTAGATGGGTACCTAATATAGGCTACTGTATTCAAGAAAAGCTTCAAATTAGATGTAATGTTTGAACTAAGATCTGAATCATGAGTTGGATTTAGCAAAATGAAGAAATGAAAAAAAAAAAAAGATTCAGGAATAGGATACGTTCAAATTGGGATCTGACCTGAGGCGTGGCTGTGAAATTTAGTAATTGATTTTGTAACACGCCAAGTCATATGGACTTCTTCAGTCCTGGTTTGTTTCTTGCTATTTATTTTATTGTAGCAATCCCACTTTTCATTGGACCTTTCAAGTATTTCTGTCACCTTTCCCTTCCCAATGTCATTGGGGTTGGTTCCGACTGTATGATTTCTTGTTGAGATTACTACATCCACCTTCTAACTGATCTCTGAGTCCTGGGCTATTAGTTCCCAGTTCCCCTATCCTCTTCATCATGGATTCATCCTTCACACTGCAAACAGTGAAAATATTTTAAAAATGTATTTCTGTGATAAATGTTCTCCATTATTTAAAATGCCTCAATGTCACCCCACTAAAGTATGTGGTTAAAATTTAAAGAGTTTTACACACAGCGCTTGGCCACATTTTGTGACCACTCCACCAAAAGACTTTGAACAGCTTTACTATATTTGTGAAATTAACCATGCTCTTTATGATGTGGCCTATTCCTGCTTTCTTACCTAGCTATGTTATAAACCCCTTATATTTTCCAACCATAGAGAACTAATTTTAGTAATCCCTAGGCATACTATGCTTTGCATGGAGAATTTCCAATGGACTACGTTTCTTGTATCCATCCTTCTCCCATGTCTTCCTGAGAAAATATCTTATGTCCCTACTTTTTTTCAGTTGTTAGCCCCTACTTTACTAACTTTAGATGTACATATTTGCCCTGTCCCGTTCTATACCCACATTCTCTTCATCTCATTCTTTTACATAGTATTTTATATGTCTCTCTAAGTTCAAACTATATTCACCAAACATAGGAGCATTGTCCTTTTCATATCTGTATCCTAGCACAGAGAAGTGCATAGATTTGTAAGAGTTTCATAAATAATGGTAACATGAATGAATGCCTTTAGTATTTCACATTGTCTACATTAGTTTTTTCAATAGAAGTATGAATTCTAAAAAAATAACAATTTTCAACGATAATTTTTGTACTGATTATCAGAATTATATATATTTAAAATGATAAGTACTATAAAATATGTAATATTTTATTCTTAAAACTAATAATAATAGTGATTTTTAATGAGGTCACCAAATGTTTGCACACTTTCCCAAAGTGTGTAATAATTTATTTTTAATGTATATATTGAACTTTTGAAATATCATTTTGAAACAAAGTGAAATGCATGAAATACTCTTCACAAATGTGATTCAGACATTCCAGCTTATAAGCCATGCTCAGCATGCACACACCTGAATTGTGAAATAATTTATATCAACAGCTAGGTGGTGAAAATAACTAGAAAATGAAAACTGTTTTCATACTTAGAATGCATCTACTGAGGCAGAGGAAAGAACTGGTCACTCCAGAGTTTGGTAACATTTCTTTTCCACTTATAATTCTTTTTTCTTAACATTTTTCTATTCTTTTCTTAAATACAAGATAAATTCAGTTTCAAAACAATAGTTGAAGATTTATAATCTTGGAAAATCGTTGTAATATATAAAACCTATATCTATCTATCTATCTATCTATCTATCTATCTCTATCTATCTATCTATCTGAGTATAATCTATCATGAAAGCAGAAGTTATTTCACTAATAATTTAATCATCCTCTTCAGTTATGTTTATCATAAAGTATATACTCAATATTTGTTTATTGAATTTGTTAGGCTTATAGACACTGTTTATACTAAATTAAAAGTATCTGTTTTTAATTCGTGTTTGAAAGATGTTGATCCTACTTAGTTCTGTTCAGAAAACACTTATCCAACTGATATTTGGAGAATATTCTCTAAAGAAGTGGGTCTGCCTTCAGTTATTAAGACAATATGAAGGGCACTACAGGATGTACTGTGGAAAAAATTTTTAAATGGTAAATTACTACCTTTGACTATACAGAAGTTACTTCTATTAATACTATAGAATAACAAGGTCTAGACTTAAACTCATTTTACTTAAAAGCAAACAAAAACAAAATATATGAAACAATTATTTTCAGATATTGGATAACAGATACTATAGGTCTGTGGTCACAAAAGAGAAAAAATGAGTTAAAGAGGCCCTACAACCTCCTTGGATATCTACCTACAAATCTACTTTGGATCTCAGTGCATGAATGGTGACCCCAAACAAAGCCTAGCATCTCTTTAGTTGAAATGACAAAGGAGAGTTCAGGAAAGTTGAAATGTCTGAATGTTGAAGAAGCAGCTCTGGAAAGGAGGGAACCACACAGAAACTGAGCTTCAGAAATCTGCATATAGGTCCCTTGTGTCTTTGTGTGTGGTGAAATTTCATGAAACCATTAAAAAATGACAGGAATTTTAAGATAAACAATTCTCAAATGTCACAGAGAGCATGGAGATGTTTGTTCTCCACCCTTATTAGTAATCCAGGGCATTCAGTAGAGATACTGGAACAGTTACACCGTGGTAAAAATGCAAAACTATATTCAGAGTAAAGTCTACTTGAGACAATTACAAACAAGGAATGAAGCAAAGCCTACAAAGAAGTAAGCCGATAAGCAAATAACCTCATTCCTCATGAGAGCAAAGACCAATGTTCTTTAAAATGAATGAAACAATCCAGACACTTCACAATGTGTTTTGATGTCACCCAGAGAGGAAGAACAAATTTCTCTCAACTGAAAACGGCCCAGATGTCAAATGTTACAAATGCACCAAGAGGGTATGTGACTAATAAACATCTGATAATGTGGACTTTATCTCAGGAATGCAGTTTGTTTAACACTTAAATTTCAATCACTTTTTGGATTCGTTCTTTGAACAGAAAAGTAAAAAGCCATAAGATAATTTTAATAGATTTACTCATGATAAAAGTCCTTAGCAAATTAGAAATAGAAGAAAACGTCATCAACCTGGTAAAAAGCTTCATAAAATTAAAAAAAAAAAAAATCTACACCTGAGATCATATTTAATTGTGAAAGACTGAATGCTTTCCTGATAAGTTTAGGAACAAGTCAGGGATGTCTGCTCTCACTATTTTTATTCAACATTGTATAAGACTGTATAATACAGTCTTCCCCAGTGTTATAAGTAAAGAAATAAAACAAAAAGTTTACATATTAGAAAGGAAGAAGTATAAATACCTTAATTCAGAGATAACTGGGTTATGTACATAGCGAATCCATAGGGAGCTACCAAAAACGGTAAAAGAACTAAGCTATGAGTTTCCCAAGGTTGCATAGTCACAGGACACTAAGTTAATTATAAAATATCAACTTTATTTCTAATACATTAGTAACAAACAATTAGAAGATGAAACAAATAGAAATAAAAGAAAATATATAGAGTTAAATTTCATGAGATGCTCACAATTTGTTCACTAAAAACTAAAAAACCAAAAACAAAAAAGCAACAAAAAAACACAAAAATTAAAGAATACCTAAATAAATAGAGAGATATACCTTGTACGTGCATTAGAAAATTTAATATGGTAATGAAGTTAATTCTCCTGAAAATGATCCATGAGAACTACAAAACTGTCAACATAAACAAAACTCTCGAACCCTGTTGTGTTCCCCACAATAAGAGACTTAACCGAACTGTATTATGACTTCTATGGACCCAAGACCAAAGCTGAACACTGACAAAAGACTGTATTGTTTTCTCCACCTGAAATCTGAGAATAGGCCTTTGAACTTTTTCGTAATGCATTTTACTTTAGTAAATTTGCAACTGTAGATTGTAAATCCTTTCTCTACCTCTTTGAGAAGTAAATCTCCTACAACCCATCATGTTTCCACTAGCAGCTGGGAGTCATCACTTTGAAATACAAACATTTAAGAAGTAGCTCCCATTTCTTCCATTTCCTATGAAAGGATAAGAACCTAACTTTGGTGAAGCCATTGCTCCAATCGCAAAACTACTGTCCATCATATGGATGAGAAGTTCTCTTCTCCGGGTAAGGGAAAGTGCCAATTTGCAGACATAGATGGCCTCGTTACATTGACCAATATCTTCCTCCAGTATCCCACAGTACTTTTCCTTTAGCACAACCAGCATTTACTAAATTAAAAATAGTGGTCCTGCCGGCCCATAGCCACCAAAATGATTAAATGTATAGGCTTAATCACAATGCACACTATATCAAATGTATTACATTTTAAGTCATGTGTCAACTCCTAATGGAATGCAGGCAACTTAGTATAGTTGCTTTTAAACTATCTGGAAAAAAAAAAAAAAAAGCCTCCTGCCTTTGGTTTCAGTGGAGTTGAGCCCAGTTTATACTAGGCTCGCCCCTACTACAGTAATATGAATAAAAAACCTGTCTGCTGTTTTTAACAAGTGCCTGGTGAATAACTTCTCTTTTACATTTACAGATTCAATACAATCCCCATCAAAATCCCAGCAGGTGTTCTGTAGAAATTGAAAAGCTGTTGCTAAAATATACATAGAAATTCTTAAAAAGCCCTGTAATAACAGAAAGGGAAGAAAAAAAAAGAGAGAGAAAGCTGGAGGAATTTCAAGACTTACAGTAAAGCTATAGCATCAAAACATTGTGGTATTGAAGAAAGGATAGGCATATGTGAAAATGGAATAGAATAGACAGTCCAGTAATAACCTACACATATGTGGTTAATGGTTTTTCTGAAAAGGTGCCAGAGTAATCAGATGAGAAAAAGTGATCTCAGCAAAGGCTGGGACAAGCCCCATGCTAAAACAATTAATTTTACATATGAAGAAAATTGTGTACCACTCCTTGTCTCACCATATAAAATATTATATTGAAATGTATCATAGAATTGAACATCAACACTTCAAGAAGAAAACATAGGCGATAATGTTTACAACCTATACTAGGCAGAATTTCTTAGGACATAAAAAAGCAAAATACATAATTTTAAAAAATAATAAATTAGACATTATCAAAATGTTGTTCAGAAAACAAAAAGGCAAGTGGCTATAGATGGGCAAAATGTCTACTATATGTATAACACATAGAAGAGTTGTAACTAAATAATATAACAAATTAATACCACACCATGATAATATAACAAACTAAAAACACACTTGAATTGTATGACTTAGTACAAGACAAAGCTAGAGAGATTAAAATTGTGCTTCTAAAATAAAATAATTTCTTTGCAACTTGTGAACAAGTAATCCATCAGTGGACCAAACAAAAAGACAGTATTGTCAAACTATGTATCATTGCTGTAAGTAAAATTTATGTTTTTATAAGTAATTATAGGAAACAACACATAGTCAACTATGTTAACATATTTTTTCCCCACTAGAAAATATACTATGAAAGAATTTTGAAAGTTCAATATCAAGTAGGTAGTTTTACACAACAAAGAATAAATCTTACCATTGCCAGACAAGAATAAATGTGCTAGTTCTTTTGTATTTTGACTTTTAAGTTTGTGCCAGAAGTGCCACTGAAATCAACTTATGACTAGAGGAAATAAAATAAACTCTCCAAAGAGCTGAGCTTGTCAAAGTAGAAGAAGAAAAATCTCTCTCGAATGCTCAAATAATGGATGCTGCATACATAAGTAAAATTCAAGAGAAACTTCAGTTCCTCTCACATTTAAATTAAGTTTTCTTGTTCAAGCCTATGCTGGATTTCAGCATCTTTACTTAATCACCCTAGACAGAAAAATGTATTTGGATCTATAAATATTAGAATTTTCATATATGTGACACTGAATTTCTTTTCACCATAGTGAGGCAAATTCTGGTAGAAAATAAATGAATGAATACTCAGGACTTAGTTGCTATGGAAACTAGCAATATCTTTTCCTCATGATTAAACATTGAAATACACTGCTTCTCTCTCTCTCCCTCTCTCTCTCTCTCTCTCTCTCTCTCTCTCTCTCTCTCTCTCGCTTTCTCTCTTGCTCTCTCTCTCTCTCTAACTTCTAAACTAATAATCTATAGTGTTTTCCTTTTGCACTAAATTCCATTTTCTTTATCACAGGAGTCTCTGAATTACTATCAGTTATATATTAAATAAACTTGAAACCCTTTTTTTTGTCAGTTATATGAAAAACAAAAACTCTGGGTTATCATTTAATCTGAAAGTTGACCCCAAAATGACGGTGTTAATGTTAAGAAAGATATGACATAAAGATTTGGCCTTCTAGCAAGTAGTTTCTGCTTCTTGTATATAATCAGCATGTGTCTATATGTGGACTTGCACATCAATGTGTGTATATATATATACACACACACACACAGAGTGTATTGACTAGTGCATTTCTGGAAATACGTATTTTTACAAAGTATTAAACTGAGATGTCAGTACAGTCATGCATTGCTTAATGACAGGGATAGATTCTGAGAAATGTGTCATTAGGCGACTTTGGCATTGTGCGAACATCATAAAGTGCACTTAACCAGACCTTTATGGTATTCTTACTACATACATGGGCTACATAGTATAGCCTATTGCCAATAAGCTGAAAACCTGTATAGCATGTTACTGTACTGGATACTGTAGGCAGTAATAGTGTGTTGTTAGGACAGCTACAATATCACTAGCCAACAGGATTTTTCCAGCTCCATTATAATCTTATGGGACCACCATCATATATGCAGTCCATAGTTGACCAAAATGTCATTATGTATTTCATAACTGTCATTTCAAGAGCTCTAAACACCAATATAAAAACATCCCTAAAACTCTGCAATCGAAGCACTGTTACCTGAAAACAGCCACAGTAGACCTCCTTACACATAGGATAATTTATACTGCCTTTTTGCATAGATACTAATAGTAACAAAATTGTATTATTGAAATTATTCATACATTAAAAATATTTAGTACTTAATCTTTGAAATGTGGAATATCAATGGTGTAGACTCCTGAAAACTACAAACTTGTTCAACACATTTGAAAGTGTAAAAATATTATTTCCTCTGTAAACATTTCTCTCCAGGTTCAGTATATCTTTCTGCACAAATAAATAATTTCCTGTGATCTCATCTAGTATTTTTTTTTTAATTTGGTCACACATCTTCTGACCTTTCCCAGGGTAGGGTCCACAAAAATTGATTTGGCTATAGTTTTCTATGTAAGTCTGGACATGTTTAGAATAATCTCCAGGCATAAATAAACCTCTTCTAGTTAATATATCCCTTATTTACTGCCTACAAATGTAATATGCATTTTGATTACAATAATGTTAAGTGAATAAAAAGTGGAATAAAATAAAAAGTCTTGTCCTTACTTCATTTTTTCTTTTTATTTTATGGATAAAGAAGTTGTGGTATATATACACAATGGAACACTATTCGGCAGTAAGAAAAGATGAAATAGGACCATTTGTGACAACCTGGATGGATCTTGAGATTATAATGCTAAGCGAAATAAGTCAGAAAAAGCAGAGAACAATATGATTTCACTGATATGTGGTATATGAACCAAAAACAACAAAAGAACAAGACAAACAAATGAGAATCAAAAACTCATAGACACAGAGAATAGTTTAGTGGTTACCAGAGGGTAAGGGGGGAGGGGGTGGTAGATGAAGGTAAAGGGGATCAAATATATGGTGATGGAAGGAGAACTGACTCTGGGTGGTGAACACACTATGGGATTTATAGATGATGTAATATAGAATTGTACACCTAAAATCTATGTAACTTTACTAACAATTGTCACCCCAATAAACTTTAATTAAAAAAATTTTTTTTCAAAGAATACTTGCATATGAAAGACACTAAATAATACAACTTTTAAAAGCTCCCTTTCTCACACTACTTGCTCCATCTGATTCCTATTCCGAAGAGATAAACTCTTAGATTGGTTTCTACTTTTAGATTGAATGCTAGTTCTAGTTGGGCTGAACCTAAAACACTTCAAATAGCGTCGAAGTCTGAGAGTGGGTACAGAGAGCTGTGGTGGACAAAAGAGAATCAAAGTATTCCTGTTCCTTCTCTCAGGGACAAAACCAATCATCCAATATGGAAACTTGAGGGTCATCCAAAAGCACACTTTTTCACTCCTCACATTTCATCCACAATTAAGTTATACCTTACTCAATCCCATTCTTCCTTCCTCCATTCCTACAACCAATGTCAGAGATTGAAAACTCATTTTTTTCTCTCCTACATTACTGCAATAGTCTCCTACTTTATATACTGGTGGTCTGGCTCATTTTTATCTTTTATCCAGTCTATTGCCAGAGTAGTCTATCTAAAGTAAAAATCTTACATGTAACAAACTATTTAAAAGTATTTTACTCTTTCCATTGCTTGCATAATATTTCAAAAACTGATTTTCAGTCTTCAATATGTTAATATTTGGTAAAAAGAAAATATATCCTTTGTTCAAATAAGCATAAATGTATTGACCTTAACATAATTAAACATTTTTTCTTTTCCTTAGCAAGCTTTCTTCGCATCTTTAATACCCTGAAATACCTTGGAAATCTCAGGGTAGCAGGTAAAGCATGCAATTTTTTCCCCTCATCTTTGAGCAAGTAATACTTTTTCATCATATTTTCCCCCTGGGTTCAAAAGGTTTATTGCTTATAAAAGTAAGTTACAAAATAAAACAAAACCAAAAACCCAGCATGACAGTAAGTATGAACACACGGGCTCATTCAAACTACAGTGGCTCCTGGAAATGACTTAGAAAACGGATCCAGAAGGCTCCTTTCACTGGTGTTGGAACATACACAGAAGAATGTGCTGCATAACGTCCTTATATTGAGTTTTAAAAAGGTCTTCTTTGCCTTCCAAACACCCGCTAAAGTGGGCAATTGGTCCCAGCCACACAGAGTTGGAATCTGTTATTCAAAAGGCTCAGCCTTAACAAATGACAGGCTCTTCTACAAAAGGGAGAATGGGGCTATAGTGATATATGGTGATGGAAGAAATGTCTGAGCCATAATATGACTTAGGGTTTGTCTGGGAAGGTGCTGGTTAGGGGTCTGCAGGCTGGGTGGGGGGACATGATTACTGCCGGTAGGTATCCTGGAAGTCTTCAAGGGTTGGGAAATCCCATCACATGGGAGAAGGTCATAATATATATATAACCATATTTCCACATATATGCCAAAAAATTTATGCACATGACTTGTATTCATCTTTTGTTATCGATATATATTGAGTATTACAATTTTAATACAGTTTTTTTCTTTTCCTAAAATGTTTATACATTGTTTTGGCAACCTCTGTATAATATACCAAATCTCCAATTCCATTCAATAGGAGATATCTGCATATTAGAATTTGGGAGGAAATATAATCTACCAAAAATGTTTTATCTCAAGTTGACCTGTCTCTACCCAGGTGGTTATGCATCTATCTATTCAGTTTTATCGTTTTTTGATTTTTCTACTTTATGTTCTTACCACTTAGAGTTTTAAATAAAAGTTTAGTTTTATTAATAAGGTTAATTAATGTGAAACAAACTTATCTCATGCTTGGAAGCCTTTATTCATTGTGGTGAAATGTAATAAAGAAAGACAGAGGGAGGGTGGGGTTGGAGGAGGAAGAGCGAGAGCAAGAGAGGGGTGGAGGGAGGAAGAAAGGAAGGAAAGAAAGGAAGAAAGAAAGAAGGAAAGAGCGTCAAAGAACTAAAGGCCACACATTTCCACCCTTCCCTAAAATCATACCCCTTTTTAATGAGAGTTTGCAAGTTCTATAAAAAAGGAGATTTATTTGTTTACCCTGGATCTGGGCTGGCCTTGATGACTTCCTACAGTCAATACCTTGACTGAGAGAACATGTGGAAGTGGTATCACACCAATTCCAAGCCTAGGCTTGACTAGGCCTTGATTCCACTATCTCTCTTAAATCCTTGCCAAGCTTCCATGTGAATAGCTGAGGATAGCCGCTGAGATTGAGAGACATGTAGCTGAGCCTCCTTCCACTGTTCCCTTGCGTTTGTCAAAAGCCAGCCAACTCCTCAAAAGCAGAGCTGCCCTGAACCCTATAAATGCATGTAGGAGCTCAGGTAAGACCAGAAGCACCAGCAAGCTGAGTCAAGTCCAAAATGTCAATGGAAAGAATTGAGAGCTACGTCAGTGGTTGATATTTTAAATCACTAACTTCAGTCCTTTAACTGCCATATTCTTTCTACACTTTTTCATATAACTAACTTGTGCTAAGCTCTGTCTCAGAAAAATATTCACCAGAAGGTCCTGCTGTGGCCACTCCTTTATGGGTTCATGGCATCCACGCGTATCCTTATATCTTGAGTTACCACATTACAATTCAATTATATTATAGCCTGTATTCCACCAAAACTATATTTCTTAATAACAGAGATAGTTCTTAATATCTCTAGTCCTCGTATTGTTTAAGTTCTTGGCTCATAATTAGGTCTCAATATTGATGAACTAATCTTAGCTGAAATGAGATAGCTATTTTTCCTAGAGTGTTAATATAATAGGTAAATACAACGCAGTCATTTGTTTATTTCCTCGATTCATTTTTATTCATTCACATTCCCTTCCAGCTCAAGTTCCTAGTGGATATGTGTTTCATGAATGTATTATTCATTGTGTTAAATAACACTTAAGTCATAAAGCAAAACTTTACTTTTGGAAGTCTCCTTGGGGACCATATGCTTTTCTCCCACAACCTGGCAGCAGATGCTTTCATCTCCATTTCACAGAGGAAAACTAAAGGCCACGCTAGAAGACATGCTGTAACTCTCTTCCACGAAACCTACAGTTGGATAAATGTTTGGTAACATCCTTTACCTTCTCTTCTACACAATGGATGATTCTTCCCTCTCCTCTTATTTGGGGTGACAAGTTGAGTTTTTCTCCTAGCCTACTGTATCTCATTTCTTCTGTCTTCTTTAGAGTCTCTTTTCATTTGTATTACTTTTGCTTTATTAGTTTTATTCAGGATCAGCCCCTCCCACTAAACGATATGATTTTTTTGTCCTAATACTATTCATTTAATGCGATATAACTACTCACTGCATCATTCACACCATCCATTAATTCTGGACTCCATTGACTCCTTCAAAGACTATTACGGTGCTTTGTTGATGGTGGTCACAAATGCAAGTCTCACTCAGAATATACAGGAAAATATGAATGACAATTTGTTCTCTGGTTATGTTAAATTTACTCTTTAGATTTTATCGCACCCCTTTAAATAGTATGTTTTCCAACCATGTCTTCTCTTGAACTCAGCTTATCATTGCATTTCAAGAGTGTGAACTATCAATGCAGAACAACCCCTGGAAAGGATATGAGAGGGGCCCAATTACAGATCCAGTGAAAGCAGTGCCATTTGCACAATTACTGCCCATCTATTTTCCCACATGGATTAATATTTACTCAGTAGATTATGGTGTCACCCCATCACCACATGGATCAGAGGCAAGAAAGGACATGGATTGAAATTCAGTGTTGCAGAGTGTGACAGGATCTCAAAACCTTCAGAAAAGATAGTCCAGACACCCCTGCAGGGAATCCTGACATGGACATGGCACCTGCACCAGGGATTGGGCTGACTTCCCCGGGTTCCAGTGGCAGGTAGAGAGAGGCACAGGATAAAAGATGTTTGTAGCTACCCCTACATTCCTATGGTGATATACAGCAGAGGCAGTAATGTTGTTGGAACACTGATAGATCAGAGCCAAATCAGCTGCACACATGGCTCAACTCCAAGGTCAGTGGTGAACCACTAGTAGTTCGGAATCCTGAACTTCTTTTGATTGTGATTTGAGTGAGAGTCACCCCAAATCACTGTGTCAATGTCATCCCAGTGATCCAATGTCATGTGATCCCATGGAAGGAATACCTTGCTGGACACACTAGCCACACTGGCCAAGAGGAATGAACTGTCCTCCAGACTATGTAGAACAACCTTGTAGACATGAGTCTCAGAACTCCTCAGGGCTTCCAGTCAATCATACATGCACAGGTGGGCTTGGGGTATGGAAGAAGGTCAAAGAGTATCCTGTTTGGGTTCAGGGCACACATGGATCGGGTCTGGTCTTGGTTGCATCACCCTGCTCAGGCCCCAGCAGTTCACTGGTGCTAGCAGTAGACAGAAATTGCAAAGGAGTCATCTCAAATGATTAATACTCTGAACAACAAACCCCGATACTATTTGGGACTCATTGGGACATTTCCATTGGAAACTTATTATTTCTTTTTGTTTTTAATTTTTTTAAAAATAATTAATTTAATTGTTTGCTTTCCTCTTCTTTCTTGGTTGTTATTTCTATTTTGAAAGAACTATTTGTTTGATTTGGAGACCTGGAATAATTCTCTTTCTCTCAGGTAATTTTCATCTTTTTCACACAGCCTTTTCAGGGCTTTCAAATAGTAAACTTGGTTAACTGTTTGTCCAGTTGGTACAAATTCATAATGAATAATCCATCTGGTATCAAAAAAGTTAGCAACATCGTTTTGACTATTGATTTGGACTGATGGAACTTTTTTGGTCGTGGAGAAATGGCTGATTTCCATTGTGCACTTTTGCGCTTTGTTTCAGGGTTGTATTGGTAGACCCACGTTTCATCACCAGTGATAACATGGCCCAAAACATCATCTTGCCTCTCAAAAAGGTCTTGGCAAACTTTGACTCTCCTTTGCTTTTGTTCACCATTTTTGCACGCACCTCTCTAATGCCAAGATTTTCAGTTAAGATTTTCTTAACTGTTTCTCTATTGATGTTTACTTGGTCTTCTATGCTTCTCACAGTCAGCCAATAATTTTGATACACAATTTGATGAATGTTTGCAATGTTTTAGTCAGTTCTGCTTGTGACTGGCCACCCTGACCTCTCTTCGTCAATGAGGCTTTCTCTACCCTCAGAAAAACATTTAATCCATTTGTATACTGCCATTTTCTTCATGCCATTGTCTCCATAAACTTGGACTAACATGTCCCTGATTTTACTTCCACTCTTGCCAAGTTAGCAAGAAATTTAATGTTTGTTTGTTGCTCTACTTCAAGTTCAGACATTCTCAAGACAGCACAGAAAAACATGCAACAACAATAATGGATGCCACTCAGCAAGACACTGCCACACATTGACATGAACACAGCTGTGAGACACTGATATTTAAAGGTTATGAAACCTCATCGAGCTGTTTGTACAGTGCTGCCAATGTAAGTGCACAGTGGCAAGTTCGCAAACTTAATTGTCATACCTCATGTAAGGGAATGGGGAAAGAGGACTAGAGAACACATAATTGATACTTTCAGCGGAGTTAGCACGTATTTTCTCCTGTTGAAATCCAAATTAGTTATAATTTAAAGCAAGCCATCCATCACCACAATGAATGTGCATTTGCTGAAAGTGAAATTTCAGAAGATGCTTTTGCAATTTGATTACATCCTGGTTCCATTTAAAAATATTTAAAGCTTTACTTTGTAAATTAAATATAAGCGGTGATACGCACTTGTGTCATTGTAAAATGCAGAACCCTTCCCTCTTCCTTCAAAGGCAAATTGATCATGACTGATCACAGTTTGTGAGAAGATGGAGAGATTACATAAGAATAACCATAGACAATAAGTCCTCCTTTAATTTCTTTCTCACCCAGAAATTACAAATATCCCTTAGAGTATGCAATGTTGTTTCAATAACTTTGCAAAGTATTCAACAGAACCTGCTTATTTTAAAATTTGCCAGTGGAAATGTTAAAACTTCTTCAGTGTTAAGTTATGGTGATATTAAAAAGAATGCAATAAAAAAAATTGAAAGCTTTACAAACATGTTAACTGTGTAATATTTCAAATATATAGTAATGTGTATATATATACATATATATTATAGTAATGATAACTAACATTCATTTAGTGTTTACAAAGCACTCTTATAAACACTGGATGTTTTGAATCACTTATTCATGTCAAGAACTCTAAGTAATATGTACTAATATTATCCTATTATTGCAAATGAGTACATTGAGGCACAGAGAGGTTAGTAAATTTTGGAACCAATCAATATTAAAACACAGAGATTTGAGTATAGATACCACAGTACTAACTATATTTATTTACATATTGTAATAATAATAATAATTTAACCATAACCTCAGTGGTTATTTTGACCGATTTTTAGAGAATACATTCTTTCCATTCATAAAATGCTTTAGATGTACATTGCTTTTAAGTTGTCCTTAAGTATACAATTTAGTATGAAATGTTACTTGCTCTGAGTGGTAATGTATATCCAAAAGAAAGGGTCAGATAGGTAACCACATAACCTTAACTACTAAGAGTGAGAGATGAGTGCGTGAACTTTGTTGATAGAGTGATTAAGAATAGACACAGAATGGGAATGCCCAATGATAAGCATAGTCTACATCATAACCCAGTATTCACACTGGTCAAAGACAAGTATAGACCTCATAGCATCAGTTAACTTTCTGTGCTAAAAATACTTTGTCTAGTCTGTTTCAATTCAAGTTTCTGTAAAATTTCCTTTGTAATAGTCTAAGCAAATATCAGATAGAGCAGAGATTTAAGAAGTTCATAAGAAAAAAAAAAGTTCTGGGTAATTTTAATTGACCACTTACTCAGTATGAAACTGCAGTGTGATGTAACTGCTAAATGTGGCATAAAATTGCCCTGGGAAATAGATACAATTACGATCACTGCAAGCAATGGCAATGTCAGGCAGACTTGAAGATACTATATTTAAATTTTGGAACTGTATTTAACAACAATAAGAGAAAGGTATGAACTATGCTGGTAAAGGATCCAGGAATATTCTCTGGAGGAGAGCATACCTTCAGCTGTACGAGAGTCAAAAGATTTTACTGAACAACTTGAACCTCTCAAGTCAAGTGCTTTTTTCAGAACGCTTCCACCTATTATCACACCTAATCTTTACTCTGATTTTTTGAAGTGGGCCTTATTCTCTCATTCACAAAGATGGGCATTATTTTCTCATTTTACTGATGATGGAAATGAGTTTCAAAGAAATGAAATAATTTGCACAAAAACACGCTAATAATAAGAGTAGTACAAACAGTGGCAATTATAATATCAGCTATCATTTATCACTGAGTGCTATGTGAGGTGCTCTTTAAGTGTTTTACATATTTTAAATCATTGCATTGCCAATTTAAAGTCACAAATGAATGCTAGAGTCTAAACATCAAACCATGTTCTTTAACAGTAAAGATTATGGCCAATCAGGTAAATTAAAAGACAGATATTTAACCTGGTGAGAAGAAGTAGGGCTCCCTGACTATTTGTTGTTCAATCTAGGGTGTGTTTCTTTTCTTGTTTGGGCCTTGGTTTCTTCCTCTATTAAGTGAAGTTGATGGCTGTTTTATAAAGCTATTGTAGAAAGTATATATTTTCTTCATGTCATTGGCTATTTTTCTTTACTGATAATTCTGCTTGTTCTTGTTATATGTTTTTTTTTTCCTAATACTATTTCTACAGTATCCACCAATTCTCTTTACATCTCACTATGTTGTTCTAATAGCTTATTATTGAGGTCTTTGTTCACAAACCTCCATGATGTATAATTTCCTTCAGAATATGAAAGTGTTATAAGACTTTCATCCTATTTTCCATTTTCCTTTTAAAACTTCTCTTTTCAGACATCTTTTGCATATTATTTTCCAGATTAATCTCAGAGACTATGATTAAAACCTTTCTTTCTGTTTATTTAATCTAATGGGTCTTTATTGTTTGTGTCAGCTATTTCCTTTAAAAACAGGGTTTATTACCTAAATGCCTAATATTCAACCTACACAGTCATCTCCTACTTCCTGGAATTCCGCAATGCACTGATGATTTCTGCACTCCAATTCTTCAACTTCACCTCAGCCATTTTCTTCATTGCAGAGCCAAACCCTGGGTATTATCATCACTTGAAATCAGAAGTTACTGAAGCCATTAATTCAGACATCCCATACTCTGCTAATAACCTGTACTTCTGGCCTGTTTACACATTTATTTTCTTGAAACCTATAGTTTAACTCTGTAAGGTTTATGAGTTCATTGTTGAATTGATACACACACACACACACACACACACACACACACACATATATGTGTTACCTCCTTTTGAAGTAAATCTCATGGTTTATCATTTCAGGTACTCTCTTGTCAATAGTCCAAACTTAAGCCTTCTTCTAGTGGTTTCTAATGATACTCAAGAGCCTCAAATCTTAACAAGACTTGCACATTTCTGCATTATTTAGTTTTTCTGAATATCTTAATCACTAATTCATAATTCTTTTTTTTTATTTCTATACTGCAGTCATTCTGCAATTAAAATATATATCCCTGTAGAATATTTCCAATGCATAATCTTTACATGCAGTTTTCTCTATCTGGATTGACCACTTGTCCTTGATGTAATACAGAATTGTACACCTGAAATCTATGTATTTTAATAACAGTTGTCACCCCAATAAATTTAATAAAATAAAATTTTAAAAAAAAATGTTAATTGAAGCTTATGTCTGAAACCCTGTGCTAGTCATGTGAATCATACCAGTGGCAAAATAAATAAAAGTCTCCTACCACATGGAAATTACATCTTAGTGGAGTAGGTATACTAATCATGACACATTAATTATATACATGTATTATAATTATATAATGTATTAGAGGGTAATACGTATAATGGGGGAGCAGGACAGTTATGAAAATCATGAGTGCTAGAGGATAGGGTTTCAGGTTATAGTTTTAAACAGATAAAGGAGTTAGCCATGAGAATACCTGGAAGAAAAGCATTCTGGCAGAGAACAGACAGGACAAATGCTATAAGGCTGATATGTATTTTTCCTTTATTAGTTAAAATAACTGCTTTCATTAAGATTAGTGAGCTCTTAGACTAAACAAAATAGCTTTGCTATTTCTTTTTTCATTTCATCTGGTAAAACACATCACACAGTTAATTACTTTGTGGTTCTTAGCCTCAGAGTCCTGAGAACAGCTCTCATATCTGTTCTTCTTTAAGCAAGGAAGAGATGAAAAGGACTGTGAAGAGTATATCGTGTCTTACTTGTTAGTGTATTTCTCAAATGCTGCCATATTGTCAGGTGCCAGATGACCATTTACATATCATTGACCTGAGCTTAGATATAGGGTCATTTCTGGATGCAAGGAAAGTTGGGGAAATGATTTATTTATGAATAACCATACGTCTAGCTAAACATTCTATAACAATGAAAGAAATTGAGTTTAGCTGATGGAAGACAAAGACAAGTTCTGTCCTCAGATTTTCATTGAAGAATTGATTGGAGATTATAACAACCTACAGGTGATGATAAAAGTTCAATAACAAGAAAAGGATTTTCAACCAATAGAAAAGTGGAGGATGAGGGACAAATAGTAGCAGGACTTACTTAAAAAAGTCTCAGGCAGACGGGAATTGTGTTATAATAAGGACATTAAGTGCTTATGCATGAACTGACTGAAGTGGAAGATTTCTTGGTCTTAGGGTGGCCAAGAGAGGGTCCATTCCTTTTTTTTTTAATTAAAATTTATTGTTGTGACAATTGTTAGTAAAATTGCATAGGTTTCAAATGTACAATTCTGTATTACATCATCTATATATCACATTGTGTGTTCACCACCCAGAGTCAGTCCTCCTTCCATCACCACATATTTGACCCCTTTTACCTTCATCTACCACCCAACTCTCCCTTTACTCTCCAGTCCTTTGATAGATGATTAGATAAAGATGTGGGATATATACACAATGGAATACTACTGTGCCATAAGAAAAGAGAGGGTCCATTCTTTAAAAGATGGGACTTATGTCCAGGTCATAAAGAAGTGGATTGTGTTCTGGTAAAATAAATAGAAGATAGAAATGTGCTTCTAAGAATCAGGCAACAATCCATATTAAATACAATGTTGACTTAATGTTGAATCACCCAAGTATTAACCTCTGTGGAATCTCATAAATCTGTCCTGACATAGGATGCAAGTGGGGAAATATGCCCCAATAAGACCATGCCTGTTTGATATTCTATTTTTTATACACAAAAGTGAACCATCAGGCCCAATGTACCACTCACTCTGAAATCCACTGACTCCATCATTTGCTGCAAGTCCCCTATTGATATAGTGCCCTAAGCCTCTTTTCTACATGCAGAGGTCTCTGGGAGATTTTGAGAGGTGTGCTATTTAGAAAATACACACACTACTGCCATTCAAGTTACAAATACAAAATATCTTTATAATATTATATAATCTGTTTTGAAAAACACAATCACAAGATCTTCATCTTTTTATTTGGATTGTGATGTGATCAACTTTGGATACAAATACTATTTAGGACATGTGAGTCTTATTCAGTTATTTGAGGCAGAACTTCCAATTGTGCCTTAGCATATTTTTCTTTCAATATCTTTAATAAAGGCTTCAGATTTTCAGATCTAAAGAAAGTACTTTTTTCTCCAACTTCCTGCCATCCTTGTGTTTGACCATAGTGAATGAAGGGCAACCAATATAATAATTTATCAAGTGCTTATTGTATACAAGATATGTTGCTAATTATTTTCATATATATAACATATATATTATATATTACATATATACATATACTCATTTAATCCTTACAGTAACTCTTTCATGTAAGAATCAGTATTATTTTTATTTAAATATAAGAAAAATGAGGGGCGGCCAGTTAGCTCAGTTGGTTGGAGTGCGGTGCTCTTAACTACTAGGTTGCCAGTTCAATCCCCATGTGGGCCACTGTGAGCTGTGCCCTCCACAACTAGATTGAAACAACTACTTGAACTGGAGCTGATGGGTCCTGGAAAAACACACTTAAATAAATTTTAAAAAGTTAAAAGAAAGAAAGAAAGAAAAAAGCGTCCAAAGAGCGGAATCAACTTATGTAAAATCACAAAGATAGTAAGAGGAAGAGCCAGGATTTGAATCTCAGTAATCTGGCTCTAATATGACATATTGACCACACACACACACATACACACACACACACACACACACCCATTCATAAAAACACACTTATGCACACACATGCACACATATATAAACACACATATATACATATGTATATACAGATATACTCATGCATATGCTTTTTTCTTTGATTTGCCTAATGATATATATTAAACAAATATAAGTTCTATCTCAAATTTGTAAATACTAATATATTATGCCATCTAAATATATTTCTTTCCTTGTTTTCAGTAATTTGAAAATGTTCTTGCAATAACTTCAGCAAGTGAAATATATATTTGAGTTTTATTTAGTTCAGACAATTAAGGATTTTTAAAATTATATCTAACATTATTCCAAATAATCTATATCTCTCAGGGCAGTTATATTAAGGTAATTTATTTCTGCAATAAACATTTATTTCTTAAGTTCTCAAATTGTGACAAAAACTTTATACACATATTTGTAATTATAGTCCTAATCCAAATATATACATATATATTGGTGAAATACATAATATGTATATATATATATATATATATATATATATATATATATATATATATATATATTTCACAGAGGTTTTGATCCTGTCATGGTGCACAGTGGACAATCAAAATTCTATAATGAATACCTGAATATAAAATAGAACAATTAATGAATGAGTGCGCTATGAGTATTTCAAAATGGCAATGAAAACAATGCCAGATACCTTCTACTGTATTAAAAAAAAGAAACTACTAATAAATAATCATGTAATATAAATTTCTCTTCACGTCAATTTTATAATGGTATATTTTAAATTAAATGTGTTAATATTAAGATAATACCCATCTTTATACATAATTCTTGTTACTCTAAAAATGCTAGAAGAGTCACCTTGTAAGTTTTATGTTAGGCATGATGGTCTGTACTTGGAGATGTGAGGTTATCTCCTCTCTCACCGTTATTTATCCTAATTATCTTTTAATTGGGTATTTCAATAGGGTGTCACAGAAATGCGCAATTCTAAAAAGTTCACTCATTAAAGAGTTCATTAATTATATTGTCCTTCAAGACATCTTGGAGAACTTTCTCTCTGATTTAAACTTCTTAAAATATCTGAAAGGAAAAGAGCTTAAAAAGACAGCAAAACCTAGAAGAGAAGGCATACAGTTGAGAGCAGAACTACATTCATCAGAAGAACTTCAGAAGTAAGGTATGGATTTTAAAGACATATACTTCATTTCCCCTTTAGGATTTCTATGTTGAAAAGGGGCTCTTATTTATTTTTTTCTTTCTTTCTAGATGTTTTGGGTTGGAAAACAACATGCTATAATTTAAATAATATTGTTCAGGAAGACATATGAACATTAACGTGAATCTCACCTCCATGTTTTACTAGTGTATAAATCCTGTGGAGATTTATACACTAGTAAAATTACACAGATTACCCTATCTGAGGCTCAGTTTTTATAGTTTGTATACCCTTTTTAAATCAACGTGTATTCCGTTTAATAAGAATTGACCAAACCCATAGCCATTGTAGGCAAAATAATTATATAGTAATATGAAAGAAAATGAGTAAATGAAGAAACATATCATGATTTAGTATGTGAAAAATATATGAAGTTTGGAAGATTTTCCTAGAATGGTGCACTTATCTTTATGTAGTTACATTTAGATTTTACATAATTCTAACAATAATTTGATATAATTTTATTGGAATGTAAAATATTATTCAAAACTCTTTAAAAATTAAAACACAAAATAAGAAAATTTATTAATAAGTGATAGCAGACAAATAAGAGATTAGCCATACCATGTTTCAAGTGTATTATAAAGCTATGATTTAAAAAATAATACCCTGATTCTAGCATAAGAAAATTGCAGACGTATTCATAGAGTACTTCTTAGAAGCAGACTCTAAAATAGTTAAGAATCCTAAAGTATCACATGTAAGTATACATAGAAGTTGAGTTTTCAGTAATTTGTCTATTGCAGCTTGCATGGAGAATAACCATAGTTCTTTTAAACAATACAAACTATACTTAAATGAAGCCATCACTTTGATATATAGAAATCCTCATTTGATGAATTTGTTTATCTTGATCTACTCTTCACTTATGATGTATTCTTTCAGAGTCTCATTAGCTCTCTTACAAGCCGGCCTATAACTGGCCATCCCTTTGACTTGTCTTACCTGTTTGGATTCTAGAGCAAATGCATCTTTAACATAATCTGGAAGCGTTCTTTCAAATTCTTAACATTTCTGAAAATATTGCCTCCTTATTCTTGCTTTAATAAAACATGTCTATATGCTGGGAGTTTTGTACATAACTTCTCTTCTCCTACAGTACCTGTATCTCCAATCTGGGTAGCATCACTTGGGTGATGCTTTTCCATCCCAGTACAACTCTACTTCCCTTTAGAATCCCATATCATCTGAATACTCCAGCATCAACCACTCTTTCTAGCAACTACCTACATCTTTTCATTCTTAGCATTCTTCAAGGACATTTACATACAGCAGAATATATCACAGGCTGCCTTGGTTCGCACCCCTATTCTGCTAATGACTAGCTATATAGTCATAACCGAGTTACTTCAGTTGTTTTTGCTTCAGTTTCCTTATCACAGGTATGTGGACATTTATTGTATCTATTTTACAGGATTGCTATACCAATTGTCCGACATATAATTATTACGTCATTATTATGATGATTTACAGTCTTACAATTGCATTTCTGATATACTCTAACATCCACCTGAATGATCTCATCAACACACTCTCTGATATATCTCCAATTTAAAAATTCATTGTTGAAACACTGTATATGTGAAAACCTCCCAGAACTTAGAGTGCTTCAGAAAAAAGTCTGATATTAAATACTACTTCATCACCAAAATGTCTCATGAGGGTTATAAAAGCAATATACAGTGTACAGTGGAAGAATATACCATTTTAACCGAGTTAGCTCAGCCCCCAGGGAAGATTTCTGTGAGGATGTATAGATATTGTAATGTTGACAGAAAGCTAACATTAAACAAAACAAAACAAAACAAAAACACACAAATCCATGCTGAGGAAACAGCATGTGAACAAGTCAGAAGGTAAATGAAAGTTTGGTATTATCAAGAAACTGGAAGATTTACAGTCTAGTAGAGAATGTGGGAAGGATAATAGTTGGAAAGAAGATGACAAAGCAGGCTAGGTATAGAGACCGCTGTAAATCCAGGTGGATGAGTGTGTGCTTTTACCCTAAGAGCAATGGGTAATTAAGAAAGGTTTAAAATGATAAGTTGTTATGTCAAATTTGTTCTTTTTTTTTCTTTCTTTTTTTTTTTTTATGCAAGAACTCACTGCTTCTGGAATAAGTAAATGGAAGAAGGCAAGATTAGAAGAGAGTAAACCAGATTGGAAAGGAGTTAGTTGTCTAAATGAGAGCTAATAGTGGTTTGCTCTGGAATGGAAAGAAGTAAACAAATTTCAAGAATGTTTAGAAATTAGAATTCAGAAGACTTGGCAATGGATTAAATACAGGAGGTTAGATTACCATCTTGACTGACTAACTGGGTAGTGGATAGTGTTGGAAATTATCAATTTCAGTTTCTGATCAACCTATTCTCCCAAAAATGCATTGACCAATTCCATGTAAATGCTGCCTTCACACAGCTTTTACAAATAACTTAAAAGGCACCACCTGCAATCAAGACACATATACACACATACACCCATGCAAATGCACACCATCAAAAACAAAAACGAAACAAAACAAAACTGTAATTTTTTCTCATAGCATGAGGCAAAGTGGTTACTGTACTCCATAGAATGGATGTGCCCAGAATCATACAGTGATCATTTCTAAAACTTAAAGTTCAATATCCCATTATTTGCCAGCAATATCTCCTTCCAGTTTCCTCTTTCTGCTTTTCTCACGTGTCTGCTTTATAATCTCTTTGGGATTGCCAAGTCTTCAATCTTTCCCTATAGCTTTGATCTATTTACTACTTCTGATCTCAATTTCTCTTCTACTTAGCCTTTCGCGTGGTGCATCACTTCAAACATGGCTCCAGTTTGGAAGCTGCTGGAGTGACGGGTTCTGGCTGCCTCAAAAGGCTTTTCTTACTTCTGCTGTGGGGTGGCTACCTTACACATTTGTCAATCCAGGGTTTAAAAACTCACACTTACTTTTATGGATAAATCAGACAAATCCTCAATCATAGAGAATTAATTAGATCATGGGAAAGAGCAATGCAAGCTACATTCATACTAAAAGAAATCTGGTTTCCCTTCTCTAGCTTGGTACTTTATACAGAGTTACATTTCCTAAACTGACATGGAACCTCCTTTCTGAAATGAAAAGAATACATTTCTACTTTGGTTATATCGCAGACATCTATGAAAACATAGTAGAAATGAATGTACATGCTTTGTAAATAATCTAAAACCTTTATAACTATAGCTTCATCAATATTGAAATTTGTTATATTACTATGTCGAAATGTAGATATTTAGTTTAAGATTTTTTTCTTCTCCCTGTCATTTTCTAGGATGCGTGGTGGTCATTGTCTTCACCTTTGACAGTTTATCCATATATCCTCCCTGCCCTTTCCTCCGTCACTCAATACATGAAGACAAATGGGGAAGAAAAATTGAATGAACTTTCCGAGATCATACTGTCAGTTAGTGGCTGAAGCTAAGCTAGGAAACCCAGTCTTTGTCCCTGAAGTCCAGCACAATTTTCCTGCAAGTTATGAGAATGTTAGAAATTAGATTTATATTGCTTATAATTTATGTACTTAATATAGTGTTTACAATATAAGTAGAAGACAGTAGAATACATAATATAATATGGAGATCCAGTTTAATATAGATGGTTTACATTTATGGACAAAGTTAATACTGCAACTTATTTAAATACCGACTACAGAGGATAGAGTTATTTTATGGCTGGACACGTCATATGAGTTTCCGCAAATATCCAAGTGTACTGAAAAAAAAAGAAATATTAAGCAGAATAACATCTGCACTAATTTAGATTTCTAAAAATTGGGGAGAGGACAAAGTAAGATCTTCAAACTTGTAATATGTTCAGTATTTTTGAAGCATATCATTTATTTTATCATCACTTAGTGCATAAAACAGCAAGATCTACATATTCTCTCCCATCACATTTACTGATTTCTTAGCTCTTAAACAAAGATGTGCATTTGAAATTGAAGAAGATACATCATCTTCAACATTTTGAAATGTTTTTTTTCCACTTTTTAAATGCATCTATGTTAAGTATCCATCTATTAATGCAATCATAACTCAGAACAGTAAAACAATAATCATAAATTAATTTGTTTAATATTAAGGAAATACATTTTAAGGTAACTAAAACTTCTGAAATTGTCAGCATTTATTTTATTTGGAATAACTGAAAACTCTCTTACAAAGTGAGATCTGAAAATATTTCAAACGTATTGTGAGAGAGCACTACTGCACTCCAATGGTGGTTTCCATAACTGGAATATACATATACTCTGGGGATTATACCACCATTTGCTTTAATTTGATCCATTTAATTAAATCAAATAGTATTATAATCCTCAAGAGGGAGATTACTCCACTTATGATAACTCCACTAGAAATACTTGAAATATGAGTATATTTATAGCATGTGTTAAGAGCCTATTTAAAAAATGCAGTGTAAAAACGAAGTGAACATCCACGATCACTACAAATGCTATGTTTTATGCTTCTGCTAACCAGGAAAGTGACAAGAAGGTAAACCAAGTAAATAACCATAAGAAATGATAATAAATGTTATATTAGAAAGACACATAAAGTACTGCAGAGTGATTTTATGTAGATCAAATTCAAAATGATTCACATGGAACACATTTGCTATTGAATGGTATTATATGTCTTGAAACAAACTGGCATCTAAATTATTTAGGAAAATACTTCCTCAGTTTCCAGTTAGTACTTCTGATTCAGCCCTTCATTCATTTTATGAGCATTTACTGATCACTTGCTATTTGCACATCACTGTGTTAACACATAACCTTTCTTGCCTGTCATCTTTCTTCATCTTACCATGTGGATCTGATGTTTAGTCTTTTCAAGTAGATTACTCTCCCAACTTGGTGGTAGGCTCTGTGAGAAGGTCTTGAGGTGAAGATTGGGCTGAGTGCGAAGAAGTTCATGGGAGTTTTGCTTCAAGAATAATTTAGAGAAGTGTCATGGCCAGTCAGTCAAATATTGAGTTTACAAACAGACGTTAATTTATTTTTAACATGGCAGGAGTTACAAGCAGATAAATCACCAGTAGGCTTTAGGTTATAGTCTAAATTTGATATGTTTAAATATTTTGATTTCAACACACTGGGAGAAAGAGTTAACTACAAACAAGTTCTAATCATGGTAACCAATAATAAAAAAGGAATAAATATAAAATTAAAACATAATAAAACCAACATTCAGAGCAACATTCTGCTATCTAAAATAGGTTACCTTACTATTCATCATCCCATTCAAGAGTGACATAATGCAGGATTTATATTCATATTTATTATTAGCTTAATTATACAAAGGTAATTTACTATGTTTATGTAAAACAGTGCCCACACACACATAGAATCTTTTGAACATTCATCAACCATGGTCTCTATTTCAATTGGTAGAATATTACAGTTTGTTTGGATGCAGTGACAAATTATGTGTGTGTCATACCAAATCTAAATTCATTTTTTCTTCTTGAATATACTGAGTTAACAAGGATATTCTTTCATAATTGTTGACCTGTACCCCTGTGGGAAATATTACCTACTTAGAGTTTAGCACTTATGCACAGCTCTTTTTCCCTCTTTTCAACAGACTCAACTTATTTCCAAAGTTGTCTAAGTCAGCAGGTTTTCCCTCACCCTCTTCAATGAGGTTAGCTCATATAGGTATTTATAATATGGTAAGAATCTTTTGTCACTATAGTAAACCTTAGAAGACAATTTGGGAGTTTCTTACAAAACTAAACATAGTCTTACTGTACTGTTCAGCACTTATACTCCTAGATATTTGCCCAACTCATTTGAATGTTTATGACTACACATATATAAAAGTCTGCATTGGAGTATTTATAGTAGCTTTATTCACAACCTCCACAAAACTGGAAGCAACCAACTTCTGTCCAGAGTACTTACATTTGACAATATGCACTTGAAAATGTTGACTTTCAGTTCTGTAATTGAAATTTCCTTGTTTATATGAAATGTTCTTTGTCTATATGTTGATCTTATGTACTGAGAGTCAACAAACAGTCTTTAACCTAAAAAACTGTTAGTGAGTAGTGAAATATTAAATATAGATTTAACACCAAACAAAGACAAGTAGTAACTTAGCATTGCTATTTACTATAGCAATTGCATTCAGACAACTCGCATACTCTGCAGCAGGTCTGCTCAGCCTCTGTTCTCTGGTTGTATTTTTTAAACATACCTCATTTATAATTTTTCTTTGACTTCCACTGACTCCCAGACTGGTGGCCTGATGGATCTGCTTCTCTGTATCCTGCTGTCCAAAGCACAGACTGTGGCAATATGATTGGTATATCAACTGGCCTGACAGAGGCAGAATAGGGGTTTTTTCCTTCACATTTAAAGGGGGCGATTACCTTTTTGCTGTTGTTGTTGTTATTTGATATATTTTTT
The DNA here is from genome assembly GCF_036562045.2 of Rhinolophus sinicus. NCBI lineage: Eukaryota > Metazoa > Chordata > Mammalia > Chiroptera > Rhinolophidae > Rhinolophus > Rhinolophus sinicus. The sequence goes on from NC_133751.1 coordinate 20,643,764, forward strand.
TTTTTAATTTAAATTTATTGGGGTGACAATTGTTAGTAAAATTACATAGATTTCAGGTGTACAATTCTGTATTACATCATCTATATATCCCATTGTGTGTTCACCATGCAGAGTCAGTTCTCCTTCCATCACCATATATTTGATCCCCTTTACCTCATCTCCCACCCCTCACCCCCTTACTCTCTGGTAACCACTGAACTATTGTCTGTGTCTATGAGTTTCTCTTTCTCATTTGTTTGTCTTGTTCTTTTGTTGTTTTTTGGTTTATGTACCACATATCAGTGAAATCACATGGTTCTCTGCTTTTTCTGTCTGACCTATTTCGCTCAGCATTACACTCTCAAGATCTATCCATGTTGTCACAAATGTTCTTATATCATCTTTTCTTACTGCTGAAGCAATCTTAAGAAAAAAGAACAATAATGGAGGTATCACACTTCCTGACTTTAGCTTGTACTACAGGGCTACAATAATCAAAACAGCATGGTATTGACAGAAAAACAGACACATAGACCAATGGAATAGAATTGAGAACCCAGAAATAAAACCACATAAATATGGACAGATAATTTTTGACAAAGAAGCTAAAAACATACAATGGAGGAAAGACAGCCTCTTCAATAAATGGTGCTGGGAGAATTGGATAACCATGTGCAAAAGAATGAAACTGGACTGCTATTTGTCACCATGTACCAAAATTAATTCAAAATGGATCAAAGACTTAAGCATAAGACCTGACACAATAAACTGCATAGAAGAAAACATAGGTACTAAACTTATGGACCTTGGGTTCAAAGAGCATTTTATGAATTTGACTCCAAAGGCAATGGAAGTAAAAGCTAAAATAAATGAATGGGACTATATGAAACTTAAAAGATTCTGCACAGCAAAAGAAACCATCGACATCATAAAGAGGCAACCAACTGAATGGGAGAAGATTTTTGCAAACAGTGCCTCTGATAAGGGGCTAATATCCAAAATATACAAGGAACTCATGAAACTCAATAACAAAAAAACAAACAACCCAATTGAAAAATGGGCAGAGGACCTGAAGAGACATTTCTCCAAAGAGGACATACAAATGGCAAATAGACATATGAAAAGATTACTTTTTGATTCTTGATAAAACTGAAGAAGTGAAAATAATAATATAACTTTAAATAAGAAATATCCCTTGTTAACTTATTCATTAGTCATTGATGGCTTTTTATTTTACTTCCATATTATCAGCATTTATTGCAATTCATAAAGTAGCTCAAATAATGCAGAGTGAGCAAATGGTGAAATCACTATACCTATGAATTACAGGATTTGGAGGAGACTTAAAGAGATCATAAGGTGATAACAACCTATAACTTCAAAATCTCTAAAATATTGGTTGCTAATTAATGCACATTTTTTCCAATAATATGAATGATACTATCAGTATATGAAAAGCAGTGAAGAGACTGGGGCTGATAGAATCACCCATATGTATAAAATTATACAACTACGAGGTCAGACAATTAAGTTTGCAAACACATCCTAGAAAAAGTGCTACATGCCTCATTGCTGGATATCACTATGATCACCTTTGAAGTACTCTCCACGGGAAACTATGCATCAATGCCAACATCTAGTCGACACTTCAAAGCAATTTTGGAGCTCATTCTCTGGAATGGCCCTCAGAGCTGTCATTGTATTACCCTTGATGTTCTTAATGTCATCAAAATATCTTCCTTTCAATATTTCCTTTATCTCCAGGTAAAGAAAGAAGTCATTGGGGGGGAAGATCATGTGAGTAGGGAGGGTGTTCCAATACAGTTGTTTGCTGGCTAAAAGCTCCCTCACAGACAATGCCTTTTGAGCTGGTGCATTGTTGTGATGCAAGAGCCATGAACTGGGGAAAAGTTCAGGTCGTTTTCATCTAACTTTTTCATGAAGCCTTTTCAGCACTTCCAAATAGTAAACTTTGTTAACTGTTTGTCTAGTTGGTACAAATTCATAATGAATAATTCCTTTGATATCAAAAAAAGTTTAGCAACATCGTTGCAACAAGTTTGCGAACTTATTGTCAGACCTCATATTATTGTCAGATCTCATAGACCTTTGAACTTAAACCAAACAAGGTTCAACCAACTGGCATTTAAAATAGTGACAAGGAGTTGTGAAACGCTTATTATCATTAAAACTACCTCTTGTTAATTAATATAAATGCAAAAACATAACAGAATGAAACCCAAATTATATTTGATTTTATCTACCATGGCCAGTTGCTTAAAAACAACTTAAGACATTAAATAAGAAGTAAAAGTATGAATTCATGAAGTTTTCTAAAGTTACTAGTATTTTATCTTTCTTCTGGTTAATGAGTTATATTACATCATATTGAGCATAAAGCATGGAATTTTTGGTGTAACATATTATATATTCATGCCTTTGCTAATAAAAGTCAACTGTCCTTTTACTTACAATTTGCATTAACAGCTCATCAATATAAACGAAAATGATTTATTAAAATATTACTGAGTAGAGACTGAATGGCTCAGGGGATTGATTGGTAATGGGATATGTAGTCTTTTACTTCTAGGTCAATGATTTGAATTACGTCTTGACAGAGAGTGGAGGCTATTTGGTGACATATGGTGTGTGGAATGGGGTAGTGATGTCAGTCTTATTTTCAGTAAGTGCTGTCCATTTAGGTTTCGATATTTCAAGGAAACGGCACTTGACTCTAACGCCTGTCTCTGTAGATTCAAAACATTATTAAATATACATGTGTAAAAAACAATGTTCATGAGAGAGATTAGTTTTAACAAGAATAGAAAAAAAATCCATTGACAATATTTTGCCTGACTTATGTAGGTAGGTTAGACATGCCTGAAAATAAATCTTTCAGGATGATTTAAGTTAACATGCTCTTTTTAGGTTTTTTAATTATTAATGACTTCAGGAAATACAACTCTTTCAAAGTTAGAATTTAAGTTTTTTACTACTATAGTAACACTGAGATATTTTATACAAGTAATATTTAAAATCCTATGAGAATGACCCACAGATTAAAATAATAGAATGTTGTAATTGAAAAAGACTGAGAAATCTCTTTACCTGACATTATTTTATGGATAACAAGAGTGAGACACAGAAAGCTAAAATGAATTTCCCCAAATCATCCAGCTTCCCTGAGTTAAAGCTGATCCATAAGTACCAGATCAAAGACATTCTCAATGCTTGTGTTATCTTTTGTTTAATATGGAATTCTAATGTATAGGAGAAGTACTATTTCCAATTCTTTTTAGGCCAAGATAAAGCAAGGGAAATTAGGTAAAAATCTGAAAGAAATATTTGGAGATCATATGATAATATGTGAAGCAAATCTAAAATCTGCAGTCTACTTGTTAGAATTAACAAGTAAATTTAGAAACTATTTAATACAAGCTCAATCAACAAAGATCAATACTATGTCTATATATTAGCAACAGAAATTTAGAAAATGCTGTTTTTAAAAACAACAGATCAATAGCAACAGAAATAAATACTTAGAAATGAATCAACTAAATGATGTGTAAGACATCTACACATTAATGTATATATCTTTGGAAATACCTAGAAAAATGGAAGAATATGCCAGGGACCTGGATAGGAAGTCTAAGTTTAGTAAAATTGTTATTTCTCCCCAAATAAGTTTTTGGATACAATGCAATATCAATCAAACTGCAGTATGTTTTGGGGGAAATTTACTCATTTCTTTTAAGATTTAATGGAAATGCAATAAATAAACCAAGAATAAAGGAAATGGAAAATCAGACTTTTTAAGACATGGTCTTGCAATGACAAACAAAACTTGCTTTAGTCCTGGCCAGGTAATTTGTTTTGACCAATGAAATGTGAGCAGAAGGATAGCTTTTGTTTGCCAAGAAGAAGAGGTGAAGAATAGTAATGTCTGACACAGACAAATCTAGGTTTTAGTTTGGATGACTGGGAGAGATATGAAAGTGTATTCATATCATGACCATCCATAGATAGGTGCAGGCAGTGATATGTGATTTTTCTGTTCTCATAGCAGAGCAAATATATTGACATCCATTTTGGTTAACAGCTAGATGAGAGCAGCAAAGTATCCATTCCAAGTTAATATGGCTACAAAATAATCCTTACAAATGAATCATATATATTTATGATGAAGGATGACTTACATTCATGAGAAAGACTAACTTACGTATTATTGTATTGCCCTGCGTTTGGTAGTAATTTGATAAAGTAAGGAAATTCTTCAACATTTAGATGTTATATATTTTTTAAAATGTAATAACTTCAAATATGTGTATTTTCAACAATTATAAATGCTAGTATTTCATTTCTGTAAAAAAGCTTGTGTTAAATTTAGTTTTCCATTGATATCTCAATGAGCAAGAATAACACCTATTATTATAGTGTTATTAATAGGCATACAGAATTATAGGCATACAGAAATGCCAATGAGTATACCTTCCCTCTGTATATTAATTACATGCTCTGTGTGCTTACAGTGTCCAATTTACAGAAAGCAATTTTCTCCTTTATTTAGGTTTCTGAATGGTGTACATATTAGTATAATGGGTAACAATGCTAACAGCCTGCATGCAAGGTTTTCCCACTAACTCCCCCATAGCTAAACTATTTTTCAGACATAATGTAAATCATATCAATTCTGTTGAAACCATTTTTTTTCCTTTGAAGACAATACTAACATTGGGGGAAATCTTTAAAATGTAATTAAAAATAAATTCAGACGAAATCGGGTATGGAAAATTTATATATATATATACCTTTACCTAGATTTTGCATTAGTTACCAATGGTAAAAACTTAGATAATATACCATCTTCCAAAGCCATATAGACAGTCATTGATGGTATACTGATCCCATTTTACCTATAATTATGTAGATATATTTTTGTCTATATAGTCACACACAAAGTATAGGATATCAACTTAGAGAAAATATTTTGTACAAAACAACAAAATTTATATTTATTTTTAATTTTTAGTGAGTAAAAAGCATTAAAACTCAGTTCATAAATATAAAAGAATAATTTATTCCATCCATTGTTGCAGTTACCCAATTTCTATGATATTCTCACAACTGCACTCAGTACTAAGTTCCAATATTTCTTCTTTAGGAAATAAAAGTAAGATAATTCATGAAGTTTCTGTTTTTATTTACTCTTCTTTGGTACTTAATTAGTGTATCTTCAAATCAAGTATAGCAGTACAATATGTACTTTCTGGTTAGCCATTTTATAACTGATATTTAAATTTAATTTACTTCTATTTTTGACATTAATAGTTTATACACAAACAATGAAATCAGTTATTGCAGTTAATTAATGAAAAACAAAAACAATTCCTCAATTATAGCTGTAGGGTATAAGCCTGCATGTTATAAATACCTGAAAAGCAGACTTTCATTGAAAAGATTCTGGAATCTTCTTTCTTTGGATTTTGAAAATTATTTTGGTTCCTATAGGCTTGTGAATTTTTTAAATGTTAGTTTCAGGTACACATCAATAATAAAAATTTTGTTAGAAATTGTTATTTAGTTGCTATGTTTTAGAAAGATTACCAAAGGGTGAGTGAAGTTTTGACAAAACACCTTTATTTATGTCAATAGTTTCATGTCATATATGCCAACATTTAGACAATCTTTAAAAGTTTAGAATAACTAATTCACTTACTTTTGGAGTGTGAGAAATAATTAGAGGCTCCAAGAAGAGTAAGAGTAGCATTTTAATACGACTTCCATTGAAAACCTATTCTACCTAAGTATATTTCCAGGCTCTTTCTCTGGCTCCTCTGGGGTAGAATAGCTCAATAGGAACCTCTGATGGTTTTTTCCAAGATATGCTAATAAATGGGAAGGGACATAGACTAAAGATTATTTTATTTAACTGGCTAAATTGGAGAAGCAATGAAATTGCTCAGGATTTCTACCTCCAAATGTCCATTAACATGCATACAAATATAAAGAAATGTATATAAACACACACAATGGCACCAGAAATAAAGTATTAGAATTTTGAGGGAATCACAAAATGTTTTACTTTGTAAAAATCAGGACGTTAATATAACTGGAAAAACATACACATTAATGGCTTAAAAAACATGCCTCATATAAACTGCCATATTTCTTTAGGTCTAAGTGGGTATCAACGGCCAAATGTTACATGGTTTTATGACCATTGGGAAAGAAAGAAAGGGGGGAAAAAACCCTTGCTATTAAAATCAATAGAATCAATGCTGCTTTTGACTGTAAGACCCAGTGTACTCACAAACATGGTGATATATGAAAATATATGTGACTTAAAACTGATAAATATGATAATAAATCAAAATGTGAGGAATTCAAAACAAATAGAATTTATTCTCATCCCACAACTAGATGGGAAGGCTGCACTAGTATGTGAAGGGTACAAACAGGAGACTCAAGTTAAAATGCTTCCCAAAATTTATATCTGCTAATAATTACCTAACATTAGATCCCAGCTGATGGTTTAAACAAACCTCTGACCTCAGCCTTCATATAGCTGTCAGTGAACCAAACACAGGAAATGTAAAAGAAAATCATTTGTCACCATATTGATCTCATCAGCATGGTTGATTACAGGAAAAGAACAAAGAGCTGAGCATAAAGTCCTTATCCTAAACTATTCCAGCTCCTCAAGTTCCCATTTGCCTCTGTGACCAGTGTAAATAGGATTCTTCCAGTAACTTAAACACATGAAAAGGCTCTTGCTGTCTTCTTTGCAAAATTACTTTGAGATATATATCTCAACTGACTATATATATATATATATATATATATATATATATATATATATATATTCAACTGTGTGGATGCAACTGTCTTCAGTTCAACAGAGAGGAAAATGAAAAAACTTCATTTGATCTTAAACCTCAACAACATACTCTCTGATTCAGTATAGCAGAAATATTTAATTGGAGATAAACGTACATGGGTAATTTACAAGCCTAACACCTAAAACCCAGAAGAGGTATTCTTTTTTTCCCCTCCTTTTATCTTTTTTTTTTTTTTTCAGAATGTTGTATTTCTTTTTATTTTTAAACACTTTTTAAATTTTTAAATTACAATTGACATACAATATCATATTAGTTTCAGGTGTACAACACAGTGATTAGACATTTATGTAACTTACAAAGTGAATCCCAATAAATCTACTACCCATCTGACACCATGCATAGTTATTACAATATTATTGACTATACTCGTATTCCCTAAGTTATACTTTATATCCCCATGACTATTTTGTAACTACCAATTGTACCTTCCTCTTGTCTGACAACCATCAAAATGTTCATTTATTTTGTTTTTCAGATTCTACATATAAATACTATCATGTGGTATTTGTCTTTCTCTGTCTGACCTATTTCACTCAGCAAAATACCCTCTAGATTTTTCCATAGTGTTGCAGATGGCAAGATTTCACACATTTTTAATGGCTGAGTAATATCCCATTGTATATATGTACCACATCTTCTTTATCCATTCATCTATTGATGGATACTTAACATTGCTTCCATACCTTGGCTATTGTAAATGATGCTGCATGGAATATATGGATGCACGTATCTTTTCAAATTAGTGTTTTAGGTTTTTTTGGATAAATGCCCAGAAGTGTAATCACTAGGTCATTCTTCATTTCTTGTTATAGCCTTTGTTTCAAAACAAAAAGTATTGATACCCTAGCTTTGTGTTTGTTTCGATTTTCATGAAATACTTTTTCCATCTCTTTTAGTCTGAGTGTGTCTTTCGATTTGAAATGAGTCTCTTGAAGGCAGTATATCTAAGGGTCTTGTTTTCTTATCCATTCAGCCACCCTATCTTTGATTGGAGCATTTAATCTATTTATTCTTAAAGCAATTGGTTATAGATATGTAGTTATACCATTTTCTTATTCACATTTTTTATCTCTTTTTCTTTCTCTTAAATAAGTCCCTTTAACATTTCTTGTAATACTGGTTTGGTGGTGATGAATTTCATTAGCTTTTTCTTGTCTTTCTCACAAATAAGCCACATGAGACATTAATTGAAGTCATCATGATAACTGTCATTTTATCTACTCATACACAAGAGACATATGAGGTCTGACAATTAAGGTCGCAAACTCATCCTAGAAAAAGTGTTACATACCTCACTGCTGAATATCACTACAGTCACCTTCAAAGTACTACCTTGGGAAGCTATACACTGACGCCAGCACCTAGTCCACCCTTCAAAGCAATTTTGGAACTCCTTTTCTGGAATGGCCATCAGAGCTATCATCATATTACTCTTGATGTCCTGAATGTCATCAAAATGTCTTCCTTTCAATATTTCCTTTATCTTTGGTAAAGAAAGAAGTCATTGAGGGCCATTTCAGGTGAGTAGGGAGGGTGTTCCAATACAGTTATTTGTTTACTGGCTAAAAACTCTCTCACAGAAAGTGCCCTGTGAGCTGGTGCATTGTCGTGATGCAAGAGCCATGAATTGTTGGTGAACAGTTCAGGTCGTCTAACTTTTTCACACAACTTTTTCAGCACTTCCAAATAGTAAACATGGTTAACTGTTTGTCCAGTTGGTACAAATTCATAATGAATAATCTCTCTGATATAAAAAAAAAAAGGTTAGCAACATTGTTGTAACAAAGTTTGGGAACTTAATTGTCAGACCTGTATTTTTCTTTGTACCTAACAGAAAGCTACTTCTTTCCCTGGGGTGACAGAAATTAAGCTTTATTTACAAACATCTTAAATTTTTAAATTACTACCCTTTACAAACCCTACTTTATTTTCCATTCATACTGTGAAGTAAATATATGTTATTAGGGCATGTTTATTTTAGAAAAATAATATGCTATAGAATTAAGTGCATTGTTCAGCATGGGATCTACTTATGGCATTTTATATTAAATGATAGTTATAGAATGGCACAGTGTTTTCTGGAGTTGAATTCTAACAGTGTTAGTGAATTTTAGTACAGCCAGAAAATTAATACCAGATATTTCAGTAAGTATGGATGGATGCAAACATTATTTCTAAGTGATTTTTATCACTTAATTAAAAGGTAGACCAAAGCAACCTAAATATTTTAATTATAAAGAAAAATGTATCATTAAGATTTGACTAAATGCTTACCCGCTTACCCTGTTTTCCAATTATATCCATGATTTTAGGGTCTAGAATTCATTTGTAGATGCTCACAAGCAACAATCTTTATTGGCTTTTATCTATGCTAAGAAAATTATACTTGCTATTAACTAAATTTTGTGTTCCTTTGTTTTTCACAAATTACAAAAAAAGCACAACATTTTGCTTGTAAAGGCATGTCAGCCAATAAATTACTTTATTTGTATAATTTTAAACTTTCTAAAGAATGTCTGACAGCTTTTCCAATATAGTGTGTCTTGCATCCTTATCCACATTATTTATTAGTAGTCTTTTAACCAAAGTTTTAAAAAGTAATTTCCTAAAAAACTTTCGATAGGCCACTGTTTAAAATGATTGCTTACTTGAACAAGTGCCTACCAAGCTATTTTCTATAAAGAAACTCACAAAAACTTGTTCCACATAACTGATAAATCACAATAGAAATTTGAAAGAATAAGAGAAAACATTAGTTGGAGCTCTTTCAAAAGCTTCACAACAGGTCAACACTAAAACATAATAATTTAAAATGGCTAACTATACAAATCTGTTTCTTTTATTTTCACAAAAGCACTTAGAGTGTCATTTAAAATTTCTCCAATATAAAATTGTTAATGCATATAAAATTATGCATTCATTTATTCAGGAAATAAATTCTGCTCTAATTATTTAAATAAAACTTGATTAAAATATTTTCATAAAGTAAAATTCTAAAGGTGTCCATGATTCTATAATTTTAGCCTAATAGCAAAGTATCCATTGCAAAAGGCTTCTTTAGTGTAGCTTATGAATAGATATGTAATAGTTTTCACAATTCTTGCTCTTACTTTATAAACCCTTTAAAAAAAAAAAGCTACAACCATTTGTAAATCACTTAAAAATGGTGAGATGAATTCTCTGTGGAGCTTTAAAATACAAGATGTTCATTTCTGATGTAATGCATTAACCTCATGGCACAAGATCAAAATAACAGTTCTTCACTTCTGGTAATTCAACTGTATGAGTGGGTGTGTCTAAAACCTTTATGCAAAATTCTCATTAATTTGATTATAATAATTGAAAAAGTTGGTCCTAGAAAATAGGGATGAGTGACATCTACCAGGATATTTAACAACATCATTATTTTCTGAACCTGATAGATTTTTTAAAATTTTAAATTAATTCTAGGTACAGAAGACCCAGCTCCAAATAACAGTTAAAGTTATACTTTAGAAAAAAATAAAAATACTGGAGTCTTCATATTACATGTAGCCACAGAATCAAATGTTTGCTATAATTTTTGCTATTCTATTTTATACAAAAATTTTATACCATGAAATTATATTTTTCAACTCTGGTACTATACTTAAAGAGAGAAAATAAATGTTTATTCAAATTTAACACAAAACTATAATAAAACTAATAGGAAAGTTCAGTAATATGGGCAATAAAATGCTTGTGTATCAAAAGTAATCAGTTTATAAATGAAATGAAAAAGAGTTTACTTATAATAGCAATAAAATATGTGAAGCATTTCAGAATTAACTTAATAAATAATAGGTCTTGTGTACAAGGAAAGATGGTATAAAATTTTCCTAGGGGAATTTAATAAGATGAATGAGTAAATGAATAAGCACATCATTTATGTTGTCTCATTTATGAACTTCATTTTCTACGCCTATCCCTTTGGTATGATGTTATGCAGTTCATTCACAGGACATTCAATTTTACCCCTGAGGATATCATTCTCTTGAATAAATTACTACTAATAACTCCCTCATGAACTACAGATACTTATATCCAACAGTCTTTCGAACACACTCACCTGGAGTCCTAGAGCTATCTAATATTTAGCATAAGCAAAAATGAAACAACTCTTTAGAACTGTGTTACAGCAATGAAAACCATGAATCTTTTTAAAGTGTGCATAACACCTTTATACAAATAGGCAATATATGAAGCTATAAAACAAGTCAAAATAAATCTCAAAAACAAAATTATACAGAATAAGTTTTCTCATCAAGATGTCACTGTGTTGCTATGAAGCACAAAAGGTAATTAGTTTTCTATAAATTGAGAATTAAGAAACTTACAACTAGTTAATCTACAAGTGAACAAGTAAATTGCAATACAATTAGAAAATATTTTAATTGAGTGAGAATGCTAATATTAAAAATCATGATGTGAGATCAACTAAATCAGAAATTATAGGTAAATTAAAAGATATACATAGAGACGTCATCAAAATGGCAGTGTGAGGTGAGCCTCTGTAAATCTCCCCTGGAATTTACAACTAATCGAACAACTATAACTCCACAAAGGACTCCCTGCACAGCAGACAAGCAAGATGAAGAGGCCCACTACTGAACTCACCTAAAGGTGGGTGAATCACATGAGGGGGGGGTGCAGGGAAGGAGGAAAGGGAGAAGTGCGGACACGGAGCTGCGCGGACACAGGACGCATACCTAGCTCAGTGCTCCAAGCTCGCTGCATCCCAGAACTACCACAGCTGCGGGAGAGGGAAGAACTCGGACTGCTAGGGCTCTGCTTATGGCCCACAGGGCTGAGGGGACAGCATATAATATGGCTGAACCCAACGCTCATGGCAGAGACTTCAGAGAAAAGACTAAGGAAAGAAGGCTAAAAACAGTGGTTTAAGCCCGCACTGCCGAGCAGAGAACGGAGCCTTAGGCACTGAGACTAGCCGCCCCCTCCCTACCCTCCCAGAGCTCGCCACGCCCCAATCTGCCCAGTGCTAGAAGCGGAACAGTAGCAATGTCAGATCAAAAGAACAGAATATTTGCTGTTCTGAGAACTGTGGACCGCAAACACAGATTTGCAGCCCAACTAGTTCTGGCAAAGGGGAAGGAGCCGTGGAAGCAGGACTGGCTGTGGTGGTGGTCGCTGCCATTGCTCTGAGCCACCTCTCACAACTCACCCTGCCCCTGGCCCCACCTATCTGGGCGGATCCCTGCAGGAGTAAACAACTGCTGAAACATACGGGCTCTGAATCTGGTGCAGGAAGAGCTTTGGAACTGCAAAAGCTCTCCACATACCCACACGGACATTGTGCCCTGTGACCCAGGAGAACTATTAACAGAGGAGAAGCCCATCTCCCAGGGAATACCCCCATTGTGTGAGAAGCAGGAATAGTGCAGAGAAAACATAGCATTACCATGTGAGAGAGAGAAAAAGGCTGCAGTCAGAGAGAAACAAAACATTCTACCAACAAGTACTGGAAAACAAAGAAAAGGAAAAGAAAGGCCTCTTCCTATCAACCTGTTGCAGAAGCCACTCCTGTAGATGTCTAGGAAGAGAAATAATAAATCAGTAATTGCCATGAATAACCAAGGCAACAAGACAGCTCAGAAAGAAAGTGAAAATTCTCCAGAAAAGGAACTTAAAGATATGGAAATATGTGACTTAAATGACAGAGAATTCAAGATTGCAGTTCTGAAAAAAACTAAACGAGATGCAACAAAATACACAAAGGAAGGTTAATGAACTCAGAAACACAATCAAAGAACAACATGAACATTTTATGAAAGAGACTGAAATTTTAAAAAAGAACCAAACAGAATTTCTGGAGATTAAGAACTCAATAGAAGAAATTAAGAATGAAATAACCAGCTTTGACTCCATCAGAAAGAGCAATATAAGAATAATGGGCATACCAGCAGGTGGAGAAAGAGAGAAGGGAACAGAGAATATATTCAAACAAATTGTTGATGAGAACTTCCCAAACTTGTGGACAGAACTGGATCCTCGAATCCAAGAAGCAAATAGAACACCTAATTACCTCAACCTCAACAGGCCTTCTCCAAGGCACATTGTATCGAAGCTGTCTAAAATCAACGACAAAGAAAGAATCCTCAAGGCAGCCAGGGAAAAGAAGACGGCAACCTACAAAGAAAAGCCCATTAGATTATCATCAGATTTTTCAGCACAAACTCTACAAGCCAGGAGGGAGTGGAAACAAATATTCAAACTATTGAAAGAGAGAAATTATGAGCCAAGAATAATATATCCAGCAAAGATATCCTTTAGATATGAAGGAGGAATAAAGACCTTTCCAGACATACAGAAGCTGAGGGAATTTTCTAATACACAGCCTGCACTACAAGAAATACTAAAGGAGGCTATTCGACCACCATCAACAGGGACAATGTGTGGCAACCAAAACATAAAAAGGGGGAGAGTAAAGGCCAGAAGCAGAATATGGGAATGGAAAAAGTGAGTGTGCTGAAGAAAATAGAATACTCTAAATATCAAACTTTCTTTTACATAAACTTAAGGGTAACCACTCAAAAAAAATCTAGAACTGAAATATATACTGTAATAAAACAAGAAACAGAGGGAAACATCATAGAATACCACCACACAGAAATAATAGACAACAACAAAAAGGCAAAGAAACAATGGAGACACAGCCTGACCGGAAAACTAAAGATAGAATGACAGGAAATCCTCACATATCAATAATCACCCTAAATGTAAATGGACTGAACTCACCAATAAAAAGGCACAGAGTAGCAGATTGGATCAAAAAACTAAACCCAACCATATGCTGTCTCCAAGAGACACATCTCAGCTACAAGGACAAGCATAGACTCAAAGTGAAAGGGTGGAAATTGACACTCCAAGCAAATGGTACCCAGAGAAAATCAGGTGTAGCCATAATGATATCAGATGAAACAGACTTCAGGGTGAAAAAGATAACAAGAGACAAAGATGGACATTTCATAATGGTAAAGGGACTATACAACAAGAAGACATAACAGTCATCAATATTTATGCCCCCAATCAGGGAGCACCGAAATATACCAAGCAACTACTAACAGAACTAAAGGGAGAAATTGACCAAAACACAATTATACTAGGGGACTTAAATACATCATTGACAGCTATGGATAGATCATCCAAACAGAAAATAAATAACGAAATAGCAGCCCTAAATGACACATTAGATGAAATGGACATAATTGACATATATAGAGCACTTCATCCTAAAACATCAGACTATACATTCTTTTCTAGTGTACATGGAACATTCTCAAGGATAGACCATATATTGGGACATAAAATCAGCCTCAGCAAATTTAAGAAGATTGAAATCATACCAAGCATATTCTCTGATCACAAGGCTTTGAAATTGGATATCAACTGCAAAAAGATAGCAGGAAAAAACACAAATACATGGAGATTAAACAACATACTTTTAAAGAACGACTGGGTCAAAGAAGAAATTGGAGGAGAGATCAAAAGATACACAGAAACAAATGACAATGAAAATACATCCTACCAAAATTTTCGGGATGCAGCAAAAGCAGTTTCAAGAGGGAAATTTATATCATTACAGGCCTATCTCAAGAAACAAGAAAAATCCCAAATAAGTAACCTCATGTTACACATGAAAGAACTAGGAAAAGAAGAACAACTGAAACCCAAGGTCAGCAGAAGAAAGGAAATAACAAAATTCAGAGCAGAACTAAGTGAAATAGAGAACAAAAAGACAATAGAAAAAATTAATGTGACAAAGAGCTGGTTCTTTGAAAAGATTAACAAAATTGAAAAACCCTTGGCAAGACTCAGATAAAAAGAGAGATAAAGATAAAAAGAGAGAAAACACTAATTAACAAAATCAGAAATGAATGAGAGGACGTTATCATAGTCACCACAGAAATACACAGGATCATCCAAGAATACTATGAAGGACTATATGCCACCAAATTCAATAACCTAGAAGAAATGGACAAGTTCTTAGAGACATATAGCCTTCCTAGGCTGAACCATGAAGAACTGGAAACTCTAAACAGAACGATCATCAGTAACGAAATTGAATCAGTTGTCCAAAATCTCCCCAAAAGCAAAAGTCCGGGACAAGATGGCTTCACTAGTGAATTCTACCAAACCTTCAAATAGGATCTAATACCAAGCCTGCTCAAACTCTTCCAAAAAATTGAAGAAGAGACAGTACTCCCTAACTCATTTGATGAGGCCAACATTACCCTGATACCAAAACCTGGTAAGGACAGCACAAAAAAGAAAACTACAGACCAATATCTCTGATGAATACAGATGCAAAAATCCTAAACAAAATTCTAGCAAATCTAATGCAACAATGCATTAAAAAGATTATTCATCACGACCAAGTGGGGTTCATCCCAGGCACAAGGATGGTTCAGCATCCAAATCCATCAATGTGATACATCACATAAACAAAATAAAGGACAAAAATCATATGATTATATCAATTGATGCAGAAAAAGCATTTGACAAGATACAACATCCATTTATGATTAAAACACTTAATAAAATAGGTATAGAAGGAAAATACCTTAACATAATAAAGGCCATATATGACAAGCCCTCAGCTAATCTCATAATTAATGGTGAAAAACTGAAGCCCTTTGCTCTACATTCAGGAACATGACAGGGCTGTCCCCTATCACCTCTGCTTTTCAACATAGTGTTGGAAGTCCTTGCCAGAGCAATCAGGCAAGAGAAAGAAATAAAAGGCATCCAAATTGGGAATGAAGAAGTTAAATTATCACTCTTTGCAGATGACATGATGCTATATATAGAAAACCCTAAAGACTCCACCAAAAAGCTCTTAGAAACAATCAACGAATACAGTAAAGTTGCTGGCTACAAAATCAACGTACAAAAGTCCATTGCATTCCTATATACTAACAATGAAATCTCAGAAAAAGAAATACAAAAAACAATTCCTTTTACAATTGCAGCAAAAAGAATAAAATACCTATGAATAAACTTAACCAAGGATGTTAAGACCTATATGCTGAAAACTATAAGACATTTCTGAAAGAAACTGAAGAGGACACAAAGAGATGGAAAGACATTCCGAGCTCATGGATTGGAAGAATCAACATAGTTAAAATGGCCATATTACCCAAAGCAATATACAGATTTAATGCAATCTGCATCAAAATCCCAATTGTATTTTTTAAAGAAGTAGAACAAAAAAATCATCAGATTTGCTTGGAACCACAAAAGACCCCGAACAGCCAAAGCAATCTTAAGAAAAAAGAACAATACTGGAGGTATCACACTCCCTGACTTTAGCTTGTACTGCAGGGCTACAATAATCAAAACAGCATGGTATTGGCAGAAAAACAGACACCTAGACCAATGGAATAGAATTGAGGACCCAGAAATAAAACCACACAATTATGGACAGATAATTTTTACAAAGAAGCTAAAAACATACAATGGAGGAAAGACAGCCTCTTCAATAAATGGTGCTGGGAGAATTGGATAGCCACGTGCAAAAGAATGAAACTGGACTGCTATCTGCCACCATGTACCAAAATTAATTCAAAATGGATCAAAGACTTAAGCATAAGACCTGACACAATAAACTGCATAGAAGAAAACATAGGTACTAAACTTATGGACCTTGGGTTCAAAGAGCATTTTATGAATTTGACTCCAAAGGCAAGGGAAGTAAAAGCTAAAATTAATTAATGGGACTATATGAAACTTAAAAGCTTCTGCACAGCAAAGGAAACCATCGACAAAATAAAGAGGCAACCAACTGAATGGGAGAAGATTTTTGCAAACAGTGCCTCCGATAAGGGACTAATATCCAAAATATACAAGGAACTCATGCAACTCAACAACAAAAAAACAAACAACCCAATTGAAAAATGGGCAGAGGACCTGAAGAGACATTTCTCCAAAGAGGACATACAAATGGCAAATAGACATATGAAAAATGCTCAACATCACTAATCATCAGAGAAATGCAAATAAAAACCACAATGAGATATCACCTCACCCCAGTCAGAATGGCTATCATCAACAAGACAAATAGTAACAAGTGTTGGAGAGGCTGTGGAGAAAAAGGAACCCTCATACACTGTTGGTGGGAATGCAGACTGGTGCAGCCGTTATGGAAGGCAGTGTGGAGGTTCCTCAAAAAATTACAAATAGAATTACCATATGACCCAGCAATTCTCTCCTGGGTATCTACCAAAAAAATCTGAAAAAATTTATACATAAAGACACGTGTGCTCCAATGTTCTTTGCAGCTTTGTTTACAGTGGTCAAGACATGGAAACAACCAAACTGTCCTTCGATAGATGAATGGATAAAGAAGTTGTGGTATATATACACAATGGAATACTATTTGGTGGTAAGAAAAGATGATATAGGAACATTTGTGACGACATGGATGGATCTCGAGAGTATAATGCTGAGTGAAATAAGTCAGACAGAAAGAGCAGAGAACCATATGATTTCACTGATATGTGGTATATAAACCAAAAACAACAAAAGCACAAGACAAAGAAATGAGAAACAAAAACTCATAGACACAGACAATAGTTTAGTGGTTACCAGAGGGTAAGGGGGATGGGGGTGGGAAATGAGGGTAAGAGGGATCAAATATATGGTGATGGAAGGAGAACTGACTCTGGGTGGTGAACACACAATGGGATTTATAGATGATGTAATACAGAATTGTACACCTGAAATTTATGTGATTTTACTAACAATTGTCACCCCAATAAATTTAAAAAAATGTAAACAAGCCCACAAATCTAAAAAAAAAAAAAGATATACATACATATATTGGAAATGAAGAAAGATAAAAATATAGGACTGAAGTATGGTTTTAGAAAATTAGAAAAGTGTCAGCAAAATAATCTCAAAAAGAATAGCAGAAAATAAATAATAGACATAAGAACAGAAATAAAGTAGAAACAAAGTAGTGAACATTATCAAAGCCAAGAGTATGTTCTCTGAAAATATTATTACTTATGCTAAATCTCTTAAGAGCTTGATCATTACATAATATTATATCTGGAAATTTTGGTCTTGTAGCGTAACACATCTCAAATCCACATTTTGGATTATACATTTCACATTATTAGAACATTTTGTTAAAATTATTCTTTTTTCTAAATCTAAAAATAAGTAAACCTTTAATAAATAAATATTTTAAATATATAATTTCTGTAAATTATAAAAATCTTAAGGAATACCACTCAGCAATAAAAAAGAATAAAATATTGCCATTTGTGACAATATGGATAGACCCAGTGGGTATTATGCTAAATGAAATAAGCAAGACAGAGAAAGGCAAATAGCATATGATTTCATTTATATGTGGAATCTAAAACACAAATAAACAAACAAAGCAAAAACAGACATTAGATACAGACATCAAACTGATGGTTGCCAGAGGGGAGTGAGTTGGGGGGATAAGTGAAAAAGATGAAGGGGAATATTGTCAGTAATATTGTGATAAGTTTGCAAGGTGACAGATGATTACTAGAATTAGTGGGGTGATCACATCACTATATTGCATGTACACCTGAAACTAATATAATATTGAATACCAACTAAACTTTAAAATGATTTTAATTATGTATAATCCTAATAAAATATGAAATGTCAGGAAAAATGTTAGATATATCACAGGGTTGATTTTCTTAATATTTAATAACTCTGGCAAAAATAAAAATGTGACCATACAAAATTATCAAACATTATGAATATGCATTTCAACAAAGGGGAATTACAAATTAGGGATAAGCTTTAAACACCTTAGTAATCTAGAAGTTAAAATTAAAGCAACAAAAGCTATGAGACCACAAATAGGCAAAGATGAGTTGAGGACTGGGCTATAAGAAATAAACATTTTTTTAGGCAGTTAGCAAAAGCAAATTGGTGAGCAAATTGAAAAGCCCCAGGTTGCAAGATATGGCATCATGTAATTGTCATTCTCATCAAGGGTTTATCAATTTTGTGAATCTTCAGTGAACCAACTATTGTCCTTGATGGTTATCCCTGTGTGTTTTTTTATTTCATTAATTTATGCTGTCATCTTTCTTGTTTTCTTTCTTGTTTCCATGTAATGAAATTTTAGGTGGGCATGAAATTCTTAGTTGTAGTAGTTTTCTATTGCTGTGTAACAAAATACCAGACTTAGTGGCTTAAAACAGCATTCATTCATTAGTTCAGAGTTCTGTAAGTCAGAAGCCTGGGAGAGAGCACAGACAGATACTCTGCTGAGGGTCTTACAGGCTCAAATTAAGTTGTTGACTGGGCTTCATTTCTTTTTGGAGCCTCAGGGGAATTATTCTCCTCTAAACGCATTCAGATTATTAGCCAAATTCAGTCCCTTGCATTTGTAGAATTGAGATATCCATTCACTTGCTGGTGACCAGCTGGCGAGCTTTATCTCCAACTAGACACTGCCCCATTCCTTGTCATATGTCCCCCAATTTCAAAGCCAGCAACAGAGAATGTCCTTCATGAGGAACCTCTCATGCTTTAAGTTTCGTCATCAGAAAGAGTTCTTTTAAAGGCTCATTTGATAGGTCAAGTACACCCAGGATAATTTCCCTTTCCTAAAGTCAATATGCCATATAACTTAATCACTAGCTCATTATATTCACAAGTTCCAGGGATTATACATGGAGTGTACTCCACAGGGTAGGAATCTTTGAGGCAATCTTAGTATTCTGAGAATCACACTGATTAACAACAAATAACGGGGAAAATGCTTAAAATAATATATTAAACTAAAAATCATATAATGAACACACGTACACATATCACTGAAAATAATTACATTAAAACAACACCTCCAATAGGGGTCTAATGTCCAAAATATATAAAGAATTCATACAACTTAACAACACCAACAAAAACAAACAAACAATCCAATTAAAAAACAGACAAAGGACGTGAAGAGACTTCTCCCAAGAAGACATGGAAACGGCCAACAGATATATATGAAAAATGCTCAAATTCACTAGCTATTAGGAAAAGACAATTCAAAACTGCAATGAGATACCACCTCATACCTTCTAAAATGACTATTATCAACAAGACAAGTAATAAAAAGTGTTGGAGAGGTTGTGGAGAAAAGGGAACCCTCATACACTGCTGGTGGAAATGTAAATTGGTACAACCACTATGGAAAACAGTATGGATGTTCCTCGTAACATTAAGAATAGAATTACCATATGACCCAGCAATCCCTCTTCTGGATTTCTATCCAAAATATCTGAGAACATTTATTCATAAAGATGTATGTACCCCTATGCTCATTGTAGCATTTTTCACCATGGCCCAGACATGGAAACAACCAAAGTGTCCTTCCATAGATGATTGGATAAAGAAGACATGGTATACATACACAATGGAATACTGCTCTGTTATAAGAAAAGATGCAATACTGCCATTTGTAACAACATGTATCGATCTTGCAATTATCATGCTAAGTGAAATAAGTCAGACAGAGAAAGTTGAGAACCATATGACTTCACTCATATGTGGGATATAAAACTGAAAGTAAAAATTGAACAAGACAAAGAAACAAAAACTCATTGACACCGACAAGAGTTTAGTGGTTACCAGAAGGTAAGCGGGGTGAGGAGGTGGTATAAGAGGGTTCAGGGAATCAAATATATGGTGATGGAAGAAGAACTGACTCTGGGTGGTGAACACACAATGTATAAATGATGTATTATAGAATTATACATTTGAAACCTATATAATTTTACTAACCCATGACACCTCAATAAATTTAATATATATTTTTTAAAGTTCACAGTTTTAATTTACAAGTGACATGAGTTTTTCATATTTTCCTATTTCATTATAATAATTTTCAAAATTCAATAAGCATAAATTAAATAAACATTTCTTTATCAAACCATTCTTCCAAAAGTATTGTGGACATTTCCAGTTTTACTATATCAATGCATATACAAATTTTGATTAGTAACGGTTCTATAAAAAAAAACACACCAAGTGATTCTAATTATGTTAGTAAAGAACCAATTTGGGAAACTTAATGTATGAATGTAAACTATCTTCATCTTTTTTAGCATAGATGCATTTTTATATAATGAAAGAGAAATTGATATCACAAAAATATAGTGATAAAATCCTGTGTGATGAAAACAAAAATTTATTTTCCAAATGGCCTTTTTAGTAAATCTAGATTTTGATGTTTGGTTTTAGTTCAAATGAAAGTGTTTCTGTCTATTTACCACTCTGTTATATATGCCATTCATTCTGATTATTACTGAACCCAAAGCTGACTTCACTCTACCACCCATACTGCTTGTATAGGCCTCCTCCACCCAATAAACAGATTGCATATGCTCAGAAATTGATACTTATCTTCACTTTAACTGAAGAAAGAACATTTGGAAAAGCAGAAGTGGTTCAAACTCCTACTGCAATCTAAAGCTAAATATAAATGACTTTTCTTCATACATTGTAATCATGAGTACTAGTGTTTTTTTTCAATTAAACAGAATTTAAAAATGTATTCCTCTATTGATATGTCGCAATACACTTATTATCATTTACAGATTTTTACTTTTTCCATTCACTTTTATCATTTTTTAATTCCCTGCCATTACAAATGAAAACAACAACAACAACAACAACAAAAACAAACCTTGAATTAACTAGAAATGCAAACAAGTTTAATTGCCGTTTAAAAAATTGTCATTTGAATGGTTTTGAGGAAGAAGAGTTTTACTAAAAGCTTAAGAACATGGCATGGATATCAAAGGATGCTTATGATAATTATATACAAAGAAGAAACTTTTAGAAGAGCTTAGGTACAGCTTAATTATTTTACAAGTAATGAGAGACTCAATATTCTATAAATAAAGGGATAATCAATTTTTCCCCTTAGCAAGATAATTCATGGTTCTTGCTTTTTAAAGTAGAAAAGTATTACAGAAAGGCAATTGATTGTTTTCTTTACCTGAAATTACTTCCTAATTACCTAGTTATTCCTAGTTGAGGAGAAGCCAAACAGGAGAAGAAATGGAAATTATAACACCCACATACATTAACAAGAGTGTTATATAGCAGGGGTTTTATTAAAATGTGTATTTCTTGTTTTCACTTTTAATTAACTTCTATTTTAAACACAGGGTCTTTATTTCAAAATAAGATCATTCATCAGACGAAGAAGAAAGGAATAATAAGAAACAAACCAATGCATAATTCAAAAAAGGCAACCAGAGAGAAAAAATAAAAGGTGTTTGAATATTTGTTATTTTCACTAAACCTGAATTTTTAATGTGGAAGTATTTTATGAATATACAGAGACTATGTTTACTATACCAGGTTTTGCTACATATGAGATTATGGTTTTATTTCCCAGAAAATAGTGGCTATATTATATAACTGATTTTATAGATATTTTATTATGTCTTTAAGCTAATTACAATGGGTCTTCGTAATGCCATCTGAGTGGAAACGTCAATAATAAAATGTGTACATAGAAAGCTTTCAAATAATAATAGATAAATAACTATGAATAAATTATTTTATAGAAACTACACACATGTATAAAATACAAAGTATTATCTAATGTAGACACGCGTTCAGTATTCAGACTTTGTATATTCACTTGATAATGAAATCTTATTTTGTTCATTTTGATATTATTTTGTAGCACATCTGACATGTATAGCAAAAATTTTAACTGACTTACATTTTAAAACGTGTTTTAAATTTAGATCTGTAAAGAAAATTTTACCTTTATGTTCTCCACTTCACTTTGGCAAATGGATGTCAACCTTATGCTTGTTTTAAAGACTCAAGGAACTGAGAGAAATTGATAAATATAATATGTTCCCATACAAATGTTTCAGAAATTTGATTTGTATGTTTAAAGAAGGGTTTCTCAGATTATTTTTCTAAAATCAAATATCGAGATTTTGAAAGTGTACTCTTGTAAATTAAACATTACTATTTTAATTTAAAATTAAATATTTTACTTTGCCAAATATTATTTTAATTAGTTTAATCTGTAGGCAAATATTGCATTGTATTATATTAATCTATGAATGCCATTACTACCTTGTTACTTTTGAAGGTTTTTTTTTTTTTTTTTTGATGCTTAATAAGGTTCTGAAATATGTGTGGTAAATCAGAGCCACTTAGCTGGTCTTATGAATTCCCCCTGTGTGTTTTAGATCTGACACTCTGAATTCCCATACTCACACCCAATGTCATATTCTTTACCCCATTCAGTTTTTCTTCTGACTCCTGCAAATATGAGTGCCCACCAAACACTCTACAGTACCTTCTTCACTTTCTCTTCTCCATGCCCATTATGTTAGTGAACAAGCGTCCTCTTCGTTCCCTATTTTCTCCTTTCACTCAGAAACCAACTCTTGGGGTCCATTGCATTTGATTCAAGTCATACTTCCGATGTCTCCACTTTAGTCTGTATCACATGCTGTTTGGGATTCGAAATTCTAAAAGACACTTCAGCACTGCTTCACTCCAGCAGCAGCCGTAGGGTGCTGGGTGTCAGTTCAGACAGGTTAAGTGTCTTTGCCCCAAAGGTTATTAAATATTTTAAAATATCATCATTTCTAGTGCCACCTAACATAATGATGATTAGGCAAACATCATTTATGGACATCTTTTTGTTGGTAATCATCATTAATATTTATCTTCATTATTTCAAATTGTTAATTAAGGAATTACATGACAAAATCACTTATCATCTGAGAAACTCAATGTAATATTATTTAATATATATGGGGTAGGTTCACATATTTTCACAAGGGAGGGAGGTTTTTACCTATAAATTATTGAATAGATCAATGTAGTATTAGAAGCACTTACTTAGTTTGTGGGGAAACCACTCCTCTTAATGTTCAATACGGTTTGCTAGGTTTTATTAAATTCACACTAAATTTCTCATGTCATATGAGATTTTCAAAATAAAACAAAATTGTTTGAGGCAGGGAAAGGAAAAAATAACACTTAACTGCATGCCTATAGCAACAGAGAAGAATTTCAGTTTTTGAAAATTTTATGAGCATCTTTAGAATCGAAGATTTTATAATGAACAACTGAGTTGTGGGTCAGCAGATATCGTTTCTGATGTTGGTTGTTTTAAAACATACTTAAAATGACATGTTTTTCTAAAGAAATATCAGTTCTCTGAGAACAGATATTTTTCTTTAATTATTATTTAATTTATTCTATTCTTAGTATGATGTTCTTTATTCAGGAATCCAAGAAAATCTGTTAGTAAGAGGTGTAGAGAGCAAAAAGATGGACAAGATAGGCACAGCCTCACAACCCCTTTCTAACACATGTACGTGATAAGTGAAATATCATAGACATGTTTGATCTTAAAGACAACCTTGAATGAATTAATTTTTCAGTGAAATAAATATATTTTCTATTAGAATTGTTTTTATATTGTTATTCTCCTGTAGACTGCATCACCACATGGAAAAGTTATGTTTTATATTATTTTAATTTATTCAGAATCCTCTACCTGGCACATAATCAAATATATATGTTCCACTAAACACATCAGTGGTATTCTGGCTTATGGAGCCTGACGGGAAAACTAGTTGATGAAGGTGGGGAAAAAGAAGAAGAAAAAGAAAAAAAAGGATTAGGACTCTTCCATGAAAGTTAATTTAAAAAAAAAAAAAAGTATACTTCCTTATTTTATGTTTTAAACATAAACTCAAGACTTTGTAATGAATAATACTATTCCAGACATGAGCATTCTGGCCAAATAACCTGAAATAGAAAATTAATCATTGTTCCAAAGGGCAGTTCATTCAGTCAAAGAAAAAATTTCTCTTTCAGTAACACTGATGCAATAATGGCTTAGTCCCCTCAGACATTTTTATCTAGCTTTATTTAAAAATTTTGATGCTCTTACGAAAAAGGTAGATCTCAAACTCATTAAAAAGGAGATTAAATGGAAGTTGAAGTATCTTTTATAAATCAAGTGATGCTCTTGTAGAAATATAAGTAGTATTAGTGGAGACAGCTATAACATCAATATTTTGGTTGTCAACTGCAAAAGATGGGATATATTTCTTAGCATTACTGTTAGGAAATACCATTTAAGAAACTATGTTACTGGGCGCCTGGGTGATCAAACATGCCCCCATAAACCACAGAGGAGGTTTTTTGAACAGCAGTGAATAGTATACAGCAGCCTGGGGGAATTTTGTGGTGAACAGTGACCCAGAACCTGCTCCGCAGCCACTTGGGAGCAGCTCTCAGGAATTTGCGAGCCTGAGGTGGTGGCTGGCTGCAGTGCCCTCCGGGTGCTGTACGTGTAGAAACAAAAGTATCTTCACCAAAGCCATAGTGCTGCTAAGTGACAAAGGTAGGATAAAAATCTGCATCTATTGGAATCCAAAGCTGGTATACATGAGAGCATGATTATTTGCTTGAATGAATCAAATCAAAAAGATGAAAGCTTAGTACTCTCTTATTCTTATATTTTTAAAAAGAAGCATATGTAAATGCAGAAATAACAGGTTGTAAATATTGCTATAACAGACAATAAAATTAAAACTGAGAGCAACTTGAGTCATTTTGGAAAAAAAAAGGGGGGGGCAGGTGCCTGCCACAGTCCACTTCTATCTTTGGAAATGTCCTGCAAAAATAGAGTGGTCAAGCTGGAGAATCTGGAATTGATATTTCCTAATTCACTCTTTAATATGCTACACACCTAACTTTTCCCCTCAACTTCAACGCCCAACCTAATTTTATAACATTATCAGTTATTATTTGCTGATTATCTCGATGGACATTTTGTAGAATCTGACATTGTAAATTACCTTTCCTTATGGAAATTTTCTTCTCTCAATTGAATTGAATGATACCTCTTGCTTTATGTAGGGTATAGTCTAAGCTTCTGTATTGTAGAAAACAAACAAACAAAAAAAGCAGTTTATAAAAGATATTCACGTATTCCCTTCTCTCACATAAATCTAGGGTCAGTCAGAGGTTCCAGGATGAACTGATCCATCATGTTTTCCCTAGACCCAGATTTCTTCTTGTTTATTATTCCATGATTTCCTAGCTGTTGTCTTTATCTCACTTGCCAAATCTGGATCACCTTCCTTAGGTGCATGTCCCAGCCATGACCAAAATGTAGTCATATGGCCACATTTTTTCTTTAAGGAGGTTGGAAAATGTGGTGTCTATCAATGTGGACATGGAACCATCTAAAACTCACAATTATATTAATAAGATGAAGAAGGGCTAATGATTACTAGGAAAAATTAGCAGTTCTGCTATGTTACTTTTTCCATCTTTTCTACTTAGAATTTTATTTGAACCACTTAGTGCATCTTGTTTTTCTCTATTCACTCACAAAATAAGACTCTGTTCCTTCTCTTAATCTTCATGACTTGCTCAATTTCTTTCCCACCCTCTGTAGTGGGCCTCTTCTATGTTTAGTGGATGAAGGACTAAGGATTACATTTTCCAGTCTCCTTTGCTACTTGGATTCTTTAAGATTACATCTAGTAGACATATATGTGTGGGATTTTTGAAATAGAATTAAACAAGCTTAGGTGGAGACTATGATTCTGCTTCCAGTACTTTTTTCTGAGGTTTGGTTTATCTTGGATAACTGTGGCAGAAACCTAATATTAGTGCTTAGCTTTTAGGGTAGTGAGAATTATGACACCAATCATATGTTTTATACATATGAATTGTTGCTCTATCATTCTGAATATGCCTACAGTCAATAGCAATCCTTGGGTCATGGCAAAAGCAATATACTGATGGAGACATGTTTGTAGGTTCCTCTTACTGTCAATGGAAAATAGAATTGGTATTATACAATGTTGATATGGAAACACATATCTGAAATGCAGGGCATTTTCTGAGAAGTTCCATAATACATGATCAGGGGAAAATGTAACACATTATTGCATGAACTTCATGCAAGCAGGGCCTTAAAATGGTCTAATACTTCAAGTATATTTTGGGTTTGATCATTAGTAAAAGGGTACTGAGAAACCAAGGATCTGACAGAGGGGAGAAAAACATGAAATGAACAATAAAAAAATATTCCAATAGCAAATACATCTAGTTTCATGACAAGTTCAATAAATGAGAGCTATCAAATTGCTACAGATCGAATTTAGCCATACTCTTTTCATTACATAGTGTTTCATCTATCTAGCTACCTAGTTAAAAAAGAAAGAAAGAAAGAAAGAAAATAAAAATCTTGTAATAGAAATTTTCCTATGGAAATTTATATGAGGTTTGATAGTTCAATATACAGCTTAAATTTCATTCTTTAGTTTCAGGATATTAGTTATACTGAGATAGAGGGGAAATAAACACCATTCAAAATGGTTTCAAAGACTAATCATTGTCCCTTTTAGGGAAGGAGATAAGCACTTTTTATTGTAGGAAGTACAGCTATACTTAATGTAGAAAGTATAGTTACATACCTTATGTGGAATAATACAGCTGTTGTTTTATTATAAGTTGGAAGTTCAACTAGAAAAGAATTGTGTGCCTGGGGACACTGAGTGGCTGATTGTTGCAGAGGACTGTGGCAATGTAGAAGGTCATGTTACTGAACACTCTCCAAAACCCCTGTAGTATGCTTTACTGCAGATTTACTCAGAAGGTGAAACTATGACATTTTCTAGTCTCTCAAAACATTTCTGCATGGAACAAACTTTTGTCAGGCATATATTTATGCCTGAGATTCGAAAAGTGAAAGTGAGCATTAGATGATGGAAGCTGTGCTTCATTTGCTTTTTTCTGTCGGCATGAATGGTGCTGGTGATATTTGTGTTTGTTAGAGTATAACTCTCAGGTAGGTCCCAGTGACTAGATCTTATTCAAAGGTGCTGAGTGGCATTGTTTGCTGACATAGATTCTAACAAGTATTTGAGGCACCCATCATTGTGGTTGTAGCTTCCTGGGTCCCCTACTTCCTGGTCACAGTACATGCAAGAGATCCCATGGTAGACTGGATGGTTTTTTGCATTTGGTTTTGGAAATTCTGAAAGCTTCATTTGGAACCTAGCTCTTCTAGCATGGTAACAATTGTGTGCATCACAATATCTAATTGACTTAACTCAGTTTCTGCTTTAACTAGCTAGGATGAAACACATAGACTTTCAATGGTCCCCAGTAATCTCTATGTCCAGGTAGTCACATTCTTGTGTTATCCTCGCCCCTCGAATGTTTATGGGGCTTATGACTTACTTCTAACCCACAGAATACACCCAAGGTTATGGACCATCACTTCCATGATCATGTTCTACAGGATTTTAATTTCTGTCCTTCCTACAGACTCACAATTGACTCTCTCCCTCATTGGCTTTGGTGAAACACACTGCTAGATTGTGGGAAAGCCCACTTACCAAAGAACTGAGGGCAGCTTCCATTCAACAACTAGGAAAAACAGCAACCCTCAGTCAAAACTCACAAAGAACTAAATCATTCCAACAAACAGATAGGCTTGGAAGTGGATACTTTCTCAGTAAATATTTGAGGTAAACCCATAGGCCCACCCAACATCTTAGTTGCAACCTTTTGAGAGACCCTAAAGGAGAGTACTCAGATAAATCATACTGGACTCTTTTCACATAGAAACTGTGAGATAATAAAGGTGTACCGTTATAACCTGCCAAGTTTGTGGTAATTTGCTAGCAATAGATAACCAATACACACATGCATCTATTTTTGTCTATATAAATTCATAAATAATATAAATTACTGCAGGAGATCTCTTTGAATTGATGACTCTGAAATTTATTTATTGGCCTCAACTTCTTCCCTAGTGTCACATAAGGTTCCTTTAAACATAATGCTTCATTTTTATTCTCCATCTCAGTGAACTCACACACACACACACACACACACACATACATGCACACACTCACACACACACACACACTCACAGATATCTATTGCTCTAACATTTTAAATTTGTCATTTTTAATTCTTCAGGATATAACCTGAAGAATATTTTAGAACTTTTTATAGAATATAATAAAAGTTCTAAGTGTTATTTGTTTTGTATACAAAGCCAAGCACCAAGCACCATGTGGATATCTTTAATCTTTGAAATGTTTCCTGATATGAATTAGAGTACAATCAATTACAGTGTACATGAAGGCCAAATATTTTTAAAAGTCCTGTTGCTCAAATTAAATCTTTTCACTTGAGAAGACTTAGTATATGTATATAAATGTCAGAAAAAAATAACAGTTAACAATCTGCCAGATACAAAACATAGAATTTTAAAAATAAATACTTCTAAAATATAAGCAACATGTCCACCAAAGCTTATTGTTTGATTTAAAATATATATATTTAATATCGAAAAATAATGGATTGTGGAATTACAAAGTATTTGAGTTACAGAATTATTTACTAAGTGTCTCAAGTATAAATTATGAGTTATTGCATCTCATTTCTTGGAGGAACAAATGCTTGTTGATACAATCCCAGTGTGAAACTTTCTATTTGATAGACATGTTTTTGAATTCATTTTCATTAACTTTTGATATTTTTAGCCTTAGTTGGTACGTAATATATTGAACATGTGCTTGGATATGTTGTCAGAAAAACTGATTTTATCTCATCTACAAGGTGGTTTTCATGTTAATTTACATTCTGAAACTAAGGAATTAATTTATTTGACTATGTTTTGATTACTTTTTGACAACTGAAAATGCTTATTTTGAGTTCTTTTGGGATATTCATCTGGATGTTTTGTTGCATAGCAAAATAATTAAACCTTTTTTCTCTATAAAACTGTCAATCAGAATTAGCTTTTATATATTGATATAATGTCTGCAGTTTCAGAATAATGCAGTAGAATTCATTACTTTATTCATCAACGGTATTTCTCCAGTTTCCCCTATAATATTTATAAACTTATTACAATCTGACTCCATTTTTATTACATTCCCTGGGCCTTGTTCATACATTCACAGATATTCATTTAACTACCAATATGTTTCTGGATATGTGTTAGTTGCTAAATATAAATATATACATATAATGCAACATATCAAAATTTCTGAGGCATTTTCATAAATATTTAGGTTTAAACAAAATAAAGTCAATATTAATAAACTAAATATATAACTTTAAAATTAGAACTCCAAAATATGTACAAGAAAATTATAAGGGATTACATAATATAGGCAAGAGCAGAAATAACTGAAATGGAAAATGGAGATTTAAAACAGGATACCAATTAAATACTTGTTTGCTACTGCCTTCTCTCCCCAAAACAAAACAAAAACAACACAGAGACCTGAAAGAAAACTATTACAAAACTTATGAAGAAAAATAAAAGAAGTCAAAAATGGACATAATTACAGGAAAACAGAATTCAAAAGTAAGTAAGAAAGTATTATGTTCAAATATATGATAGTGAAAGTTAAGTATGTAGATTAATTCTTCAAAAAATGTAACCTATATTGATTCAAGATTGTAAAGGACATTATAGGACATTTTAAGAAAGGAAAAGTACAGGCCTACCTAGGGAAATAGGTAGAAATGAAAGTCTACCTAAAAATTCAGCAGACATAAATCCAGCTAATAGAATGCTAAATAAAATGTTTTATTTTCTAACCTTTATAACATCAAAATAAAAACTATGTATGAACATATGACTAATATCCCTGCACTTAACATGATTATGCATGCTTATATTTCCTATTGATGAAGCAATCACTTGAGGTGAGTAAAAACTATATAATTGAATAATTCATAAATTATTATACATTTGTTCCATAATATTTTTGCTTGCATTTCAATACTGATTAATTTCATAGTTAGAGTCAAGATTTTCACACGATCTTTGTTCTACAGACAGATGTAGCTATATATTTTGTATGTGATTGTTGATTTTGTTAGTGTTCAACATACTTGTAAACATGAAATAATTGTTAACATCTTATATTCAAAATGTGTTTTATGGTCTTCCAAAGAACATGACCTACTATGCAGTTAAGAATTTTCCATTGCATCACTGAGCTTTCTAAGTGCTTCTTGTGTCCCATATATAATAAATTTATTTGGTTTAAAAAGATTACTTATCAATCTGACAACAGTTTAAGGTAAAATTGAGTATGCTTTGTTAATTTGTACTATCTTTGGATATATACAGAAATCACTGAATATAATCTTTGAATTGTTTCAAAGACTATTCCCAGTTTCCTATCTTTATCATTATGTTTCTTAAAATCCTGTCCAAATTTTTAAATGAAAGTATAAATATTTATCATTTAGACAGTTTAAAATTACACAAGACCTTTAATGTGATATTAGCCTGAGAGACATCTAGGGTCCGATAAGCAGAAATTATACCGGACCTCCCAAAGTTACTTTTAGAAAACGTGGAAGGAGGTGTTGCTAATTATTTGTTTTTTGTTTTCATGGCCCTCTAAGTATTTTTCAGAATTCTCCTATTCCAGCTTTCTTTCTTTCAAAGTCTCCTCGTCACTGTTGTAGCCTTTGCTGCCATCTAACACTGATAGTTTTTATATCTTTGTGGTGGCCATGAGGTGACAATAAATGACCTGATGGTGTTATGTCTTGTAATGTAATAATAATCTCTCTCCTTGGCTGTAGTATGTACTAACATAAAGGAAAACTCCTTTCCTCCACACTTTGTGACACAAAGTCTTCACATATTACCCTGTCTTGCTGCTTAGTACTGATAATGCCTTAAATCAGTTTTCCTCAAAGTATTAGCTCTTTAAGAATAGACAGCAAGCAAAATCCACAGATGCTTGATTTCTGAAAAACAAGCATTTTATTGAACCAATTTCAACTTTGCTAACTCTACCTTTCTTCAAAGCATTCCCAAAAGACCACCTCCATCCATACATATGAGTCTCCATATTACCATTTTTCTACTATCTAAATTCTAGGATGATAATTTAGTTTCAAGACAGGATTCTTTCTGCAGATATATCTAGAAAGGCCTACATGTTGAAAGAGAAAGAAAAAGAAAACTTAAGCCTGAAACATAAGTGAAAACATAAGTATGAGTGGTTTCAGTAATTGTGGCAAAATAAAGCACGCAACTATCCAATCCCTGATTCCACATGGGGAAAATGGCCATAATCAATTTCATTCTCTCACTGCCTTTACCTTGGCTGCTCTAGTCTAATAATGAAGAAATGCAATAACTTCTTCATTCCACCAAGGGGGCATTTATTCCCTTACTGCATCTGTCCTATAACCCACAATGGCCCTCTCCTGATTAGAAGTGGCTCTGTAAACAGAGTTTCCTTCAAAAGAGAAACTTGGGTACTTGACATAAATAGCCAATTATTTCTTCCATTTCAGAAATGTGAGTAAGTTTCACGAAGTTTACAATCTTTCTAGGGATCTTTTTTTTAATGGTGAAGTTCTAACACTTACCCGAGACATACATTCTTTTGGTAGTTCTAAGCAATTTTCTTACCTATCTCCAATTACTAAAAGGAAATAGAATAATGATCTACTATTTTATCAGGTATAAATATATTACTCTACTGATGTTTAAAGCAAAGCAAATATAGTTTATTGCATATATAATGAAAATTATCTGATTGTTATATATATGGGATTGTGCAGAAGGGAAGAAGGCAGAGGAATGGTAAAGAAGGAATCATGGTCAAATTCAGAATAATTCTAATTAAACCAGACTTGTAAATAAATAAGTAGTATTATGTTTCAGCTATGTATTGAACTAAAATAGTTAATTATGTGTTGAATATATATTCAGTAAAGCATAAAATGTGAGACTGAAACAAACCTTGGTTTGCCTTGTAACTCTAAAGTTAGTGATATTGGAAATATGCCTTAATCGTTTTAAGCTTATGAATGTCCATGTGTAATTTAGAATATTAACACTGACTTTTTAGGGTTTTTATAAATATTATATAAAAAGTATTTTAAAACAATATAATAGGTACAAGGACATACTAATGTCTGTGGGTTCCCTTTGCTATATAATAATTTGGTGACTCTGAGAATTAACATTCCTTAAATATTTGCTCAATTATTTATTTAGAGAGTAAGGTGAAGGCTGTATAGAAGGAAGACAAAGAAAGATTAGTGTTGGCATCTTTTAGCTCTCATAGTTAGCAAGAGGTATTCAGTGCTTAGTTCAAACTTACATGCTCCACCTACCTTTAAAAAGATCTGTTAGCACTGCTTTCTTTTCTATTAATATACTTTATTGCACATGTATTGTTACTTGATTATATTTCTTAGGATCTCACCTTTCCTCTCCAATTCAAAAACTCATAAAATTATTCCTTTCATCTGTGCACTACACACTTCCTATAAAGGTTTTGGGAAAATATACTTTTCTCCAACAAATTACACTTTCACTGATATTTAACATCAAGTGATATTTAAGAAACCATCTAGATTATAGATTCTTTCCCTATGAAATGCCTAGTTCATCCACATCTTAATCCAAATCTGAGCACTTGATAAATAGAAAGTGCCCATAAATTTTAAAACCTTTTTTCTTTTTATGCCCCTTTTCTTTCCTCTTTTTCATTCCCTCCCCCTTCTCTTCTTCCTCCTTCTAAAGGAAACCGTGTGAACAAATGGTTGAAGTGAAGATGTACCAGTTTGAGGAAGACACATCATAATAAAGGAAGCATGAATGGAAATAGTTTTGCTGAAATGAATGCTTTGTAGGAAATATGCAATATATAGGAATTAAAAGTATCAATGGAGGCAAGGTCAATTAACGGAAAATTTTGAAGGCCAACTTGATGAGATGCAATTTATCCTCCAAAAACTGTCTGAGGGTGAATGTTAAGGAAAGTTGGAATGGAATAATATGGCACTTCAGAAAGGTTACTTCAAAAGGAAGAGTAATAGATGAAAACCAGTGTAAACAATTCGGAGACAATAATGGCGTTAACTTGTTTTTATTGTTAGGAAAAAAAGACCATCCCATGATATCAGTATGCAGTTACGACTTCATAGTGGAGGAAAAGTGAGGATTAAGAGTCCTGAAAGATGGAAAAGAAAATGGAGAGGAAAAGATGGGTGCAGGAGATTTTTCAGGAAGAGTATGCTTGGTAACTGACTGCTTTTAGGAAAGAACTGAGAAGAAACAACGAGAAATTTAAGATTTTCCACCAATATTATTGGTAGAATTACTGTGTCATTACTTTAAAAGAGAAATCTAAACACAAGGTTGTTTAGGGACTAAATGAGGAGCGTTATTTCCAATGTTACAAAATTAATGTCAAAAACAAAAAGGCTTAAAATGATATAATGATTCTAAATAAGAACAGAACACAATATTAAAATAAACAGCAACTAAATAAAGACATGGTATAGACAAAGAGGAATAATAGAGATTCAGAAAGAAAATTTGTGTAAGCTGCAATCAAACTAGGATATTATTACTGAATATTAAAATAAGCAAATTTGAGATATGAAGGCATTAAAGCCTCACGTAATACATGAAAGCAGAAAATAATTGCCTCTATATAAACATTTATTTCAAAAACAGTAATATCACTTTTCAATATATTATGTGGATTATTATTGGGTAGGTGATGCATAACTAGAAGTTATATGAACTATTTATGCTGTTCATTACCTCATTGTGTAGGAAGAGTGAGCTTTTATTTCCCTATTGGGTATAAATGAAGAGATGCATCCATCCACATATAGCAGAACTAGAATGCAATGAATCCCTGGTGAACCAAGTTTTGCAATCCATATTCAGTGTGAAAGCATTCATACATTTTTCTATGCCCACAAGCATGTGCACTTTTGAGCTTACCACACTCTGCCACAACAGAGCTATATAAAACAACTTAAAAGTGCAGTCTTTTGACCACGGTTATTAATTAAATATTACATAGACATACTGTTGAATACGGGTTTTTTGATCCCTAATAATTTATACCATGAAATTTATCTTTACATAACTGCAACAAGCAATTCTATGTGAAGGTATAGTTTTGAAGACCCAACACTTATCAAAAAGGAAATTAGTATAAATTGTGCTGTTTTATAATGCAACATATCCTGTATTTCTAAAGTTGAAATTATGTCCACTGAAATAGTAATTGCATAGTTTTATCAGTTAATGACATTCTATATGCGCCATTATTTCATTGTATCATAAAACTATGTCCCTTATTTCTTCCATGAATTCTGTTTAATGCCATCTATACAAATAAGCACTCCATTCTGTTTGTTGACCAAAATTGATTCCGTTAATATCCATTTCGTTCATGACAAATCTGTTAGAAAACATTTCAGGTAGTCAAAGCAGGAAAAAAAAAAACAGAACGTCAGTGTGAGAAGTGAAGGGAATATAATACACGGTACTGGTTAAACCATAAAGAAAATGCTAAGATGGCACACAGAGAAGGTAATGCCACCCAGAAATTAGCAACTTCAGGAAGCTTCTACCACCTTGGACTGCAAGGACCTGGCGAGGGAGTGGTGATACAGGAGCCCAGAGGCCAGGGTCACTTGACAGAGACTAGAATCCGGTGAGTTTGTCTGGCTGGAGCAGATTTGATGGAGACAGCCTCTGCCAGAAATGCTTCGTGAGACAGAAGGACAGGGGAAGTAGTTGGCTGCCCTGGTTCCCCAGCTCCCCAATCCCAGCCAGTGCTTGCCATAGGCAGAACCCCGAGAAAAGCAAGATGACATGGGAGACCGGAAAGAGAAAGCCTGCGAAGTTCAGGCTCATGAGACACTGAACAGAGCAGAGGAAGGGCAAGGAATAATTTTGAGGCAAAAAGGACGTCAGATTAAATGAAAGTTGCACAGAGAAATATGCTCATTTGAATTTTGAGAAATATGCTATGCATACTCATTAAACATTATAAAAATAAAAATACCTGAAATTTTTATCAGTAACTCAAAGTCCTAACCTTGATTAAGAAGTAGAGCCGCAGAAGCATGACTAAAAAGTGCGCGTTACAGTAACAGGGTATGACTTCAACTCTTGGGATGGTTCATGTTCCCTGAAGTATTTGGTTAACAAAAAAAAATGTGCTATGTTAAAAATAATAAAATATCACTTATCCTTTTTATATATACAGAATATTTTTTCCTGTATTTAATCTCATTTTTAACTTGAACTTTTCAAGGATCCTGAAATAGGAGAAAAATAATTTATCCTAGACTAGAACCTTCAGAAGAGGATTTGTTTATCAATTATGCCATTTGTTAGCTGGGTAACTTTGGCAAAAAAGTTACATCTCTGAACTTTGTTTCCGCAAGATAATAATTATTGCACAGTATATCTTACAGAAGTGTTGTGAGTTCAAACAGGAGACAGTACTCACTTTAGAAACTACAAAGTCTGTTAAATCATAAAACATAATTTTTAATATTTTAATCTTCATCCAGATATAGTTATAAAATTTGGACTTTTTTAGATCTTTATTAAAATTTTAACAGACCTAATCCTTTAGATTGTTATTTTGAGACTCTTGCTATAAGGTGAAACTAAAAATTGTGGTCAAATTATTGTTTTAAAAAATTATTCATGAAACTGGAGGAGTACATTCGTCTTTAAGGAGGAACCATCATGTTTATGTTGGGGTGGTTTAGCAGTCATGCCCTAGAATCATTCCATAACAAGTAAATATTTTATAAAATTATATATTTTTTCTCATAATAGTTATATTATACTATAGATAAATTATATATAGTCATCTATAAAGTCTTTTTACAAATAAATTTTTGAGCTCACTTTGAAATTTTGAGAGTATATGTATGTACATGGAGGTGTGTGTGTGTCTGTATGTGTGTGTGTGTGTGTGTGTGCGTTTGTGTTTCTATGTGAGAGAACAATTTGGTTTAGCCTTGATTCAAGATATAGTACAGTTTAAATTTATCTAGTACTATTAAAGAAATAGACTTTACATCAGTTTGATTTTATCAAGGTAATTTATTTTGCCCTCATACCAATGTAGGAATGATTTACAATGAGTGTCTTTATCTCATAAAATAACTAAATGAGTTTTCTGCTTCAAAAGTATTTAAATCATAACAGTTGCTGCATTTATGCAACAATTTATGCTTTCATCAGTACAAGCATAATATCAAAATCTGTTTATTTTTGGTATCTTTTTTACATGTTCATTGTTTATAACTCAATTTAATCTAATTACTCTTTGTTGTATTTTCTAAGCCCAGTTGTGTATTTATCACCAAAGATCTTATCTATATCACTATTATCATTAATCATTTGTAAATTACTTGGCTTCTTATGCGTTTTTATAGCCTCCATTTTATTTGTTGTCTGGTCTTCCCTCAGAAGTAGCTAAACCAAGTGTTTTCAAGTTAGTAAAGCATTTTCAGTAAAAGATTTCAAAACCCTATCAGTTTTTTCTGTATTTGAGCAAATAATCTTGTACGTTTTTCACTATTATGATTATAATTATAAAACAATTTTGTTGGCTAAATAGTGAAAAATTAAATTCAGTGAAATTCACAGAAAAAATGATAATGAAGCAGTAAAAGTTGGATTTTTTTTCAACAATTACAAATACCTTAGGTCTTGATCATAATTGCATGTGTTTTTTTGTCATGGTGACACCAGGGTTGTCACATTTTCCTTTTTATTTTTGGCTTCTGACAGTGACATATCTTACAAAATATGAATAGATATCACGTGTCAGAACACAATTAGTTACACCAGAGAGCTGGGTAGGAGCTGTTGCTGACAGATATTAGGGAAAAATAGTGGCTGTTTAACTTGAGTTTAAATAGATTATTTGGAAAATAACATGGCAACAATATAAAGGGCACTCTGAGGCATTCTGTAACTTACACTATTTTTGTAAATTTTGATGTTATGTCAATAAGCTTTGAAATCTTGCAGTCATCGATTCTTAGAGTTATAAGGAAGGTATTTGAGAAAATCTTGTCCAAGTTCTTTAACATGGTGTTGAAAATATGGAGAAGTTGTTCTTAAGCTAATGAGCTGCAGGTGTGAAAATGACTTGCGTAATCTTGAACAGGGACTGGGGAGTCACCATACTCACAGGCATGTGCTACACCTTCTGCCTGTCGCCCTGAGAGTCGCACGCTTTGCCTACATAGAGCTTGTTTCAAGGGTCATCAGGGTAATTTTCTTCCAGGTTTCCTGAAAGCCTCTTACACCACCACTTTCACAGCCCTTCCATTGGTTGCATGTAATAAAGTTCCTATAATAAATCCATTCTCCTTGAAATACCTAGAGTAGTTTGTTTTTTGTTTTTTTGTTTGTTTGTTTGTTTTTTCTGAAATAAATCTATCTTAACTCTATTTGAGTATGTGTCCCACAATTCATTGAAAGCAAGTACTGGTTTTGATTTATTGGATTTTTAGTTAGAATACTGTAAATGGAAAATATGTATTGAAGCAATTTGGAAAGAAAATGTTGAGTTTAAATTAACATATATGAAAACATAACAGGATTCTTTGTACACGAAATATATATGGGTGTTCTATAATGTAAACAAAAATAAAGTGTATTTTCATATTCCACATTACCAAATTTTCTGGATCAATTAATTTTTTTTAGTATGCCATTGAACTTATTTATGTGTATGTATGCATACGTACACATGCCATGATGTATATATGTGTAAATATATATACACATATATAATTTTATTGGATAGTTACCATGGACCAAGATGCTGTCATAAATTATTTTCACTTATTAACTCATTTAATTCTCAAAGCAATCCTATTTGTATTTTCCCATTTGTTCATTTCTGCATCTAAAGAAACTGAGGACCACACAAGTTAATTGAAATTTCTAAATTAACATTTCAAACAGAAATTAAAACTATTCCATCTATCTCCTAAAAAAATGCTCTTACCCACTAGGCATACTACCCCTAATAATGACTTTATTGGTGAAGAATTTATTCCCAAATTGAATTATTTCAAATTAGAGTCTATGTCTGATATTTATTTTATCATGTTTTCTGCAGACATCGATATTAGTTATAAAATATATTTGGGGAGATTTATCTTATGTCTGTTAGAAATTAAAATAGAAGAATGTTTGTATCCATTGATAAAGAAAAGGAATAAAGACAATAAAAAAGAAAACCCCTCAACAACAAGAACAGTAACAACAGAATTCTAATTGAAGCTGTATATGAGAAACTGAGTTAAAAATTTATTTTGAAAAAAGAGATATTAAATACATTATTATTTGAAAGTTTGTATTATAACTTCTAATATATATTTTGAAAACAGGGATATTGATCTCATAAAGAAATGCGGGTTTAGAATGCATAGATCTTAGACAAATAGAAAGTCCATGGTAGTGTTGTTATTTATATTCCTCTTCTCCATGGTATTTATAGCAGTAAAATAATGTGATTCTGGGAACGCTAAGGATAAGAATCAGTGGAAACATTTCTGGAGGAAAAGCACTATGACAGATGAGACATTTTACAAGGACCTCATGTCACCTTCAATGGCACTAGTGCTTGATGCTACCATTGCTTCATAGCCTGTCTCAACCACTGTTAAACTAGTCTAGTCATAGTGGAAATTGGGAAAACAGAAGGAGTTACAAGCATCATCTGTTGGCTGCTTATGAGATTTCTTTTTTTTATATCATCCAGTGTTCTCTCCTTAACCTTCCATTGATGCTTTGAACAATGCTGTAATTCTAGACACCTGCTCCTTGCAACAACAGATCCTGGGCTCACAATATATGTGGGACAATATACAGAGAGAAATTTGTTGACTAACGCAGCTGCTCTGTCATTTTTCATTAGGAATAGCATCATGTACTTTATTCAATGTAACATTTCCCTAAGACTTAACTTCACATAACATAAAGATCACAGCAATTTTTTTCTCTATTTTGTTTTTCTCATCATCTTAAATGAAAGGACGAATGGCATTCTCTTGTGTAGCCGTCCCATGGGTTTCCCTGTGAGCAGGTGCTACCTGGTTCTAACCTATGCCAACAAGTGCCAACAACAAGTAAGTGAAAGTGACACTATTATTGGGCTAATATTGACTTTGCTCTAAGTTTTAGATATATATATATATATATATATATATGTGCGTGTATATTAATATATATACATACTTATATATGTATATATGTATATATATACATATATATGTGTGTGTGTGTGTATATATATATATATATATATATATATATATATATAATTTGCAAATTATACAAATTATTTGCTACCTAAGAACTGAATATGGCAAATTTTCCCAATTTCATGGCTGACAATCTCTGAATTAATAAAGTAACAATTAGTAAATCCTATGTTTTGAGAGTTGAAATCCAATAAAGACAGGAAAATGCTACCATTAGTAACCATAAACATATTGTAGAAGACATGTCTATTTTCCTGGTTCAAAGAAAGCTATGTCAAGAAGATTTAAAGATGTAAAGATATCTAGACATTTTCTGTCTAGGAAAAGTAACCCAGGACATGACATTGTATAATATGTGGAAGAACAGCAGTTTTACACTGTTACATTTTTTTTTACAAACACCTTAAACTTTTATGATTATCCTAAGGATAATTCTAAAAACTTCCTATTCGTTCCATAAATTTATATGTATATATTATAAATGCATATTATATACATTACTTATATATATACATATTAAACAGATATACATATAGCCATACGTATGCATGCATTTATATCTCTCTATACATCTATTTGCTTGTTTTAATATATTAGTCGTTGAATTGAAACATCTGAGAGAGCAAATTGTGAAGCATAGGGTATGAATAGGGTTTTAACTTGTAAAACACCCCATTTTATTATATAATTATTTGAGTTAAACTGTATCAATCACAAAGAAAAAGAGCAATATGACTCAACAGGAGAGATTTAAAGAAAATAGGAATAACTAAGTAATTTATACTATTTTGATTTTCAACTTGTCAATTTTAAAGGTCTTACTTTCAGAAGAAAGGAGAAAACAACCAGGGCTATATGCAGAAAAGTAATCTTTACAGGGATGAATTTAGTTTTTAAATACCACTTAACATTAATAAAACAATAAAATTTGGATGTGGTTCTCGCTATTTGGAACTACAAACTCAATTGCTTCATTATAAAGATGAAATATAATCAAGTAAGGAGGGTGGTAGATCGCAAACAGGCCACAAAATTCCCTTCCTGTTCATTTCCCTTGCAGGGTGACCTCCAGCTTGTGCTGTCAGGAGGGAAAGTTTATTTTCCATTGGCTTTCAGCATAGCCATGTGACTGGGACAATGAAAAAGTAACACATGTAGCAAAAGTAAAGACTGGAGCCCTTACAGCTTAATGCTTATTTTCTTAATGCGCTTGTAACCTGTAAGCAGGTGAATAAACGCTTGGTAGCCTCTTGGGCAATAAGTAATTGCATGCAGAGGGGACCCAGTCAACAGCACTCCCAGCCAAGTCTTTTATAAACCAATTGGCCCAGGCCGACAACCTTACCACAGGGACAGGTGCCAAAAGATCCACCTAATTTAGTCCAACCCAAATTGCCAATCTGCAGAATCATGAGTTAAATGAATGAATGGTTACTGTTTAAAGCCATTAAATTTGGGGCATTTATTTAAGAAATTCAACTGATAGACAGCCTGTAGATAAATAACAATTCACGATGAATCACATTCAAGCTACCAGGATAATACATTACAGCGGATCCTCACAAGACATTCTGCACAGGCTGAAGCCAGTACAGGAGCATATATAGACAAATTTTGCAGCTATAGATATAGATACACGCACACACACACACACACACACACACACACACACACACACACACAATACCGAAAGCTACTAACAGTACCTTGTAGTGAGTCCTTGCAAGAACTTTCATACAAGCTATATGTATTACTGGAGTACAGATAAGCAAATTTTTGCTTCCTTGATCTGAATTTTCAAACTTAGGTTTAATTTGCTTCTGCTCAGTCTATTTTCTAAGTGGAAATGAATGAAAGATGCATGAAAAATGTGAAAAATAAGTGACTCAATGAGTTTCCACAGAGGTAAACATTAATTATGTGTCAATTTACTACTCAGATAAATCCTTTAAGTGTATAGTTTATGTTTACATATATGTGTATGAGTGTATGTTTATATCTCTGTTTACATCTATATCTGCAAAATTTTATGTGATCACAAACTCGTAAGTATCTGTACTTCTGATATGAAGATGAAAGATGAAAAATTCTAAAAACAAAACAAAACTAGAAAATGTGTTCTCATATCTTTTCTACAACTCCTGCTTTTTATATCTCCTTCCAGGCTTGCCTAAATTCATATTACTTACATTTATATCACCTAATGTCCTTAGATGATGATTTTATTTTAGAGAGAGATTGAAGTCCCTTCTCTATAAATTTTGAAACACAATTAAATCTCGTAAGTTTAAGAAAAGATTATACATAATACAGAGGAAGACAATAGTATAGTTTGGGGTTTTGTTGATGTTGTATGATTTGTCTAGGCTTCTTTAGTATTAGTAAAACTCATAAATAAAAATGATGTTCATCAAATAAACTCATCAATGCATAACAAATGGACAAAAAAATGTAAGAAAGCAATCTATGAAAGAAAATATATTCAAATACATAATATTTGGAGCAGATGGTTTTGCCTTACTGTACATTGCTATGATCATAATACAGCTATATAAATTCTATTATCAAGGAAATTAATTATGTAGCATGCCTTTTAAATTAACATTGGCAATCTATCAATATTAAAGCAATTTCTTGACTTGGGATCAAATTGTCATCTTACATACATGCAGAAATGTGTTTCTGGAGTCCTAGGTAATTGCCACTAATTAAGTTATTAGTAAGTAAAACTGAGCTATGTAAGTGAACTACTTAACATTTAATTATAAACTAATGTGGCACATAACTTCAATTTAATTTAAGAAAATATGAGATCCTGTGAAATTATGATTTATTATTTTATTCATATTTTCAGGCTTGTATTCATAAATTGATCACTAAGAGTGCTGAGCTCTGAATAAACAAATTAAGGTAACATTTTATTATATTTTATAACAATTAGGAGTTTTAAAGATATTAAAACTACAGTTTGTCACCACTTCCAAACCGGTAGACTAAGGGGCACAACAGATACTCTCCCCAACAAAATAACCATTTCACTGGTGAAAATTATTTTTAAAATAATAACAAAGACTAACAATCATTTTAAATCGCTGGAAATTGTCCAAAGGGCATACAGCAAATGGAAAAACATTCAGTCAAGAAAATCTATTCAACTGGGTAAGAATAGCAGATAGTTTGTGGCATTTGAGTTGTGACCCACTGTGGTACTTCTTGTTTTGGAAGCTCCACCCCAGGACTCTAATTTGGGCAGCGAGGAAGATGGGGACTCCCAGCTTGAGAATACAATGTCCTCCCTGGAGGGGCAGGGTGCGTGCTTTTCTTGTTCCGTCAGCCTCACATTAC
Organism: Rhinolophus sinicus; assembly: GCF_036562045.2. Lineage (NCBI taxonomy): Eukaryota > Metazoa > Chordata > Mammalia > Chiroptera > Rhinolophidae > Rhinolophus > Rhinolophus sinicus. The sequence continues at coordinate 20,687,155 of NC_133751.1, forward strand.
AGAAGCTGTATTCATGCAAGAGTGGTAGAAAGAACCAGTTATGCCTTTCCCCACTCTGCCTGCACTCTCAGGTCTAAAGCTCTACCCTACCCCAGGTTTCACAGGCAGAGTATACTGGGACTCTGAGGACCCCACCCCATCTTATTCAAAGGATGCAGAGTCCATGACAGATGGGGCCTGCAGAGAAGACTAGGGGCTGCCCCACTCCACCACCCCTCACTCTTCCACAACCCTTCACCCAGCACACACTTGAACACTGCCCATTAATAGAACAGCAGCCTTATTTGGAAAAGGTAGGTCCCCACCCAAAGCTCTGGTGGGGTAGCACAGAAATTGTGACCAGAGAGAGAGAGAGAGACATGACTAAAGGCTAAGGCAATCCTTAGGTATGCTTGAGGGGACTGATTTTATTTTAAACAGAGTGGAGAACTCAATACAGACCTAAGGGCAATGTCTAAACTAATGAAGATCTTGGTGGAAAGCAATTAAGAGGAAGCCTTTTCCTTTGACTACAGTGGCTCCAATACTTCCATACTGAATTAGGAGGTGGACATCTCTGATAATGCTGGTATCCCCAGTGGGTGAGCTGCACCGTACTCTCATTATTTTGAGGTCTTCTATTCTGGGCTAGACACACTACTGTGGAAGCTGGGTTCAGGCCTCAATAAACACAGACCTTACTCATCGTTGTGATTGTTATTCTTCTTGTTTTCTTTCTTTTTTTTTTTTAATACTCAATTATTTATTCTCTCTTTGCTGACACTCAAAGTCATTTATCTTGCCCCCATTATTTTCAAGGACATCAGAAAAAAAAACATTCAATAAAATTATGTACATAAAATCATAAAAGAAGAACAATAATGTTAATATTATCATTCTTATAGACTACCTAACAAGTTTTAGGAGTCTGAGGAAAATACACAGCTATTGGGCACAAATTATTTTATCAGAATATTATCCTGTTACAAGAAACCCATTTCTTCATCTTTGTATTCACAACTAAATCTACTTCTTAGCAACTAAACCTACTTCCATAATCTTAGCAACCACCCATGAAGGAAGAATCTTCAAGTTTCACGCTTCAATTGATAGAGAAACATTACTTTAATGGATTTAGTTTTTCACTGATTGGTACTGGATGTTTGATCTGTTATGAGGCCTGTATCAGTTAGATTTAGATTTAGATTCAATTGTGTACAACATATATACTCAAGCTCACAGTTGCTGAAAAGATAAAAATTGATGTCTTTCTCATAACAAGATATTAAGGAAGAAGACATTTTAGAGGTAAATTAACTCAGGGTCTTTTGTCTCATTGCTTTATATTCTTAGGTAATGCCTCAGGATCCAAGATGGCACCTCTGAAATCCTGACATCATAATGCACAATTCTAGCAATAGCAAGGAGGGAGTGCATCATTCTTTTTCCTACAAGGAACTCCACAGACATTGTACAGCCTACTTTGTATCTATTACATTCAGAACTTAATAGTAAAGCCATACCTACCTAAAAGTGAAGATGGAAAATGAATGAAAGCTTTGTTCAAATAGAAAATGTTACTGAATCAAAATTGGTTTTGTCACTAATAAAGGTGAGATGTGGTTACTAAGAGAAAACTTATTTTCTCTGACCAAGTCGCTATACTGTTTATCTGAAATATGTATCAAAGTATAAGATGAACCCTAAATTTACATTTTGGGAGAAGGAACAAAGTCTCCAAAAACAATAACCACAATCATATACCAGAGTACAGAACTTAACAATCTGATATTTTCAGGTGGTCTTGATCTGAATAAATTGTAAATTTTCTAACACATACACATTTTATATGTTTATTCTTTAAGTTTCTCTACAAATCTCAGTGTTTTTTCGTATATTGAAGTAATGATGGTCTGTTGGCTAGGATGAATGTTTGGATTTTTCTTTTTATCTACATGACACCTGTGTGGTGGGCAGGATAACACCCACAACCCCACCCTGCAAAGATGTCCACATCTTAATCCTCACAATATGTAAATGTGCTAATTTATGTTGCAAAAATAATTTTGTTTGCACAGATGATTAAATTAAGGATCTTGAGATGGAAAAATTATTTTATATTATCACAATGGGGCCAGTGTAATCAGAGAAGCATTTATAAGAAAGACGGAGGAATGTCAGAGCCAGAGAGAAAGAGATTTGAAGATATTATTCTGCTGGTTCTGAAGATGGAGAAAGCGGTCATGAGCAAAGGAATGGAGGCAGATTCTGAAACTGGAAACGAATGATGTTCCAAAAAGAATGAATCCCTGCTATTACCTTGATTTTAGCCCAGTGAGATTTCTGACATACATAACTATTAAATATAAATTTGTGCTGTTTTAAGTCAACAAGTTTGCAGTAATCAAAGTCCAGTTACATTAGCAATGGGAAACTAATACACTATATAACAATGAAAAAATTAACACAACTTATGTGTGCAAAAAATACTCCAAAAAAAAAAAACAGTTTATTTTCTGAAATGTACTTAATTTTTCTCTTGGATGATCATCCCAGGCAGGATAAACAAAATTGAATTTTCTGAGAGATCCAAGATAGTAGAATACATAAACACTGTGCCTGCTGTTTTTCGTGAACACATTAAAACTGCCACTAAATTTTAGAACAGTCAACCGGGAACCATGCGAAGTCTAGCCAAACAGAAGTCCTATAACTAAAAATAGGAAAAAGAAGCCAAGTCAAGACTGGTAAGAGGGACAGAGATGCTGAACAGGCCCTAAACCTTCATGTGGCGGTTGAGAATCAAGAGGAATATTTCAGCTATGGAGGTTCCCTCCAGAGGTGCGAGGGACCCCAACCCCCTACACCAGGCTCCCCAGCCCAGAGTACTGGTGCCAGGAAGAAGAGTCCCCATAGCATTGGTTGTGATAACCAGTGGGGATTCCAACCATTCAGGAAAGATGGAAGGCTGTGAGAAACCCAGACATCCTTTTAAATGGCCCTTGCACAGACTCGCTTGCAGGCACTCCCCTTGGGTTCCGGCAGAGGGATAGTTATTCAGGGGGCCTCAGAGCTATATGGGGGAGGGGCAGACTAAGGAGTGTGGCTTCAGGCAGAATACTGGAGGACAGTTGGCATTTTTCTAGTGAGGAGTCCTCCTCCCCTGCAACCGTCAAGTGGGCTCCATCTTTCCCATGTTGAGCCCACCTTCACAGGCCAAGTCTGAATCTGATTAGCCTGGTGAGCTCTGCTGCTCTGCCCTGCTTACTCAGCTGGGGGACCCCACCCCACCTAACTGACCTATCGCCAGAGGCACTTTCTCCTCAAGCCCTTCCTGCATGGCACTCTTTCTTGAAAAACTATTGGAGGTCATGGGTACCAGGTGGGCAGCAACTGGCCAGGATGTGCTCTGAGACTTTTGCTGAATAGCTATAGGCTCAGCATTGACACCAAACCAGAGACTACATTAACCTGGTGACTACAACTCTTCCCATTCTAGTGACTCCCTGAGACCATGGCTCACCCAATTTACATGCTGCATGAGGCTCTATCAGTGGCTGAACCTTAAGGAAGCCAGCAGGTCGTAGAATACCTTGGGGTATTCTAGCTGTTTGCAGAGTGATCCCAGGCCCGGTATTGGTGGAAGCTGATGTTGGATTGCAGTGTGGCCTCTCCCATGTACTTCCAGGTTTAGCACAGTCAGGGAACAACTGCAGATCAGTTTGTAACTCCTATCAGGTAGCACCCAGCTTGTCACAGGCCGTGGCTGACCTGGGCCTGCATCGCAGCGCCTCCCAGGAGGCCCCAGAACCAACATATTTGGAGGTTGGCTTCTGATCACAACAGTGAACTGCCCAATTAGCCCCACCACTGGCACACTCAAAGAGTGGTCTCAACAGGCACCAGAGCCCACTGGGGAGAATCCCATTCAGTGGGGTAAGCCTCCCACACAGCAGCCCATAAGCTGTGGATGTGGCCAAACCCCACAGCCAGTCAGCCTGAGGGTGAATCCCACCCATTGACATGCCAATAGCAATCAAAGCTCACCTATAATAGGAGAGCACACACAACCCACACAAGGGACACTCTTAGAGCATCCGACTCAGGTGATCAGGGAGACTGAACCACTGAGCCCACAGGACAACTACTACACAAAGCCATCCAAACAAGACTGGCTGACATAGCAGATCTACCTAATACATAGAAAGAAACACAGAGAGGCAGCCAAATGAGGAAACAAAGAAATGCATCCCAAATGAAAGAGCAGAAGAAAAATCCAGAAAAAGAACTAAATGAAATGGAGGCAAGCAACTAACCAGATACAGAATTTAAAACAATAGTTACAAGGATGCTCAAGGAACTTAGTAAGAACATTAACAAAGAGATTGCAACCATAAAAAGGGCACAGAAACCATAAAAAAGAACCAGTCAGAAGTGAAGAATACAATAACTGAAATGAAGAATACACTAGAAGGAATCACCAGCAGACTAGATGAAGCAGCAGAAAGAATTAGCAATTTAGAAGACAAGACAGCAGAAAACACCCAAACAGAGCAGCAAAAGGAAAACAAGAATTTAAAAAAATGCAGATAGTTTAAGAGACCTCTGGGACAACATCAAGTATAACAATATTTGTATCATAGGAGTACCAGAATGAGAAAAGAGAAGGCAAGAGATGAGAACATATTTGAAGAAATAATGACTATAAACTTCCCTGACTTAGTAAAGGAAATAGACATACAAGTCTAGGAAGCACAGAGTCGCAAACAAGATGAACCCAAACAGACCCACACCTAGACACATTATAATTAAAATGGCAAAGTTTAAAGATTAAGAGAGAATCCTAAAAGTAGCAAGAGAAAGGCAACTAATAAGTTATAAGAGAGCTTCCATAAGATTGTCAGCTGATTTCTTAACTGAAACTTTGCAGGCCAGAAGGGATTGGCAGGAAATACTCAAAGTCATGAAAAGTAAGGACCCACAACCAAGACTACCCTACTCAGTAAGGCCATCATTTAAAATCGAAGGATAGATAAAGAGCTTCCCAGACAAGAAAAGCTAAAGGTGTTCATCATCAGCAAACCATAATTACAAGGAACTTTAGAGGGACTTCTTTAAGACAGAAAAGAAAATCAAAATTATGAATAGTAAAATGGCAATAGCTACATATCTATCAACAATTACTTCAAATGAAAATGGATTAAATGCTACAATCAGAAGATACAGGAGAGCTAAATCGATAAGAAAACAAAACCCTTACATATGCTGCTAACAAGAGACCCATTTCAGATTGAAAGACACACACAGGCAGAAAGTCAAAGGATGGAAAAAGATAATTCATAAAAATGCAAATAAAAAAAAAAAAAGAAAAGAAAAAAGCTGTGGTAGCAATACCTATACCAGAAAAAAATAGACTTTAAAACAAAGGCTAGAAGAAGAAACAATGAAGGACCCAGAAATACCACTTCAAGGTATTTATCTGAAGAAACCCAAAACACTATTTCGAGGGGATGTGTGTATCCATATATTCATTGCAGCATTGATTACAATGGCCAAGATGTGGAGGTAGCCCAGGAAGAATGAATAAAGAGGAGGTGATACACACACACACACACACACACACACACACACACACACACACACAATGAAATACTGCTTGGCCGTGGAAGGGAATGGGTTCTTGCTATCTGTGGTGTTACTGATGGACTTGGAGGGTACTATGCTGAGTGGAGTATATCAGAGAAAGAAAGACAGATGCAATGTGATTTTTACTTATATGTGGAATCTAAGAACAAGTATAACAAATAAAACAGAAACAAACTCATAGATATAAAACATTTTGATGGTTGCCAGATGGGATGGGAGTTGAGGGTGTTGGTGAAAGAAGAGGAAGGGATTAAGGAATACAAATTGATTGTTACAAAGTAATTATGAGGATGTAGGGTATAAAGTAAGAGACATAGTCAATAACATTGTAATATCTATGTATGGTGTCATATCGGTACTAGATTTGTTGGGGGTGATAGATGGGAGTGGGTTGGCGGGCCGGGTGGAAAAGGTGCAGGGATTAAAAAGTACAAATTGGTAGTTACAAAATAGTCATGGGATGGAAAGTGAAATATAGGGAATATAGTCAATGACATGGTAATTATTATGTATAGTGGTAGGTGGGTACTAGACTAGTCAACGGGATCACTTCTTAAATTATACAACTGTCTAACCACTATGCTACACAACTGTAATTAATATAAAATGATATTGAATGTCAACGGCAATGAAAAAATTAGAAAAAGGGGGGAAAAGCTGAAGGGGAATAAGATGTCCAAATTTCTAGGTATAAAACAAACAAGTCATGGGAATGTAATGTAGAACATAGGGAATACAGTCAGTAATATTATAATAGCATAGTACTGTGTCAGATGGTTGCTGGACTTATCATGGTGATCAGTTCCGTAGGTATATAAATGTTTGACAACTGTGGTGTACCCCTGAAACTAATATAATATTGTATGTTAGCTATATTTTTAATAAAAATCTTAAAAAAAGAAAATTGAATTTTTCAATTAATTACATTTTGGGTGTTTTTCCAGGTAAATTGTCTCTTTCTAATTATTGCTTGTGCTTTCATATCTTCATTCCCCTTTCTCCTTCTAATTACCACCCCCAAGATGTTATCTGGCTATATTGGAGGGCTTAGGGGATCTGATGGCAGTGGGGTAGAGGGGCCACAGATCCACTATTGGCACCTGATTTGTCTAATTTTTTCACTAAACTGGTATTTATACGGTGGGACTGGTCTTAACTAGCACTTCAGTCCTAATATTTGACATCTATTTGACTCTGATCATAAATGTTGTGAAGTCTATTTTTTCCCACTGAATGTGCTATCCATGGACTATCTCAGCTCATATACGTCCTTTCCCCAAACTTGAACATGCATGAACTTCTGAGTTATCTGCTCATCACTCACAGTCTCTCAGGAGCCATGAGTTTTTCCACAGACTCATTCAATTAGACACCTTCCTAGGGCAATGTTTCTCTAATACTACATACTAGGTATTGCCCCGAGTTGAATGTAAGGATATGAACTTCACTGAGAAGCTTACAGACCTCCAAACTATTCTCAGGAAAGCCGGCTATCAACTCTGATATCCTTGGTTTTGTTAAATATATGTTTGGATGTTTTTCCTATACTGCTACAGTATTATGAAGAAATTTTAAAAAGAGAGGGAGGAGTAAAAAACAAAAACAAAACAAAACAAACAAACAAACAAACAAAAAAGATCTTTTTAAGCAAATGTTTTATCATTTTCTCTCTTCCACTCTTCTCTATCTACTGGGCAGTAATGAATAGGTTTCCCCACTGCCTCTCTGTCCAGATAAAATTCTTTTTATATAACAATCTGATTCTCCTTTTCCTGTACAAAAAAGTTTTCTAATTTATGCTTCTGACATGCAAAAGTTGTTTGATGAATTTGGATGTAACTTTTCTCTCTGGGAAATATATATATATATATATATATATATATATATATATATATATATATAGACAGTGTCTCACTATGGTTTGAAAAATAAAACCAGCTTCAAGTCTCAAGTTACAAAAGGTTTTTTATTGTTAGTTTTAATCTTGAAGGGATGGATGCCATTAATTTAACAGTTGGATCTGCAAATTTATAGGATATGAAAATGTATCTCCAAATATATCAAAGCATACTGCTCTAATAACCATATTTTTAGAATAGATGTCCAGTTATTACCTTTTTAAGGTGCTTCTCCTCCTATTTTCTCAATATTGAACTTTTCCAAAATACTGGTGAAAACAATTTATTAATACCTTCCAAGTTATTCTTTTCTATCATTAAAAAAAATCAAAGCACATCCACAAAGGTAAATCTGTTTTAAGATAATTTTATTTGGGACTCTGTCTTAGAGAAAACTCAGCATGATTGCAGATTATTGAAATGGGAAATGGCATTTGAAAACATTACTTTAGAAAGATTAATCCATTGGTCATGGGCAACACAATTTGAGGGTGATTCAAAACACCTTTAGTTTCCATCACTAAATAAATGTTTTGGGAAACATTAGATGAAAAATTTGTAGCTGAAAATGTTTTTGAATTGGAAAATAGTATATAACAAACTTTTGAATATTTTAAAAATCATTAATGTATTTAAATTATGATATATACATTTATAATTTTAAAAATTGTACTTAAATTGTATTTCCTCAGAATTATAATAAACTGGAATAAAATATTCTGATTTAAATAGTATGTAATAAGAGTTACATTGCAAAATTTAACATTTTTATACACTAGATCTCTAATGAATAAATAATCTCTCTAACGAGTAAGTGATTTAAATCCATCGTTGCTACTGGAAGTAAGTGTTAAATGGTTTATTGTTAAACTATCAAAACTATAGGTTTAATAGAAACACTTACATATGTGTATGTATTTGTTTTTGTGTGTGTATGTGTTTAACCAATAAAATAAAATAACCTATTTAGGAAGTGTTTTTAAAGCTTCTAACATGATCAAATGAATAAACTTTCCAACTCTCATCTCACCAATTATTACTCAGAAAGTTGGATAAGTGACAAAAATTATATTAATGGAATTGTATTGTTATTAACAAGAAATAATTTCCCATTTTACTCATACACTCTTTATTCTGGAAGTATAAAAAAAGTTCACTTAAGTTTTCTTTTCTTACTTCACGTTAAAAGAGATGCCAATAGAATATTAGCCAGTTTTGGAAATGAACATGAAAAACTGTAATATCCAGAGGAGGAATTATATATGAAAGCTAAATTTTTCAGATATTCATTTCATTTGCAACATAATTACTGGACTCTTTTACACTTTTTCAATTTCACACAATCTAATTCTTGGTAATTATTGGTTGTCCTAAATGGATTCCTTGGCAACAAAGTCTGATACTTTCTGCCTCATTTCTACAGTGCTCATAAATCAATCCTGATTTCAAATCATCAACTCTGTCTGAAACAAGATGCATAACAGGGATGAAGCAATGTCAATTTGCTTTAAAATGCCAATTTTTCATGGATATTTTCTACTAATAGGTTAGTCTTATTGTACATTGAGAACATAGTTTATACCTTATAGCAATTTTTAAAACATCAATTTATATCTGTCCCCCTTGGAAAGCTCAATTCTGTTAGAAGGAGCACTGAGGTTACATGAATTTAGTATTTTGTATCATGCTTGACTCTTTTCTTTTGGACCAAGAAATTTAACTCCTTTTGTATTTTATTTGTACAAATGTCCTTCTCTGTAAATACTCAGTACTGAGACCAAAATAAACTAAAGATTAGGGGTTTAATCCAAGCCATGTGAGAATATCAAACTTGTGTTTGTTTTCAGTGCATAGTTACTTAAAAAGAAAATTTAAACTAATAATAATATAAATACAAACACATTACAGTGAGTTCATTTTGCAAGGATGTGCAATTTACTTTCATATAAATAGATATAATATTCATAAATTTACTTCCATATAAATAGATATAATATTCATAAACACGGTATATATATATATATATATACCGTGTTTCCCTGAAAATAAGACCTAGCCAGGCAATCAGCTCTAATGCATCTTTTGGAGCAAAAATTAATATATAAGACCTGGAATTATGTTACATTATATTGTATTGCATTATATTATATTATAAAGACCAGGTCTTATATTATAGTAAAATAAGACCCAGTCTAATATTATATTATATTGTATAAGACCCGGTCTTATGTTATAGTAAAATAAGACCGGGTCTTATATTAATTTTTGCTCCAAAAGACACATTAAATAAGCTGATTGTCCAGCTAGGTCTTATTTTCGGGGAAACACGAGTATATACACACTTGCATATATACATATATTTATGTAAATATAAATATAATATATGAATAGAATGATATCAATAGATAGGAAATGCATGCACACACACACACACACACACACACACACACACACACACCTATTTTTCCTTTAAGAACTGCTACTAATTTTTCTAGTTGTCTGTATAATTAATATGGCTATCATTATGAGTTATAATAAAATCAAGAATCAATTTAACCCTGAATTCAAAAAACATTGACACTGGTTTTACTGAGAATATACTCGTACTTCCAATATCTGTACACTACTGCATATTTCAAAGGTATAGACAAAAGTATTCTCTATCATCTTTTAAAAAATTCTTTTTGATTCTGATAGCAATGGCATCAAATAAATATCTAGCTTTGAAAATCACCAAATACTATTCAATTTTCAAAAATACTAATTCATTCTTACACATTAGCCAACTGCCTCAGATATTAAAGCCATTGATTCAGATAAATTTTCTCAGTGATAAAGGCCAAATGAACACCAAAGAAATAAACGAAAACCAAAAAATAAGGTAACTTCAGGGATCATAAATATAGAGAATTTTATTAGAATAGGCATGAAATTGTATTATTAACTGTGTGAACCTTGCAAGAAAAAGGTTATTATATTATCTATCTCACTACTTAAAAATTAAAGCATTAAGTATAATAATAAAAGTATTACAACAGGAAGAGGTTTTGTATGCATGTGGTTTGGAGAATTTTCTAGTGATCAACATCAATGATGAACAAGGTTTACATGTGAATTATTTCCAGAGTTAAAGTATCCATTTATCTCCAAACAAGTTTTTCTACCAGTTTAGCTAGAAACTCAACTTTTCTATCAATAACAGGAACAAAATCAGAGTGCTCCCAAGACTTACTTCCTCCTTTGAAGAAACGTTAATCTTAGAATCCTGATTATAAAGTTCCCTTTGTTTAGAGCTTGATTCTATTCTCAGATATGAAGATGAATCCACCTATTGTGCCCTGAAAGCCGATTTGGTAACTGCATTTCAAATGCAACTGAATGATTTTCCAGGGTGTTAAGATGTATGTGTTTGTGAGGAAAATAAATTTCGAGTTTCCATGGCTCTAAAAGATGTGAAATGGTTAAGCTTTCAGTGCTATCATAGCAAGGTTTTTCAAAAAGACCTGATGTTTTGTCAATATTGATTCAAGCTTCTCAGTGTCACTGGGGTAAAAATAATAAAGTTCTGTTGCTGCAGGGAAATGAAGAAAAAAAATGTTTGATTGATTCTTCCATTATCCAATGACAGCTATTATAAAGCAGAGAATAAAAATGGCAATTAGATGCTTGGTCTAAAGGGGAAATATATGAGACTGTGTAAGAATTTAGTGAGTGGAGACAAAAGTTTAAAAATAAAACAATAAAACACTCAAAACTAAATACATTACTTCAAAGATTAGAATGTTGTACACATTTTCTTAAATTATAACAAAAATCTGTATTTTTATTATTTATAGTTATGTTTAAAAGCCACATCTGAGTTTAATATAAGATAAAGATGCAGAAAATTTTGCAAGTTCAATTGAAAAAATAATAGAATACAATTTAAAATTTAAAAAGAAATTTCACAAACATTACTTCATCAATTCATTATAAATATGTTAGAATAACGCTGCAACTATTACATTTTATAGGGGTAGAAACACAAGAGCAGCAAGGTTATGTGACTTTCCAAGGATGTTTTCCTCGAGACAATGCTAGAATTCAGTCTTTCTGAAAATGACTTCACATTCCATCTATTCTCTCTTTCTCTCTTTCTCCCTCTCTACCACTCCATCAGAGTCTCTGGCAATAATTTACTTTTTGACAAATTTTATTGAATAAGTGTGCTAGTTAGAGTAAAAATGAAGAACGTGTACTTAATAAAATTGTTTCAGGATATTTTAAAAAACTATACATATATATTTAAAAAAATAAATAAATATATATATATATATATATATATATATATATATATATATATATATATATCTCCATATATATCCACCTAAATAAAACAAACAAAAGATAAATTTGATATGGTTTATGAACAAGGACATTTTCAATTGAATATTTAATGCATTAACTAGGTTAAAATTATGTACATAGTTACAAATGTGTAATCACCAATTGTTTTTTTGTTTTGTTTTGTTTTGTTTTTATTTTTTTATGGACTTAAAATACAAGAAAGATGAAAATAAAAAGTGAGCTAGTTTCACCCCCTACTCCAATTTGGAGTCATTCATTCATTCATTTTACAAATATATATATATATATATATATATATATATATATATATATATTACACTATGTGGGCAACACTGTAAGATGCTAAAACTAAAACAATCACAATGGCTGCCCTCATGGAGATTGCAGTCTAATAAGGGAAATAAATACCACATAATTGAAGGTAAGCATTATCAAGAGGAAGTGCAAGCTGCTGCTAGAATGTAGAGGCCATGAACATTAACTAGTCTTGAAAATGGTGTGAGAAGGAGGGAAAGATTAATAGGGGATACAAATAATGGGAGTTAACCAGAAGAAGTAGGAAGAACATTTCTAGAACAAGAAACGGCAAGGTAAAGTGACTAAGGGAGGAAATAGAAAAATTCATTTCAGGAAATAAAAGGAGCTCAGCATTGGATGGAATGAACCTTAAATACCAAGTGAGAAAGCAGCACAAATGGAATGTAAAGAGAGATACAAAAGTAGGCTTACATAAGAAAATGACCTTCAGTGTTTCGTATTTCTCTTAAGGCAAAGGGAAAACATTGAACTATATTAAGCAGCAAATCCACAGACTAATGTTATTAACAAAATCATGCTGATTCCAATGTGTATAATAAATTTAAAGGGGCAATACAATTCACCAAATTTCTCATTGGTAAACTTTGTTTACATTAGCAAAATCTTGCCTCATTCGAACCATATTTTATAATCTTCTTAACACTGAGTTAGATGCCAGTTTCTATTTCTCATGATGTTTGTGGTGTTGTTATCTAATTGAAGAATTAAGAAGTAAAATACTACTTTATTCCCTGTTTATAACAAAAATAGGAAAAGTAAAGATATAGCAAAAGGCCCACATACTTTGAGAAAGCTAAGGGAAGAATATTGACATGAGATTAATATTTAAAACTAACTTTGCACATAAAGTATACAACTAGAACAAGAATTTGTAGGCCATCATGGTTGACTTAATAAATTGCCTGTCTGTAGTGATTTGAATTTTTAAACCTAATATTCACATTTAGGAAAGTCTGCCTATATATAGGAGAAAGATGAGTTAATATGAGGAAAACAATGACTGGACAAGGGGATTTATTGTTCATGCTTTATTATTTTCTTCTTAGATGGGAAACATTAGACCCTGTTGAAAGGATTATGGGATAAAAATGGGTGAGAGATTGAATTTGAAGACATAGTAGAAACTGGAAAATTATAAGAAATTTGTAGAAAGAAGGAAGGATTGGGATCCAGAGAACAAATGGATGAATTGGGTTTTGTAAGAGAAAGAAAATTATCATAAGAAAGTGAATTGGGATCCCATGATCTTAATAATTACTCAACATATTGAGGAATATATAACTTTAGCTTTGTTACCATGGATCACATATAATTATCTTGAGTGTATTTTCTTTTACTCTTTTATTATTTTTTCTCTCAGAAATGCCTTCAAACTTTATCCAGGTACTTTGGGTCAAGCATGCATGAATAAATTATCTCTCCCTGGGAAAACTGATTTAACTAAAAATCTCTTAAAATTCTAATCAGAATTTTTTCATTTAACTTCATTTTTAACAATGCAAATCTTGCAATTATCTAGTTTATTAAGAATAACTTGGTTTTAACTTTTTGCCTGAAACTTTCTATGTAATGAGTGATTTGAGCCAACCCTAATGACATTTCATGCCTTAAATGACAGCAATATCAAAATTTCATACATTTGGATAAATATTCTTAAATAAATAATAAGAAAAATATCAGCAATATGAGTTATTCTTAACTAGCCAGATAGAGTTGGAGAGATTAATTTTCTCATTCTAGTAGCTTTGAAAAAATTATAATTAAGTACTCATGGAAGAAAACATTTGAGTACTCATCTAAACATACTAGTTAAATGGTACATCATTTCAGAATATAACTCCATTGTTCTATTCAATTTTGTTTATACAAAAAAGTTTAATATACTATATAAATAGTACTGTACAAATTTTTAATTAACTGCCCTAGGATAAGAACCACTGAAGTAATGTCATCCAGCATAGTCCATTGTCCTTGAATTGGATTAGTTTTTAATATCAGTATTTCTGGTCTCCACTCCATTATTCTGGGGAGATTCTCATACTTGGGAGCAACTTTGTTTGGTGGCTTTGCCCTTATTCTGTCTCTTATCCCCATCACAAGACAGCCACAGCAGTTCTAGGCATAAACGTCAGGTGAGGCAGAAGATGACTATCTCCACAGTACCTGCTACGTAGATGGATTGATTTATTTTAAGGAATCCACAACAAACTGCCTCTTCCCTCACATTAACTATCACTGAGTGGCATGCTACCTATATAAACCTACAGTAGTAATTAGAAATAAGCATTTTTCCAAAGAAGAGTAACAATCCACCTTAAGTTCCATTAACCTCCATATTGATTCAGACAACATTGTCTATTTTAACAAATAAGCCAGATATATATAGTAGAATAAATCCAATAGAAATGATTTATTTCACATATAATAAAGCTCAGTTTCATATACCAGTGGGGATGTTCTGCTGTATGCAAATAGTCTCAAACTGTGTCTCCTAGACCAGCAACGTCATTGTTACCTAGCAACTTGTTATAAGTGCATATTCTCAGATTCCACCTGGGCCTAAAGTACAAGAAACCACAGTGATCTGTGATTGAATAAGCTAGTTGAGTGATTCTGATGCACACTAATGTTTTAGAACTACTACTATGCAATCATTTAGGAAACAAAACTGAAGGAGGCTTTGCCCATATCAATGTATGACTCCCAAGGTCATCAGGTCATCTTCAATAAGTAGGTGAGAGAGCAGCCAGCTGGGAGAAGCATGAGAAGATTTTCTAGACCAGACCTAAGGTTGACATGTAACACTTCCATTCACTTTCCATTTGTTAAAGCTTGGTCTCATGGGCACACACAATTTAGACACAATGAGAAATATTATCAAAGAGAAGAATAAGCAAGTTGCAGTGGGAAGCTAGAAGTCTCTTTTACAACTTTCTTTCCTCTTTCTACTCTGGCCATAAAACCTTCTGTTGTGCCTTAGTCCGTCCTGCTACAAGGTTTCTGCATGTACTACTCTATAATGTTCTCACTAACGCTTCAATTTTGTCATTTACATTTCACTGTTTAATTACTATTCATTCTCCAGATTCCATCTAAAATAACTCTTCTTCAGTATGTTATATCCTCTTCTTACATATGCTCATGTATTGTGTTGCTTCTGTTACAATAATAGTTATGGTTTGACGTTATACCTTTGTGTTTATAAGTATCAGGTTATTATACATCTCCCCTACTTGAAGTCTAGCTCCAGGTCTGGTTTTAGTCACCTACTAATATCATCACATCTGGCATTTTGCCTGGAAATATTAGAAACTCAATAAATGGTTTCTGATTAATAAACTTTAAGGATATAGTATAGCCATAGCTATGTATTTGAGTTAGAATTGGCTGTCCATGCCTTATGTAGGTGAAACTGTTTTCATAAAAATTTTAAAAACACTGAAAACGTTTGCTTTCTTATACCAAAATGAAAAATAAGATAAAATATAAATGGCAGACATTGCCCACTTGTGTTCCACACCCCTTTATTTTGAAGTGTATTACCTTTCCTTTAAAATCTCTCATTATTAGTGAATATCTTCTGTTTTCCATGATTGAAAAGCAGCTGCGCTTCTCAGCCTATCTCCTCTCTTTCAATTTGCAACACTTACTGAGGCAGGTATAGCTGAAAACAACTTTGCCTTAGAAAAGAATACTGAATCCTGATGTGACAGAGAGAAAAGGGAGGACATTTAATGCTAAGGCCTGGAGGCCAATTCTAAGTGAGGTATTAATTTACACTATCTTTTTATGGGGGACGGCGGGAAGTTATACTTCATTTCTGAGCTCCCCATTTCTCTGAATATTTATAAAATAGAGTGAATGATGGCCAACAGTCTGTGAAGCCCAATTTCCTATAAATTTGTTTCTGAATGAAAATTTGAGTTGCTTCTGATGTACCACAACGCCTCTCTAAATATTCAGTGCAAATCCTGAATACGAAGATGCCAGAAATATAATAATACTTGCTATATCATCACACATGATGGAAATCTAAACTTGAAAAAGGTCAGAGTTGTAGAGGAGAGCCCTGCTATTTTTCATATTTGACATATTACCTCATTTCATAACAAAGATTGTACATGAATTCCAAATGATAGGGTATGAATTTCTTATCAAGATGATGCTCCAACAAATTAGCCCATTTTTATTATAATTTTAAATCTATCATCCATGAGTTCTTTGATATCCTTCACATGTTTACATAGAAAGAAAAGAAATGTCAACCTATATTTATGTTCTAATAAAAGCGATGGGAAAAAGTTATGACACAATCAGTACTTTTATTAGTTATTTATTTTCTGTGAGCAAAACTTTCCAAAGATCTGTGAATTAATGTTTATACAAACCAAAAATATTAACCGCATGAAATAGACAGTTTTATGATATTGACTACCTGCTCATGCATCAAACCAACAAAGAGCAATTTATAATTTTCTAGCTATATTATATCACAGCAACCAAAAGTTTGAGCTACAGTGAAAGTGGCTACTGGAGGCATAATTTTGGTCACAGCCTATGCTACAGAGATTGATAGGTAAAACTAGATTTTTACTGTGAAAGTCTCAATCTGTTTAGGTCCAACGAGTGAAATGAATGTTTCCACCGTTTGAGGTTTTAGTAACCATAGCATCATACTGACGCCTCTACCCAATGCTCTGTAGTGGTAGTCTAGAGTCAAAGGGGAATTTATTTTTCTACATAATTCTGTTTTCTATGCCATTTTGACTGTAGAATATCCTGGTAGGATCTATAGGGAAAAGAAGTGTACCAGGAAATACCAAGGGATACGTTTTCCAGAAAACATTATGCTAGGCTAGTAAAAGGTAAATTTCCCTGAACAATGACAGAAAACAATTTGCTGTCTCAACTGTTTTGTTAAACTTAATTTAAATTACACTGGTTTCCAAGTGACCTTCACATATTTGATTTTTTGTACTTTGAAATATTAGCATAGTTTCTGAATCTTTTTGTTTGCTATCAGTTTGTTTTACGTAAAAATGTCAGATACTCACAGGGATGAGTTCATTTTCATATCTTTTGTTTTCTTAGAATTCTGTGTATGTGGGGTGGGGAAGGAATTATAAATACATTTATATGTGAAAATGGTGGTTATTTTCTGAGACCGCCAAAAATCACAGAGGTTTTATAAAATAAAGAAAAAAATTAAAAATAAAAAGCAAGACAGTAGGTGTATGCTTTATGTGGAATGTGGATGAGACAATGCAAATCTTTTGAGTAAATAACATTTGAAAAATCTGAGTAATTTCCAAAACTATGTAGGATAAACTTATTAACAGTGTGTAGTGTGTGTATATGTATGTATATGTGTGTACATTTAAATCAAATCTAATAATTTTTGGAGTGACTTCATTGTGCATATTTATTCATACATTAAACAGACCTGGAAGAGTTTAATTGTAGTAGATATGGTAAATACAAAATAAAATGGGTTGTTAATATAAAATATAGTTATTAATGTCAAGTTAGCTTCATTTTGTTCATGTTGAGGATGGTAGCATACTTTGTGTATCACTTAATTGATGACATATTTTCAATTCAAGATGAGAGACTACTCAACATTACAGAATCTCCTTGGAAGACCACAAAATTGTGTGCACTTACAAATCTAAGAAGAAAGCTGTGATGATTTTTTTTTCCATAGACCTCATTCACACAATTTAAATAAACAATATTTTATATGCTTAACTATGAGGCTGAGACTCATCTTGACTTGGAAATATATACTGAAGTGAAACTATGTAGAAAGCAGTAGACAATATATTGGACTTGCCTAAGTGATCACATGAGGACAAGCACACACAGAGGTCACAATATAAGTAGAAGAAAGAATGGCGCATAAATTGAATTACCGTTTTTTGGGTTTTTTTTTGTAGTTCTGTTTAAATAATACCTCTTCCCTGTTACTATAAAAGAGAAGTGCTTGTTATCTACTATCAAAATCAAAAGAGGCATTTTTATATGTCAGGAGGTGCCACTTTTTTTTCTTCACTATTAAAAGCCATCTACTGTAACATGAAGCAAAATCTTTAAGCTTTGTAACACTCCTCTGGGCTTCCTCCAAAAAGCAATTTATATCAGCTGGCAAGGTCATTAAGGAAACTGGTCAAAATACAGGTGGGAAATGCAACCCTGTTGGGTAGAGGCTTAATGCTTCCATTTATCAGGAACACAAGGTTATATCAATGGTGTTGAGTACTAAACTTTGTCCAAGACTCCCATGACAATTGCCAACTTGAGCCAATCTACAATATGTTACAAATATAATATAAATCTGCAGGTATGTTTCTGAAAAGTATGTGTATATGTATAAATATTTTCATGATAATATATGAGTTTGTTTCCAAAACAATATGAAGCCAAATATTTATTCTGCAAACTAAGATTGCAGCATGTTGTATACTCATGGAAATTTTAATAAGCCTTTTCTCTACTCATTGATTTCTAATACTCTAGGCTTCTCTGGGAAAATTACTAAAACACCTTGACCTAGCTTCCATGGGAGTTCCTGGTAAAGTAAAACTATATGCACACACAGTTACATACATTGGATTTTTTTTAAATCCAGATATTAAGGTAGCAACATTCTCCTTCTTTTCTCTTTTCTCAGAAATCCCTTTCTGAAATTCCTGCAGAAATGTTTCCAGGTCTTTCTAGGCAATGTACCCAGGAATACTGGCGTTTGGTAGAGACAATATTCCTCTCGTTAAATGGACAGCCCTGACCAAATCAAGTTTCTAAACTTAGCGCCAGATCTAGGAAACGGAGAAACTAAAATGGACTTCTCATATTTTTTTTCCTTTTTGCCTTTTTATTTCTTTCATTAATACTTTGTTGATGTGAATCTTCTTGCTACACCTTGTTTGCTCACAGTGCTGTCTATTAATTGTCCACTCAGGCCAGTCTCTCACTCCTGCATTCTTCCTTTTTTTTGGTCATCTTCCTGCTCTCAGTTCTCTCTCCCACCTCCACACCACCACTTTTTCAAAAAGTAAAATAAACACAGACTCACATACATATATTTATAGTCCATCTCCTTTATCCAGCTAGTCATAACAACAACCCTCATCCAAAAAGGTCATGTATACTAATTCAGATAAAAATGTTCAAGCCCAATGTGATATACTTTTAAGCACATTTGCATTTCTGAGTGTGTGCCATTCAGGTAAATAGAATTTTATACTTACTTAAAATTTTCAGGTTCAGATATTTTGCTTAAAAAGTGAGAGAGGGTATTTTATTGAATTCCAATATCACAAAAGTCATAATCAAAATAAATATTCTGATCGACTAAAGCTAATAACCTAAGAAATAGACTCCCAGACAGGGGAGAAAAAAAAAAACAACATTCAATAAATAAGACATGGAGTCATTAATTTGCATGGAATGACTGATGAAAGTTAGTGGTTAAGGGCAGTTTGAAGGGAGGTCTAAGTGACATAGTACATCAGTTTGGTTCCTCTGTGAAGCAGTCACCAGGATGGACTTAGACATGGATGATATTTACTATAGCAAGTACCAGAAAAGGATAACGAGTTAGGTGCAGAAACAGGCGGTGTGAGCTATCAGCTTCCTGTCAAAGAGAAAAGGAAATAAGGAGAATTGAGAAAAAAAAGCCCCAGATTGTGTGGCACAGTCCTGAAAAAGACTTAGTCCTGAAGGAGTGTCCCCAGTGAAAGACTACCTATTTGAGGAGTCCTGCATCAGGCAGAAATGGTCTGGAACTTATGCTACTTGCTGTGCTGCAGACAGACTGGAAGAAGCATGACTCTAGCATGCAAGTTGAGGCTGAACCAAGACCGAAGTAGCTGGTAGCTTTGAGCTGACACTCATCACAGCAGCTCCCCTTGGAGGGCGATCTGAGCACTATATTCATGGCTATCACACAGGGCTGGGAGTACCAGTAAGTACTTGACTGTACATGAGATTTCAAAAGGAGGTATTACATTATTGTGTTGAAGCCAGTAACGTGTTTAATAACACCATGCTACTAATTCAATATGTAGCCATGTTGTTTTTTTTATAAAGTGAAACTTTATACAAACGTTTATTTATTTTTTTTGCAAGAGTAAACGTTATGGTCTTTATTCATGGAATTATGTTTTTTGACAGAGTGACAAACATGAGAAGTACAGAAATCCCTCCACACTTGTTTTCAGTGAAAGGGTTTAAAATACCCTACCAAATGAACTCAAATGTGTATTTCCTATCTCAAATCCTAACACCCCTACAAAGGAGACTTATGCTTTCATTTATAATGTGTATTCCTCATTCTCTGAGTGTTGTTGCCTTTATGCTTCTGTTCTTGACAGTTTTTACAGTTGGAATTTCTTCATTTGAAGAAATCAGAAAATTCTGCATCTTTTGGGAAGTGTCCCTGGATTTCTCCAGAACTACCCGAATTTGATGCACCTTCTTTTGCTTGCAGGTAGTATTTTTCTTATGTCCCTTTTATGGCATATTTACACATGCATGTCTCTTTTACTAGAAGTTTGGCCTTATTTCTTAAAATCATTTCAGATACTGAAAAAATAATAAGTGCACTTCCTATATGTTAGACTACTGGGCATGAACTAGAAAATATCGACCTTTCAATAAGAACTCAGGCACCAATAAATATTGATCAAGAGCACACATCAACTCAAAAAACCTATTATTTAAAAATATCTCTAAGAGTTTACTCTTCTGGCTGAATCCTGCACAGTAACAATAGCCAGGTTGTAGTAATTGACAACACAGATTATCAGGAAGTGTCATTTATGAGACTTGATTTTTGACCCTTATCTTCCGTGAGATTACTTCTATAAAAAAGGAATTTAGAGTGACTAATGGATTTGGCAATATTGAGGCATTCTGTGACTTTTCTAAAAGCAGTCTCAGTAGAGAGGTAAGAACTGAAGCCTGACTAAAGTGTATTAAGCTGGAAGGTGTCAATCATGGCAATGAACCTGAGCCAGAACAGTTTCAGAAAGAGATAACTTACTATTGGCTAGACATAAATATACATGCAAAACAAAATCAATCAAACAAACAAAACAAACTAAAAGAATTACAAAGAAAGAGTAAAATGTTTCACAAACAGGACTCACTAGTAAATGATGAAATCTGATATATTTTGGATAGAATCAGATACCTTGATATAAGAGATAAAGAGGGTAATTTATTTAGATTTCACTAAAGAACTGAGAGATGAGAACACTTCCTATAGGAATTTAACATCACTTTACACTGGATGCTGTGAATTAATTGTGGCAATGTGAATGTTTGTTGGAGAGCCAGCGTGGACTGTGTGTAGCTGGTGGGCTAGCCATTCAGCACCAACAACATTGTTGGATCCTCTAGATTCCAAACTTGATTAAGCAGAAAAATCATCATTTTCCTTTGGCTTAATATTGTGGACTGCTGACTAGTTTGTTTTTCCTGTTCAAGATAGTTTGATTTGAACTATTTTGGTTTTCAGTTAAAGGAACAACAAAACTGAGGTTTATATGGAATTAATAATGAAAATATGGATAAATCATATTTGTAAAACTTGTGACTCAATTTCTCTACAAAAACAAGCAGTGTGATGCTGAATGTCCTAAAATAATCAACCTACCTTAACAGGCAGATAGAACACACTGAACCTCTAAGTCAAATATCAGTCTTAGTCTAAATGCCTTACTAGAATTATAAAAAGTAAAGGAACAAAGAAAACCATATCTATCCCAATATAAATCATGCCCTTCCTCTCCCTTAATAAAAGAGGGAGGCATCTTATGTTTGAGCATGTCATATTACAGTTACCCATTCTTGGTTACTTTACTTTTATTTTTTAACAGAAATACTGGGATATAATTTATATATACAAAGTTTAGCCATTTAAAGTGCAGAATTCAATGGTTCTTAGTATATTACAGAGCTGTGCAGCCATCATCATACTTTAATGTTTGAATATTTTTTTATCATCCTCAAAATTAAACCTTGCCTTCATTAGCAGTCCTTCCTACTCCTTCTCAACCCCCTTCACCATCCTGTCCTAGGCAATCAGTAATCTACTTTTTGCCTTTGTAGTTATGCCTATTTCATCTAAATGGAATTAAGCAACTGTCTTAAATTTATGGGAATGGTTACTTTTGACCTAGGTTGCTAATATTCGATATTTTGCCACCTTGGGAGTGCTTATATTTGACATATATGGTATTTTCTTGCCATTCTCTTTAAAATAATTACAGCCTATATTCTTTATATTATATATATTATATAAATTACTTATACATTACATTAATAGTTTTCCAGTATGAGGCTTTGGGTTTAAACCACGCCAATAAATATCTCTGAGAACAAACAAGGAAAAGAAGAAATGTTTTCAAGTTATTATCTGCATTAAAAAAGTCACTCATTGTTCAGTATCGATTAAAGAGTAAAAACATGAGAGTTTTCACAACCTAACTCAACCTGATTTTCCATTTTTTTGTTTTGTTGTTGTTGTTTTTTTTAGGTAAGGACAGACACTGGCAATGACTTAGCTATATAGCCAGGCACCTAGAAAGGATAAGTTACGAAGACTGAAAACAATTAAGGGAAAGTAAAATGAGAATTGACTAGGGAGTTGGGCCCAAAGCAAGTTGATTGTGGTGTATCATATTATTGCCTATCAGAGAGTATCTACTACAGTGGAGACACTGAAAAGCTGAATGGAGAGGATGATTCATTCAAAGACAACAAGCTGGCATTTGTCCTTGGTCACCCATTTCCTACAATGGGCCAGTGGTGACTGGTCAGAAACTATGAATGGACTTATTAGCATGTGCTTTTTCTCTTCAAGGCCAATGTAATTGGTAACACTGATGAATGTCTGAACTGTTAATGCCAGAGATTTACACTGAACACTCAATATGGTACCATTCCTTGAGGAGACCATCTACTTGGTGTCTAATCAAATACATAGAATTATAAATCTTACATCCGTTAACAGTAATGAAGAAGGCATCCATTCCCTCCTATCCTGGAGAAAGCAGTAATTCATCTTTCTGAGGTTCATATACTGACAGGATCTGTTTTTGTCTGCTAGAGTTTTCTGAGGAGCTGATTTTCTGAAAAACTTCACCATAGACAGAGGAACCATTCATAGTTAAGGATTTTGACAATTCATGAACAAGAAAGGAATCTATTAGTTATACTCTATCTATAACCCAGAAGTTATTGCCATGATAGAAGGTAGAATGACCTTTCTCCTAGAAGGTCAGCCTTAGGACAATACTCTGCAGGGTTGTCAATTAGGTCTCTGGAATGCAAGGTAAATGCCCAACCAGTTGAGAGTATATGATGTTGTATCCCCAATAGCCAAAATGCAAAAGAAAAAAAAAGTGAAAGTAGAATCGACTCCACTAATTATCACTCTCTGTGATCAATATGAGCACTTCAGGCTTCCTAACCCTGCAACTTTATGCTTAAAGAGTCACATGGTTGCCCAATGGGTTGGAGTGTGTGGGATCAAGATTGATATCCAGGATGCAATCATAATTTCTCTTATCCAAACTGCTATCTAGTCATTTTCAAACTCATGCTTATCAAACATCAAACAGAAAAAGGAGTTTCTAGGCCATGGTTCTCAACAATGATTAGCACATAGAGCTAAAGTTGCTGCAACATATGAGGGCAAGAAACAATTTGTCTGAACTCAAGGCATTTATTACAGCGCTTCACGGTGCGTTCCTGCCTGGTGATAGCAGTAAACAGCAAGTTCAGTCACAAGGCATGGTGATCCGGGCTCAGGCACAGGCAAAACACCGAGACATGCAGGCCAAAAATGCAAGAAATACAGAATGGGTGGTAGAGAAGGCAATGTTCATATGGCCTCAGAACATAGAACACAAACTATAGCTTGTTTCACTAGTCTTCCATTTTATGGCTTATTAAGAATTTGTAGCATCTATCTGTCTTAGTTCAGGCTACTATAACAAAACTACCATAGACTGAGTGGCTTAAAGAACAAATATCTATTTCTCCTACTTCTGGTGGCTGCAAATCTGAGATCTGGGTAACAGCATGGTTGGGTTTGTGGTGGGGGCCTTCCTCCAGCTTTGCAGATGGCCGCCAGCTTGTTATATCCTTACATGGCAGAGAGAGAGAGAGACAAAAAGAGAGACAGATCTCTGTTGTGTTTTTTTCTTATAATGGCACTAATCTCATTCATGAGTGCTCCACCCTCATGACCTAATTACCCCCTAAAGACACCACCTCCAAATACCATCACACTGGGGATTAGGGCTTCGATGTGTAAATTTGCAGGGGAAACATTCAGACCACAAAACAGAGTATTAACAGAGTGCACTTAATATAAGATGTATGTAGATTAAAAAGAACAAGAAGTTAGTTCACACCATATCTGCTCACGTCACTTCAGAATTTACCTGTAACTTCTGTAGACAATTTCCTGCATGTTGACAGTGTCCTACCTCAAGCACCTGTGTACCTCTCTATTCCTCTACTTGAGGGATTTCTTCAGCATCACAAGGCCACACTCAGCTAACTCAAGTCAATCTGGAATTTTGCTTCTGTTTATTCTTCTTGGGCTAACCATCAAACACTAAGGGACAGAAGTCAGTAGAAAACACCTAGCCTTATCATAAGGAAAAGTTATGATATGTGTTACCCAGTTTTTCAGGAAATCCACGGTGAGATTGAGCCCAAGTTGCACTTAGCATTGCTGTTAGTGAATGGAATCTTTATGTACATGTCTGAGGCACTCTTCACCCAGAGGGAGGACAGAAGGTGTGCGGTGGCAGAAATCAGATCTCTCCAATTATTATCTCTTAATCAGCAGAATTATTATACCAATTTGTAAAGCTGAGATAAACACTTTCTAAATTAAAATTGTCTTTTAAACAAGAGCATTAGACTGGACTGAAGGTTAAGCTTCTCTTTCTTCTTTGTGTATATACAAAGAGAGAGACCCACAGAAGATCCTAGCATAGAGATGAACTTCTCTACTTCCCTTCTGAAACTCCCTGTACTCGTATTTTATTTGGCTTCATCTCTCTTGGGAGAAGACTATCTGAACTAACCATTTCAGTTTATAGCAAAGAGTCAGGAAACCTAACAGCCAGGAGGCCCATGAGTGGGGTTGAGGAACCAAGGACTGTCTACAAGCCCAGTTTGCAGGCTAAAAGGCTTTAATGATCTTTCCTCCAGTGAAACAAAACAATAAACAAGTATTCTAAAAACAAATATGTCATGCATAATAGAAGAATATAGTATAAAAGTTAAAAATCACTTAAGAAATTATCTATTTTTTTCCTTAAAGTAAAAAAAAAAAAAAAAAAAAAAAAAGGCCCTCGGAGAAAAATAACAAAATCATGCTACAGGTCCAAAAATAGAGATGGATATGATTAGGATAGATTGTCAAGAAACCACAAAGACAACAATATTAAACTTTAAAAATATTAGTAGGGAAAATAAAATGTTTTGTGAAGAAAACAAACTTAAAGAGTGTTCTCAGGCCATGGGGGGAAAATAGAGGAATATAATTGATTTAAAAATGACAAAAGAGGAAGACTAGGGCTCTAAATTAGAACTGTGCACAACTAACTTTTATTATGCATTTTTGAAGTGTAAGAAAGATACAAATTCAAAATTCTAATTTTTTCTTACAAATAGCTTCCAACATTTTTCAGAATGTTTTAATATGCAAATTATCCTTAAGAAAATGCTTTTGATTTATTTTATTGAGGGAGAGTTCTAAACAAGTCATGAAATAGATGAGGCACTGTTTAGTATTCTGTCCTTCCTACTATTACCTGTTTCCTGGGGCCAAAATGTTTTCATGTTAATTTCAGTTTCACGATTGGATTCTTAGTCTCCCATGTAGCTTCCATGATTAAAGATTTTAAAATATTTCATTCTCTTCAAAAGACACCTGTTCTGACTTCTAATTACTCAAATACATGCTCTCTGATCTGAGACATCTGACAAAAATTGTATTACGACTATGTTGAATGGAAATATCCTCCCTTGTATACATACAGATAAAACATGCATTTTAGTGCAGGTCTCTTCAGTGTCTTAACAGAGGGCCTCATATTTGTTCACTAATTTCATTTAATATGACATATTGAATGAATTTTACAATGACAATATTTTCCAAAAACCATATGTTTTTAGGAATATTGTTGCAAATTATAGGAAATCATTATGTCTTAATGGTATTTCATCAACTTGATTTATGTTTTAAATTATTATTTCACCTATATTTTTAACATTATTAAATGATTGGATTGGCAAGCAATGCTAGGGAAAACATGACGTATAAAACTATTTGTGCTTCCATTCTCAAACAAGAAACTGGCATTTTTAC
The DNA here is from genome assembly GCF_036562045.2 of Rhinolophus sinicus. Taxonomy (NCBI): domain Eukaryota; kingdom Metazoa; phylum Chordata; class Mammalia; order Chiroptera; family Rhinolophidae; genus Rhinolophus; species Rhinolophus sinicus. The sequence continues at coordinate 20,713,741 of NC_133751.1, forward strand.
CAGAGAGAGAGAGAGAGAGAGAGAGAGAGAGAGAGAGAACAAAGAGACAGATTGAGGAAGAGATTGATTTTGTTAGGAAAGCAAAATAAGGCATGGTCTTTAAAATATGTATATTTGTTTCATCTACCTTTACTTCGCATAAAAACATTTTCCTTTTCAAAAATAATTGTCTTCTCATCAGATGAAAGTATACTGAAAATACTAGACTAAAGTAATTTATATATTTCAACTTGCTATAATCTAGGGATTGATATTTTGGAGAATCTTTTTATCCATTGCATTACATATATTTCCTTAAGAATATATCTGTATGAAAAATATATTTGTCAGAGATATGCATAGGCTTGGCATATGTCAGTGCATGGAAATTATGAACATGGTAATTAAGGCATGTTTCTCAAGCAGATTTTTTTTTCCTACTGATTTATGAAAATGGTAATGGTATGTTACCATAAACTATTGAAAATGTTTGAATTATTTCATTAGAACTTAGTTCATATTTTGGAAAAAAAATATATAATCTTTGCAAATCAACACACAGTATAACCCTAGCTAAGAAAATTATTTTAACAGATTCAACAAAATATACCATTACCCTCCTTACTTTAAACATCTGTTGCCTGATATTCTATAAATTCATCATTGGCAGAGAATGTTTCTTGTTTTCCTTGATTTACACAGTACCTAACACATCATATGTACTAAATAATTTGTGAATGAAAAAAATGTTGAGTGAATTAATCAACTACTTTATCTCTCACTATTCACATTCTCTTTCCTCCAAACTCCCTCTCTTTCTCCAGAGGAACAAAACATTGTTGGTAAAATAGGAAGAGACAAAAACTTGATTTACTACATATTTATGATAGACAGTTTTTGTTGGAGGTCATTGATATTTTGATTAGTCTCTTATTGTCCTACTTAAACCTTTATTTCTTTTCATGACATAATCTTCACCCTCATTCAGCTGAGGTCATTTCCCAGTTTACTGTAAAGATTGAGGTAATCTATAATTAAATAGCTCTTCAACTCTCACAAAATTGTTCTCAAAATATAAATAACCTTTGATTATTTCATTCTTACCTACCATATGAGATATGAAGTAGACAGAGAGCTCTTCAAATAAACACACAAATTTCTCTATTTTAATAGGAAACTGAATTTAACCTCTTCTTTTCTAAATGCATTCTATTTTCCCAGTACTATCTTTATATCTATAGTATTTTTATATTCTTATTTTAGAAAGTCAGGCAATTTAGAGTCATTATTTACTAACCCAGTGTTTTAATCCTACCTTTAAATTTGTTTCCATATCTTAGTGTTTTTTGTTTGTTTGTTCATTCATTTGTTTGTTTTTCTGAAATGTCACTCTATCCCCATTATCTTGCGTTTGGAATCATAGTAAATATTTAAAAAGAAATAGATACACTGTAGTGTTAAATTTCCAAAAGAGTCATTAGCATATCAGTCGTTTTGAAGAATTTCTTAGGAATTATAGGAAGACGACGGAATTGAAATAAAAATCAGATTGGAGTAAAAACTGCATTGTAAACATGCTCTGGAGAAAACTACTAGATACGGAAGATGGACAATAAAGGTATTTCCCAGTGTTAATTATTAGAAGACTGACTATTTGAAACAACACGGGTGTTCACTTGCTTCTAACGGCAGTATTTAAAGCCAAGGCACGTGGTCTGTGCTGGACCGTGCTCCACTTTGCATTATAAGGAAAGGGTAGCTAGCTAGCATCTCTGTGTGTTTAGTAACCTACTCTTGAACTCAACATTTCCAATTAACTCCTATGGAGAGAATATACACTATTTTAAGAGTAAAGTCTGAAAATTCTGTAGGACTGAAATTCCCTCATGAAAAGCTTGTGAACATGAAGACAGAATTGGACACTCAAACTCTACAAATTAAGACTAAGGAGGTTAGCAACATAGTCTTAACTTTCTGTCTCTACAAGTGTAAGAAAATCAGACTGGAATTCTCAGGACTACAGGGACATAAGACTCCAGAAGAAGTTTATAAACAAAACATTACAAAAAAATAAATAAAACAAAGAAACAAACAAAAGAAGTAATTCATAGACACAATATGAGCCAAACTAAATAGGAATTTCTAGAAATGGTGCCGAATCATCAGCGTGTTTTAATGTTTCCCATGTGTTTCTAATATACAGTTGGGGTTCAGAACCACTGAGTTAGGTAATTCAATGGTTTCATCTCTAATCTTAGCAGAAGAACTATACACAAGTGCTTCTCCTCAGGAGTGGTGTCAAGGCTGGCCTTGTTTCAGGAGTAAGAATGCAGAAAATGTAGCAAGAAGGTAATACGACACAGATACAAGAAAATGGCTGTTCAGCATTAATGATAAACCAGTGAATCTGTGAGATTGATTTTCATGGAATGGAACAGTATCAACCAGACAACTAAAGGAATAAGAATGATTGAGACCTGAATGTATTTGGTCAAAGATAAAAATTTTTCATCTACAAACATTGGATTGTTGCCTCCCAATGGATTATGTGGATTATTTAAATGGGATGTATAGCTACTCATCATTCTTTTTGACACACTTTGATATGTACTAAATATCAATATCCATCTATTATAAGTGTGAGGTCTTATTTGTTATTCTCTAAAAGGCATATCACTAGTTTATGTGATAGTTTAAGATTTATTCTTAAATCTTAAATCCTGTTTTTCACTTAAACTATTACTAAATCTTTAGAGACATTTCTCAAGATTAACATGGTAAAACTGTACTTGGTAGACTTCTTTCCTAGAATCTCTCAGAAGTGGCCTGTTCTGGTACTTTGGGAGAATTTGGAACAGCTAGGTTTTCAATGATCCTGCAGAAAACTGCAATCATGAAAATATGAGTGGTAATGAAACAATTCAACAAACCACAGAGCATAGGCTCTGAAAAATTTTAAGGACTCCTAGGTATTAGCAACTAGTTAGAATTCATGTAATTGCTGAGCATTAGCCCTGAGTAAAAGATATCTTTTGAAATCTAGAAATGATTCCCATGGAAGTTTTTTTTGTTTTGTTTTGTTTTTTTTTCAATTAGAGATATATTTTGAAAAACATAGAAATCAAATAAAACTGACTTTTTAGAAAGTAGGATTATTTTTCTTGTGCAGAAAGAAATTTTGAGAAACACAAATGCTGGCATTCTTTCAGCAGCTGGGTGATGTTAAGATCATCTCCAACAATGTTTATGTTTTCAAGATGGCTTTCCAGTCTCTAGACAGTACGTGGAGAAAGAAAAACAATGTTCCAGGACTTGCCCTACCAAATATCACTCCTTGTTATATGGCATTTTTAAGTAAGACAATGAAGTTTGGGAACCTTAAAACATTAGGCTGGTGGAGTTGAATAGAGAAATCAGGAAACATTATCCACACTTGACTTATATCAAAGTAGATATTGATCATCAATGGGTATAATAAAGACTTTAAAGGATGTTTGGCTTTTATCCCTACTTTCAACCACAGGCAAAAATCAACTGCAGGTGGATTAAATACTTAAGTGTGAGAAAAAAACTGTAAAACTTTTAAAAACTTTTAGAAGACAATAGGGGAAAATATCTTCATGATTTTAGAACAGCAAAAAATTTCTCAAAAAAATATAGAAAACAAAAAGATATATTGATGAACATTAAAACTACAATTCCCTGTATGGCTTAATATCTACATTATATAAATATGAAGAACTCATACAAATGAAAGAACAAGACAAATAACCAAAGAAGAAAAGAGGCAACCATCATGAACTAGGTAGTATCCCATTGAAGAGACAGGGATGGTCTATACACCTTTGGCACTACAAATACTCAGAAAAATACAACCTAATATTAAAATTTAATGCAATTTTATGCACTTGATATTGATATTGGCAGAACTAGATATCAGATAATGGGAAAAGTTAATGAGGTCATGAAGGTACAGATCTGTCAATCACTGCTGGTTGGTGTGAAAGTCAGACACTTACTTTAGGGGGAGCTAGGAATACTTCATGCTGTAGTCCACGTCTGGAGTACTGCCACAGGCTCCCAGGAAACTCAGTTGCTTGCTTGGTCATGTGAATTTTCTCCTAGAGAGTATTTATAAAACCATGGTGCTGAAGAACAATCTATTAGGAGAGAAAGAGTGAGAATTATGTTATTTTATTCTGGTCTCATCTTTCTTGGTCAAAATTCATCGCATTCTGTTCTAGATCAGAGGCACTACACAGTGTTTTGAGTCCTCTTGGAGATTTTGTGATCTGGTTGGGTAAGTCCTAAGGCCAGGAGCTGATGTGACTGCTACCAAGTCGAGCACTATACAGGTTTTTGAAGATGAGATGATGGTTGATGTTCTCCGATCCCTGTCTGAGTAAATCTGGGGAGGCATGTGTTTCAGTTTAGTTTACCTACTAAAGTTAAACATTTGCAACCCAGCAAGTCCACTCCCAGAGAAATTTCTGCTTATAGATCCAGGAGCTATGTCCGAAGGAAATTTACTCAGAAAGAACTGAGAGAAGAAAAAGGGCAAAAACTAACAAAAATTCCTTAAATATGTGTCAAGAGTAGGTGGAACATAAAGCACATTAAAAAATAAATAAACTATCCCTACAGACACCAGTATAGAGGAATTTCAGACTAATTAGCATATCACAAAACTGATGTTGAACAAAGAACCAAATCACAGAAGAGTGCACACAATATGATTGTATTTAAATATTAAGTTAAAATCAGTCAAAAATAAATACATTCTTTATATACAAATCATTCAGACTTTAGAACAGGATTTATTTTTTGAAATAAGGCAAGTAGATATGATTGAAAAGTATCCTCTAAGGAGCTTTTGAGGTATTGGGAATATTGTACTTCTTAAGCTACATAGTGGTATTTGTGTGCATATTTTATTATTATTATTATTTTTATTTACATTAATTATACTTTTATGCATTTTTCATATGTTTACATACCTCACAATTCCAAAAACATTATATAATGCTATCTGGAAAAACCAATGAAGTAATTACTGCTGTTAATTGTTAAATAATACTTTATTAGTTTCTAATGTTTAAGTACGTTAGAAAAATAACTTAATGATTTAAACTTAAGCTAGATAATTATAAATTTCTTCTTAATTATCTTTTATATTAGATTGAACTCCAAATAAATATAATTCTAATGCTTTGGGAAAACACTGGATAACTAAGAGCAAAAGAGTTGATTTCCTTTTCAATTTTGATTGTTTGGACTTTTGGCAATAGCTGGACCCTCTAAATAGATTTATAAACTAATGTTTCACTTGACCAATAAATTCTTCAGCTATTTTATTTGAGATGAGACATACTGCTATCATCTCACTGCCAGTAAAATAAACATAATTGTATACTTCAAGTCGAATAGCTAGGAGACTCCCAGCTAAAAAGTAATTTGAATTAGCGTATTTCAGACTAAAATGGAATTTTGTGTCCTGTCTTATTCATTAAGTCTCTGAAATGATGCATTTCACCTGCTCAACAGGTATATTGGTAATAATTAGAATAGGACAAGCAGAATGCTTTTAGACAGATGGCAACTGATTGATTTGACAAACCATTAAAAGTAGGACATCTCTATTAAAGTTGTATTTTAAATATAATTATTGACAAAAATATTTGAGATGTTATTCCAATTGTGCTAAAATCTCTAAATAAAAGGAAAGTAAGACACAATATGATAAAATAATAAAAGAAAGAGGGTGACATCATTTATACTATGGGTCAATTTTTTTCATAGGTAATAGGTATAAGAGAATGAGAATGACTAGATTCGGAGAGTTTGGGCAAATCATACAATCACTTTGCAACTTTCCATATTTGTCTAATGTGAAAAATTATATTTTTCTTTCAAGATTAAACAAATAATATACATGCTAGTTCTGACACATAGTTGATGTTTAATAAGCATCATATTTATAATATTTACTAGAATTTCATAACAATAATCATAAACAATAATACATTAATTTCAAAACAAATTATCAATCTCTATTTCTGTAAAATGGTAGTATTATTTTGTTTACAGTTCAAATTAATAGGAAACAAATTAAGTAAAAGGTAATAATCTTCTAATTTATAGCTAAGTCACATTTTTAAACCAATTAAGCATATTAAACTAAGAAAGCTTTTTTCAAAAAAGGAAACTTGAATCTATCAAAACAGGTAAGTCAAATCTAATTTATTTCATTTTTTATCTTCCTCTTCTGTTATTCATTGCATTTTTGTTGACCGAGGTCATGTATCCTCTTATTCAACGAAAAGTAACTTAAAATATTACAATAGAAAAAGAAAAACAAACGTCACTTTTCACACTGGTTATTATTTCCACCTATAAAGGGTGATAGAAATTTAGATTTTACGGATATATACATAAAAGTCACAACCTAATGGATGTTTGGTAGTTGCCAAATGTTATATACTATTTTTATTTGCAATGGTATTTCAATTGTTATTAATGCAGTCTAGTACTTTTATTAAGCAACTACCCTACTTTTTGAGCACCATGAATTTTGTCTGCCTCTTCTTAGCCATCCCAAATAATAATCTAAGTATAAACTGACTGTTAATTAGCCACTGCCTCAAAATCATGTCCTACATACCCGTTCTTTTTCAGATCCAACTGATTCTTCAAGACCCTCTTAAGTGGAAGTTTTAGTTCTGACTCCATATGAAAAATAATGGTCAAAAGTAACTTGTGTGTCCCAATTTTTTCAACATAAATCTTGTTCTGGAATATTAGTTCTGGAATATTAAACTTGTTCTGGAATATTCATTATTTATGGTGACCTATAGCATACAGAAAACTCATTTTAAACAATTAGCTGATGCTTGAATAAAGATCACCTATTAAAAACTTTCTCTTGCTAAAAACAGACAAGAAACATTTTGTTGAGGTGCAGAATGGGTATTTCTGGTTGTCTAGATGATAGCAGGAATGAATAGACTTTCTAGGGCAACTTCCTCAAACCTTATCCTAATGAGAACGCTTGGATTTGTTTCTTTACTGTCTCGGTGAAGTTTCTTTAAAGAACACAAATAGACAAGATTTATATGATTTCTCTTTCCAGCCAGGAAATGTCTCACCATATTATTTCACTGTTTTTGTGCAGCTGTTTTTGGCACTTTAATAATGAGACAGGGATTAAGGACACAACACTGCACAGTATGAATGGAGGTCAGTAAATGTTCAGCTTTTTACTCCCAATCCGTTATTCCTGTGCTAATGGATTTTCCTCTTATTAACAGCTATACTCATATGTGATTTTTTTTTCTGTGGAAATGTCCAGGAAACAATTTATATTCAAAATTTTAAAATACAATGTATAGACAGAAATCTTAATTATAAATTTTTAAATTAATTTCACTATTAATATATCTAACTGATTAAATAATTAATTTCAAAACAAAGTGGAAAGTAACCCTCAGATCCCTGTATACAACAGCTCATTTATCTAACAGCAACAACTCTCCCGCTGTAACACACACAGGTGATCACTGATTTTAGGATTTATTTTGTTTTCCAGAGATTGCTTTTAAGGCAGATGCAATAAAACACAAGGACATATTCTTAGTTTCCTTCCTCTATACAAGAGAACATACCCTCTACACACTATTCTGCTCATTTCATTCATCGAAGTATTTTAGAGACTCTCCATATCAGAACAGAAATAGTTGCCATTGTATTATATACTAACATTTTATTATAGGAATGTTAATTAACTTAAATAAACAGCACTGAAGCATTGATTACATAGTTGTTTCTAGTTTTTTTTTATACAAGTGATGATACTACAATGATTAATCTTATGCAAATACCTTTCCACATATGCTATTACATCTTTCAAGCTAATCCTCAGATATGAAATTGTATTTCTATTAGTAAATGTTACAAACATTTCCAAATATCTGTAGATATTTTGGGTCCTAAGTATTGTACCAATCTGCACACCCACCAGGAATACATTAAAGTGCTTGTTCCCCTAGAGCTTTGCAAAGTAAGTTTATTATTAAACATTTACTCTTTTTGACAATTTGATACCTTTTCATTTTCAATCTTTTAAGACCCTTTTTATTATAAAAGAAACTGTAATGCTCTCCTGTACTATGCTGCAGTAGAACTCACTCTGTGCCTTTATATCTACACAAATTTAAATATAAATCAATACAATGCTGTAACTCTAATATAAGGGGAGATAGAAGAAACTTTTAAGAAAATATGTTTCAAGATGTAAATACATAGATGTGCCTACATCAGAAATCATAATTAAGTAGTCAGAATTGTGTACTACGTAGAATTAATGTATTGACAGAAATGTGTATAGATACCTCCCGTGGAGTGGTATGGTTGATGTGATGTTGAAAAATTGTGACAGCTCTTGATAAGTTGCAAAAACAAATTAAACATTTCTATTGAGTCATAAGATAGCTCTATTACTGGGATGCTCAATGTAATATGAATCCTCTCCTCTAAGTATTTAGTGAAAATATGATAATCTGATAGAGGTTCTAAACTCGGGAATTATAAGAAACACTTTTTACTATATAAATGTCTGGCAAGAGATTTGAAAATATGTGGGAGACAAGGTTTTATTTCCTCCTTTATGCATTTATACCACTAATTATAAGGAATTGGCATCAGTGCCCTTTAATCATCAAACTATCTGTAGTTTCTTAAATCATTTTGCCAACTAGAAATATCCTCCAAACTTCCTATTCTACATGGGTAACTAAAACTGATGAGATAGATGAAACTGGTATCTTAACAGAACCTGTTTTCATTTTATTATGAGTGAATTTGATATTTGACAAGTTTCAAAATCTTTTTTAAACTCTGTCCCAATATCTGTCCGATCACTGAATCAAATATGTGTGGGGCAGACTCAACTCAACCCAGCAAAAGATAAAAGAGCTGAATTGAGATTTAAGATTCTGGTAGAGAAACTGTGTTTGCAGTTTGAGTGCAACCTAGCTAAGTGCCCGCTAAAACAAAGAGATATAAAACAGAAAATTCTCCAGAGGAATAAATCATATGCAAGGTCTCTCTATTCATGCTAATGTTTAGAATTAATCAACATATGAACATGAAAAACAAAGAAAATATGACTCAGTCTCATGAAATGACAGAGCAAGGAGGCATTAAACCAGGGGATAGGTCAGTAGAAATTATCTGAATTGAAAAAACAGTGAAAAAACTGAAAAAAATACACCTTCAGCAACCTCTACAGCCCTATCAAACAGATTAACATACGTATGAACTTGAAGTCCTGGAACTAGAGAAGAATAAGAAAATATATACATTTGAAAAATTATAGTCAGTTTTCCCCCAAATATGGTAAAGCACATATATACTGAGATTTGATCAACCCAATGAACTCCAAGGAAAATAAAACAAGGGAAATCACTTCTACGCTCCTCATAGTCAAACTTCTGAAATGCTTAGGTCTTGAAACAAAACATGTAGATTTAAATCTGGCTTAAAAGAAACTATAGAGACCAGGAAACCAAGAAACATCTCTAAAATGCTAGAAATCTCTATTTAACAAAAATATTCCTTAAGAATGAAGACAAAAAATAAAGATAATTTTAGATTAAAAAATGTTAAAGGCAATTATTTGGACTGAAGGGAAATAACAATCATAGACTCTGATCTTTAGGGAAGAAAAAAGATTATTATCAATTACAAACATCCTGGTAAAAATAAAAGACTATTTTACTTCTAAATACATTTTAAAACCTATATCATTGATTAAAGCAAAACCTATATCAATGTCTTGTGGGTATTTTAATACATGTAAGTGTAATCCTTCCAAAGTTTAAATCATGAAGAATGGGGTGGGTGATAAATGAACTTAAAACATTGCATTGTTCTACATTTTGCTTTCAGTGAAACAATATTCACAGAAAATAGACTGAAAATTTAAGAATGCATATTGTAATTCCTAGAGATACCAACTTCTACAGTATTACCTAAAGTTATTTTCTTGGAAATTAAGAGTTTCTTTTTTTTTTCCTTTTTAAAAGATTTTTCAATTACAGTTGACATTCAATATTATATTAGTTTTAGGTGTACAACATAGTTAATAGACATTTATATAACTTACAAAGTGATCCTGCCGCTAAGTCTTGCACCCACCTGACACCATACATAGTTATTACAATATTATTACTATATTCCCTAAGCTGTCTTTTATATTCTGGTGACTATTTTATAATTGCCAAGGTGTGCTTCTTAATCCCATCACCTTTTCCACCCAGCCCCCCAATCACTCTCCCATCTGATAACCATCAGTTTGTTCTCTGTATCTATGAGTTTGTTCCTGTTTTGTGTGTTCATTTATTTTGTTTTTTAGATTCCACATATAAGTAAGATCATATGGCATTTGCCTCTCTCTGTCTGACTTATTTCACTCAGCATAATACCCTCTAAGGCCTTCCATTTTGTTGTAAATGGTCAGATTTCATTAGTATTTATGGCCTGGTAATGTTTCATTGTCTATATGTACCACCTCTTCTTTATCTATTGATCTTTTGATTGGATCATTTAATTCATTTACATTTAAAGTAATTGTTGATAAGTATGCAGTTATTGCCATTTTATTAATTGTGTTCTTCTGATTGTTTTTGTAGTTCTCTCTTCCTTTATTATTCTCTTGCTCTCTAATTGGGATGTTGATAACTTTCTGTAGTGTTGTGCTTGGATTCCTTTCTCTTTATTTCTTATATATCTCTTACAGATTTTTGTTTTGTGGTTACCATGTGCTTCGTATATACCAAGGTATGTTTATACCAGCCTATTTTAAGTTAATGGTCGGCTAAGTTCCAACACATTCTATAATTACTACCACTTCTATGCATTCCCTCCACGCTTATGTTTTTGTCATTATTTTATTTTATGTGTGTGAGGGTCCCTATTTTTTTCAAATTTAGTAATAACATGATCAAGTGATCATTTTAAATGTAGAAAAAGCATACATTATATACAAGGATTTTTTTCAAATGGTAATTTTTTTTTAAAAGTACTTCAGTCTACATTTTCATAACTACTTTTCTCTTTGTATGTAGGTTTTACCTTGTATTTTATGATATCTGTACTACAATATAATGATATTTTGTGTACTTGATCTTATAGGTGAGAGTTTTCTCTTTCATACTGACTGATAAATAGTGGGACCTTCATATTGATCTTTAGGTATCATCTCCAGAATGTTTTCAATTGCTCATTCTCATTTATCCCAACAATTACTGTAATTTCTAGACGTTTTCTCCATAAAGTCATGATTGATTTTTCACTCTTGGCACTGGAGTGCCTTCTATTTGGCTGCCATGAAGTAATCGCAAATATCTTTGCCAAAATACAGTATTATTTTCTTTGGGGTTTTTTATTGTTGATAATCAGTTAGCTTCAGATTTAGTGGCTGGCAGGACTAAAATGTACAGGCTCTGTCTTCATCCTTCCTTCCCTCTCTTCCTTCTTTCATTCCTTCCTATTTTTCTAACAGCTTTATTAAAGGTATAATTTACATATCTGCATTTCTTTTTGCCTCTTTATTTCCATTTTATTTAATTTTCCAGTATCTATTTTCTCTGTCTCTCTCTCTGTCTCTGTCTCTGTCTCTGTCTCTCTCTCTCTCTGTCTCTCTCTCTCTCTCTCTCTCTCTCTCTCTTTTATTCCCAGCATCTTTTTTCCAGTAATGTGTTCCATTTTTATTTTTATGTGTGACCATTTTCTTTTTTACTTCTTTATCGTAAGGACTGACAGCTTACATATTTCATTTCCTTATTCTTTCTTTCAACCTCTTGATTTATTTTTATTGAGATAATAGTTCATTTCATTATTTTCAAGCTACTGAAAAATATTTCATCATGATTTTATTTTCTCTGTGTCAATATTTGTATACTTTTCTGTTATTCTTCATTATCTATTAGTATGGCTTGATTCCCTTTTCTATCTTCTATATTAAAATAGCTTTGTGACAATGACTTTTAGTTACTTTGTATTATTAATCATAACAAATTGGAGTTTATTTACTTGCAGAAGTTTCCGGGGTAGATCTAGATAGTATCTAGTTTACCATCTCATAGATCACATGAATGATTCTGCATGTAACTATGTTGTCCATGTTTCTCTTAATCCAAATGGAGCAGGGTAGGAAGCAAGTGGTTTGGTTTTCAACATCAAGATAAGATGTTCATCTACAGGACCTGAATTTTTGTTGTGAATTTCTGAGATGTTCTGCTTGACTCCTCCACTTCCTCGTACACAGCCTGTGTGCAACTCAACTATGAAAATAGCTACATATATTTTGGAGTTCCTGGATTATATCTGTCTCTGACTTCACTAAGAATGGTGCTGACTATGTTTTTTTGTTTGTTTGTTCACTTATATTTTTGTTGTTGCTTTTGTTTATTGTCCAGGGGAAAAAAAAGAGAAATGTTGACTCACAGAGTCACATTTACACTATAATTCAAAACTACTTTATATTCATGTAAATGCATTATTTTATTTTCCCTTAAAATGAAATTAGCATACTATGTTAATTTCCTTTTGGAAGAAAATAACGTTTTTGTCATCTTGCAATCTGAACCACTTCCAAAGAAAAGTAACTTTTTTATAAAGAAAGATTTATATCATAGCTTGAAATTGAATATTGGACTTAATTGGGCATTATCTTTTTGTGAGATGTATGTAGACGCTATCAAAAATAATAGATAAATATTTTTGTTTAATTAAACTGTCTTGAATGTTTTTGTTTTCCAATTTGAGGTGACAGCCATTAATAGTTCAAATTGTTTAAATTGAAGCAGAAAATTGTTTTTGATTAAAAATGGTATAAATTATTTCTTTTTCCATGCTAAACTTTAAGCATGCTAAAGTTTTCCTAATAGACTAAGGATCAAAAAAACTCCTAATTATGAATCGGTAACCTAAATATGATATTCTATTCATTATACTCAACTTATAAAATAAATAAGCCTATTTTACAGAGAGAGTGTAAGTGTGGGAGGTACATTTCTATAGCACATTATTAATAATACGAGACTGACAATTAAGGTCGCAAACTTGTTAACAATGATGTTGCTAAACTTTTTTGATATCAGAGGGATTATTTATTATGAATTTGTACCAACTGGACAAACAGTTAAGCAAGTTTAGTATTTGGAAGTGCTGGAAGCCTGCATGACAAAGACGACCTGAACTTTTCGCCAATAATTCATGGCTCTTGCATCACAACAATGCACCAGCTCACACGGCACTGTCTGTGAGGGATTTTTTAACCAGCAAACAAATAACTGTATTGTAACACCCTACCTACTCATCTGATCTGGCCCCCAATGACTTCTTTCTTTACACGAAGATAAAGGAAATATTGAAAGGAAGACATTTTGATGACATTCAGGACATCAAGAGTAATACGACAACAGCACTGATGGCCATTCCAGAAAAAGAGTTCAAAAATTGCTTTGAAGGGTGGATTAGGTGCTGGCATCAGTGCATAGCTTCCCAACGGGAGTACTCCGAAGGTGACTGTAGTGATATTCAGCAATGAGGTGTGTAGCACCTTTTCTAGGATGAGTTCGCGAACCTAGTTGTCTGACCTCGTATTCCAAGTATATACTGCTTGTTCACATTTACAGCTGTCTCTTTGCAGAAAAAAGATCAATAATCATCTGACAAAGGTTTTAAAAGAGAAAGATAAAGAGCAAAACCCAGGGAAACCTCAAACTGACACATAATTGGAAATAGAATTTGAACGTTTTCCAAAGAGACAATTGTAGCTTTCCTTACATGCAGCAGACATTTTCATTAACTAGGTTCCTTGGTAATAAATTGTATATTTACAAGGGCTTTGTTTGCAGCGTCCCTATGAGATGATACATCAAGTTCAGAAGCATCAATAAAAGTGACTTTAATATCCAGGAAAATACTGATGCAGCTGTTTGTTTTCTAGCAGTGCCAGTGACTCATAAATAACAAAGTAATGCTGGCATACCTTGGGCAAAGTGGTTATATTATCCTTTCTATGACTCTAATGTCAGTAAATCAGTTACTGACTTCAGATTTCTTAGAAAATCTGCCTGCTAGTTCCAGACAATGTTCAAATCTAAAACAATAACATGAGAAACAAAATCATTTACCAAATAAGTGATATATCTAACTTGAATGAAGTTTAACTACTTTGTAAGAATCATTATAGAAATTTTGGGTAATTTAAGAGTTTTAAGATCTCATTATTTAGATAAAAAGAATGTTTAATTAGTTTCACTTGGAAAGAGTCAACTAAAATGAAAATTAAACCAAGGAAACCATGCCAAAAAAAAAAAAAATATATATATATATAGAAAAGAATGATATCTTGAATTCAATCAGTCACTTTTCAAAGAGGATAATATTTGTATATATTTGTCTTTACACAATCCCTATTATGTTTGTAGAAGTAGACATTATTGCCTCAGGAGAAATAGCTACTTTTATAAGGAGTCAGAGTCGTAAATGGATTCTGAACTAAAATCTGAGTCTAAACTCCCAGGTTACACTGTGTTATATTTTTAAATAGGTGAATCTGTACTGCCACTCTTCACCTCACCCCACAGCTCCTTTGACTATTTTGAAAAGTTTGCTTATATAGGTTCCAGGAGATGTTTATCTCCTTGATTAGTTTTGCATAAATAACCCATCTTCTCCTTTATCAGGTCCCATCTTATGTTCTCTATCCAACAAGTGTGTTTCTCAGCTATATTCTTTAATTTGTATGGACTTTGTAACTTTCTCCTTTTTTATCGTGACTCTATTTTCCCCTTGACTAAAAGATTCAGATTGAAAAACTTCACATTTGTCACAATTTTATTGCTAATGTTCCAGGGGGAAAAAATGAATAAACTGCCTGAATAATGCATTCTCGAGTAATAAAATCAGTAACATTCAAGAACTAGCTTCAGCTCTTTTACATAACACAACATAGCATAACACATATTTTAAAAATTGTTTTCCAAACTTCCTAACTTTGCTTCCTGTACACTTTTGTCTCTTTATGTCTGTCCGCAGTGAAACATACTTCTCTCCTTTCTTATTGTTCTTAGTATTTCCTTTTCTATGAAAAAAAAGTTTGAACATTAATTTATACTTTAATTTGGAAATGATTTCAATATTTCTCATCTTCTAAGGGTATTTATTATTATTATTAATTATTATTATTCAATTATTATAATAATTATAGGAGTTGCTATTAAAGGAGTTGCACTGATTTTAAAATACTTGGGAAAAAGCATTTGGGAGTCAAGATGCTTCCCCAGGAATCTGATCTCAAACCCAACAAAGGCTGTATTATCTGCCTTTGATAAAAAGAGTTGGACTCTTTTCCTATTACCTGTTCTGGTAGTAATGTGTTACTCCTCACAAAGGTCTTTGAAATAATCATAAATAAAATCATTATAATGGTGAGTATTAGTCTCACTTGAAGAGAAATTATATTGGCATTAAATAGTTAATTTTAAATTAGTCTAAGTATATCTCATAAGCCAGTGTATCTTATGTTTAATACTACCATTTGTTTCATTTATAACAACACATGGGATGGTACAAGGAGAAATATCTGTGCATGTTTCTTTAAGAGGAGTCAGAGCTGATGAGATTATTGGGTTAGGGAGGGGAAGCTAGTTATTGAATTATAAATTCCATTATTGGATCTGTCTGGATCTCTTTCTGAGTGCAACATAGGGACATTAAACATTTCTGTTCACCCTCTGGATTTGACTGTTCCATATCAGCCACATTATCGGCAGGCTTTTTACTGTTCTAAAACACTGCGTCTCTAGAGACAGTTATAAAGGAAATTCAAGAAGCACTGAATCTTCATCTATTTCTGTTAAAAAAATCACATCATCAAAAGTTCTTTTTCTGGTGAGCTTAATATAAAGACTTCAATATGCACAGCTGTCACCTTGTAACTTTCATATTTTTATGTACAAAATCAAAGTGATTTATCTGTGAGGTTATTTCATAAAGTAGCCAAAAAAGATAATGTAAATGTTTAAAAAATACAAACCTTTTATTGTTAGGTTTTCAACAAAGAGACACACTAGAAATCCACCATTAGAGTTAAGCTTTTTCAATATTCAGACACCGGATTTAAAATCATATGATGTCTTACAGTGATAAGTGTTTAAAGTATTTCTTATAGAGATATAATAGGTATTTTTTAACCTATTTAATATTTCATTGAATTGAGTACTCTGAGAATGTGCCTCCATCCATATCTATTATTGATAGCAGTCTCTAGTCTTAAAAATGACAATACCAACCATCTAATTTGCTCCTAGTATGTAACACATGCATTTTGTATTTGATCTGCTAGTTCATACAGTCTAAATGTAGATATTATTCCCCTTTCATGAAGAGAGAAACTGAGACACAAGAAAGCTACACAAATTGCCAATATCACTTAAAGAAACACCTTTTGGTCATGGATTTTCTCTATTTCCTATTTATAATTTTATTGATTTCTGCTCTGATTTTTAATATTTTTCTTCTGTTTGCTTTAGGCTTGCACTGTTCTTTCTCTCTAATTTCCTGAGATGGAAGCTTAGATTATTAGTTGTAGATGGTTCCTCTTTTCTAATATATACATTTAATGCTATAGGATTCCTTGTAAGCACTGCTTTCACAGCATCCTATAAAATTTTGATAAATTATATCTTCATTTTATTTAGTTCAAAGTGTTTTTTATCATTTATTTTTGAGACTTCTTCTTTAAACTGTGTGCTATTTTGAAGTGTGTACTTAGTCTCCAAATATTTTAGAATTCATCGGCTATTTTTTCTAGTTTAATTCCACTGTGGCCTTAGAATATACTTTATAGAATTTCTGTTAAATTCATTAAGGTATGTTTTATGGTCCAGTATTTGTTCTGTCTTTGTGAATGTTTCATGTGAGCTTGAGAAGAATGTGTATTTTGCTGTTACTGGATGAAGTATTTTATAAATGTCAATTAGATTTATTTGATGAGTGTTGTTCAATTTAGCTACAAGTATATCCTTTCTAATTTTCTGCCTGCTTGATCTATCAATTACTGATAGAGAGGAGGTTTTAAATGTTCAACTATAATAGTGGATTTGTTTGTTGCTTCTTGCAATGTTATCACATTTTTGCCTCACATATTTTGATGTTCTGTTGTTAAATGCATACAAGTTAAGGACTAGAATGTCTTCATGGAGAATCAATCCCTTTATCATTATGTGATGCCTTTTATTCTCCCTGATTACTTTCCTCGTTCTGAGTGGAGTCAGCTTTGTCTGAGAATCATATAATTACTTTTCTTTTGAGTAGTATTACCATGACACACTTTTCTCCCATCTCTTTACTTTCCAACTTTCTGTAATTTTGTATTGAAAATGTGTCTGTTGTAGCCAAAATATAGGTAAGTCTTTTTTTATATTCACCTGAAAATCTCACTCTCTTAATTGGTATACTAAGACCATTTACATTTAATTATTAACATAATGAATTATTATCTGCCATCTTTTAACTTTTCTATTCATTACACTTCTTTGATTCTTTATATTCCCTTTCTTTCCTGCCTTCTTTGGTTTTAATAAGCTTTTTATATGATTCCATTTTTTCTTCTCACTTAGCATATCAAGTTTACTTCTTTTACATATAAATTTAGTGACTGGCCCAGAGTTTGCAATTTACTTTTGCAACTAATCTAAGTTCACTTTCAAGTAATATTACACAACTTCGTGGCTAGTGCAGATAATTTATAACTGATTAGTCCTAATTCTTCCCTCCAGCCCCTTATAATATTGCTCATTCATTTCACTTATCCATGGGACCACACATTATTTCTATTATTATTTTGAACTAATGGTTTTCTATCAGATAACTTAAGAGTAAGAAAAATATTTTATTTTACTTTAGTTTATTCCTTTTCTGATACACTTTCTTTCTTTACGTAGATTTGAGTTCCTGCCCTATATCATTTTCCTTTTCCTGCAAGACCTTCAGAGAGACGTTTCTTGTAAGATAAGCCTGTAGGTAACAAAATTCTCTCAGTTTTCGTTTGTCTGAGGAAGTCCTCTTTTTCTCCATCACCTTTGAAGGATAATTTTACTGGAAATGGAATTCTCGATTGGTGGGTTTTTACTTTCAACACTAAATATTTCACTTCACTCTCTTCTTGCTTGTATGGTTTGTGACAAGTAGTCTGGTAAATTCTTATCCTCATTCCGCTGTAAGTAAGTTTTTATCTGGCCTCTCCACTCTACCCCAGTCTTCTTGGTTTATTTCAATTTCTCTTTGTCTATGGTTTTCTGCACTTTGAATATGATATGCCTAACTGTAGATGCTTTGGTATTTATTTTGCTTGGTGTTCTCTGAACTTCTTGTATCTACAGCTTAGTATCTCTCATTAGTTTTGGGGAATTGTAAGACAGCGTTTCAAATATTTATTTTGCTTCTTTCTTGCTTTCTTCTCTGGTATTCTTATTAAACATATATATGTTTTATAATAATCCCTTAGTAATTGGATCTTCTGTTTCATTTTTTTCTTAATTTGTTTTCAAGTTTTTCCTTTGCTTTCATTTTGGAAATTGTCTTTGATATACCTTTAAACTCTCTGATTCATACCTTAGCAGTCTTCAGTCTATTGACAATTCCATAAAATTATTTATTTCTGTAATAGTAGGATTTGGGAGTGTTTTATTTTTGTTATTGTTGTTGCTGCTTTTGATTCTATTTGATGTTGTTGCTTTTGATTCTATTTTAGAGTTTTCATTTCTTTGTTTATATTACCCATCTATTCTTGCATGTTGTCTGCTTTTTCAATAAACACCTTAAGATATTGATTATAGTTATTTAAATTCTATCTGATATTTCCAAAATCAGTGTCATATTTGAGTCTAGTTCTAATGCATACCTTTTCTCTTTAGACTATCTTTCTTCTTTTATTTTAGCATGCATTATAATTTTTTGGAAAGCCGTACATGATATATCAGGTAATAAGAACCAATGTAGATAGAGCTTTACTGTGAGATTACATATATATGTATATATGGCTGTATTTAATGTGTACTGTAGCTGCAGGTGCTAGAGGCTTTAGTTTCCTCTGCTTTCCTAGTGTTTTTCCACCCTGTCCTTAGGTTTTGGATTTTCCTCATAACTCCCTAAATAAAGTCTTTGTTTACTCTCTTAGCTGCAATCTTTTCTATTATTATAATACTGGAACCCATTTAGTGTGGTGAAAGGTGTGGGCAGGGAAAACATTCTCTAATAGTGTCATTAAATTTGCACCTTCAGAATTGTTTCTTAGCATGTTTTTTCCTCCCCTATGTGAGACAGAAAGGCGAGAAGCAAGTAGAATTGTCTAATTATACTTCCTGAGATCAGAGGAAGCTCTGTTAAAGTAATTTTGCTTATAATGCAGTCTTTTCTTATGGATACCTCCCTGGGCATATTTCAGGGTTTTTTTTTTACTTTTCCCTTGGGCATTTTTCAAAAGGTTACCTTTTCCTTTCTTCATACTCAGAGCATGAAAGGATTTTCTGTAATCTTTACCCTGAAAACCTGGTGAAGCTCCTAAAGGTAATACCCACAAAAGTATAGCATCACCATCCACAGCTGGGCATCCAGGAATTCCTCAAAGTCAAGGTGGTTCACAGTCATCCTTCAGCAATTTGTCAAAGTTACCATTAAATTTCTCTCTCTACCATTTACTGTCTCCAGTAGTATCTGTTCCTCGTGAACTGATTTTGACTGTACTAAGCTGAAAATAAAAAGCCAAAGTGAGTGGCAATGAGTGTTTATTTAAGATAAAAAAGAATTGCAATCTTGGGGCATAGATTCAGGTAAAAACCCAAATTATGTCCTGATTATAGGGTGAAGGCAAAGGGTTCTTTTTTTTAATGAAAAATGGAAGGCACATGATTCCATGACTAGAAGAAAGAATTTCTATTAGTGCCAACAAACTAGGTTACTCTTCAGGTATACACGGCTGGTTACTGATTCTAAAGAATATTCCAGATCATCAGTCCTTGTAGTCAGGAGATCTGCTTTCCTGTTAGCGTCACAAAGAGGTGTTTGGAAGACAAAGTTGGTTTGGCCCAGACCAAAGGTTACTTTGCCCAGTTCAAACATTCCAAAGGTTCAAAGAGTAAGACATGTAAGGCAATTCTTTTGGAATGGCTTCTCTAGCTTTATTTTAAAATGGCTTCATTTATGTCACCTTTTCACAACTGTGGTCTGTATTTGTCTATCTCTCTAGGTTTCAGGGTAGCATTATGCCCTGTGACCTCAATTTGTTGATAGATCTTAAAAAAAAGCATTGAGCTTTAGTTTGTTCAACTTTCTTGTGAAGATAGGGTGATGACTTCTGAGTTCTTTATGTGCTGTAATTGAATGATATAAGTGGCTTTCAACATTCAGAGGTTGAAGATTGTGAACTATTTTTAGCCAAATCAAGTGTTACATAATAACAAAAAATAATAATGAATACATTTTGAATAATATTTTTTCAAAATTGGTAGTTCCAAAATTGATAGTTTTTTGGTCTTTTTTATTTGTTGGTGTAATGAATTTCCATTATTTGTATATTCCACGAAAGTAGGATTGTATCTTATTCCTATATCTTGTTCCTTCATAACAATTAGCACTGGGTAAAATAAATGTAGGTTGATCTGAATCAAATTGAAATAAATTATGTTGAAATGCATATTTTGCTCTGATTACTATTTCTTACAGAGATCAATACAGTAAAGTAGATCTTCATTTATTTGGGACAAATATAAAAAATTGTGCTTAAGAATTTTTCTCTATTTCATTAAGAAAAGCCATTATAAACCAAACAAAACTATCTATATTTAACTTACCTATTATTGTGCTCATTCCTGCAATAATTTGCAGACTTACATAAACTCATAGAAATCATCCAATCTATTTATGACATTATATGTGTATAATATGGTTATGTTAATATTAACCATAACTGTAAATTATCAAATAGCTTTTACATTCCCCTTTTTGCATTTTATAAGGATGAAAACTTTTACTTTTGTCATTTAAGTGAAAGAACATCTGGATATCCTCAGCTCCTTCCCTACATTGCTATTCTCTGGGAAATCAAAGCAAAGAACTCTCCATCTTTTCCCCATTACTTCTTTAACTATTTAGACATTCATTTCTTAGCAGTTTCCGCAATATAATTCAGTGCTCTAAAATAATAAAATTCTCACATATATATAAGAGACTAAGTATTCTAGAAGAAAATGGTGGATGTTTGTTTTTTATCTGGCTTCATAGATATGTATTTATATACATATACATATACATAAATACATAATATATCAATATAATGCATGTATTTGTATACACATACATATGTACACTGTATTTTATGTGACCATATACATTCCAAAATGTACATATTAGGGGTAGTATATTTAATCATACTGGGATGTAACTGTGTATTTATAGATGTATTTCTTTGAATATAAAAACATATGCTAGTCTCTGTTATCATAATTCTAAATCACATTTAACTATGCAGCCTATATTTTATTTATACCAATAAGCTTGATACAAATGAATAAAATGTAAAAGTAACCAGATTCAATAACTGGTTGTTTTTCAGATATCAGAAGGAAGAATTCATGCATTGCAATGAGTTTTGTTTTTTTTTTTTTTGTTTTTTTGAGCAGAGGCCATAATGCACTCTATGCATCTACCTTCAATTTATTTCTAAGCTTACAAGAATAGTTTGTTCTTTCTTTCCTCTTAAATTTAAAGCAGAATTAATAGTATGTAGAACCTTTATAAATGTTACAAAACATTGAATTATGCATTGGCTGTGTGTTTGTACAATTGCAACCCAAACTCAGCCTTATGAAATCATTCCTTTCTATTAAGATGGAATGCATCAAAAGAAAATGAAATATCTAAATGTATCTCTTTTCTCATGATTAGCAAGTCTAACCCCAGTCTATCATGAAGCACCATCTGCTCTCTCAAGCACATTTATAGATAAGGCTTATCAAAGCTGGAGTGGATTATGTGGAAGCAAAAAGAAACAATAAAAGTACCTTAATGAAATTCTATGAAAAGCTAGAAAGGAAGACCACATCATCTTTGAAAATAAAATCTCTGAGCTTCCAGTAAGCAAAACCAATATTTGATAGAAAACATTTAGTTATCCTAAACATATAGCTATATCAGAGTTGTTGATGTAAATGGGACTTAGCCAGAAAGTTGCATTTTTGAGGCAATTAAATGATGCTTTATATAATATATATGTATCTAACTTTACATAAGCAAACAAGTTACTGACAAAGTTGAAATATGGGTCATATTATCAAAAAGTTCATTATATTTAGCTATTGACGCAAATTACAATTTGCATTAACATATTCTCTTTTCTGGTGGATGAAATCCCTTATATCTTGGCTTTGAGGGAGGGTCTTTATATCTTTCCCATTGTAAATTACATTAGTACCTTGATAAGTTAACATAAATATGTGACAAGCTATAATGACTTTAACTTATAAACACATAACTGTCAAACGAACCATTACTATCCATTTATCGTGTTTCCCCTAAAATAAGACCTAACCAGAAAATAAGCCCTAGTGTGATTTTTCAAGTTGACATCCCCTAATGGGCCTTGGGCCTGGAGAACCTTCCAAACAAGAGCTAAAGACTTTTAGTCTGTGCTGGACTTATGGCCTTGTGCAAAATTATTGTTCCCAGTTTGATTCTATGTGTACTCTATTCTTCTTAAACATGGGTCATAACACCTGGCTGACCCCAAATGATCCAAAGAAGCTTTATTAGTCACTGTATGGAGTTCCATTTTCTTTATTCCCAGCCTCTGGGATTGTGGAAGCCAGTGTTGAGATAAAGTCTAATCAGCCTGGATGCCTAAGTGGTTTCAATGATAATGTTCTCTGCTAACACGTAGTGGATGTGTAATGTGAGCAAGAAATAGACTGTGTTGGTTTGAGCAATGAGGTTTTCTGTTTTCTTTTGTTTTGTTTGAAACACTGGTGTCCTGGGCTTTCCTAAATAACATAAGAACAGAGTCTTCTATGGAAATACTTGGAACAGTAATTCATAAGTAGCACCATTTTCCATATTACTCACTGAGTTCTACCATATTTTCCTCTTTGTTATATGTCATACAAGTTTTGTCGAATACATTGTTTGTTTTAACCGTTAGGCCCCTAAATTTGCTTTATCTTTATTCAGAATGTTCTTGCTCTGGATATCAACAATGCACATTGTTTCATCTCACTTATCTGCATAAGTAGCTAAAAAGTTAGGTAAGGGGACTCTTTTATTTATTTATTTTTAAAGACTGTTGTGATTCTTATTCAATTTGATATCATGATGGGACTCTTTTTAATACATTGCTAAAGAAAATCCCTCTTATTTTTTAAGATTTTTTTTTTAATTTAATGTAGTCCTATTTGTCTATTTTTCCTTTTGTTGCCTATACTTTTGCTATCATATCCAAGAAATCATTACCAAGACCAATGTTACGAAGATTTCCCCTTATATGTTCTTCTAAGAATTTTATAATTTCAGGTCTCTCATTTAAATATTTAATTCATTATGAGTTGATTATTGTATATGGTGTAAAATAAGGGTCCAGTTTCATTCTTCTGCATATGGATATCCCGTGTTCCCTACCTCATTTACTGAGCAGACTCTTTTTCTCATTGTGTATTCTTGGCACTCTTGTCAAAGAACAGATGATCCTATATGTGTGGATTTTTCCAGGCTCTTCATCCTTTTCCCTAGTTCTATATGTATGTTTTTAATGCCAGTATTATACTGTTTTAATTATTGTACCTCGTAATATATTTTGTAATTGGAAAGTGTGATGCCTTCAGCTTTGTTCCTCTTTCTCAGGATTGCTTTGGCTCATTGGAGTCTTTTTTGGTTATATATGAATTTTAAGATTGTTTTTTCTATTTCTATAAAAAGTGTCATAGGGATTTTGATAGGGATTGCATTAAATTTTTAGGTTGCTTTGGGTAGTATGCACATTTTAACATTATTAAAATTTTCAATATCCCTTATGAACAAAGATGCAAAAATTCTCAGAAAATAAATATTAACAAACTGAGTAGAACAGTAGATTAGAAAGGTTCATACACCATGACCAACTGGGATTTATCTCTGTAAAGAATGGTTCAACATATACAAATTAATGTGATACACCTCATCAACAGAATAAATAAAAATCACATGATCATCTCAATAGATTCAGAAAACGCATTTGACTAAATCCAACATCACTTCATGAAAAAATTATCAGTTAATTAGGTATACAAGAATTTACCTCAGGGGGCAGCCAGATGGCTCGGTTGAGAGCGTAGTTCTCAACAAGGTTGCCGGTTCGATTCCCACATGGGATGGTGGGCTGTGCCCCCTGCAATAAAGATTGAGAACAGCAATGAATTGGAGCTGAGCTGCACCCTCCACAACTAGACTGAAGGACAACAACTTGGAGCTTATGAGCCCTAAACAAACACACTGTTCCCCAACTAAAAAAAAAAAAAAGAAAAAAAAAATTACCTCCGTATAATAAAGGACATCAATATACAGCATACAGCTAACATTATATTCAACAGCAAAAAATTAAAAGCTTTTCCACTAATAGGTATCAGGAACAAAACAAGGAAGCCTATTCTTATTACTTCTACTCAACATACTATTAAAAGTCCTAGCCAGGGCAATTAGACAAGAAGAAATAAAAACCATCCAAATTAGAAAGGAAGAAGTAAAATTATCTCTGCAGAAAACATGACCTTATATGTAGAAAACCCTGAGACTCTACCCAAAAAAAAAAAACCTGTTAGAACTAATAAATGAATTCAGTAAAGTTGCAAGACACAAAATCAACAAAAAAATGCAATTGCATGTGTACACTAAGAATAAACTATTTGAAAAGGAAATTTTTAAAAATCCCCTATATAGTAGCATCAAAAAGAATGAAATATTTAGAAATAATCATAACCAAGGAAGGAAAAAACTTATACACTGAAAACTACAGAACACTGAAGGAAAAAATTTAAGAAGACAGAAATAAAATAGAAAGATATCCTGTGTCCATCGATTACAAGATTGAATATCTTTGTTGCTTCATTATCACATATATATATATATATATATATATTCATGGCTTTTGTAGGCATTTTCAAAATGTTATGGCTGCCTTTGAAAGTTAAATGGCTTTGGCTTTTGGACTGCAGACACATGCTATATCTGATATCCGCTGGATATTTCCTTTTGAAACTACCTATTATTTGCCTGTTTTCTATTAGACATAAGTTGATATTCAGTCCTTGCCTTGCTTTCACCTTCTATTAGATGTCACACCTAATTAGATGTTGACAACCAGCACTTTACTGAATCATTCTTCTCAGTAAGCATCCAGTGCCTAAAATAAAAATATTTTTTGAAGTTTTCACAGGACACTGATTTTAACCTTAAAAGTTCCTATGATGCATACTATGAATTGGCTATGCAAGAACCCATTACCACCTTCTCCCTGGGCTTCCTCCACTAAAGAGAGAGGCAAGCTAAAATATTTACTTTTTCTGATTTCTCTGCAGATAGTGTGACCAGCTGGTAGAGTTTGAGTTAATAGAAAATGGATAAAAGGAACAGGTCTTCCTTCCCTAAATATAAAATCATAGCCAATCTAAGAGGAAATAGTTTATGACTTTTCTTCTTCCTGCATGGTACATAGATATTCTATCTGGAAATCCAGCAGCCATTTTGAGACCAGGAGGAGAAAAGTGTACAGAAGGGCAAAGAATTGTCTACCTCTGGACATCCCATTATGTAAGATAAGCAAACAATTTTATCTATTTAAGTTGTTTTTTCTTGGCCTCTGGCATTGTCAGTAGACAGTAATAACTGATGTGGCATGTTCCCGATCTCACTGTTTTATTATTTTTGTCTGTTTGTGTTTTGTTTTGGACATGTTCTACTGGCAAACGTTAAGGAACAAGATGACATTGACATGGGTTGATCATCCCTACAGTCAGAAAAGACTAAGTCTGTCTGATCCTCCTCAGGCCAGTCCCTGCCTCAACATTGATTTAAAACTTCTCTCTCCCATTCTTTCAAAGAGAATATTTAAATGAATATTTTAAAAATATTGTTTCTGCTGCTATTATAAGTTTTTGCTGACCATTAGGTAATTGAACTTTAGAAAGGGAAAGAGTGGTGATTAATTGTTTACTAATTATCAGTTATGTACCTGAATCTCTGCTGAATCATTGTATTATATTTCTCAAAACAGTGTCTTGACATAATTATACTTTTAGTGTCTAAGGAAGTAGAAACTGAAATACTAAGTGTCTGTCTTAAGATCATCTCACTAACATAGAATCAAAATATTTAAAGTAATTTTTCTACAAATGTGCTCCCCATACCACTAGCTTCTGTTTTGCCTGAGAACTTTCTGGTAATGCAAATTCTTAAACTCCACCCTACCCTACGAAATCAAAATCTCTGTGTTTGAGACCCAACCATCTCTGTTTAACAAGTCCACTAGATAATTCTACACAGACTTTTAAAGAAACAGCTCCCAATATTTACATATTAAGCATAACTGGGAAATTTAGACCATGAGGTCAAAATCAATTTTTAATATATTTATTAAATTTGTCTTATACTGTGGTTCCCACGATAGAGGTACATACACCATGACAATGCTGGTTTCAAGTATTAGGTTGATGGGCTATGGTTTCCAAATTGGGCCAATATAAATTTAATGAATATGAAGAACTATTTAAATAAAATCCGCTATTTTCAAGACTTTTGGTATGAGGCTTGATGTCAGTGAAAGCACCAAGAGCTAAAAGAATTGTGCTGCTGGAACTAATTTGCCATTGAGATGCAGCATTAAAAGTCTGCAGGGACTGTGAAGGAGCTTGTTGTATTTAAGGGCTTTTACACTAGACCTACTGAGAAAATACTAGTCTTTACTTTAAAGCTTGGTGCATGCTGAAAAGAAACAGCTTAATTAGACTTTTAGCGCCCTCCCCCCCAATACCCAAAACAGATAATATGTTAATTAGAGATTGTCAAACAAAGTACCATTTAGGTTATATCACTCAATATATACTGTAAACAAAAAGGACTGGGTCAGTGGATTTGAGATTTTAACTCTCAGTTTTTAAGAAAGTAAAGTTTTATCTTTAGACCTAGGATAATACTTAGTTTCCTCACCAAGAGTAATTTGATAATTTTGTATTTACTTCCCTGTTTTAAAAACCTTTTTCTAGGCTCTCTTCAAATTATCTCCAGTCTGTATCCCCATATTGGACCCTTATGACTAAATATATGGAGGTGTTTTGTTTTGTTTTGTTTTGTTTTGTTTTGTTTTGTTTTGTTTTGTTTTAGGTGAAATTGGGCTCTTCATTATATATTAAGCCTTTTGATGCATTAATATCTCTATGACTTTGGTTTTCTTTACTCTTTTTTTTTAATTATTCTCTCTTCTTGGTGAGGGTAAATTTTTTTAATTAATTAGTTTTAAATATACATTTTGTATTAGTTTCAGGTGTACAAAACAATAGTTAGACATCTATCATTTATATCCCTCACAAAGTGATAACCCCCTCCCCCTTCTACTACCCTTCTGACATCACATACAGCCCTTACGTTTCCATTGTCTCTATTCCTAATGTTGTACTCCACTTCTTGTGACTGTATATATATATACACACATGTTAAATTATAGTCAGCACTCATTATTATTCAGCTTCAGCTTCAGGTGTACAGTGCAGCGATCAGGCATCTACACTGTCCCTGAGGTGGTCTCCCTAACAAGACAAGAGTCCATCGGATACCCTACAAAATCTTTACATTATTGATTATATTCCCTAAGCTGACTTTCATATCCCTGTGGCAATATTGTAGTTACTGATTGTGCTTTCTAATCCCCTCACCTTCTCCCTCATCCCCACTCCCCCTCCCATCTAGCAACACTCAGTTTTTCCTCTGTATCTCTGAGACTGTTCTGATTAGTTCATTCATTTATTCTTTTCTTTAGATTCCACATATAAGTGACGTCAAATGGTATTTGTCTTTCTCTGTCTGATTTATTTCATTTAGCATAATGTTCTCTAGGTCCATCCATATTGCTCCAAATGATAAGAGTTCATTCTTCCTTATGGCTGCATAATACTCCATTGTATAAATGTACCAGTTTCTTAATCCAGTCATCTACCAATGGGCATTTCGACTGTTTCCATGTCTTGGTTATTGTGTATAGTGCTGCAATAAACATAGGGCTGCATGATTTTTTTTTTTTTTTAATTAGAGTTTTGGATTTCTCTGGATAGATAACTAGAAGTGGAATTGCTGGGTCATAAGGTAGTTCCATTTTCAGTTTTTAGAGATACCTCCATACTGATTTCCATAGTGGCTACAATCCCACCAACAGTGCACAAGGTGTCGTGCGGGAGACCCTGCTCGCCACACCATTTTTCAGGCGGGGCGGCCTGTGGGGTCTCAGCTCCTGCTCTCCACACAAGAACGCAGGATATGGTGAGGCCAAAAAGGAACACCCACGGAGCCATAGGTAGGGGAGCCATACCACCACTGTCTCACTGGAGGCTGGGTTCACCGGACGTGCGACCTGCCATCCACCTTTCCGCCAACCGACCGACCGATGACTCTCCTCCACTCTCTCGACTCTGTTCCTCTCCTCTCTTCCCCTCTCCTCGGCTCTCCTCTTCCGCTCTCCTCAGCTCTGCTCGGCTCCTCGGCAATCCTCGGCAGTCCTCGGCTCTCCTCCGTAGCCGCAGCAGTTATACCGGCGGCCAATCGGCTAACCAGCCACAGCCGACAGCCAACCAGCCACAGCCGAGCCAGCACCTTTCCACGTGAGGCCGAGAGCCTGTAAACTATTTTCTGGGGCTCTGTCCCCACACAAGGATTCCCTTTTCTCCACATCCTCGCCAGCGCTTGCTGTTTGTTGATTTATTGATGATTGCCATTTTGACTGGGGTGAGGTGTCATCTCATTGTGGTTTTTATTTGCATTTCTCTGGTGGTTCGTGAGGTCGAGCATTTCTTCATAAGTCTGTTTGCCATCTGTATGTCCTCTTTAGAAAAATGACTCTTCATGTTCTCTGTCCATTTTTAAATTGGGTTGTTTGTTCTTTGGAGTTCAGTAGAGTGAGTTTTTTATAAATTTGGGATATTAACCCCTTATTGGATATATCATTGGCAAATATGTTCTCCCATTCAGTAGGATCCCTTTTTATTTTATTGATGGTTCCTTTGCTGTGAAAAAACTTTTTAGTTTGATGTAATCCCACATGTTTATTTTTTCTCTTACTTCCCTTGCCCAAGGGGATATATCAGTAAAAATCTTACTCTGGCTAATGTCTGTAAACTTTCTTTCTATATTTTCTTGTAGGCATTTTATGGTTTCAGATCTTACATTTAAGTCTTTAATCCATTTTGAATTTATTCTTGTATATGGTGTAAGGAGGTGGTCCAACTTCACTTTTTCATATGTGTCTGTCTGGGTTTCCCAGCACCACTTATTGAATAGACTGTCTTTACCCCACCGTAAATTCTTGCTTCCATTGTCGTAGATTAAATGACTATATAGGAATGGATTTATTTCTGGGCTCTTTATTCTGTTCCATTGATCAATGTGTCTGTTTTTATGCCAGTACCATGCTGTTTTGATTACTGTAGCCTGGTAGTATAATTTGATGTCAGGTATTGTTATACCTCCCACTTTGTTCTTATTTCTCAAGATTGCCAAGGCTATCTGGGGTCTTTTATGGTTCCATATACATTTTAGGATTATATGTTCTATTTCTGAGAAACATGTCCTTGGTAGTTTGATAGGAATTGTGTTGACTCTGTATATTGCCTTAGGCAGTATGGACATTTTAACAATATTAATTCTTCCTATCCATGAGCATGGGATGTGTTTCCATCTATTTATATCTTCTTTAATTTCTCTCTTCAGTGTCTTATGATTTTCTGAGTACGGATCTTTTACTTCTTTGGTTAAATGTATTCCTAGGTATTTTATAGTCTTTGAAGCAATTGTAAATGGGATTGTTTCCTTAATTTTTTCTTCTGATATTTTATTATTGGTATATACAAATGCAACTGATTTCTGAATATTAATTTTGTATCCTGCTACTTTACTAAATTCATCTATCAGCTCTAATAGTTTTTGGGTGGAGTCTTTAGGTTTCTCTATATATAGCATCATGTCATCTGCATATAATGACAGTTTTACTTCCTCCTTACCGATTTGGATGCCTTTTATTTCTTTTTCTTGTCTGATTGCTGTGGCTAGAACTTCCAGAACTATGTTGAATAAAAGTGGAGAAAGTGGGCAACCCTGTCTTATTCCTGATGTTAAAGGGAATGGTTTTAGCTTTTCCCCATTGAGTATAATGTTAGATGTGGGTTTATCATATGTGGTCTAATTATGTTGAGATATGGTCCCTCTATTCCCACTTTTTAAAGAGTTTTTATCATAAATGGCTGCTGGATTTTGTCAAATGTTTTTTCTGCATCTATTAATATGATCATGTGATTTTTATTTTTCATTTTGTTAATGTGGTGTATCACATTAATTGATTTGCAGATGTTGAACCACCCTTGCATACCAAGCATGAATCCCACTTGATCATGGTGTATGATCTTTTTAATGTATTGCTGAATTCTGTTTGCTAATATTTTGTTGAGTGTTTTTGCATCTATGTTCATTAGAGATATCGGCCTATAGTTTTCTTTTTCT
The DNA here is from genome assembly GCF_036562045.2 of Rhinolophus sinicus. Classification (NCBI taxonomy): domain Eukaryota; kingdom Metazoa; phylum Chordata; class Mammalia; order Chiroptera; family Rhinolophidae; genus Rhinolophus; species Rhinolophus sinicus. The sequence continues at coordinate 20,744,566 of NC_133751.1, forward strand.
GTAGTGTCTTTGTCTGATTTTGGGATCAGGGTGATAGTGGCCTCGTAAAAGTTGTTTGGGAGTCTTCCCTCCTGGATTTCTTGGAATAGTTTGAGAATAGGTGATAATTCTTTTTTGAATGTTTTGTAAAATTCACCTGTGAAGCCATCTGGTCCAGGACTTTTGTTTGTTGGGAGCTTGTGATTACTGATTCAATTTCCCTGGTGGTAATCAGTCTATTCAGGTTTTCAATTTCTTCTTGATTTAGTCTTGAAAGGTTGTATGCTTCTAGAAAATTGTCCATTTCTTCCAGATTGTCTAATTTGTTGGCATATAGTTGCTCATAATAATTTCTTATTTTTTTTTTGTTATATTTCTGTGGTGTCTGTTGTTAATTCTCCTCTTTCACTTCTGATTTTATTAATTTGGGTCCTCTCTCTTTTTTTTTTGATGAGTCTGGCTAAAGGTGTGTTGATTTTGTTTATTTTCTCTGAAAACCAGCTCTTAGATTCATTGATCTTTTGTATTGTTTTTTTTTGGTCCCTATTTCATTTATTTCCACTCTGATCTTTATTATCTCCTTTCTTGTACTCCCTTTGGGCTTATTTTGCTGTTCTTTTTCCAGATCTCTTAAGTGTGTTGATTTGTGATTTTTCTTGTTTCTTTAGGTAGGCCTGCAATGCTATGAACTTCCCTCTTAGGACTGTTTTCTCTGCATACCATATATTTTGGGTATGTGTTTTCATTTTTGTTTGTCTCAAGATATCTTTTGATTTCATCCTTGATCTCCTGGTTGACCCATTCATTATTTAGTAACATGTTATCGACCTCCATGTATTTGCGTGTCTTCCAGTTTTTTTCCTGTAGTTGTTTTCTAGTTTCATAGCACTGTGGTCAGAGAAGACAATTGGTATGATTTCAATTTTCTTAAATTTATCAAGACTTGTTTTGTGGCTTAACCTGTGGTCTATCTTGGAAAATGTTCCATGTGCGCTTGAAAAGAACGTGTATTCTGTAGCTTTGGGTTGAAATGCTCTGAAAATGTTGGTTAAATCCTAGTGGTCCAATGTGTCTTTTAAGGCTGCTGTTTCCATATTTATTTTCCAGCTAGAAGACCTGTCCCTTTTTGTCAGATGTGGGTTGAAGTCCCCTACTATGATAGTGTTACTGTTGATCTCTGTTTTTATGTCAGTCAATATCTGTTTTATATATTTGGATGCTCCTATGTTGGGTGCATAGATGTTTACTAGGGTTATGTCCTCTTGTTGGATCAATCCCTTAATTATTATGTAGTGCCCATCTTTGTCTTTTAACATATTCTTCATTTTAAAGTCTATTTTGTCAGATATAAGTATTGCAACTCCAGCTTTTTTCTCATTTCCATTTGTATGAAATATTTTACTTCAACCCTTCACTTTCAGCCTGTGTGTGTCTTTTGATCTGAGGTTAGTCTCTTATGTACAGCATATGCAAGGGTCTTGTTTTCTTATCCACTCAGCCACCTTATGTCTTTTGATTGCAGCATTTAATCCATTTACATTTAAAGTGATTATTGATAGGTACATAGTTATTATCACTTTTTTTTTTATTTGTAGTTAGATTGTTTTCATCTTTCTTCTGCTTACAGAAGCCCTTTTGGTATTTCCTGCAATGCTGGCTCATTGGTAATGAATTCCTTTAGCTTATTCTTTTATTGGAAGCTCTTTATCTCTCCTTCAATTTTAAATGATAGCCTTACTGGATAAAGCAACCTAGGTTGTAGGCCTTTGCTTTTCATCATTTTGAGTATCTCCTGCCACTCCCTCCTGGCCTGCAAAGTTTCTGTGGAAAAGTCATTTGATAGTCTTACAGGAGTTCCCTTTTATGTAACCCACTGTCTTTCTCTTGCTGCATTTAGGATTCTCTCTTTGTCTTTAACCTTTGCCATTTTAACTGTAATGTGTCTTGGTTCATCCTGGATGGAACTCTCTGCACTTCCTGGGCTTGTATGTTGGTTTCCTTCACCAGGTTAGGGTAGTTTTTGGTCATTATTACTTATAATATGTTCTCGATTCTGTTATTCTTCTCTTCACCTTCTGGTATCCCTGTGATACATATTTTGTTGCACTTGATGTTATCCCAGAGGTCTCTTAAACCATTTTTATTTATTTATTTATTTTTATTATTATTTGTGTTGTTCCACTTGGATGACATCTGCTAACTTGTCTTCTAAGTCACTAATTCAATCCTCTGCCTCATCTAACCTGCTGGTAATTCCTTCAAGTGTGTTCTTTATTTCAGTTATTGTGTGCTTCAGTTCTAGCTGGTTGTTCATTATGATTTCTCTATACTTCTTTATGTTGTTACTAAACTCCTAAACATTCTTATCATCAGTGTTCTGAACTCTGTCTCTGACAGATTGGTTACCTTTATTTTACTTGGTTCCAATTCTGGAGGTTTCTTCTGTTCTTTTATTTGGGACATGTTTCCTTGTTTCCCCCATTCTGGCTGACTCTCTGTGTTTACTTTGATGTATTAGGTAGATCCCCTGGGGTTCTTGGTCTTTTCTGAGTGATCTTCTGTAGTATGTGTCCTTTATATTTGACTTGCACCACTTCCCTATTCTCCTGTGTGTGTGCTCCAAGGGTGACCCTTGTGTACATTGTCTTGTTAAAGTTGAGCTTTAATTGCTTTTGCCTTGTCAGTAGGTGGGATTGATTCTAGGGGAGACTAGCTGTGAGACTTGGCTATGCCCACAGTGGATGATCTGCTGCGTGAGGGTTGACACTCAAATGAGGCTTTGCCCCTATGGTATGTTGCGCCTGTAGAGAATTCCCTCTGGGTGTGTCTCTTGTAGGTCAAACTCGGAAATGCTCTGGTTTTGTCTGGAGTTGGCCTCTGAGTGTGTTGAATCCTGTGCCTCTTGGACTGAGCCGTGGCATAGGGCAATTTCAGAACAAAGCAAATCACCAAGCACAAAGGAAAACAACTACAAAGGAAAAACCAAATACACTCACATGTAAAAACAACTGATAACCTACACTTAACACAGGCAAAAATATATTAAAAAAAAGCAAAAAAAGCAGTGCCAGTCTTGGCTTAAGCCCACCAAGTAATCTCCAGGTTGTCCTCTGCTGTACCAGAGTCTTCTGAATTTTGTGCAGGCAGTGATGGCCACTTGATGCCCAGAGAGACCCTGACACTGCACTTCTAGATGAGCGGGGTTATGGGGTGTGGATGGTAGTTTTTACAAAGTCAGTTTCTGCTCTCACCTGCACATACACACGCTGAGAGCACCACACCCAGCCCTGTGCCTGAGTCTTAGGGTACTTCTTCCATGGGTGGGGGGGTGGGGGGGTGGAAGGCAGGAGATTTCTGAGCTGTTGAAAGCACAGAGCTGCGTCTGCTACCTGGTTCTGTCTCCGCAGTTGTAATTGCCCTGCCCTAGGCAGGCTAGAAAAGGTGGGGGTTGGGGATGGAGGAGTCTTCTGTCTCCTAGCCCAGCAGTGTCACACTCTTCCCAGACTGTTCCCTGGGTCACAGCTGCAAACAGGGTCTTCCCAGATCCTGAGCTCCAGGGTTCCGCTGTAATCTCACACTACTCCTCAGTTCAGGGATACAGTGTTTACTTCTTTGTATGAGGTAGGGTGCAACTGGAGGTCTCAGCTGAGGTTACTGCAGCAAACACTGGATATGCTGCTCTCTTGGCAAGAGAGGTCAGCTGTGGGATGCAGAAAAGACCCCTCCTCCTGGTTCCTGTGATCTCTGTTCTATCCTGGGGCTCCCCCTCGTCTCCACAGCCATGAATGCAGGCTGGTTCTCCACACTGTTCCCTTCCCTCTTCCCTTGCTCACCCAGTTTGTCCACATTCAAGTAATCCTCGCACGAGTCTCTTAGCTGTTCTGTGTAATTAGCAGAGAGTCCTGTGATGGGTTATAGATGTTCCATTTGTGGTAAGTTCTGGAGGAGAAAAGAAGATCACCTCACTGCCGCCATTCCTATGACGTCCGGTGATTGTAACTTTTTGTCATAACACTAGACAGCACCATTCGGTCATCACTTTCCCTGAATTTTAAAAACACTGCCATTTTGAGTAATTGGCATTGATATTAGTAACATTAATGTGTTGCATTTTTACATTTCTTCATAGATTCCAACGCTTTTAACTTTTAAGCCATATTCTGTTTATGATATTTTTCTTCATACTGATTATATAAAGATTTTGCTAGCAGGTGTGTACCTATCTTTAAACATTACGTGCTACATCCGACATGGGGAAAACAGCTGATAATTTTTATAAATAAATTATAATCTTTCACTTTTTCCAAAAATAATTTTTATGTGAGATTTCACAAGTCTTAAGAAGAGAATATACTATTTCTCCCTGGATTAAGCATTGTTACCTTTCCAGCCTGTGAGATCTGCCTGCTTTCTAAAAATTAAAAATAATTCATGTGGTGATTTAAACATTTAGTCCCAAATTTCTCCAAGAATATTCACTTCACTGGGAAGTGACTGAGTATAATATTTGACCATGCCAATGCATGCATACTATAGTTTGTCCATTTGATTAGTTTATTTCCATACATATATTAAGGAACTAAGGGCACACACATTAGAAATTGAAGTGGTCACTATACTTCTTGTGATAGTTCCACTTTGAATATAGTCTGCATTAGCATATTTAATAAATGTCATGATTTTTTTTTTTTTTTTTTTTTTTTTTTTTTTTAACAGAGGAAAGGGAAGAACCAGTAAATGAGATTTAAGAGGAGTACCAGTAAGGCAGCTGCAAAGCTGGCAGAGGGTTTGGAGTCCAGTAAACCAAGGGAAGGAAATGCATTCAGGAAGGATGGAGTGCTGTTGAGTGTATGTTAATTAATGGAGGTCTGAGAAGTGATCACCTAATTCAGTCAAGTAAATGTGAAGGGATTTCCATGAATTGGTGAAGGTGACAGCCAAGTTGAGTGGCTTCAAGAGAGAATGAGAGAACTAGAGGGAATGTTCATTTACCACTTTTATAAGGAGTTTTGGGGCAAAAGGGAGCAAGTGAAAGATATAGGATAAGGAAAGCAGGGCCAAAAAGGAATTTTTCTAAGATGGAAAAATAACAATTACCATGTGGCATGCTATCAGGAGTGAGACATTAGAGAGTGAAAGAAATAATGATACAGTAGAAAGTACCAAGAATTTCTGGAAAACAAAAATAGTGTTACTGGAATTTTCAATCATTTTGCAGCTATTACGTTATTTGTGTCCTTTTTTCTTTTCCAAGTCTCTTAACATAGACTTAAAAAAATTCTAAAAGGCCATTCTTTTCTCCAAAACAAATAATGTACTTCAAATTGTTCCAACTATGTCCTTCACAAGCTATTGTTTCCTTTATTTATTTAGTTTGTTTGTTCCCGTATAAGCAAAGCTATTTAGAGCATTTTCCATCCTTTCATTTTCCTTATCAAAGTGTCTCTTTTGACCCTCATCTACAAAGACTCTGCAACAGTGCTATTACTGTGGTAGAAACTTTAATTATCTCTATTGACATATTTGAGTCCATTAACAGAATGGGAGAACAGGTGAAATAAATTGTGAAAACAAACTTTCCATAGGAATGAAGAGTGCATTAATATACTTAACCCCCCCCATCTGTATTGTAATTATTTTATACACTATATATCAATTGTGGCTTGGATTAGAATGTCCCTACTAATTTTTAAGTGACTCAAAGCTAAAAAAATATCCTGTTCATTTTCATTGCCTTCAAAGAAATTAACAGAAGCTTCTTTATAAATAAAAGCTCTTGACATTTATTTGAAATGTGTTTTACATTGTTTTTCTCTGATGCAATAAACAATTTCTTTAATCTTAATAGAACGTGATTGATTACCTCTGTAAAGGAAAGATGAGTCGTTTATGCACATTTTCTCTATGGAGACATACATTTAACTATTACAAAATATATATATTTCTTTGGGTCCTTTTAGAGACTAGTGATTGAGCTCCATGCCAAAGACACCAAGTGAGCGAGCACCACTGGTTCAAGAGAGCATCACTACACCATTACATTAAGAACATCGTGCTTTGTAAAGTTTTATGTGAGATGACTATGAATAAATTTTTTCCCTATACTTAGCATATTTTTCGAATTCATAATTTATTTATTTATTTTTTTAGTTGCTGAGGGAACAGTAATATTTAAATTGTCCTGGTGAAGAGATAGAAGTGAGGGAAGAGCAAACTGAGCAAGAAAGGGGTAGCATTATCAAAATGTTTGGAAATTAAGTGAATATGAAATTTTGGGCATAACTGTTGCTAACAAATTACCATCTGCTCCTTGAGAAAAACTGAGGAAAATATACCTTGCATGTCTCTGTAAAAATATTTGTATTTTAAACATTGGAATTCATTACTATTCGGTTGATACAAAAGTAATTGTGGTTCAAAAAATTAAAAATAATTGGAAAAATTGCAATTACTTTTGCATTAATCTAATAAATTAACATCATGAGGCTATGGTAACTTGAATAAAGAAAAAATTTTAAGTGTTAGACGGCAAATCAAAAGATACATGGAACAATATTTCTACCTTCAGTGTCATGAATCATAAAATACTAGATTTAAATAAAATTAGAAAATTATTAAGTAATAAATGATAAGAAAATCTGAAAGCCATACAAAGATGACTGTAACTTTTTGGAAGTTGTCCGATGGAAACAAAGTTGAATAATTAATAAAAGATGGTTTGCAAACAACTTTAAATAGAAGAGAACCAATATTCAAACTATACACTATATATTATAGCATGCAATAATTAACAGATTATGTGAAAAATGTGGTAAATCATATAATGAAATTGCAATATAGATAAAAATGTTATTTATCAAAGTTTAATGCTAAAGAATGAAAATAGAGACATTTTACTAATTACAGATTTTTAAAAATTAAGTATGAAGATTTTTTCACAGTGAAAGAAATGGTTTTATTTTTTCTGATAAATTTTATACATGTCTATAAGATTGGCAATTTCAAAAAATACCAAGTAGACAAAACAGAACATTCGCATAACTTATTTTGTTTATAAACAACACATTTGTCTGTTTATCTTTGCACATTGTTGGTTGTCACTATGGAATTTATTGTTTTCAGGAATTTATTGAAACTCATGTATCACAAAATAAGCTTATGTTTGTATATGCTTAGCAGATGGCCAAGTTTTAGGTTCTATCTTTGAACTTTTTGTATAAGATTTCTTTATCATATGTCTTTATTATATGTTAAATATTATATTCTTTTAAAAACTACTACAAAATCAAAACTTTTGACCTGTTTGGTCTTTTAAAGTAGGAGCAATATTTTATTGGATACAATTTGAAAGAAATTATACAATGAAGAATTTTGAAATAATACAGAGAAAACTGGGAAAATGTTCTTTCTGTGTTAAAATAACATTTTTTAAATGTTAGAACAATTTAGAAGGTGCATAATTTTGCTTAATGAAAGCAATTGAAAATTAATTTTATTTCAATCATTTGGTAAAATATCACTAAACTGAAATTTATATTCTTACACAAAAAGTCACAAAATTTGGGGAAAAAAAGGTTATTGATTACTACTAAAGTAAACTAAACTAGGTAATGAAGAAACAGCCAAATATGTGAGCAAATTTTAAATACATTGTGTTAGTCAGGGTTCTTTAGAGAAACATAATCAATAGGAGATGTATAGGTGACTGTAATGATACTCAATAATGAGGCATGTAGCTCTTCTTCTAGGATGAATTCACTAACTTAATTGTCTGATCTCATATATATATATATATATATATATATATATATATATATATATATATATATATACACAGAGAGAGAGAGAACGAGATTTATTTTAAGGAATTGGTTCACACAGTTATGAGACTGCCAAGTACAAAATCTGCAGGGTAGGCCAGCAGACGGGAGACTCCTGAAAAGAGCCAGTGTTGTAGCTCAAGTCTAGAGGCTTTCTCCTTTCTTCTAGATCATCTTTTGTTCTCTTTAGGCCTTTAACTACTTGCATAGGCCCATCCACATTATGGAGGGCAATCTGCTTTACTCAAAGTTCGCTGATTTAAATGTTAATTTCATCAAAAAACAACTTCACAGAAACACCCAGAATAATGGCCCAGCCAAATTGACAGATAACATTTATCATCACATATGTAATATGAAAATTATCCTAAAAATTAAATTTTACCAGAATTATGAGGTCGGACAATTAAGTTAGCGAACTCATCCTAGAAAAAGTACTACATGCCTCATTGTTGAATATCATTACAGTCACCTTCAAAGTAGTCCCCTTGGGAAGCTATGCACAGATGCCAGCACCTAATCCACCCTTTAAAGCAATTTTGGAACTCTTTTTATGGAATGGCCATCAGAGCTGTCATCAGATTACACTTGATGTCCTGAATGTCATCAAAATGTCTTCCTTTCAATATTTCCTTTACCTTCGTGTAAAGAAAGAAGTCATTAGGGACCAGATCAGGTGAGTAAGGAGGGTGTTACAATACAGTTATTTGTTTACTTGTTAAAAACTCCCTCACAGACAGTGACGTGTGAGCAGGTGCATTGTCGTGATGCAAGAGCCATGAATTGTCGGCAAAAAGTTCAGGTCGTCTAACTTTTTTATGCAGCCTTTTCAGCAATTCCAGATAGTAAACTTGGTTAACTGTTTACTCAGTTAGTACATATTCATAATGAATAACCCCTTTGATATCAAAAAAATGTTAGCAAAATCACTGCAACAAGTTCATGAACTTAATTGTCGACCTCGTATGTTGAGTTCAGCTTCATATATGATCATTAGCTATTAGTTTAAGGTAGGCTCACAATAATTCCTATGAGGGAGATCCTAAGTGATTCAGAAGTTGAATCAAAACCTTATTTGTGAATTCTACTAATTTTATTTTATTTATTTATTTTTATTAGTATCAGGTGTATACTAATTTTCTGTCTATCCAAGCTACGGCCTTCTGAAAATCTAACAAATTATCTTGGTTGAAACTCAAATCTCATTAGTTCTGGGCCTGCAGATTTGCCCAACAAGTCCTTCTCTTAGTTTATTTGGTTTTCTTTCCTTTATCAACATTTCCAAAGGAATCCCTCCTCAAGACATCCATCCTACCAGCATACTTTCTTTCATCTTGCCTCCTATGAACAGAGAAAATATGTGCTAGCAGATGAAAATCCTTTCATCTCCCTTACATTGGATCCAAGAATGGATTTAATCCATGCCCACCTGATAGTTCCTCCTTTTTTTCTCATAATTGTGAGAGAAATCCCCGCCTCCTATTAAAAGCAGAATTCTACATGTGTCCCCTGCACTGCACTGTCCTCTGACGTCTCCCAAACCTTATACTACTCAATTTCTTTTCCTGAATCATCAATCGTCACTTTTATACTATTTTCTTCCCATTTATAGTTAAACATGCTGTGGCTCTTGTATAATTACAAATATAACCCTCCCTTAAACACCCAGTTTACAGTCATGGCCTTATTAGTTTCTGCCCAATTTCATCTTAAAACTTAGTGAAAAAACAGGTACAATTGGCTTTCCACTTTTGCCCCTCTATCTCGTTCTTATATATGTGCCCTGCTGCCCATTGGACATCTCTGCTTGTATATCCTACAGAAGACGTCTAAAAACCAACTGCACTAAACTGAACACATAAAATCACCTTATTGCATAATCTATTCTTTTTTTTCTCTAATGTTCCCTAACTCAGGGAAAGACATCACCATTCACCAGAACTAATATCCCAGTGTCAACATAAATGCTTTCTTCTTTCTTATGTTCTCCTCTATTTAGATACTCAATCCCATTGATTCTGCCTATTAAATATATCTGTCTCAATCCTCACTGTCACTATCATAATGCATCACCTCTTGTCTGCACTATTGAATAACTTCCCAACTGACCTCAGCATCTAATAGAAACTAGTTTATTCTGGAAATAAAAAGAACATTATTGCTTTATAATTCCTTTTTCATGACACTTTTCTAAGAGACTCTTGATGCAGAAGAAAGTTGATGCAATGAAATGAACTCCTCTTAGACCTTCAGACCAACCATCCTTTTGTCTTTATGCTTATTTATAAAGGAAACTTAAAGAACAATACAAAGCCTCATCTAGTGTCACTTGAAAGAGCAGATGACTTCCACCAGTCTTTCTGGACATGATAACTTTGTGCCTTATATCATTAGGTTGGTGCAACAGTAATTGCAATTTTTGCAATTATTTTTAACCTTTTAAACCACAATCACTGTTGCACCAACCTAATAGCTGCTTCTCAGTATTAGAGACTGGATTTGTTGAAGAAAGCTCAAATATTTGCCAAGTCAGTACTAGACTAAGTCTTTCTAGAACTAACCAGTAGTTCCACACTAAGCACATGGGATTTCTGGTTCTCTGACTTTTGAATTCACTCTTTTTCACATTTACTCATAAAATTGTTTTGTTCTTAATATTTGTCAGTGAGCAACCTGAGTGCCTTTTTCATGATTTATTATAGAACATGACAGTATCTGGAACTTTGTATTACAGAATATTGAAAAATGGCAACATTTGTGCCTCTGTCATACATACTTGGCACACGGGGTTAGAGTGTACAATATTTACTTAATGAGTTGTCAGCCTTTTATCATCATCTTTCTGCTGCTTATTGCTGCCTAAAATCATTATCCTCACCCAAAAGGTTTCCCTGCCACACACAGATGTACTTTCAGTTCCAGAAGCCTCCAAGCTCTGCTGCAACTTCAGGCTTTTATTTATGATGTTTCTTCTACTTTAAGCACTCATTCTTTTCTTTACTTGGTTACACATCCTTTAAGACTCAGCCAAATACGATTTTCCTTAGGTGGCAGAGATGATGTGTCATTTGCTTTCATAGTGTCACGTATATCGCCTATCATTGTGCTGATTATACTGATTTTAATTCCATATTTGTTGGCAGTCCGACTTGGCTGCAAATACCATTAGGAGAGCGTCTTTGTCTTTTCTCTTCTTCATGCCAGAGCCTAGCATATGTCTGACACAGGGTGGTTATTCAACAAACATCTCTTGAATAATTGCATAATAATAGTTTTAGAATGTGAAGTATGAGAGAAGAGAGGTGAATGATGATGTAACCCGGAGACTATAAACCACTTTATATGTCAATGTGCATATTTTCCTTTATCTTACGGATATATTTCACTAGACTTGATACTTATGTAATAAATCTGGTGCACTGATATATTTCCCTTCTTGTTGGTACTTTCATTTCCCCTGCTACCAAGGATCCAATAGGTCAGTTCACTTAAAATTTAATACATGAGGTGTCTAATCTCCACATATTCAGAAACTCAATGAAATATGGTTTGTTTGTTTTGCAGAGATGCCCTGATAGTTTTATCTTCTTAAAACAAACAAGCAAACAAACAAAAAACCTCCAAAACAACATTTTTTTAAAGTTTTAGTAGCATTATAGGTTAGATCATGCAATTTAAAATATGACTATATATAGTTATATATTTCGTGCATCTAAATATAAAAGCTCTGATACTTATATATATATATATATCCTCCTGCTCTAATACCTTATTCAAAAATTGGCCTAGATTTTCTGATACTCCAATTCATTACAAAATAAAAACAGTAAAAATGAATATTTGCTGTAAATACTAACATGCAAATTAAACTTAAACTCTCTAAGAGCAGTAGTTAGACAATATCTTATAGTATATCATAAAGGACCGCTTGACCTTTTAGTGAATTATAAAATGGGAATGAAAATTTGTCATCTAAATTGAAACTTACTGGAAGATCATTTAATTCAACAAATGTTTATTGAGCATCTTCTTTAAATAATGTGATAACTCAAGCTTGAAAAACACAAGTTTTAGGAAAGACCCAACTATAGAGTTAACTATGTATGCCTATATATGAAATATTGGTCATTAGCTTCCTAAGCAATTGTGCAGATTGCATACGTCTCCTATTACCGCACATACAACATATAAAACAAACAAAAAACACTGATAAATGCATGTATTTAAAACTGTATGTGTGCATTAACACACTTTATCCACTATTATTCCACTTTTATTGTATATAATTTTAACCAGTGCCATCTTAATGGTCAGCTGAATAGTCTTATAAACTCAGTCTAGCACGTTTTTGCTTGATGCAAACACTAGAAACCATTCCCTAAAAGAAAGCACACTTGCAACTTTGCTTCACCTGACATACTGCAGTCCATCTGGTTTTCAAAGTAGGAGTTGTGGAAAAATGCCAATGCGTACTGCTTCTGTCCAAGCCGTTCACTGATTTCTTTCATCTTCAGCTAGTTTGGGTAACTTGCCGTGGTCCCCACAGCAATAGGTTGTCCTTTCGTTCCCCAAGCGATTTCAGTTAAAAGCAAAACCTTTTCTCCCATATGGCAGCCCTAATAAATTAATAAAGCCATAAGTGCCATGCCATCTGTACCTTATGTGTGAAGGACATAAATCAGGGCAGGCCTCCCAGCTGGGTGCATCTTTAGTGTGCAGCCACCTGGAACACAAACAATGCCATGGGTCAATGAAGGCTAGCAACACAGTCAGGACCAGAGATAAGTGAGCTAAGCCATCCTGCATTTGGCAAGTCTATAGGAATTCCTGTTCATCACTGGGTTGCTTTGTACTATACTAAATATCCATCCACAAATATATATATACACACACACACACACACACACACATATACATATATATACATATATACACATATATACATATATATGTGTATATATATATGGGTGTATATGTATACACACACACATATGGCAACAGGTGAATTTTTTAAAGATTCAATTAACCATTAAAAATTGTTTGAATTAATCATAATGGAAATCCAGGAAACAAAGGTAATGTAATACTGTGGAAAAGGAAAAGCATAACACCAAAGTGAGCTTGTGAAAAACTAGTGGTTAAGAAAGATGAGTTTTTTGAGGTTGACTAGATATTCTGCACAACATTTCAGATGAGGACAGCTAAAATTTCTAATGTAAGCATTTAGTGCTATCAATTTCCATTTGAGTACTGGTTTAGTTGCATCCCACAAATTTCTTATGATGTATTTTCATGGTTTTGTTTGTTTGTTTGTTTGTTTTCCTTAAGACAGGCCTCTCTTACTCATGGATTAGTTGGAAGCATATTGTTTAGTTTCCTAGTATTTGGAGATTTTCCCGTATCTTTCTGTTAATAATTTCTAGTTTGACTCCATTATTATCAGAAAACACATTTGAGGATTTCAATTCTTTTAAATTTGTCTAAAATGTATTTATTGCTCAGAATACGGTGTATCTTGGTGAATGCCCGTAGGCACTTAAACAGAATGTCTATTCTGTTGTTTTGGGTAAAGTGTTCTATAAACGTCAATTATATTCTGTTTATTGATGGCACTGTTGAGTTCTTCTATAACCTTACTGATTTTTTGTCTCATCCTCTCAATTGTTGAGAAAGGGGTGTTAAAGTCACCAACTATAATTATGGAGTTGTGTATTTTTTTCTTTGAGTTGTAAAAGCTTTTTGTGTCACGTATTTTGATTCTTCTATTATATCTTCTATTTCTTTCCTGAGACTTTGTATGTTTTCATTTGTTTCAATCATGTTTATGATTACTCTTCATTTAAATAAATTTTTGATCACTGCTTTAATATCTTTTCAGGTGATTCTAATATCTCACCATATCTGTGGTGTCCTTTCTTATTTGAGTTGAGACCTTCCTGGTTCTTAGGACGATGAATAATTTTTAACAAAACCTGGACATTTAAGTATTATATTATGAGAATCTGGATCTTATTTAACTATTCTACTTTAGTTGGACTCCTCTGATACCAGTCTGGCAAGGGAAGGCGATACCTTGCCTTGTACTGCCAAGTGGGTAAGAAGTCCAAGTTTCCCCCTTGATCTTTACTAACACTGCTGTTGTCAGAGGGCCCATTACCAACTGGAAAGGATAAATGGCCTGGCTTTTCATTTGTCACCTCCCCGGCAGGGTAGTTGGAGGTTCCTCATGTCAGCCTGGTGATTGCGGAAGGCCAGGCTTCCCATTGGACATTTTCTGGTACATTGAGAATGTGGACTGTGCCCCACCCCCCACTGTTACACAGCGGTTGAATGAGTAGAGTGATTATAATATGAAATTGTTTCAACTTAGTAAGCTGACCCTTTCCTGGTACATTGGCTAGAAATAATAATTTTTTGAGGGGCTTTTGGTTCTTTTGGCCTGTACCTTTTGGCCACACTGGGTTACTAGTTTCTCCAGCACCAAGTATATGAACATGTGGCAAAAAGAGAACCCAGGAATCTCACTTTATTGTCACTCTTTGAGTGCCAACATATTTGTAGTTGCTCTGCCTTCTAATTTATTTCTCTTTGTATATTCATTTTACATACAATATCCAAGATTTTTAGTTGGTGTTAGTAGGAGAACAGGGAAAAATACTTCTACTCCATCTTCATTGAAACACAACACCAGTATATATATTAAGTTTCATGATATAATAAAATATATTTTTGGAATGGAGAGTGTAATCATTTTTAGTTAATGTTTGCTGATGATAATTATGATGAATACAAGAAGGCAGATTTGGCTTCTATGATGTTATATCAAAAATATTTCCTGGAAAGTATGAATGTTTTAATATAGCACACTACTAAAATGGCACTGCCTTAGTTATCAAATGCTCTATATCTCTCGCTCTATCTATCTATCTATCTATCTATCTATCTATCTATCTATCTATCTATCATCTGTCTATCTAACTACTCACTGTATACAGAGGGTACCAAAAATATGAACACACATGTTAAGAAAGGAAAAAACTGTATTGAAATTGTTATATACCGACAACAAAAGATGAATACAAGTCATGTTTGACTTCTGCAATTATAAGAGGTGCTCAAAGTGGTTACCATCAGTGTAATTTTAATATAGTTTTTCCTTTCTTAACATGTGTATACATTTTTTGGCATCCTCTGTATATTATTTATAATAAATTATAAAGTATAATGAAATGTTATACAATTGTGACACAGAGACAAAACTGAAATAAATGGAAAAGAGCTCAGGATGAACTATATTTCTCAATTGAAAAAAAGCCTCTAAAGGAGAGAAAAAGCATGGTTTAAAATGATAATCTATACCCAGATAATCCACATTCCCAAGTCAGATTTCAGTGATTTTTGAATAGCAAGAAATTAGTTACTTCCATATATTTTAAATGGAAACAAAATTTAATAACAAATGGCAACTTTTCAGACAAAATTCATTGACAAAACATTTAATTTTATATAATCCTATTTTGTTATTAATAAAAATATACAACTATTTTGTTTAAATAAAACTAGTTGTTATTAATTAAAATAATTTCAAAGTTCTTTGTTTATTTTAGTGAAGCTCCTTGATTCTTCAGTGCTTATGCTTACAAAAATTTTTAAAGTTATAATTTTTTAAAACAAATTTCAGTTGATGAGAGACAGAACAGATATTTCATCTGCTATCTAAACTATGTAATTAATCATTCTAATATTTTCCCTTATCCAAATATATTGGTGTTCTAAGTTACCAAACCATGAAATTGAAGACATTTAGAAATTCACTATCTGTCCAGAACGTTTCTCTTAAATATGGACTGTTTTCAGCAGCCACTGATTGGAATAAATAATTGGATTTCTGTTAATTGATAAACTCAAAATAAAAGGTAGAGATTTTGAATAACTTAGTCTGATAACCTTATATGTATGTAAATGAGTTATATAAATCTTAGCATTTCTATTCCTACTAAAATCTGTGGATATTTTTATTTATTTATTTGTATTCATGTCTTTATTTTTGGTGAAGAGAATCTTTAACTGTAGACACTCTAACGGGCTCTATTCTTGACCTTCTCACTTCTCTTTCCTTCTACACTCTATGATATCAGTCGTCATGGTTTCAGCTATCACTAATATCCTGATAGCTCTCAGCTCTTTAGTGCCTCCTCAGATTTTTCAAAGGCTGCTTTCAACCAGCAGCAATAAATTCTACTTACATTCATAAGTACCTCAAACTCAGATGTCTAAATATAATAATCACATTACAAATTCCTATTGATTTCTCATTATTCTACTCACATACCTCTTTGCTGTCACTGCTGTCTTAGTTCAAGCCATCACTTGATATGCACCAGGACTACATAGTCAGGAAGAGAAAAAAAACTCTGAAGCCACACCATTGATTCAAATCTTGGCTCCACCGCTTATTAATCACATGACCTTGACAATTAACCTTTCTGTGATTCAATTTTCTGATTTGTAATATGGGGTAATAGGATACATGTATTATCTGCATCATAGTAGTTTGTGAATATTAACAGCATATTATCTGTAAAGTACTTAGAATAGTGCCAAATATGTGCTAGCTATCATCTATTATTACTATTATTTCTCATCTGGATGACTAAAATAACCTCATATTTTTACCTGTAGATACACTGTCATTTGAAATCTAATTTTATAGGATAATACTAGAATAACATCTTATAATGAAAATCTCATTGTTACCTTCCTGCTTAAAATACTTCTATGACCACCGCTTATGATAAAATTATTTGAGAAACCTACAATCCCTTTGGTGAGCTGGCTCATGAATGTTTATTAGATTTCAACTTCCATCTGGCAAAAAGACTATAAGTGGAGATCAATGTGTAAGAGGTTCATTAAGAATTGCTCTTGGGATCAACACCAGTTAAGAAAGGGACAGAAATGGGACTAAACAGAAAAAAAGATAAGCTGTGATATAGTCACATAGGAGGCCTCAGCTGAATTTACAGGAAGTTATGCAACTGAAACAATCTCCAGAGTTCTCCATACCAATTGCAGATAGGAGAATGACTATTTATATCCTGTGCCTAAGGATTAAAGGACGTGGGGCATGACTTCTATTGTCACTAGATATTGCTGTCACTGCAGTGTTGTATTTTTGTCTACTGATGCAGAGAACTTCCTTCTAGATAAACAGCTTCCTCAGGCATAGTAAATAAAAAGAGGGCATTTTGCCATCCTATTACCCTATCTCACATGTAGGAGATTGGACAAGAAGAAATTCACCTGTGAGCAAGTTCCCAGTGCAAAACCTGGTGATAACTTCTCTCCTTTAGGGTGGTCTGCATCTATCATTTATCACAAGATAATTGTAGATAAGATGTTCATTAAATGTTTTATTTTACGAATGTGGAGAATCAAGAGTCAAATACTATGAATCATGTAAAGAGATACTATGAATCATGAAAACATTTTCATAATATAATGCAAGATGTAAAGAGTAAAAGTCCTGAGTTTTTCCTTTTCTTGTTTACACCATGTAAATAATCATTTGTGAATGAAAGGTTTAAAGTTTCCCATTGATACATGCTAAAACCTATATGTCATAAGTAAAGAAAACAATATTGAATTCATCTAACCAAGAAAGCCCTCTATTTTGATGGCTGCAAGTCACTCAAAGCTCTTTGTTAACACAGGGAAGCAAAAAGAGAAACACAGCAATTAGTAATTCAAAATGGTATTCTTCCACACAAACGTCGGTTCCTCCTTTACTCAATATATTCACTTAGAAAGAGAAGCAGCTACAAAACTTGTGTCGTGCAGGAGACCCTGCTTGCTGCGCCATTTTTCAGGCGGGGCAGCCTGCGGGGTCTCTGCTCCCGCTCCCCACCCAAGAACGCAGGATATGGTGAGGCCAAAAAGGAACACCCAGGGAGCCATAGGTAGGGGAGTCATACCACTATGGTCTCACTGGAGGCTGGACCCACTGGACGCGCGACCTGCCGTCCGCCTTTCCGCCAACTGACCGACGGACGACTCTCCTCCACTCTCTCGACTCTGTTCCTCTCCTCTCTTCCGCTCTCCTCCGCTCTCCTCTTCCGCTCTCCTCAGCTCTGCTCGGCTCCTCGGCAGTCCTCGGCAGTCCTCGGCTCTCCTCCGTAGCCGCAGCAGTTTTACCAGTGGCCAGTCGGCTAACCGGCCACAGCTGACAGCCAATCAGCCACAGCCGAACCAGTACCTTTCCACGTGAGGCCGAGAGACTGTAAACTACTCTCTGGGGCTCTGTCCCCACACTTGCATGCTTTCAGTAGCAGTTCCTCTCACTGAGGAAAAACTCACTAAAACCCTCCTACTGAAGTCCTGCTGAACGTATGTTTTGGAATTAATTTTTCAATGCTCTTTACTTAAGTACTGCTTTGTAAAATGTTAGGTCACAGATAATTCCTCAGTAAAGCATTTCAGTAGGTGTCTGTACAAATCACAAAATTACCTTGGTTATGCTATAGCCAATTTAGTAGTCTCACTAAAATAGTGATGGTAGGAAATCAGGATTTTTTTTTTTTTTTTTTTTCAGAAATACTTACCACTCTTCTTCACCTCGATGGAGTAGTGTATGTCTCATCTTCTTTGTTTTGGGGTTTGACCACGTAACGTGCTTTGACATCAAACTGGGTTGGGTAACTCTCTTGCCTTTTCAAGCTGGGCTGAGCCATATTATTTCTTTGGGCCAATGGGATTTTTAGCAGACATAATTTCTTGAAATATGTTTTGAGTTTTACATTTGCACTTTTGTTCCTGTGTCATGACAACAAAAAGAATATGCCCAGGTGAGCCTGATGTCCAAGAAAAGGATAAATGACACTTGGACCAGAACCACACCTGGAGATCCCAATCCAAGTCAGTCGTACTCTAAGTGTTCTGCAGACTTATGAGTTAAATAAATGCTTGTTGTATTCCACAGAGATTTTGTGATTATTATTATTACTTAGCATTTTTTGTAATAATAGTTCTCATAGAGTGATCTTAGATTTTTTTTAGACTAACCTTCATAGAGTACATGTCTACCAACATTTTTTTAAAAATATTATTATTTGAAATTTAACCTCACTCTCCTTAGAGAATATAAGATTTCAACATGTATTATTATCAGTTTCATATCAATCTTATAGAACTGTGATTTTACTTAGATACTATCGATGATCTCCTAGATTTGACTGCTTCAAATGAAATCAGATAACAAATGAAAGCATACTAGCTATAATGATTTCTAACAAAAGTAAAAGTGCTGGTGCTGACCCATGAATTACTTACTTCTTAGTTGAAAT
Organism: Rhinolophus sinicus; assembly: GCF_036562045.2. Lineage (NCBI taxonomy): Eukaryota > Metazoa > Chordata > Mammalia > Chiroptera > Rhinolophidae > Rhinolophus > Rhinolophus sinicus. Next base: position 20,763,707 of record NC_133751.1, read on the forward strand.
GTTCAGTGCTATGAGAACACATTTTTTTCTATCCCCTTCTACTCTTTAGTGTCGTTTTCTTTACTTCAATGGTACTTGAGTTTATCCAATAAAATTTTATTTTAAAGATTTAAAATTTCAATTAGTATAAGACTATTGATTGACTATTTTGAACATTAAAACTAAAAGAAAAATCCACAAGCTAAAATGTGTTAAATATATTGGAATTCTAATAACAAGAGGGTAAAGATCTAGAGAATATAGCAAATGCTTATCTGTAACTTTGGACCAGCTTTCTAGCTTAATCAATATGTGAACATTTGTATTATTAATGGTATATTCATCATCCTATATCCTGAAAATAATTTCATTTAAGTTTAATTATGTGGTTTTCTAGTAAATATTGCTTAAATAAATAGCTTCATATATATATATATATATATATATATATATATATATATATATATATATATCTAAATATGTGTATTTTTTATAAATACTCATAACATAAAATTGGCTTGTGCAATTAAGCTTATGGTATTTGAGCCTTTTGCATCAAGCAAAACTTGAAATAAAACACTAATCAAGTATATGTAAAATCTATTTTAAAATCAGAAGTTTTGAAATCTGGACATCAAAATTTTTAAAATAAGTGTTTCAAATCTCTGTCATCATTCAAAGACTCCATAAGACTTCTGGGGAAAAAGTACTAAATTACCATATGGTTATCTAGTTATGTACAAGCATATGATAACATAAATTTGCCTGTCCAAAAGTTGTCTGAATATTGAAACTTGTTGGTTATACTAAACTATTTTTCTTTGAAAAATTAATTACCCAAGGAACACTCTAAGAAAAACAACAAGAAAAATACATTCCTGCCATTTATCATACTAAGGGCAAGTGTTATATTCATGTGGAAATTATACTGGAATGTTGGTATCAAAATTACTTCAACAAGACTAATAACTCAGAAGCTTCTTTTTTAGCAGATTGACATATAGAACAAATAATAATAAGATGTAATGTTCAAATCAAATAAGATATTCTTTACATTCATTTTATGTCTCTTTATATGAGATAAATAATGTTCCTAGTTGAAATGTCTCTCATCAGTAGAAATTGGTTTTGTCTCATGTCTTCTGGGTTTGCCATAAGTCCATCTTATCATCAACATAACTGAGGGACTACCAGGAGTGGGAAAAAAGAGCAGAAGTAGAAAATATAAAGTTTATTAGTTTGTGACACCATGCATGCTAATGTAATTCTTTCTGGTCTTCTTCACCAGGCAATAGTTACTAGGTCATTAAAGAGATGAAAGACAGGCGATATTTATTTTCATTAACAGGTTTGAGTTGGGCAGTTAATTTTCAATTTCCCTAATAATTTTGTGGAGTTGAATGTAGGATTCTGTAAAAACAACATTTAATTGTGTGGACCAATAATTAAATGAGTGACAAATTACTATTTGAACAAACTGTGAAGTTTGTGTAGACAATAAGTAAGTTTATCGTGTTGGATGTTAAAAGGTGAGTACTATATTAAGAAGCTCAAGTTACCTATTTGAGTGCTTTGGTAGATATATTATAAGCTTATTAATAATTCACTGAGTTTCAAAATTAATCATCAAACTTTAAACAAATTAAACCAAAATAATTAAGTCTGTTCAAGGAGGGAAATTTAGGAAATGTGTTTCAGAATATTTTCTCAAAATTGGTCACATAAGACCATATAGTATTATCCATGAATCAAAAGTTAGATTGTCTTTTCTACTATATCTCATTCTTGATTCCATCCTATACTCCCTCCTCCATGGTAGGGTAGGGGTAAAGAACGTTACAATCAAGAAAATATAGTAAGCTTTTTGAGGCATTACTGTTTTAAACTATGTGAAAATATCATTGTAATAAAGCTATAAAATATCATTATAATAATATATAAATACAATGCATGACCCAGTTGAAGTATTTTTTGTGTTTCTAGAACTTAAAGTATATCAGTATGCCATGCCCTCTTTTTGGTCCTCATCTTGGCACTGCTAATCAATTATTATGCAAATGACGACTAATGCTTGTGTCTGCATGGCTTATTAGAGTTTTTTCTTTTGATACTTTCTCATCCAATCACAATTGCAATTGTAAATAGGAATCCTTCCTTAGGTAAAAACGTTGACAACTCTTTGATTGAATTCATTATTCTTTATCATAATTCTCAGCTTTCTAGTTTATTTTGCCCAATAAACTCCCAGCAACTTGTAGACAGGGACCAAATTTTATTCACAATTATATGTGCAGTGCTGACACACTATTCAATAAATCATAAATACTTCATAAAGTTTTGATGTATGAATGGACCTCTTGACAAATGAAGGGAGCTGCTGGCAATTAAGAATTCAGAAATCACCTTTGTATTATAAGTAGGTAAGATAAATTTGTTACTTATTTTCCCTGAAGATTATTTCAAGTTCACTTTTATTGTTTCTTGTCTTTTTTTAACCTTATTATTTCTATCTTGTATGGATGCTGAACAAAAACAAACAACCGAAAACAAAAAAGAGAGAAGGAAACTGAAAAACCCTCAATAAATTAAAAGCAACAACTAAAAAGCTTTCAAATGTAACACTATTTTATTTTGAATACTGGACTAAATTCTGAGTATAAATTATCAGAATAGCAAACTAACCCACATACGCATGAAGTACATCTTCAAGGAGGTGTGAGCGTTTACATATGTATCTCCAATTTAGTTTGGTCAAAGGGAATATCATACATAGGGGAGAACTGACTGGGTGGTGAACACACAATGTGATATATAGATGATGTATTACAGAATTGTACACCTGAAACCCATGTAATTTTACTAACCATTGTCACCCCAATAAATTGTAATTAAAAAAAAAGATTAGGGAAGGATGCAGGCGTCCCTGTAAAGTGCGTGACTAGAAGGATTTGGGCTATATCTTGAGGGTCACTGTCTGGCTTTTGCAAAGAGGTGGGTGTTTAGATGTACATTTTTTTAATTAAATTTATTGGGGTGACAATTGTTAGTAAAATTACATAGATTTCAGGTGTACAATTCTGTATTACATCATCTATAAATCCCATTGTGTGTTCACCACCCAGAGTCAGTTCTCCTTCCATCACCATATATTTGATCCCCCTTACCCTCATCTCCCACCCCCCACCCCCCACCCCCCACCCCCCTTACCCTCTGGTAACCACTAAACTATTGTCTGACATTTTTGACAAATTATTTTGGTAGTAGCAGTGTAGGACAGGAGCCAGAAAGAAATTTTGAGACCAGTTAAAGTGTACTGTTGCCATCCATTGAAGAGGCAACAAGATACTGAATTAAGGGGACAGAGGTGAAATGAACAGATAGATGTCAAAGGTAAGGGCTACTTAGCAAATTAAATGGAATGCAGATAGTGAACATTTGCATGTGGGAAGTGACTAAACATTGGGAAGAATTTAGGATTCTTTACTGAGTGATCGGAAGGATAGGTGTTCTCATAAAGATAAGTAAAAGAAGCAGATTTAATGACTTTTGGTATTATGATCTCAGTGTCATTTATATGTAAATCACAGATTTTATTTTAGTTTTTTGTAAGTATGAGCAAATTGAAGAAAAAGATGAAAACAGTAAATTTGACAAGAAACAAGCCAGGTGGTTGGGTACAATGCCTAGAAATAAAAACTAATCACTGAAAATTAGCCATTTATAATGTGTAGACAGTTTATACTCACTCCTCTCTACAGATTAAAATAAATTAATTAGAGCAATTTTTCATCTATTTTTCGTGAAGAAAGGGTCTTTGTTCTGATCCTTCAAAAGATAATACAGTCTAGCCTTTGGAGCTGTCTAAAATATAGTTGAGAGTATTTTTAGTCAACGCATTAGACACATTGCTGTAGTTTGCATTTCTCATCAAAGAAAATGAATAGGCAGTAAATACAAAGTACAAAAGCTGCCATGAAAAGGAAGATTAATAAGGAAAGATTGTCATTTACTTTCAAATCCAATGGCTTGTTTTAAATGGAGCTCAAAAGTATTAGCTGCACAGTATTTGAATTCAGCAAGAAGATATATATCTTTAATGCAATCATGTTATTGAGTCATACATTTTATTTGTATTCTAATGTGTACTTAAAAATAAATATAAATTATAATAAGTCTTTGCAACAAATTCTAATTCTGAAATTTCTATGATGTAAGACACCTAAAATTATTAATAACATCAACTTATGACAAAATTAAGATAATATCACATCAAGATTAGCTGACTCTTTAAAATTAGACATTTTTTCAATGTGAATTTTATTTTAAAAAGTATTTTATCATTAAATACATTGTAGCTTTATTGTAGTGTAACTGATAAAGAAAGGTTGAACACATTTAATGTATACATCTTGAGTTTGGACATATGCATATACCCATGATATCATTACCACAATGAAGACACTAGATATATCCATCACCTCCAAATATTTCCTTGTGTTTTCTGAGTTATGTGTGTGTGTGTTAAGAACATGAGATCTATCCATTTAACGTATTTTAAAGGACCCAATTATTAACCATAGGTACTGTGTTACAGTACAGCAGCTCTCCAGAACTTTTACATTTTGCATAACTTTATGAAATTTATACCCATAGAGCAACAATTCCCCATTTCTCTCTGCTCTGGCAAACATTCTATTCTTTGTTCCTATGAATTTGACTATTTTAGATACTCTGTATATAAGGAATCAATCTTTGTCCTTCTGTGACTAACGTATTTCACTTAGCTTAATGTCCTCTAGTTTCATCCATCACAAATGGCAGGAGTTCCTTCTTTTTTGAACACTTCCATTGTATGTATGACTATACCACATTTTCTTTATCATCAGCAGACATTAAGGTTGCTTCCATGTCTTAGCTATTGTGAATAATGCTACAATGAACATGGGAGTGCAGGTTATCTCTTCAAGATCCTGACTTCAGTTCATTTGGATGTATACCCAGAAGCGGGTTTGCTGGAGCATATGCTTAGTTCTATTTTTATATTTTTTCAGAACCTCTGCAGTGTATTGGTTTAATATGATTTCAAATCCATTTGGTTATGACGTTAGTGAAGTTGTTTTAATCCACTTGTTTATGACAAAGCCAAAAAAATGAAAGTTGGTTTGACACAAGAACCATGTAAGTCATGCCAGGATGTCATCATTCCACATCTGTTGTCATCGAAAAGCAGTTGGCAGCACAGCTGCTGTGTGGCCCCGCTGGAGGCTTATTTATAAAAACATGTGGAGAAGCAACTGGCAAGGGGACATGTACACTATAAATACTGAGAGTCTGTGAGGACTTTGAGAGTTTTGGTTTGGACAAGGCAACTCTTCACTAACCTAAAAACTCTCCAAAGACCCTTGAGACTTTTACTCTTACCAAGACCGAGGTTATTAAGAAATATCTTGTAAGCTTTTGGCTTGTGCGATTATTATAATTCCCATAGATTATAGATTCCCATAGAACCTGTGCTAGATAAATGCTGGCAAAAACAGAATCAGTCTCTGAATATAACTTCTGCTGCTTCTCACAAAACAAAAAACAAACAACCCCCATACTCTTTTTCCATAACAGCTGCCCTATTTTGCTTTCCCAGCAACAGTGTATGTATTCTAATTTTTCCACATCCTCGCCAACACTTGTCATCTTTTGTTCTTCTGATAAAAATCATCCTAACAAGTATGAGGTGATAACTCATTGTGGTTTGATTTGAATTTTCCTGGTAATTAGTAATGTTGAGAACATTTTCATGTTCTTATTAGTCATTTGTGTGCCTTCTTTGGAGAAACGTCTACTCACGTCCTTTGCCCATATATTAATCAGTTTATCTGGTTTTTGCTATTGTATTGTAGGAGCTTGTTAAATACTTTGAATATTAAACCCTTGTAAAATAGGTGATTTGTAAATATTTTGTCCTATTTAATAGCTTGCCATTTCAATTGATTGTTTCCTTTGCAGTGCAGAAGCTTTTTAGTTAGATATAGTCCCACTTACCTATTTTTGGTTTTGTTGCCTGAAATTTTGGTAGCAAATCAAAGAAATAATTATCAAGATCAATGTCTAGAACTTTTCCCCTTATATTTTCCTCAGTGAGTTTTACAGTGTCAAATCTTATGTTTAAGTCTTTAATCCACTTGTTGATTCTTGTGTATAGTGTAAGATAAGCGTTCAATTTCATCCTTTTGTATGTGGATATCCAGTTCTTCCCAACACCATTTGTTGAAAATACTTACCCTTTCCCCACTGTGTATTCTTGGTCCCCTGTTGAAGATCAGTTGACCCTGTATGAGTGGGTTTATTTCAGTGCTCTCGATAAAATTTCTGAATATTGTGTCTTTACAAGAGTGATTGCAAGCAACAACAGCTTGAGGAATTGGGAGGAAGGTTGGGATGTTATCTGGCCTACTTTGTATGAAAAAAAATATGAAATTTTAAAGATCGGGACTCTGGCAGTTGAGAGAATGCAATGGCAATACTGTTTATGAAATTATCACTTGTAATCACCTGAACTGCGGTGTCTAGTAAGGACAAGCCTTAGAAAGACTAAGTGCTACTGCCATTGAAACCTATGAAAAGTATATCAAACTCAGTTTGTATACCACACATCTGCCCTCTTGCTTTGCTTTCTGGACAGAACAATCTTAACAAAGGCTTGAATCAGGCCTATGATGATAGAACCAGGTTATTATTCCTACTGTCACACAACCACATGTCACATATCCCTGAAGATGGCACTGACTGGCAAAGAGCCTGTGTACTCATGTGTCTGCTGTTCTAGTCTCCCAGTAATTCTGGAGAAGCCAGGGATGTGACCCAGACTTAGTGTGGAGTGATAACCCTCCATGCCAGGCTGGAGGAAGCCAGAGGATGAATTATTTTCCTTTATTCTCCTTAATGGATTGTTCTCAAATGCAGTAGCTCCAATGCCTCTGTTAAGACTCATCTCAGTCAGAGCAAATAGGTCTTCTTTCTATAAATCTTTAGAGGGCACAGCAACACTCCTAGCCATATTTTATCTCCTTACTTTTCTGCCTCACTCCCCTCTTGGAATTGTATTCTCCAACAAGGATAAGGTGAATGAGAAATTCACATACCCTGGGGTGGGATATTTGCTCTAATATGACAGGTGAATTTGGAGGTGTATTCAACTTCTGAGTTGAAAACAGGGACATTCTAAGTGTGTTCATATAATGTTCATTCTACTGCAGCTGTAAGGCTTAGATGGACTGCCAGATGGATTGCCAGATTTCAACATCAGTTGAATTCATAGCTATGAGTCTCATGTAAAATTTAGGCTATTGATTCAGGAACGAGGGAGAAATTGAATGTGTGTATCCAGAAATAGCTGAAAGATTCAGAGAATATGGACCAGAATACCTGCCGTGAGCTGAGTGGCCCATCCACTCTGTCTAGGGAGGCTGTCTGTCCCTCACCCCCACAATCATTAGTGACTTCACAGGTGGAGGTTGAGGGAGTTTCTTTTTAAGGTAAAGCCAGAATGTAAGATTATATGTGACCTATAAGAATGGTCATCAGAATTCTCTCACAGTTCTGTTTTACCTGGAATGATTGCTCATTCCACCAATGGGATAAAAGCACACTGCAAATGAGGAGCTCATAAAGGAAATTGAAATGTATACTCAGTTGTACAAACAGAAATGAGAAATTTAACATCCAAATTGAAATAATTTTAAGAGTGTAAGGAGATAGCCCAAATAATTCAAAGTATAATTTTTGAAATACTTCTTTGAGAAACAGAAACTCATAGACACAGACAATAGTTTAGTGGTTGCCAGAGGGTAAGAGGGGTGGGGGGTGGGAGATGAGGGTAAGGGGGATCGAATATATGGTGATGGAAGGAGAACTGACTCTGGGTGATGAACACACAATGGGATTTATAGATGATGTAATACAGAATTGTACACCTGAAATTTATGTAATTTTACTAACAATTGTCACCCAATAAATTTAATTTAAAAAAATATATATATGTGGACATATAAAAGAATACTATTAAAAATAATTATAAATATAAAGTTCTACCTAAAAAGAATATGCACACACAAACTCCATATATACACTTGCATTAAGCAACATTAAAAACTTATTTATATAGATTTTATAAACATTAAAAATCACATTTGGTACCTGTTTAAGGTATCTATTCTGTACTTTAATATGTTTCTTAACAATGCATTTTTTCATAATATAGTACTAGTATTGTTTTTAGAGGTTGTTTTTCTTTTAGTATACTAGTGTTATTTAATGTTTTAATAAAATAGCCAGTGATATTGTTTAAAGTTGCACTATAGCTGATAACTTTGAAACTTTATTAACTTTCTCTATATACCATGCCACTTTTACCAAGAAAATGCTCTCTCTACAGCACTGACATATGGCAAGTACAAGGCAAATTCTACTAAGTGGAGGATATTTTCAATTCTTTCTTTTTTCTACTTAAAATGGATATAAATATTATTTAAATGTTTTTCCATGGCTGCTATCTTTTTTCTCTGTTCAAAGGATCTTTCCCCAATAAATATGATAGTATTGCCTAATTTGGATGCTACAAGTTTATAGGCTTTTTCAATTTCATCCCCATCTATTAAAGAATGTAAATTTGCCTTATTAAAAATAAGAGCTTTTTCAAAAAGTAGTCTCACAAGAAGATGCATTACAAAGCCAATTATAGGATTTCAAAGTAAACTCTTTACATAATTTGAGCTAACAGTGTATAATTTATTCAAATCCTCTCCTGCTTTTGTAAGGGGAAAATTTTCAGTTTCTTACTGTTTACAATCTTTGTTTTCAATGATTGGCATTTACTAAACGTCTCAAAAGCACAATGTTTGGAGTATTACATTTGATTTCCTAATTTGATTACAGATTCTGGAATGATATTTTGAAAGTGATGATAAACATGGAAGAATTAATCTACAAAAATGTTCAACAATTTTTTAGGAACTTCTGGTTAATACGTAGAGTAGTCCACAGTTTCAAAGATATCTAAGATTCTATACTGCCATGCTGAAGGCTATTTATGATTTGATTTCAGTATTTATCAACCTCATCACAAAAAAGTGGTAGTTGATTTACTTTCACCATATATTTATGCATGTGTTTGCCAATTAAGGCAAACATACATACATGTGTTTGACAACTAAGTTCTGACAATTAAGTTCGCGAAACTGTTGCAACAATATTGATATCAGAGGGGTTATTTATTATGAATATGGACCAACTGGACAAACAGTTAACCAAATTTATTATTTGAAAGTGCCGAAAAGGCTACATGAAAAAGTTAGATAACCTGAACTTTTCGCCAACAATTCATGGCTCTTTCATCACAACAATGCGTCAATTCACATGGCACTGTCTGTGAAGGAGTTTCTAACCAGTAAACAAATAACTGTATTGGAACACCCTCCCTACTAACCTGATCTGGTCCCCAATAACTTCTTTCTTTACCCAAAGATATAGGAAATATTGAAAGGAAGGCATTTTGATGACATTCAGGACATCAAGCATAATCTGACAACAGCTCTGATGGCCATTCCAGATAAACAGCTCCAAAATTGCTTTGAAGGGCAGACTAGGCACTGGTGCTGGTGCATAGCTTCCCAAGGGGAGTACTTCAAAGGTGACCTTGGTGATACTCAGCAGTGAGGTATGTAGCACTTTTTCTAGAATGAGGTCACGAACCTAATTGTTCGATCTCGTGTGCGTATACATATATATATGAATAAATGTATATATATGTATATACACATATGAATGAATATATTATGTCTTATCACAAGTTCAAATAAATTTCTACTTTACTTTTCTCTTAATTCAGTATAGAGAATCTCACCATTACAAATATTAAATTTTGTTTTTTTATTATAAATTCAAAGTCAATTTCATTTTTAATAGTGGTTTGCTTTAATAATTTTCTAAATCTCCTTTATGATTTAATGAATCAGCTGCATTGTTTTAATTAATACAACTGATTTTATTATTTGGAGCATCTGATGATACCGCTAGAAAACCTGGTATCATTTAATTATTTGCAAATGCTCCCTTTTCACTTAATGAGGTCAACTCATTAACCAATATTTATTCACATTTATAATCTTTGTAAGACATTGAAAATATGCTTAAGACAACTTTGAATCTAAAGTGAGTGAAATTATTTCACAAAACAGTCTTTTGATATAGATGAGACTCATGCTACCCATGTAATATATAAATGTACCTTTATCAACTACATGTGTCAAATTTCTTTAGACAAAAAATTTTCTTTCATTTCTTTTCCTTTTCTTCCTTCCTTCCTTCCTTCCTTCCTTCCTTCCTTCCTTCCTTCCTTCCTTCCCTCCTTACTTCCTTCCTTCTTTCTTTTCCTTCCTTCCAAGATTTACCAAAGTCTAGTCTATCTTTATGGTCTTGTAAGAAACATACTAGATAGAGCCTATTATTGAGTTTAATATTTGATAACTTTTATATTTAATTGTGAACGTGGTATCATTCTTTTAATTTAGAATTTATTTGCTGATTTTTCTAGCTACTGTGCTGACTTCTTACGTTTTTACAAGTTTTATCAAATGTTTACTGCATGATAGACACTATATTAGTTGTTGGAGATGGGATCACAGACTCTTTATCATTAATTACAAATTTTCAAGTAGAATCTGCTACTGTTTTTTCTGCAAATTTTGTGTCTTCTCGTTCTTGCGTGCTTAAAGACATGACTATGGCCCATCGATGAATATTGTATGCAAGGTGTGTTTACCCTTAATTGCCCTGAAAAATGGGAAATCAATTCTTACTGTTTCATTAATTATGTACCTTTCAGCTTATTGATATCAAGGTGCATCCTTATTATGCAAAAAATGTATTTATGATAATAAAATAGTTATAGATTTACACTCTACAATAAAATATAAAACCTCTGTTGTAAGATCATTTATACTACTCTCTACAAATTGTATGGCAAAAATGCTCAGACACTCTTCTCTGCTGATATTTCACATACATTTGAAAGATCCCCCATATTTCCTGCTGACCCTGCTGACTGGCCAGCTAATGGCTATGACCAAGCCATTGTATATCAGGCTGAGGCACCACGTGACTGACTGGGGCAACAATGTCAAGTATGTCTCCACAACTACCTAAGTCCTAGAATGGTAGCCTTCCCTGCTTTTTCTATGTGATGCCCTTCATGCTCTCCTGGAAAGGGAGGTGTTGGTTATTTTGCATCTGGGAAGTTATTACTGAATGTTTTTCAAATTTAGTAATCTGTTAGTAAAGTATCTCACACAGCACCAGACAAAACCAATACAGAGATCAGGAATACAATGGAACCTCATTAATCAGTATCATCTCAGGTTATATAACATTTAATAGCAGGCCAATTTTAAAAACCTGGAATAAATGTGTCATAAGGAGACCAGGATTACAAGTGTAATGATTATGCTGAGAAAACCAGAGTATGTAGTCATCCTAGGAAAAGAGATAAGTAAAATATAGCTTGTCTTGTACCCAGGTTCAGAAATGAAATCTTCACCCTCTTCATGTATTTTTGTATATTCTCATGAACCACTGTACTGTGCAGACATTTATATAATTCAATTGCTGCTTTTTCCGATGCTTTTGTCCACTATTTATATAGATGTCTTCCCCAAGATTAATTGTTTGATTGAACCCATTGGCTAGGGAATATCAAAATGACGATTGATGTCATCCAATATGCTGGAAAATGGGATGATTTCTAAATAGATAAATACAGTAACTGATGAGAATGTTAGTTGTTCCATGTTTGAGATATGAACAAGTCTTTTTATTCAAATAAGAGTTGCATATATGTATGTATAGAAAGAACCTGTGATATCGCATGATCAATTACATGGATTCTGGCATTTATTATTTTTGCCGTTAATGCTTCTGCTTTCCGCAACTTGTTTGGTTAATATCCAATCTATGAGACTTTGGAGGTGGACAGTCACTGAACTTGCCATTATAGACATTAAAAACAGCAGATATTTGTTTTAGCAGGCTTCCTTGTACCTTTGGTACCTGCATAGATCCTAGGCTTCACTAACCTGACTGAATTTTAAAACAATACTCAGGGATTTAAAAAATACTTGAAAAACAAAAAATTCTCACTGGCACCAGTGGTCACTGCAGCAAGCTGGATTTCCTGCAGAATCAGCACCAGCTCTGTTGGCAGAGGAGCTGGAGTGTGTAACATCTGGTGTCAGCAGCAGGTTGTCCTGCACCTGTCAGCTCCACAGAGCACTTTTGGTCATTGTTCCCAACTGGATGGTCTTCATATTTGGTTCTCTGACTAGGGAGTCACATACTCAGAGTTATTTTAATATGTTACTTTCAAGTCTGAATAACACAAAAGTGATTCCGGTTGCATCTAAGAATCCAAACACTACATATTCCATTAATGATTCCTAAGGATAAGACTCAAGAATTATTGAAGACTTTTGGCCATATGCAGAAATAATATTTCAAAATCATTTTCTCCTTAATAAAGTATTTCATAACATTTTTATCCCATAGCAGGTTTAGAACAAAGAGTAGTATTTTCTTCTCACTATTGTCAGTTATCTTATGAAATGCAATCTTATTCATTCTGGGTAGAACTGTCACAGGCCTTTGCTTCAGTGTGGAGTTACAAATAAGCCAAAAAAAAAAATGTTGATTGATACTGTAAGGCATCCTTAAGAGTCTAGGAGCAGGAATTTCACTTTGCTAATCACAAATAATTTTTCCCAGAAATTCTCCCCAAACATTGCTTTTTCTACCTAAAGTTTCACACTGAGGCCACCATGGGAAATCTCACATCTCTGTTACACTTGTGGTTGCCTCTGGATGGGCCACCTGCCACCTGCCCTGAGTGTTCTACTACAGCTGTAGGGCAAGTGCTTCAGATGATTTAGATCATGAATTCCCCAGGAAGTCTTGTTCTTCATTCTCATGTAGGAATTTCTGGTGAATAAAACCTTCCACTCTTCATATAAAATGATATTGGCTCTCTGGGAAATACCGGCACTGGTGTTTTTCCCAATCCAGCTAAAAAATATATGCCTAGCCTGAGGAAATACTAACAGAGAGAGAATGGTTTGTGAACCACAAACACTAGTTATTTTGACTGGCAAGCTTCTATGAACTCAACTATCTGCCCTTCATGACCAAGCCAATTGAAGGGGGTTATCAGAATCCCTGGTAGAGGCAGAGACGTCTGCTGCAAACAAATTTCTATCAACGAAATGAAAATATCTACCATTGGTGGGCTCTCCTAAGCTTCCCCTACTGTTCAGAATAGTTCATGAAATGATTATGTAATCTAACACTTCTTCATAAAAAATGCAAATATCTTTCTAAGAATCGGCCTCTATTACAAGAACTAACCCCCATCTTCAAGACGAGAAAATCATGAAAATTTGTGATTTCTTTGTTCCTTGCATGAGGCTGCTTTAAAATAAGTGGCAAACACCATACAGGAATATAGATATGTATATTTCCTTTTCCTTTGATTATTCTGACTCCAGTGATTAAAGAATTTGCTAACTAAATTCTGTTTATTCCATACCAATTTTTCCACTCAGGAATAGTGTTCACAATTTTTAAGGACAAATAATGTTTTCAGACATTTTTAGATTACAATTGATTAGAATACTGTTACATTTATAAACAAATTACCATTGGACCACGGCCAATCTGATGGCATCAATTTGTGTGGCATTTTGCCAAGCAAAACTGTCATTAACCTTTTAGGTCAGCCTTGTGTGTTAGGCAACCTGTAATAACCCCTCTTTGTAAACATGAACATAATAATGGATTTAACAGGAACCAGTAAAGCCACATCCAAATAGGTGAGTTGCATAAGAATAAAAACCTCATATTAAAGTCAGGTGACATTTAATAAACACTAAATTTGGTGTTGCAATGTTTGGATTCATAGCAACTATTTCATACTTAATGCTCTTATAAGTCACCCTAGTGTTACATGTTTCTGACAGGCTCAGGCCTATAAATTGAAAGTAAAATAGGAAAAAAAGCTTGAGAAGTTTTACTTTCAAAATTAATGTTGTTAGTTTATAATAACCACAAATAAGTAAGCTAAAATGAGAGACTGGAAAAAGTAAACTTACTTAAATTTAGTTATGTGACTCTAAATGTATGTGTATATTTTCAAATACCAACCTATTAGTGGATTAGAAGGGATTCCAATAATTTGATTTGACAGAATCTTTTTGCTTTATAGCTATTACACATAAACTTTTAACATTTTCATGGTATATAATATGTGTTTTTTTTTTTTTTTTGGGTTTTTTTGTTTGTTTGTTTTGTGTGTGTGTGTGTGTGTGTGTGTGTGTGTGTGTGTTTCAATCATAAATCCACACCCTGTATAGCCAGATACTACAAGGAAACCTGAGCATCTGGGAAGGGATAAAACTTGATCCCTTTGTCTCTCCTCTGTGGTAGTGAGAGTAGATTTCTCTTCTGTTAATCTCTGATTTTGCCTTGCCGCTTCTGTTGTTTTATTAGCTTTTACATCACCTCTATAGTCAGTTCCATACATTGAATTTCCTCGGCATTAAGTACTTGTGGTGGTTTCTGCTTCCCTGGCTAGGTCAGCATGATATATAACCATAGAACAGAAGGAAACATTTGAGCCAATCCAAAGACTGCTGAATATTTATACTATATCAAAAACAAAACAAATGAAACAAAACAACAACAAAAATACAGCTTAAAATTATTTAGTGCTCTTTCTTATCCTGAAACTTCAAGAGGTTGAATATATGGAATATCAACTATTAATTGACATGAGGAAGGTTGACACATCATTAGCCTGTTTCCTTTCATTTCAAAAATCTTCCACTTTTTCTAACATCAGTTCCTATTCTTTTAAGAACAAAAATAGAGCAATAAACATTTTTGTAACTTCTATACTGTTTGACACTATAAAGATATTTTTAAAGTCTGGAGATTAGGACTTAGTAAGTGTTCACATAAGACTAAAATAATACCAGTACTAGAGTTTAGGTGACTATTCACATATTTTTTGTTTCTTTAATGATTTGGAAAATATCAGTAATAACAAAATCCTTTGTGCCCCTCTAAATAACACAAATCAATAAGCAAACAAACCAAAACACCAATAACATTTTTTAAAACATAATTTGGATGAACTTTTTGTTACCTGAATATTTAACCTGAAAATCAAAAATAGTAAATTATGAATTCACCAGAAAAAAATATGTTTTCCTAAGCCTAATGAAATAATGGGTCTTACTGTATATTAAATTTCTTAAAAATTAAAGATGGAATTTATATATATATTGACACCTCAACAAAATAATTGGCTTCCTTTGCAAAATAAAATTGTCCAATGACTCATGATAGGGATATTTCAAGGCAGAATTTTTTAAAGGAGGGTTTGTATTCAACATCAATGCTAAAATCAATGAGAAATGATGATAAAGTACTCCTACTTTATATTGGATACGACTATATAAATAGAATTGACTTCATGTAAGTTGTTTCAAACTTTACATCAGATATTTTTTAAATCTTTGTGTGTTTTAGTGTATATATGTAGACTGATTTCTGAACTCACCATTATTTGTTGCTAACAAAGAATCCATCTACTGTCATTTCATTATGGCCTGGAAAATTATAAGCAAGAAGATAAATACTATATACAACTTACGTTTTCTCATATTTTAATATATGCTTTTGTGAAAATTTTCCATTTGAAAATCTTATTTTTTAATATAATTATTTTCTTATGACATTGAAATACTTATGAAAAATATTTTTGTGAAATAAATATTATGAAATAGCCATCATTAAACTAGTATATAAATGATGTAATGGAGATTATAAGTTTACATTTTTCAAACTGACCTAATCTCTGTAGTAATGACCAGAGATATTTGAAATATTTTATCAAACAAGGAGGTAAAGAAAAGAAATACACCTCAACAATACAATTTTTGTCAAGATCATATCAGGAAATATTTGATGAGTATGTTTAAACCATCCTGGATTTCTAAACTAATAAATAGTTAGCAGTGAATATTACTACCAGTTCAGTATATTACTGGTCAAATACGCAAACAAAATAGCCAGCAAAGAAGGCTCCAGGTACTACTTTAAAATATCCTTTCTTTGTGCTCATATATAATCAGTATATTTTAAATTATGCATTGTCTTTAAATGATCTATTTGTATTTGAGAGGAAAGAAAGGGAAAGATAATATCTACAAGTATTAAAATTGATAAAGTATGCTATTAGTAGTTTTACTCATACAGCCTTTTAAAATTCTGTTCCTTTGAAACTCTGTTATGGCAAAATGCTGTGAAAAATATGGGATTTGTGATTTAAAGTTTAGAATATATTACAACATATTTCTTACTGAATAGTCACTGAGCATATTTGTGTTTTAAAGGTTTAAAGGTAATGATACATGATAAAGTACCAAAGAAAGTATTAGGGCTTAACCCAGTGATCTCCAAATTCGTTTGCAACAAAATCTTGTTTTTGTCACCAACATTATGTAAACTACTTTTTGAAATATATATTTACAAAGCCGGCCATACCATAGTTTACTCATGATTTATCATTTTTCTAAATAGTTCATTCATATTTCTCATATAACGAGAGTAAAAGTTACTCTGTGGGATGGTGTCTGTAATTAATTAGAAAAAGCAAATTTATCTTTCTTGAAACAAAGAGATAGAGCTGGTGTCAAAAATTAATATATGGTATTATTTTAAGAACACATTTGGCTGGGATACTTGAAGTAATGTATAGGACGCCTAAAAGCTTGAGAGACCGTGACATATAGGCAGCCTTTTGTAAAGATAGAGTGTTTCATGAAGATGAAGCATCTGATTTTAGTGCAGCTGAAATGCTGCCTTCCACAGGAAATGTCAAAATGACATAACTGAATGGAATAGCATACTTGGGCTAGTGTGAATTTCATAAGAGTTAAAAAAGATAGCTCTTTCTGCTTTCAGATTAGTCATTATTATTTCATGTTATGCTCTTAGACTGGAAATGTTAATTTAAAAACCTAGTGGGCTTTCTCTACTTCCATGAAAACTGAGTGTATATAACATATAACCAATTCATTATTTGAGATAAAATCTGGAGTTGAAAAATGTTATCAAGTTTTTGTTAAAGAGAACTTAGCCAAAAATAAATTAAAAGTCTGCCTAACTTTGCCTGTCACTAAGATAAGACCAAAGGCAGTATGAAAATGGAGAGATTTAGTTGCAATATAAGAGAACTTTATAACTTTTTGAATTATGAGGAATAAAACAGCTTTAAGAATTTATCCCAGCTCTCATCTTTCTCCTTTTATTTTTATTTTTCCTTTTGTTCCTGGTATTGTACCCTGCAAAGAATTGAGGCTCTGTCAAAAGTGTTGAATTAGGGATCACAGAAGCAGAAGCATGCTTCTACAAAAACAGCCCTTTAGAAATGTCAGTTTTATTAGGGCAAGCCTATTTCCAAGTAATAGACCTAGCGCCTAAAATTCAGGAGTGCCACATAGCAAATAGATGAGAGAAAATAAAATCGTGGGAGATTAAGATTTATAGGCGAATAATTTTCTACCTGATTTGTGTTGTATTGTTGTGAGCTGTAGTATTGTCTGTCTATTTGCAGGTAATTTCAGCAACAGATTTATGTTTTCATCTAATTTGAAACGTATACCTTCATAAAATGTGCACTTTCTTTATTTCTCTATAAAGAGTGGCATTTTCTCCATTTCTTTATTAAAAAGTGGGTAAAAACTCTTGTCTCTGAAAATATATGTGTATTTAAGAGCACTGCAATCCAGATAGGACAAAAAAATTGTAATAAAATTATGGAGATAACATCTAGTCAATCATGAACATGAGTTATATGTCATACATCCTTTTGGGTTATTGGAAGCGTTTACAACAGTTCTAGACCAAGAGTTCAGAGACCTGGCTCTGGGTAGGTTCTGTCCCACCTTCAGATTTCATTCTTCTCTGCGAAAAATGGAGACTATAGTAGGGAAAGCTGAAAGCTCTACAGCCCTCCTCTGCTTCTGACATCCCATGGGCATACAGCCCATGCACATCTTATGCACATTTGCCTCAACCTGGCCCTGATTGCATCTACACACACATGTGCATGCACACACACACACACACACACACACATTCACACTCACAACCACAGGCCGAAAGAATTCATAGAAATGAAATTTTAAAAATCTTGAAAAATTAGAACTGCACAGCACCCATTTGGGCACTGAAGGCAAAAATGTGAATGTTTTTTCTGGCAGTGACACACAAGGCACCTTAAACTATTAAAACTACCATGTTAATCCATTTCTTAACATTTTTCAACTCATCATTTCAAACTTAGCATTTCAAACTTAATTTACAGATAATTTGAACATGCACTTCTCATTTGCACCAAAATCCACAGATAACCCTCGGATGTTATATAATGAATTTTCAAAATGTCACCAACTGTAAAGCGTTCAGATTGTCTCACACTTAAGAAGAGCTCTTAATTAACCTTTCATCTTTGTACTGGCTATATAATGTTGCTGCATCTACTTTCATCATTATATTACTGATTACACATTAAAAGAGGGAATGCATGCTCCTATAGCCATTTGGAGGCCACTTGAAATAATATTTATAATAAACATAAATAATGATTATGATGTTATCATTTATTGCTTACAGTGCATCAGGTACTATTGTAAGCCTTGTATACATATTGATTTCTTCACTCACATAGTCCTAAGTGTCCCCATTTAACAATGAAGAAGCTAAGGCACAGAGATATGAATTAACTTGCATTACATCTCTCAGCCAGAAAAACAATTTTAGAACAGCTTCTTGGTGCTCAGATATTCTGCCATCACATCGCCTCTGTAGAGAAGAACGGATTGGGACTTAGTCCTATTCAAAAGAGCAATGAATGTATTAATTTTAGCTTTTTTGAAATGGATTGATGAAAAGGGATATCCTTCTATGCCCGAATGCAGCCCGCTAGAAAAGGTGATCGCAATGTGGGAAGGGAGAACATGGGACTCACCACAGTTGAAAGTCATCTGCCATCAATTTTATTGAACTTTGAATCTCAGGCTCCAGCTTCTTCAGATTATTATGTTTGTGGTGGCAGTGGGGAAACTTCATCACAAGGTTTTAGATGGCAGAAGTGACAGTAAAGTGCATCATTTCACTCAAACTGTCCTTTTAAAATAATTGGTGTTTAGTGTTTATAAATGTGATTAAGCAATGTTTTTTAAAAAATCAAACCAAACCAAAAAGATAATAATAAAAATAAGACATAGTGTGTTCTCTCTCTCATGCCAATGCCTTCCCAAAAGATAAGGACTTTCAATAAATATCTGTTTCTACTGTAATTTAGCTCCAATTATTTAAATATTATGTTCATACCCATGTCTTTTGAATAAGCGATGCAGACATTACCTATTATGCACTTCCTATTTTGGTACTTGGAAATTTAACTCTAAACACCCTCTCTCTTCTTCTCCTAATATTCTATCATTCATTCATTCATTCATTCATTCATTCATTCATTCTTTCATTCAAAAGAGTTAGTATTGTTCATCTACGACTATCTGGCAGTCACTTCTCTAAGACCTGTGAATATTATCATGGAAATACAATTCTATTGGGGAAAGGCAGGCAATAAACAAACAGATGAATATGTCAAGTAATGATATGTGCTCACACACAAAAATAAAGTGAGATAAGGGAACAGAGAGTAATGAGATGCTTGGTTAGAAAATGTTTCTTTTATAGGCTTACACTTGAACAGAGGTGTGATAAGATGAAGAAGGGTGGATGTGGATATCAAAGAAAAGAATTCCAGCACAAGGAACAAAAACTCAAAATCTTTATGGCAGAATTGTGCTTGGTATTTTCTAGAAATGATTCAGAGACAGTAATGCCCAAACGGTGAAATGGCAAGTCATAGAGCATATATTAATATTAGAGAGCCAATAGGGAGCAGGTCACACAGGGCTCGGCTGGGCCCTCAGTACTGCTAGGAAACATAACTGGTGTATTGCCTCTCCCAAATACCCCCAACACTTCCTCCACCATTCTTCCAATGGATGACTATTTTTCTTACTCTACTAAAAAAATTGAAATCAATCAGGCGCTTCTCTCACTTTTTCCTTTTTCCCACTTGCTGCAACGAAAGATGAAATTTCCATGTTCTTACATAAACCGAATCCCTTCATTTGTATGCTAATTCATCTCTTCTTATTTGTTTGGAGACACTTCTCTAGCAACACTTTCTGTTCTACATCAGTTATTTTTGCTCTCTGCTGGATTATTCTCATAAGCATCCAAACAAATTGTTATCTCTCCCATCTTAAAAACTAAAAGCATCAACCACAATAATAGCGTTTCTATTGATCCCATTTTTCCTTCCAGGAATAGCCCCGTCCTTGCTTTCTTTGTAGCAAAACTCCTGAATATCTGTCTATGTATCCTGTTTCCAATTACTCCTTTGTAGCCTATCTTCTTTAAACCATTCCATTCAAGAACTATTTTAGTTGTTATAGGAAAATCTGGTAAGACAGTTGATCACTCCCTTCAGTTTGATACATTTTGTTGGATTGTAGAACATCACAGTGATATTTATATATATTCTTTATAGTATATAAATTATGTTTATATTATATATAGTGTATACATTATATATATATATATATATATATATATATATATATATATATAACCTTGGTATGAGCACTACATATTGTGTTTATCTACCTATCTATCATCTATCATCTACGGGGTTTAAAGTTATCGGTCTCAATGCGACCACCTAAGAAAGTGAGCTCATCCTAGAAGACCACTTCCTCCTTATAAAAGTCTCTGTCTTACTATAACTGCTATTAAATTATCTTAAGTGTACCACCAGCTGCATCGTTGAAAATTATCTACCACATTTGTATTTAGATTGTGCATTTACCAATTAGGAGCCATGCCTAAAGAGCATTTCAATTATAGAGTGCTCACCAAAATCATTGTTCCATGGAAGGAGTCAGATTATCAAATAAGCACAGATTGAGACCAATGTTTCTAGTATCAGGTTATCAGTGAATATCAGAAATTTTAAGGTCTAATCACAGAACATACTGTTAAACAATAAAACTTTTTAAAGAACACAGAGAAGGTACACATATGCACTTCTAATATTTTTATTTTATTTGACAATGCACTAAAGACAGGATAAAAATTCAGCTACTGTATCCCCAAAACTTAGCTAACAACAACAATATTTCTTTTGTTTTTGTTATGGAATTCCTACTCCATAATTAACATATTCCCTATCACTAAAATATTTAGTAATTATCCCTTACAACCATGTACTTCTCTAAAACCTGTACTTTTTCTTCAGACAAGGTCATTTTTATTCCTGTAGGATTCTCAAATGAAGATTGCTCATTTATCCATATCCCAGCAACCTCAGAATTGTTTGTTCTTATTCTGAATAGTTGCTGCTGACTCTCACTGTCGTGTGGTGTGTCCCATTTTTTAAGAATAATGCTATTTGGTGTACTACAATTGACTTCTCTGTTTTTAGCTATTCACCTCTTTGGCACCCCACTTATTCACTGGAAATGACGACACTTGCCAGAGGATTACTCACTACCCAATGCTTTTCCAACACATTGAGTGAATTTAATGTCAATGTATTTGGAAATGAACCTAGTTGATTAAATTCTCAATTATTTGATGTAGTCATTATGTTAGCTTTATTTTTTATTTCCCTTTACACTTCTACTCTTTTGACTGAACATGAAGAATCTTGTCCTTAACAGACTGGCCTCTTAAATGACAAATTCTAAGAACTCATTAACTACTACATCTTTATATATTTTAGTTCATTTGGTTAATAATGCCCAAGACCCATGTTTTCCACCTCCAATTCATAAATCCCTCTTGTTTATTCCTATATTTTATAAAATTTCACTTTTATTTCCCTCCATGTAGGCACTGTGCCCTTCCAAACAGACTAATTTCCCTAATACTGGATGAATCCAATATCGCCAACTGCTTATTACATACCTATAATTTACAGCTACCTAAAACTCAATGTTCCCTAACCAGAATGTCGTGTCTTCTTCACCACTCCATTCTTCACATTTATGTTTCTATGCCTTCAGTGTGTGACATCACAATGCTAACTGTTGTCCAGTCAGAATCCTTGGAGTTGCTGTTATTCTTTTCTCTTCCTCAGACCCACTTCCAATTAATCATTAAATTATAATCTTGCTGTTTTCTCTAAGTTTTCAAATGTGTGTGGTTTTCCCCATCTTCCTGATACTATTCCTTATTCTAGATTACTATCTTGCAATTCTAGAAATAATGTGTCACCTCTTTTTAGATCCTTTATTTTCATTAAATATTAAACCATAGTGATCTTTCAAAAACTACAGATCTATTCATATAATCCTCTGATGACCCTTTAATGACTTTTCATCATCTTTAGGTGAATTATAAATTTCCAATGACCACAAAGCCTTTCATGATCTGGCCTTTCATACCTTTTATTCTCATCTGTAGTCACTCCATATCAATTCTAGTACAAGCCAATTGTTTTTGCTTCCAGATTTATTTACCTATAACTTGTATTGTCCCCTGTGCACACACATCACTTAGATACTGTAAATACTGTATTTTGAGAGAGAACTTTATTGATATCAAGTGAATCGTTGTTGTTTTTTTCATTTTTATTTTTCCATTGGTTCTTCTAATTTCAGTTTTGCAAACTACTTATCATGTGTAGCTATTATGTACAAGTAGTATTACATTGCATGTCAGGCATTCTGGGCACTAGAAAACCTAAGCCCTGGTTCTTCTCTCAATCTCTACAACATTACATGTATTTGGAGTCAAATATATGAGGTAAACTGGAGGATATCTACTAATTTGAGGACTTAAAAAATTTTAACTTTATGATTTTCATTTTATTTCTTTTTACTAAAAACTGTATATTTGTAAATACAGATTGCTTTTCCTTATATATTTAGTTTCCCAGAAAATTTTAACCATCACTCTTTTGCAATTTAAATTTTGTAATTTGACAATTTAGTAATTAATGAAGATCATATAAAAATTACCTAATAAATAATGTTTATTACTATATGAAGAAATCCAAAGAAAATTATTTTTTAAATTTATAATGAATTATAAATTTACACTTTATAAAACAACATAACATAGCTTCAAATTAATTCTAGCTGTCATGATTATTGTCATTAAATGCTACATAATATGGGGAAATGAACTTGCTGTTGTACTCAGCCCCCTTATCTGTAAAAGGCAATTTGAACAATTTTTTCTTTAATTTTCATATCTAAAATTCGATAATATAAGACGGTGTTCCTTTAAAAAGTACCATTAAATATCTACTTAGTGCTATATACTGTGTTAATTAAGCATACAGATGAGGAGGAGATGCTCTCTTTATTTGTAGTTTACAACTTGGTTAGAGAAAGAGACAGATGTGGCAGCTGGTCAAAAATCACATGAAAACATAATAGCAATTCAGGAAAATGGAAGGTCTTTGGAGGTTTAATTTCTCAGAGAATTCTGTTCCATTTCATTCCTTCTAATTATTTTCTGTTCCGTTCTATTCTATTTAGTAAACACTTATTCCGTGTTATCTTGTGCTTGTTATGTCATGTTGGGGGCAGTGTGAGATACATAAAATGAATAGAACATAGATCCTTCTTGTAAAAAGCTAGGTAGGTCTCTATTTTTCACAAATGACTTGATTATAAAAAAGATACTGTTGATGCAATATGTAGAGGTAGAAGTAGCAAACAGCAGTTGTAATGCTAGAGTGTATAATTCAATTTTGATTAGAAGATAACAAAAAGTCTCATATGAGAAATGGCACTTGAATTAATACCTAAAAATGTATAGGGATTCAACAACCAAAGTTTGCGTGACAGTTGTTGTATCTAGAGGACATAGTATGAGCTAGAAAAAGACTTGAAAAACGCTACATACAGTAGCTATTTAGTGGCTAACTTTTATGTGGCTAACACCATATTATAGAGCTATGCTTGAAAGAATTGCCTGGCAACAGGTGGTAGAAAACCAATGTCACTCTGACTCTCAAATTTGGAATAGTTGCAATGCCTCTTAAAGAACAGAGTTATTTGATCTTACTATGTTTTAGGAAATTGCTCTAAGAGAATTCAGAAAAGGAATGTACATATTTTTTCTATCACTTATTCAACATTTATCTATTTCAAATCCAAACAGCACCAAAGTTCTATTAACTTGAAAATAATATTTCAGTGGAAAGTATAAAACAAATTATAAAAAGCCTAATATAAAATACAATACATTATGATACAAAGTGGTAAAGAGTAATATAAAACAATGAAATAATATTATATATAATATTTGCTATAATGTAGGAAAAGGTAATACAGTTATATAAGTCTATAAAGAAAAACAAATGAAAGTAGTTTGAGAGAGCAAAGAGTGATGGGGGATGCAGGGCAATTACATTGGATAGATCAATGTACTCTGAAGAAACATCATTTAGCAGATGCATGAATGAAAAAAAGGACTGGGCTATGGGTCTGGAATGAGATTCTGCTTGGCATTGGCACAGCAAAGCCATTACTCTAAGAACAAACTGTGATTCTGTGTGCCAAGCAGAACAATGAGCTCAGTGTGGGTGCAAAGCATACATGGGGGATATATAGAAAGCAAAATGGTTGGTAAGGGAGCCAGATGCCATGGAAGCCCGTGTAGCTATGGAAAGCCTATGGGGTTCATTCTACAGGCTTCATCCTGCCCATTAATGACATATGTGCCAAGAACGGGGCTGGTATCCTGCACCCTCTGGTAGGAACGATAAACAAAGGCCTGGACTCCCTACCTTGCCCTGTTTTCATGATATTGATTTGGACCCTGAAACCAAACAGGTTTGGTTTGGTTTGGGCTGCTCTGAACAGATTGCCCATCTTCAAAATCTACTTCGACAATTTGGCAAATGTCTTTTAAGACTTCCTATCAGTTAGCATGTGTGGGGAAATCTAAAGAAATCAGCCAAAGAGCTTCTGAAATACAGTGGTACTTCGGTTTTCAAACGTCTCTGTTGGCGAACATTTCGGTTTATGAACGCCACAAATTTTAACGATCTATGGTATCATTAGGTAGTAAAATTCATGGTAAATTTGCAGTTTTAGGGGTTGATTTTAAAGGTCTGGAATGGATTAATCCATTTTGCATTACTTTCTATGGGGACACTGTGCCTCAGTTTCGAACGTTTCAGAACTCGAACGGACTTCTGGAATGGATTACGATCGAAAACCAAGGTACCACTGTAGTTTCTTTAGTCTTTCTTTAGTTTTAATTCTCATCATCATCATGTACAAATTAATATGTACCATGCATATGTTTATTTACTTTACTGAAGTTCCACAGACTATAAGAAAATAATTTTACTAAAAAAATAAATAATAATATCATGACCAAATGGAGTTATCCCAGAGATGAAAAATAGGTAACATTAGAAAATGAGATATTTGTATAATATATCATACTTACAGGCTAAAGGGAAAAAAAAATCTATCAATAGCTCAACAGTGCAGAAAAGGCATGTAAAATATATATCTAACCATGGTAAATATTTTTAAAAACCAGAAATAGAGAGGAATTTTTCTATAAAAATAAAGAATGACTACCAAAACAATGTGACAGAAATTATTCTTTTTAATAATGAAGCATTAGAGGAACTCCCATTGATGTTGTCATCATAAGATAAATGTATTTGTCATTCCCACATCTATTGAATATTTTCTGAAATGCCTTTGCAAACACAATTAGACATGAAAAAGTTCTAAAATAAAAAAAGAATAAAAATGTGATTATTTTACAGATATTATAATCATGTACATAAGAAAATAATCTATAAGTAAATTGTTAGAATCAATTAGAGATTTAGAAATGAGTCTGGATACAAATTTCCAATAAGAAAATTAACTGTATTTTTGCATACCTGTCAGAGAGAAAAATGAAACTAATATTTAAAATAGCCAAACATATAAGTAATTAGGTCTTATATCACCAAATATCTGAAAAATTATGGATTGTGATGTTTAATTTTATGTGTCAACTTTATTGGCCTAAAGGGTGCCCGAATAGCTGGTAAAACTTTTATTCTGGGTGTGTCTATGAGAGTGTCTCTAGAAGAGATTAGTGTTTGACATTAGTCGACTCAGTAAAGAAGGTTGCTCTCACCAAGGTGGATGAGCATCACCAATCCATTAAGGGTCTGAAGAGAACAAAATACTGAAGAAAGGGTGAATTCACTCTCTGCTTAAGCAGAAACATCCATCTTCTCCTGTCCTCCAATCAGTTCTCCTAGCTCTCCTGCTATTAAACTCAGACAGGGACTTACACCATTGGCGCCTGATTCTCAGGCCTTTTTATTTGGACTGAATTACACCACCAACTTTCCTAGTTCTCCAACTTGCAGATGCCGACCATGGGAATTCTGTCTCCATAACCTTGTGAGCCAATTGTATATATAGATATAGATAGATATAGATATAGATATAGATATAGATATAGATATAGATATAGATATAGATATAGATATAGATATAGATAGATTGGTTCTGTTCTTTGGAGAATCCTAATACATGAAAAAAATTATACAACTCTTCTGTTTAAGAAGATTTAAATAAATAGAAGGATATACATCTCCCTTGATTATATTACTTGACGAAAGTTTTCTACAAACTGACACATTGATTCACTTAGATTTCAATTTTATCTCTCTCTTTCTCTCTCTCTCTCTCTCTCTCTCTCTCTCTCTCGATTTGTGTGTGTGTGTGTGTGTGTGTGTGTGTGTGTGTGTTTCTTAATAAGACACTTCTCAAATATATGTAAAAGTTCCTTTGGCAAAGAATATCTGAGAGTTCAAGAAGACAGTAGGTCCATGGGGGTTCTTGTAATACCAGCGACCTACACTCACTATAGAGCTATATAAATGTGACAAAAAGACATACTCCTATGAAACAGACACACAACTCAGCTTTTAAAAAATAGTAAAAGTATTAAAACTTTAGAGCAAGCACTCAGAATAGTGAAAAACATGGATGGCTGAAAAAATAAATATCATTAGAAAGCAGGGAAATAAAAATTAAAATGATGAGATACAATTTTATAATTATGTAATTAGCACATTTAAAATGTATACAATATCAAATGTTTACAAGTATGTGCAACAAGATTTGCATTCATACATAGCAAGTAAAGAGTAAATTAGGAAATGTGCTTTGTAAAATAGGCAATCCCTAGTGAAGTGGAGCAAGTCCACTGGGTATTTAGTGTAGATAAATTTATGCACGTGTGCATTGTTGACCATACAATAGAATATTGTATGAGTAAAAACAAAATGTTTCATCCAATAATACTAGAATGAAAAAGTAGCACATGGTATATGGATACAGTAGAATTATATTCAGAACTGAAAATAAACAAGAAACAGCTATATAGAGAAACAAAAAGAAAGGTATCAACCACAGAAAAATATATACAATGTGATTTAATTGATATAAAGTTTAAAGCCAGACAATGCCTAATAGTGTGTACTTTAAAAAAGATGCATAAGTAAAAAATACCATGAAAATAAAAACAAAATGATTAAAAGGAAAATAAGGTTAATACAGAGGGTGCCAAAAAAAGGTATACACATTTTAAGAAAGGAAAAAAACTGTATTAAAATTGTAATGCTCAATATATACTGATAACAAAAGATAAATACAAGTCACGCATATACATTTTTTTCTGGGCACCCCTGGTATTTCACTTTGGTAGAGAGGGAGTATATATTATTAGGGTAATGGACTCATATCAGGATAAAAGGTTTTCTAAATTATGAATAATGTTATGTATCTTAATTTGGAAGATGTGTCCCTTGATATCCATTTTACTGTTACTAATTGTATTGTAGGTTGTATGTATGCATACATGCACAAGTGTGTATGTGTTTACTATAATTACAGACATGGACAAGTTAATGTGACTAGCTTCCAAGAGAGTTAAAAATCAGTTGATACTCACTTTTAGTAGCACTTATAAATTTCCATTTACAAATATGTTTCAGAATTAAATTATACTCTGTATTCTCTTAATGAAGACCCAGCAGAAAGCTCAATCATATATTGATTTTTATCTTTGTACTTCATTGATCATTTTATTGTCAGGATTTTTCTATTATACTAATAGCTTTAAGGATAGATGAACACAATTTGGTAAATGTAGCATCTACTCAAATATCATAGTTTTGGAGTTTGAAATTGAACTCAAACATTTCAAGTTTCAAAATTTATTTGTTACTAGAGAAAGTCAATTCCTGGTTCAAGACGAAAGTCTTGTTTTTATTAAAGCTCTATGTGTATTTAACATATTCTATTTAAAATATACCTGTACAAGTGAAACCTATATAATTTTACTAACGAATGTCACCCCCCAGAAAATTATTAAAAAATAAATAAATGAATAAATATTTAATTGAGTTGTGTGATAATCCTAAAACCCAAAATTTAGTTCAAAGCTAAAATAACATTTTGTTTTAAGAGATTTTCATTATAATTTAAAATAAAATTATCCTTCAATTTTTTAAATGTTTAAATACTTAGTAGTACATATCTTTGATACTAATAAGTCATCTGTGATTTTATTGAGGTCCAGCAGTTGCCAATATCATTGACACTTTGGGGAAAAAATTGACATTTTATATTATCATTTGCATTTCTAAGCTTAATCCTCTTAATCATCAAAGAATAATAGAATATAACATAAGTGAAATATATTATCATGTCGTCCTAAAGAAAGTGATTCTATGATTTAATATTCAATTGTCAGACTACCCAATGGAGCAGAGAAAGTAATTACAATTAGTAAACAATTTTGGAAAAATTAAAAGTTCAGGTTATTGTCATTCTAAGGAATGCATCACAACTAAGAAATTCAAAGGTTCCTGCTCATTCCCTATGGAAAATGATATAGTTCTAGTGAGTATGTTGATTTTTCCAATATACTCATCTTTGCTTTACCATATTTTCAAAATGCACAATTTTAACATGCCCACAAAAAGGAGTTTTAACAATGACTTTCATGCTAATAAACCTGAGATATCAGATTCTTAAAAATGCCACTTAGGAGTGGCCAGTTGGCCCAGATGGTTAGAGCACAGTGCTCATAACACCATGGTTGCCAGTTCGATTCCTACATGGGCCAGTGAACTATACCCTCTATAACTAGATTGGAAACAGTGACTTGCCTTGGAGCTAAGCTGCGCCCTCCATAATTAAATTGAAAAATAACTTGACAGAGCTGATAGGTCCTGGAAAAACACACTGTTTCCCAGTATTCCCCAATAAAACAAAAAAAGAACTTACCTTAACTTACTGTTCTGTAATTACATTTAAAAAATGCCACTTGTAAGATACTTACTAGGAGAACTTATTCATGGTATAACCTACTGGCTGAAGAAAAAACTATAACCCAGAAGGGAAAACATAGGTTCATAAAGATCAGTGAAAGAGGAGAACTGATCAAGGTGAAAATTCAATTTCTTATACATTAAGTTGTAAGACTGATGGAGGGAAAATGTTCCAAGGCGCAAATTTTTAGCAAGTTAAGATTATAGGGAAATTAACCTTATTGGATTCTGATCACTTAACCAGGAATGGACCAGTTGGCTATAACACATGGGGTCAGGATTGATACCAAATGTCGTTAATGTAAAATTGTACCTCAATCAACAATCACTTAGCGATCACCACCTCTTAGTGATAGTGACCCATATTAGATTTCAGGGATACTGAGAGCAAAACTCAATCTTTTCCCTCAAAACTTTTATGGATTGCTTGAAAAATAATTTATCATTCACAATATAATTAACAGAACAAATAAGAACTAATATGTAGAGTGATTTAAAATACTTAAGAGTTCCAACTCATTCTGGGAAGGAGGGTTAAAGATAACTACATGAGCCTCAAAGTACAAGTATGATGGTTTCCACAGGTGAGGTTTATGCAAATCATTATCACTACTTCTAAGAGTATGTACAAAGGCAGGAAAGTAGAAGAAAAAGTGTCCAGGAACGACACATGAACAGAAAAAGGGTAACATTTTGCAATATGGCAGATAGCATCCTGAAAAAATTAGAAAGAATGAAAACATGAAGATTTTTGTATGAAACATTACAGGCTTTAAAATTACTTGGAAAGTAATGTGGAACTCCTCGATAAATTTACGTAAGGAGGTAAAATAATTGAATTATTATGCTAAAGAGACCACTCTGTCAGAAATATGGTTAAAGGATTGGTATTCAGGAAAACCCAAAGATGGAAAAAACATTTACATGTGTCCTTCAAAAAAGGTGAAATAATTATACACATTTTAAAATAAATGTCAAAGGCAAAACAAGTAAAACTTAGTAAAGATTTAGACATGTGCACAAGAGAAAAGATAAAGTGAAGGATGATTTCAAGTTTCTAGCTTACTTGATAAGAAATTTAAACATATTTCTCCCCATGCTTCCTTACTGGCTATCTCGCTCTCATTGAGTTTAAGACATACATCCCATATAAGAATTCACTCAGTGAAGTATGCAATTG
This sequence comes from Rhinolophus sinicus, assembly GCF_036562045.2. NCBI lineage: Eukaryota > Metazoa > Chordata > Mammalia > Chiroptera > Rhinolophidae > Rhinolophus > Rhinolophus sinicus. The sequence continues at coordinate 20,794,429 of NC_133751.1, forward strand.
GATGGGCTGAGAGACTTGGGACTGAAAAGTCTTCAAATATCACATCTTTCAGTTAAATGGGTGCAGCATATTTTATGATCCACAAAATATTCCTAAAGTCATTAGCATGTCACATGTAGACTAATTTGCTGTCAACAAACGCAGAGCCAAACATTCTAGGGATGCTTTTCAGGAGATAAAACTTAAAATTGCTAACACATATTAGATGCAATACATAATTCTAAACTCTACATCTAGTAACATATTTAATCCTTTATACTCCCTAGTAGATTGGTACTATTATTATCTCCACTGGACACATGAGGCAATTAAGGCATAATGAAATAACAAACATTCTCCCCAGAGTGTACGACTGCTACCAGCACTCAAACCAGGTTTCAGTTTTCTTTCCTTATTCTCTGTACTCAGTCCTTTCATTTCATTTGCATATATTCCTGTCACAGAGACTTTTACTCAGTAGAAACTATAAATTTATGGCTATGAAGATAGTAGGAAACTTCATGACTCCTGAACTATTAGCAACAGCTTTAAATTACTTTTTATTTCTAGTTTATTGGTGAAATTATTGTTGCTCTGCAAATATATGTAATTTAAGTACAATCAGACATCTTGAAGCTGAATACATCATTCACACTGAAAGTGGCAAGAAAAGATGGCCTGTGTTCTGAGAAAAACACTAGCACACACTGGAAAAGTCAATAATTGCTGGATGTTACAAAACTCTCCAAATGGAAGTGAAGATCACACCATGGAAAGTAATTTTCCAGCAGGTGACAAAGTGGTTCTGTTATGCTTATAATTTGTGTAGAATCAGAACTCGGTAGCAATTGACAACCTCAGGGAGACTTGAATATATCTTTTTTGTTTTTGTAACAGGCATATCATAAATTGTATGTACAATTCACCTAAATTGATGTGAATTCCTGCAGACTTGATGCAGCAAACTTAGAATGTTAACAGATATATCCCAATGATATTTTATGTCCCATTGTGGGATGATATCTCAGAAAAGAGAGAGAATTACCATGTTGGGAAATATGACATCGGTTTAATGGGTCTTTACAAATTTGATTTTTTTTTTAACCTTATATTTTGGGAATAGCCCTCAAAATGTTTTCTGGGTCTTCTGTTTAAATTTCCAATCTTCAGAAATCATTTTTCATTCCCTTTTCAGGAGCACTTTCACAGAAACAAAGTGTTAATAAATCACTAGGAACTGCTTTCAGATCAGCACTGACAAATGCTTCCCCCTCGCTTCTCAGTAAAAATGATGCAGACTTCTTAAGTGGTCTCATTCCATTGTTTGAAAAGAGATAAGTTTTAATCCACTTCTGAGAGGAATGGAAATATGTGTGTGTGATGCAAAAGATAGAAACACAGTAGAGAAGTGAGATAGTCACTGAAGAAAAGCGGCCTACGGGAACATTTGTGCTTGCAGTGTACACAGCACCCTGGAAGTCAGTTTCTTAATTAATTCAGCAGTATGTGGCAATTCAGCCTCTAAGATGACTGATTCTGGAGTTTTATCTGACAAAACAAACCTAGAGGTTTGTTTCACTCTTCTCAAAGAAAAATATGGTTTGAGGAATCATCGCATTCGTAAGCAGATTTGAGAAATTCCAGATTGGAATTTCAAAGTCACAGTTTTGCTTAGCGTGCTTCACAGATGACTAGCATAATAAATAAAATCTCAATTTTACCTGTTATAACTTCTCACAAGTTATTTAAGATCTGTGACATCACCGTTTTGTATAGATTTTCTTAACAAACATCAAATGTTTAACAGAAAATTTTGCCATCTTTAGGTCTCTAGAGAACACGAGAGGCACCAGCTGCAAAATAGTATTAGCTTTTTTGCATTTCATAACAGATAATGTATTTTTCTACATCAATAGTGACAATTGAATAAAAATATTAAAAGTGGTTTATGTACTCTTTCCCTGGTATACAACTCTGCCTCTTAAATCACAATAAGTAAATTTGATTTATGTTTTGCTGGACCAAGGGACATTCCTTGAAAACCTGCCTTCCTTTTTCGGCTCCCTAATCAATTGCAAATGTTTTGGTTCTCAAGAGACTGGTCCATCAAAGAGTGGTGCTAATTCAGAAACAGACAGAGATAATAGAGAAATCAATGTTAAAAGATGCTTTTAGAGTCACTGTTAGCAAAACGGCCCTACAGTTATGACAAGGTAAAATAATATCTTACTGAAATCAAAATCAATGGAACTATTCAGACATTCTCTTTGCAAGAAGAGCCCACTTTCTTACAAAATAATATAGTCTGCTTAATTAAAATAGAAAGTTACTTTATTCATTCTTTCAAGGGGCATTTAACAAGTACATATTTATTATGGAAGGCTGTGTCCTGGAATAAAAAATAGCAGTAAAATAAAAGCCTTTCTACAGTGGTGATCAAGAAGATATTTTTAAATATACAAAACTATGCCTATAATACAAAGTAGAACATGGTAAGTGACATTACAGAAGTATTAAATGTTCCATGAATATCTCAGGAAGGAAGAATAAATCTCAGGGCCTTTCAAAATGTAAGACATTGCACTGAATCTGCCCTTGAAGATTCAGGGAAGGACATTCCAGGCCAAGTTAATAAATTAAAATAGAGGCTTATATACCAGAATAGGAAAGATATAGGGTAATTTAAACTCCACTTGTTTATCACATAGGGTGTGTGTTTGTCACAGATGAAAATCTTGAAAGGGAGGTTAAGATCAGACTCTCAGTAACTGTATGAGGAAGTTGGACTTGATAAGGAATGAAAAACCACTGCATGTATGTATGTATGTATGTACGTACGAGGTAAGACAATTAAGTTCACGAACTCATCCTAGAAAAAGTGCTACATACCTCATTGCTGAATATCACTATGGTCACCTTTGAAGTACTCCCCTTGGGAAGCTGTGCACCAACACCAATGCCTAGTCCACCCTTCAAAGCAATTTTGGAAGTCTTTGTCTGAAATGGCCATCAGAGCTGTTGTTCTATTTCCCTTGAAGTCCTGAATGCCATCAAAATGTCTTCCTTTCAATATTTCCTTTATCTTCGGGTAAAGAAAGAAGTCATTGGGGGCCAGATCAGGTGAGTAGGGAGGGTGTTCCAATACAGTTATTTGTTTATTAGCTAAAAATTCCTTCACAGACAGTGCCATGTGAACTGGTGCATTGTTGTGATGCAAGAGCCATAAATTGTTGGCAAAATGTTCAGGTCATTTTTGTCTAACTTTTTCACACAGCCTTTTCAGCACTTCCAAATAGTAAACGTGGTTAACTATTTGTCCAGTTGGTACAAATTCAAAATGAATAATCCCTCTGATATCAAAAAAGGTTAGCTGCAACATCGTTGCAGCAAGTTCACAAACTTAATTGTATTAATGTGTGTGTGTATCGTGTGGTGTAGACATTTGATAAAGGTTACAACATTAAGGAGATTAATTTGGTAAATATCTAGAGAAAATTAGATAAGGGACATAAATAGGAACATAGTGAGGAACCTGTTACATAGTAATAGTAATAATATTAATGATCTAACTAATATAAAAGCAGTGGAGTTAGAAAAGAAAAAAAAAATAGGATAGGAGAGACATAATTGATATAGAAAGACAGAGGATAAATTATCTGTTCGATGAAAAGAGAATACCAAAGTTTTATTCAAAGATTAATTATTTTTCAGTTCTTCATTCTATCACATTTTAAAAAGTATAAAACTTTAAGACTCTAGGTGTCTAAAGAGACACCCATATGCATGATGGGGCTAAGAACAATGTTGTCTACAAGACTGTGTTGTTAGATATTGTTCTTCCTCCTTACTGAACATTCATTAGGGTTTTACCTGAATCCTTAGAATTAGATTGTACATATAGACCTCACAACTAGAGCAAAATAAAAAATTCTCCTCTATGAATTAATCACATCCACTGTTTCCAATTTAAACATCATCAGTAGTGAAATTATATGGAAATAGACCACCTTCCCTAAGTCAGCAACAGTATTTGAATCAGAAAATTGACATCACCTGATGAATTGAGTCAAGGACTGCTATGCTAGCAAATTTAATACATATATCAAGCACTAGATGTCAATGGTGAAAAAAAAATCATTGACCTAACTGTCCTCCTATTTTTTTAATTACCATTCTTTGGTGACCCTGTTTAGCAAAATCAATAACCTAAGTTCTGACCTTCCAATTCAGACACACTGGGGAAATGAAAACAGGTGCCAAAGACATACAACAGTTCCCAGACATATAAAATTTGTTTTCACCTTGAATTAATAGGAGATGGAGAGCATTAACCAGTATATGACCCTGAGTGAAAGATTTGATATCACCTATCTTGTGCTTTATGAAAATATATTAGGGGACAGCTAGAATGCCTTATCAACTTCTGAGCAAAGAAGGAAAAGGGTTTTGGGGAAGAGTAACTCAACCTAGTACCATATTGAAAGCAATTTGAGGTTAATTGCTCTATCTTGGGGCAGAATTCCTAGTTTTCCAGTCTCTAGAGCAGAAGTTGAACCTTAATGAAGAAGGGATATTGTTCCAGGAGGAAGTATAATGACTGTACTTGGTAAATATGTGATTGCAGGAGCAATGATCTGTGAAATGACGCATAATCCTCCAGAGACAAAACTCCTGATCCAGAACTTAGTAATGAAAGTTAGATCAGAGACAGAACCATCTAAGTGCCCTCTTCTGCCAACATTTTTAATGTTCAGGGAAACTGCAGAAGCAGGTGGTCTTCAACCTGAAGAAGTTTCCATAATGAATGAACCACACTCACCACAGAGGACATGCAATGGCTTAGTAGAAGAAACATATATCATAGTGTTCTCAGGAAATTTCATATATATATGGTATTAGTTATATATATATATTTATATATAATAAGTTATATATACACATATATAAATCATATATTTATGAATCACCATTCAGTGACATTTGGGATACATGTGAGATATTGCATAATTGAATACGTAATATTTAATAAATTTTAAGGAATTTCATTTTGATAACACTGCTCCCAGTATGTACATGTTGAGTATCATTTAAATTTATTTTGATATACCCAAGGAAGGATTTTCTCAGATTCTCTTGGCCAAACAACTGACAATGTTTTAATGTTTCTGGAGCACAAGGTAATTTCTGTTGCCAAACTGTTAGACAAATGAAATTGATTCCTTGTACAGCTACATTATTTACCATTCACAAATATCTCAATGATGAATTATATCATTGCTTCTCTCTTTCATTTCACTATCAAGTCTTTAATTCTGTTATAGCTAAATAATCAAAACTGACCATTTGGTAAAATAATGACTGAAAGGATTTACCTTTAGACAGTATTTTTTCTCCTACTGAGAAAAATAATTTAATTTTATTTTTCACATGAACTATTTTTCCTATCATAATCTATAATCTTTACAGCCTAGATAAGTGATAGCTTATAAACTATTTGTATTTATAAGAAATACTGAGTTGTGTATTTTATTTTTTAACATAATTTAAAGTTTTGTATTAGTTGTAAAATAAACATCTCAACTATTTTATCTTAATTTTATTTATGATAAATTTGCATTTTGTATTAAAATTCCATATTTATCAACTCTTTTAGGCTTCAACATTCTTACCATTGTTCATGTAGCTGTAATTTGTTTCTATTAACTCTCACATTCCTAAAAGTCTTTTTGAACATCTTACTGAGATTTCAAACTTATTACCTAGCTATATTTATTATTGATAGTCATCATTTAATTGTTTTGTTTTATTTTGATCCAGTGATTTTGGAACATACTTTAAATATTTCTCATACACTTTATTTTTTATTCTAAACAAACAACAAATATTAGGTATTTACCATGCTAGGATACATTGATAGTTTCAGCATTTCTCAAATTTGTTTTGAATGACATTCACAAAGATATTTAAAAAATAATATTTGGAGAAAATTATGTAGTTTAGCAAGGCAAAGTTTCCATTAAAGATGGTTAAAGATTCATTTACTATAGCTTTCAAGAACTTTTAATTTTCTAATGCATATTATGAATCTTAAAGAGAGCAAGTAGAGTATGCAGCATTTCATAAAATGTTTGGCTGAGATACTGTTTTTACAGAATCTCTTATAGAATGGACAATAGCTAAATACACTTCATAAATGATTTATAGTGGGAGTACTAATTTTTTAAGGTATAGGTCAGAAATTATGCACCATAATTATTATACTTAGCTATTCTTTGCATTTGGTTCTTATAATATCAATTTTGTCCTTGTGTCTATGATTGTGCAATACTCATTCATTGTTTGTCTTTTTCCTAGCTTTGGGGATACAAAGATGAAACAATTCTTTTACCTCAAAGAAGTCAAAAGGAAGTATGCATTATGTTGTTTATAATTTTGCATAATATATTGAGTATTTTCAGTAATATTTCTGAATAAACATTTTTGAGCATTTACTTGAGCCACACACTCATAGTAATAGAATCTGTCAGTAAAACTGGAGACAAAACCAGACATGGCTTTTAAATACGTGGATATAAAAAATTTAGTAGGGAAGATAGATAATAATCAACTGATCCTACAAATAACCTAAAAATATCCTAAATCTTGGAAGTGCTATTAAAAAGTGGTGGGAACAAGGGACGAGGGAACTTGCATTGTTCTCTGAGAGCTTATAATAAACTGTGTTTTTTGTGTTTTTTTTCAGTTAATTGTTATTAACTAAAGAGCAAAATGAAGTATATTTTAACAAGGTGCAGAGGGATTATTGGAAATATATTTAGGGATAGTTTCTAGACAACACACGTTCAGGCTTTATGCTAGGAAGAAGCATGAGATAGTTGAGGAACAAACCTAAAATCTGTGCAGGTAAAAAGAACTGCCGAGGTAAAGTAAAGCTGGGACCCAAATCAAGTTGTTGAAATAGACGGTGCCTAGAGCAAGGGAACTTTGTAGATATGCTAAGGATGTTTATATTTATACTCAGTGGCAAGCTACTCCAGGGTGTTTAGTAAGGGGGTGTGGGAAGGGGTTGTATGGGGTGAACTTGATCACATTATTACATCGGTCCCCTTGAAAAGATCTCTCTGCTCATATTTCAAAAAAAGAGCTTTAAGGGGAGAGGAATGGGTGAATGTTGGGGACAATATACAAGATAGAATGGTGTAGTAGTAAGAGGACAGTACACAGATGAAAGAGATGCAAAGAAGGCCAAATAGCTAGGGAATTGTGAAGAACTGAGTATAGTCTTGGGGGAGACTGTGGTGTGAAGTCTTGTTTACATAACTGTTTGAATGGTTAGTAAGAGAGGAAAAAAAACCACTTGCTGAGTTTGGAAACATCAGAAAAGGGTTAGGCCTGGAAAATATAGGTAATGATTATGATATTAGGCATCTTGAATTTGAGGAAAGCTTGAGAAATTTAAGAACTGGTACCAAGCTGTCTGCTGGGTGTAGAGAAACAAAGAAATATAAGCAAAACTCTACTAATAGAATACATAGTTGTTTTCAGGGTTTATTTTTTCTTAATTATTTCACAGAGATCACCTTTTTGTTGAGTCTTGATAGAGATTGATAAATAGGTAAGAAATATGAATCTATGAAGAATCGACACCATTCTCAAAGGAGATATGGACACTTTCGTGGAATGGTCAGTAAGTGTGTTTTGTAGAAAAATGTAGTAATCTAGCCCGGAAAGGCCAGTTAAAGTCAAATCTGTGAAGGCTTCAATGAAATGCCTGAATATTATTCCATAGCATAGAACATAGAGTTATAATGTTTGTAAGCAAAGAGTTAAAAAAAAAAGAGAAAAATCAGATTAGTTTATGATAAAGAGAACTGTTGGTAGTGCAGAACAGTTAATTCTCAAGTTGTGTACTATAGACCTGTGGGTATCTCTTAGACACTTCAAGAGAATTACAAGGTCAAAACTATTCCAAGATGTTATTTGCCTTTTTCACTGTTGTTGATAATCCCAGTAATGGTGCAAAACCAATGATGGAACTGTTGATTCCTTAGCATAAGTTAAGGCTCTGGCACAAAATTATATGGGTAGTTATACTCTTCACCCCTACAAATGCTTAGTAAGAGAGGAAAAAAAACCACCAAAACTGCCATTTTACTTAAGATGTTAATTGAAGAAACATATTAATTTTCATTAATCTCAACATTTGGAGACATGTATTTTGACCTTACATATTGTGAAATGAGAAGTATGCCAAAAACACATGTGCTTCATAGAAAAATATCATATTTGTCTTGAGAAGAAGCACTTGTACATTGTTTTTCAGTTTAAGCTAAGCTAGCTGCTTGCCCAGGGTTGAGTTTGGCTAAACGACTCCATAATATTGCTGCCTTGGCATCCCTTTTGTGTGGCCAAGTTGCCTGCAGGGCCCTTGAACTGATGCTATCCCCTCCCCAGAGCATGCCCTAGAAACCAGCCCACAGAGTCACAAGTAAATGTAAGTTCCCGATATGACTCCCCAACTGCCTTTGTGATAAGCATTCTCTCTCGCCTCTGAGGGTCTTCCCTTTGTGTACCCCATTAATAAGATGCCCGCAAAGCTTACCAAAAGTACATGGGATCACTTGATTCATTTTGAGAAAATGCTCTTCCAAGTAGCCAAATTTGAATTATCATTAGTTTGTTAGTTGTTCTTTTTAGTAAAAGGTGTTTTATGAAAAAAGTAATGTGTGTAGGTTCCTATGATTACCCCTAGGTTAGATGATGCAGAGGGCTCAGCATATAGTCATACCCATGGCTAAGCTTTACTACAGCAAAAGGATACAAAGTAAAATCAACCAAGGGGAAAGGGTCAAGGGGTAAAAATCCCACCATGGTGAGGAAAAAAACTAACAGTATTTGTTGCTAATGATCAAATTTGAGCTTGCAAGTGAAAAATAGAAATTTGGAATATTTGTTTACACCACCAAGAGTTTGACAGTGTCCCATACTTAAATACTTTTTTGATCATATTCTGGGTATTAACAAATGTGAATATGCTTTTTATATTGTATAATAAAATGCATCAATATTTGTATGATCTGCATAACTCAAGAGAACCAATATTTTCCAAACAACCAATGCATAATATTATAAATTCATGAACAGGTGAAAAATTCAAAGCACAAGAAGGACTAATCGGTTCTAAAATCAAAGCATAAAAGGTTATTGATATGGTTTCATAGTCCACATTGCAAGAAACCACTAAGAAACTATCACTTATTGAGTTTTCATGTTATAACAAAGAAGAATATCCACCATTTTCTGGAAATGATATAAACAACTAAAACATTTCAAACTATATACTTGTATATAAGATATCATATATGATATAAGTGGAATGCAGAAGTAGATTTGAAAATCCAGCTGTCTTCTATTAGACAGATAAGAAAAATGGAAAAATAATGCCTCTCTTCTCACTAATTTTTTGTCTTTGCAAAGGTAGTTATTTTTTTTTTTTAAATATCTCATCATGTTACTATGTAATGAGATTTTTGTAAGGTGAATTAAGAAATAAATATTTTATAAATGTCTTAGTTATGCTTCCTAATGCAGCATATATCAATAGAATTCACATAAACAGAAGCTCTTTGGGGTGTTTAATAATTTTTAAGAGTGTGAATGAATTCATAGGTCAAAAACATTGGAAATATTTGGTGAAGAGGAATGGAAAAATTGGTACCTGGGAGGTAATGTAGGGGATTATGATAATATTCCCAGTGATGATATGGAGGAATTTAAATTAGACAGTCATGACAAGCAAGGAAAGGAAAAAGTTATTTAGGATATTTCAGAAATAAAAATAATTGACCTAGATACCTAACTAAATATCTGGGTAGAATAAAGGAAAGGTTGAGCAAAGCCAAATTTGTGAGTCTGTGAGATGAAATGAATGCCATCAGCCTTGTTAGGTAACAGAGGAAAGGAGACTAATTTAAGTGTAAAATGGATAACAGAATCCATAAAAGTTGCTGTACAATTCTTATAAACATTTAACAGCACACAGCCAGGTTAATTTGGTCATTGTTCTCTATTGCAAAGATAGGACATTTTGTTAAAGCTGTCAGTCATCAATTTTAGAATAGTATTCAATAATTTATTATTGCAGAGATAAGCGCAAAAAACAAAATGCTTATATATTTTAACTATATTACTTATTGCTCTAAAGCCTAGACTTTCAATTTCAAGTCATAGATTCAGTTCCCCATTGGTAAATATCCCTCCCATTTCTTCTTATTGGCATCAGTCTTTTTGTTGTTACTTTTAGAAACACTGGTGGTATGTCATCCCTGGGAAACTGTTGATTATGGTTAACACTCATATCTGAAGGCATTTCTAATGGATTATCATTATAAGTGGTGTTTTTCTTGTTGTTGTTTATTTGTTGTTGGGTTTTTGTTCGTTTGTTTGTTTTTTAATCTGTAGAAACACAAGGCTTTCTCACAGCCCAGTCTTATGTTTTAGGCTAAAATGGCTGAAAATTATTTGTCCATAACATTGCATTACTAAAAGTGAACACATTTGAGCACTATTGGGGCTTCAGTAGTCAGAAATCATCTATTTTAAGAAATGTCATCAATCAAAAGATTTCTTACGTTTCACATATCTGGAGATTATATATGATGCTGAAGAGTTAAAAAGGAAAGAGTTACTTTGCTTAACACATGACATAACTCCCAACGCCTTGGAAAGAGGCTATAGATATTTTCTCTATATGCTCATCAATCTCATCACCTTAACTGATGCTTTAAATAAAAAGAAATGAGATGGAGTAGGTGGCTAGAAATCTGAAAGATCAACAATATAAAATAAACTGCTTAAACATTAATTTTAGGGCATACCATCAGCATTCATATTGCTATCCAATAAAACTGTCATCTTAAAATTGTATCTTTAGGATAATAATTAAAATCTAATATAATAAGGAATTCAATATCCATGCTTCTAAGTTCTGTGTAATGTGATTTACTTGATCATGTAACATTATTACAAATTATTATTACAATTTAAAGTAATTAAACTATTAAAATACAATGATTTAATGTGTATATGTGGATATATACACATATACCACGTTTCCACGAAAATAAGACCTAGCCAGACCATCAGGTCTAATGCGTCTTTATATTATAGTAAAACAAGACCGGGTCTTATATGAATTTTTGCTCCAAAAGATGCATTACAGCTGATTGTCCGGCTAGGTCTTATTTTTGGGAAAACACGGTATATACATATCATATTTGTCTGTTTGAAATACTATTTTTCATACCTGTAATCTATGGATAAAAATTTGAAGCCATCAAAATCATACACACAGCTTAAGACACTTATATAGTGATAACATGTTTATTTAGCTGCATAGCTTGAGCCTTTTTATCAACTTCTTAAATGAATACTAGTGCAAAATATAAAACAAAACAAAATTATCAAATTCCATGTAAAAATCAAGGCCTATGAAATTACGGAGGTGGTGAGTTTTCTCTTTAGAAACAAACTTGTGATACTATAAAAATTACCAAAGAATAAGTCAATCTCAGAATCCCAGAATTAACTATCATTTAATAGTTGAGGGAACATTGAACATAATACTATGTTTCTGGCAGAGTTACATATATTTGTCTCTAATTCAAAGTGAACTTGAGCTTCTACGGCAATACTTATCAACTCTATTCTGAGAATATTAAGTAATTTAGATTCATTAGTGAATATAAACTTATATCCATCTTTTACAAATTGCTAAAAGTTCTTGCATGCCAATTGACAGAAACCTAACTCAGATTAATTTAGGAAAAATAATAAATAATGTTTTCTCATAAAACAAAATAAAAAGGTAAATAACTAAAATAAAAAAGGCAAAGATGAAATAAGCTTTAGAACAACTGGACCAGTGTGTGATATAGCCAGGACGCTATACCAATTTATTTTTCTTTCAATGTGCTGGCTTAATCTTCTTTTACTTTAAAAAGGTTTTCTCCCCTTCTGCTTTGTGAGGTTACAGCAAAAGACCACTAGACCACCGACTGTGAACCAGGAGGTGAGCCTCACTAGACATCAAATCTGCCTTGATCTTGGAATTCCCAGCCTCAAGAACTCAGTCTCATGCGTCAGAAATGTATGTTCCAGTTTTTTTCCTAATGGGCAGTCTCCATTATTGCACTAATGAGTTAAAGTATGAAGATGTGCCAGCCTTAAAAAAATTCCAAAGACAAAAAGGATGAGAGGAAGTGGAGGAGAAAAAAGAGAAGGAGAAAAAGAGATAGAGATGGAGAAGAAAAAGGAGGAAAGGGAGAAGAAAAAGTATGCAAACATGTTGTAGGAAGTGACTTCATTCAAATAAGTATATAATCTACCCATATGAATACTTTGCATGCATATTTTGGCACATTTACTTTAAAATTTACCTTATTATCATATATCATAATGTATAGAAGATTAATTTCTTTATAATTTTATTACATTTGTCTTAAATGAGATACATAAATTACAAAGACATAAGTACAAAAAAAAAAATCTTTGAACACAAAGATTCTCCATATAAGAAATCATAAAATTAAAAGCATTTTATAAGCCATGAAATTTCATTAAATTACTACTTAATTAAAAACATATATATACAATAAAATGGTTCTCTCTAAACAGTACGAAATATAACTGAACTGTTTTTATGACATACTATTTTCACCAACATGAAGAAATTGTCTTTATTCTAGAGTAATTGAAAAATTTCAGGCAAAATCTCTGACTGAGGAAATCTGGCCATCTGCTTACCTTTGGATTAATCAGCTATGATCAGCATACTCTTATTAGCCTAGTTTGAATCATTGACTAAGGGACTCATTTACTCATGTATTAAGGATCTTTCCCCACAGGCAGGGGAATATGGGGCCTGCTTATTTGAAATAGAGACCACCATAGAGAAGAGGGAAATAATGTGTGTCTTGAAGCCATCACAACAGATCTACTATATTTTTCTGATGTTTCACAGACCTAGGGCAAAATTATATTGGCAGTAGCTGTCACATACCAATATTTCTCTATTTTCATTATCACTTGTATTTTGGAAGTTTTTATCATCTTAAAATATTACCTTACTATTTCTCTGAAATACCAAAATCTAATTCATGTGCATCCCATGAGTTAGTTTTCTTAGTTAGCATTCAAATACAACCCATAATATTTTCTTTGGTTGCTCAATTTCCCTTTGATGATATCACTTCTTTTTGACAATATATCCAAAGCAGTAGTTATACCATTGTTGCCTGCCACTGGAAGAATGAACGTAGTTGATGAAGTCTGTTAGCAATATTGTTGAGCCTTCTCACACTCTATGTCATGGGTACAATGTCTACCCCAACATATCACATCTTCCACCTTAGGCAAAGCTGCTTACACCAAAGGAAGTGAAGCCAATCACTCACAGCATCTAATGCAGCAGAGGACAGAATTATTCTTTTCAGTAGAGCACTAGAAGAACTTTATGGTTATTCTTAGAAGCTAGAGCAATAGATGGAGTAAATAAGACAAGTACCAGAGAGGGCAAACTGCAGACCAGCAGAGCCAATCTGTCTAGGTCCTCTCTTGACAAGAACAGAGCCTTTATCTCAGAATAAAAGACACACAAAAAAATCTCCCTATGGAAAATGTAGCCATTGTAATTGGGAGCAACTGAGGCATAGAACTTGAAACATCAGAGTGAAGTCTCTCTAATTTTGGCATTTGTCTGGGTGGAGAGAGGTATCACCCAAAGACGCCACTGCCACTTACTCATTAAAATGGAGTGATACGGTGTACCCAAATATCCATAGCTCTCACTCAGGCCTCCCCAATCACGGGATCAATATGTAGGAGGAAAACAAAGACTGGGGCAAAGGCTAGAACACCTTCAGTAACTAACTATACCATAAATCTGTAACTCTGTCTATAAATATGATTGAACACTCGCAGACCATCAACAGCTAAGAAAAAGCAACAGCACAAAAAGTAGGACCAGGATAATAAAACAAATAACTGATCTAGGAGATATCAGAAAAGTAGTAAATTTAGAGAAGAATAGAGAGCTTAAAAACATAAATGCTAGGGGCAAAAGCTCAATTAAGGCAATAGCAGGCCTCAGGGGAATGTTCCAGAATGTAGAGCAAATACTGAAAGAGGTGATTACTGAGTGAAATTTTAAGACTAAGAGAGACTAATCTAAGAAATTCAACCTGAACTGAAGAAAAAAAAAAAAAAAAAACCTGAGAAAAATGGAAAATAATTACTAAAGCTCTGAGCAAATAAAATGTCCCTACTCTCTCAACAAAATGTTAGTTTTTAGATTAAAAGATCCTACAGAGTACCAGTGTAAAAATAAAATAAAATAAAATAAAATAAAAGATTTAACACCTAGCAATATTTCTGTGAAAGTTTAAAACAAGGATAAAGATAATATTAATAAAAATAGGAATAACAATTCAGGTTATAAATAAGGGAGCAATAATATGATTGACAGCATTTTATCTGAAAGTAGAATATTAAAAGAAAATTGGCATTAATGTACAAGTTACATGGTGAAATGATTTTAACCCTGCAATTTTATGTCCACTGAAAGTACTAACCAAAAGTAAATTTTGAATTAACACATTTTCTGAAATCAAAAGTATAAAAAAATCTATAGATTCAACAAAAATCCCAATCAAAACATATGCAGATTTTTGTAGACATTAGTCAATTCTGAAATTTATATGAAAATGCAAAGTTGAAGAACCTATACCACATGATATCAAAGCTTACTATAAAGCTAAAGTAATCAAGAAAACATGATATTGACCCAAAGATGGGCAACTAGATCAATGGCACAGAATAGAGTGTCACCAGACATAAAATCAATACATATATGGTCAGTTGATTTCTGAGAAAGGTGCTGGTAAGAATGTAAAGTGACACAACCACTTTAGAAAATAGGGAAGTTTTTGTTGTTGTTGTTTTTAAGAAATTACATCTAAAACTACCGTATGACTTAGTCATTCCACTCCTTGGTTTTTTACCCCCAAAGGAATAAAAGCTTGTTTGCATAGAAGACTTTGTACATGAATACTCATTTCAGTTTCATTTATAAGAGTTAAAAATTGGAAGGCACCAAACTGTGCAACAACAGATGAATGGATAAACAAAGGTGCTTTATCTACATAACAGAGTACTACTCAGCAAGCAAACAGAATAATTGTGTTGAAATAAGTCAGATTTTTTTAAAGGTACAAACTGTATGATTCTATTTATACTAATTTCTAGAAATTGCAAATAATTATTACATAGTGACAGAAAACAGACCAGTGTTTCCAGAGAGGTAGGTTGGAAAGAGGAGGTGGGTGGGGATGTGAAGGCAGGATGGTATGATGAAAGCAAAGGGTGAAAAGAAACTTTTCGGGGTGAGGGCCATGCCCATTGTCTTGACTGTGGTGATGATATCACAGATGTGCACATATGCTAAAACATCAAATTTCACACTTTAAATATGTGCAGTTTTTAAAAGCTGTATAAAAATGACAATTCTAAACATCAGTGAGGATAGGGAGGAAGCAGAGCTCTCTTGTATTGCTGGTAGGAGTTAGAAAACTGTTGGGCCTTCTTTACAAAATTAAGCATACCTACTCAATGTGAAAAAATAAGACATTTAAGAAGATATACCTTCCATGTATTTTTCTGGGGACAAAAAAAATTACTTGGGTATACACTCCATGTAAATGAAGAAGCAATACTGAAATCCAGAAGACATGGAGTTCAAGTAAGAATGTGACTTAATCCTGCATCTATCTAAGAAGAAGAAAGGCCGAAATATAGCAGCAAGACTAAATATGAATTAGGTTTTGTCGGTAGTCCGAGAAGCAAGAAAAATTGGAATCACTTTAAGAAATATTATGATTAAGAATATTACCTCAATAAAGGGAATCAAATTATCTTTGTGTCAACAATAGAAAAGCAAAACAAATTCCTGTAAACAAAAATCTATTTGAGAAATGCCAAATACAAAGCAAACTTCATGGGGCATGTTTGATAGCTAGAAATGATAGGTAGTGAAAATAGAAAGTACCTTCAGGATTCTAGAAATTCACAAGGGGATTGTATTTTCACAATCCTAATCAGTTCAATGATTTTTTTTATTATTATTTGTATATTCAAACACTATTCCACAAATAACAAAACTTAAGTTTACAATTAATGTAGAAAATAGACATTAATTATTTTGAAATGTAAAATAGTGGTTAACTGATAGAAAATGGGTGACAGCTGGTAGGGAGGAGAACACAAGGGTAAAGGACAAAAAGTGCTTATCTGACAAAATGGAAAGTTAAGTCATATTTAGAAAACATATATATATTTACATATATATAGATATTTACATATATATATATTTACATATATATATAGAAAACATATATATATATATAAATTACATATAGTTTATATGTAATTTATATATATTTACATATAGTTTCAAGCAAAGAAATGTGGAGAAGCAGTATAATATAATTGGATTTGAGTTT
Organism: Rhinolophus sinicus; assembly: GCF_036562045.2. Taxonomy (NCBI): domain Eukaryota; kingdom Metazoa; phylum Chordata; class Mammalia; order Chiroptera; family Rhinolophidae; genus Rhinolophus; species Rhinolophus sinicus. The sequence goes on from NC_133751.1 coordinate 20,810,964, forward strand.
TCCAGCAGAAAGATACAAGACATTTTGCAAAATAAATAGACAAAAATTATATCCCAAGGAATAATATTCAAGATGTTGATATAACAAAACAAGTAGAATATGGTGCTTACTGGAAATAGAAGCAGAGGAGTGTTTGGGTATCTCTCTCTCTCTCTTTCTCTCTCTCTCTCTCTCTTTCTGTGTATGTCTGTGTGTGTGTCTGTGTGTGTGTGTGTGTGTGTGTGTGTAATTTTTTCTGTACCATGTGGTTATTTTAATTATGCACATTTATAGATTATAAAACAAAAAAAATTAAAAACTGATAATGTATTTTATCATCAGTTCCTTTTAACATTAAGCAAACATGGTAGCAAAGTAATGCAATCAGCCCGTTAACTCTCCAGATGTGCATGAACTTGCCTGAGATTCGGATAAGCTAAATTCAAGTTCATTCAAGAGCCTCTGTTACATATACAACGGAAAAGAACGGTAAAATTTATCTACATGCCTCCCACTCTGTTTACATGCCTTGAATACTGATATTGCACAAGAAAATGTCCCCTTGCCCAATTATGTTGTTCTGTTTATTAGTCACATATTTTATACCACCATATTCTTGGTGGTAATTTTTATATTTTATTTCATCCCCAGAGCAAAACTCTGTATACCACTAGAGCAAATATCAAGTTCTATATTTATTGATTTCTCTAGGATATAGTATATCCTCTTTCAAATAAAAGATGATCACTGTCTATTGTGTATGATGGCGAATCCAATGGAACCAGAAAAAAGGCAAATTCGTAGAATAATTTACATTTTCTAGCATACTGATATTGAAAAAAATGAAACTTAATTTCTATACAGGAAAAAACTAGGAAGATTTCCACATTCTTGCAACCAATTCCTGCTTTGTAAAAGATTTTTACAGAGAAAAACCAGACAGAACTAGAGAATGAGAAAATGGGGGAGCAGAGAGAGGAAGAGAGGAGAATTATTAAGGAAGGTGAAAAATGTGGAAAGAGTAGAGAAGGCATAATAAAGAAAATAGTGAGTAGTGTCAAGGGATTGAGAGAAATGGTTACTTGCCATTATATCAATACCCACTCAAGCCTGATCTCTCCCTCTGGAAACATTGTTATGGCATACTTAACCTGCTCAGAGAAGTAATATCATTCCCCCAGGCTTGATTCTGCTTCATTCCTACATGCCTTATTTAACCGAATTTGAACTTTGTTTAAAGGCAGTTTCAGAATTGTAAAACTGAAACGTCACGTTCTATTCCCTGGGATAATACCACAACAAGGTTGATTTAAACCTGCGTTCTAGAGACAGGGAAATCAGCAGCAGTGGGCTTCAGAGTCAGCAAGGGAAGGTACAGTCATGAATAAAAGCAAGTTTGGAGGCCTTTTTTCCCTTTTATCTTCTCTCCTCCAATGTCTGTAAGTGGAAACATCTATATCTGGTCCTTCACACTGCCTGTGGCGCTCTAATGACTACTCTGCTGAGGAAACCTCAGCTGGAGGTAGAAAATAATGACTGTTGGACAGAAGATGTCATCTGGAAGGTCAAGGAGTGACACTTGTGAGGCTTCTGCATCTGAATGAAATGTCATCCCTGTGCAGCTACTGAGGTGGATTCAGTCTGGCTCCAAAGTAATTTGTCTCTAAGCAGTTCCTGCTGAAGTAGAGAAACTCAGATTACCGCACTCATGACTGAGATGCATTCAGAGGGTCAGTGATCAAATCGCCGTTAAAAACTTCCCATAAATTCATAGCTCTTGAAATCAAACTCTGGATCATGAATGCCAGATCCATTCCTTGTGACTTGTTTTCAGGAACTCATAAACAAGCACATAACACTTGAATGTATTGTTTTCCAGGTTCATATATAACATAATTAAAATGGGAACGTTTACAACATTTGGAATTTAAAATCTTCAAACTTGAATCTAAGTGAAGGAACAAAGGAATCAGAATGAGTGGGTTTTGCACACCAATGCCCTCTGGATTTTGGCGTTCTTTTCCATTAACTTCAGCTCATTGGGGATTATTATGATATAAAAATCTGTCTCTTAATTCAATTGTTTTAGATGAGAATTCGCAAATCTGATGTCATGCTAGATTGATCGTTAGTTTATGAGAGTCTCATACTGCATTTCAATTCCCCTTTAAAGTGTCTGGACATTAATCTCTCAGAGGCAAAAAGATTCATCAATAAACTGTCTCCTTAGGTCACAAAAGCAATGATTTTTATGTCTACTCCTTGGCCTATAGGTGCTTATGGTGGCAGTTTGCATATGCAAAGCATTTTTATTTGAGTCTGTTACAGATAGACAAGTTTAAAGATGAAGAGGAAAGAATAAAATAATTGGCTGTAGACATGTGGCTATTTGAGAAAGAGAAATAGCCTTCAATAGCATCCGTTCTAAATAATAATTCAAGGAAATAAATTGTGATTGTCTAAGGAGTTGACACTTTTTCAAAATGAATATTTGTGTATCGATTTGAGTGATTAAAAAGCATTATATGCTCCTTGCAAAATTTGAAATAAAATTATTTGGAAATGTATCAAATAATAATAATAAGGTACAATGTATAACACTTATAAGGGCACACAGTGTCAATATATGCATTAAGTGTTACAGATGTATTAACATTTAATTCTACCAATGATTCTCTGAGGTACGTTATTTATTAGACCCATTTATAGACCAGAAAATTAAGACATAAAACTGACAATTAAATAACCTGCCAAAGACCCCTCAGCTATGACTGAGGAGCCAGGCTATTTAACTCCACAGCCTTTATTCCTAAGCGGCCCTGTGCTGCTTCCCTTAATAGTGATTTTAAGTCCATTACAATACCGCCCCCAGTGACAATTGCAACCCTTTGTTATGCTTGTTACATATCATTCCATATTTTGTAATTTATATATTGTTATAAATTGACATATCAATATGGACAAGTGGGCATCTCTTTTTTAATCTAGACAAAATATATCATTAAGTTAAGTATCAGAGAGAGTGGTCTATCTTTATTTCAATACATATAATCAATGCCCACATTTAACTGGCTGTATATCAAGAATTCCAATAACGTGTGACTGTGTGCTACTTCACTTAAACAAAGTCCTGTAGATAAGTACTAAGGCTGTTTTGGATCATTTGCTAGTTACATATGATGCTGTTAATAAAAATTTGCAACACAAAATGTACACTTATGCACTCCTAGATCTGTTTGCAAATTAAATAACTTGTAGGGTTGAAATTATGCAGATATTTCAAAATGTAATTGAATTTTTCTGTAAACGATCCACCATTTCTCTTGAATATGTAATAATATCTTAGGCTCTTCTGGTTGGAATCATCTCCTTTTTATGACTGTTCTAGACTAAATTATGTTCCCCCCAAAATTCACAGGTTAAAGCACTAAATCCTATATTTTCAGATAAGACCTTGAAGGACATAATTAAGGTAAAATAAAATCTAATATGACTGGTGTCCTCATAGAAGAGGAAGAGACATCAGGAGTGTGTGTACACAGAGAAAAGACCACATGAAAACACCGGAGCATAGCAAGCCAAAGAAAATTCTCACCAGAAACCAACCCTGCTGGTACCTTGATATTGGACTCTAGCTTCCAGAACTGTGAGAAAATAACTTTGTTTTTTAAGCCATCACTCTGTGGTATTTTGTTATGGCAGCCCTAGCAGCTTACTATAGATGACTTAGTTTCCTCCCGATAAATGCTCCATCTTTAATATGTCTGTCACTTGTCCCCTTCCTTTCCAAAAAAGTGATTTGATCTATTAGGCCATGGAAATGGAGGCTTATGCAATTTGGTACCTGTAGGAAATAGAGGGGTCTCATAGCTCAAGATCTATCTAGCTTTGACCTTGAGTGGTTGTTTGAATACAGCCCTTGCCCTGGGGACTGCTGAGGTTCAATGGCTGCCTTTCCTCATTTGGGGATGCAGCTAACTGCCCAACCTGCCATTATCTACACAAGGCACCTTCCCTTCAGTGTTGTCTACACCTCTAGGTCCCATGACCATGATACCTGGGAAATTCCAGACCCCTGGATGAGACGAGACAGGCCCACTGCCTCAAGGCTACTGTTTCGAGTCTTTTGTTCCACTAGTTGTTTCTGGATCATATTCTTCATTGTGGTTTGTTCAATTCCTAGGGAAGCAGGTTATCAATTCTGATTTCCTTGCATTCCTTTTATCAATTTAGCTGTTCCTACTAACACTCCTATACCTACACTTCTACTTACTGGTGGGCTAGAATAAGACATGAGTATATATCTCCTTTTTCTGTGCAGAAAGAAGTTCTTACAACTCTTTCTATGTGCCTGAAAACAACTTTTATGACATTTTTTATATTCTTTTTACTTCATAAACAATTTTTATGATTCTTCCTTTGATAGATAGATAGACAATATATATACTTTGCTCCCTTGAAAAACCTCACCATTTTCTTGTTGATGACACAGAAATCAAAACAAACAAACCAAAAAAAAAAAAAAAAAACACTTAATATGGGCATTAGAGACCAAATATCAAACCTTTATTTTTTTTTGCATTCTTGAGGCATATCATTAGTCTATAAAAATGCGGATAGGGTAAGGGAGAAGAATCATGTACTACTACAACACAAATTGAAAAGCACATTTAAAAATGTCTCAAGGTCCTGTCCCCTGTACACAAAAATGTACCACTGAACATTCGGGTTATAGCAGTGAATGAAGTAGGCATATTCACTGCTCTTACAGAGAGTACAATCTAGTGGGAAAGACTGAGAATACATTTTACAAATTCAATGCAAAAATATTGAATTAAAGTTATCAGAAATGCCAAGAAAGAGAGGTAAAGATTACTTTCAGAGTGGATAGGAGGGTCCTGTGGGAGTCTTTTGTGAAGAAAGGACACCCTAAACTGAAAACTAAGGAAACAACAATTGCAAAGCCCCTCCGAAGAGTGAGAGATTGGTGGGAATAACAACATAGTAATGGTCAGGAAGAAGCATCATGTGCCCCTGGAAGGGAAAAAAGGCGTAGTGGGATTTCAAAGAAGTCGGCAGAGGTAAGTCATTCAGGCATAGCATCTAGAATATTTACGTAGTTTCTACGGAACAATGGGAAGACAAATGAAGAGGTTAAGCTGAGTAGTGTCTGATCTGATTGCAACTGTAAATGATATCTCTGCATATAGAGGGCAAAAGGGGATGGATATAACCTGGTTAGGAGATTCTTGCCTATGCACTAAATAGATTCAGAGGCATAGAAGAACATGGGGTCATGAAATTAGAGAGAAATAGATGGATTCGAAGCATGTGTGGAAGGCAAAACAATTGTCCTTTGTAACTGACAGGTGGTGGGTAAGAGATTTACTAGTTAAGAAAGAGTTCAAGGTTTTAGGAAGGAGCAAATGAGGTGGTACTGGTATCATTAATTAATAAAGGGTATACTGGGGAAGAGCAAATTTAAATAGGAGGGGGAATGTTTGGGAAACATTTCGTGAGAGGTATCTAGAAGACATAGATGTGGAGATAGTGTAGCATTTGCTTATATTTCCTTACATAAAATTCTGTAAATTTTAGTAGATAATCTTCAAATATCATTATATTGAAAGATTATCCTTTAAAAATGCTGTACCTATAAAAAAACACACAAAAAAACAGTCTCAGCACCATGGATCACGCACTTCCCCATACCCTCAATACCATTAGCATATAATGTGGTTTTTTTTTTAAGTTTTGTCTATCCAATAGAATAAAATTTATATCTCATTTTAATTTATTTGTATTTGTCGTGTTGGCGAATTGAAGATTGTCATGTTTGTTGGTCATTTGTGTGTATCTTTCTTTTTGTGATATTCATGATTGTGTATTCATTTTATTATGTTTGGAGCCACACTGCTTTGGTTCAGATTTTGGCTCCACCACTTGATAAGAGTGGTACCTTAGGCATGTTTTGCAAATCTTTGTGCCTGAGTTTTTCAGTATTTAAAATGGAGAGAATAATAGCCTAAGGTCATTGTGAAATTGATTGAGTTAATACTGCAGACCACTTAGAACAATGCCTGGCATATTAAGGTATATAAATTATACTCTCATCAGTCTAAAACTTCTTCTATTTATTTTTCCAGTCCTAATTTTAATGTCATTTTTTTTATGTCAAGATTTTATAATGGTCCCCAAACTCAAGCAAGATAAGGGACTAAGTTCTAGCTAAGAATCACTCACCTGTGCTTATATAGAATCCGTTATTTTCTCTAATTGTTTTGTAATTGTTTCTTTAACTCTCTGTCTCAATCACAAGGTCTGAGCCAAGTAAATGATTGTAGAATAGTCACCATGCAATAATGATCGGAAATGAATGAGCAAATGGTGGACTTTTAACCTGCACTACTGCCCTTGCAGTAGTTCTCGCTTGAACAATGTTATTTATCAGGCTGTGTACTTGGCATTAGCAAGCACACAAGACTAGTTAATGCTGGGTCTGTTACATGCATAGATTCTTTTAAATTTGTTTATTTTTCCCTCACTCTTAAAATGTGGAAGTGTTTTTTAAACTTTTTTATGGGTTATAGATCTCCTTGATAAACTAAATGAAGATGTTACATTTACAGACCTTCTTCACCAAGAGGGAACATATGAATACATACAACATGTTTCACATACTGTTGGGATAACTGAAAAAGAAATCTAAAATACACTCATAAAACACAATTTGAGTTTACCATCACTTTTAGCATGACATCCTTATTCACACTTACCTTCACCCCTTCCTCCACTCTACCCACCCACAAAAAATGAGATTTTCAGGGGTTTGCCAATTATCTGTTTAATTTTTTTTTCAATTTTAACATGTAATTCTTCAAATCTTTTCTCTGTCATCCATTAACTTAAAACAAGTGAATTGTAATAGGTTACACTTTTTACATCACATGCCACTTTTGAAAGAAATTTTAAATACCATTTTTAATCAGAAATTACTCAGCTCAAAGCTGTTCTAAATAGAGCTCTCTCTTTTTGGAGCAAAACAATCTGATGTCCCCTAATAGCCAAGGCATTCTGTGTGTGTTCCTGATCAATGTTTTTAGTCGTTCATTAGATAAATGTGCATACATGAATGTAGTCTCTATATTATTGAATTTCCCAAAGCAAGCAACCTTCTATATTCTCTGAGTACATGAAACTTGTCTTTCCCCTGACGTTATACTCCCTATGAAGCTCGCTGTATAAGGAGTGGGAAAGTGCAGACCTGCTTAACATTGTAATGTGAAGCTAGTATTATTACTGACTCACATGGAAGAAGAAATATATATGATCTGGTTTCCCACTCCCATTGCCAGTCTTCTTTATAACACCACCTACAAGAGTTCATCTTGACTCTAAATTCATTCACACAAACCAGCCTTTTACAAACCTACTTCGTTTTATCTACTGACCACCAAGCTACTTCTGTTTCATTTCTTTATTGACATCATCACCAGACTTTGATATTCCTCTCTGTCTGCCAATACTTATTAACTCATTCACCAAATCCTTATTCTATGCCAATTCTCCAGAACCTCACGATCTAGATGAAAATTAAAATAGAGAATGATGAATATTTTTTAAAGTTATGAACAGAATGAGTGATGCATCGAATAGAAAATAGCACCTGATTTAACAATTTAAAAAGAAATGGAATTTATCTAGAAGAATAAATATGAGGCTAATAAAAACCGTGGCATGAGCAAAGGGTTGGGATGTACAGAACCTTCTAGATCATTAGGTGCATGACAGGGGGTGGTCAAGGTCAAGGTCAGATAAAGGAGGATCATGGGAAACATTATAAAACACAATCAGAGGTTCTGGCTCAATGTACTGTAGTCCACAGAGATTCATTTGAAGGTTTTAGGCAATGGTGTTATATGATCAGAACGTATTTAGATAAATATTTCTAACTACAGTATGGAATAAATTTAATGCAAGAGATTTAAAACTGAAGGCTAGGATATTAGGCAGAAGAAAAATTACATATGAGACAAAATGTTGGGAAGATCTAAATAAGGCAGTGGAGATAAGAAAGATGAGAAAGATGAAGTATCTAGAATTGTTTAAAAACTTCATTTGGCTGAATTTTGTTACTCCTTTGGAGCAATTCATTTGAAATAATAGTTTAGAATAATTCAAATATTTTTGCCTGGGATGACTGAGTAGATTACATCATTATTAACTGAGAGTGGAAATACAAGAAGATTCATACGTACCTCATAGGTTTTACAGGCGAGGTGATGGTGAAGAGTTAGTTTTTGAGCATCCAATAAATATAGCTAGTAGCTAACTGGGTGTATGAGGACACATGGTTGAATACTGGTGTAGATAATTTACAGTGTTAACTAAATCCAAGAAGGGGAAATAACCAACGAAGAATCTAAGAAGAATGGTATATGAGCCAGGGTTTCTGAACGAGCACACTAGAAAATCATATTGGCTATCTGAGGCAAAATATGGCAACAGAACTGAAAGAACACTGAATGAAAACTGGCCAGTAATCATGGGGAGTTTGGAGGTGAGAAAGAACCATGTGGATCTGCTTCAATAAACCTCCACCGTCATCCTCCAGCCCCCATATATGGCTGCCTTGGAATCTCTGCTGATAAGTGCTGTTAAAAGATAAACTGAGGTACATTCAAAATTTCAAGGTTATTTGAGCTAAAACAGAATCAAATGGGCAACAGCAATCTTAAAGTGATTAGGAACACTATGCAGACAGAAATTAAGGTAAAGGCTTTTATAGGTCAAATGCAGAAGCAAAGCAAGAAAACGATTTGATTGGCTATAGTTTAAGAGGCTGCCTTATTTGGGAAATTCTAGTGGGCTGTTTGTGATTGTTTTTAAATTTGATTTGCTCAGATACAAGTGCATTTACAGGAATTGACTCTGGCTTAGATTTTGGTTTGCTTACAAGGCATTAGAGCGACCTCAGTCTAATGGCTTTCTTATTAAATTACTTTAATGTGCTAAAAATCTGTTTGACTTAGGATCACTCAGTCTAGTATCAAAGCCTGAGGCATCAAAGTTATCAGTCTAGGTCACTGGTCCATGTCTCCAGGCCATATTACCACTGAACAGGTGATGGACTTGGCCATGCCAAGCCTTAATCCTTACTTCTTTCATCAAGTGTCACAGAAGTATTTTAACCCAAGGAACCAAAGCCGTAGGAAGAGAAAAGGGAAACAGGGGCAAGGATTGTTTAAAAAATAATAATAAGGCATAGAAGTATGACAGAAACAAGTAGTGAATTTTGTTATGAAAGTAAAAGAAAATTAAATTTTTTTCAAAGTGTGAGTGGAAATACACACATACATGCACACACACCATATATGCACATGTTTCAGAAACATGAGTGGCCAGAGTGGATTTAAATTTTCAACTGAATTATCATACACAATTTGTACTTGGCATTTTATATTTAATATCACCAAGTCAATTTTGTTATTTAACAGAACAACCTCACTTTCAAAGTTCTGATATCTTTTAAAATATGGTACTTTAGGAATTTTTATCTGAAACTTTAATGAATGCATTCATTCATTATTTCTCTTCTGATAGTTAACAGACTTCAACTTTAACATGTAACACCTTCAGCTTTTTCTTATTTCTTCTATATGAAAACATGGATAACTAGTGAGTTAGTAAGGTTGATTAGCATTTTTTTTAACACCTGCCCATTTAGCTGTTAAATTTATGTCCATTTCAACATAATGATGGTCATAATAAAATACGTTTTTCTGGGAGGTTTTAATTACAGAAAACTGAAATTTAGCAGTCTTAGAATGAAAAAAAAAAATCACATATGATTTTATTTAAATTTGCATACCATATTTATTTATTTTACTAGCTTGCCTTGGCTTACATTTCTAAGAACCACAACATTCTGAGGTCAAATATATATGTATATTATAATAAAACACATTATGTATATATATTATAAAATACAAAGATCTAGAGCACATATTTTATAATACCAGATGTTCCATCTCTTTAACAGTGTGAAAATGTGATATTTTGCTAGTCTGAAAATTATAAACTATATTCAAACTAGAATATAAGATTTCTAATATTAAGAATACCATCTTTTTCACTGTGCGTTATGTTTGCATCTTAACCTCCTCTTTTTCAAATCCTTTTTTATTCTAGATTTCTACCATAGCTAATATTCCATTTTCTGTTGTTGTCTTTCCCCTACTTCATCTTATTTAAAGTAATTAATGGAAAGCCTTAAGTGTAAACAAAACAATCTCAAATATACATATATATATATATATATATATATATATATATATATATATATATGTGTGTGTGTGTGTGTGTACATGCACACACACACACACACACACACACACACATATATATGATTACATTATCTTCTAAAAGAGAAGGTCATGGAAGGTGTAAAGAAAATATCAAGGGGGACTATATTTGAAAGCTGAACATAACAAATTACTGTAAAATAATTCCAACACATAAAAAATTAAAATGCTAGATAAAATATTTCTTAAAAAGAAATGTTAAATGCATGGCTGACCTCGGAAGATAGAAAGGAAAAATCATCAGGCCACAATGAGAGAACGGAGCGACTCCAGAGGGGTAGCAAGGCCCTGGAGCCGGAGGCTGCCCTGAGGGTGTGCGCAGTAGCCAGTAATGGGCTGCCTTGCGTCCGTGGCCTTGGGGGAGAGAAGGAGGAGGAATAGAAGAGAGAGCCTCAGGCCTTTGCCTCAAGCCAAGACCCCTGACCGCTAAAACGTCAGAGTAAAATAAGCCCTTTCTACAAAGGGACATGGAAAAGAAATTTGTCCATTTGGCTGTTGCTACAGATGGAAAAAAAAAAAAATCTCCTTAAAATTTGCAACAATAAACTGCCTTGGTCCATACAGAATTCAATTAAAGCCACACTTGCTGAGTTAATTTTGAGTAGGCAGCAATTCTAAGTGTCATTATTCAAGAAAAGGATATCTTTAAAAAATTACTATCAATGAAATAGTTTATGTTGATATGTTGGCAGCATTACCATTAAGACTGTAAATAAATTCAGGTAAAACGCCCATCACCACTTTGCTTCAATATGGTACTGCAGGCCTCAGCAAGCATAGTACAATCAATGTAAATGAGTATATACAGAAATAAAATAAAATAATGTAAAGTAAAATAAACATTGTAAACCCTCAGGAGAGAATAAAGAAGTACTTTTACGAATTCAAATTATGTAGAGATCAAATAAGACATAGAAAGCATGGGGTTAGTATGCAAAATTTTTAAAAATGACGAAAACCACAGGTTGGAGTTCTGACTATAACAAAAGAAGCTAAACAATATAAATATATGAGAATGCAAATGTATATTGCAAGTATACGACATATCCTCAAAGAAGGGGGTCTGGAAGAAAATGAACTGAACTAAGTAATTTGGGGAAACTTTGATTTGACTGAAATCTGTGTGTGTAAAAACAAAAGGAACTCTATATAACTGTGCTAAATTGGTGAATTTGTTTCACTTGGGAATGTAAGTTGAAATTTCTGAAGCTGCTCTACATGTATACTGGGGTTGAACCCACAAGTAAATAAAAGGTGGCATACTGATAGAGGCATGTAAAATGGACATAGGAGCCAGACCTAGAGTTCCAGTGGCCAACGCTGAAACAAGTTAAGCAGCAAAATTAACAGTATAGTACCAGATTACAAAGCAAAGTGTAAAATAAACATATACAAGCCCATTCTGATTGAATGAATAAATGAACGAAAGAATGAAAAAATAAACGTATTTGAGATAGATTTAGTACAGAGCAGAGGATAAGAGACAAATCTACCTTACAGAGATATCAAATAATCTATATAATCTTCTCTCTGCCAGTAGATGGAGCGTAATCTCCCCTCCTTGAGTGTGGGCTGAACTTGGTGACTGGCTTCCAAATAATTGAGTGATACGTCTATCTTTGCAACTGTGAATCTAAAATTATTCATAAATAAGAGGTTTATTTTAAATAGTTTAAGATTATATTCTAATTTAAAACTTCTGTTCATCAGGGAGTATTTGAGATCTTGCTGCCTGGGATATGCCATCACTTTGGCTCAAATAAACTCTTATAAAAAATAAATAAATAAAAATAAAAATAAAAACTTCTGTTCATCAAAAGATACTGTAAGAAAGTAAAATGCCACAAAGTAGGAGGATCGTTTAAACATTATTAACTCACAAATCATTAGTACTGATAACAGAGAAAGAAAACAAAATGGAGTAAACGTTATTAAGAAACTCACTTAAAATGGAACCAGGAGGACATTGAGGACGTGGCGTCTATACACATTTCATGTCTCAGTTCTCAGAACTGCTGTAAGCTGTTGACCCCTTACTAAACTCAGCTCATGGCCAAACTGCAAACATCTTAGATGGACATGTGCTACTTATCAGAATGGACATATATGGACTTTCAGCCTAGTATTAGCCCTGGCAACTAAGCGTGTGTAGGTTAGTGTAGCTGCTGCTATGCCAGCACCAATCACAAATCTTGAGGAAACAACCTGTGTAACCCTACAGGAATGGCTTTGTCCTTTGCCTTTATAAACCCCGGCCTCCTGTCTTTTCCTGGAACAGGTTTTAGGTTGCTATCAAAACTCATGTGCCCTAGATTGAAATCCTGACCTCAGACAAATGTTTGTAGTCTTCATTATAGTCTAAATTGTTTTGTTATTACTAGTAGCTAAAACATATAGTTATTAACAATTGATAGAAATCAGACAAAGAGAAAAACGGGTAAAAGATATTGACAAGCATTATACAAATAAAAGTGTTATATAAATCGTGAAGATACTCAAACTTACTACTTATCAGGAAAATTAAAATTAAAATCATAATTATATACAATTAGGCCTTTAGCAGATTGGTAAACAATAAAGGAGTTTAATGGCAAAGGTTGATGATAACCTGGAGTCCCTACAAATCATATTTTCCTAACGGAGGAGTTCATTGACAGAAATAATTTGGCAAACAATTTGGCGATTTCTGTTACATGAAATACGTGGATACTCTCTCACACAGCAGTTTCTTTCGCAGGTATATAAATTCAATGCTCACCATGAGTCGTAAGATTTACAAAAGCAAAAATTATTTGTCAATGCAGAAATTTATAAATAACATTGTTTTCAATCAAGACTTGAATAAATAAATTTGGGTTTTCATACAACTGACTATTGTTCAGTGACTAGACTATGAATAGATCCATAAATGTAGGTGTCTCCTACAATATAGTATTGAACAAGAAAAAGCAAAATGTGTAAGGCTTCCTATAGTATAATTCTATTTAACTAATATGCAAAAATAAGCAAATAAGTCTCAAAACTACAGTAGAAACCAAGATAATATTAAACAGACTACTCATATTAAGAATATGGATAGTTCTGGGGGTTAGGCATGGGATATGATCATGGAGAGCTTCCAAAGTTATTGTTAATATTTTATATCTAAAACTAAGTGGTGATATATAGTTATTTATTTATTTTTCTAAAGTCTCCTATATATTCTCCATGTTGTATAAGTGTAAAAGGAATTATAATAATAAAGTAAAGCAAAAGTAAAACCAGCCACACATGTGTTATACTTTTAAAATTCCTAATAATTCAGGAAGATAATCATTTCAAGCAAAATGTAAAAAATAATAACATATTGATTTACATTGAAGATCAAAAATAGGAAGGATAATTATGAACTGATTTAATAAGAAAACATTTATAGGTCAGTCTTTCTTCAAATGTGGAAAGAACCATCCCATGGAGTATACAGGCAGTGTCCGTGAAATTTTATCTCCCATGGGTGTACCATGTTTCCCTGAAAATAAGACCTAGCCAGACAATCAGCTCTAATGTGTCTTTTGGAGCAAAAATTAATAGAAGCCCAGTCTTATTTTACTATACTATAAGACCAGGTCTTCAATATACTGTAATGTAATGTAATGTAATGTAATGTAATGTAATATAATATAATATAATATAATATAATATAATATAATATAATTAATACAATATAATATTGAGTCTTCTATTAATTTTTGTTCCAAAAGACGCATTAGAGCTGGTGGTCCGGCCAGGTCTTATTTTCGGGGAAACACGGTATTTAAATTGGAAATAGTCCCTTGTAAGATTTCTGCTTAAACAGAGAAAGAAAATCCTGAAAAAATATACTGCAAAAAGAGGACATATTAAGAAAAAAGAAAAGATTTTAAACGTAGTGAACACAGAAACAGCCAGTTAAAGGTTTAAGCTCTTAGGCCCAAAGAATTTCACTTGGTTAACTACCGGTCACAGGAATAATAGCAATTATAATAGAACTAGACCTATATGCTTCTGCTATCTTCCCTAAAATGAGTGGGGTTTTGTTTTACTTTTGTCTGGGGGTGGCAGCAAAGTTATACTCAGAGACTGTCTTTGCCAGCACTTTAACATACATTCACTGTGGGAATTATAACAAAAATTTCGCAAGCCAATACCATACAAGTAATATCGCTTAATAAACTAAATAAAGAATCAACATACTCCAAACAAATGACAGATTAATTACACTATGGTTCTAGAAAACGGGAGATGAGCTGAATAAAGTTCAAATTTTAACAAAGGTGTACCTTTTTTGGGAGGAGTCACTCCAAAGAGATAGCGACCAACCTAGAACTTATTTCCAGCTGCCAGCTCAAAAGTAAAAGTCCCCTGTTGCCAGAGCCTGTTGCTAGGGAATTAAGAAGCTGTTTTTTGCAGGTGGGCTGACTTCCTTCATGCGGCCACTGCCAAAGAGTCTCCTTGGGCTATGGCAGGAGCTAAATCCCCAAAGATCTTCGGAGAGTTTTTAGGTTAGCATAGAGTCATCTCGCCCAAATCAAAACTCTCAAATAGTCCTCACAAACTCTCAGTATTTATACCTTAAATGTCCCTTTGCCACAGTTGCTTCCCTACATGTTCTCTTGGATAATAAGCCCACAGCTGGGCCCCTCATCAAATGGGCTTCTTGCTGACTCTTATCAAAGACAACAGATGCAGAATGATAACAACCAGGCACAATTTCATTTTTATATCAAAGCCACTTTTTTTGGTCTTTGTCATAAACGAGTGAATTAAAACAACTTCACTTAAGTCATAAACACAACTGGATTCAAAATTGTATTAAACTTATAAACAAGTGGTATTTAAAAATATTTAAGAGAACTGAAACAAGTCGCTAGATTAGACTGTCAACAAATTATATTGATTTGTTGCAGGTCATATAATTTGAGGAGAAACTTCGAGATCCTCATGGACCAGATCGTAGATTGCTTTTAGATAATGTCAACTAGATTTTTTTAAGGGCAATGAGAAGTTTCTTTAAAAGTTTTGAGGCATGGATTAGTTGTTTTCATTGTCACACTAAAGCATATGAGTACATTAAATAGTCACATTAAAATGTGAGTACATTTAATAGTTATTAAAAATACTTGTGTATGAATATTGTATTTTTGAGAATTTTACAGTTTAATAGGACTACACAACAATAAGTTTAATTATATTTCAAACTTTATGTTTGCCTGGTATCTTCTTTAGTAATACATTTCTTGATAATCTGTTTTTTTTTAATAAATTCATAAAGCCTTTTTGGATGGATTTTTATGTTCTCACTTTGCCACGTAGTAGTTCAGCTCAGTAAAAGTAACTTCACTTCAAACTGCGTAATAGTTTATAAATTTAGAAAGTGCTCTATTAGGCATGCTACTTAATTTTCAATAGATAAACATGGGGAAAATGATGAAGTTCAAGATATTTTCCATGTTTTGTGCCCTGAGCACTTGTTTGCACAGTGGGGATTTATCTGTGTAGAGATTAATTTCTCAGCACAGAGGCTGTAGGGAAATGTTTCCTTGAACAAATCTACTCTCGTTTAAAAGTGAGAGATCCATCCCCAGGTGTACTTTAGTTCAGCATGTGTGCATATGCCAATGAATGGCTGAAGTCATCAATAATTACATATAGGGAATCCTGGGGGAAATGTTAAACATATTCACTTGAAGATATAAATAGCAACAGCAAACAAGTTACAACTGACCAATTTTTCACTCAAGAAGTGACTTATATATAAGTTATTAGGAAACAAATTATTGCCTTGGATGATATTTCATCATCCAACTGGTTTTACATTTTAGATTTTCTAAGCATATACAGCTCAACAGAGCCTATGTTTGCTTGGGCCTCTGGAAAATTATGTGAGTAATAAAAAGCAAAACAAAGTGTAAAGTGCAACTACTTTAAAAATTGTTTTTCATTTTATCTGATGCAAATATGCTCATTAAAGAATATTTAGAAAATGTTGCTCAACAAGGAAAGAAATTAAGATACCTGTGTCCCATGCCCCCAACCAGAGGTAACCACTGAAAACAACTGATAATATTGTACTGGGTACATGTACAGTTTTTTCAACATCTTTCTCTATTTCAACATCTTACATATGTATGTGTATGTAAAGCATGTGTATGCCTTCTAAGGATACTATAAAGAATGTATATTTTTGGAGTCTATTTTAAGCATTTTTAAGAAAATATTTAAAATATTCATTATAGAAAATGAGCTGAAGCTAATAGCTTTTATTTTTCCTGTATTTAACACTGAAGAGGATTAACTGTTGTTATATTAGTAGATGTCAAACACCATGGCTAAATTTAAAAATAGAAAATGTTTTATGTACTGTGATTTTCAGCTACATGTGTCAGTTTGAGTGAACTAACATTTTCCCTCAAATAATGCAAACATTTTATCAACCTCTAAGTGGTTTCCTCTTTGATTAAATGATCCTATACTCATTTTATATACATAGCAGCAGTGAAATTTCTCTCTAGCTGTTTAATAGTAATGGAATTTAAAATGCTCCATTCTTCAATTATTAGTCAACCTATATAATAACCTAGATTTTTGTATTAGACAACTATAACCTGGTTGGATCATTCACAATTATACTTCAAAACATTTCACAGAAAGTAGAAGAATGAGTTTATTTTCTGAAATGATGGTTTAAGTACATGATTGTTCAAGGTCAAGGAAAACAAAACCACTTTGTAGATCAAGGTTTAGTTGGCGATGCCATTGTATTATAATTAAAAATTACTTCACATTACACCAATTTAATACCCCTCTTTAGTCCCCTCTCATTAGTTCACGTGCATTGTGAAGCTCTGTTTTCTACCCATCCTTCTCCTAGATGCTTATCCACAAAGAACATACCCTTGCAGTATTTAGAGTATCTTTATACTAAAGAAATTATTCATTATTTATCTGAAATTCACATTTAATTGTGCATCTTGTATTTTACCTCACAACCCTACACCTGACACAGAATGGGGAATTTAAGAGAACAATGAAATACTACTCTCCCATAAGAAAAGATGAAATAGTGCCATTCGCCACAACATGGATGGATCTTGAGATTATTATGCTAAGCGAAATAAGTCAGACAGAAAAAGTCAAGAATCATATGATTTCACTGATACGTGGGATATAAAACCAAAAACAACAAAGGAACAAGACAAACAAAGAAAGAAACAAAAACTCATAGACACAGACAATAGTGTAGTGGTTACCAGAGGGTAAGGGGTGGGGGGGGCGTAGAAGAGAGGAAAGGGGGTCAAATATACGGTGATGGAGGGAGAACAGACTCTGGGTGGTGAACACACAATGTGATATACATAGATGATGTATTACAGAATTGTACACCTGAAACCTATGTAACTTTACTAATCATTGTCACCCCAATAAACTTTAATTAAAAAAAAAAAAGAGATGACTTCTCAAAGAAATTATCATTTAAAGGGGAAACCAAGAGTATAAATTAGGAATTAAGGAAAAGATGTAAAAAGGCAAAAATATCTAAATAGATGGACTCAAGTGGGAGAGAAAGTATTGCATGTTTCTGTAACTTAAATATGTTTTTTTGTTGCTGTAACAAAAAAATGGCAAGAAATGAATTGGGAACAAGCACAAAATTGCAAATAAGGCATTTTCAAGATGAAAGAGTAGAAGGAAAATCAAGCTTAAAGAGAAAGTGAAACCTACAGGGAGAAATTCTATTTTCCATTTGTCATATGAAAACCATAGTTTTCAAGTATGTATAGGCCATTCTGTGTTAGTCCTTCTAAGAAGGCCTAGTTACAAGTTTTTATCTCGTTAAGAAATGAGTAAATGATAAATGAGACTTATGTTGATATATAAAATATAACTACCTTAAATATTCTGTTTCCACTACTTGATTATTTATATATTAATGAAATTATCCTAAAAGTGGCTCATAGATCCTCTCAGTGAGCAGACCCATGGGTGTCCATTTACTCCAGCGATTAGAACTCCACTTGTGGTAAATAATACTTAAAGAAAATAGTCTGTCTTTTTGTGTTCTCTTAAGTATATCAACATTGGAAATGTTTAGGTCATAAATGTTGACTTCCTCCTTGTGTCAACATTTTATCTAATAAAATAGCTTTGCCTAGCAAAGGAAAAAAATCCTGCACTTAACAAATCAGCAAAACTTATTGAGTTTTTATTCATGACAGAATATTTTACACATTGAAGAAAGTGCCACCCAACACGAGAAAAGCTAAGTAAATTAAGTGACCATCCATGAAATATCCCAATTTCTAGGAAGGGAATTTTGTGAAATTGGTATTTCCATTCTTAAGAATTATTGATTAAATTAGGCAAATTACATGACTCTTTTTTCGAGTTTATAGCAAAGATATGATTGAAACTAGATGGAAAGTGTTTGAATTTCACAGTGATAACTTTTCAAGCCTTAACATATGTTACAAGTTCCAAACAAATTGATAGATAAAATTTGAAATCAGACAGATGGAGATTAAATATCAATTTCATTGCTAATGATATAATATAGAACATGGCTTAAATTTGAGGTTTATTGGGTTTCAAAGTGACCCCCTACCCCCAAATTTTACTCATTCTATGAGTAACAAGAGAATCTGGATCTTTCAAGGACCCCCACATTACAGTAAAGGAAATTAATTCTGGAGCCCTGAGCACAGCTCTCTACAAAGGGCTATCTGCCATTTAATCCCATCTCCGAAATAAAAGAAATAGCCGTTTAGAGTGTCTGACATGTGAACAGAGGATGGAAATGTTCTTCCCATAGCTTTCTCTCCTGAGGAGTAGACCCTAATGGAATACTCAGCTCCTCAAAAAAAAAAAAGTTCACTGTGCATATCTTTAACTAGACGGCTCTAGAAGACATCCAGAAGGCTCTCTGGTTTAGAGGGGGGTTACCAGAAGTTCCATCATGGCCCCATTCTGTATTTAACCATTGCTTCCATACTACTTTCTTCTCTCAAGAATGCAGAGTTAAGCCAGGTAGCCACTAACAATATTTTTAATCAAGGGATAACATTTTCATTTTGACACATTGCAGTTGTTTGTTCCCAACTATTTTGCTAATGTGAACAACTCATTCTATTTATCAAGAAAAACACTCTGGTGCTTGTGTGGGTTTTATAGGTGCCAGACATTGTTGACTTTTCTTCCTCTCTTCATTCATTGCTTATGTTCTGTAAATCAAACCCAAAAGAGTGAGTGGTGTGGCAGTCTCTTCAACAGTAGGTTGAATGTATTTGAGAAATGGCATGATATCTATGTATCATCATTGATTCTCCTCATTTCCCAAGCAGAATAAGTCCTGCACAGCAGATATTCCTGGATTTGAAATCTAACGAGAACACACTGCCTAGTTCTGGGAACTTGGATGGAAACACAGGGAGCCTGAAGTTTTGTTGGGTTACAAAATTCCAGGTGGTCTAGTCTACGAAATAGGAAACAGCACGGTGAGTAGTATTGGAGATATTACTGTAAAATGTGTGTTCTTCTTTAAGGTAGTTCCTATTTTCCTAAGAACTTCTTAGGGTTTGTGTGCCTTACAGGCATAGAAAGTTTTTCATAGATTTAAAGAAAACTACAACTAAGATTTCCATGCACTTTTATACTGCACAAATTGCACTCCTCTAAGCAGCTTTCAGCCAAGAGGCATGCATTCCATTCCTTAGTGATAAATTTCTACTTCACTGCCTTCAGCTAATATTATGGAGCTCTTTCTAAATTGGATACAGGGCTTAGCTATCAGAATCCCCAGATGCACCAAGCCCTTGAAAAATGATGAGAACTTGAGGGTAGGTGGCAGGAACTGACTCTTTCTCTCACTGGCTAATTATTCTGGCTTCTGAATTCCTGAAAATGCCAAGCTTACTACAAATTGCTTATTTAAATTTATTTTATAACCATCATCCACCAAGAATTTGTCATGTTTTTTAGGTATTTGCTTACATCTTTGCTTTCTGAGAGTTTTCAGTTTTGTTCCTAATAATCATATAAAGTCAATTATTTCATTTTGGGCATTTGCATCCTCAATTTATAAGGACCAATGAGTACATCAAAACACCTAGACAATTTATTACTTCCCATATCTGTTGATAATCTATTGATGCTAAAGTATTTGTACAGTTTTGATAAAAGTGAAGTCTTTATACCATGTTACTCCGAAAATAAGACCTACCATGAAAATAAGCCCCAGTTAAGATCGTCAGTCAGACACATTTGCATGTCATGATGATGTTCCAGAAGAAGATGACATGACTGTATTGAATAAATGTAGATTGCTGTACATGGAAAAATAAGATATTCTCTGAAAATAGACCCTGATGCGTTTTTTTGAGCAAAAATTAATAAGACTCGGTCTTATTTTCGGGGAAACATGGTAATCTGGACAAAAGAATGTTTGTTCAGGATAATACATTAATAAAAACTACCTGCCCAATACTTCTATTTTTCTAAACATGATTAAGTACAGACAGAGCCAAGCTCAAGAAAACTATGGTGCTAATATAGTGTGACTTCCCTAATCTCTCCTATCTATAAATACTCCCACAGTAAACTTCAGCTGATGTCCCGTGCTTGTCTCTTAAAATTAAATAAGAGTTTATTAATGATTGTTTAATTAAATCAAATAAAAAAGTGGATATAATATTTTTCCCTTTTTTGACTAATATGTGCTTCTTTTTGTCCCTATCCAACACAAAATTTCATAATTTGCACCTTTGTCATGATTTTTATTATATTTTCCTAATTTTGATGGATCACTCTAGTCTACTCCCTTCACCACCACCCGACACCCCCATACAGTGCACAGACCTTGAAAAACTTTTCTTGCCTTTTATGACACCACACTGTCTTGGTTCTGCCTCCACACTTCCACTAATCAGGGTCTTGGCTAAAACACATGATGCATTCCCATGGTGGATAATTGACAATAATTTAATTAAAAAGCTAATAAAAAGAATGGACAAAAGACCTGGAATGATAAGGAAACTTACCTGTCCCCTATTTCCCCCACCAGTGTCTAATATCATCTAGGCACAATGAGGACACAGAACACAAGTCAGGAAGAATGCCACAGCAATAAATTTCCTGACCTTACTATCCTCCTCCCATCTGATCTCCATTTGTTGAAGTCAAAGGGAAGCCAGAGTGCAAGCCAATCCTGTTTAAGGTATAGTTTATTACCCCAACAAGGATGTTTTTGAGAATGGCTAAGTATGCTGTTCGATATTAAACTGAGAGGAGAGCCAAGATAACAGAGAAGATAAACACTATGCCTCCTTCCTTCCATGAACACATTAAAATTATAACTAAATTATAGAATAAACAACCTGGAAAACTACCTGAATTCTGGCTGAACAGAAGATTTACAACTAAGGATACAAAGAAAAAGCAACATTGAAACTGGAAAGAGGGATGGAGATGTGAAATAGTTTCCCCAAAAACTTCCATGTGGCAATTGAGAACCAGGAAAAATATCTGGGCCACAGAAGTTTCCCATGAAGGAACAAGACACCCCAACCCCACACCAGCCTCTACATCCCAGAGTATCAGTGCCAGGAAGAGGAGCTCCCACAATATCTGACTGTGAAAAACAGTGGGGATTCCAATCATATGGGTAGGACAGAAGGCTGTGGCAAACCCAGATGTCCTCTTAAATGGCCTGCACACCAACTTTCTCACTTGCAGGCACTAACCTTTGTCTGTGACAGAGGGACAGAAACTTGGAAGGGATGGGAAACAAAAAGGGGCAGACTGAAGTGTGTGGCTGTCTGCCCCCCCATGCCCTCCAGACTGCAGGACAGTCACTATTTCCCCTGTGTGGAGTCCTCCTGCATTGCAGCCAGCAGGTGGGCACCATATTTCCTGTGTTGAGCCCTCCCCAAAGGCCAAATCTGAATCTGATAGGCCTGGTGAGTTCTGCTGCTCCACTCTGTTGACTCTGCTGGTTCTCTGCCCCAGCCAACTTGCCCAAAAACTGGAGGCAATTTCTCTGAGAGCATCTAGCCCCACCAGAATTGCACTCTTTTCTGAAAAACTATCAGAGATCACAGGATCAATGTGGGCAGTAGCTGCCTGCCCTTGGTGTGCTCTGAGACTTTTGCTGAGTTGCTTCAGGCTCAGCTCTGGCACCAAACCAGTCTACATTAACTTGTTAACCACAATTCTTCCCACTCTAGTGACTCCCTGATACCCTACCTCACCAAACTCATATACTGCATGAGGCTTTATCAGGAGCTAAACCATAAGAGAGTCAGCATGTGGCAGCAGGCCTTGGGGTGTCCTGGCTTTTTGCAGAGTTACCCCAGACCCAGTATTAGTGGCAGCCAACCCCAGTTCACAGCATGACCTCTCCCACACTCCACCAGAGTTAGAACAGGCAGGAACAACTGTGGATTGCTTTGTAGCTCCTACCAGGTAGTCCCTGGCTGGTCACAGGCAGTGGGTGACCTGGGCTTGCACCAAAGCCCTAGAACTAACATATGTGGAGGTTAGCTTCAGACCACAGAAGAGCATCACCCAACTAGCCCCCAAAACTGACCCACACAAAGGGTGATCTCAACAAGCACCAGAGTCCACTGGGGAGAATCCCACTCAGTGAGATAAGTCCCACTGCCCAGCAGCCTGTAAGCTGTGGATGTGGCCAAACCCCACAATCAATCAGACTGAGAGACAATCCCACCAACTGATGTGCTAATAGCAATCCAGACTCAATTATAACAGGAGAGCACACACAACCCACACAATGGACACTCCTGGAGCACCTAGAGTAAGTGACCAGGGAGACTGTGCCAGAAGTCTAACCATAGAGTACCTATTACATAAGGCCATGTGGCCAAGACTGAGAGACATAGCAGATTTACCAAATATATGGAAACAAACAGAGAGACAGCCAAAATGAGGAAACAAAGCAACATATCCCAAATGAAAAAAACAGGAGAAAACACCAGGAAAAAAAAAAAATGCAGTCAAGAAACCTACAAGATATTAAGTTCAAAACAATGGTTATAAGGATTTCCGAGGAATTTAGTGAATACTTCAACAAATAGATAGCAAACATAAAAAAATACAAAGAAACCATAAAAAAAGAACAAGTGAAGAATAAGTGAAATAAAGAATGTACTAGAAGGAATCACCAGCAGTCTAGATGAAGTAGAGGGTCGAATCAGTGATTTGGAAGACAAACGAGCAGAAAACACTCAATCAGAATTGCAAAAATAAAAATGAATTAAAAAAAAAAAGAGAGAGAGACTAGTTTAAGAGACCTCTGGGACAACATCAAGTGTAACAACATTCATTTGTATCATAGCAGTACCAGAAGAAGAGAGAAAGCAAGGGGCTGAGAACATATTTGAAGAAACAATGATTGAAAACTTTCTTAACCTGGCCAACGAAATAGACATACAGGTCCAGAAATCACAGAGAATCGCAAATAAGATGACCAAGATATATTATATGAGGTAATTAAAATGGTAAATGTTAAAGACAAAGAGAGAATCCTAAAAGCAGCAAGAAAAGGTAACTCGTGATTTATAAGGGAGCTCCCATAAGATTGTCAGCTGATTTCTCAACAGAAACTTTGCAGACCTATAGGGTTTGGTACAAAATATTCGATGTAATGAAGAGCAAGGACCTACAACCAATATTATTCCACCCAGCAAAGTTATTATTTAGAATCAAAAGACAGATAAAGAGCTTCCCAGACAAGAAAAAGCTAAAGGAGTTCATCACCCGCAAACCAGTTTTACAATGAATGTCAGAGGAACTTCTTTAAGATAGAAAAAAAAATAAAGAAATCAAAGTTATGAATAATAAAATGCCATTAGCTACATGTCTATCAATAATTACTTTCAATATAAATGGATTAAAGTCTCCACTCAAAAGACATAGGAAGGCTGAGTGGATAAGAAAACAAAACTCTTACATATGCTGCCTATAAGAGAATCACTTTAGATTGAAAGACACACAGAGATGGAAAGTAAAGGGGTAAAAAAAGATATTTCATGAAAATGGAAATAAAAAAAAATTTTGAAAGCTGGGGTAGCAATACTTATACCAGACAATATAGACTTTAAAACAAAGGCTATGACAAGACACAAAGAAGGACCCAGTAATTCTCCTTCTGGATGTTTATTTGAAGAAACTCAAACGCTACTTCAGGGGGACATGTGCATCCATATGTTCAATGTAGCATTGTTTATAATGGCCAAGATGTGAAGGCAGCCTTGGTGTCTGTTGATGAAAGAATGAATAAAGAGGAGGTGGGACACATATACAAGGAATATTGCTCAGGCATGGAGGGGAATGGACTCTTGCCATCTGCAGCATAATGGCTGGACCTGGAGGGTATTGTGCTGAGTGGAGTGTCAGACAGATGCAATGTGATTTGGCTTATATGTGGAATCTAAAGAACAAAATAAGCAAACAAAACAGAAACAAACTTATAGATACAGAGAACATATTGATGGTTGCCAGATGGCAGTGGGGTTTGGGGTGAGTGAAAAAGGGGAAGAGATTAAGAAATAAAAATTGATGTTACAAAATAGTCATGGCGATGTAGGATATAGCATAAGGATTATAGTCAATAATATGGTAATAGCTACGTATAGTGCTAAGGGGGTACTAGACTAGTCATGGGATCACTTCTTAAATTACATAAACATCTAGCCACTATGCTGTACACCTGAAATTAATGTAAAATAATATTGAATGTCAACTGTAACTGAAAAATTAAAAAAGGGGAAAAGGAGAAGGTCAATATGTGGTCCAAATTTCCAGGTGTAAAACAAGTAAGTCATGGGGATGTAATACACAGCATAGGGAATATAGTCAATAATATTGTGATAAAGTGGCATGTTGTCAGATGGTTGCTGGACTTATGGTGATCACTTCTTTAGGTATATAAATGTTGAATAACTATTGTGTACAACTGAAACTAATGTAATAATGTATGTTAGCTATATTTTAATAAAAATCTTCAAATAAATTTTAAAAAATTAAACTGTGACAGCAGACATAAACTGGTCTTCAGACTTTGGTTCTGGGATACAAGGCAGTCTTAGGATACTTGCATGAAAAGTGGGCATGGAGGGGCAAATATGGAA
The DNA here is from genome assembly GCF_036562045.2 of Rhinolophus sinicus. NCBI lineage: Eukaryota > Metazoa > Chordata > Mammalia > Chiroptera > Rhinolophidae > Rhinolophus > Rhinolophus sinicus. Next base: position 20,836,468 of record NC_133751.1, read on the forward strand.
TATTCAGCTCAACTTCTCTGTTCATCTCCCCACATCTCCAAGTGTTTATTTTCATATGTGTGTTCCTACAACTTTGGTATTTCCAGAGAAGTGTCCCTGGCCAACATGTTACCTCACTTTATATCTTTCCTAGGATGACTTACATATTTCATAGATGTTATTTTATTTTTCAGGGATCTTCAAACTCATATCCTACTAATGAAATACACTAGAGTTATCCCATAGTAATTGTGTAAATGTCTCATTGTTTTCTTGTAAATATTAAACTTCTTTTATAAGATATTATTCTGTTGTTGGTATCACTCTCCACCCAAGCCACAAGTCTTATATATGCACAGGGTGCCAAAAAATGTATATACATTTTAAGAAAGGAAAACTCTATTAAAATTGTAGTACTTAATATATACTGATAACAAAAGATGAATAAAAGTCACGTTTGACTTCTGCAATTCCAAGAGGTGCTCAAAGTGGTTACCATCAGCGTCCAGACACTTCTGATTATGGTGAACTACTGCTTGAGCAATGTTGACCAAAGTGCCCACTTGTATACATTTTTTTGTCACCTTCAGTATATAAAACTCTTCTCTTGTATATCTGATAACCAAACAGTCATCAAGTTCCTTCGTCCAAGCAATCAATCAATCTTTGTTTACCTCTTAAATATCTTAAATGTATTTCCTCTTTTCTATCCATACTATCAAGGCCCTGGTCCATGTGCCCTTGTTTCCAGAAGGTTTAAACGGCCAATTGTGTCTTATGCATAGAGGTCAAGATCAGGATGATTGGTAGAGTCATTAGATTTGGTACCATTGAGATCTCTGCAGATATATGAGAGACTAGTTTTAGCAAAGGTGGGACAATCCTGAAGTTTTTTAACAAATGGATGATGAGGACTTGAAGAAAATGGGTATGACTGTAAGATGTTGGAAAGAGGGAAAAGCTCAGCTTGATGTGATAAAATGTCAAAGGAAAGTTTGTCTGTATTTTTGGTTTTGATATTTTTGAGGATAGGAGAAACTTTTTTTTTTTTTTTTTTTTTTCCCAGTTTATGATAAGTAGCCAAAGTGAGAGAACATTGTTGGGGCAGGTGGGGTAGGAAGCAACAAATGATAACATTAATGAAGCAGGATTTAGGGAAGGATTTTAAGAAGTAGATCTGGGAAAATTAAGGTTTAGTTGACAATTTTTACAGAGATAAAAATAAAGAGAAAACAGAAAAATTTTAGGGTCAAAAGGAAAGAAATAAAATTAATGATGATTTGCACAATTGCATACTATTCCATGACGTGGATGAAGTATAATTTACTTAGTCATCCTTTGATTTTTTAATATTTCAATACACCTTGTGTTGTATAGTTTCTTTGTCTTTTTTTTCAGTCATTATGGAAAATGTAGTGATAAATATCCTTACATATACAGCCACAAATAAAAGTAAATTTAGTTTCAAGGGATAGAGTCATAGAATATATTTGATAAGTAAATATACATACATACATACATACATACATACATACATATATATATATATACACATATATATACATACATATATATATACACACACACATATATATATGTATATATATATGTATGTATATATATGCTAAGGACAAACTTATAGTAAATGAGTGCTCTAAGGTCTGTTTTTCTTCATTCTTCTATATGTATATGTATATACATATATGTGTGTGTGTGTGTGTGTGTGTGTGTGTGTGTTTAGTTCTTATTTTAATATCTTTCTAAATGATTTGAAAAGTTTGCAACCATTCCCATTATTCATCCAGTATAATGGAAACTTTGTAACCTTTTACCAACATCTCCCCATTTCCCTCACCCCTGGCCCCCAGCCCCTGGAAACCACCATTATACTCACTGCTCTTATGAGTCTGACATTTTTCAGATTCCACATATAGGTGATACCATGCAGTATTTGTTTTTTTGTGTCTAGTTTATTTTAGTTAGCATAATGTCTGCCATGTTCATTAATGATGTCACAAAGGATAGGATTTTTTTCTTCTTTGAAGTTAAATACATTCTGTTACATATCCATGTACCATATTTACTTTATCCATTTAAGTGCTCACTATGCTCTCACTTATACATTCACTTGTAACAATAAATGCAAAATTGAATTTATTTTTAATTCATTTTTAGTATCCAAACATAATTGATGTGTTTTGTAGTATATACCAGTTTTCAAAGACTTTTTTATTTTGTTTCAACTTTTTAAGAACCAAAATAATTGGCAAATGTAACTATGCTAATTGTCCAGATAACAGAACAAAGTTGCACAAAATTTGTAACATTTATCCATGATCATTCAGTTAATGAATGTTAGAACTTGATTTTCAGTCCATCTCTGAATATAAATCCAGTGAACTTCCAATGAAATCTTATATTTCCAAGTTTATAATTATATTTTACATCTCCTGTCAACATATATTGCCTGAAAGCACGAAATGTATTTCACACTTTCATTCATATTCAATAATGATTTGTTTCAGGAACAAGTAACTTTTAGAATTTGAAAATAAAACATAAGTAATTTTTAAAATATTGATAGTTCATTAAAACAATTTTCAATAGGGTATTACCTATAGATTTTTATTTTAATTATTTTTCTTTTTACATTCAGAACGTATTTTAATTAGAAAAAAATCTGCTGTTGCAAAAGAAGAATCATAGTGTATCTTGGTCTGAATGATTCCATAGCTCAGAAAACTGTTTTACTGTCAACTTATGAAAAAAACTATATTAAAAAAAAAACCCTGAAAAAGTATTTTCCCTTTTAAAATAGCCCCAGATATTTCCTAATTCCATGAAAACATAAAACTTATAGTAAATGAGTGTGCTAAGGTCTGTTTGTATTCATTCTTCTATTTGAAAGTTTGGTCTATGTATTATTTCTTCTTAAGATTTATTTGATGGCATGTAAAATATTGATGGTATAGAAAAGACATACTAATGAAAAGCACTGAATTTGAGCTTTAGGAATTTGCAAAAGAAAGTGCAGCCTCATGAAAAGTATTGTGAATTTTGAATCAGATCAATTTAGGTATTAACCATGGATCTGCCAATTGTTAGTTTGGCCATGTTAGGTACATTGTTTAAACTTTCTATGCCACCTGGTCTCTGTTGGAAATACGTTCAGCTGCATATCACAGAAACATCATCAAATAAACAAAAGTTGCTTAAACAGAACACAGGTTTATGTTGCTTACCATGTGTAGAAGAGTTTCCAGGCCTCCCCCTCAAGGCTCTGTGACAGGAAGGGCAGGGCCTGGCAGAGGAATGAGAATAAGACAAGGTAAAGATTCCTTTCTTGAAAAAGGGAGAACTCCAGAGGTACCCAACCACATCTGCCATGCAAGAACCAGTCATGATGAGGGAGGAGGGCGGGCGGGGTCGACATACTGCAAGGGAAGCTGAGATATCATGCCTTTGAGTGGGTACTTTGCTCTCCATCCAAGTGACATTGTGGTCCTAGGAGGAATGGGAAAATGTAAGGTGAACAATATTCAGAGCCAGCCTTACAGGCGATCTTCCACTGTAATTGGGAATGCAAATTTCTGGATCATAAAAATGAAATGAGGATTATTTAAACAAGAATTTTAATTCCTTAAGTATATAATTTTCAAATGGCAACCAGAAGTTTTAACCTTATAAGTGTTTTATTCATTATAGAATATGTCTCAGAGATTGAAAAAGGGAGGAAAGCGAGGTTTAATAAAAACCTACAAAACTTATATCACTAAATTGAACAGGTTTGAAGTTTTTATAATTTACTTATTTATTCAACAGTTGTTTTTGTGGGTTTTTTTTTGTTTTGTTTTGTTTTCTGTTTTTTGTTTTTTATTGAATGCCTGTATATGCTAGGCATTGTAGGCCTTGAAGATACAGCATTGAACAAAATCAGAATCTATCCCTGACTTGTGGATTTTATCTTGTAGTTATTCTCACATTGTTTTATGTATAATCAAGTTTCCTCAAAATAGTATATAATTTCACATACATTTCCTAAATGTAGATGGCTCTGCTTCTAGACTCTATCAAATCGTGTTGTCTTAGACAGGTTTTATTAAAATCTGATAAGTGAAAAGTGATTATATCATCTGAATGAGTTTCCTGTTGCTGCTATTACCTGTTGCTGCTGATAACAAATTACCAAAAAAGTCGGTGGCTTAAAACAACAGAATTGTATTCACTCACAGATCTAGAGGCTAGAAGTCCAAAATCAGTATTGTGGGGCTGAAATCAAGTGTTTAGCAGGTATCACTCCTTGCTGAGACTCTCAGGAGAATCCATTGTTTGGAATGTGACATTTCTTGACTTGTGGTCACATCTCTCCTTAGCCTTAGTGGTCAAATTTTTTTAAAGTCTCCCTATACTTCCCTCTTATAAACATTCATGGGACTGTACTTGGGCCCACCTGAATAATTCAGCATAATCTCTCCATCTCAAGGTCTTAATTCAACGACATCTACAAAACCCACTTTTTGTGTGTGTGATATAAGATAACACGCACACATTCCAAATGTAAGAATATGGATATCTTTGGAGTCCATTACTTATTCTACTACCTCATTGTTTTAATTTAAATCGGCTTGTTGAGATTGCATTTCTTTGTTTTTATTTTCTAGTTTTTCTTCTTTATGAATTGCATGTCATACCTGTGGATTAAAAAAAAAAAAGAGGTTTTATAGAAAGTAACCTCACAGGGTGATCTGATCATTAATTCCTAACTGGGCAGGTCATGGTGGGTAGTCACACCCCAGGCATATAACTTCCTTAGTGAAACCAGCCCTGCCCCTTTTTCTTGGGCATCAAGGTTAATACATCTTTGTAATACCCAACACGAATACCCCTGGAAGCAGGTATTAACACTCAAGAAAGCACATAATGTTAACTATTCTTTAAATCAATCCCCACCTTGCTTTCTCCAATCTTTCTCCTTAATTTCAAGTGCATAAACGAAGCTGCAAAACTGTTAATCACCAGAGCATTTGAGATATTGCTCCCTGTCATATGTTGTCACTTTGGCTCAAATAAACTCAGAAAAGTCCTCTACATATTTAGATATTTCTTACATTGACATGTTAATGACTTGTATTCAGTTTTTTATTGCTATGACCTTTTTTTTTTTCTTACATGTTAGGGATTTAGAACTTACCATATGTTGCAAATACTGTTGATTTTTTCCTTTCTATTTTGTCTTTCAACCTCTTATGAATGTTACTATGCACAGCTTTCAGAGCCTGACTACCTTGGTTCAGATTTTCTCTCCCCCTTGCTAGTTGTGTGACCTTAAGAAAGTTATTAAAAAAAAAAAAAAAAAAAAAAAAAAAAAAAAGAAAGTTATTTAAACTTAGTATTTTTCAGTTACTCCACTTTTTATTAAAATATTTTGTCTTATTATATTTTCCTAGTAACACAGGTAAATCTAAGGCAAGAGTTAAATGTGACAATGTTAAAAATGTGCTAAATGTGTTAAATAAACAGGATAACTTAGACTGAATTTCCCTTAGATTCATGGGTATAATTTCATGTTTTAAATAGTCACTAATAAAATTAGTATATTCCAAAGTTACCTTAATTCAAATTATTTAGAAAATACTCATTCAATACAGTAAAGATTGAAGTAAAAGGCAAGCTGTTTTCTAAACATTACATAAATGATCAAAATAATTTGTTAGAAATGATAATAATTATACTTATAATTTGTGTAAATATTATAGAGGATCAAGTTTTTTATTAAGTCATGTTTAAGTCATGTATATCTCTATAACCCCTTACTAATTTCTGCTTCAATATATGGTTAAAGTGTCCATTAAATAATAACTAATTTGTGTTTCTAAATATGCTTTATTGATTTTTTTGTCCTTAATTACAGCAATAACAATATTGTCAAAATAGCTCAACTTAATTATTAGTTATTTAATTCACTTGTAATATTTTTACAAATAGTATATTAAAAATAACAGCACCAAAAAAAGGGACCATGCAAACTATTAGGGATATGTACATTTAAATTACTATTTCATATCATTATAAAGAACAAAATTTAAATATATACAAAACATATGAACAAACAAATTGGATAAAAGAAAAAGAGTGCCTCTAATATAATAAGAAAGAAAGAAAGACAAAAGTTCAGAGAATTAATTCCAATAAACTCAAAGTAACTGCCTGGAGCACTTTGAATCACTGGCTAGTTTTACTCTTTGCATATTTTTTCGCCCAATAAAAAAAAAATTGAAAGTGCAAAACAGCCAACGACCAACTACAATTTAAAAAATAATAATAACCTGTAAGTCCCTGTGATAGTAACATAAACCTTGGTAACTAACTTTCTTCTAGAACAGGGCTCCTCGCCACTACTGACATTTTCGGACAGATGATTCTCTGTTATGGGGGCTGCCCTGTGAATTTGGTGATGTATGAGGCATCCATGGCCTTAATCTACTAGATGACAGTAGTACCCCTTTCCTTAACCACTTATGACAACCAAAACTGTATTCAGACATTGACAAATGTCTTCCCAAGGGAAAGTCACACCTTTGAGAACCATTAATTTAGAAAATAGAGTTTTGCCATTCTAAACAAGGATCTGAAAATGAAAAAATTGACATAATTCTGTTAAATCAGAGGTTGCTTACATAATTTATACTATTATTTTTCAGATTCCTGAAAGTGAAAGCCAGTACATCGTATTTCCTGGCATTGCTAAAAAAAAACAAAAAAACAAAAAAAAAAAAACATAAAAGTTTAAAGAAATTATCGATGTTTAAATCTTGCTTTCTTTAATTTACATCTTTGAGAGCTGTGGATAGTTATGAAGGGATGTATTTAATAAAAAATAATGTCCTGATAATTTGAGGCAAGATTGTGTTTCAGAGAAAATATTAGTAATTAGCAATGTTTATTATTTCAACACCATAACCTAAAATATTTCTTTAAAAGAGAATAAATTATTTACAATCTCATATAACATAAACCAAGAAACCTAAATAAAAGTGGTACCTATTTTAATAAAAGTATTTGCTTGTATTCAGTGGATTTATTTTCTTTTGGAATGCGTAATTTTCCTCTGCTTCATGGTTCCTGCCCAGAACCTGGCCTTTTCCTGTTCCCTCTCATTCTTTCCCAGGGGACAAGGTGTGACTTCCCCGATTGGTGGGGAAGAACTGAGCCCGGACAGATCAGCCTCTCGTCTCTCCACCTTTATGCTGATCATCTTACCTGCAAGCATGGACACTCTTCCCAACATCCTAAAATATACAATGTGTGGAGTAGACTTGTGATTATCCAGCTGTGTCAATGATTGGCTGGATATGTATCAAGTTCAGAGGTGATCTATTTGTAAGCAAAGATGTTCACCCAGAAAAAAAGTCAAAAAGTTGGTCTCCATTTAGCTGGTGCCAGTGTCTATCAACTGATTTTGAACATGGGTTACAGAAAACACAGTGTTATGCAATGAATTTCAAGTGATTTTTATAAAGCTTGTTATCCTAACCGGAGCTGCTAGATGAGAAACATTCGATTGTGCCCTTATTAATGTAAGGATCGAAAACAGGATTGCTTATTGGAAATAACTGAAAATAGCATTTTTATGTCACTATATCTTTGAGAAACTCATAATTACATTTTTTAAGTAAGAATATGGTGATGTGCTGTCATACCAAAATGGGTTGCTTTAAATCAAGACATATGTATACCGGCAATCACATATCTTGTTGACTTTTTTTTTTTAATGATCCATACAAATAAATTGCTCTTCATTGAAAGAAAACAGTGGAAAATATGTATTTCGAATTCCATTGTCTTAGCTAACCCGGTCAAACAAATGTAAGTTTGAAACTTAGTATTATAAAGTCATTGTATGCAGTTTGTATTTAACTATATTATCTTTCGGTATTTCCTTTCTAAATTATTAGCTGGGTCATTTTTGTGATGATATAGTAATAGCAATACAGTTGATCACAACGAGAACTACTATGGAGCCCTTACAATCGTGCTTGTCACTATTCCACTCATTGGGCCTCTATTAGCTCATTTACTATTCACACCAGCCCTGTAAAGTAAGTGCTATTGTCATCCTTTCAAGAAAACAGAGGCACTGAGAAAATCTTGATAATCTAAACCCAAAATTATAAGGAAATGTGCCTAAATACCAAAACAATGTGAGTGTTTAACTGGCACCCACAGACACAAGAGGAATACACACATTTCTTTATTACAAATAGAGGTGATACTACACAGATACTATGCAGGAAACAGTGCGGTCCTTACAGTTGGAGGAGCAGCACACCTGCTTCAGTGGCTTCACTGGCTTCACCTTACTAGGGAGAGATTCAGAGTGGCTTTCTACTCTTAATTAGCTCAAAGCTACTCTCTCACTTATGTATTAAGTAAAAGACAAATATACTTGGGCTTTGCCTTCACACACCCGGCTCAATTTACCACCTTCCACCCACATGACTACACCTTACATTAAGGTACAGAAAGCCACTGGAATAAAGATTTTAATCTTGTCATTATGAAGACTTCAATTCTTTGCCCATATTGGCGAGCAATAACTAACTGAAAATAGAATATTTTAAATGTGTATACAATGTAAATATGCATATTCATGGAAACCAAGGAACTTTTGCAGTTAAAAGGAGCTGCAATTTTATGTAGAACATACATAAAGCTCTCTTTCTCTACACTATTTAATATATGTGAATATTAGTCCATTACCAATATAATTTGATCCTTACTCTTCTTCCTAAATGAAAAGTTATGAAAATGTCCATTTTCATACCAACTAGCATATCATTAAGCTAAAAGCAAATTGAGAATTGGATTGAAACTATGATATAAAAATATTATAAATTACTATATTTATTCATATGTATTATTGCAACAATTTAAATTGTTTTCTATATCATATTGATGCTGAGACACAGGTAGTGTTTTAAATTATTTCTAGTAAAGATCAATTTATCTAATTTTTCACTATTTATTGCAAATTTGACAACATGAGGGAAGAGAAAACATCCCAAATGGAAAACAAAGTTTGTCTTAGTAACTATTTAAGAGAGAAAAAAGAGAATAAGTTTCACTATTTGAGTCCAGTTAATAACTATATTATCATGAATCATCAGAAGAATTGTGGGTATATCTATCAGTAGCCAAATTTCCGCCTATATCCATTGTTTCAAATCTTATTTAACAAAGAAAGATTTGTGTTTAATACTAGAACTTATAACCTATCTTTGTATTCATGAGATCAAAAAAGTGCAGCTGCCATGTGTTATATTGTAAACAGGTGTCATGCATTATTCAAATACTTTGCATAGTCTGTGTGTATTTAATTGAAAGCTTCCAGGTAAACAACGTATTATTCTATTATTCCCTGAAAACCAGGTAAATTAAATAATTCCCTGATGTAAAAATAACTGGGAAATGACTGATATCTAAAGTCCAACCTGTCAGATCCCACAGCACATCTGTATATAAAGCTACTCACTGAACTCCATGGGCATTTGACAAGTAAATTACGAAAACACAAATCAGTGAACACAGATGTTGGCCTTCTCAATTGTGATTAATTTTGAAATAGTTCTTCCTTGATGTAGATAGATGATATTGTGTTTCCCTTTTTGAGTTCACTAATGCTGATCTACTAACCAGAGCCATGTAAGAAATTAGGGCTCTTCGGCCATATATGGAGTACTGCTGACATTCTGAAAATTCAGGAGTGAATATCTAGAAATTTGGGAATTAAACCCTCCATTTTTGTAAAATATGTTTTTGATGTTGTCTGTCATGTTGAGTAGTGTTGGAAGTAAGTATTAAATAATTCAATAACTGGTCCTGCCTTGCTCATTTATTTACACAGAGACTCAAGAGTCCCTTCACGCTGAGCTAAAATGGACTGATTCCTACCGAGCCGCAAAGGAAAGACCCAGCATGCAGAAGAAAAATGATGTGACTCTGTTGAAAAGAAGTTTCACCATATTTCTATCTTGCAGTAAATCTCCACTTCTATCCAATATTTATTTTTAGTAAGTATGACTCCCAGGCACCAAAACCAGGTGTGCAAGAAATATCACCTGTCTTTATCTTCCAAATATCTAATGAATTTCAACTGGCAGCTCTATCCTGATGAACTCAGAAAACTGGGGGACTCCTTCCCATAGCCATCAGGATTGCATGCAATTGTGTAATTTTCAAAGTTCTAGAGCATTTGTCATCTAATTTCACAGAGATAACTGATTTTCCTCCTTTGCATGGTATTTTCAATTCTGCCTCCTCTATTCTGCTTCTGGTCCATATTCAAGAATCTGAAAATCTTGTGATTCTGGCTATGATTCTGTGTCCAAGAAAAGCATATGTCTCTCATTACCAGAGATCTTATCACCTTGCTTGGGAGCTTCCAGGAAACATGACTATTCATGTAGGAAAATGACCTAGTGGCCTGGGGTAACATCTACATAATATATGTGAAGCCCCTATAAAGAGAACTAGGAAGGTAAATAAAAGGCTACACGTGGGTATCTAAAACATTATCCAGCTACATTTTTATGCAGTACATTCACTGTAAAAATTTGTATTCCTTTCAGATGTACTTCTCAAGCTGGTTGGACTGAGATTTTTCTTGGTGAACAAAGCTAAAGTAAAAGCAGTTACCCAAGTTGCACATCTGGTTAGGGTTTTGTGTGTGTGTGTGTGTTTTATTTTGTTTTGTTTTTTGTTTCATGTGTGTGGTTTGGTGACAGAGATTAAAACTTGCCACATTATGACTGGCAATAGTAGAGAAATAGGTGAAGGTGATTGGTGTGGCTAAAAACTATTGGAGGGGTGTTATGGACTGAATGTTTATGTTGCCCCCAAATGCATATGTTGAAATTGAATTTCCAATGTGAAGGTATTTGGAGGTAAGGACTTCAAGAGGTAATTAGGTCATGAGGGTGAAACCCTGGTAAAAGAGATTAGTGCCCTTTCCAGAAGAGGCCAGAGAGTTATATCTCCCTCTTTCTGCCATCTGAGGATATAATGAGAAAATGATTATCTGCAAATGGAAGGGGGACCTCACCAGCACCCAATCATTCTGGCACCCTGATCTCAGACTTCTCACCTCTGGAACTGTGAGAAATAAATTTATATGGCTTACAAGCCACACAGGCTACGGTATTGTGTTATAGCATCTGAACTAACTAAGACAGAGAGCATCCATTTTATTTATTTAGATCATAAAAGAGGTAGGTATAGAGAAAAAGTCTGCACAGTTATCAGTTTTCTTTAGAATACCAGTCATACATTATGAGAACTAGTTATAATCAAATATTGAATAATACAAAAACTTCATCACCAAAATCTTCAGACTTACATTGTTTACTTTTAAGTAGTTCAAATCTCAAAGTAGGAAAAGTATTAACCACATGTTGACTTTTGGGTGCCCCTAGGGTAACAGCTTTTAGACTTCTAGACTGCCAGCCAGAAGAATAAAACCTTTCCAGACAAGCAAACAAATCACTGGAAAAAATTTGCTCATATGCACATCTGTTCCCTCTTTTCCTGAACAAACTTTGTTGTCTGGGAGGAAGTTAGCTCACTCCTTTTTTAGGATTTGGGGCTTTGCTTGAGTACAGGGACTTTCTGTGGAAAACATCTACATCTAATATCCACATGACTATTAGCGTGTCCACAGACTGACAAAGAAAAGGCTACTCCCCCTCCCTCAGCTATTTGAAATTTTGCCATGTGGGGTTGTAAAGAGCCATAAAGTAGAGAGTACAATTTTTGGATGTGGTAGAATTAAAGGGAGTGCTAGGATAAAATGGTATGAGCAAGATTTAAAAAAAAAAAAAGGGGGTAAAAAAACAATTTTAAATGTTTTCAACCTAGCTTGTCAAAAGCTATTTGAAATTTCAAAGGACTTTTTTTAAAAACTGAACTCCTATTTGATTTTCTGTATTACTTCTCATAACACAAAAAACATAATTTTGCTACTTGTTTAGAGAAGATTTCTTTCCTTAGAAATCAATTGAGTTGAATGAACAGATCTGGTCTTAACCATTATTCTTTGATAAGTCCTTCTATGATAGGATTTCTTCTACCTCTTGACTCACCTCACAAAAGAATTCTACCTTTAATATTACACACCATGAAAAAAACCCAAAAATCTCTCTTATAACTTTATATGCAATAATGCCATTCCTCCTACATGTATCGATTCCATTTCTTCTTCCTAAAAGGTCCTCCATCTCCTGATTGGTGAAAAAGTAGCATCACAAAAACTGGCGAATGTGATTGGTGTTGATAAAAACTACTGGAGTAACATAATGGACTGACTGTTAATGTTGCCCCCTAATTCATATGTTAGGATTAACACTATTCTCCATCTTTTCTCCTCCCCAAGTTTAAGCACATTCATCCTTCAAAAAAAGGATGACTTCTCTGGAATAAGGAGAGATACTTCACTTCTCTAGGTTACATATTTCTGTGTGGCACAGACCTTCAGTTGATCCCCCAAATCTGCTGAATGAAAAATGCTGCATAATTAAGAATGAGGCATGGCTTAGTCATGTACGAGAAGCTAGAAAACTAATGTCCTAAATACCTTCAAAAAAACAATTGTTAAAAATGTTCCTTCAAATATCATAGAATGTAGACCATGCACTATTGACCAAAGCCACAGTGCTCGAAGAAATGGCAGGAAAGACTCAGAATATCAGTGTGTGTTGGCTACCTTTGGCTACTGTGAGAAAAACCCTGCAAGAGACAGCCTTGATAAGCAAGGTACAGGAAATTGTCTGAACACCCTGTCTGTGGAGACTACACAGCAAAATCAAAGATGCTATGGGCCACAAAGCTGTCGTTTGAGTAGGAGACAAGACTTGGCTTTATGAAAGTCAGGAGCCCAGTGAAAGAGATTGGATTAAGGGTGTTGCCTTTCTGTCCAGGCCTATGGTTTTCGATGGCCTCAGAAGAGAGAGGGACAGATGAGGTAAGGTGACTAACTGCCCCATCTCTCTCAGAGGCTCTCGAGAAGGCAGAACTTTCTTTTTTAAAATGAGAGCCATTGGTCATGTTAGTGGGTAGAGCACAAACTTCCATAATTAAACACCACTAGTCTTCAAGTTTAAAAACAATGTCTAGACCAGATCATTTATAGTGATTTCTAAAAAAATGGAATTGACAAAAGCCAATTGCCTGATGCCAAAGAAACTGTATTCAATTCCTGGATTCCCAATGCTATTTAGCACCTTAAAAGACATACTTCTCATTAATTATTCACTTCAGATAGGACAATGGAAGATGACAGACATGGTCCCAATGGCAAAACCAGGGACTAGAGAGGACCATGATCATTGGCACTTTATCCCTAAGAGTAGAACCCAAAGCATCCAGATGAACTAACCAAGGAATGCATTCCATTTCCTGCCCATCAAAATTTGATATCGTATAGGTCACAGTTTTCATAACTCCTATGCATTTCACATTCCCACCTTTTCTGAATTTGAATTTGTAAATATTTTTATTACTATTGCTGTATTCCTACTTCAATATTGTATATTTTATATTCCCATATTATGCATTGTGTATATATTTTGGGGAGTAGGACATACAAAATGTTTTTTATTATTTTATAGGTAACAAACTATAAAAAGTTATCTTCAGACCTGGTGGAGAGGGTTGTGCACCATTTCAGAAGCCTGGATAATGAACTGGGTGCAGCAGCAGGTGGGCATTTGGGTTGCCCACCTGGGGAAAAGGGTAAGTATGTAAGTGGAAAGATGGGTGTGCACGGATATTTGAGTAGCCTGAGGGGTGAATTGTTGCAAAGTCTGTCTGTTGTTTCTATCTGTTCTTCCTTTCTTCCATAGTAATATGATCTTAAACTCTGTCCTGGTGGTATGTGTCACAAGCCAACAGGCTAATTAATGGCTCCCTGGACCCTGTCTTGTGGCCAAGGTTGTATAATTCTGCAATCAGAATTAGCAAAGCATATCTCTGATACCCTACCTTCCTGATCGTGACTGAGGTAAAAATTCTCTTGGCAAACCAGTTCTAGTTGTTTTTCAGGGAGTTGTTCTTAGAGAATCAGCTTCCCACACTGTCCAATTCAGTGCCATGTGTGATTGTTGAGTACATGTTGAAATGTATTCAAAACTGAGATATACTATAAATGTGAAATATACAACAGGTTTCTAAGAGTACTATGGACAAAAAAAGGGGTTCTATGGAAAGTAACCTCGTAGGGTGATAGGATCATATATCCTAACAGCAGAGGTAAAGGTGGGTTGTCATTCCCCAGGCACATACCGTATTTTGCTGTGTATAATGCACATTTTTGTGCCCAAATTTGTGAGGGAAAAATAAGGATACGCATTATATATGGGTAGTACTAATTCCATATCTACATAAATGTTTTTAATTCTTTTAGTTATGCTTATGAGTTAAAAGTATAATTCTAGAAATCAGTAACGAGATCTGTATGCAAAATAATACCATGGAATACGATAATCGGTTTTATCAAACTTGCAAGGACAATGAGTTCTTGGACTTCTATGATACGATGCTGTAAATATTGTGAATTTGTTACCAGTACATAACATTTTTTTGTACCGTGTATCTGTTCTTGTATTTTGTAATTATTTGTTACATAAAATGTCTTATACCATATGTTTAAAAATAAATGCTAAAATTCCTTTATAGTACAAAACACAAGTACCTAAATGTGAACAAATAAAAATTTGAATTAAAAAATTAAAACGAAAAAATTTTTTCCCTGAGAGTTTGGGCAAAAAAGCTGGGTGCTCATTATACATGGGAATGCATTATACATGGCAAAATACTGTAATTTTATAGGTTTATCTTTGCCATAAGCAAGCCCTGTCCATTGTTTCTGTGCACCTAGGTTAACACACCTTTGAAACTAGCTGTAACCACCCTGAAGAGAGCACATAATCTTGTTAACTTTCCTGTAATCCAATCCTGCTTTGATTTCTTCAATCTTCCATACACCCCCACCTTAATTTCAAATGCATAAAAGAAGCTACAAAAGAGTTATTCTCCAGAGCATTTTAGATCTTGCTCCCTGGCATTTGTCTTCAGAACGGCTCAAATAAATTCATAAAAATTCTCTACAGGTTTCTCTCATCAACAATACAAGAAAAAAAAATAAGTATCTCATCAGTATTTTTATTTTGATTTCATGTTAAAGTAATATTTTTGATATATTAGGTTATATATTTTAAAAATTAATTTTACCTTATTCTTCTATTTTTTTAATGTGGCTACAGAACAACTTAAAGTTGTCTGTGTGGCTCACATCATATTTCTATTGGACAGCACTGATCTAGACATTCTAAAGATTTTTTTTCAGCACATAAGCTCCTATTTGGTTCTATGGTTGCATTCCTTGCAAGAGATAGCCTTATACATGCTATCTTAGAAAGGAGGAAAACATTCATGTCACTTAGAATCTTAAGTTTCCGTAAGATTTAAGAAACAGGAAACTTAAGATTTCCTCAAGTTTCCTCAAAAAATTTAACTTGGAAAGAAATTCATTTATATTTTGAAAAAAACATTTTCTTAAAATGGGGCACTCTATCACATTGCTTAAAATGTAAATAAAATGCATCCATAGATGTAAAGTTAGGATATACAGATGTTTGACAGCATATGTGAGTTTTCAAATCCCCTGATGAGCTAAATAAATTGCATAAATTAGTTCTGTTAATTACTCTCCAAAGGGCAGTGTCAAAATGATAGATGGATAAGTCTGATTATTGAATGCTCTCTGTCAAGCATAGAATGAGCTAGATCAATACAACCAGAGTGATTTTTTTATGTACCCCCAATGTTTTCATCAATTTTTTTCTCTGGTCCTTTCCTTCTCTATCAGTTCCCTTATGGTGATAATCATTAAAATGAATAGTTCACCATATCTGTTGGTTGTTAAGCTAGATTTTGTGATAAGCTTCATGAAAAGGGAATGAAAAAAGTAATAAGAACATTAATTAGCATCATATTTATTCTAGTATCATTATCCACAGCCTTTTGTTTCTGTCCATTCAATTCTTTGTCTTTTAAACATAGGAAATCACAAAACACTTGAACATAGAACGAACAAGTATGTTTTAACCTTTGCTTCTTACATACTTATTAGGGAACATTTTCAATCAGTATTTCCTACATTTATTACTCATGTTTTTATGGAAAACAAATTATGTTTTTTTGTTTTTTTTTTTACTATAGAATAAAATCATGATACTAATTTATTTATAACAAGTGAAATAAGGAGTTATTAGGTCTCTACCTGGCTGGGAGAGGATGGTATGCCCTAATTGCAGAGGAAGCAAGAATTGACACTTCTTACTTATAGCTATCATGTAAACCCAGGTGTTTTAAACTGAGAAAGTACAGACCAGAAGTTAAAACCAACATGCAACATATTGAAGAGACAGTAATTGCAGAAGCTACAGTAGCAAATAGGAGTGATCTATCTAGATGAGAAATCAATTCCAAAAAATTTACCCATCATAGAATCAGCAGGAAAGAATATCAGCAACATTCCATGAGCTACTTTTGATTGTATTACAGAATTCCTTTTGTATTAAATCCTTGAGGTTTTACCTGGGGGAGTTAGGGTAGTATTGTATATTGTACTAGATGATTAAAGAAACTTGAGTAGTATAAACAGGCTGTTTCTAAGAGATGTGAAAAGGAAAAACTCCTGTTTCTTCTCTACTGTTCACTCTACATACAGTATACTTCAATTCTGACACTTCTGGTCACCAAATGAGCTTTGTGCACTTTCTTTTCTCAGACCAAGCAATTATTTGACTCCAGCTGGGTGTCCTACAATTCAATTCAGTTCTGATACTATCTATGTGGGGTTAACATCAGATCACACAGGTGGAGGGCCAAGCCTCACAAAACTACACCCTCCACCACACACACACCCATACACACACACACACACACACACACACACACACACACACACACATTCTTCAGATGCCAATCTTGTGATTGCAGTTGCCCAGGTGTTACCTGTGCTTCAGACAACTGGATATGAATTAGAGGTTCCCAGGACCTCCTCATTGGGTTCAACTAATTTGTTAGAGCTTCTCAGAGAACTCAGGAAAACAGTTTACATACTAGGTTATCAGTTATTATGAAAGGATACAATTCAGAAAGAGTAAACTGAAGAGATGCATAGGGAAAGTATGTGGGAAGAGGCTCAGAACTCCTGTGCCTTCTCCAGGCACATCACTCAGCATCTCCACGTGTTCACTAACCTGGAAGCTCTCTGAACCACCCTGTAGTTCAGGGACTTTTATGGAGGTTTCTTTACGTAGGCAAGTTTGATTAAATCATTGCCCATTATGATTAAGTCAATCTCTAGCTTTTCTCCCTTCCCTGGAGGTCAGAGGGTAGGAATGAGGCTAAAATTTCTAACCCTCTAATCACAGGTTTGGTTCCCTGTGAAAGAGTCTCCATCCTTTATGGGCTTTCCAAAAGTCACTTCCTTTTGGAAAAGGGCTTAGTATGAATAACAAAAGACACCTTTATCTCTCTTATCACTTAGGAAATTCCAAGTGTTTGGGGAGCTCTGTGCCAGGAACTGGGACCAAGACCAAATATATATTTCTTATTATAAATCAAAATATCACAGTATTTCAGAATACAGGATGAAGAAATCAAGGAAGGGAGACAGAAAGTGCTAGGAGGACTGGATGGAGAGAGAAACTACTACGAGGTCTGACAATTAAGTTCAAGAACTTGCCCCCTGTACGCTTACATTGGCAGCACTGTACAAACAGCTCCGTGAGGTTTCATAACCTTGGTATATTAATGTCTCACAGCTGTGTTCGTGTCAACATGTGATGGTGTCTTGCTGAGTGCCATTCATTATCGTTGTTGCATGTTTTTGTGTGCCATCGCGAGAATGTCTGAGTTTGAATTAGAGCAATGAACAAACATTAAATTTCTTGTTAAAATTGGCAAGAGTGGAAGGGATATCAGGGACTGTCATGCAGGAGACCCTGCTCGCTGTGCCATTTGTCATGCAGGGTGTCATGCGGGGTCTCTGCTCCCGCTCCCCACATAAGAATGCAGGATATGGTGAGGCCAAAAAGGAACACCCACGGAGCCATAAGTAGGGGAGTCATACCACTATATTCCCTCTGGCGGCATCCGCCTCTCTGCAATCTGCTCTTGTTAGCTCAGCCACCATCTTCTTGCTAGCCCCCATTTTTTCCTGCTAGCATAGCCACGGCAGTTATATTAGTGGCCAATGGTTCACTGGTTACAGCTGACGGCCAACTAGCCACAGCTGATGGCCATCCAATCACAGTTGATGGCTATTTACTACCTGAGCCAGCACCTTTCCACATGAGGCCAAGAGCCTGGAAACTGCACTCCCGGCTCTGTCCCCACAGGGACATATTAGTCCAAGTTTATGGGGATAATGCCATGAACTAAATGGCAGTATACAAATGGATTAAACATTTTTCTGAGGGAAGAGAATGTGTCACTGATGAAGAGAGATCAGGGTGGCCAGTAACAAGCAGAACTGACAAAAACATTGCAAAAATTAGTCAAATTGTGTGTCAAAATCATCGGCTGACTGTGAGAAGCATAGCAGACCAAGTCAACATCGACAGAGAAACAGTTAGGAAGATCTTAACTGAAAATCTTGGCATGGCAAAGGTGTATGCAAAAATGCTCCTGAAGGAGCTCATCAGTGAACAAAAGCAAAGGAGAGTCAACATTTGCCAAGACGTTTGGAGAGGCAAGATGATGTTTTGGGCCATGTTATCACTAGTGATAAACATGGGTGTACCAATATGACCCTGAGTCAAAGCGTCAAAGTGCACAACGGAAGTCAGGCACTTCTGCACAACCAAAAAATCTCCATTGGTCCAAATCAAGACTCAAAACGATGTTGCTAACCTTTATTGACAACATAGATTATTCATTATGAATTTGTACTAACTGGACAAACAGTTAACCATGTTTACTATTTGGAAGTGCTGAAAAGGCTGCGTAGAAAACTTAGATGACCTGAACTTTTCGCCAACAATTCATGGCTCTTGCATCACAACAATGCACCAGCTCACACAGCACTGTCTGTGAGGGAGTTTTGAGCCAGTAAACAAATAACTGTATTGGAACAACCTCTCTACTCACTTGATCTGGCCCCCAGTAACTTCTTTCTTTACCCAAAGATAAAGGAAGTATTGAAAGGAAGACATTTGATTACATTCAAGACATCAAGTGTAATACGACGACAGCTCTGATGGCCATTCCAGAAAAAGAGTTCCAAAATTGTTTTGAAGGGTGGACTAGGTGCTGGCATCAGTGCATAGCTTCCCAAGGGGAGTACTTCAAAGGTGACCCTAGTGATACTGAGCAATGAGGTATGTACCATTTTTCCCTGAAAATAAGACCTAGCTGGACAATCAGCTCTAATGCTTCTTTTGGAGCAAAAATTTATATAAAACCCAGTCTGATATATATAGTAAAATAAGATCAAGTATAATATAATATAATATAATATAATATAATATAATATAATATAATATAATATAATATAATAATACCTATAAACCAGGTCTTATATTAATTTTTGCTCCAAAAGACTCATTAGAGCTAATTGTCCGGCTAGGTCTTATTTTCAGGGAAACAGGGTAGCACTTTTTCTAGGATGAGTTATCGAACTTAATTGTCAGACCTCATAAGCTAATGAGACTGTTAACTCTAATATGATATTAGTAAGTGAATTGAAGAAGGAAGAATAAACAGTAATACTTTTAAAATTAAGAGAATGCTTTGTCTGTTAATACTGTAGTTTTCACATAATTATTTTTAAATATCCATTTATTTATTCAAATCGTGTTTCTTGACCATCTGTTATTGATTTCTCCAACAATACTGATCCTAATGTTCTGGAGAATAAAAACAATTTTGAGACAGTTCTTGCCTATAGGATCATATACTCTTATTAACTCAAAGAAATCAGCATATGTTCTCAGTTGTTAATTACTCATTTCCGTTTCTCTGTTTTGTTGGTTTAATGTCATGAAGCATTTGCTTACTTGCAGCCATTTTAAAAATACACAGAGTTGCACCAAATTAGGCACTGTCTCATGGCATTGTGATAATCTTTATACACCTCTGATTTGGTACTTGATTGGTCCCACCCAAAATATTGGTTCTAAGTTAATATCAGCTCTTTTTTTGGTTTAGTTCCTGGAAATTGCAAAGTTGTATTCAGCTTGACAATGAGCTAAATATGTGAAGGCACCTATTGCTTATTTTTCAAATTAGGTCCTTCTTTCCTTCCTCCCTTCCTCCCTTCCTTTCTTCCCTTTTTCATTTTATGTTTTAGAGGTTTAT
Organism: Rhinolophus sinicus; assembly: GCF_036562045.2. Classification (NCBI taxonomy): domain Eukaryota; kingdom Metazoa; phylum Chordata; class Mammalia; order Chiroptera; family Rhinolophidae; genus Rhinolophus; species Rhinolophus sinicus. The sequence continues at coordinate 20,856,868 of NC_133751.1, forward strand.
TCCATTTAGTTAGTTTGTAAGATCAATGTATGTAATCCATTGATTGATAGAGAGTTTCTTTAGATAATGGTTCTAATCTGGAGCTTTTGAGCTAAAGTGTTAGATTTAAAAGATCAGTATTATTAGAGAGAAGTATTTTCCTTTTTAATTTCCTTCTGAAATGTGATGACGGCTAATATGTTAAACTCTCCCTTCTCTCTTTCACACATACTCTCCAATTTTAGTATATGTGCTGCCGAAGCGAGCACACACACATACTCTCAAACAGACATGTACACACACACACACACACACACACACACACACACACATCTCCTACAGCCTGCAGGAAATTGTACTCCTTTCCTGAGTACTGAAAAACTAAATGATTTATGAACTCACTTTTTAAGGAGTGCATTTTTCCTTTGGGCACCTACTGTGATAGAAAACATTTTTGAGATGATTTTTCCTGTGTTTTTTTTTTGGTAGGATTAAAGTCTAAGATTGCTGAGAAAATGTGAGAGATTTTATAGTCATTTTTAGAAATATTAGGTTCAACTCTTTACATGAAATTACAGTATGAATAAATCCATTTGACTATTTGAAAGAATATTTCCACTAAATATTTTATGCTTCTTTAGAGAAACAGAAACATTCTTTGCCCTATTTGATCCTTTGGAAAATATTCTCTATGGCCCAATTGATTTCTCAAGATCCTTTCTTTTTTAGAAGAATATGTCAGCTCTCAAGTGACCAGTAGTTCTTTTTATCTGATATGGCCCCTTTAAAACCCATAAGTATGTTTGGGTTATCAGATCTACTTTAAAATGCTGCCATTCATCTGTTCAATTTAATGCTTGCTCAGGAGGGAGCTGCTATTGACTAAAGGCTATGCCACAATGCAGCTTGGAAAATGAGAAAAGAAAGGCAGGCAGGCCCAAGCTAAGTATACCATTAACTCTGCCTAAGACTGCAATACATCAATAGAGCATTAGACTTAATCATGTTTTATACAGTTAGTCAACCACAGAAACGAATAATCAGAGATATTTATTCAGCAAGGAACACTATTTAGACTTTTAAGCATTTGCTATTCTTTACTCCCTTGAAAGTGATGTGTAGTGATTAGTTTTTTATCTCAATAGGCAGGCATTCTCTCTTAAAAATTAAAATATATCCTATTCTAAAGAACAAAAATCAAAAAGGAAGATGTAGCTTTTGCCTTGTCTAATGCTTAAAGGATGCCTATTAAATAAAATAAAAAGACTAAGGCCATTCTTACTGGCAGATAATATTTTTGAGTTTTATATTGATCAAAGAGGAATTAATATGTTCAATGTTCTATTGAATGAACCTTCTTTGTACTCGTGAATACCCAGTTAGCCTCAGGGCAGCAAAACTTGCTTTTGATTTACAACAAGCTTAGTAAACCATTACTGCTTTTGTGTTTGTGTTAGAAAGTCATTTAACTTCCTTAATAGGACAGTTACCTAATCCTTTCTTAAGGATTAAGAAAAAGAAAAGGAAAGAAAAAGGAAGGAATGGAGGAAGGAAGGAAGGAAGGAAGGAAGGAAGGAAGGAAGGAAGGAAGGAAGGAAGGGAAGGGAAGGGAAGGGTGGAGGAAGGGAGGGAAGGAAGGAGGGATAGAGGGAGAGAAAGAAAAAAACCTATGATTTATGCTTGTGAGAGGGAGTAGAGTTTGCCTCCTCAAAATATGCCTCTTTGGATATTGGCTATTTAAAAGTGGCTATTTTTAAGGAACAAAAGACTTAAGAAAAAACTTTTACCTTCTCCCTAACTGCCTAAAAGGAGTTTAGATAGAAGACCTGCTCCAGGAAGGTAGATATCATTGCAGATAAGTGTAATTTAACATGAACTAGTGTGTGACAGACAGAGAGGAACCTAGCAAGGCCCTTTGCTCAAAGTCTTCTTTGCGTCCCATTGTTAAAGATGGCCCAGCCAATATTTATTTACCAAACATTTGCTTTTCTATCTTCAGGTGAGTTGCCTTCCTGGCCCACTGAAGTTCCAAACTACAAGCCCCACCCCTTTCTCCTTAGCTCAAGATAGCATATGAACCTTAACTGCCTGATGTATCCTTGAGTGTCATATTCATATAGCACCCCCCCATGTACATAAGTATGAAATTTGGTTATTTTCTCCTGTAATCTGTCTCACATTGATTTTATCATTAGTCCAGCCAGAAGGATTTAGAAAGATGGGAGGAAATTATTTTTTGCACCCCCAGACTTGGAAGCCATGCAGCTTAGTGGAAAGATCGTGGGGTCTTCTCTCAGGTCTGAATGATGTCTCTACTGTTCATTGGGAAGACAACCTGAGGTTAGCCATTTTCTTTTGTGCCACATTCTATTATAGTGGGAATTTGCAGAAATAATACTTGTGTCAACAGATTGTTGTGAAGAACAAAAGAAATAATTTATACATAAATGGTTTATAAAGTATAAATTGCTGTGCAGTGATTCTCAACCACTACTTCTAGGAAATACAAGTATCCTGTGAGCTGAGGTGAATTGTTATCTCAGTAAAATAGCCTCAGGGAACTGGTTTCCCAACTCTCAGAAATAATCAGTCAATATAACATTCTCCATTTTTGGCTTCTTAAGTCATCTTTTCTTACACAGTTGACAATTGCTACCTCTACCCAAATAAATGACCAAAAACTAATAGAATGCTTTGAAATTGACACATTTAGACACACTGCAACCCCTCTTTCCTGTTTCAAATGAATAGAAATTACAGAAACACATAGGAAACAGTTTAACGCATAGCTGATTTCCTACCAATATAGATGGAGCTGGTATAGGAATCCACCTGCTTCAGGCATAAGTGCACACACACACGCACACAAACACACGCACACATTTTAATATAAAGTTAAACTTGTAAATAATAAGGGGAACTCCTCAATGCAAGAAACAAGAATGAATTCAAAGTTATAAAAATCAAGAAGGACTGAAGTTGAAGGACTCATGAAAAAGGTAGAGATGCATATACAAGTTTATGATAGATAGTTGAGAATGCAGATTAGTCTGCAGGGAAGAGCTTGTTCTCTAATGTGTGGACAGATAGAACAAAGCTTCCCCAAATAGCAAGGAGTCACTATGGACTAGGAAAATCCTCTTCAGATAAGTTTAGGAAAGCAACAAGCATATTTGTGATAAATCCATCAAAATAGAAATATCAGGAAAAAAGATGCCTGCAAGAATTAGGAAACATCTCCATGAGTTGCCCATGTATATAAAGCCTGAATTTATGATACCCCAGTAACATAGGAATTATAAGGCTAGAGAGTTTATTTGTAATTATGATGCAACTTAGTGACTCAGATTTGTTTTTGTTTTTTTTTTGCTGCATGTTTAGTCAATTATGCACAAAGTTTATTAAAGCACCTTTCTAAAACAGAATGCAAATATTCATCTTGCAATATATTAAATTCCCTTATTTTCTCACTTATACTGGAATCTTTACCTGAGTTCTTTACTCTCTTCCACTTGTTTGTTTGTTTAATTCTATTCTATTCTGATGTCCCTATACCCCTGAACTCTACAGTGCTGTATTCCATGGAACCATAATAAAACTATCAAAACCAGAAATGAATATTGATACATTACCAACACCTGAAAAATCTCTCTCTCTCTCTCTCTCTCTCTCTCTCTCTCTCTCTCTCTCTCTTTCTCTCTCTCTCTCCTCTCTCTCTCTCTCCTTCTCTCTTTCCCTCCTAAAAAAAGTGTTAGTTGTTTAAAAGGCTAAAAAGAATCCTTGTATTTTTTAAATTTCTGAATCTCTAATTAAAAACAATTGTATATATAATCATCTATCTGGGTTAAAAGAGACTGAAAAATGTTCAAAGTGCATGTTATTGTCTTCTAGTAAGAGTGGAGTCAATGCTCTCACATAGGTGGACTTTATCTCATCTGACAGGAAAAGATAGTGGAGGATATTGATTAGAAGAAGAGCTTGTGGGAGTGACATTTACAGTACAATGGATTAAGTGTAATGAGAGGACTTAATACTTATCAATAGAAGGCTTAACCTTATCCCCACATTACTTAGGCATTATTGTGTTAAATAGTTTAAAGTAGATTAAATGATTTATTGACTACACATAAATGTCTGGGAGAAAATAAACATTAGTTTCCTACTGATACAGAATTATTTTCAGGGTCCTGAAGAGATTTCTGTGTTTTCACTTTGCATACACCATAGGGTTAAAAACAAAAACAAAAAACAAACAAACAAAAAGAAAACCTGAAACTTTATGTTAAATTAAAACTGAATTTTGATTTCAGGATAAATTGACTTGCAAACTATATAGCCATTTCTCAGATATTATCTTAAAACTTGTTCCTCAAAGCATTCATAATATATTTTCTTGGAAAACTACATAATAAATATATTTTAGAAAAATATTTTGAATATTGAGATATAAAAGAAAATAAGATACCAAGAAAGGGTATTGTTTCTCTATAACTATATTAGTTGCAAAGAACTCAAGTAGAGTTTTTACAGTCTTATAAAATCTCAAAAGTAAAGAGAATTGGTAAAGTCTACATCTTTTTTTTTTCACTCACTACTACAGTCATTTAAAAATGAGATAGATGTAGACAAAAAAAAAAAAATGAGATTCAATTGGAGCAGTCATTCAAATTTTAAGTGAGGTTAATATGTAAATATAAGCATCATTCCCACTTACACTAGTATAGAATCTCCCCCAGCATACAAAGTTTACATGAATTCAGAGTGCATAGTTTCAAGACCAATTCCTTATTTCCCATTCTTTTAAGAATACTTGGCTTTTCCTACAGCTTAGAATAAAAATATTATTAGCCTAATTCTCAGTTTTGTGAATTAGGAGAACTGACTTGAATTTGTAGAATAGGGTCTTGGGCTCTGGAAACCAACCCCACAACTTTCAAACTCTGTCTTCAACATCTCATTTCCTTTAATAAAAATTGTTTTGTTTATTTTAGTTTTTACTGAAGTAAAATTTACATACATAAAATGCACAGATCTTAATTGTAAAATGTGTTGACTTGGCAAACGTACACACTAGTGTAAACAGTAATTTTTATCTCAGTGATTTATCTATTTTTGAGAAACTGTTGAAGTCTCTAACTCCAATTTTTTTAAAAAATTTCTTCTTTTTATGGACTACAGTAAAACCTTTGACTGCTTCAATCAATTAAAGCTATGGATGGTCTGAAAGACATGGGCGTGCCTCAGCACTTATTTATCCTGATGCGTAGCCACTGTCAGGACAGGATATAAAGAGACAGAATGGTTTCCTATAAGCAAAGATGTCAGACAAGGCCGCATTCTATCTCCCTACTTGTTTAACCTCTGTGCAGAACATATCATACAAAAAACTGGCTAGACTTCCCAAAATGTGTCAAAAATCCACAAAAAATAAAAAGTTGATATTTTATGCATATATACTCTAACTCCACAGTTGAGGGAAGTTTTTTTGCACTTGTGGGGTAAACTTGAACGCCGCAGTCAACACACGTAAATATTCATTTGTATATATCCAAACATCCCAGCAAAGGAGTTAAATACTCTTTGAAAGGAGAAGTGAAAACTGGTGGAAGAAATACCAATAATTTAAGACATGCAGATGACACCATGTTACTGGCAGAAAGCGGCAATGATTTGAATGACGTCTGATAAGAATGAAAAAGAAAGTGCCAAATCATGAATACATTTCAACATCAAGAAGACAGAAATCATTACTACAAAAGTAATACACAATTTCAACATAGATAATGAAGACATTGAAATTGTTAAAGATTTTGTTTATCTTGGTTCAGTCATCAATTCGAATGGAGATGGCAGCCAAGAAATCAAGCGAAGGGCATCAATGGAAGAATTAGGAAAGATTACCAAGAGCAAAGACGTATTCTTAGAGACCAAGGCTGAAATCATCCACACCCTAGTATTCCCAATTTCTATGTATGGATGTGAAAGTCAGACAGTGAAGAGGACTGATTAAAAATAAAAATTAATCATTAGACATATGGTACTGGAGGAGAGCTCTACTGATAATCTAGACACCAGAAAAATGAACAAGTGGGTCCTAGAACAAATTAAGCCTGAAATATTACTAACAACAAATTTACAACACTGAAGATGTGTTATCTCAGGCACATCATGAGAAGACAAGGATTCTTTGGCAAAGACAATAATGCTGGGAAAAATAGAAGGCAGCAAGAAAAGAGGAAAACTAAATAGGAGAGGTGGATTGACTCCAAGAAGGAAGCCATAGGCATGAGACTACAGGAGCTGGTCAGGGCTATTGAGGACAGGACAGCCAGGAGTAAGAGTCAACTCAAAGGCATGTCAAAAAATAAAAAGGATGTTCTAGCCTCAAAGTTAGCAATTCCAGATAAATCTTAGAGAAATATCAATTTAAATACACTAGGATACACATATAATAATGTCTAAATCAGCATTGTTTGTGATGCCCAATCACTGGAATAACATAAAATTCCATGAACTGAAAAATGTCCCTATAAATTATGGAATTTTTACATAGTACAATATCAAATCGGTGTAAAATGAATGAAATAGGGATATGAATATAAATACGACAATCACAATTTTGAGCGAAAGTTGTCAAAGAATTCACATATTATGATGACACCTCACAACGTACAAAATATGAAAACTATATTATATCACTAAGTGACAAATATATCAAAAGTAAAATAAAGTACATGGAATAAAATATTATGGAAATTCTTAAATTGGGACTAAGCAATCAGGGACCTTCAACAGTTTTGTTTATATTTATTTAAATGGGGGTGGCTATATAACAAAAGCTTCTTACATTATATTCTTACGTTATATATCTTAATACATAATTTTTTTAGAGTGAATGATATTAACAATACATTTGTAAGGTAATTACAAAACTAATCCAATGAAATATAGATTTTATAGAAAGACTATAATCAATAATCATTATAAATAAAATACTAAAAATGACAATAAATGACAGCATGCAACTGAGTGAACATTGTATTAAGAATAACTGTCATATTTATTAACACTTACTTGACAGTGTTTATGTTTCACAGCTCTGTAACTAGCATGTAAATAAAACTACATTTAGCTACTAAAATACTGGTACATTTACTCCTACCAAATGCAGTCACCATCATAGTAGAGGGTATGAGTGATGTTGAGCTAATTATCCCATTAAATGCATATTATGTGTGAAGGGGAGCAGAATGCTCATTTTCTAGTTATTAATCCAGATTAACTAAGAAAGTGAAGAATAAAAAAAGTCTTACATTTTCTTTACAAATTGAAATTGATGAAACAATATGTGTGGAGAAGCAAGAACTTTGATGAAATTGTGTTCAGCTTCTATACAAGAACAAAGTCAATTAAAAACGAACTGGTTGGAAGAACTGAGAATTATTTTGAGAAACTAGGAGGCTGAATAAAAATATATAGTTTAATATAGACATAAACCATAGATGAAAATGTCATTTGATAATGTGGAATGTCAGTGGAAATCTTTCCGGATTCCTCAACACACAGGTGTGATGTATCCTCACTGTTTGAAAATCTAGGTTACCTGCTTATGAAGTTGTTTTGCAGTGCCTGGCTGGCTGTCTACGGCCCTTTTTTTTGCTTTCTACACCCCAAGGTTTCAGTCTGCTTTTGTTTTCCGAGTACTTATCTCTACCTGCTCTGTTTTGAAGCTTTCCAGCAAAAACTGGTTGTGGAGCAAAGCATATTTAGCCCCGTATTTCTCTTTCCTTGTAAACTTTAATTACCTGAATTCTGTGTTATTTAATGAGAAGTCTGATAACCATAATATGAATATCACCAATAAAAAGGAAGGCACATGTCTTGGTGAGTTTGGCCTGCTCTAACAAAAATGCCAACTGACTGGTTTAACTAGAGAAATATTTGTTTCTCACATCTTTGGAGGCTGGAAGTCCAAGATCAAAGTGTCAGCAGACTAGGTTCCGGTAAGAGCCCTCTTCTTGACTTTCAGACAGCAGGCTTTTATCTCTTATATGGGAGAGAGAGAGAAAGAGAGAAGAGGGAACGAACTGTGGTCTCTCTCTTCTTATAAGAACACTTATCCCATCATGGGGTCTCTACTTATGACTTCATTTGAACCTAATTATTGGATTGATGCAAAAGTAATTGCAGTTTTTGCAATTTTTTTTAATCTTTTAAACCACGATTACTTTTGCACCAACTTAATACCTTCCAAAGGTCCACCTCCAAATACGATCACAGTGAGGGTCAGGGCTTCAAAGCATGCATTTGAGAGCTACATAAACATTCAGCTCAAAATAGCCACAAATTCTAGAAATATTCACACATTATAGTGGTCTAGATTCTTGACTCCTTTCTTGCATAGGCCTGGAAGTTTCTCCCAGGAGATCCTGAAAAACAGGCTAAAGTTTATAATTTGCTTTACTGGACTCAACTTCTGTTTATTTTTTTTCTGCCATGGTATGTGACCTTACAGATATATACTATGGATCAGACAGTGCTAAGTGTGAATTAAACAGTTACTGACTAAATACTCACTATACTGGGTCAGAGTCTAGAAGGAGGGCAAATAAAGGAACTTGTGTCTAAAATACACTCTATAATATGAACTCCTTTAGGAGGTTTTTAAAAATATTATTTTTCATCTTAGTCTTTTCAGTAACTTTCATCCAAAGGTCATTTTGCCTGATAAACAATCCTTGAGACTGTCCTATGTCCAGTTAAAGAGAAGCCACTTTATATATAATTTGAATAGCTAAATTATTGATATATTCAGAGGCTAGTAAATTTTCTCTCTCTCTGTTATAAACAAAAAAGAAACTCATATATTCTGTTTCACTGTGGAATTGGTTATATGAAAGTTACTGTTATTTTTTTAAAGAGTTAACAGCAAAAAATATTATCTTCAATAAAATAAGCATTCTTCATGCATAATAAAAATTTTATAAATACAGAAAACATGTAGAACTATGTAACACTTTAATTTCATAAATAGTGTAATACTTAACTTTAAATATTTAAATTGACTTCACCTTTTTATTTAGCACCAGAAAACCGGAAAACATTCCTATTAAAAGCTTATGAAATATTTATCATACATTTTTATATAAATCATGTTGAGATACAGAATATGTTTTTATTATTGAAAACCACTAGATAACATAATGATTAAATAATTTAAAACCCTTAGTATTCTATATTATAATAATCCAGTAAAAAATTATACATTCTTAATGATATAACTAAAATAGCAATTTAAAATTATGTTTACTGATATTCTACTTCCTGGAATTGCAGACAATCTGAAGGCATAAAAGACCATGGCAGAAAAGAATCACTAGTCCATGATCTTGCAGAAGATGGGTAGAAACAGACATGACGCGTGGTTTGGGTTAGTGTTTTTTCCAAGAAGCCTGAATGTGTTGCAAAGCTTTCCATTGTTCTAGGTTCCACTTAAAACTAGCAGTTTCTGGGTCACTTGTTACATTGACAAGAGTAGCACACCCAAATGAGGAATATATTGCCTCTAAAATCCAAAGACTCCTATAAGGCATTGTGCCTCTTCCTTGGTTGTGGGAGGGGCCAAATGCAACAACTTCTCCTTTACCTTAGAAGGAATATTTCAATATGCCCCACACCACTGGAACCTAGAAATTTCACTAAGGTGGAAGGCCCTGAATTTTTGTCAGATTTATTTCCTACCCTCTGACACACAAATATCTTACCAATAAGCGTAGTTGCTACTTCTTATTCACTAGGTCCAACCAACATATTATCATCAATGTAATAAAAGAGTGTGATAGCTTTTGGAAGGGAAAGGTGATCAAGATTCCTGTTGACTACATTATAACATAGGGCTGGAGATGATAGACCACTGAAGCAGGAATGTGAAGGTATATTGTTAAGTGGAGTCCTTTTGGTGGCCTCTACTAACAGGTAGAGAGAAAAACGCGCTTGTCAGGCCAGGTACCGAGGGATGTATTTATTTGGTCATGCAATTGAAACCACATCTGGTACAGCAACCACATCTGGTACAATAATCTAGACTCACCACGTACTTAAGCTTGCAATAGTCCACTTTCATTTTCCATGATCCATTCATTTTCTGCACAGCCCAAAAAGGTGAATTGAGTGGGGATATGGTGGGTATCACAAACCCTGCATTCTTTAAGTCCTTGATGGTGACTATAATCTCTGTAACCCCTCTAGGAATTCAGGATTGCTTTTGGTTTACTAGCTTCCTAGATAGAGGCAGATCTAGTAGTTTCCACTTGAGCTTTCCTACTGTAATAGCCCTTACTCAAGTCAGGAAACAAATGTAGGGATTCTGCCAGCTGCTGAGTATGCCTGATCTAATTACACATTCCACAGCTAGGGAAATAGCCACAGGATGCAGTCAGGTCCCACTGAATCTACAATGAGACAGACCTGAGCTAAAACACCATTAATCACCTGGCCTCCATAAGCTCCTACTCTAATTGGAGTGCCACAGTGACTGACCTTTAGGGTCTCCTGGAATTAGAGTCCATTCAGAGCCAGTAAGTCTGATTATTTCCTTTTCTCCAATGCACAGTGACCATATTAGAAGCCGTAGGTCCCTTCAGAAAAGGCTGGGAGAAAGATTAACTGTATATAATTTTGGCAGTGTAACAGCGTCCTTCCTTTAGGGGTCTCGCCCCCCCCTCATTTGAAGGGTTCTGGGTCAGCAAACTGGATTTAGTCTGGGAATTGATTGAGGGGCTGTGACTCTCTGTTTTGATGATTCAAGTTAGACTTCTGCTCCCTTGACCTAGAACTCTTCTATCATACAGATCAAAAAAGAATTTAGTAGAGTGCCAATCTATTGCACTTCTAGTCACCATGAAAAACCAGCCAATGCAGTATCTCTGTGAGTCCAACTATTTTGATTGTCACTTTCACTCTGCTGTCCACAGTGGTAACCATGCCCACCTTGACTTTGGTGATTAAGTGCTGCCACCTGCCCTCTGCCTCCCTGGCATCCAATTATCCCCCATGATATTTAGGTTTCCAATTAAGCGGCAAGAGTGCCCACTATAATTTCTGATCTACAGAGAAGAGCCACCATGGAGCTCTTCAAGGAGAGTGGGGCTCTCCTAACAAATTTATTTCTCACAGTTGTGGAGAAAGGTGTGTCCTCTGGACCCTCTGAAGGTGGGAGAGCAGGTCCACAAGATAAGTCCATTGTAACATTCTTATCTCCCTAACACTTTGCATCCCTTCCTCTACAGTAGACCAAGGCAGTTTGGCATTTCATTCTAAATAATTTAGTGCAGGCCACCTTTCAATCCATGTTTCAGCTAACAACCAAGTTATTAGAGCCCTTCTAACTCCTCTTATAGCAACACTAAATGCAAGAACTCTGCTTCATGAGCCTATATCCATAAAATTGGCCTGACCTAACTTTATGTTCGTTCTGCCATGATCCTGCACTTTCATTAATCTCCATTCCCACACATGGCCATGGCCATGCTCTCTTTACTACTAGAAATTGAATCATTAGAGCCTTTATATCTAATCAGATTAAAGAACCAATTCCAGCAATCTCAGAATGAATCCTCCAAACTCATACTTAAGATTCTGTTCCTCTACAACCATTCTTGATACTGAAATCTGTATTAGTTTAGTGGAGGTTCTCCAAAGAGTATAGATAATGGAGAGACAGAGACAGACAGAGAATGAGAGAGGATGATTTATTTTAAGAAATTGGCTCATGTGATTGTCATTGAGCTGGCAATTCTGAAATCCATGAAGCTAGTTAGCAAGCTGGAATTTAGGCAGGGTTTCCGTTACAGTCTTGAGGCAGAATTCCTTCTTCCGGAAACTTCAATCTTTGTTCTTAGGGACTTCAACAGATTCAATGAGGCCCACCTACATTATTGTGGTAAATCGGCTGTACTTAAAGTCTACCGATTACCAATGTTAATCTCATCAAACAGTAATATCTAAACAAGTGTTTGACCAAACATCTGGACACAACAGCCTCGCCAAATAGACACGTAAAAATCATCACAATGTGTAAAGGATTCAATATGGGTGTCTGTTTCCTGTCTAATTTCTAATATTTCTAATATTTAGGGAAGTTTATAATTTTGCTGTAGAAGTTATTTTAATAATTTTAAATTTATGAAACATCCTGTTTATTTGGCTCCTTATTTTAAACTCCAATAAAGTTGTATCCTTTTTCTCTGCCCCTCCAATTATATCACCACCCAGTTAGTAAATATTAATAGCTTTCATTTATCTGTTTTCTTACATTTTATTTTTCTGTATTTATTAGCCTCAAATAACACTCTTTGACACCTAGCAGTTACAATGAGGCAATCAGCAAACTAATTTTACTTCCTAGCTACTTACCGAACACATCTACTCCCATTTTGTGTTCGATGAATGATTTCCACGTTGTTAGAGCTTATACAACTTACAGTCCAGTCTGTCAACTTTATTATTCCTTTTATTTGTTTGTTAGATCAGTAATTACTCTTTTCAGCTGAGGTTCATCCTCTCATAATGTTGTCAAGATGGCGCTTGCAAAGTATTCACTATGTTTCTTGCTTGATCAAAATGTGTTTTTGTTTTTAAACGTCAAAGTAAAATTGCTATGCCTCACACTGCCTTCCTAGAGTTACAGAGTTTTCTATACTCTCTCTTCTGAGTGGAATGTGGTTGTTGACTGTGATGACTTTTCATTATAAGGTGACCATATATAAGCTATTTATGGAACAATTCTAAGAGTAAAATAGGACAATACTTATACTGGAAATCATAGGCATACAGTCTGACTGTCCTGTACAAATTAGGATTATTGGGGGTTTGTCCATAGATAAGTATGATTTACTTACATGGCTCCAGGAAAAAAAAATATATATATAGTTATATGAGGAAATGAGACCGGAAATGAAAGGTGTCCAAAAAAGAGATATTTGAAAAGGCCCACAGAGAGTAACTTGAACACAACCCTTCAGAGATGATCTATAGAAAGTGTGGGCAAAACTTCCGAGTTTTCCTGACTAGAGGCAAGCAGTTTGGAATATTTTTTACCTCCATGCACATTTGTCATTGCTTAAGAGCTTTTCACAGGAGGACAAAACTTGTGAGGCAGTTGTTCTCTACTGATGCAGGCAAATTTCATCCTGGCCACCTGTGCATAGTTACCTGATAGAGGTGCAGGTGCTGACTCTTGGGAATGAAAACATATATGGAGGCTTCACACAAACAGAAGCTGAAGGAATCAGATAGAATATGAGTGGAGCAGTAATAACACACTATGGTTCCAATTTAAGGAGCACTCACTATACGTCTCTCTAGCCTACAAACTGTGGCTAGTTATGATCTCCAGGCAGGAGGGAATTACAAAAAACGGGTGAGCGGCCCCCACTCACTGCAGTTGGTCACTAGGTCGTAGCCATTTTCATCGTACTTCTCTTCCATTTACTGCTGTGTATGAATGTGTGTGCATGCTGTAAAATAAGGAATTCTTCCCCTCCGTCCTCAAATATATTTACATTTTTTCCAGGACAAATTGTCAAAAACATTATTTCCTTATTGAATTACCATGACACCAATGACAATGAAACAAATTAAGCATGTAAACCTGGACATATTTCTGGATTTTTCTCTTCTTTTATATTATTGATATGTCCAGTAGTTCCCAAGTGTGTATGTCCACCTATGCCATTCTGCCTTGATGACTGGGGCTTAAAGAGACTATTTAGTGAGTTTTGAAATAAAAGCACGTTGATGCTCTGGCTTTTGTCTTCCTAATCATTTTGGACATAATAGGTTCTTTGAATTTCTACATAAAACAGAATTAGCTTGGTAATTTCCAAAAGAAACCCTGCCAGGAATTTGACCGAGTTTGCATTGAATCTATAAATCAGTTTAGCAAGTTAATATCATAATAAATCTCCCAATCTTTGAGCGTGCAATATGTCTTAATTTGTTTAGCTCTTTGTCTCAGCAAAGTTTTCTTTCAGTGAACCCGTGTAGCATATATTTTGCTAATTTATTGTTAAGTGCTCACGTTTTTGATATTATTAGTGCCCTGTGTGGTAAATTGTATGATTTTTTTTTTCTTTTTATATGGTACCGGCTAGAACTTCCGTACAATGTTGAATTGTAGTGGTTACAATGAATGTCTCTACTTTGTTCCAGAATTTAGAGGAAAACTATACTATTTTAATGTAGGGCCAGCTTCATAGGAGGCTAGAAAATTAAGTCCAGGAACTTGTTGCAATGATGTTGCTAAACTTTTTTGATATCAGAGGAATTATTCATTATGAATATGTATCAAGTGGACAGTTAATCAAGTTTACTATTTGAAAGTGCTGAAAAGGCTGCATAAAAAAGTTAGACGACATGAACTTTTCACCAACAATTCATGGCTCTTGCATCACGACAATGTACCAGCTCACACAGCACTGTCTGTGAGGAAGTTTTGAGCCAGTAAACAAATAACTGTATTGGAACACCCTCCCTGCTCACCTGATCTGGCCCCCAATGACTTCTTTCTTTACCCAAAGACAAAGGAAATATTGAAAGGAAAACATTTGATTACATTCAGGACATCAAGGGTAATATGTCGACAGCTCTGATGGCCATTCCAGAAAAAGAGTTCCAAACTTGCTTTGAAGGGTGGACTAGGCACTGGCATCAGTGTATAGCTTCCCAAGGGGAGTACTTCGAAGATGACCATAGTGATATCCAGCAATGAGGTATGTAGCACTTTTTCTAGGACGAGGTCATGAACTTAACTATCACATCTCATATACTTGTGACCTGTGTAGTCACACAGGGTCTCATGCTTAAAAAGTCCCTATTTTTGGTTTAATCCTCTTCTGTCACTGCCTTAAAATTCTTAACAATTTAATCTTTGAATTTGTGTTTTATAAGTAAAGTTCATTTGGGTTACTGGAGCATGAGAGTGAGAACTTGTGTAAGATACGCATCTTCACGCTTCCCTTGCTGTTTCATTCACATATAGTGTGTGCAATGCCCCGTGAGCACAGAATTTCAGTGGACTCACAATGAAAGTTCAACAAGACTCAAAGCAAGTACCAGGTAAGCATCTTAGACCTATGAATGTGTGAGCAGGGGTCAACAGCCCCAAGAGGCCATGCTTTCCATTCAAATCAGAACTAGTTTTGAATTTAGAAAGTAGGTAATGACTTGCTAAGAAATGTAAACAACACAGAAACACTAAAATCTTGTTTGTCCCCACTGTTACTTTCTACCATTAACTGCTTAGACTGAAAATAATGACATAGATGGAAAGGAAAAAACAAAATGACCTATCCTAATTCTTTTTCTATTCAGTATTCAGTCCTTGTTTATTACTTTACTATTTTTCCATCTATTTATTTTGTTGATGTTCATGCCTTCTTTATCATCCTTTTTTTTTTTTAATAAGAGTTTATTTGAGCCAAACTGGCAACAATTGATGGGAAGCAAGATCTCAAATTCTGTTTTTCCAGGCTTTCTGATTTAGTATTTTCTTGTATTCCATTTTACTTCTACAGTTAGCTAATCAACTATAATTATTTTTATGGTTGTGTTAGTGTTCACAATACATCGTTATGTTATTTGTTCACTTTCATATAACATTGTGCCTCATAAATAACATAAACAGTCTATTACATCTTAATAACAGTTAAAAAAATGAAAGGAAATGTCTATATTGGTAATCGTTATTCCGTTTTGTATATTTTAGCTTCCATCCAACATCATTTTCCTTGAAAATTATTCATTTTTTTTATGCATCTATTATTCTGGTATCTTAAAATTCTGCTTTTTGCCATCACCCCTAACTCCTCTCCCATGTTCTTCATTTCTGTTTCTTTGTCTACTCCTTTTTACTGATGTTTGTTCTATCTCAGCTTTGACCACACAGTTCCTAATCTGTATGATGTCATCTTTTCCTGGGAGTGCATATTATTAGGTAATTTCTAAGCTCTCTGTCCATCCTGTCTCTCTGTATTACAGTGGTACAGTTCCCCCCACTGTTGTGGGTTGAATTGTGTCCTCTCCAATCCAAACTTATATACTTCGTAGAGGTAATCACATTAAAACAAGGTCATTAGTATGGGCTTTAATCTAACATGACTGGTAATTTTAGAAATAGGGGAAATTTGAAGACATACGTGAAGAGACATAGGGTAAAGATAGTCATCTACAAGCCCAGGAGAGAGGCCTGAAACAGACCCTAACCTCACATCCTCAGAAAGAACCACTCAACCTGCTAATCCCTTCATATTGGACTTCTAGCCCACAGAACTGTGAGACAGGAAGTTTCTGTTGTTTAAGCCACCTAGGTTGTGGTACTTTGTTATGTCACTTTAGCAAACTAATACATACCTCTGTATGTTTTATAAAAGAAGTGGGAAAATTCAAAATTAAACTACCATCATTTTTCTTCCATAACATCTTATAAAATATATTAAAAATTTGACAACATAAAGTATTAGAGAGCATGTAGAACAAAACCAATACCCCCCCCCACACACACACACACACTTTCTGGCATTGCTTTATAAATTGGATAAGTATCCCATCTTGACAGTGAACATCCTGTCTACTTTTTGCATATGTCTGTGCAGCTGAATGCTACCGGAACCACTCCCTGCCACACACACACACACACACACACACACACACACACACACACACCATGCTAATTGCTCTCAATTTGAGTGTCTGACTGCTAACCTCAGAGCAGATGGGCATTATTGTTACTCAGAAATCAAACTACACATCTCCATTCAATTTCATCCCATTCTGCTAGAAAGCTATTTTATACCTCCTCTTTCTCCCACAAATATCCAGAGCCACCTCAGCCATCTTCATTTTCAGGTAATGATCTGGCTTCCAAGTTAGCTAAGAAAAGTGAATTAATCACAAGAGAACTTCTGCAGGATCTGACCACTACATCAGTCCAACTATTTGCATTATTTCCAAATTTTCTTCTTGCTCCTTGGCTCACGTGGATAAACTGTGAGACGCCTAGCTGCAATCTTTGCTTCCATTTGTGCTCTACATTCCCTCTGCTTTATTGTGTAAAATCTTAGTGCCAATATTTTACTCCTCTCTCTAATACATGCCCTCTCTACTGGATCTTTACATAAATATGTTGCATCTATATTTTTTTAAAAAGTGCTCTCAATTCCAAGTCTAACTTCACTTCCTGCCCTAATTTTTTTTAACTTCTCTTTACAAGAACATACTTTGGAACAGCTGTTTATACTAAAATTTCTTAATCTCCCTTTATCTCTTAAGCCCCCCTCATGAATCTTTCATCCCCAACCCTATTCACTTCTTTTATCAAGTTGCCAATTAATTTCCCAGTGTTAAATCTAATGATTAATACTTAATCCTTAACCTGACCTATTAATAGCATATAGCACATTTTGGGGGCTATTAATAATACAACAGCATATAACACATATAAACACGTTATTTTTATATACTAATAACATAGAATACATCTCCTGTTTCTTGGAGAAATGGTTTCATTTGGTTTCCAGTCATCTATATATTTATCTGATTTCCCTTCTATTCCTTTGCCATCTCTTTGCTGGTTTATCCTCATTTCCTGATCTTTTAGTGTTGGATACCACAGAATTCAATCTTTGATTCTTCTTCTCTCTATCTATACAAGCCTCTCTGATCTCACACCATTATATGGCTCTAATCACTCTATGCCAAGTGCCTGGCAGATTGATATATCCAGGGCAGCCACTCTGCTGAACTTCAGACACATGTATCCAACTAACTACTGGGATTATCACAAATTTGATGTCTATTAGTTTGTACCAATGAAATGCATAGACAGTATAAAATAGTAGTACAATGTTTAGCTCTATGTCTAAATGTACTACATGTACTACTAAATGTAAGATGTTTCTCTCTATGTCTAAATGTACTAAATGTAATACTTCTACTGTGTTTCCCTGAAAATAAGAC
The DNA here is from genome assembly GCF_036562045.2 of Rhinolophus sinicus. Taxonomy (NCBI): domain Eukaryota; kingdom Metazoa; phylum Chordata; class Mammalia; order Chiroptera; family Rhinolophidae; genus Rhinolophus; species Rhinolophus sinicus. The sequence continues at coordinate 20,874,862 of NC_133751.1, forward strand.
CTAGGCAGACAATCAGCTCTAATGTGTCTATTGGAGCAAAAATTAATGTAAGACCCGGTCTTATATTATACCCAGTATTATATTATATTGTATTATATTATATTATATTATATTATATTATATTATATTATATTATATCATATTATATTACCTGGTATTATATTATAGTAAAATAAGACTGGGTCTTATATTAATTTTTGCTCCAAAAGATGCATTAGAGCTGATTGTCTGGCTAGGTATTATTTTCAGGGAACATGGTAATATGTGTTTGTATAATGATTAACACAAAATTATAAATTGTTAACTTGTTATAAATTGTTTATTTTATATATAACCCAAGAAAATTTTGTAGATATCCCTGGATTTCTGAATAGGGGTACACTATTATATATTATCCCTTAATATAAGTGGGATATAGTACACATATATTACATATATTCATGCAATATTTATGTTGCAGTAATTTCTAATAATTGGATATATCTTTTTATGGAATGAGTGCCAGTACAGAGGGAGAAATTCTTCCATTATTTTTCCTTGTCATATAAGGCAAGAAATATTAATACAGGAAAAGTCATAAAGACCTCAATGTTGAGATAGCATGTAAATGAAAACAATTGGATGATGAAATTAACTTGTAATACCATAGTCATAAAAAATGTAATACTTATTAATAAGCATTAACATTAATATTTATGTCTCACCTACAAATGATTATCAACATTTATATAATTATATCATCCGGAGTTTGAAATTTGGGCTATTGAATGTCTATATTTCATAGAAAAAAAAAAGCAATTTCAATTTTATAAATTAAAGTGTATCACCCTTGAAATAGGCCTTAAAATCTTCCAATACTGCTCATGAATGAAGCTTTATTGGCCAAAAATAATGATTTCTGTTTCATGAGAAAACTTTAGTGACTGTGTAACACATAGCTTTCTTCTGTCATTTAAAGAATTTTATGCATCTTAGTTGTAAAAAAAGATGTGGCCAACTTAGACTTATTATATACAGTAAGAAATAGCGGTCTGTTAAATTAGCAGCATTATTCTGAAAAACTAGAAACTGACTCATCATCTACAACTTACAATAAAAAACTGTCTATATTGACCTTTTTTTAAGTTTCCTAGTAACACACCAAAATAAAACAGTGAATTAATGTAGAAAATACGTTTTCACTCTACCCAGTACAGAAATATTTTTTTAGAGTATACTTGTAGTTGTGAAAACATATGGCTTTCCAGCACTACATTTTGTAGTGATCGGTTACGTCACAGGACTCAAAACAAAATTAGAAAAAACGGTTTCTATTTTAAGAGATAAAATTACCTTAAAATTGTGAGTTTTCTTCCTGTAGCAAATCCATTGGGTATTACATATATACTTTACTAATTAGTTTTAAACTGCGTATGCAAATGAATAGCTCTGTTACTCCTATATGTTAACAGTGTCTCTTGAAATAATTACTATTTAGGTTTGTATTCATTAAATGTCTGCCAAATTACTTAAACATCATAATAGGCATTTAATGGGTGCTTTAAAACTGAAATAGAAATTACATTTGATTATAAGTAACTGTACATTTATAAAGCTATCATTAGATGCCTATTAAGACCATTTAACTTAAGTGTTACATAATTGAGAAGAGCCAGGATTTTAATTGCACATTTGCAAACTGTTATCTTGCTTTACTAAATATTCATTTTATCCACCGCAGAAAACTGTGAGTGAGGTATGAGGATTTCATCATTTTTTCTGTTAGCAATTTTTCACCATACTTCATGGGATAAAATGATCTAACATATTAAAAAGCATATTACATCCAATAATGAGTCCATAAGCAAAAAATAAAAAGGACTTTATATTAAACATACATCTTCAAAAGTAGGATACATTTCCCTTATTTCCCCCTCCCAAAAAAAAGTACTTCTTGATAAACCAAGAAACATTTTTTTTCCCACCTCTCAGACTACTGATTAATATTGATGCAATGACAGAATAGCTGAGATAGAAAATAATTGGTATCAAATTATGATTCAGTGCTTACTGTCTTGAGTACATCCCAAGTTACCAATAAAAAAACATAATTTTCAATTAATTACCTCACTAAGCAGTTGCTTGTTATCACAGAAGTTAAGTGGGGATTAAAAGAGAGACTAAATTACACTTTTATGCCTTGAAGTGCCAACTCATCTTGAAGTCAAGATGGGTAAACAAAATACAAAGAGACATAAGATTGTAATTTGGTTGCAGGTTCAATTCAGTAGATAAATAAGTGCCTCTGTTGGCAGGCTTTTCAAAGCACTAAAACTCCTTTCACAGAGGTATCCACTTTCAGTTCTTCAGTATATCTCCATTAGACACCTGAGCTTGCCTCTTGTAAACCTGAAGAAGAAAACATTCTGCCGAGAAGAAATTTATTTATATATAATTTCTTCTCTGAATGTTCTTTCTTCCTGGAAACATTTGCATTTAAACAAGCTTTTGATGTCATTGGAATCCATCTGCCTACACTTACCCTATTTCTTCACCCCTGAATAAACATCACCTGTGAAGTATGTTGTAAACTCGATTGCTGCTCCACTTTCTTAATTTTGTATATATCCATTTAAAGTCATGATAGAGATACAGCTTGACCCATCCAACTTGGGACACGGCACTAGGAGCTTCAGTCTATCCATGTATTCTTTGTTTTTATAGGTAATCTGACTGAGACAGTAGGATCCACTGAGTATCTCTGGTTCCATTTTAAGGAAAACTAATAAAGGTGAGACAGCTTATACCAAATGATATTTTAAACCTAAGTTTTCATGGCAATCCACTGGGTTTTCTCCATCTCATCAAAATTCCCTAAAATTAAATTTAAAATATTCCAAATTATAATTCTCCTACTTTTCTTCCTTTTCTTTTTGACTATCTTCTCTTTTAAATCATTATAAATAAAGTAAATCCTTCAGATCCAACTCTCCACTTATCTTTAACCTCTGTCCTTGGCTGGGACTAGTCATAGGGTCATGTTTGGCGACTTCTATTTACCTTCATGTGTTAGATTTAGTGGAACTCGAATGTTCTATATTCAAAAGAAAATATTTTTCTTGGAAAAATAATTTAAATAACATATTTTTAATGGGAACTTTCATAATATCTAGATTTCCTTAGATTTGTTTAATATGGGGAAAACAAGTAACAGCCAACTCTGCATAAGAATTTGAGTGGATTTGAACTTTGGCTCTTATCCATTACAAGAGGCAGAGTGTCAAAGTCATGCAAGTCCCTATTATCATTTCAGTGATGATGAGGTTTCAAGTTGCCATCTGTAATTACACTTGCACTATTTTTTTTACATATAGATCATTTCATTGATTCACATTCCTTGCTCCTTCCCTAAAGATGTCATCCCTTTCACAACTGCCTTAGATGATCATCGTGACCATCTCTAGGCTCAATGTTGAGTACTAAAGCATATTTGCCATGAAATAGGAAGGGGCTCTAGCAATGTGTTCACATCATCCTATGTTTCTGCAAAAAATCTACAAAAATGAAATATTTTCACATGCCTTTTTTTGACGAGGTCCCTGAAAACTATGTAAGCTTTAGTCCTCCCCAAACCTGGATCTACCACTGGCTATGTGAAAATGAAATTCTAACCCCAGTCACCAGCAGAATGGAGTAAAAATATCTCATGACAGCTTTTTTTTTTTTTTTTTTTAATCTCCCAGGAGAGAGCCTTTGATAAATTGGACAAAGTAATGACACCATGTTTTCATGGAAGAATTTGAAGAAAACTAGAGTACAGATTACATTCTCCTACAAAATGTGTTATTTCTTGCTGCAGACATAAAAACGTCAGCCCTGACCTCTTTGTCAATAACAAGTCAGAAATACAGTCTCATGGAAATTAAGAATTAAGTTTGTGTACAAAAGTACAATTCTAATGAATCTGGATGGATACATTCTGTTTCCACTTTTATCTGACTCTCCTTAGCATAAGTTTTTGTGGATACAATTTGATAGGCAATATATTTAAAGCAGATAGATGTTTGTATTTTTTAAGCTGCAGGAGGGAATGAATGAGAAGAGATATCTATAGAAAGCCAAATACAATCTTTCAGCCCAGTAAGTTTTAGAAATGATTTTCTAGCAGCTACTGATAGTCACTCCTATAATGATTCAGATATTCATTCCTTTTGAAGCAGTACATTGATATTCTTGGGTGTTGAAAACAAGCCAAAAGAGAAAGAACTGAAGATGAGATTAAATGGCTTAGAAACTTGATGTTTGTTAAGTACATTTAAACTTTTTCATTATAGTATACATAGTGAGAAGTGACATAAAAGCATATGGCTTGTTGACCTATCATGATATTAACACATCCATATAACTACCATTTAGTTAAAGAAAATTGGACCATCACCAACTGCTAAAGTTCCCTTCCTGCCCCCTTCCAGTTTACTACTACTCGCTTGCCCATAATAGTCACTGTCCTAACTTAACATTGTGGAATTGTTTTGCCTGTTTGATGCTCACCAAAGTTGAATGTAGTACAGTGTCTTATTTGGGTATGAATACAATGAACATTGATGTCCACAAGTACTTTCTTATACGTGTAATTTTGGTGCACATATAAGCATTCTTTTAAAGAAAGTATATGCTACAACATTATGCTATAGGACTTGCTATATTACACCTAGGACTTGATGTAATAGTGTATCGTGTGAGCCTATGTTCAAATTTGGTAAATAATTACAGGCAATTTTCCAAAACAATTGTGCCAATGTACACTCCCAACAATAGTGAACGAGAGTTCCAGTCTCCACATCCTGGCCTCTATTTGGTATTGTCAATTTTCTTTATTTTCAATACTGTTATTTTTACTTATTTTCATTTTAGCTATTCCAGTGGAGATGCGGTGGTATTAAAATGCATTTCTGTTCTTACTAATAAGATTGAGTACATTTGTCTATTTAATAGCTATTTGGATATCTTTTACTTTTATTTTTGATGTGACTGTTAAGTCTTTTTTAAAAGTCTATTTTCATGTGGGCTTGCCTTTTTTAAAAAATAATTTTAAATTTAGAAAATAATTTCAAAGAGAATACAGAACAGAGATTTTCCCTCAACTCTCCCCATTAACATCTTATCATGGTATATTTATCAAAATGAAGAAATTCATATTTATGCAATAATGTTAACTAAACCTTAGACTTTATTCAAATGTTACCAGTTTTTCCACTAATGAATATTGAATACCCTATGAATGATCCACGAATTATGCTGTTTTCGCTGTGATTGGTGGAAACAGATACTATTTCCTGTTTTATAGGAACTCTGGATATTGTTGTCTGTAGAGTAGTCTCCCTTATTCAAAGTTTTACTTTTCATGGTTTCAGTTACCTATGGCCAATTGCCATCCAAAAATATTACATGGAAAATTCCAGAAAGAAACAATTCATAAATTTTAAATTGCGCACCACTCTGAGTAGTGTGATGAACTCTTCCCCGGTCTAGCTATCTTTTGTGGCACATGAATCATCCCTTTGTCCAGCTGTATACACTCCGTACCCGTTAACCAGTTAGTAGCCATCTCAGTTATCAGATTGACTGTCATAGTATTGCAGTGCTTATGTTCATGTAACCTTTATTAAACTTAACAGTGGCCCCAAAGCACAAGAGTAATGAAGCTGGCAATTTGGATATGCCAAAGAGAAGCTGTAAAGTGCCTATTTTAGGTGAAAAGATAAGCACAGTACAATAACATATTTTAAGAGTAAGAGAGAGACCACATTCACATAACTTCTATTACAGTATGTTGTGATGGTTGTCCTATTTTATTATTAGTTATTGTTGTCAATCTCTCACTCTGCCTAATTTATAAATTAAACTTTATCATAGTTATGTAGGTATAGAAAAAAGATATAATATATAGAGAGTTTGGTACTGTCCATGGTTTCAGGCATCCACTGGAGGTCTTGGAAGGTATCCCCCCCAGATAAGGGGTGACTACCATAATCCTTTCAAGGGTTTCCTCTCCCTTCCTCCTCCCAAACGTGAGGAGTTTTCTCACATACATATCATGCTCAGTATTCTTCTGAGTACTATGGGTACATAGATGACTCACTACAAATCTCTAGTCTTTTCCTCTCTGTCTCTCTCTCTCTCTCTCTCTGTCTCTCTCTGTCTCTCTCTCTCTGTCTCTCTTATTTCTCTCTGTTAAATTTTTCCTCACCACCATGTAAACTCTAGCCACTATGGTCTCTCTTATAGTTGAGCTCCACATCCCAAACTTAGGATATCTTCAAAGTTCCATTTTAGTCCCTCTTCTTCACAATGGCCTGGACATTCTATTAAGTAAGTAACACAGTAAGCAGAGAGTTCCGCTGATTTGTTTCCTGTCAGGATCACTGTGCTAAGTTTTCTGATGTCCAATGTCTTGAAAACTGTTTTATCATACCGGGGGTGTCAAAAAAATGTACACAAGTTGACACTTTGGTCAACGTTGCTCAAGCAGTAGTTCTCCATAATCAGAAGTGTCTGAACACTGATGGTAACCACTTTGAGCACCTCTTGTAATTGCAGAAGTCAAACATGACTTGTATTCATCTTTTGTTATCGGTATATATTGAGTATTACAATTTTAATAGTTTTTTTGTGATTGTGTATTACCTTTTTTTGGTACCCTCTGTATATTGCATAATTTATTTAGGGCAAGAGTATAAATAAATCCACCCCATGTTACTCCATTTTGGCTAGAAACAAAATGTCATTATTTCTTAATTGATGTTTTCTTTATCACTGTGGTATTCAATTGTATAAATATTTTAGAATATAAAACTTTTTGTCCCCTGAAAATTACAATTGAAGGATCTAGGAGTTCTTATTCTGAGTAAATTAAAGCTTGCTGTAGAAGATCCACAAATACAATACTCATTGTCACCGGTAGGTATGTTAAGTATACATTACTAACAGAATACGAAGAAGGCATTTTAAATTACATTAATTGTTCTGGAAAGGATTCTTGAAAATTATGATGCTTTAGCTAAATTTATAAGTGAACTAGACAAAAAATAAGAATAATAAATTAGGATTTCTATGCTACATTCAATAAGAGGCAACTACAAGTGGTTTAATAAAGTTGCAATAACAAATATTCAGAAAATACCAACATAAATTGTAATATATTGGTGGTTTTATTACAATCTAAAATTAAAAAAAATAAAATCAAATTTTTTTTTCTATGATGCTTTCTGCTGTCCCGCAGTAATTCAATTGCTTTATTTTAAAATGTTTACAGTTCATTTGTTGAGCCTTATGGGCTACAATTTTGTGTGTCTCTACAAATGGGCATTGATTGCTCTATTTAGAAATCATTTTCAGTGGTAAGTTGAGTGTTATTTATCATGATCTTAGTTTTTATGATGTCGCTAAAGACTGTCTAGGCTAGGAACATGACTTCTAGCAGTTATATTTGAATTGGCACAGAAAGCTAGAAATTTACTTCTGTAATAAATTGTGCCTTATTTGCTTTTAACATGTCAACCCCTCTCTTTCATACTGCAATTTATCCATCAAAACCAGTTCATAAGAAGAAAAATAAATGTTGCATAAAAGTAAAGTGAGGTTTTGAAATTCACTTGTTGAATGTATCTGCATCTTAAAGGAGACTGACAAAATATAGAATTGGAAAATAAACCTAAATCCCACTATTAAATAATAATCATTGCTGATAAAGCAGTTGTGTGTGTGTGTGTGTGTCTGTGAGTACTTGTACACACATGCATATGGTACTGTTTTGCTATTCTTCACTGCAATTCTACCACATTTCAAAATCTATATTATGGTTGCTATGGGAAATCTTATGGTCACTTGAATATGGTGAAAGAAAACGCAGGAAAACTATGTGGAAAGTTTAGATAGACTTGTTTTCCAAGCCATAGAATCAACTGTTCACAAGATTTCCAATAAATCACATTGTGAGTTGGTCATTAAATCATTGAAGAATAAACTTCTAGGAGGAATGATAATCATGCCATCCCTTAGCATACATTTCTTGTCATACTCCTTTTGTGATTCTATGTATTCTGTTATTCTTGTCCAGACAAAATATGCTTCGGGCTTTTAAATTAGAAATGCAAATCTATTTATAGATTGCTTAAAAAAGGAATGCCTGCCTACAAATGTATCCTGATATGTTAGTCACCTTTGCTAAGGTAACAAATAATGACCCAAATCTCCATGGCTGAAGAAAACATTTATTTCGTATTACATTCCGCAAACAATTGCTGGTCAATTGTTGCTGTCCTTTAGGCCATGCTGACTCTGTGTTTATCCCATATAGCTTGTCGTTCTGGGCAAAAGCTGTAGGAGCAGCTCCAATCAGAGTCATAAAAAATGAAGTGAATCTAAGCATCAAGCTTTACTAATAATCATCAGGTTACAGTCAATCAAGAGTCTCAGATGAAGAGGAGAAGGTCCCAGAACATAGACTGTGGCTTTCCCAAGCTTTCTTTCAGCATTGGATGTGCACTTTCTATAGCAGAATAATATGTGGACTCTGTAAGTAAGCGTCAGGCCTATCCTCACACAGGAGTTAGGTATGTTGAAACTGTGAGCTAGCTCTATCTTATGCCACAAAAGTTGTATAGCTTACAAGACATTCTCTAAAGAGAATGACTATACCTCACAGGTCCATAGATTAATTTTGCTGTGTATACAATCCATCACTTGCTGAAAAAAATATTGAAATCTTCAACTCTAATTATGAATTTGTCTATTTCTCCTGTAGATTTTGTCATTTTGTTTTTCTTTTTGTATTTTGAAGCATTATTATTATTAGCTACAGCATTTTGAAGCATCATTAGCTACATTATTATTAGCTACACCCATATAGAGAATTATTACATTTATGTCAATTATCTTTTTAAAGAGATTAAAAATAAGACAACTAGGATTGCATTTACCATGTATTTACCATTTCTAATGCTCTTTTTTAAATTGCATTAGCCCAAATTTCCATTTGGTATAATGCTGCTCTACTTAGAAAAAAAATTTAATCGTTTTTCTAATGAATATATTTTGGAAATAATTTATCTTGGTGTTTGCTTTTCTGAACAAAGTAATTGTTTTTCCACCTTCATGTTTGAACAATATTTCCGTGGGGTAAAAATCTAGGTTGACAATTTTTTTTTTTTTTAATAATTTGTTCCACTTCCTCCTGGTTTGCATTGTTTCTGATAAGAGTTTGTTTTAATGCTTATCTTTAAAAGTATTGTGTCTTTCTCCTCTTGAAGTCATGGAGATGTAAAGTATATGGAATATAGTCAATAATACAGTAATAACTATGTATAGTGCCAGGTGGGTACTAGACTACTCAGGGGGATCACTTCTTAAATTATATAAACGTGTAACCACTATGCTGTACACCTGAAATTAATATAAAATAATATTGACTGTCAACCATAATTGAAAATATTTTAAAGGGGTGAAAAGGTAAAGGGGAATAAGAAGTTCAAATTTCCACATATAAAACAAATAAGTCCTGGGGATGTAATGTACAGCATAGGGAATATAGTCAACAATATTGTGATGGCGTGGTAATGTCAGATGGTTGCTGGACTTAGCATGGGGATCATTTCTTTAAGTATATAAATGTTGAATGACTATGGTGTACACCTGAAATTAATACTGTGAATTAGCTATATTTTAATAAAAATTTTTTTTTAATTTTCCAAAATAAAGAATATAGAGAAAAAAAAATCCTGAAAAAAATAAGGAGAGCTGAATTAATTGACAGTAATAACAAGAGGTTTAATGTATAAGTAATTGAACACACACACACAAAAAGTACACCTGAAGCTGAAGCTGAACAATAATGAATGTCAACTACAATTATATATATATATATATATATATATATATATATATATATATATTCACAAGAGGTGAAGTACAGCATTCACTTCTTCAAGAAGTGAAATACAGCATTAAGAATAGAGACAGTGGAAATGTAATGGCTGTGTGCGATGTCAGAGGGGTAGTAAGATGGGGGAGGGGGGTTATCACTGTGTGAGGGATATAAATGATAAATGTCTATTACATTGTTTTGTACATCTAAAATTAAGGAAAGGAAAGGAAAGGAAAGGAAAGGAAAGGAAAGGAAAGGAAAGGAAAGGAAAGGAAAGGAAAGGAAAGGAAAGGAAAGGAAAGGAAAGGAAAGGAAAGGAAAGGAAAGGAAAGACTGAGGAACTGTTCTAGATGGAAGGAGACCAAGAAGAAATGATGACAAAATGCAATGTGTGAGGCTAGGTTAAAGACTGGCCTACAAAAAGGACTTTAGGGGGACAAATGTTAAACTTTAAATAAGGTTGATGTAGAGTGAATAATATTATTCTATCAATTTAGTATCTTAGTTTTGATCATTGAGCTGTGGTTGTGAACATTGTTCTCACTTTAGGAAGCAGTATGGAGTACATTTGGAAATTATTTGCACTGTTTCTACTTTGTATACATTCTTTGATTATCTCACAATGGAAACTCAAAAATGAAAAATAAAAATAAAAAGCAAATTACCCCAATATCAAATGAAATTACAAAGTGAGAAAACATCTCCAGGCATTGAATTATTCTCATGGCACATTCCTGGAAGAACCAATTCTATAGACAATCTCACTAACGCCTGGGACAATCCTACCCACCGCTCACTCTCCCTTATGCCAACCTTTCTATTCCTTTACCATTGTCATATGCACACCTACTTTCTGTGCTTTGTGCTAAATTACAATCTAGAATTTTAAAGCAATACTTCTAAGGTGGACTGCTATCCCAGTTTTGTCTGACTTATAAAAACAGTTTATTCTCAATGCAAAAGAAGCATCTTTTAAATATTCCTATATTTTACCCTTGTTTCAATTATAGATAATTTTGTTAGTTAAGTCAAAGCAAGTTAAGCAAAAAGGTGGTAAATTTGCTCAACACTATTAATTTAACTTTTCCAATTTGTGTATTCACTATAAAGATAGGTACTTGCCAAGTATAAAATGCCACTTCAAAGGTAATAGTAAGCGCTTACTTATTATGATACACTTTTTAAAGGTTTTGTTTATTTGAATTAGCTTTAAGTTTAACTCTGAATTATGGACAGCAATGGTAAAAATGGTAGAAATATTGTTTCTCCTCATAAACTTGGTAGTTGAGGGCTCACATCACAGTTCCACAAGCATCACTGACCCAATCCATGTTGTTGCTCAGCCAACTCCAATCCCTAATTTCCACCTTGTGGTCCAAAGTGACTACTGTAATGCTAGTCATTATGATAGCATTCCCGCTTTCAGGAAGGAAGCCAGGAGAAAAGATGGTTAATCCTTTGTAGAAACTGCTTGCACAACATTTGTTTATGTCCCCACAGGCCAGAAATTAATTGCAGGGTCACAGCCATATATCTGAGGAAGACTGAGAAGTACAGTCTATTCAGGGCAGCCAAGTACCTGGGTGTTCTATTCCTCTCTAAATATAGAATAGATAGTGGGGGGGCAACCAGTAGTTTTTATAAAAATTAGTGACTGGATAGATAGAACGATAAAATGATATGTAACCTATCCAAATAAGAACCTTTATTTCATGCATAATTTTCAAATAGTTTAGAGCTTAAAATATCATGTAACAGCCCTTCCTGTTTTACAAAATGGCAAAAATATTGTCACTTACTGATAGTGTTTATCACACATCTCCAAATTTAAAACTCTGCTTAAGATGTTTATATGCTTAAACTAGAAATCAGTAAGACCATTAAAAAGAAATACTGCCTTCCATTATTCTAGAAGTTAACACAGTCCAGGGAAGAAAATAGTTACTACAAACAAATATTTGATTAAACTATTGAACGTGTCCCAGCGGTATGGTGCTAACACATTTATTAGGAAACCTTATTTCCAGAGCATTGTGCACATATCCTGTTTTCCTTATCCTATCATCTCTTGGACAGCTTCACAATACATGCCATAGAAATATGTCATTATAGACTTTAATTGCACATACTTTATGGCTGCTGACAACACAAGGATAAAAAGATTAATCACTTCTGCACTTAGTGAACATTCCAGGGCTTTGTAAAGATTTCAATCTTGTTTATTTTTTCCAAAAGCTCATTTGAATGCACAGAGGTACATTTTGATTGACCACCTTCCCCACCATTTCAATGGTCAAACTAAAAGGCAGGACATTTATCAACAAGAAGAAGAAAAAAAAAACCTTGGAATACAATATATCTGGAAATAACAACATTGAATAAACTTGGCAGTTGCTATTGAAAGAACTTGGCACTGTTTTAAATAAAATGACCAAAAAAACAAAGCAAAACAAAAAAACAAATATTAAGTATGGTAAACCTCTATTTTTTCAAGAAAATGCACAGTTATATATGTGAAGAAAAAAGAAGATGCTTTGTGCTTTTAAAATGCCTTTACACAAAAGTGCAAGAGCTTGCTCTGTCAGAAGTTGAAATGAGCAGTAAGCAGAACTTAACTGTAAATTTTTAAAAATTATCCTGTGCTCAGTTCTCTACTTGTGTCTCTGATCCCTGGTTATCTTCTATGCTTTCAAGTTTATTGTGTCCTGGAACATTTTCCCCTGTGTTGCTGAAAGTACTTTCAGTTACTCTGGAGGGAAATATGTACTATCAAAAACAATGTTTTTCATGATGCTGTTTCTAGAATAGTAGTCAAATCTTGACCACTAATCTTAGACTCCTGCCTTTTAAAATAGATTTCAGGATTTTGTTTCTGCTATAGCTAGTCATGCCAAACCATACTTATTTCTAGGTTGCTGAACAGAAAAGCTTGCAATGTTTTACAATGTTGATTGACCTATGAATAGGAAATGCTATCTTGTGAATAAAGATAAAAATCAAATGTGAAGGGTGCCACAATTGACAAATGAGATCAGAGCACGATAAACTTAAAAATTACCTCTGTGGGTCACACTGTCACAGCAGCCCTGGGAAAATGTCACCATTTGTAGCATAGTTGTTCCAGGTACCATCTTACCTGGTAGAAAATGATACCAAAAAGTTTCAAGAAGCACCTGGATTATCTAGTTTCTATTCCCACAGAGATATGGCTTGACCAATAGAACAAAAGTCAAAATTCCTTGTTAGGACACTATACAATGAAATAATTCCGTTGGCTATTTCCTTGGATACGGATGATAAATTTTAAATCATGGGGAAAAGGAAAAATATTAATATAATTTAAGGGTTCTTTGACTTATCAGTAAAGTATTACCTGATAATGATTAAGTAAATGATTTTGTAGTTAATCAGGGGCTACCCCACAGTGAACAGAACCTCCTCTAGCTTATTTTCTCCTGTTCAACAGCTGTCTTGAAAATTCAAATGGACATTAGAAATTTTCTCATACACTAATATCAACCTCACAAACAAGCAAACTTTCCCCCTACTGTGGAATAACTCTGTTCTCCATAGATACAAATTTCTTCATTATGATTTTAAGTGTCCTTTTACAAGCTCCATGGCCACTTTGTTGAATGTGTATTGCTAAAAGGTAGTATTATATACAGTATCTGGCTCAACTAATTTTCATTGAAGAAATAAATTAATGAATGTCCTCAAACTGCCCATAGGGGTGGTGCACCTGTTTGTAAAGAAAGCATTCACAACAGCTAACATATTCGTGCTAGAAAAGTGTCTAATAACACTTTCAATGATTGGAGGAACCAAACTTTCAGTTATTTCTATGGGTTGATCAGTAAGAAATACAGCACTTGATCCTTTTTTTTTTTTTTTTTCATTTCTTAACTTCTAAAATATCTGATGTCTCAGTCATAGACCCAAGTTGATTCTTTAATCCCAATGCACACATAACTTCCACTGCAGAAGTTAAAAATTGTATCTGTCATCCTGAAAAAAAGTATCTGCGTAACCCAGATTGAATGGTCTCAATCTTACCATTTTCCTCTGGAAGCACAAAGAAAATGAGGCATTGTTGCAGCAGTGCCTCACCACCTGCTATAACTATTCAGGGTCTAACATGGTGAATACTGTCTTAATGATTTATTACATTTTCTGTCTCACCCAAACATGCATTCTCTAAATGTAAATTTCTCTGCATCTTTGGGTCAAAAAAAAAAATAGCAATTCAAAATCTATGCCAATTATTTTGCAATGCACAGTAACCCCAGATATGCGTGCAGCCAACACATTTTAACTCATTTAAAACTGGACTGGAATAAAAACATAAGACCAGCACTGAATATGACAATTAAATGGGAAAAAGAGACACAGTGCTTGCTTTGATGGGTTGCATTGAGTGCAGATTGCTTTTGGAGAATGTTAATATCATTCTAAGATGTATGCAAGTGGAAGATGATTCAGAATTTTATATGATCTGAGAACCTCATTTTGAAACAAATAAGCATCACACATTTGTACAAACAGGTACTCATTGAATTTTAGAAATTCTGCTTCTTGAAAAATGCAAATTATTCATTGTTGTGTCATCAGAATAATGAAAAAGTCACAAATGTTCAAAATGAAATTTTCTATGTTTATAGGAACCTTAGACAGAAAACAGCCCGACTATTAGATAAACATATTTTTAAATTGAATTACTTTTCTAAACAGGTGTCACTGTATTTTTCTGTTCTTCTTATAAAAAAGACAACATCAACTTTATACTAGTTATAAACAGATCTACTCTATTTTCAATCTGAACTTAAAAGAATTTCCTTAAGTGAATAGTGACAACTATTTTTCCAAATCTATTGTTATGTCTTAAGTGTTATGTAATCCTTGATCTTTAAAAAAAAAAAAAAATTCATGTTACTATTCCACAAATATCCACTACATGTTATCAATTATCTATTTCTCTCCTTCCACTTATTACATTCTACTGTGCACAGCAGCAATAGATAGGCTTATATCCTATAACCTTGTTCATTGTCCTATCGTGCCACTGAGTAGTATATGAGGCTTTTAGATAGCACTGATAAAGTATTCACCAAGGCAAAGTTTGGATGTTTAATTTCCCTAATTCTAAGAATCTGAAGAGATACTATATAAATATTATAGCTTTGTTGATACACACTCATTATCACCTCAACTTCCAGGTGAACTGATTTTTAATGTGACAGTGATTTCTTTGCTTATCAGTACTGCAAGCTGTTCACATAACTGAATTGGTTACTGACTTCTGTTTCTGTGTCTATAGATGCCCAAAGAAAACTAAAATGATTTAAAATCCATTCCTTAAACTGTGTGTGGTAAAACGAACAATCCCTCGCCCCCATCCCAAAGGTGCCCATGGCCTAATCCCGGGAACCTGAGAATATATTGTCACGTGACAAAGGAACTCTGCAGAGGGAAAGGAGTTCACATACCTTAGCAAGAGTACCCTGTATTGTCTGGGCGTGCCCAGTGCAACTGTATGGGCCTTTTCAAGATGGAAAAGGAAGGCAGAAAGGCAGCGAGATATAAAGATGAAAGAAGCAGGAGTGATTCAAAGCATGAGAGGGAACTGAACGACTAGTGCTGACTATGAAGATGATAGAAGGTGGCCAGAGCCCTGCAGTGTGAATGGTCTCTAGGAGCTTAGATGGACCGCCAGCAAGGAACAGGCATCGCGAACAGAGCCCTGCAGACACCTTGATTTCACCCTGTGAGATTCTAAGCAGAGAACAGTCATGCTGTTCCTGGACTTTTTCCCATAAAAGTTATAGATAACAAATGAATTTTGTTTTAATCCATGACATTTGTGATGATCTGTTATAGCAGCAATAGAAAACCGAAACAGTGTATGACTTACTTTTTCCCTTGAGTTAGTGATCGGTTAGGACCCAAATAGCACAGATACCTAGCTTTGGTTATTCTCTAATACTTATTAAGCTCTTGCCTTTATAAAAATAACATAAATTTTAGTTGGAAAAGTTTGAATTTACATATAATAATAATTCAAGATAGTTTATTATACCATGAGTTTACATAAGTGTACAAGTAAATACATCAGTGCAGTATTACTGCCATAACAAATTACCAGAAATTTAGTGGCTTATGAATAAAACCACAGAGGTATTGTCTAACACTTCTAAGGTTTAGAAATACAACATGGGCCTCACTGGGCTAAATTCAAGGCATTCTTAGACCTGTGTTTCTTTCTGGAAGTTCCAAAAGAGAGTCCATTTCCTTACTTTTTCTGGCTTCCAGAGGCTGTCAGCATTCCTTTGTTCATTGGCCCCTTCTTCCATCTTCAAAGCTGGCAACTAGTATCTCTCTGACTATTATTGCATAGTCACATCGGCCTCTTACAGTAGTTGGGAAAGGTCCTCCTTTTTTAAGGACTCGTGTAATTAGATTGGACCCATGCATATAATCCAGGATAATTTCTCCATCTCAAGGTCTGTACCCTTACTCACATCTGCCATTTCCCTTGTACCATGTAAGGTAACAAAATAACAGGGTTTAGAGTTTAGGGCATGGACATTTTGAAGGGAGATCATTATTCTGTCTAGTACAGAGAAAAGTGCAATCATTATACATTCAAAATAAGCTGATAATTTTGCCAATTTGTTTCCTGCAGAATAAGGGAGAGGACTGTGCAAAATATGGCTAAATGTCTCTATTCTGATTCATAATCATATGAATTGTGAGTCCTACACTGACCTTGCCTCATTTCTGTCAGTATCAAAATGTTATTTTCTTGTATTTAGGCGTCTTATGTCATGATCAGTTTATTAATCAAACAAAGCTCCCTTTATATATAATCTACTGATAGTGTTCATCAGGAGGTTTTACAGACTTGACAGCCTTTGGAAAATGTCAGTTAAAGCGTGTTCTGTATTTTATATGTAAATAGTGATTTTCACATATACCTTCAGGAATGGCTTCTATTTCTCTTCATAAAGAATCACAGAGCTGTATTTCTGGGAATCCAAAATTTCTACTGATTTATAACTGTAGACCCTGTAAACTCTGCTCCGTTTTCTCTGCTGCACTAAGGAAATTAAGTGAAAAGAGATTTCCCATTAGGACTCAAATTTGTACTCCATGATGTTTTTATGTTTTCAGCTCTAAGAAACTGAAATCAATAGATTATTTTTCTTCATTGTTTTGGCTTCCTCCAACACACATGCACACGAACAGCAATATCTTCCCAAAGGCTTGCACATATGCTTTGTTTACTTCATGAATTCAGGGAACCTAGTGTGTACTTTCCAGCATTTCCCACGGCCCGTGGTCTCCATACCATTTTATACAGTGATTGGCATTGTGGAATGAGCACAGTAAAGAATCCAGGGAAAAGATTTCTTCCCTCTCACTGTGGAAAACAGAAAGCAATTTCAGCATGTGTGTGAAATAAAGATTCCACTGTGAGGTAATATCGATCTCAGCAACATTGAATATTTTAGTTGTTACAATATTTTCTGGAACTTATTCTGATGATCACAAGCAGCAATGAAGTTAGTACCTTCTTTGTTAAAACACTATGTTTAATATACTATTTTACAAAAATGAAACATGCTTAAATAAAAAAGATATAATAATGTCTTGGTGGACTTCCTATAAACAAGTTCTATTTACAAGATATTTTGCAGCAAGTAGTTTAATAAATCCATTAAAAAAAAAACCCAGAAACTATATGGATTCTTGATGTTGAAAATCACTAATTTATAATATTTGAAAATAAATGCAGATCAGAATAGTATTCCATTTTCTCCTTTAGAGTGTGATGGAATATAGTCAATTTTATGTGGCTACTACTTTTAATAGAATATGCTTTGCCTTGTATTTATTTCAATCCTGCATTAAGATGATAATACAAAATATCCTCTATATTCAACACGTATAGGGATATTTAAAATGGAACATTGGCTGTTTAATTCCAAAGGAAGTTTTATTAATTATTTTATTTATGAAAGAAGAAAACCACTGTCAAACGATGACTCAGTCAACACATGCTTTGTACTCCTAATGCCTGTTGTTACAACGGACTCTTCCAGTATTTAGAGAGGAAAACAAAGCCATCGTGACTATATATTGTACAGTGAACCATAGCTCTGTATATTATAATATCAATATATTATCATATACAATCTCATCTTTGCTATAGTAAAACTTATCTTCAATAATGCATAGTTGTTTATGACTACTATCACAATATATATTTAATGTATTATTTAACTATCATTTAATCATTTATGTACTATTTATGGTTACTCTGTGTGATGGTCAACTTAATGTGTCAACTTCCTGGGGCTAAGAGATGCCAGAGAGCTGGTAAAACATTATTTCTGTGTGTTTCTGTGAGGGGGCTCCCAGGAGAGATTATCATATGAATCAATAGACTAAGTAAAGTGGATTACCCTCCCTAATGTGGTTGGACATCATTCAATCAATTGAGGGTCCAAATAAAAACGAAAGACAGAGGAAGGGAGAATTTTCTCTCTCTGATGAAGTTAGGGCATCCATCCTCTCCAGCCTTCAAACATCGGTATTCCTGGTTTTCAAGCCTTTGGACTAAGACTGAGACTTAAATCATTGGCTGCCCTGGTTCTCAGGCTTGTGGGTTTGAATTGGAACTACACAACTAGCTTTCCTGGGTGACCAGCTTGCAGATAACAGATCAATTATGGGACAAAGCCTCCATAATTTATTGAGCTAACTCCGCACAATAAATCTCACTCTATGTATCTATATTTATCCTATTGGTTCTATTTCTTTGAAAAACCTGGCTAATGTACTCTGTAACAGGCAATGCACTAAGTAATAGAACTATAACAGTGAACATAACATAGTGTCTGTTGTCTTGAAACTGAAGGTTTAATTCTCAGTGCCTCCCAGCACAAAGTCTGATCACATTGTAACTGGAGTGACCACAACAAGGATATAATTACTATGATAGAGAGAGAAATATTGTCAAAGTGGAACAAAGTACATCTATTTTACAAAATCCTCAAATTCAGGAGAGTATAATAATAAATCAAGACATAGAATAATACCTCTCATGGAAAACAAAATCGATAGGTTATGTAGCTACTGTGTTTCCCTGAAAATAAGACCTAGCCGGACAATCAGTTCTAATGCATCTTTTGGAGCAAAAATTAGTATAAGACGCAGTCTTATTTTACTATAATACAAGACTGGGTATAGTATAATATAATATAATATAATATAATATAATATAATATAATACTGGGTCTTATATAATATAAGACCGAGTCTTATATTAATTTTTGCTCCAAAAGATGCATTAGATTTGATTGTCCAAGATTGTCCAGCTAGGTCTTATTTTTGAGGAAACAGGGTATGATTATTTATAAGGTCTATGCCCTTCATCTTTTGCAATTTCTTTTTTAAAATTCAAGAAAAGTATAACCTGGAGATCCAAAATGGCAGAGTAGACAAACACAGTGCCTGTGTCCTTCCATGAACACATTAAAATTACAACTAGATTATACAACAATCAACCTGGAGAGCCATCTGAAGTCTAACCAAACAGAATTTCTATAATTGAAAATATAAAGAAAAAGCCACATCAAGAATGGTAGAAGCAGCAGAGATGCAGAATGAGCCTGAAAACCTCTGTGTGGAGGTTGAGAATCAGGAGAGGTATCTCAGGTGAGGAGGTTCCCTCCAAGGAGTGAGGGACCCTCAGCCCCACAGCAGGCTTCCCAGCCCTAAGTACTGGTACTGGGAAGAGAAGCCCCACATCTGGCTGTGGAAAACAGTGGGGATTCTGACCACCTGGGTGGATGGTAGGTTGTGAGAAATCTAAATATCATTTAAACAGCCCATGCACAGACTCACTGACTTGCAGGCACTCACCCTGGGCTCCTATGGTAACACAGTGTCTCAGGGAATATTGGAAGCATAATGGGACAAACCAAGGTGTGTGGGCTCAGTGCAAGGGCTGGAGGACAGTTGCCATTTTCCTTGTGTGGCCTTGTGTGGAGGACAGTTGCCATTTTCCAACTCCCCTGCAACCTGCAGTTGAGTGCCGTCTTTTCTGTGTTGAGCCCTCCCCCACACGCCAAATCTAAATCTGAATCAGTCTAGTGAGCTCCACTGGGACACTGCCCGACCCCACTTCCCCAAAAATGAATGCACTTTCTTTGTG
The DNA here is from genome assembly GCF_036562045.2 of Rhinolophus sinicus. Lineage (NCBI taxonomy): Eukaryota > Metazoa > Chordata > Mammalia > Chiroptera > Rhinolophidae > Rhinolophus > Rhinolophus sinicus. Next base: position 20,894,985 of record NC_133751.1, read on the forward strand.
AGCAGCCAGCCCCACCTACATTGCACTCTTTCTTGGAAAATTATCAGAGTTCAGCAGGCCCCAAGTGGGTGGCAACTGGCCTCAGTGTGCTCTGAGACTTTTGCTGAGTTGCTCCAGCTTAGCACTGACACCAAACCAGAATTTACATTAATCTGGTGACCACAAATCTTCCCCCTCTAGTGATTTCCTCAGACCCTGACTCACCCAACTTGCATACCACAGGAGGCTCTATCAGCTGCTGAACGTTAAGGGAGCCAGAAGGTGTCAGAAGGCTTCAGGGTGTCCTGGCTTTTTGCAGCACTACCCCAGGCCTAGTACTGACGGCAGACATCCTCAATTAGCAGCATGGCCTCTCCCAGGCTCCTCCAGGCTGAGCACAGACAGTGAACAACTGTGGATCACTTTGTAGCTTCTACCAGGTAGCCCCCAGCTAGTCACAGGCAGTGGGCCTGCACCAGAGCCCCTCCTAAGAAGCCCCAGAACCGACATACTTGGAGGTTGGCTTCAGAGCTCCACCCAATTAGCCCCACAAGCATCACACACAAAGAGTAGTCTCAATAAACACAAGAGCCTGCTGGGGAGAATTCCATTCAGTGATGTAAACCCCTCACACAGCAACCTGTTAGCTGTGGATGTGGCCAAACCCCATAGCCAATAAGCCTGAGGGTCAATCTCAGCCACTGAAATGCCAATAGCAATCAAGACTTAACTATAACAGGAAAACACACACAACCCATACAAGGGACATTCATAGAGTACCCAGAGTAGGTGACCAGGGAGACTGTGACAGTGGGCCCCACAGGGCACTTACTACATAAGGCCACCCAGCCAAGACTGAGAGATATAGCAGATCTACCTAATAAATAGAAAGAAACACAGAGGGGCAGTCAAATTTAGGAAACAAAGATATGCATCCCAAATAAAAGAATGGGAGAAAACTTCAGAAAAACAACAAAACAAAATGGAGGCAAGCAAGCTACCAGATACAGAGTTCAAAACAATGGTTATAAGGAGGTTCACGGAACTTAGTGAGAACTTCAACAAAGAAATAGCAAGCATAAAAAAGGACACAGAAACCATTTTTAAAAAGTCAAAAGTGAAGGATACAATAAGTGAAATGAAGAATGCACTAGAAGGAATCACCAGCAGACTGGATGAAACAGAGGATCGAGTCAGAGATTTGGAAGACAAGGTGGCAGAAAACACCCAATCAGAACAGCAAAAAGAAAAAAGAATCCAAAACAAATGAGGATAATTTAAGAGACCTCTGGGACAACACCAAACGTAAAAACATTCGCATCATGGGGATACAAGAAGGAGAAGAAAGAAAACAAAGGATTGAGAACCTATTTGAAGAAATAATGACTGAAAACTTTCTTAACCTGGCAAAGAAAATAGACGCACAAATCCAGGAAGTGCAGAGTCCCAAAGATGATGAATCCAAGCAGGCCCACACCAAGACACATTATAATAAAAATGGCAAAGTTTAAGGACAGAAAATCCTAAAAGGATCAAGAGAAAGGCAACTGGTAACTTATAAGGGAGCTCCCATAAGACTGTCAGCTGATTTCTCAACAGAAACTTTGCAGGCCAGAAGAGATTAGCACCAAATATTCAACGTGATAAAAAGCAAGGACCTACAGTCAAGACTACTCTATCTACCTAGGCTATCATTTAAAATAGAAGGGCAGATAAAGAGCTTCCCAGACAAGGAAAAGGTAAAGAAGTTCCTCACCACTAAACCAGTAGTACAAGAAAGTTAGAGAGACATCTTTAAATCAGAAAAAGAAAGAAATAAGAAAAAGATGAAAAATATGAATAATAAAATGGCAATAGCTACACGTCTATCAACACTTAACCTTCAAAGTAAATAGATTGAATGCTCTGATCAAAAGACATAGGAGGGCTGAATGGATAAGTAAACAAAACCCTTATATATGCTGCCTACAAGAGAATCACTTCAGATTGAAAGACACACACAGACAGAAAGTAAAGGGATGGAAAAAAATATTTCATGAAAATGGAAACAAACGATAAAAAAAGCTGGAGTAACAATACTTATACAAGACAAAATAGACTTTAAAACAAAGGCTATATCAAGAGACAATGAAGGACCCAGTAATCCCACTTGATGGTATTTATCTGAAGAAACCCAAATGCTACTTTGACAAGATGTGGAAGCCACTTTGGTATCCCTCGATGAAAAAATGAATAAAGCGGAGGTGGTCCATGTATACAGTGGAATATTGCTCAGCAATGGAAGGGAATGGGTTCTTGCCATCTGCAGCAGCATAGACAGACTTGGAGAATATTGTGCCGAGTAGAGTATGTCAGACAGAAAAAGACAGATGCAATGTAATTTTGCTTATATGTGGAATCTAAAGAACAAACTTAACAAACAAAATAGAAACAAACTCATAGATGCAGATAACATGTTGATGGTTACCAGATGGGAGGGGGTTTGGGGTTGTGGTTGAAAAAGGTGAAGAGGTTAAAAAGCACAAATTTGTTGTTATAAAGTAGTTATGGGGATATAGAGTATAGCATAAGGAATATAGTCAACAATTTTGGAATAATTGTGTGAGTATGGTTTCAGATGGGTACTAGATTTGTTGTGATGACAGATGGAAGAGGGTTGTGGGACAGGGTGAAAAGGTGAAGGGATTATGAAGTACAAATTGGTAGTTACAAAATAGTCATGGGGATGTAAAGTAAAGCATAAGGACTATAGTCAATAATATGGTAATAACTATGTGTAGTGCCAGGTGGGTACCAGATTAGTCAGGGGGGTCACTTCTTAAATTGTATATGTGTCTAAGCATTATGCTGTACACCTGAAATTAATCCAAAATAATATTGAATGTCAATAATTAATTAATTAAAGAATAGTATCACCTAATGCTCAAGAATATTGTCATCTCATATTAGCTGTTTTGCTTTTTATTTTCTTCTTTTTTTCCTTTAACTTGCTCTGGTAATGGAAACTTACTTTTCTGGCCAAGATGAAGGTAACTCACCACATTCAACTTCCTGCCTGAAACAACAACAAAATTTGGGCAAACTATATGAAACATTTTTTAAGGGAAAAGCCCTTTTGTACCGCAATGAGATATGAATACAAAACTATTACACTGATGAAAATTAAAATAGCTGACCCTACCAAGTTTTAATGAGGATGTGGGGGAACTACCTTTCTCACACTGCTGTGGGAATGTAAAATGGCACAGCCATTTGGAAAACATTTTGACAGTGTTTTTTTTAATTTAAAGATCTGTCAACCATACAATGCCACCATTTCACTCCTCAGCCTTTACCTAACGTAAACAAAAGCAAATGCTGTACAAGAACTTGTACCTGGATGTCTATGGCATCATCATTTGTAATAGCCCAAATGGGAAACAACTGAAGTTTCAATCATTTTTCCATAAAAAGGAAAGGGAATAATCTGGTAAATGTGAAGAGACAAAAAAGGAATTATGAGCTTTAAGAACATAAAAGTTGTAAAATAATTGCTAATGGATAAGGAACATTCCATAAACATGCAACAGGATGACCCAGAAATGTTGAAGTCTCAGGGCACATCATAATCCTCACATATGTAGCGGCAAATATATCCATGATGTAATTGTCTCCAGTAAAATTTAGCTATTTGGTTATAAGGTGAATGGATAAACATGCTATGATATATTCATGCAATGAAATACTACACATCAACAAAAAATAATAAATTTTGTAATATACTGCAACATAGATGTATCTCAAACATTTACACTCAGTGAAAGAAGTCAAAGAAAAAAAGAATACATACTGTTTGATCCCATTTATGTAAAATTCTAGAAAATGAAAAATAATCCATAGTGACAGAAACCTGACCAATGATTGCCTGGGGTTGAGGGTGGGATGGAATGGACATACTCAAGAATGAAGGATTACTTAGTGGCGCAAGGAAATTTTGCAGGTGACGGATATTATATATTCATTTATCTTGATAATACAGGAGATTTCACAGGATTAAAAATCTGTAGAATATATTAAAATGACATTTTAAAGCTGCACCATTTATTTGCATGTCAATTGTATCTCAATCAAACTAATAAAAAAAAAAATCTGGTAATGAATTATACCTAGATGTCTCACTTAGTAAGCAGGGTATTTCCATATGATCTTGAATAAAATATTAAGTGTAAGAGTGTTTGCTATCTACAATAAAAACACATTTTTGCTGTAGGCAAAAGCTTTGTGTATGTGATGTCTTGAATATCTATTGACTGTTTTATGATATTATACAGAATCTTAAAATTGTCAGGAGACTATAAGTAGAAATACTTAAAAGAGACTCTCATTTCCTGTGCTGAAATCTCTAGTGAATGCTGATAGCAGCAACATATATTAGAAAAAAATGTGTATTAGAATTTTTTATACCACAGTCAGTTATATTTTAGTGGTGAGTGAGGGGCACTTTTATAGGACCTAAGAAACCCATAGAATTATTCAGTTTAGAGTTTCCATCTAATGAATTAGATTTATTATGCCAAAGAGACATTTAGAATTGGTTCTTTCCACACACTGGACATCAGAACTTGACTGGCTAAGACTGTGCCTGATGGCCGGGAAATCTGTAAGATAGAAGTGAAACAATTCAATTGAGAAAATATGATGATCTAATGCAAGGAAATAGAAATCAGAATGTAAAGAACAGATAGCAGTAAAACATTTTAGAATATTAACGTGGAAACAGAAAAGAAGGGATTTGGATAAAAATAGAGGTTTCTTATTTTTTGAAATGGAGAGATGATGGTACCATTCCTTGAACTATAAAGTAAAGGAAGGGTTACAAGTTGGAAGAAGTCAGCAATTATTGGATTACGTTTTAAGCTAATAGACATTAAAGTGCTAAAAGCCTAAATAAGGATGGGAGGCAATGAGGGCAAGTTTGGAAAACATCTCCAATAAATGATACTCTAAGACACAAAATAAAATTGCTCAGATACAGTATGCAAAATAAGGAAAGATATAAGCCTGAACCTTATAAAATGCCCATAATTACAGGATATGTTTTGATGTATGTGATTGCATACTGAGGGAAGATGTCAATAGATACAGGGTATGTGAAATTGAACCAAATTCCCAGGAAGAGGGAAGAGGACAAGATGCCATGCCAGGTAAGCAGATGCATTTGGAAAGAGGGATGCATTTTTTTGAGACTGGCGGGAAGGAGGCCTGCCAAGGTGCTGGTACAGATATGTGTGCCAGGGAATGAGAAAAAAATTAAAGAAATTCTTGCCTGATGGATTTCATTTTTCCATAAAAAGGAAAGAAAATAATCTAGTAAATGTGAAGAGACAAATTTGCAATTATGAACTTTAAGAACATAAAAGTTGTAAAATAGTTGCTGAGGTTAATAGGATAGGGAACATTCCCTAAACATGCAACAGGATGACCCAGCAATGTTGAAGTCTCAGAGGATGTCATAATCTTCATATATGCAATGGCAAATATAGCCATGATGTAATTGTCTCCAGCAGAATTTAGCTACTTGGTTGTAAGATTAAAGATAACAGACTTTTTTTGGGTGGGGGGGGAGAGAGGCAGAGGAACCACAACCATGAGCAAGACAATTTTATTTAGGCACACGATCCATAGTCCTTCTTTCACCACTGTCCAACCCACCATTCACATCTCGTTATGTTACAGACATCACCTCCTTTTTCTTTCATGAGTTTCCTGCTATAACCTAAAATAACATCCACCCCTTACCTCTATACAAAAGATGCCCGGTTTTGATGTCACAATAATTCCCTCTGCATGAAGTTCTCTTCAAATATTCCAACACTGCCTGGACCTTTCTTTGAAATGATATTGCATCTAAAATCAAAGCTATTTTGATTAACCAAAGCCATATAAAGGAAAGGTGTTGTCTTTAGTTCTTTTCATTAGAAGGTTATAGATAATTGATAGAGTACATGGATAAATATTTGCTAAATAGATAATAGCTATAAATGATGATGATGGAGATAGATGATAAATGATTGATAGAAGATAGATGATAGATAGATAGATAGATAGATAGATAGATAGATGATAGATAGATAGATAGGAGATAGAGTATTAACAAAGACACCAGACATGTGGAATCAGCTATTAATGTAAGTATTTGGTAAAGTTAACTTTGTAACTGGTGATGTTAATGTGTATTCTGTACTTCTCGAATCTTATTTATGTCTGGAAAGACATAACTCTACAAAAAATACTTAAATCTGTGTAAGTAGAGAGAAAACAAAGCAGTCGTGGGTAATATGTTGTGTTTAATGTAATACTGAGCTCTTTCATTCACTATATCTGCCGCTGAATTATGAAAGGTTAGAAATAATGTTAGGAAACTTGACATAAAAATTTTGATATAAACTACTCAAGACATAAGCATAAATGATGTTTATTCAGTGATGTCAAAATATACAAACCAGGGAGTGTCTGATATAGTCATCTTAAATTCAAAAAGTAGGAAAAAAATATGTTCAAGTATGTAGCTGATTCTGTATAAATAAATCATATTTCTATGAATAATCATAAGAACAGATAAATTCATGTAACACAAAATATTTTTTAAAAAGCTGTTTGATGATTTTGTATCTATTTTATAAAATATTCTTCTTACCAGATAGGTACAACTGCTTAAAAAACTAATACAACTTTTTAAATCATCTGTAATAGATGTATATATCTCTAAAGAAGATAGATACAACACTTAGGAATGTCCTACCTCAATACAGATAAACAGAGGTAAAAGGCTCCTGAAGGCTATTAAACAGTCAAAAACCATTATTTTGCTAAAAAGAAATAGAAACACTGAAGAAAAAAAGCAACAGTTCCCTCCTCCCCCAATCTTTGGTAGCTGGTGAATGTCAGAAGTAGAACTAAAACCAGATCCCACAACTAAACATTTTTTTAACAATATTCTGCTTAGAGCCTATAAATGTGTTATGTATTCTCAAAGAGTCATTAAAATGTCCATCATATTGTTAAGAGGTTTAGAAGAACCAGGAGGTGGAAAAGTGGAGAGAAGAAGTGGTTCTCAGAGTTGGACCCATGGCTTCTGTGAACCAACAGTAAGAAAGCAGAGAGATTTTATAGTAACATTTTAAAATGCATGAAAATTTACCATAAACAAATTAACAATGTATTTGCTTTAAAGACTGTCTTCATACTTTTTTTTTTAATTACCATATTGAAAGATGAATAAATTACCATATTGAAAGATGACTAAGTGGATGACACAGGAATGGCTCACAAAGTAGCAGCATTCTACCTCCCGATAAATTATTTTCATAAGTTCCAAAAAATCCTACCGTTAACATCCTTGACATAATTACTACAGTTCCGCCCTAGTTATTATAAATGTTGATACAGAAAGATATACTGCTGGTAGGAATGTAAATTGGTACAGCCACTAATGGAAAACAGTATGGAGGTTCCTCAAAAGATTAAGAATAGAAATACAATATGGTCCAGCAATCCTTGTAGTGGGTATCTACCCAAAAGATCAGAAAAAAATTTAGCCATAAAGATACATATATGTCCATCTCCCTATGTTCATTGCAGCATTTTTCACAGTGGCCAAGACAAGGAAACAACCAAAGTTTACTCTGACACATAAATGGATAAAGAAGTTGTGGTACGTATATACACTGGAATACTACTCTGCCATAAGAAAAGATACAATACTGCCATTTGTGACAACATGGATGGATCTTGAAAATATCATGCTAAGTGAAATAAGTCAGATGAAAAAAGTCAAGAACCATATGATTTTACTCATATGTGACATATAAAACTGAAAGCAACAAAGAACAAACAAGACAAACAAGGAAAATCCCATAGATACTGACAACAGTTTACTGGTTACCAGAGGAAAAGAGGGAAGGGTAGGTGGTAGAAGAGGGTAAAGGGGGTCAAATATATGGTGACACAAGCAGATTTGACTTGGGGAAGTGAGCTCACAATGCAATATACAGATGATGTATTATAGAATTGTACACTTGAAACCCATATAATTATATAAACCAATGTCACCTCAATAAATTTAAAAAAAAGCTCTAAATATTTCTACATTTAATATGGATGGCAGGATTTGGTTAGATCAATAACTACTAGAAAGTGACTCTTCTCTACTTTTAATTGTCTGTGCTTACTTGATTCAGTATTAGGATTAGCTCTAAACAATTTACTGAGGGTCATAATTTCCACAAAATCAATGTCAAAGAACAAGTTAGAAATGCTTTCATTTGAAGTAGAGATTTAAGAAAGATTTCTAATAGGGATCAGTTAAAAAAGTTTATATTTGGTGCAAATTCACATGAGTTCCCTACGGGAGGCACCAGCTATGTGGTTACATGCCAAGGAAACTAGAAAAACTACATGATTTTAATATAGTTTAAATTTTTTTTTTTCTGCCAGTAACTGCATAATAATGAGCTCCTGAAACTTCATGTTAAAAACTAGTTTGAACTCTTATTTAACAACTGTTGAAAAAAAAATAATAATCCAGGGAAATAAAGAACTTAAAAGAAAGCTTTGTTTCTTGTAGGTTTGGGAAATGGAAAATATCTGAGAACCAGCTCTCTGAAAATTGCTTAATGCTCTCAGTTTTACAGGGTGGATACAAGTGGAAAACCCTTTCCATAGAAGAGTATAGACAAAACTCAAAGAGATTTTGATATTAAAGTAATAAAGGATATTACAGTCAGGCTGAGGTCAACACTGTCGTAAGATTAAGTGGTCAGAGACCAAAGTCACCTATGACCATGTCGCAAATGACTGTGTTCATTAAAACAATGGACTTTAAAATAGAAGCACATCTTGTTTGCATTAGTTCATCCATTAAGGTGAACAGGAAAATAATGGAAAAACTTGACATATTTATTTCAGTTGATTTTAATTTTACAATTTCTATTTTTGTGTCATATAGTAGGTGTTCTGTGTGGTCCAATAGCACAGTCTCCCTGATCACCTGTGTGTATGCTCCAGGAGTGTCCCTCGGGTTGTGTGAATTCTCCTGTTGTAGTTGAGCCTTGATGGCTTTGGCACATTGGAGGGTGGGATTTCCGCACAGACTGACTGGCTGTGAGAATTGGCTAAACCCACAGTGTATGAGCTGCTGTGTGGGGGCTGACCCTTCAAAGGGGGATTCACCCCAGCAGTCTCTTATGCCTTTTGAGACCACCTTTTAGGTGTGCCTGCTTGTGGGCCTAACCAGATAGTGCTTAGGTGTGGTCTAAAGATGGCCTCTGTGTGTTTTTTCTGGTGTTTTGGGGTCAGCTTGTTTCACGTCTCCACTCCTCCTACCAGTCTCAATGTTGCCTCTTCTTTATATCCTCAGTTATAGGGGTTCTGTTCAGCTTCAGACTTCAGATGATTATTGAGCTTGATTGTTCTATAATTTAGTTGTAATTTTAATGTGCAGCAGGCATAGTTTACCTATTCTGCCATCTTGGATCTCCCTAGGTAACTCTTGAAGAATTAGTTTTCAACTAATTTTATTTCCTTTAACTTTTGTTTTCTGGATAAATTTTAAAAAGCATTTCATTCATGTAGAGATACCCATTATTCAAATATAAATGTCTAGCAGCTAAGGGTCCTGTTAAGAAGGAAAAAATTTTCCTCTATCCCCTTAGGCTGTGTGTCTGGGAGCATATGAACAAAACTAACAAAAGGCAGATTAACAGGATAAAAGGCATACAGTTTTGTTAATATTTACATGCACAGGAGTTCATAGAAAAGAGAAACTCAAAAAAGTGGTTTGCTTCAGGGCCTTCTATATGATATTAATAAAGGAAAGAGGGTTTGGGCTTCAAGGGATGATAAACTGTGATGAGTGACTAAGAAACATGTGGGGAAATCTAATGGAATAGAAAGGTTATTTTAGCAAGGTTTGTTTATGTAGACTCAACTTGGTTTTAACTCTGTCTCTGGCGATAAGTCATTATCTTGGTGTGGGAGAGAAGAATATCTTCACATGGGAAAATTGCGTTGCCTTCACAAAGGAAAATTCATGCTCTACTTTTAGGCAGAAAAGGGGAGGGCAGAGAACTCTTCCTTTATCTGCTAACTCTCAGTTGCTATCAGCTTAAAATAATCCTGAAGCCAAAGTGACATATTTTGAGTTGGCATATTCTGGACCCCTTCCATCCTAAATGGCCGTCTTAGCCAAATTTTGTGGGCCTTGAATAAAATAACCAAGTATATAAATATACACACACTTGCTATCACAATTTATAAGATTACTATTATTACTCATTAATTATCATTGAAAAACTAAGCTGACAATAGTTTCCCAATTGTTTAAGGTCACAATGGTATTTAAAGGTAAAGCCAACACTCAAACCAGCACTTGTCTGAATGAAGTTTGCCTTCTTAATCACTCTTCTATTGCCATGTAGCCTAGTCTCACTTTACATGGCTCATTCTGATACTAGAAGTAATGAATCTAGAAAGAAAAAAAAAAGAAAAAAGTCATTTACATTTTCATTGTGCTCTAATCATATTTAATTTTCATTTATTACCATATGCACTCAACTATAATTTTTTTCTTACAAGGTTTAAATGCCAGCAACCAGATAAGTGATAAATAAGTTGGTATAAGATTATAACTTTCTCTAGAAATATATTCCTTAAAAATATTGCCTAGATGTTTAGGTAGCAGATGGTATCTAATAAGTTAAACTCCAATGGCAGTCAAGAGTGAGCGAAGATTAGATTTTAAATCAAGTCATGTTCTCAGATGTATCTTGATATCTTGTTTTATTTCTTAATTGCACTCTGAATGGCTCAAGTCTTAGAAGTAATCAATGCAATTCCATGTGTCTACATTTAGTAAGAAATACTTATTTGTAAGCTTTTATAGATAATCAGGAAGACATAGAATTATAAAATTCTGTTTACTTTTTCATTTAACAATCCAAAATATATTGAGCTCTTTATATGTGTTAAGCTCTTAGGCAGGTGAAAAGGATAAATAATACATAATTCTTCGTGCTAAGAACACATAATCCAATAAGACTAAAATATAAGGATTAAGAATGCCTCTATGGCATAGGGATTTCAGACCATGAAGAATAAGTAGTCATTGCACAAAGAAGGTGAAATACATTTGCAGGTAGGTCAAAGATTGATAATGAAAGGTAATATAAATTACTGGACGGACAAAGCAAGTGCAAATATATAAGATGCTGAGAATTCCATATGCCAGATCAGCAATAGAATGGCTAAACTTGAAGGTCAGTGTTTTTCTTCTTAGCAAGCATAACCTAACATTTATTGTACACTATAAGATGAAAATGTTGAGGTACTAGCATGCTCACACACTCCTGATGGGAATGTAATACGATAGAGCCATTTGGTAAAAGAGTTGATAATTTTTTAAAAAGTTAAACCTAGCCATACAATATGATCTAGTCATGCAACTCTTTGCTATTTACCCAGAAGAAATGGGAGCATATATCAGGACAAATTCTTCTATACAAATATTTACAAATGATTTGCAATAGTCTAAATTGGAAACAGTTTAGATGTCCATCAACAGGTGAACAGTTAAACAAACAATGTAATGTTCATGCAATAGAATACTATTCAGTAACAAAAATAAATTAACTATTGTATATACTTCAACATGGATAAATCTCAAAATAATCATGCTGAATCAAAGAAGTCAGAATAAATAGTACATCTTGTGTGATTGCATTTATATAAAATTATAGAAAATTCATACTAATCTATTTTGGCAGAAAACAGATCAGTGTTTAACTGGGATCAGTGTTTAACTGGGATCAGTGTTTAACTGTTTAATAGGGACTAACAAAACGGGGTGAGAGGAATGGATTACAAAGAGGCACTAGAAATCTTTAAGGAATAACGGATATGTATTCATTATCTTGATTGTAGTGATGGATTCATAGGCAAATACATTTGTCATTATAACTCATATGTATACTTTAAATACATTCAGTTAATTCATGTCAATTAAACCTTAATAAGGTTATCAAAATAGATATCAAAAGTTGACAGAATTGTAAAGAGAAATATATAATAAACTATTTATATAATAAATCTAACAAATTTATCATCTTAGTCATGTACTACAAAAAAGTTTGCTCTAAATTAAAAGAAAAATTAGACTTGAAACATTATACTTAACAAAATTTTACTAATTCACATGCATACGAGATGGGACAATTAAGTTCATGAACGCATCCTAGAAAAAATGCTACGTACCTCATGGCTGAATATCACAATGGTCACCTTCAAAGTACTCCCCTTGGAAAGCTATGCACTGATGCTAGTGCCTAATCCACACTTCAAAGCAATATTGGAACTCTTTTTTCTGGAATGGCCATCAGAGTTGTCATCGTATTACCCTTGATGTCCTGTCATCAAAATGTCTTACTTTCAATATTTCTTTTATTTTTGGGTAAAGAAAGAAGTCACTTGGGGGTCAGATCAGGTGAGTAGGGAGAGTATTCCAATACAGTTATTTGTTTAATGACTAAAAACTTCCTCACAAACAGTGCCGTGTGAGCTGGTGCATTGTCGTGACGTAAGAGCCATGAATTCTTGGCGAAAAGTTCAGGTTGTCTAACTTTTTTCACACAGCCTTTTCAGCACTTCCAAATAGTAAACTTGGTTAACTGTTTGTCCAGTCAGTACAAATTCATAATAAATAATCCCTCTGATATCACAGAAGGTGAGAAACATTGTTGCAACAAGTTCACGAATTTAATTGTCAGATCTTGTATAATAATAAAAGCAACCATGGTAGAATGAATATTTATTTAATTTCAAATGAAATATTATACCAAAAATTGGTGAGTGTTTGTAATAAAGCAAGTAAAAATATATTTCACATGACTCAAATAATAGAAATATAAAAATATATTTCACATGACTCATAAAAGAAACAATAAATGGTGTTTGACTACAGTAAAATTAAGCTAAAAAAATAAACAAAAGATAACTAGAAAGTCTCCAACAACACACTTTTAAATTTCCTTTAGGTCAAAGAAAATATTTTAATAGAAAGTATAAAAAGTTTTTGTTTAAATGATGAGAAAATAATAGAAAGCACAACTTGTAGGATGCATTTTAGTGTTTGCTAGGAAATTTGCAATCAAAATTTATAGTATATTAGGACAGAAGAAAAGCTAAACTTAGTGATCTAAGCATCAATCTCAAAACTAAAATGAAAACAACTAACTTAACAGAAAAGGAGTAGAAGAAAGCTATTAGTAATATTTTTTTTTAAAAAAAAAAAAAAGCAGGAATGAAGGATGTTTTAAAAAACAGTAGAATAAATTTTAAAAGTCTAACAGTTGATCATTTGAGAAAATAATGTCTTAGTCTGTGTTCCATTGAAAATAGATCTTAATACAACAACTCATGTGCACATAGTGTATTTGGAAGTTTATCCCAGGGATCAGGAATGAGAGACCAGAGACACTGAAAGAGGAAAGCAGGAAAATCCACATCAAAGATATGCTGTCAACTTAGTCACCACTATATATATTCAAATAAGTCTAAATTCTGTTTACACTTATTAATGCCTTTCAGAATTGTTGACTAGAAGATTGAAACTAAGTATTTATTCATAGGCTTCCATTCACTTATATTTGAGATTTCCCTAATGGCTGTACATCCCCAGTTTTTGCATGTCAACAGTCTCCTACCTCAATCCCATACATCAGTATTGTAGAATCTACTGAAAGAATAAAGGAAAGTAAGCGTGATGTGCATTTTTTTATTTAATCACAGTACAAAGTGAGTTGAAGACTGAAGGTTTATTATAGTTGCATCTAGAAATAGAGATAAGGCCATTGAGATATAAGATGAGCCACAACAGGCATCCAATCCAACTCAAAATAATTGCTGAACAACTTGCAACTCTGATGAAGAAAAAATGGATAGTACAAATTACCAATACCAGAAATAAAAAGGGACATAATTTCAGAATATGTAGATATTAAAAACATAAGATAGTACAAACAACTTTATGCCAATACACTTTTTTTAATTTGACATGAAAAGTAATAGAAAATATGAACATATCTCTAACTACTAAATAAGTTGAATGAAATATTAAAAGCCGATGGACTTATACTACCAATATCAAGACATGATAAATATGTAGTACTTAATACACAACTGTATATTCACAAAGACAGAGAAACAAACCAAAAACCAAACATTTACCTGACAAATGTGACCCTGAAGTGTTGTGAATAAAGGATCTTCTTTTTAATTAATGATAGTAGATCAATAACATATACGTACAGGGGGAAAAACATCTTGAACTCTACATTATAACATATTTGAAAATTATTTCCAGATCAATAGTTTTGCCTAAACTCAAAAAATACAAACCATAAAGACTGTAGACTAAACTATAAAAATATATCTTCAGAGTTGGGATTGGAAAGATTTCTTAAACAAGATGAAAAAGAAAAAAAAAATCACTGATTACACAGGAAATTCTGATGAACACAACCAATTAAAAACTGCTATTCATCACTATATATAATTACAAAGGTGAAAAATGTCAAGAAGCTAACTACAATTTATATTCAACAACAGACTTCTATTCATACTGTAGCATAACAAACCAGTAAGGAATATCCAAACCATTTAGTTTCTAACATGACAACAATTTAGTAGACATTTCACAAAAAAGAATATTTACATGGACAAAATGTATGAGAAAAGATAAACAGAAAGAGATATTGATACTACATTACCAAAAATGTAGGCTAATTTATCAATATTTATTTACTTAAAAACTAGAAATAGAAACGTCCCTATGTTAGTTAAGTGTATCATCCAATAAACTTCAGCAAACATTATAATGCTAAAAAGTTGAATTCTTAGGAAGGTATGTCTGTTCTCACCATTTTTTTATTCAGTATTGTACCAGAGATCCTAGTGCGTTAAATAAGAGACGGAAAAGGAAACAACACAAATTTTAAAGCAAAAACTAATTCTGTCAATATGCATTCATGAACTGGCAGGAGATGTCATAATTAACATGACAATGTCCATTCTTGACAACAGGCAAGAACATCAATTCCTCCCAATTTTAATTTAATTAATTAATTCCCAATAAATTTCTAATTTAATTAATTCCTCCTAACCCTAAGATAATGCTAATGAGCACTAACCAGAAGGAAAACTAGAAGTAGGAAAGTAGGAGAAGGAAAATGAAACAATATGAATTTTAAAACAAATGCTAATTCCATCAATATTCGTAGATCAATATTTGGTGATAGCATTATTATATATGTAAACAATTTATAGGAATATAATAAACCATGAGATCTTATAGGCAGATTTAGCAGTATCACTTGCTATCAGGTTAATGTACAAAAGTCAAATGAACGTCTATATTCACGAAAAAATAGAAAATTAAATTTTAGAACAGTACTATTTCCAAAATATTTAAAGCCATCTAATATTTAGGAGTAAATCTAACAAAGTTTGTGTGTTAGCTCTACACACACACACACACAACTATAAAATGCTCGTTGAGACGAATACACTATATTAATGTACTGGAAGATTCTATCCTTTAATGATGTCAGTTACTCTAAAGTAGATCTATAATTCAATTCAATTCCAATAAAAACCCTAGGAGTTTTTTGTTGTATTTAACAAAGTAATTCTAAATCTTACATGCAAATAAAAATTGCCAAGAACAGTCAAAGGACTCTTGAAGAAGATCAACAAATTCGGAAGAATTACACTACTAGATATGAAGGTTTATTAAAAGCCTAAATTAATTACAACTGTAAGGTATTTCCTCAATGATAAAAAACAGAACAATAGAACAGAAAAGGATCTCCAAAAACAGACTTGCACATAGGGCACTTGACTTATGACAATTTAAAAGAAAGTGTAAAGAAGAAAAGAAAGGGTTTTTGGCACATTGTATTGAATCTATTAGTTATTCAAATGGGAAAAGCTGTATGTTGACCCCTTTCTCATACCAAAGGCAAAAATTTATTTCCAATATTTTAGAGAACTTAAGATTAAAGATAAACCAGTAAAGTGTCTGGACCACAATATAAGATCATAACTTCATAGCCTTTGGCAGGAAAGAAAGCTCTCATAATAAAAGTGGTACATTTGACTACATTAATATAGAGACCAATCTTAAACATGTCTACCATTAAGTCGGGGGAAAAGGCAAAACAAAATGAGTGATATAATACATTTGAAGCACATATAATTTAAAAACGTACAAACTATATAAACTTTTCTTTAAAATCATAAAAAAATACAACCCATAGAGAACTAGACAACAGCCTTGAAAAGAAACTTCACATAAAATAGTATCCAAAAGGACAATTAACAAACATATGAAAATGTTCTCAATATCTTTAGTAATCAGATAAATATAAGTTAAAACCAAAGTGAGATACCACTATATATTCACCAAAATTGCTAAAATGAAATAATTGGCAATGCTAAATTTTGGTAAGAATGCAAAGCAGCTGAAAATGTATACTCGTATACTATTGTTGGCATGCATATCTTAGAATCTCTTCAGAAAATTTTAAATATTTACTACATATTAAAATTGAACCTATGCATATTCAATATTCTCTTCCCTCCTCTCTCTTTCTCCCTCCCTCCCTCTCTCTCTTCTCTCTGTGTGCACCTCTCTCTCTCTCTCTCTCTCTCTCTCTCTCTGAACATCTCTAAATACAATAAAAGGCATCAGTCCATCAACGGTAGAGTGGATTATATGTGAGTATGAGTGTGTGTGTGTGCGTGTGTGTGCGTGTGTGTTTTGTATATTAAACAGTGGAACAAAACAATAAAAATGAACACCAACAACATACATGAATCATATATCATAAAACATTGATCAAAGAAGCCAGATACAAAAGAGTACATACCGTATCAGCCCAATCATATATACCTCAAAAAGAAGTCAAACTATCCTTTGGTGTTACATGTATAATAGGTGTGGACATAATGATTGGGAAGAAAGAAGAATAAAATTAAGGGGTGTTAATAATGTATTTCTGACCTACTTGGGAGTAGCTTGGATATTTTCACTTTTTATTAATTTTTTTCATAGCACTTATTTTTGCAATGTTTTGAATATATGATTATTAAATAAAGCCAATTTGATTGTGTTGAAGTCCATTGTAGGATTTTTTTTTAAATACAAAGAAGAATAAAAATATGAGAATGAGAGAGGAAATACAGTTATAAAGATAAAATGACAGAGGCTTAGTCTAAGAACAGGTGTTTCTGAGGCAGAAAGCATAAATGTTTAGGAAGCAATAATCGATTACATGTTAGCTGAGAACTTGCAAGGGTTTAAAAAGCAAAGACCTGACTTTACAGAGCAAATAGCAGGAAGATATAATGAGTACTTGTTTCACAACTTTGTAACTCCTGTAATATAATATTGAGCATAGAGCATATACATTGCCTTATTTTTATTCCATTATCTTCAAGGATTTTATTAACAGTTACGTTAAACATGGAAGGCAAATTTTAATCAACAGATAAAAACTCTTGCCTATTACCTAGATTTGAATGCTTAAATTTTCCCATTTAAATACTAGATTTATAATTACATCTATAATCAGAATACCTTATTGGAACTTGAACCCAATATAGATTTTGATATAACACTAAACACATACTTGATAACAGATACTAACAACTGTGAACTCACAGTGATTAATACCATAGAGTATCTCTTTGTTTATGAAGTCTCTGAAATCACTGGCATAATATTTATGTATATATTCTAAAGCACAGATTTACACAGCAAAGCGTATGCTCAGGAGAATAAGGTAGGTATGCCCATTTACCTTACATTTCTGACAAGCACTACCAATTGTAACTTCAAATGTCACATTTCGAAATCTCTACACTTTAATACAAGTCCTCTTGTATTTGAGGTACCAGCGTATTAGCAGATCAATTACTCATCCAGAAAGCCTGCAGCCCAAGATCCTCAGGGAAATAAGCAGCATAGGATTTAGGAGAACCAAAGGCAACAGGATTACATAGACAAAGCCTATGAAAGATATGAACTAGTCAAACTACAAAGGATTTTCATACATTAAAATCTCCTCTATGTAACAAAGCAAACAGGGAAACATCTATATCTATATATAAAATCATACATTATATGTATCTTTACATATATGACATGATATGTGATTATATATACATATGAATGTATCTGGGCATTGTATAATTTATAATTTAGTTTTTCTTTAAACAATGAATGGCAGGTAGATAATATTATCTAAAGATCACCATAACAATACTTCTCATTCATTAAGATGATTTAAAGTATTGCCATAATCTCATTAATATATATTGCTAATTCCACTTCCCTTAAATTATGTGTGTTTGTGATTTGTTTGCAACCAAGAAAATGAGTGACAGAAATGGCACTTAGTGACTTCCAGGCCTGGGTCATAAAAGTGATGCAACTTCTGCACTGTTCACTGGATCCCTGAATTGTCATATAGGAAATCGAATGGTCCTAAGGCCACCCTGGTAAGAGGATGCCCAGGTCACAAGGAGAGGTCATGTGTGGGTATTTATACTGACAGTCCAGCTGAGATCTAGGCTAACAGCCAGCAACAACCACTAGACGTGAGAGGGAATATCCCTTCACGTCATTCTAGCTTTATGCGCTTAAATTCTTATAAAATGGCAATATGGAGATAATATCAAAAATTTAAGAAATGAATGTGAGGATGGAATTATACTTGATAAGGAACACATTTTTCTTGGTTAGCTTCATTCAAGGAATGACTTTGCCAATTCCAGAGATATGAAAGTAAAATAACCTGATTTTTAAGCTGAAAAAATATGTCAATATCTTTCTTTAAAAGAAAAATACCCGTGCTGAGAAAGAAGATAATTTATAAATTTAGTTTGTACCAGATAGTCTAGAAATATTATCTAGACTATAATTTACTTGATGCTAAAATTGCTCTAATATATACCAAAATTATTTATTTTGGTTTATAGTTTTCTTCTCAATTTTATTTACAAATTTGAAAGAAAGAAAAGTACACAAACAAATACATTGTATTTAATGAAGTAGCCCACTGTTTTACTTTTCAATAAATTGAGTATATGTATACACGTACACACACGTACACACGCTTTCACACACATACAATAAAGGAAATGATAAACATGGTAGTAAATATCCAAAGATAGTAACATGTAGTCTAATCTAGTCAATTTTTGCCATGTGGAAATACAGACATAAGGTTGTCAGATTTCCAAGTTTCAAAAAAAAAAAAGAATTCTTAATATTTTAGTATGGCATACCCTGCTTGTTTGTTTTTGTAATAAATGACTCTTATCTGTTTGAAGTTTGATTTTTCATTAAAGCAGAGTTTTCTAGGTCTGTAGTATGACACATTGATTATGAGATTAAACATGATCATGAAGTAGCATACGTGATACAATAACAAAAACACAGAAAAAATAACATGGTTTGAGGGAGAAACCCTATTTGATTACTCTCATATTAGTAACTGAAAGTGGTTGTCTGCAGTCACACAACAGCCTAGCCAACTGTCCCCCCGTGTCTTTCCTTAAGGAAATAAGAGTCTGTGAGATTGTGCCTTTCTGGGACTCTGTTCCATCCTTGTGTTTACACCTTATGTCTCTCTGTCTGGTCCCCAAAAGATGGTTTGCAGCCAAAGACGGGCAAGATAGCTCACGGGAGATACAACCTAAGCCAGGCGGAACCGAGTGGGAACCCCCAATGAGCTGCCTTAGAAAAATATGGGAAGGAGCCTTGTCTCCCCTTCCCCCTGCCTGGGAAAAGCTGTTGCCGGCTCTGGCTTTTCCCTGGCACCTGTTTGTGAGAGAAGTCATAAAAACAACAAATATCAGGTCTCTCCATTTATTTCAACAGATCTGTTACAATATGAGAGACTTGACCCTGAAAAGGTACATACCTTAGGTAAGACATCATGGGACCTTGTCCTTCTGTTGTTTATAGATAAAGGGTGATTGGAATAAACATTTTTCTGCTATGATGTATGAGTCTCACAGACCGTGTAAGAAACAATGTTACTTTCTTGTTTTTGTATACCTATCAATAAAAACCTTCAGTCGGCCTTATTCTGGGCTCCAGTCCTCTGAGACTGAGAGACCCCTGGCCTTCGGAGAGATTTAACTGCATTAAGTCTCTGTTTGTTTCTTTCTTAAAAACTTAACCCAAACCGCCCCTTCTCGCACCCTCACTGCCCGTGTTGCACTGGACGCGACAGTTGTCCATAAGTGAGAAAGGAAAAATTACTCCCTTTTATCTCAAAATAAAAGGTTGGTAGAGTATCAGTCATCAACATCAAAATGCAAATGCAGGTGAACCATGAAAAACGACTTACTGAAAATCAATAATGATGGTAGAAAGGAGGCGGAACACAGACGAACCACTGATGTTGCCATTTACATTGAAGAGACCAGATAACGAAGGCTATCATCAGGCTGCCTACTCAAGGCTACTTGCTGCAAAATAAAGCTGAAGATCCCTGGGCAGAAATGTAATCCTTGAATGTCTGGAGTGCTTCATGCAGCAGTCAGACGTTTGTATAAAATTGGTTTTATGTCCAAGGTCATTTCAGCTTTCTTCTTCTTTTACCTGTATGTGTGTTTGGAGTGAATTTGTAAAATTTATGAGAAAATGTATTACCACATTAGAGGAAAATGTAGAAAACTGTACAGAAACTGAAGAAAATTAGATTTCTGCATTTAGGAGATTAATATGTATTTAGGAAGTTCCTATGTATATTCTTTATAAACTATCATGAAGTATTGACGGCTTTTTGTTCCAAGACTAAGAATATGTACATGTGAATAACAACCAGGACTTCCGGTTTCAGTTTCAATATGGAAAGAGCTTGGAAGTTGTCACACACATCTTCACAAGAAAAAAGGTGAACAAAATGAAAAGCAATGACTTTTCTTACACACTTCTGAGAACTGCAGTGCTCTGAATCTAGAGAGACAGATGAGTAGAGAAACAGTCCATTTTTAGTGTACTTGGAACTGGTGGAAATATAAACTGGTAGGAACACAAACAATAATTGATGACTTCCTGGAAACTCAGTGTGGACTAGCTTGACAGTGGGAAATTACTGGAGAGCGCAGTCTAAGAGGGACCCCCACACTTCTGTGGGTTTAACATCCAGGAAGGCCACCAGGTTCTCATGGTCGAGAGCTGAGATAACTCAACTTCTGTCTTTGGCAGGAGCAATTAGAAAAACAACCATTTTTAAATACACCGATGTATTATCCATAACAAAGGTTTACTTTCCACTGAAAAAAGATTTACCAGAGACTTATTTCTCATACAGAAGAGCAATGATCCAATTCCCACCCCCTCTAGCTTTCCTGTCTCACCTAAAGTGGGTAGGGGAGGGAAGAAGAAAAAAAAAGGCTACAAACAGTTGTGAAGGACACAGTGCAGGAAGACAAAACCCCTCAAAGACTGAGATTTTATCATAAATTATGGACTGCTTCTCCTCCCTCACCTTTTACTGCCACAACAATAGAGCTCCAATAAAATAACAGTGCATTACCAATGAGAGAGCGGCAAGGCTCTGACTCTTTTAAAGAAGGAATTTTTAGGGAACCACAAAGACAACAGGAGAGAGGAAAACAATACTATTAAAAGAACTGAAGTCTTTGTCACCCATGGCTACAGCAAACACCAAATGCAGCCCAACATCAATCAAGATTAACATAAAACCTCACACTAAAAGCCTATTTACCTCAGTTCCTATTTCTTGATATTTCATTTCTGGTTTTCAACAAAATATGACAGTCATGCTAAAAGGCAGGAAAACAGTCTGAAGAGACAAAGCAAGAGGCAGAAATAGATAACCAACAAAGATTAGAATTATTAGGAAAACAGTTTGAAGAGACAAAGCAAGAGGCAGAAACAGATAACCAACAAAAATTAGAATTATTACAAGGGATTTAAAGTAATTACGGTAAATATATTAAGGACTCTGATGGAAAAGATAAATAACATGAGTGATGTAAGCAGAGAGATAGAAACTAAAAAAAAAAAATCAAAGGAAACACTTGAAATCAAAATATTGTAACAAAAATAATGCTTTTAATGGACTCATTCCATTAAACTGGAAATAGCTGAGGAAAGAATTGGTGTTCCCGAAGATATGCTAATAGAAACTTCCAAATTAAAATACATAGAAAAAAAATGAAATACAAAAGAAAAGGAATATTGTATCCAAGTACTGCTGGCTAGAGCAAAAGGGACTCTCATTTATCGCTGTTGGGAATACAAAATGGCACAGCCATTTTGGAAGTTTGTCTGATGGCTTCTTACCAAGCTAAACATATACTTTCTTATAATCCAATAATTGTGCTCTGGGGAATTCACGCAATTGCTTTGAAAACTTATGTTCACATAAAAATGTATATACAAATGTTTATAGCAGCTTTATTCATAACCACCAAACCTGGACACAACCAAGATGCTCTTCAGCAGGTGGGTGGATATACAAACTGTGGTACATCCAGACAATAGAACGTTATTCCCCAATAAAATGAAAAGAGCTATCAAGTTGCAAAAAAATATAAGTAAACCTTGAATGCAAATTTCTAAGTGGAAAAAAAGTCTAAAAATACTATACATTATGTGATTCAAATTATATGACATTCTGGAAAAAGCAAAACAGTAGCAACAGAAAAAGCATCAGTAATTTCCAGAGGTTCGGTGGTGGGGAAGTCAGAATAAGTGAAGCACAAGAGTTTTTAGAGTCGTGAGAGTGTTCCATATGATACTATAATCATGGATGCATGACATTTCATGTGTGCAGCTTTTTAAAAATTATTTGGAAGTTGGGAGTTCCCAGGAAGGAATGCAGACTATGAAAACAGAATCTAACTGCACTACAAATATATGAAACAACCTCAGTTGATGATTAGTGATGTTAAGTATTTTTTAATATACCTGTTGGCTATTTGTATGTCTTCTTTGGAAAGATGTGTATTCAGTTCCTCTGCACGTTTTTCAATAAGGTTGTTTGTTTTTTCTGCTATTGAGTTGTATGTGTTCTTTATATTTTCAAGATATTAACCCCTTATCAGACATATGATTTGCAAATATATCCTCCCATTCAGCAGGTTGCCTTTTCATTTTGTGGATGGTTTCCTTTGCTGTACAGAGCTTTGTAGTTTGATATAGTCCCACTTGATGGCTCTCCTGTTACTCCTGAACTATGACAATTGTAAATAATAAATTTATTTTAATTTTACTCACATAACTCTTCAATTAAGACCTACAGTTTTATATTACTTTCTCTTTTTTTGTTTGTTTGTGTTCCATATTTCTACATCAAGAAACTGTGTGCTGTAGGTTATTGGCTCTGTACAATATTACACAAGATCTAGGGAGACCTTTCATTATTACTTTCCTGAATTAGTGTTAGACTCCTTTGATGGTTTTAATAACTTCTTGGCACTCTGCAGTAATTGTGGCAGCTGTTTCTCTTTTCTTTTCTATGTTAAGATAATGATTCTACAGTAATTGAATGCATTGTGAAAATTTCTGATGAACAGATTGATACGCATTTTCACAGTAGTTTACAAAAACATACATTATGCAAAATTTGCGAAAAGTCAATTCAATTCTTATGTAATTATGCCACTGTACTGATGTAAAAAGCCTTTATACTATCCACTGACATGGGAAACTTATGTTACCCATTGATATGTAGGAAGCATTTATACTAGCCATTAGCTAAAAGAAAACGTTAATTTATGGAGGGACTTTTTCCTCGTTAGTAAACCTGTTATAGAATTAGACAGAAACAAGGAATTAAAATTATCCGTACTTAAAAAATCAGTACTATTTTATATAAGATGAACCTTCAGTAAATTTTACTTTTAGGAGAAAGGAAACAGAATTCTAACATTGGAAAAGGAAACAGAATTCTAACATTAGAAAAAGAAGAAAAATTGCATGTATTTTTTAAAATTTTAGTTTTAAGCCTCAATGTGTATCATTTTTTTTATACTGAAGGTTGCCTACAACAAGATTAAAGGTTACTCAGAAAAAAAGTAATATATAGCTATTCATAGGCAATTTCAAACATTAAAGTATGTTAAAAACAAAAATGATTTACATTAATAAATATATAGTTTAATTCAGAAACTACATGTATAAAAATAAATAGACTAGGATAAAAGAATTGAGAAAGATATATGTCCAAATATAGGAATTAGGGGGGAAAGCACAGCAGAGAGTTATTTGACAACAAAAAATTAGAAAAACCACTATCAAATTCAAGCAAAAGAAAATATAGATGTCATAAATAAATGATAAAAAGAAAAGCAATATACTAAGATAACATAGCAAAATAGTCTTGAAAAGAAGAAAGAATTATTGGGAGAACTGTATCACTAGAATATATTGCAAAGCATGTCATCCAAGAATAACTGTCCAAAAAGGTATGAAACTGCTATAGGTTTCTGTTTGTTTGTTTTACACTTTCTATCAGACAATCACATAAAAAAATATTTCCAAACTATCTTTAGAAAGTAAAGGATATTCTGGAAAACTTCTCAGGTAATTTTATGAGGTTATCAAAATCTAAGCTCCAAAATCTAATGAAATAGCCCAGAGTACAGCCCAATATTATTTATGATAATGTTAAAGAAGAGGCAATAAGCTTAAAACCAGTCATGTGCTAAGCCCCACATCACCAAACAAAGATTTAATAATCACAGTTTCAGCATCCACCAGGAATGGAATCTTAAACTAGTTAATCTGGAATTACCTGGTTAGGAAAAGTGAGATGATCTCCTGATAGAGCTCCTGCTGTCCCCTATAGAAAGGTGACCTGGCCACAGAAAATTAGCTAATGCAACTTCTTTATCCTACCCCTTCTGCTTATAAAAGACTTCCATTTTGTACAGCTCTTTGGAGCTCCTTTTTATCTGCTAGATGAGATGCTGCCCAATTCATGAATCATTGAAGAAAGCTAGTAAGATGTTTGAAATTCACTTAGTTGAATTTTGTTTTTTGAGAATACAAAAGAATCAATACTATAAAATATACAAGAAAACTTGTATCTGAAGTGTAGTAGATAACATTACCCTTAACAAAGATGATATATCCTAGAAACAAAAATATACTTCAACATTAAAAAATATCTTTGTAGGATATCACATTAACAGATTAAAGAAAAAAGCCAAATAGATAAAACACTTAAAAAAAAAAAAAGACATTTTTTTTAATTCAACATCAATTTCTTACATGAAAAATTAAGTGGGAAAAATAAAGATATTTTCTTTATAAGACAATGAGCAAGCATCCTATTGATCCAACAGATTAAAATATCCATAAAATATGAAATATTCAGACATTTACTTAAGAATAGATATGCACGATATAAGGAACTAAAATAAATGAACAAAAATAAATCTTAAATAAACAAAGGGAGGCACCAAGTTAGATAGATGGCAGTTATGTTGTCAATAATTTAATATCTAATTCTGTTCCATTGGTCTGTGTGTCTGTTGTTCTACCAATAACATGCTGTTTTGATTGTTGTCACTTTGCAATATAATTTGAAGTAAGGAAGTATGATACCTCCAGCCTTGTTCTTTTTTCTCAGTATTTCTTTGGCTATTTGGGTTGTTTTTTTTTTGTTTTGTTTTGTTTTGTTTTTGTGTGTGTGTGTGTGTGTGTGTGTGTGTGTGTGGTTCCATACAAATCTGATGATTTTTTTGAGCCCAGAAATAAACTCACATATATAGGTGTTAATAATTTTCAACAAAGGAGCCAAAAATAGACAATGGAGAAAAGAAAGCCTCTTCAATAAATGGTGCTGGGAAAATCAGAAACCCACATGCGAAAGAGTGAAACTAGACTAGTGATTTGTCACTAAAATTAACTCAACATGGATCAAAGACCTAAATAAAAGACCTGAAACAATAAAATACATAGAAGATAATATAGAAATTAAGCTTATGGACATTGATCTTAGAGAGGATTTTTAGGAATTTTACCTCAAAGGCAAGGGAAGTAAAAGCAAAACTAAACAAATGAGACTATATCAAACTAAAAAGCTTCTGCACAGCTTTTTACCATCAACACAACAAAAATGCAACCAACCTATTGGGAGAAGATATTTGCAAACAACGCCTCCAATAATGGGTTAATATCCAAAATATATAAAGAACTCATACAACTCAACAACAACAAAACAATCCAATTTAAAACTTGGCAAAAGACCTGAACAGACATTTCTCCTAAGAAGACAAATGGCTAACAGATGTGAAAAAATGCTCAACTTCACTAGCTATTAGGGAAAGTCAAATCAAAACCACAATGAGCTACCCCCCATACCTGTTAGAATGGCTATTATCAATAAGACAAGTAATAACAAGTGTTGGAGAGATTGTAGAGAAAAGGAACACTCAGATACTGCTGGTAGGACTATAAATTGGTACAGCCACTATGGAAAATTAAGAATAGAGTTACCATATGACCCAGCAATCCTTCTTCTGGGTATCTACCCAAAATATTTTAAAACATTTATTTGTAAAGGTATATGTACCTTTATGTTCACTGCAGCATTATTCATGGTAGCCAACAGAAGGAAACAACTGAAGTGTCCTCTGACACATGAATGGATAAAGAAGATGTAGTATATATATACAATGGAATACTATTCTACCATAAGAAAAGATGAAATACTGCCATTTGCAACAACATGAATGGACCTTGAGAATATCATGGTAAGCAAAATAAGTCAGGTGGAAAAGTCAAGAACCATATGATTTCACTAATGTGGGATATAAAACTGAAAGCAATAAATGAACAAAACAAACAAAAACTCATAGACACAGACAACAGTATACTGGTTAGCAGAGCAGAATGGGGCGGGGAGTAGGTAGAAAAGGGTAAAGAGGGTTAGCTATATGGTGATGGAAGATTTGACTTTGCGTGGTGTATGCACAGTGCAATATACAGATGATGTATTATAGAATCATACTTGAAACCTATATAATTTTATGAACCAATGTCACCACAATAAGTTTAATAAAATTAAAGTAATTCAAAATCCATCTATAAGTACATCTTTATCTTGCACCAAAATAAATTATATTTATTTTTTGCACCAAAATAAATTCTAAATTGATAAAAATGTAATTGTGGATTTTCATTAAACATAATAAGGATTTCTATGTGTGCTATAATATCTTCTAGACCAATGGAGGGAACAAAGATGGTGTCCAAGTGATTGTACCAGTGGAAATAGAATGTACTCATCTGGACTTGAGGAGAGGTGTGTTGGCAATTGTTATTGTCGGGTAGATTCTCCGTTGTGCCCAGGGAAAACCCAGAGTAAAGCAACCCAATCACCCAGGCAGAAGCCATGGCCAAAGATTTGTGTCATACAGCCATTGGGTCCTATTTGGGGCCACCCAATAAATACCTAGGTGGTAGAAGCACTCAGAGCCAAATCAGTCACTGTCCTTTAATATGACAGAATAACTACACAGTTCCAGTGATACCAATCCCATATTCCTGGTGTAATTGCATGGTTTTGTTTAGTGATTTTTCTGTTCCCAGACATAGGAGTACTCAGGTTCCCAAATGTCAATAACACATCCCAATCTCAGTATAGCTATCATGGCTCTAATTATGCTATTTTTAGGCTCTTTTCAGGTAGTAGTTTGATGGGCTGCCTGGGTAGTTTGATTGACAGAAAAAGAAAACCCATGCCTAGTGTTATCGATAACTTGTGCCACAGGGCAGATCTCTGGATCAATATTAGTAATATCAAATGAATTAAGAGTACTAGTCCTAGCTTGTTCTTCCTTAATGCACTGCTCTAGGGCCTTGCAATCACCTCCCTGGAGTGGTGACAAAAACCATAGCAATCCTGATTAGCAAGAGAGGGGCAGCTGCGCACGCTCCCAACAGTTGGATTGATTTATTTGTTGGACAACTGAGTGAGCCCACTGTAGAAAGGTATTTCCATTAGGTGCCCATCCCAAGAGAAGATACCACAGGAGCAGCAGAAGTTGAAAAGAGAGATGTATAGTAGGAACTCATAAGGGGAGGTCTTCCCTTTCTATAAAAGTTAAACTTGTGGCCTGATCCTTAGATGTCAGTGTGGAGGCAGCGCTGTTAGGTGTGAGTAGTTGGATTGGGAACAGGATATGCCAGACCAGGACCCCCACATTCTCTCCTCTTTTAGTAGTGCATATTCTATTTCAACAGGTCCATCTTGCAGAAGAACAACAGGATCTCAGAGGAAATTGAGTTGTTCCCCTCACTTAGCGCGTGAGGTAAATCACCCGGTTCCACAACTCATTGTAAATTCCAGTAGATGTCACCTTTCTCAGCAGTGATGGGGATTGGTGTTCTCAGCAGCCTCCAAGTGAGAGTCAGGGCAATGGCTGCTTCCTTCAATTTCCATACCTTTATGGTATTGGGTATCTTGTCAGGAGTCCCCAGTCTGATATATAGTGTTCACACAAACCAAGGCAGATTTAGAACACTTACAGGGAGGGATCAATATAATCAATTTGCCAACCCCTCTCTTGTTGGGAACTCTGGTACTTAGCCTCAGAGTCCTTTGGCAGTTGCCTTGGATGTTGTTTAAAACCCACATGACATGCTATTACTGCATTAACCAAGTCACTGTATTTCAAGGGCAATCCAACATCCTTGGCAATATGCCATCCCACCACGGCATTGTGGAGGCCACTCTTTCTATGCACCCACTTTGCTGTATCTACTAAAGGGTTAGTGTCTAGAGCTGATAGCCAAGCTAGGGCATCAGCTTTTTGATTGCAAGGATGTCAATGCCTTATTAGCCAGGACCTGGAAGACAATGGGGTCTGCCTCATGCTCTTCCAGACAAACCCTAATGTCCCTCCACACATCTTGACTCCATAGGGCCCACTCATGAATCACCCACCTCTCAGCTTCCCATTCTCTAAGTCATAGGGTTAATCTCTTTAGAATAGCCCAATCATAAGTGGAAACGGTTAACAGGGCTCATAAGTGATCACCAGCCCTCAAAAAAGTATTTAAGTTAAATAAGGTACATGGGTGGGCATTAATCAAAATGATTGGTGTTTTTATAAGAAGAGGAAATTAGGAACAGACACAGAGAAGACCATGTGAAGATACTGGAAGAAGACAGCACCCTAGAGGTAAAGGAAAGAGGCCTCAGAGAAAATCAAGTCTACTGACACCTTGATCTTGGCCTTTTAGTCTCCAGAAGTGTAAGGGAATATATTTCTGTTGTTTAAGCCATCCAGGTTTTGGCACTTTGTTAGGGCAGCCCTAGCAACTAATATAGATTCCAATGAGAAGAACACATAGAAATTTGAGCCCAACACTGTTCTGGCTTTTCCCCTCAATGCATTGGTCAAATGTTTGAACTATAAGAGTATAAGACAGAGAAGCAAAGCAAGAATCTGGTGAAGTGTAGAATAAATATGAGTCTCATGGTACTGAGGAAGCAATATTTGAGTTCACATATTCCAGGATCTCAGGACCAAACCCTAGGATCTGATACAAGCTAGGTAGAAAGATCTCTACCCAAACAATAACCCAGGCTTGAATCAGCTCTGGCTCAGATCAGATTTTACCTGTCTATTCGGAGTAAGGTAAACCTTCTCTAATTGGAAATGACATTATCCATTTCCTCTATAATTTACCATACATAATGTTAACAATATAAACAATTATTTCTGGGCATATTAAGAAAAAGGACAAAGAGAAAAATGTATACTCTAGAAAAAGATCCACAGAAGATTAACACAATGTAAGAGCTACCAAAAAATGACACTGTAGCAGTTAATACATTGAAGAAAATAGAGCAAAATGCATGGAAATGATTAAATCTTGGATATTTTTTAGGTATAAAAGCCATAGAATTTCCTGTCAAATTGAATGTAAGTTTTAAGAGAAATGTAGGTGCTATAGACTGAATGTTTGTGTCCCCTAAAATTCTTGTGTTGAAATCCTAACCCCCAATGTAATATTAGGAGATGGGCCCCAGGAGGTGATTAGGCCATGAGAGTGGAATCCCCTTACTACTGCTCTTATAAAAGAGAACCCCTTTGCCCTGTTTGCTATGTGAGGACACATTGAGAAGTGGGTCATCTATGAACTAGGAAGTGGGCCCTCATCAAACACCAGATCTGCAGGTGTTTTGATCTTGGACACCCTAGCCTCCAGAACGGTGAGAAATAAAATGTCATTGTTTAAGCCACCAAGTCTATGGTATTTATGGTATAGCAGCCCAAACACACTAAGACAATAGGAGTTGAGGATGATACCAAGATCATTCTGACACCAAATACGTAGTGTCTTTTCTAACACCAATTCCCTGACAACAACTATGTAGCCAGCAATTCAATTCCATCTGACACTAACTAATCAGAGTTAGTGCGAATGCCACATGTTAAGACCCCAGTTCCAAAAGACTGCCCCCACTGCAGATGCCACGCAGAGGTCCCAGGGCTAATACCCACATATCTGACCAACTGGCTACAACTCAAGTGTTCCCACAATCCACTCCTCAGGTTTGATAATTCAGTAACGTTCACAAAACTCAGGAAAACACTTTAGTAATGATTATCAGTTAATTATAAAGGACACAACTCAGGAATAGCCAAATAAAAGAGATGACAGGACAAGGTATTGAGGGAGCTTGTGGGGGAGGTTGTGTGCCCTCTCCTGGTGTGCCACCCTTCCAGAACTTTATTGTGTTCACCAAACTGGGAGTTCTCAATGCTTAGGCAAGGATTTTCTATGAAAATTTCATTAAGTAGATATAAATGATTAAGTTATTGGCCATTAGTGATTGAAATCAAGCTCCAGCCCTTGTCCCCTCATGGGAGGCTGTGGGTTGTGCTAAAAGTTCTAATTCTCTCATTATCTGGTTGTTTTTACTGGTGAGAGTCCTGTCCTGAAGTTGTCTAAACACCAGCTAATAGTCACCTCATTAGCATAAATTCAGGTACGATTGAAAGACATTCCTTATGAATAATAAAAAACACTTCAGGAAATTCCAAGGGTTTTAGGAGCTCTGTACCAGGAACTGGGGATAAAGATCAAATAATTTTATATTTTATTATTATTATTATTATTATTCCATACAGATTTTTGGAATCTAAAGGATGGAATTGTTATTAACTGAAAATGGGAAAACTTCAGGTTTAGTTTTGACAAGAAATAATAGTTTAGCTTTGAACATGTTGAATTTGAAATGTCAAATAATTTTCCAATAGGAGATATTGATTAATCACGTCAAGAACCATAAACTAAATTAAAACTGGATAAAATATTGCCATGATTATAAACATAAATTGCAGTTATATATCCTTATTTAAAATGAGTTTATACTAATAAATAAGAAAAACACCAAAATTGTAATAGAAAAATAACAACTATTACATATAACAAATATTACAAATAACTAATGATACAAAAAACACAAAAGTCTAATTAGCTTGTTGAATAACTCAGTACTTAATAAGTCAATGAAATAACATATGACTTTGTTTCTAAACAGATATGAAAACAGTGTTAATACGGCCAAAAGGAAGACAGTTTTAATAATAATATTGGTGGGAAATGTATAGTTTTATTAGAATTACTGATATAATTTTTCTGGGGAGGAACTCAGGGATATGTATCTAACACCTAAACTATATTCACCCTCTTCCATGTAGTAATTTATTTTATGCTTTTATTCTAAGAAAATAAGGCTTTAATAGAAACTACATTTGGAGCACTATGCTTTGGCTTATTTTTTCTTTCTTCTAAATGGCTTATTAGGACTGAAAGAACCTATAATTATCTTGAAGACAAGAACCATGTTTTATTCTCCCTTTCTTTGCTTTGGATTCATTAAATCTTGTCCAAATCAATTGGAATTTACTAAAATCCTATGTCCTAAATATAGTGGCTGAAATAAATAAGCGCTTCCTGTCTGAAGAAACAGTATGCTTTAGTTTCCTAGAGCTGTTGTAACAATTTACCACAAACTTAGTGGCTGAAAACAGAAATTTATTCTCTTACAGTTCAGGAGCAAAGAAGTCTGAAATCATTATATTGGCATGGTTGATTCCTTTTAGAGTCTCTGAAACAAAAACTGTTCCAGGCCTTTGTTAAGAGATAAACTGAAGTGTATTATATTTTTAAGAGTTGATTTCAGCAACAATCCATTTGAATCTGGCAGTGCCACACTGTAAGTGATAACAATGTCTCCACCAACAAGAATGGGAAACACTACCTTTAGAAAGAAGACATTGAAGCAAAGCAAGGAAATTATTTGATTGGCTATGGCTTAAGTGATAGTCTTATTTGGAAAAACCCAATGACTGTGACTGGTTGTCCTTAGGTTCAGATTTCTTAACCTTGAAACATTCATACTTAGATTTTGGTTTGCTTACCTAGGTTACTGAGGTATTAGAGCTACCTCAGTCTAATGGCTTCCTTGTTTAATTAATTTAACACCTCTTTTCCCACTTTTGATCATTGTAGTTAATCCTTAGCATTCTTTGCATTTTGTCTCATAGATACACCATTCCAACTTCTATTTCCATCCTTGTGTGGTGTTATTCTCTATGTGTGTGGCTTCACGTGGCCTTCTTATAAAGATAACAGTCATTGGATTTAAATCCTATTCTAATCAAGTGTGATTTCATCTTAGTTAATTACATCTTCAAAAACCCCATCTCCAAAGAGAGTCACATTCTCAGATTCCAGGTGAACATGAATTTGGGGTGCACATTTCAAACTACTACACAATGTAAGTGCACTTTTTTACAATTGAAAAAAAATACATGATTTATTGTACATCTAAGATAGCAAATTAGTGAAGTGACATTTTTCTTCACTGTCTCTTTGTTTAATCTATAAAATGACATTTTATAAGACTATGTTTATTGTATATCTTGTTTATAAAAGTGATTCAGTGGATCTAATGTGTTTTTTATTGTTGGGAATTTTTAATTATTTAAACTGTAGTATGTCTGTCAATCAATTTAGAATATGCTTATTTGTTTTATCATTTGGCAGGATGCTATGCGACCTATATATTGTTTTTGTGTGTTTGTGTGAACAGCTACTCTATTTGCTTTTGTAATCCAGATTTAAAGCTGAGAATTTACCTAGATCATAAAACATAGACTAGACAGATATGGTTTGTTTATTTTTCTGAATATGCTTACTTACTTTGAATGAGGTTCCAAGTTTGAGAAGCAATTCTAATTTGGGGGGATTCTTATGTCTCACCTACTTTTATAACCTGTATTTCTTTCAGAGTTTTATTCATAGGGAAAGATACCTTCTTTAAAAACACTAATTTAAACAGGGCAAATATCAAATGACTGCTGAGGAAAATAGCTTTGTTTCAGGTTAATCTTCAGCTGATTTCTGAACACCAGCAAATTAATGAAGCATTACAATAAATTGGCACGTATTTTTTTAAACATCTGTAGTACTTTAATTATTTAATGACATTTTTGTCATCTATAAAGCTCTGATACTCTGTTCTATTATAAAGCTCTGATAATCTCCTATTATCAGAGCTTTAACTAATGAAACTATAATCTTTTAGGACTTTTAATCACTTAAAATAATTTCTGTTTACAAGAGCTATGTATACAATAAATCTGAAAAGTCTTCTATTAAGTCATTTTAAAGTACTATAAGTATTTCCACAGAGCTGATATCACTTAAATTCTGGACCCATGTGAGTAGAAAATTAAATTAATAGGAAATTATTGTAAAAGACACTTTTAGGTATTTGAGATAGAGGAACATTGATTAACTGGGCAAGACCTTCACATTCAAACATAATATTTCAGCAGTTGCCATGCACAACTGTTTAGCTATTAGGAATGATATCAGCATTTGCTATCTAAAGTACCAGCCATATGTCCCTATTTGCTTGAGTCAGCGCTGGCATATAATTAATATTCCTAAGTAACCATTAATCATGCTTTCACCTTTATTCTAAAAAAGTCCTGGTTTGAACAATAAATTATATATCCACTTACTGATACTGTAGGCTTTTCTTTAACTATAAATATGAAGATTTAATTACGTGTCTAGAACTATTCCTTCACACCTGGAGGGATGAACCCATAATGAATCCTATTTACCAGCAAGAATCCTTCAGCATTGGTTCACAGTAAGCTACGCATTCATGCTTTTCTATTCGGTAGCACATGCACAGATTCCAAACTAGATACATGAGTAAAACTGGAGAGCAAAGCCTTTTCTCCAACAAAGATTCCAATCCAATTCAATAGCCAGGATTAGCTGATTTAATTATTTTTATAAGAACAACTATTGTCTATTGATAACTTGAACAAGAAAAATGATATTATAAGTAACATGTATTTTTAAAATGTCCTTTCCAAATAGCTCTCAAATCCATGCGTTGCTCCCACGTCAGTCTGAGCTACCGTAATTTCCTCGGAACCAGAGAAGTTGTTACCAGTCTCTGGACATCCACTGGGGCGTCTTTAAATCTGCCCTTTCTGAAATCTGATGATGTTAGACTCCTCCAACGCTATACCCCATTCACATAATAAACTCTACCCCATTACTCTTCATAGTGACCAACTGATTCTGAGTACAGTTTCCAAATCCTCCAACTCTACAGTTTAACATACCTCACTATCCCTACTATCTGCACCCCAACACTCCAGACTTACTGCAAATCCTCAAGGTGCCATGCTGTCTTCTGCCTTACTCTTTGCACATGCATTTTTTTCTGCTTAATTGCATTTCTTCCCAACACCTACTTTATCACCTCCGAGCTATTGCTTATGTAATTTATTTTATCCAGATTCAGCTCAATTGCTAAGATAAGAACTTCCCGAATAGGTCAGTGATGAGACAATATTGCATGGTCCCAGAGACTCATTTACCTCTCTCTCTTTTTGGTAACTTTACCAATAGCTGTCTCAGGTGATCTAATTAGTCTATAGGGTGAAACCAATGCAATTGGCTGATGTCAATGGGACTGCTTCCAAGGATATGACCTGGTGTAAAGAACCTATTGTTAGGATGCAGATTTTAGGCCCTGGGATGTTATTCCTTGTTCTGACCTATGTCTTATGCCTAGGTGTCCCCAGTCCCTTTTGGACTACCTTAAGTAAGAAGATCTGAGGATGACATTTGTTCTTGTACTTAGAGTGATCTCAGCTATGTACCCAGGATGCTTTCTCTCTACTAAGGCTTGACTAGGACACATACAAAGCATCATGCGTGGCCTAGGCAGTGAAACAATGAGAGTTCAGGGAATTACATATACACTACTACTTCTCTGCTTGCAAGTTTCCCCTAATGTATTTCATGTTACATCTGTAACTTGTAGTGCCAGGGTTGTGTGTCCATGACCCCATATACAACAGACAGTTCCATCTATTTTCTATCTTCACAATACTCCTCTTTTTTACCATTTCCTATAACCTCAATTTTTCCATTTGAGCAATTGTTCTGTTTGAGCAATTGTTTGATTAATTTCTGTCATTTCATTTGAATAGATGCTCCATAAGAGAATGAAAGAAGAGATTGTTTTGTTTTGTTTTACTTGTGTCCCAAATTTCTGGCACAGTGCCTTGTACCTAGTAAATGTTAATAAGCATTCTTGAATGAATGTTGATTGTGATAAATCATTTAAAAAAAGGAAATAGGTGATATAGTATTATAGATATTTGCAAATGAGATAAAATTTCAATGTCTCTCCAGTTATTCTACAATGGCAGTGATATGGTATATGCTTCTGGCAAGAAAAAAAGACAGGCTTAAGTGTTTGGTGATATGAATGCTCTCAGATAACATGATGTTACATAGATCATTTAAATTATGTAATTTATCAATTAGAGCAATAAAGGAGGCAAGATGATGCAGTATTTGTCTTCATTTCAGTGAAAGGTAGTGACATAAATGAGAATATTGATAAACTGTTTTAAGATACTTCAAAAAAAGAAAGATGAGGACATCTTGTATTTAAATACTACCATGTTACAGGTTCTGTAAGGAGCGTTTTGCATGGATTCTCTAATTTAATTCAGTACTGACCATAACAGGTTCTCAATGAGTATTTTTGGATTTATGTACAAGGCGTGACCACAAAATATGGGGAATGTTTAAATTAAAAAAATGTATTACAGTGAAAGACAGAGTGCCATTAATCTCCCTCAAAGTACCCCCTCTTGCTTTGAACACACTTATCCCATCCTTCTTGCCACTTTCTGAAGCAGTTCTGGAAGTCCTCTTTCATGAGCGTCTTTAATTGCGCTGTTATGGCTGTCTCAATGTTCTGAATTAATTAAAAAGATTTTCTTTTCATGGTCATATGGACTTTGGGAGTCAGAAGTCACACGGTGCCAAATCTGGTGAAAAAGGTGGATGAGGACACACTGTAATGTTTTTATTTGACAGAAATTGCCTCCTACCAGAAGCGATGTGTGACACAGAGCATTGTCATGATAGAGGATGAAGTAAAGATACTCACGAAAGAGGACTTCCGGAACTGCCTCAGAAAGTGGCAAGAACTATGGGATAAGTGTGTTCAAAGTGAGGGGAAGTACTTTGAGGGGGATTAATGGCAATGTGTCTTTTACTGTAATAATTTTTTGTTTACATTTAAACATTCACCGTATTTTGTAATCACACCTCATATTAATGAATAATGTATCTTACAGTAGTTTAGGGATGAGATGTAGTTAGGAAATCCAGAATGTTTGCTCCTAAATCTAAAAGTGTACCTGTTTTAATTTGTCACTAAAATGATGAGGCATAAAAGTTATATCATTATAAAATTTAATATAAAAGCCTTGCTATATATTAGAAATATATTGGCTATATATTAGTCAAAACTTTGCAAGTATGAGTTTCTACTTATTTATCAAAATGGTTATTAATGTTATAACAAGATCTTTGTTTCTTTGAATTCATTAATCATTTAATGAGTTTTAAATATCCTTGCTACCTTTGCCAATTTCCTTTTTATCAATGTGATTATATATGAAATAATCTTATATTACATCATATACATTTATTGTGTTGATAATAACTGATAAATGTTATAAAATTTCAGAAAATATAAAGGCCCATAATAGTAAAATTTAAGAACACAAGTAATAAAAAAGAAATCTTGAATACTTCCAAAAGGGGAAAAAAATGTCAACCAGACAGGAGCAAAATTTACAATGGCATCATACTTTCCAATATCTGGGTTAGTTACTAGAAAACATACAGCAACATCTTTAATGTTCTGAAGGAAATTCAATCTTGAATAACATATGTACGCAGTTTATAAATCCACATATTTTATCCAGGCAATGATGCATTCAATTTATATCTTATGAATTATTTATTGGGATGATATTTGAAACTACATATCAGAGTTTAAACCTAGAAGAAAGAAAATTTGAGATTGATGACAGAAATAGATACAAGCCATCAAGAGAAGTCATAGGATCAATGGTATAGCAGGGATGGGGAGAAAAGAGCTCTGTAGATTCCTCCCTACCTAACACCATCCAAAACATCAGGCAGACAAATAATAGATCTAATATGAAGATAAAACGTTAACGTTTATCAACGATTTTGTAAGAAATAACTTTATGCCATTGGCACAGGGAAAGATTAATGAAATAGGATACAAATGTACTGAACATAAAGTGATAAAATCCATCAAACTGTATTAAAATAAAGAAATAAGAACTTCTAGTCATAAAACGACATAATGAAGTGATTGAAAATGCAGTTTAGTCAATGAAAGTGATCACCTCCAACACATTTAAACAAATCTATGTAGAGAAGTTACTGTCAATCAATAAGAAATTTGGCAGAAAACCCAATAAAAATACGTGAGCAGAAACTTAGATAGGCACTTTATAAAAAGATAAATGCAATAAATACAAACACCCCAGATATATAAAAGGATGTTAAAATTTCTTAATAACCAGAGAAACATAAATTAAAACCAAAGTGAGATGCTACAATATTTAAACGTAAGAACTGAAATGCTGTATGTTAAGGATGAAGTAGAGCCCTAGAAAGTCACATATAATGTTGAAAGAAGTATATACTGGTACCTCCACAATTGTAAACTGTTTGGCAATACTATAAAAACTGGATTTATAGTTACTGGGAATGACCTTGTACCTCAGTTCTTCTATGTTTGAAGGAAGTAATTCAGTCAAGAGACAGTTGTTTTGTGTGTGTGTGTGCAGCAATAGGACAGCACAAAGTGTATTAGTAAAAGAGTACACTCTGAGACATGGAGCAGGCTGACCCAACAGAGGGAAGCAACCTCTCCTTACATTGCCTGAAGGCTTTTATTTCTATGGGTAGAACTGCCTCCCCCTCTCCCTTCTCTTATCTCTCTTTCTTTCCCTGAGGTGCCTGGTCCTCCCTTCTTGGGCATTTAACAATGCATTTCTTTGATTTAGGGGCATGTGCAAACACATCCCCTAGGGGTATGTGTAAACCTGGAATCTTGTTGGGCTAGTAAAACACAGGTTGTCCTATCAAGCAGGAAGACTTCCTCCCTTCTCTGGCTTTTTATAATGCATTTCTTTGATTTAGAGGTATGTGTCAGCCTGGAAATCCACTGGGCAGCTGCAACAGGTCTTGACCCAAGGAGAAGCTGCAGCAAGCAGCTTTCTAACCAGGGCTAAGTCTCTCCTTCTCCTGCTCATTTCTATCTATCTACCTACCCTATCATTATGATGTTTACAACAATATTTATTTTGAACAAATTTGTTCTTAGCCAACAAGTGGTCGAGCATTATATTTAGAAATTAGGGCCAATTACAGTCTGAGTAATTCCTCTTGGTTCAGGCCACTGAGGGGAGTTTTTATAGCAGATGAAATATATTTGGGAAAGTGGAAATATGATGATCTAAGCTAGCATAGTGTTAAATATAATCAAGGAATTTAAAATTTCTATTAACGAATTAATTTGGCTATCCCCTAGCCTGTCTCATATGCAGAATGTTTTTGACCTGCAACATCTTCTATATTTTTGGTCATTTTTTTACTCAAATGAAAATGCATTCTCTGCTTTCATGTGCTAGCTTGGCAAAAAAAAAAATTAATAAAAATATAAAAATTAAAAATTAAAAAAAACACATCAACATCATAAATGCTACACTAAACTATTATACATGTTTTAAATCAAGATTTTGAAAAAGAAGTTATATAGAAGATGCTGTTGTACTATGTTCATACTCCCCAACATTACCATCTCAGATCATCCCAGTCCCTCTATAAACTCTTTGCCTGAGGTGTTCCTCTGACTGCAAGAACCTGCCATCCATGCCTGTGTATTTGGGGAAACTAACACCCTCCTGGGGCAGTCCTCAGCTAAGATCATTGCATGTTGGCAAATAAATATCAAGCTTGTTTGCCCCTCAGGCCAGAAATCCCTGACTCCTATGTTGATACTAACTCCCAGGTTTCCCCAGTGGAATTAAACTATAGTTACCGACAGTGATAATTTTCTTGATAATGTACCATTTATTGTCATTCTTCCTTCCTTTCTTAATTGCCCCTCTCTGCTAGTGTTTCTTTGGATTACCTACCAAATAAATAAGTAATTGCTAGGAGGTTAGACTGAGTCACCTGCCTTCTCAGGGTGATCCTTAAGCCCCAGTGGTCAGGAAAGACATGGATTATAGGCCGGCTACTTTAATGTCTTCCACCTCCAAACGCAATATTCAATAATCTCAGTAAACAGTTTTACTGCTTTGTTTTGTGTTTTTTTTTTCTTCTACTCCTTTCATTGACTATACTTTTGTTAGAGATGTTTTTATAAATTAACTTTTTGACTGATCATTATTGGCTTTCTAATGCTTTTCAAAAGTAAGCCTCTAAAAATACTCGTATGTAGGCTGTTGGTAGAAAAGCTGATACACTGAGAAGCTACATTTTTTTCTGATGATGACTTGGTAGTTTCATTAGAGAGATACTCAAGTCTAAGCATCTGTAGAATTTTGTGCCCTCTCATGCTCAATCTATCATATATTTATGCATCCATATTTTTAGAGGCTTACTTTTGAAAAGCATTAGAAAGCCAATACTGTTATACTGAACTGTACTGAAACTGAATATCATGACACTGGAACAACAGCATTCCACAAATATCAAAAGTAGTTACCCAAAAAGTAAAAATCATGTGCCAAAGCCTATCTGTACTTTTGAAGTGAATCTACTGATGATCAACCCTTCTTGCTTATGAAACTGAATAAAATTAAATAATAAGTTCAGGTAAGAAAAAGAAGTCTGAAATTTCAACAAGTCTCTTGACGATACCAATACCCGAAAAGGGACAAGAGACTGTGATCTTATCATGTGCCCCAGATAGAAGAAAACGGAAATGGTTTTGAAGATATATTCATGCTCTTCTATATTCACTGAACAGTGGATCAAAGAAAATCTTCCAGAAAAAGCACCATTTAACTAAGGGAAATCAAATAGTCTGTGGCCAAATA
Source organism: Rhinolophus sinicus (assembly GCF_036562045.2). Taxonomy (NCBI): domain Eukaryota; kingdom Metazoa; phylum Chordata; class Mammalia; order Chiroptera; family Rhinolophidae; genus Rhinolophus; species Rhinolophus sinicus. Next base: position 20,935,563 of record NC_133751.1, read on the forward strand.
AAACATTGTTTTAAGAGAAGTTCAGAAAAAAATATATATATAAAAAGATTATGAAAAAAGCCAGAAGGGAAATGTAACTAAGAAGCATTTTAGGAAAAAACAGACAATCTGATATGGCTGTGGAACTGGGGGTAAAAGAGAACGAAAAGAAGGTCCTATTATTTGAGATGTGGTGGATCCACTTAGGGATTTGGATATATTTAAAAATCAATGGAAAAATATCAAAAGATACTAATTAAAATGTGACAGGATTAAGGTCATATATGTTCATAAAAATATTATTGCAGCTCTTGTGGAGGAAAGACATGGAGGGGACAAAAGAGGCCATTACAGCAGTACAGGGCAGAGATAAGAGTAGCTTCCAATAAAAAAGGAACTAAACATTTGTTACAGGTTTAAAATATGGTTTTGTGGTAAAATCACAGAAATTTCAAGATAAATTATATTTGTCTGTGAGAATTAAGTTTCAAGATATAAATTCCAAGTTTCTTCAATTAATGAAGTTGCTGTTATTTACTAATAAGGAGAAGACAAGTAAAAAGATCAAAGTTCACTCTGGTAGCCGATTTCATCATGCTAAGATAAAACTCCATGGACATGTAGAAACTAGCCTGGAATGCGGAAAACCAATTATAGTTGTATTTTAGGTAAGACATAACGGTCCTCTAGGGTGGGTGCCGTACTAAAAGAAAAAACAAAAAAAATTTTGGAGTAAGAATATACACGACTTCATCATTTACTGAGTGTGGTTGGTTGGTGAGAGAAAGGTAGGTACAACGATGTCTCCCAAATTCCTTCTATAAGTATGTAAGTATGGAATTACAGGCAAGTACATTCTCATAGCAAAATGGAAAACACCGCAGGAGAAGGACTGGGATGGGGGATGTCAAGAATAGCATAAAGGAATGGCATCATTCATTTATTTGGGGAAAAATTTTTTTTTTTTTAATTATGGTAAAGCCTGTCATTAGATGTTCATATTTTTCTTAGTCCCCTATCTTTGATAGTTAATTTTGTACAAGTGATGGGGCGTGGGGATCACAGTGCCACAGTGTAGTAATAATGTTCTTTTCATTATAAAGGAATGGCCAAGAATAAATTATCGGAATTAGCTAAAAATGATTAAGGGAAAACTGTTAGTTCAGTGAAATTTGCTGGTGTCTGAAGATAATAAGAAGTGCTGAAAGAGAAACAGGACAGAAATTCCTACCCATCAACTATAAGGGAATGGAAGATTTACAATAATCTCTTTACATAATAATATGTAGCTATTAGAAAGAATGACACAGCTTTATTTACTGATAGGGGGAAATGTATTTAAATATTTCAGAACAAATATAAAACAAATACCCCGATCATCATGTAGAGCAGTCCCAAGGACTTAGATATGTGACTTTCACTTTTTTTTAAATGTCTATTTTCATACAATAGAATCTTAAAAATTAATAAAATACATTTGTTTCTTCATTAAGGGACAACATTAAGCAGTCACTGAATTCATAATTCCGTAAGAGAAAGTGAAAATGAAAACCTCTTCTCTGGTAAAGCTCTGCCAAGTTTAATGGATCTGAATATTTGAGCTTTTAGCAATTATATTTGACTCTTTAACATTATTTTTCTACATGCACACACATATAGACACATACAGAGGAATTATGGAGCTTTTGATTTGCATTACTCTGATTTATTTAGCCACACTTCAATTAGTATTCTTAAGTGCAGTGCTCCTATATATTAACACTTAACATAGACAGCCCTAGTTTTATGTTCCCCAGACTACACTGTAATGATAGACATTGATATTTAGTTAAGTCCATTTATATGCCATATTCAATGATAATTCTATATAACTTTTATATAAAAAGTGAACTTTTTTTCTGTTAAAGAGGATATCATGAATTTTACTTGATAGCTTTGATATAAAGTACCAAACTACTTTCATTGATTGGGTTTTCATGTATTTGGAGGTATAATGTGTAATCATGTTTTTCTAATTTTATAATAGAAATCATATATATATATCTTCTTATTCAAAAAATGATAATCGGAGGGAAAAGATTGTCTTGCAAATCTACAGCTAACCCAACTGATATAAGCCGTTTCCTTTAAAAAAGAAAAAAGGAATTAACTTAGGTTATGTTTGATTTAATTGTCCAAAATCCCTCGACATATCAAAATATTGTGATTTACTTCTCAAATCTAAAAGGGGTCCCAAATGCTTCTTGACATATAGAAACACATTTCTCTGAACCCAGCTGTTTACTTGACAGAAAGAAAACACTTCCTATGACTTTTTATCTGGTTCTTACAAGGATTCATTCTCTTTTAAAGGTCAAATGTCTGTGAGTACCTTGGTTTCTAGTCAATATGTTTTTCTCTTGAAAGCATAAAGGTCAAAGGACTACCTGAAATGAGTAGCCCCCTTTGATTCCCAGCTGTGATGTGAATATGCGATGATTAGAAAACAAAGACTGCAGAAGCTGAGCTAATTTTTCTCATTCGAGACCTGCTGTTGAGATAGCATCTGGCCCTTATGATTCCGATACTCTATAGTCACAATCTGGTTAGGAAATTCACAATAGCCATTGAATTATAACTCTAATGGTGAAGTAAAATTTATTAAACTAATATCTTAGATTTGGATATTTTGAGATGTACAGTTTTATTTCTTTCTCATTTAAAGTGTCAGACTTTTTAAAAAATGTTAAAGATCTTGACCAATTCTGCATACTGTTATTATATGAATGGGAATTATTTTCTATCCCATTCAAACAAATGATAAACTTAAAGCGAATCTAGAATAGTGCATGTGAATCCCAACGAACTAGTCAGAGTAAATGACCTGAAATGATCAAGAATATATACCAACATTTAGATCATGTTCTAAAAACACATATTTCTTAAGCACTGGATACTCAACTGTGGAAAGAAGTACGATAAAAGATCATGTTTCCTCCAGTCAACACATGTCATATTTGAATAATTTTTGTAATAAGTAATCATAGATTCATGATTGTTTAAATAGCTCTATTTCAGGATGCTTGAGGCTACTATAAATATGATCTCAACAAAGAAAAGTTTATTAAACTTTCATTGTGTTACACTACTTAACAGTATCCACTGAATTCTCAAAACAAAATAAAAATTAAAATAGGCTTTCCTGATTCTTTTATAATTCACTTTGTGATATGATTGAAAGGCAAAAGAATGGGCAATCAACATCTAGCAACGTACTTTTTCAGAAATCATAAAAAGAACAGATTTATCATACTTGGTTGTTCATTAAATACAAAATGCCATCTCTAAAACCTATCCTAAATTAATGTTTATCCATCTTATCTGATGCCATCTTACATCTGAAAATCAGGCTTGAAATTAAGTATTTGTAGATTGGGGATTTTTTTGGCCCTTAGAGAAGTTTTGTTTGTTTGTTTGTTTGTTTGTTTTTTAATTATAATTGGTGTTTGATTTTAGTAAAAACCTGGTGTTTTCATCATCTATGAAATTATATACCTTAACTGTAACACAAGTATTTATTTGAGGTTTTTTTTCTTTTTAGAAATCTGGCCTGGCTTAAATGAGTGAAATATTTAGAGAACTTGACTTAATATTTAGTGCTTGACCTAAGAAAACAAAGTGCTATTCAAGGGAAACTTTCAAACAAATCAAAATATATTTTGAACATGAGAATAATACAGAAACACATTTCAAATAATTATTTTACTTATTTGGCTTAATATATGGATAAGCTTTCCCCCTAGAAATGAATCTATTGACACCAAGCATTTTTAATTGTTCTGATAAGAAATGAATTTCACTGAGTTAAGAAAATAATCTGGTTCCAAATGCAAACAATATTAAGGAAATAATGCAAGTTTCTTTAGAACAGACCCTCTTAGAAGTTTTTCTAAAGTGCATTATAAACCTATGAGATAGGCATACAATAAGGAAGTTTCCTAAGTTTATGTGATCATAGAATAATTTTCTCTTCATCAGTATACCTTATTAACATGATGTGGCTTCAATATTTAATGAAGTACACTGTGAGAAACCATGTCTTCATTGTCTCCTGAACATACTGCAAACATTCTAGACTCTAAGACCCTGTTCAGACTCTTCTCTTTCCTTCACTATGTTTGAACTATATTCCAAGTTGGTTGGAATTCGCATATGGCCTTAATTTGAAACTATGTATTTAAAATGTTCCTTGGAGATCTATAGAAGAGAAATAACAATTTAGTCAGCTTAATGTGTAAAGAATGTGTTGGCATCCTTTATTGTTTTAACTGCAAACGTTGTGTCCCTATGATGTAATTGTTTTTAACAGAACATCTTTTCCACAATAGGTTTTTTATTTTAGAATTTATACTAACTTGTTTGGTACAGTATTTGTGAAACTTAAAACAGAGTAAAAATTAAATAAGGATATTTTCTCTATTTATTAAACACAGACCTTTTAGTGGCTAAAAAATTATGCAAGGAATGAAATAAAGCCTAGAAAAATAAATTGTCGTAAAATGTAAATCCTGGACTGTAGCTTTGAGATTATCCAAATTTGCTCCCTTATTTTGCAAATGAGTTGCATATATGAGACCTAGAAAGGTTAAATATCTTAACCTAATACAGAAACATATTTATTTTACTATAGATAAAATATGTGTCAGGTATTTTTGAAATAATATTATTAGTGGTTTATAATTACTGGTGTTACTATAATCTGAGGCTGAATTTAGGATTAATATTAACATAATAATGGCATTATTTAATATGGTGTGGGTAGATAAGAAGGATAGAGTTGATTAAGATGCATTTTTCCCGTGGCTTAATGTCTCTTCCCTCTTACAAAATGGAATTTTTAGTCATCTGCCTTTCACAAAACAGCTATATGAGAAACTTAAAAGGCTTGTACATATTCCTGACAAGGTAGCAATTTAGTATCACAGATCTATAAAGGCAGAGAATTGAATAGGGAAAGAAATGAGAAGGTGTAAGAGTCACAACATAGGGGAATTTGACTCCCTGAGCAGCAGATTCACTGTCGTGAAACGATGAGGGCCTAAGCAAATCCTCCCCAGCATATGCTGACATGATGACATGCCTTATTTCATGCTCCATTGAGAGAGAATACGGGAGTTCAGCATTAATGTTCATTGTCACTTTCTTCTCTCCTGCTGATATTAGAGCCTTCATTACTGTGTGTAAATGCATTGCAGCATGCAAAATAATATTCTGTGGGTCTCATTTTCCTCTGTCATTATTTGGCCTTTAAAATGGGTGCACAGCATTGCTACATGAATTCACTTCTGTATTCCATACTTCAAAAAATGGTTGTAAATTGGCAGCAAAAATGTGCAAAATGACTTCTAGCTAGAAATGCTGTAGACCAGCAAAGTATTGTCAATATTAATGAATAAAGTTTTTGTGGTTAGAAGCATAGTACAATATAAAGAACATGGTCAAAAACCTGGGCTCAAATGCAAGCCCTATGGTTCACTAGTGATTTTTACCTTTAGAGAGCAATGTTTCTTGCCTCAGGTTTATCTTCTGTGAATTACAAGTAGGAATGCCTCCCCTAAAGAATTGTTGTGAAGATTAGAAATCATGAATGTAAAGTCTTTTACAATATCATATGGTAGTTATAACTAAAGATGTTCAGGTTTATCGGTTAGGGTTCAATCAGAGAGAGAGAACTGATATGACTGGTATGGAACAATGGATTCATCACACGGATTAGACTTTGCCAGTGGCAGAAACTGATGAAGAAGCCTTATGGTCAGTCCCATGTGCTGGGAGACACATCCACAATTTTTGTCAGCTTTTTAGACTTTTTTAGTATGTGTAGTTGAGCCTATTCATTTGCTTCCAAGAGTCACATGTTTATTTTCTATTCACTGAGTTGTTTTATTCAAGTGAAAGGACGGATTGGTCACTGCATTAAAAGGCCTGCCAATCAGACAGACTACTAATTTGATCTGACACAGGCTAAATTTTATTTGGCCTTTATCACTCAAATATTCTCTCAATTTTATTTTATTTTTCACTTGCAGTTAACATTCAATATTAATTTTATATTTTGAAGTTTACAACTGACAGGACGTTGCCCTGCAAGTCTCTGAATTTCTGGACTCTGTTTTTATTGAAGGACAGTTTTCCATGGGAATATCCCTTTTTCCACAACTCAGGAGTGAGACACTGAGTGCCCTTTACTCCTTGTTTCCTCAAGGATGTTTCTATATCTAACAGCCTTGGAAGATATAGTGTCCTCTCTCCAGAGCAAAGTGTAGACATGCTTACTATCTGAGACAATGAAGATAAAGTCTCCAAGAGAACAAAGGACAAGTATGTTTACTATCTATCTTAAAATATTTGTGTTTCCCAAACTAAGAGTTCCTCTCCTATAATGCAACCCATTGCATGTGCAGATACCATCTGGCCTTCTTCCCTGCACCCTGTGAGAATCAGGGCTCATTTTATAAACAACTAAATTATAATGATCTAGATATTTATGCAGCCAAATTGCTTTATCTCTTCAATTGGATTATTTTTAAATTAAGAAATCAGTACTATTTTCATTCGGTTAAAGTAAAGAGATATGGACTGGTTAATTGCATTATAACTATTTAAAACACATAAAAAGGCAGAATAGTCTTTTAGACTTTAAAAATAAAAGTTTAAACATGTATAAAACATATTTTAGGATACCTGAATAACATACAATTTTCTAAAAATGGAGCAATTGATTTGCTAATTTTTCATTATAAGCTTGATAAGCAAAGAAAAATTTATTTGTTCTTTGTACGTAAATTGTCTCATATTGTTCATTATTATACCAGTTAATTATTCTACTTGCATGAAATTTTCAGATCATGCTTCAGGCTGCTTTTACTCACAAAGTTTCTAAATATTGATTGAATCCATGGCATGCCCAACTTTGTATAACTACAGAATTTCTTTCTTCCCACTGTCTAAATCTTAGACTGTTAGAGCTAAAATTAAACTTTCAATATTACCTGGCCAACTGTCCCTTTATGTATTTTAAATAGTTATAATGCAATTAACCAAGCCATATCTCTCTAGTGAAGGCAAAACTAAGAAAATAATTTCCCAATTAAAGTGAAAGCATATGTCTTCCACACTTCCACAAGCTCTTGATCACCTGCCAAACTGACTCTGAGACATTCTACTTTTTATTATTCATGACTTGAGAGTGAGGCATATCACAGCAAGAACTCTTCATGTTGGTAATATATGTACATATATATATATGTGTATATGCATATATACACACAATACATATGTAATAATATAAAATGATCTAAATCTCTTATTTCTACATTTATCAGAGTTATAGCAACTTCACTGTAGTGTGGGGAAACTTCTCCCCCTCTCCCCGGTCAGGTTAAGATGTCAAAATTCATGACCCTAGTCCTGACGTCCTTTGGGTATGATCAAATGATTTATTGCACAATCAGGGAAGTCCCAAAGCAGGGGCACAGGAGGTCTAGAGTGGAGAGAGCCAATATCAAGTGTCCAGGTGTTTTATAACAGCAAAGCCTACCAGGCTTAAGATTTGAAAGAGCCCCCCGCCACCCCGTGCAAAATTTAAAAGAGACATCAAAAGGGCACATGCATTCGAGGTGGATCTGGTAAGATTTATCGGTGACAGACAGGAAATGAGGCTTAGAGGTTGCTAGCACTAAATCAAAGAGCAACTGGAGTCCAAAGTTCTTTTTTATCGCCTCACAATCAGTATTAAAAAAAAGTTTTGCTTAGTTCTGGTTTTGTTTCATAACTGCATTTAAAGGTGGGAATGTTTGGAATATTTGAAGTCATTCTTTTCATTGCATCTTCAATACAGGGTTTGAACTTATAATTAAAATAAATTGTGAAATGACACATAAACTTTTAATAAGTGAAATAGGTAGAGCTAAATGAAAAAAAAATCAAATAAAATGAATCTGTAGCTGAAAATACACTCTCAAAGTGTAAGCACATCTTATCTTACACTTCTCTGCGAATTGATTCTAATAAATAAGGCTAGCAGTATCTACTGATGTTACTGTGGATTTCCTATATAGGCCTCCTCCCAAGGCCACTTCTAAAGAGAGAACCAGAAGAAAGGAAGCAAAATGAATTTCCTGTACCTGGCCCCCTCTGATGCCCATCTGAAAGATTAGGGAAAGTGGAAGTGTATTCCCTCTTAGCGGTCCACACTAAGAACCACCTCTCAGGGGAACCTCAGAGCTGAGAAGCCCATGCACAGAGCACTAAGTATGCCAGCATCACTGCTTTTTCTTGTTCAGGATCTCCACCCATTTACAAGACTTCAAAGAATTGCACGTCTCTAGCAGCTTTTTCACCTTGCTTTTCTCCCTACAAAGTCTGGTGACCTGTATATGTTCTCTTAAACGTAGGGGCTCCTTTGATTTCTGCAAGCTAAGCTTGATACCTTCCCTTGCTACTGAGAGGCAGTATGGAAGAGTGATTAAAAGAGAGATTTCAAAGCCAGAAAATGTAGGTCCGAATCCCATTCTTACCCATTACTGTTTGTGTAATCTTTTCTCTGTTTCCTTACTCATAAAATGGAGATAAGACTGTAAACTTGACTCTCAGGATTGGTGTGAGAACTGAGTGACTTAATAAGTACTTAGAAAAGAGCTGAGGCTCAGAGTTAGTACTATATAAGTGTGAATGCATATTAAAACTTTTATAGAATATCTCCTTATCACCAATAATTCCAACTTAACATCAACATTTTGTGTTTTCTGTGATTTTTATATTATGAAATTGTTTTCTGTTGACCTTGTAATTTAACTGAGTTCACGGTCTGTCTTCAAAATCAGAAATCCAGTAGGGCATAGTTTATTCAGGCTGAAATTATTCTGGCTGAAATTGAAGCGAATGTTTGCTATTTGACAGTAATGATAAAATTAAAGAGTATAATAAATAATTATTAAGGAAACACGGTTTTTCTAACTTAAACTGCAAAGAATCATTAAGAGCAAAGTAGTTCTGTGCCACCAATTCAAATGAAGAAATCCCCTAATTGGTGATTTTATTTACCGAGTTATTTTATTTATTCAGAATTCTAGTAAACTTCATGCACTTCTCACTCCCTTGACTTTGTAACTCTTTTGATAGTTTCAAGCCTATGTTTTAAGAAGTCAATAGCCACATCTAGTTATTTAGTCCCAGACTTTCTTTTGGAGATCGATTCAATACTATTTTTATATAGAATCGCACTGTTACCCACAGTGAGGGAAATGTGTAACTTCCAAATGATTTTTAAATGAATCAAGCCAATATCCACAGTATCAACATGTGCATTTAAAAACAGTTTTGTTTATTCCTCATCCATTTAATTAATACTATTGCACATATTATGTAGGTGCTGGAAGAATTAAACGTGTTTCTGATTTCAGAGAGTGGATTACCTAGCAAGCAAGAGAAACCAAAAGTGTAAAAAGTAAATAAATGTGACACAGTGTGGTTAAGATTATAATAAAGATCTGTACAAGTACACTGAAAAATAGCATTATATGGAGAAATCAGGGAAGCCATTGTTCACAAAACAGCAGTTGAGCTGAGATTTATTGAATTTGTTATTTCCTAACCATTTATTTTTACATATATTCTGTAATTTAAAAAAACAAAACAAAAAACAATGGCAAACAACTCTTAAAAATAATGTCTAATACAAATAATCAATGACTCTCTTTATACTCCTAAGTGAAGAGGCCATTGTATTTGGAAAGATCATCTGTGACTTGCAGAACTGGAGGTGGTACTCACCTGGACTCTCACCATCACATCATCTCAAGTAATCACTTTCCAAAAGAAGGAAAGAAATTTTATTTTCATTTTTTTCTTCCATTTCATAAAAATAGACAAGACTTCATTATGGTTTGCATGGCCTCTAGTTCAAAACTTCTACTTTTGCTCTTCTTCCATAATTCATGATTTCACTCAGCACTCTATAGGATAAAAGCCACCGATACACCTGCCTAGAGCTTAGACCCCCAGGAGCACGTCATCATGTAGGAGGTGTTGACTTTCTGTCTTTATCTTTAAGCTTCATTTCCACCAGCTAAAGTCAAATTAGGTTCCCCAGACTAGGGATAGTGACTTGGACTTGTGTACAATGTCATGGCCACACCATGCATAAGCATACTTTGAAGTGCCTGCAGAATGATTCTTCTCTCTTGCCTACACTGGTTTAGAGTCTCAAAATCAGGACTGTGTCTCTTCTATGTTCATTTTTGTTGATGCATTTCTACATTCCCTATAGGTGGAGTGCAGCTGTAACACCCATAATCACTAACTCATATGCAATGGTGACCATGATGGCAGTGTTCCAGATGTCCTCAGGAAGTACTTAAACTTCCTGAAGTCATTCTCTTGCTGAATCCTGATCTATAAATCTAACATGATTTTAAATCATGTTGTTTTTATATATTGAAATTACAGTCTAGTGGATTTCAGTATCATGAAATTCTGTATACTTTTGTCCTTCTCAGTCCAAGAGTTACTGAATTTGATCAGGTTTTTTATATCAACATTAATAGTTTACACACAGTAAATAATATATTTATTTGAAATTGTGTCATATTGTTTCACACATTAAAAAACAAATCCATGCATCTGATGGAATCAGATTGATCAAAACATTTTCTACTCTTTCAAACATTTAAAACTCCATTGACAAATAATTTTTGCTTGATATAAGTTTGAATTCTTTCAAAATAGATTGAACATTGTTATCACTCACTTCTAAATATATTGGCAGTCTTATACTGGGAGAAAAGGTTTTTTTCAAGGATATGTAATGGTTGTAGTTAGAATGAGTAACCTAAAGAGCTATGCTGTATTTTTAATGTATATTTATAATTTTTAATAATGCATTCACTAAAGTTTCACAAATATTTATTTTTTCAAATATTATCTTGTATTTATTTTGTCTCAGATGTTGACACGATTAATTCTAGAGAGACCATCACAGTGTTCTAGTGATAAAATTGTACAAATTTACAATAACTAGAGGTAAATCTGTGGTTATTATTTGAATAGCAAAATAGTAAGAAACCTCAAATAAAAGGTTGATTTTACTCAGCTGCTTGCTAAAATTCGCTTATGCCTTTTTTTTTCTTTTTTTTTTTTTTGGAAAATATTCAACGATTAATTTGGGCATACTGTTTTTGGAACGGATATTCTTAACTTTGTTTTCTGATAAACAATGCAAAGTAAAATCAATATAAATGTTCTGGGGAAAAATTACACTTTAAGATGGGATCTAAAATCTAAGAAATATACACACAACATACTATCTTTTTCAGTGACTGCACATTTTGAACTATCATTTGCTTGGTATCTTCTTTTCAAGCTCACAAATTATATACAGAAAGCCAAACTCAACACTTGAAGTATATATCTGACATCCATAAAGCAACACAAAACACATTATTAAGTGTCTGTATTTCTAATATCACTTAGTTCTTAAAATAATTTTGCTTCATTTTTACATAAGACAAAGCTTTTTGGAAGATCTATGACTATGACAACCACACGTATCGATCACTTTTATGCTGCTAGGGATGTAGGTCTGACAAAACTCAGTAAACAGATGGCTAACCCTCTGAATGACATGCTCATGTTAAACAAAATGGCTTTCTGATGATTGTAATGTAGCACCTGCTCTGGCATTGCTCTTCTAAGGGCAGAGGAAATTGAGAATTTGGTGAGACTGCCAATTACAGGCTTATGTTTGCTGATGGCCTGGTTAAAAAGGGACTGCTAATCAGCTAGCAACAATCCCTCATTTTATAATGCTCATCTCAAAGGAGGAATAAAATTTAATTTGTGAAATTATATTGTATGTTTGTTTATCAAAGAAGAGAAGAACTTTATGTACATTGTGAAAATCTTAGGAACAATTTTTTTTTCCAAATGCACTAAAAAACTAAACTGAATCAATTACTATGGAAATTTTAAATGAAAAAAAATATATATATAACAATGTTTAATTTTATCCTTATACACTTGCTACTAATTTTCCAATCTTATTTCAAATATCTCTTACCATAATATTTCATACTTGTACTAGATGATTATTTTATGAATCAAATTTCTCATTATGAAAACACCCTTGAGATTAAATTATTTTCCTTCTGTTTCTATATAAAAGTTGTATATTGAAAGGACTCATCAGAAATGCATATATGCATGCAAATGCAGTTATGTGCATTTCTGATGAGTCCTTTCAATATACAACTTTTCCCAATGAAATGTAAAACCTATTTTCTCAGGATGCATTATTAATGGTTAGTGAAATATAGTTAATCTCCCCCAAGGTTTTCCTTCTCTACACTAATTGATCCTTATTCTGTTAGCATATTGTCACAGTTAACTTTCTCAAATACGTGATACATTATAAGTCTGTTCCCTGGCTATTCTGCACATGCTGACTACTCCTCAGACATAAAACTTCACCATACTACCTGCACCATCCTGACCAATAATACATCTAAAGGAAGACTTGTCCCTAAAGATTTTGAACCTACCACGGTCACCAAACTAAATATATCGTCGTCGTATTCAATGCGCTTACCTGCTTCAGAAAACTAAACACCATCAATAATTAGCATAGATAGATTATATTTTTGTTATACTTTGTTAGTGATGAAAAAGGTATTTCGTGGTGTTTATTCCAGATGAAAAAATATCCATTGAGTTTAGAAAGGTATTTGATTATGTGTATATTTATAGTTTTAGACCTAGATTTCCTAATGACATTTTAAACCACGTTTTCATGTGTTATATACATAAGTGAAATGATAAAATGAGAAACAAACTTTCAATGTATTGAAAGTTACAGAAATGACTCACTTTAATACCAGCTGTAGAAATCTTTAAACTTAGTGTCCAAAATAAATAAGCCAAATCCTTAAATATGTATATCTGTCTACCCTGGGAGAAACAAATAGTATGTTTCTTTCACATTCTAAACACCTGAGAAGGTGGAGGTTGAGTCATTCATAGTCCAGTCAAGGAGGTAGTTGGCCTATTTATGATTGAGTGACAAATTGGGAAAATGTTGAATGCACTTAAGTTCTATTGAAAATCTTTATCTCCTTTCTTTGAGAAATTGATTTTCAGTGCCATTTACATGCAGTACATAAAATAATTTCCAACCTAGCTTAAGGGCTATTTCCTCAAAAAAGGACTTTTTGCTTTAATCATAAAAAATCATAATAGTTATAGAAGAGTTACAAATAATATGACTTGATACACAAAATTTGTGACAGTGGGATGGATAGCAAAGGGATCTGCTATAGGCAAAGTGTTAAGAGTTTATTTACATTATTTTTTAAATAAAAGATTAATGGCTATATAAAGTAATCATACTTCAACATATAAATGTACCAAATGAACACATTGTACACCTTAAACTTGCACAATGGTGCATGTCAATTGTATTTCAATAATAAAAAGAAATGAGGAAGAGATGAGTACTATGTTGACAGATTCTATAAGAATCTTAAATGAGATAATTTAGGAATTTATTTTGCCATCATATATACGTATACATATATATATATATATATATATATATATATATATATATATGTAATCATATGTAATATATGTGTGTATATATATATACATATATGATCTTTCTAGATAAGTGAGATTCACTAGCCCTGCCTCAAGCTCCGAATAGAAAGAATAAATGTAATTATACATCTCTTGGCAGGTGACAAAGTTTTACTCTTAATAAAATGGAAGTGGCCTCAAAAGGACATCACTGAAGTTTGTAATTGATTGCATCAGTCTTAGGATCAATTTGGCCAATATATGTAACATTATGCTCTAAGGAATAACATAATGTTTTGGAATTTCATACCACATTTCTCTGTGTTGACATAGTATTTTGTGATAAAAATTTTGACTCATCCTGGGGATCTTTTTTAGACACAGTTCTGTGTTGTAACATCTTATTTAACTCTGCCCTGGTTAGAGATTCTAGATTTCACTAGGATTTGCCAGTCCTACCTTCTCCTAGATTGATTATCAAAACACATACAAGTAGATCTGCATTTAATTTTCCTTTTTTGTTTTGTTTTAGTTTTATTTGTTTTAATTAAAATTTACTGAGGTGACAATGGTCAACAAAACTACATAGGTTTCAAGTGTAGAATCCTATAATACATCATCTATATATTACATTATGTACTCACCACCCAGAGTCAGTTCTCCTTCCATCATCATGTATTTGAACCCCATTACCCTTTTCTACCATCCATCCTCCCTCCTTATCTGGTAACCACTAAACTGTTGTCTCTGTCTATGAGTTTTTGTTTTTTTTATTTGCTTGTCTTGTTCCTTTGTTGCCTTCAGTTTTATATCCCACATATCCTTGAGTTTAATTTTCAATGCTGAAGATAATATAACCTAAATTTACTTCAGAAAGTCAAGCATTGCCATAAAAACAAAACAAAAAAAACAAACAAAAAACCAAGGTCATCTCAAAAATACGGGCATGAAATTCAAAAAAGCCTGTTTCAAAGGAGTGAGCTAGTTTTCTTTGGAATGTACTTTTTGCTAATTTCTGTCTAATACCATGGTAACCAGACATGTGTATGCATATAGCTCTCAACAGTCTGACTACTTCTAATTTTTTACTGTTTGGAAATATTTGAATCCATTTCCAAACTCAGGGAAAGTTGCATTACTCATTAATATCTAAGTTGTAAAGTATTAGTTGTTGTTTTCTGGAAAATATCAGCTTTCTCAAATTAATTTTAACCTTCATCTTCACTCAGAGAGACCAAGCCTACTTATAAGTATTAAGACATTTGACCCCTCATATACATTAGGTTTAGCACTCTTCAAGTCTTTAAACTCAAGTGCCTAGAATATTCCAAGTTGTTTGTTTATTCTTTTTTAAAATTATTAGTTTAATTTAGATGTCTGTCAAATATTATCATCTTTATCAGACAGATAACAGCCATTTATCTTTAGCTATAATAATTCAGACTGCATTTTTATCTTTTTTGAAGAACTAATTGTGCAAGCAAAACTTTTAGAGGCAGTATAAAATGCTTTGCCAAAGTCCAAATGTGTGTCAGCACCTTGACAGGTTTTATACTACTGTGGTTATGGTATGGCTGTGGTATGGTACTAGACCATCTGCAATCTAAAACCAACTCAACCTCTCATTACCAATGTGGCCTTGGGCAATTTACTACATCTCTGTATTACTTTTTTTTCACCTATAAAATGGGGCTAATAATATCACCTACCTTAAAAACTTGTCACAAGGAATAAATAAGTTAGTATATGTAAAGCACTTGTAACATTGTAAACATATTTTAAGCACTTAATATAGTTCAATTATTAGAATTTTATCTCAATAAAGTTCTTGATGATTCCATTAGTGATTCTTCAAAGAATAGCAATTATATATTGCATTACATATAAATTTATCTATTTATGTGTGTATAATCCATACAACCCACAAAATTCTAAGGTCCAGGCAAGTAAATACTATGTCTGTTTTGTTTATCACTGCATAACTAGCACCTGAAACTCTTAAAAATAAGGCCAGCAAGTAAGACCAATAAGTATTGAATTAATACAACTAATAGCATTGAATTTCCTGAAGTGACTGAGTGGGGCAAGTTTTTCAGATTAGAGAGTGAACCCCCCAGTAGGACAAGAAAGACAATTCATGAACCTAACAGAAGTGGCCAAAGAAGACAATTTGGCACGGAACTCTTAGCAATACCTGAAATTTCAGACACTATAGCAGCAAGCAGATTCAATAAAAGGTGGGTGATAGAGGTGTGGGGGAGGTATCTGTCAGTAGACAGTAGGCAAAATCCAGGCAACCTGTAAGTAGAGGGCACTTGTCAATAATTAGTGTAAATATCTAATCATTTGAGTTGTTCAGTTCTGGGTCAGGTAAAGTACTAAACAACAGACAATGAGACTTAGGGAAACCAGGTAGAAATTAGTATACCAGGTGGAGATTTTGTCATAAAATGTGAAATAAATTTCAAAGTCTTAATATATTGTGATAATAGCATAATGCTGACCAACACAATTAAAGAACTATAGTTCCTTAAGTAGTAATTGAATTTTTTTTTTTAACATTTAATTTTCTTATGTCCTCATTTAGGGATATTTATGTAGGGACTTTTTTTTTTTTTTTGGTATAAACTATACTAGGCACACTGAAAAGCAAATTAGACAAACTTTCTTTCTGAAATGAATGAAGTTACATTTAATGTGTATTTTGCTTGATGATTTCATTATGCTTCACTTTGTCTTTGATTTTCTCACTTCACTTAAATTGTCGTAGCAATTATTCTTTGCTCTGCATCCTCTGCCAAACAGCTGATCTTATTAGAATTAAAAATGCAGCTGTCTTCATCAATCTTTCATGGTATATATATGGATTTAAAAAATAACTTTCTGAGTACAAAAACTCATGACATTATTCAGCTATGAGCTATATCAAGATCTGTTTGTCATGATGTAGCTGTTTCCATTCCTATGCAAATTCTGCTTTGTTCTTACTATTGACATTTCCTCCATTTCACAGTTGGCAGAATTAAACTAGACTAAAACATTACAAGTCAACTCCCATTATATTAATGCAAAAGCTCAAATTATCCTAATTATAACTATTAATATAATTAATCTACAAACAAATGCTAATGCCATTGTTAGTTTACTTGACGTGTCAATCATTTCAATTTATATATCGTTTTCTTAGGATTCTCTGTTTTCACATCTCTAAAATGTTACAAAGATTATGCAGAAGTATAAAAAAAACCCTGAATTAATCACAATGTCCACAAGGCATTAGAGATAAAATTTAAAATAATTAAGCTAATAGTTGACATTCATTTTTTCATATGTTTGAAAAATATTTTGGAAGCTAAAATATCTCTTTTGTGCTTTGATTACAATTAAATATTTATTATTCTTTTTATATTGCAGTCATCTATGTGCAGTTAAGAAGGAATGAAATTATTTTCTAGATTCAGATCTTTGCATTTGGTAAGACTGAAAAGTTACTGTCAAAATAATGTATATCTACAAAACAGGTAATTATAATTATACATTTCCAGCTTGCCAAAAATTTGTAAAGAAATACATGCTATGAGCATGTTCTAACTTTCAAACTTTTAAATGAATTATTATGCCATTTTACAGAGATCACAGCTCTCTCATCTTTTAATGCCCTCAATCATATTATTAATGCATATTAAATTAGCATTAACCTTGTCTCTACTACATACAATTTTATAAAGAATTATATTCCTAGCTATCAACTAATTGCACCAATAAACTTCACTGCAGCAGCATAATTAATAGACCATAATATTTAAGAAGGTGACATTTCTCACTTTTTTAGAACTTTCAACTTGGAATTTGATAGAAAAAACAAGTTACTAATACCAAGATTTTAATCTGGAGTAGTATCTAGTTGGCAGTTAACTGAAACAGCTTGTTTCCCTTAACAGCAATCAAATAAAAAGGACTAATTACCCCCTTTTATAGGTGCAATTGGAACCTAAACTCTAGAGACAGTGTGAGTAGCAAACCACTGTTACAGTCTATTTCACCATCTGTACCTTAAATTATAACCACCAAATCAACAAACAAATAAAAGACTGAATCATGCTAAATATGTCATTCCAAGTTTTGAAATTGTTTACTAACATTCACTTGTGACTGTGTAGTTAAAACAAATATTTATCTAAAAAAATCAGATTTTCAATTCATATATATTTTTAGATAATAAGAACTTTTAAAGTAGATATTAAACAAGTCATAAATCTCTTTTAGAATTTTTAAAGAATATTTTTAAAATCTTTATCTTTCACTACTTTTTCTAAGAACTCTTAATTTCACTGAATAACTAAAGTTATCTCTTCCAAAATTTGACACTTTAGTGTGTTTCTTGAAGTAATTACAGTGCAGTACCCTCTATAAAAAGGAAACCAAACTTGATGGTCAAAAGTGCATTTATGTCTCAAGACATTCTCACTATTTTCAAGCAAGATAATTTTAACTATACCCATGAACAGAAGAATTAATCTTAAGAAGTGAATTCCCACATAAAACAAAAACAACCTTAGACTTGGGAGAAAGAACATATGTAGTTGTGTTCTTGGTTTGGGATAAAACCAATATAAAAGTTAATCTATTCTTATGTAGCGTATATTTCTTTAAAAAAATAAGGCAAATTGTAAACTGCAATGTGCTCTTTAATGATTACAGATATTACATATAAAATCACATGTAATCTGAAGACCCACAAGTTTTTAAACCCTAACCCAAACAAACTGAATTGAGTTAAAAATACAGGGTTTATTTTTTGTTTTTTGTGTTTTTTTTCTCCTTAATTTAAGTCAGGAGAGTCTAAAATTAGGTTAGGCACAAGGATAGGGGTTGTCAGGCTATACAACTCTCTTAAATAATTTATTTTAAATTTCGAATTGGTGTGATATGCTCCTGAAAATTTAATGATAACATTCCTTTATAATCTGAAGTTACATTTTTCCAAAACCTGTTCATAATTTTGAAAATCACCATAAATTAACTTTCTAAAAAATTGGCCATGCTACAAAATTCCCAGAAAATCCCTTCTCCACACTCTTTCAAATGTAAAATTATATTGATTTATCATTAACTGGAAATAGTCTGACCTATATATGTCACTGATGTAAAATTAGATGCAATGCATTCATTGGAAGTCATAATATCAGTTTATTATGCACATTAAAAAATTACCACCTTACATATGTGCTATATGCTCGCTGGGTGAATGAATGTACATTCTTTGTCCGAATTGCACCATCCTGCCAACAAAGAGAAAGCCCAGAGCACTTGTTAGGGTCTCTCCAATTGCTGAAGACTTGACTCAGATTATGTGGATCTCCTATCTGACCAGGTTTTGAATTAGGAATTTGTTTTCTCTTCTCACTGAGAAGAAAATAAAAATCCTACTCTTTCTGCTTTGCCTGCTAACAGATACTAGAGATGGGAAGTGATGGAATGTTCAGAAGAAGCAGGAAATAGAAAAGAAAAAGGAAGAAAGGAGCGGTAGGAAGAGAAAAAGGAGATGCAAACCTGGCTAATGTATAGGCAATATTGACCAAGCCACATTACACAGCACACTGAAAAACAATACGTTGGCCAATCTGAGAGTACATTTCCCTAGAATAGAAACAAAAATTTCAAAGAACATGTAAAAAGTACTAGTTTTTGTTTTTTAAATTATTTTATATTTCTATCAAAATAATATATTTATATAATTCGGAAAAATATTCTATTAAAGGGTTTCTATAAAATTAACAACAATATTATTCACCAAATCACCCCCCAGCTACCATCTATAGAAACAACTACTTTGAAATATTTTAACTCGTTCTTTCCTGGGATTTATTTCTAAATATTATGCTGAGATTGCCAATTGAATATGGCAAAATGAAAACATGAGTTCATTTCAGCTGACCCCAGAAAAGCCCTATTAAATCATTAAAGCAAATAGAAAATGAGATAACAATAAATGGCAAGGCCTCCAATGTTTTGAAGCTGGAAGCTAAATAGAGGAGAAGATACTGACTTCTCAGCGCAGGGAAATCTGAAGCATCACCACTAATAAAAAGCCAAGAGACTCACCTCTGTACCCTGAAAAGTCTCAGGGACTAAAAGAAACAGTACCCTGGAGATGTGAGTGCTGGTGAGGTTGAAAAATAAGATAATTTATTGAAAGCATGTAGACAGAGAAAGTGTAGTATTAGAAACTTTTATCTATCCCATGTAATCAGGCTACTCTCCTTCCCCAGACAGGAAATTTATTCTCTGGTGAGGTTTAATCAGAAGAACTTAATGTTGGAGCTACCCAGCTCCCCTGACTGCACAGTGAAGAATCTACTGAAATGAAGGGGACTTCAGTAATGTCTACGCACATAACGGAGGGAATCTAAGCTTCCTTTTCGAAATCGCCACTTGGAATGCCCACACTAAGGCTTTAATAATGCAAACTATGGACATCTAGCACAAGATAAATTATATCACTCCAAGGGAATGTAGATGCCAAACCTCAAAGCCTACCTCACATTTTTACATCTGATGATGTTGCTTCCCTTTACAATGAGAGAAGAAAAATATATAGAAGATTGCTTTCCCAAAATTTCCACCATCACATATACCCAATGAACTGAATCTATGCAATGTGTTGTTTCCACTGTTTCTCTAGATAACATATCTTGGATCCAATATAAGATCAACATTGGCCTCCATTCTTTCTCATCTTGTCAAGGCTCCATTCTTTCTTATCTTGTCAAGGATAGCATCTTGGAAACATTCTTGATCTCTGTTTTTCTCTCAGTTTCACCCTTATGATTTCTATTCTCAAGAAAGTGCACCCTATCACTCCACCAACATTACTAACATTACTGACTGCTAGACATGATTTCACTTCCAAAGAGGAAAGTAACCCAACTGCGGCCCATTAGTGTCACTGGTCCAATCAGTTCTCCCATCAGATTTGTCCAGCAGGATAATCTTAAGCTTGAACTTGCGAGCAATTTATGGTACTTTGTTTTTTCCCTTGTAGGTGCCTTGGGAATGTTTAAATTGAACAGATTGTGCACAGTACAAAGCATTAAAGCCAAATTCGATGAGGTTTGAATATTAACCAAAAAGCTGGGAGGAGAGGCCCAGATATCACCACATGATGTATCAGATGGATAGAATTGTCCTTTGTCTCTTCCACATTATCACGCCAATTTTGTGTCTCTAGGCGGTTGCATCTGTATTGTTTCCCACCCAACATCCCCAAATTGACTTTCGTAACCCGAACAATAATGAATGTCAACTACAATTTTACATATATATATATATATATATATATATATATATATATATATATATATGGTTACAAGAAGCAGAATACAGTATTAGGAATAGAGACAATGGAAATGTAATGGCTGTGTGCAATGTCAGAGGGGTAGTGGGTGGGGGGATGGAAGTTGTCACTGTATGAGGGATATAAATTATAAATGTCTAACTATTACATTGTTTTGTGCCCTGAAACTAATTAAAAAATGTTAATAAAAAAAGTTAAGTAGGTATATGACATGCACATGTGGTTATCACTTACACTTTTGAAACACCAAGTTTTTCAATTGATCTCTCCATTTCAGAGGGTTTTACTGCATTTCATCAGGGATAAAAACCATTTTTACAGGGTAAATGCCGCATCTATGAGAATAAAGGAGAATTGTAAGCATTGGTATCTAAACTTACTTGTATAAAAGCATTTTTTTGTAATAACGTGTTTGGACATTTTTGAAAAAATGCTCAAGTCATTAATCAACTGTTCTCCTTCAATTAAGGAACGTGAAAAGTAATTGAACAGACAACAGGGATTAGAAATGAAACCGCACATAGACCCATCCTCAATCATTTGCAGGTTGTAAGGGTAGAAATCAAATGTTTAAGAAATTTTAGATCTCGATGTGAACTTATGATCACCATGCTTTCAGACAGAGGGATTCAAAATGTAATTACTTATTTTCTCCCTTTTAATTTCACCGCTGAATACAGTTTCCTGAAAATCCAGAATAATCACTATTACTCTTTTTGGGGGCTCATTTTAAATATATACACTAACTTTCCTGAAATAAACATCTTTATGTCCTTTGTCACATTGATAAATGGGATTAAATGTGAAAATAATGCATTTAGCAAATATCAGTGTTTAGTGAAATAAAGCTCTTTATAAATTAACGTTAGTAGAATTACTTTGGTTAACAAAACTAAAAAAAAAAATAGCTATTTAGCAATACATTCAACAACTTCATTTATTTCTTCATTTTCCTATACAAATTCTCAAACCACACTTTGATTTGCTTCTTCTCAACAAGATTTGTTTTAGAAAAATAAACTAGTTCTGCAGAACAGTAATGCAAAACTCTTTCCTTTAGACTAAGCACTTAGTGACCCATATAACCATCTCAAAAATGTCTTGAACAACTTGCTGTAAAAATAGATAAATAACGGTCTTGTGCATTAGCCTTGAAGAGAGGTTATGTTAGAGATGAACCAAATTAGAAGTGGGAAAATACAAAATATAATAACTTCTGTGCAACTGTAAATGGAGGGCAGTACCTACCGGTCTAGGAGGCTGAACTAATTATTTTGAGAGTCTCTGAAATTATGAACACTGGTCCCTTCAATGCGAACCTCAGCATTTTTCTCAAGTGTTAGCACTAACACTTCCGACTTAGAGTTATGTAGTTACAATTCTGGTTTTCAGTAATAAATAAACTCATGAACAAAATGACTCCTTGGACACGCAAATCAATTCATAATTATTCTAAGTCATTGTGTAAGAGAATCTCTGTTAAATGTTTCTTGTGGATTTTTTATTTTTCAGAACAATGAACGTGAAATCTATTCAACAAACGCATACTGAGTATCGGTTTTGTTCAAGTCACTGTATACAGCAGGGTAACAAAAAGTCTATGGAAACATACTCATGCCACAGAGAAGTTGAAAATCCCTCCCAGGAGATAGGAAACGCTTTAGTGTGATTCCTGTATCATAATCCCCGTGTTATTGTCTGTATATGTTTTAATCACTTGGTACCTTTTATACAAGTTTCACCCTTTCTCATGCTAGAGTTTTTGAGATCAGGGGCAATTTCTTTTTCTACTTTGTGTCTTCAACCACTTTTGTGCATAAAACAGTGAACATTTGGCTTATAAATAGTTCAACACGCGTTTCAATTAATGAAAAATAATACAGTTTGGATTCCACCAAGAAGCACATTATAAGATAAAGAGAACACCCAGAAGGTTTATTGGGAGATAGTTACAGGATTAATACCTGTGGAAGAAAGGGGAAGGGAGCAGGATTAGGCAATGGGAGGGGTTGCTCTGGGATGCAGTCTCAATGCCTTCATTTGAGAATGCCTTCATTCAGCGTTTGACCTACAAGGAACTGTTTCAAAGTTGTCTGCTTTTGGGTAAATGGGGAGCAGTGCTCATACTAATGTGTTAATTAGACATTGATGCAGGGTGTGTCCTTGGGCAAGGTTTTGCTCCTCAAATGAAGCAACCCTCAAAGTTGGACAACATCTGAGGGCTGTCTGCAGTTTCACTCCCAGCAGCTGAGAGAGTGCTATTTATTCCTGAAGGGGGACTCTAGGTGACACATCACAGCACCTGCACAACTGTTAACACAGGTTCTTCACATCTTTAGCACACTCACAGATATGCAAAGTGTTGTGGAGAGTCAAAGGGAAGAAAGGTAATATATGGATAGAAATACTAAGAAAGCTTCGTGGAGCCTTTTTGTATTTAAGCAATGTATTTTTATGTTCAAAGTACCTGTTGAATAGCAGACGCATATACAATGGGTGCGTACTACAGAGAGAATATTCTGATTAAGTAAATAGCATGAGCAAAAGCACAGAAAGAGGAACTAAACAGGCCAAGAAAGAAGAGAAAAAGATTACTTACTCTAGTTGATATATTAAAGGATATTTTAGGGGGAAAATCAGTAAATATAAGTATGGTTGTATCACGGGGATAAATGTGAAGTTCAGATATATTCATTTCCCTTTTGTTTTATTTTTCTTCCATTATGTTAATGGGATAACAGGTTTATTGTCTTTATTTCTTTACAATATTTTGAGGTCAATAGAGCATAAATAAAAATTAAATAAATTCCCTGTAATGAGAATGGCAGTAATCAGAGTAAAAAGTAATAGAAAGAAACCAGGAGACACGGCAGAGGAGAAACAGACCTCGGTGGTTGTATTATGTATATGAAAGGCAAAAATACATTTGAACAAGTTTCTAGTTTGAGTGTTAGAGAACCTTGGTGACATAAGCAGAATAGTAACATTGGAACCCAGGTCCCAGGCCCAGTTTCCAGAGGTCACACTTTCTCCTGAGGCTGCAACTGCTTCCAACTCTAATCTGAGTCCTGGGAAGTGTTGTGTCCACTGGGACCAGAACTGAACCAGGATTTCATTAGAAATATAAGAAGTCCAGGTCAACTCAACTCTGCTACGAGTTTGACTCTTAGAACTAAATTTTTCAAAAATTGCTAAGTGTCAACATGCATCCCCTACTTGTTATGTTGGGTTTCTGCCCACAATTTAAATCTTTTCCTCAATCCTCATTCTCATTCTGAACTTCCTTACCCCTTACAGACTTTCCACAGCTTCCTGATTTCTTAAAACATTATTCTGTATCGTTTGTTTGTTTGGTTTTTTGTTTGTTTGTTTGTTTGTTTGTTTTTGGGGGGATGCATATAACTTGGTAGTATCTTCTCAGCTGAAACTTGACTTCTATGTCCAAAATAGCTTCTTGGCTAATAGAAGCAGATAGGTGGAGGAGGTTAAAATGACTCACCCAGCTTTCAGCTGAGGCAGCCCCATTGAAAGAGATTCCCCATATTTTTTATTAATGTGTCTTTTTCACCATTTTCCAAATGTACCATTCTTCCTCTCTTCTGTGTCTTTTCATGAGCTCCTTCTGCCAAAAACGTTTCTCCTTTTCACATACTGGTTTCATCTCATTCTTGGTTTACCCTTTTCTAGTCATTCAAACTTAAACTTTGATGGAACTTCCTTTTGAGAATTTCACCTTATCCCCTAGGGTTAGGGTTCCTTTTTTTTTTTTTTTTTTTTTAATGGTTTAGAAGACTAGTCAGAAACTAACTGAATTTTTATTTTGCCTGAGTGAGTTTTTACTTATTGTCTTTACAAGAACTATGAAAAAAGGAAGACAACTTCATATAAACACATTTCTATAGCAATATCAACAATGGCATCTTGATTCCCTGAAGGTAGTATACAAATCTGTGAATTAAAAATTTATGCTCAACTGAATTCATACTTTAAGTGTGGTCTGTCTGAGCAAGAGAAACTCGGCCACTTGCATATCCAACCCCAGGCCCCTCTGCTGGAGGGAACTTGAGGTTTCCATGGCGACAGGCTGAGGCACTGCGAGACTGGGCAAGGCTTTGCATTCTACTCAAGTTCTAGGATTTTATGGAGAATTTGGTTTCTATGTTTATACTAAGGATCTTCCATGAAAATAACTGATGGGTGTATCACAGTGCAGATTGCCAAGGACACTAGTATGTGACAAGGTGGTTACAAAGCACAGATCTGAGGGATTCAGCACTAGCAGGTGAGAAAATGCTCTGATGCCTGGGAACACAGTAGCAAAGGAGGAAAATGATCTCACCAGAAGAGAACGTTGGGGAGCTGTTCAGTTGGATATAAGGTCTTACAAGTCCTTCCAAGGCCAGACAAGGTGAAGAGGCCTGCCCTGAGCTGGAAGCTTGTGATGCGGGCTGCTCACTCACCAGTCACCTAGCATAACTGTACTGGTAATGTTGGACCTTTGCTCATGGGAAACCAAGTCTCCAGTGTTCTTTGGGGAAGTCCAGGCCACTCAGATATTGGTCTGTGACTCAGACTCAATATCTGGGAAAGATAGACAGTCCGAGGAAGAGTATATATCAGGGGGGTTGTGGGTAGAGAGGTATGGGGCGGGGTCACACAACGGAGCCTGACAATTCAGGTGAGGGTAGCTTCCAACTCCATAATGCACAGAGGATGCCTCAGGCCCTTGGGGCAGAGGTTTGCCCTACTAGATCAGGGCTGGCTAAACAGCCTCTCCTGGGGGTTGTCAGTCACCATGATCAACAGTAAGTAGCAAATCTTGCCCCCTGGATTATAGTTACTCATTTGAGAGTCAGGACCTAGGAAAATCTCTTAAAGGGACATTTTATTAATTCCAGCACAAAGAACATCACAGGGTCGGTATAAAGAGCAGAACCCCAAAGAATCAGGATTCAGCCAGCCCGTATGCGATGAGCAGCCACTTCTACCTGTGGTGGGATCAGCTGCTTCCCCTGCTTCAGGAAACACAGGTGGACTAAAAGTCAGGAAATAGCTCAGTCCCCCATGCCAGAGGCCTGTGCAGGGAGCCGGGACCTCTGGCCTTGACTGGACCACCCGTGGGTTTGGTAAGGTTGTGTGGCTGCTTCTTGGTTCCTAAATCACACCCTGCTCTCCTGATCCAGATGCACAGATAAACCTGAATGATCTGAAGGCATCCTGAGGCCAACTAAATATTCCTTTTATTCTTTCCTGAATTTGTCTAGGAGTCACCTGTAGCCTACAGTTAAATCCGTTAGTCATGGTCTTATAAATCCTTTTAAAGCAAAGTGCGTATCCTCATTTCATACTGTACCCTGAGACTCCTTTTTCATTTCTGTATTGCTCCAGCCCACTTCTGACATGAGGCAGAACTTCATGGTTTCCCAAATCGAACATTCTGAGTTTGAATCCAAGATGTGAAACCTCCTGGCTATGAGAACTTGGTGAAATTTTTTGCACTGTCTGTGCTTCAGTTTTACCACCAATAAAATGGAACAAACAGAAGAAGTCGCATGGTGGCTGTGAGCATAAAATGTGATTGTTAATAGCAAATGTTAATAGCAAATGTTTAGCACAGAACCTCACAGATTGCAAGAATCCAACATACACTGGTCAATATCCCTCTCTCTGTCAGAAGATGGCTCAGGAGAAGGTTTTTGTCAAGACCAAGGCTAAGAGGACTGCCTATATATAGCATGGTAGATCAGACCAGGAAACGCCACATGAATTGTGGGGCCCAGTGTAAAATGAACGTGGAAAGGTCTTGTATTTGCAAGACATCTGATTGGTGGCTCAGTGAGACAGCAGGTGTGGGTGAAGTTACAGAAGTGGAAAATAGAGTCTAGGGCCAAGTGTACGCTCAGATCTATATCATGGGCTTGATTGCAGTAAGAATCCTCATCTTTGATTTCCTTGCACTATGTTCTTGCCCCTTTAGATATGGTTATTTTAAAGAATATATATATATATAATATCTGTTCATGATTTCCTATTTTTCTTGGATAAGGCAGAATAATAAATAAAACAAAAGTTCAGAAAAGAGGATTACTGTAGTTATTGAGTGATACAATAAAAGGACTAGGATTGGATCAAGACAGGAAGAAATAAGTTTCAAAAAGTAGAAACCACCAGAACTTCAGAGAATGAGAGAATGAGAAGTGAGTAGAAAGCGCTGGGTTTTATCTTGAGTCATTAGGAACTAGGAGAAGAGACTTTAGTGCACTGGTTGGGGGTGGGTCACAGTGATGAGGCGGAATGAACCTATTCTGGGACAAAAGGCATTTGTACCGACCACTGTATGTAAGTGAATTAAAGCTTTCTAAATCTGTCCACACTAGAAGCATGTTTGATCCTGAACTGTGAGCAGAGCAGAGCCTGTGGGCAAGGATCAAGTCATGAAGCAGACCTACCAGGATGCAATAGAAAGGACTGAATTCTAGGCTATTATGCCCTTGTCACAGCCTGGTTGCTGTAATTTCCTGTTCACTGTTATCCCTAGGCATGGAGACATCATAAAATGCTCAAGCAAATGTGTTATGGACATACTTTTTCATATTCCCATTATATAATACCACTGCTAGTTTCTCAGAATAACCAATGTCAAAAATTATAGCCATGATAGTAATGCTTATCTAAAGCCCTTGTCTAAAATTTCAATTTATCAACATGAAAAAGACACAATGACCAGGGGATAGCCAGCCACCATTACATATAAAATGGACATCTTACTATGTTTCTAGTAAAAGCACCATATTCTCCCAGGAACCAGGGCCTCAAATCCAAATGTACCTCCAGTGGTAGAATAGAACACACAAATCACCCAGGTGGCTGCTCCCTCTTCTATTCTTTGGTTCCCAGAGACCTGTATTCTAGATACTGGAGACATAGGACAATGTAATGACTATTGATTTAATGCACACACTGCATTGTGAAGGGTAGCACGAAAACTCCACAAGGTGTCTTCTCCAAGCTTTGCCTTTAAGACACCGTTCCAACTCTATATTAGCCTGGCAGCTTCTGGGTGATTATGTAGTGTGACCTGTGAACTCTCTGATCATGTGCTTACAGTTGCATTATGTGTCCTCACGTGAGTCTCCTTAGTCAAGCTATGCAATGCAAAGCCTCCTGTGGGAAAAGCAGATCTGCTGTGAATCTGTAGAATGTGGGCTGAGGGAAGGCAAACAGACACGATTATTAATTCCAGGAAAGATGGATAACTATTCCCTTCATGTGATGTAAAAGAGGTGATATAATCATCTATACACAACCTAACAATCTGTTCTCTTTAAGGAAGGATAATATATTGAAGTATTGAGGCTATCCTCAGCTGCTGAAAGGCCAGGAAATAAGTCAGCCTTTGGAAGACGAAGTTCATGCTCTGGACCCCATCCCTGCTGCCATGACTGTTCCATTAATTGTCCCAGTGTGAAAACATTGAGATGAGCCATTAGATCCATCTGGTGCTCAGGTTTTCCACCACCAGGCATTGAGGTGAATCACAAATACCTACGCATTTTGTGATCAGCCTTAATGAGCTTTTGTATATCTCTTCTCTAGACCATTTTCTTTTGGCTTCCAAATCCCTGAACTTCTAGCCAAGTCATTTACAATTGGATATAAGTCCATGTGTATCTTTATCTCATATCAAGTGGATTATTTAAATCTCTAGGTACATGGAAGATTTCTCCTCACTTCTTATTTCAGAGATTGCCTTAACCAGTAGTAAATTTTCAGTTCACATCCACCTATTGAGACGAGCTAAAATAAATGAGCCTTGAGCTTTTCCTTCTGTACCATCTGTACATCAGGTGGCTAACCTGGAGTAAAGGTCGGATACGAGAGATTAAGATGGCATGGGCATTTGGGTAACCTCCTTATGCAACTTAATGATACCTTCTGGACCTTCTCAGGCCTGAAATCAGATGTACCATTTTCATCATACATGCATGTTTGCACAATCTTAAGACTTGGTGGGTTTGATAATACCTGGCTCATGATTCATTGCTAATGATCAGGTGCTTAGTCCCCTCCAGAGCCCAGCAGCATGCCAGAAATTGCTTTTGGACAGTACATAATTCCCCACTGCATAAGCCATGACTTTGCTCCAGAACCCTAGAGTAGACTTTTCTATTGGGTTTTTCCAGAGAGTCCACAGAGCATTTGTATCTATAGCAGATATCAGATCATATGGAATGAAAAGCAACGCAGTTTTCCTGAAACATTTCAAGTGCTTCTCTTGCTCCCAGCCCCATTCAAAACGGGCAGCTTCCCAAGCCAACCAACAAATGAATTCCAATCAACTGATAGCTGTGTTGTTGACATTTTCAGAAAAGTTATTCTTAGAGTTTACTTTCTAACAACACTTTTAGTATCAAATCTCCTAACATGGTTTTCCCCCAGAATAGGTCCTGGTGACAAGAGTATTAGTGAGTTAAATGGAAATCTGATGAGGATAAGTGTCTTGCTCCTTTAAGTTTTTGAGATAGTTTATTTGGGAGGGGATCCCCGGAAGTACATCAAGGAGTGGGGATATTACATAGCCATAGAAGAAAACCAGCAAATGGGGCATTAATGCTGGGAGCAAAATAGGCTCAATTCCACTAGAGACCCTTTGAGAGAGTGTGTAGAACACATCTCAGGACTGTCACTCTGAATATAAATGTAAGGACACAAAACAATGTTTAACTCCTATTATAACTTCAAGGACATGTAGAAAAGGTTTTTCCTATTGTTGGTAGTAAGGACCACGAACCGCCCCAGCTTCTTTGTCTGTACCTTTGCAGGACTTCTGCTTCTGCTAATGCTATACTTCATCTGCATTCTTCCTGCTAACATAGTCAGTCAGGAAGAATCTGAAATATTCATTCATTTATACAGGGCATATTCATTATTTATAACATTTCACTGTGTCAAATACTCTAGGTCCATATCCTTTGGACAAAGTTGAAAGCTTAAAGAATAAATATCAAATGCTGAAGTTTTTCAAATAATTAACTCGATGGTCAGAACATCATACCATCTAAAACTTTGACATCGTGTATGAAAATGTTTCATCATTATTACTATTGTTCTCTCTCTGAAATAAAGAATTTTATTGAAAATAAAAGTCTGACCATTAAATTGAAAGATAAATTTTGTTTTGGTAAATGGCAGGACTGAACCAAATCACCAACTCTTTAACTCTTAATGGCATTTCTAAATATTCATTTGAAAATAAAAGCAGAAGAAAAATCCTGGTTTGGTTAGAAATTCATCCCTTTTGGGATCAAGAAATTCAACTTCCATCATTGCCTAGGACTTAACTTGTTTGTCCCATCAACATTTCTGCTCACCCCTACATCCTTCCACAATGATTATGGATATTTACAGTTCTCAGCTAAGAAAAAAAAATCATTATTCTTCGCAATTTCTGCTTTATTTACTGTTGTTGAGGAGATAAGCAGCTCGTTATTCCATTCCATGTAAAAACCATCTTAAAAACCTCCTTTTAAAATTGTTTTTATTATTTAAGTTTTGACATATAATCCAATTCATTTTTGTATATACTATGAGATATAAATCAAAGTTAATTTTTCTACATGTGGATATCCTATTGCTCTATCATCATGATTATAATTACGATCCTAATTTCATGAATCACTTTTACATCTTTTTGAAAATTAGTTGTCTACATATACATGGATCTATTTCTAAATTTACCATTCTATTCATCTATCTTAACACCAAAACCACACTAATTCATTATTGTAACTTTACATAAGTCTTGAAGTAAAGTAGTATTAGTCCTCCAACTTTCTTCTTTTCAATGTTGCTTTGCTCCTATAGGCACTTTGCACTTTCATGTAAATTTCAGAATCAATTTGTTAATTTCTACCAAAGCTTGCTAAAATTTTAATTGGCATCTGTTGAATCTATAGAGCAAATTAGGATGAATTTATATCATAAAAATATTGAGTTTCCAGGCCCATAAACATGGTATATTCTCCATTTGTTTAGATATTCTTTAATTTCTCCCAGCAGTATTATGCTGTTCTCATCAGTTCTCAGAGAACAGATAGTTCACATCTTATACAGGATTCATTTCTAAATATTTCACACTTTAATGCTAGTAGAAATATTTTTCATTTCTAAAATTTTATTCCTAGTATAGAGAACTTTAATTACTGAGCTCATTTATTAGTTCTAATAACTTTTGAAATAGATTCCATTAGAATTTCTACATAGATAATCTTGTCATCTGTGAATAAAAGCAGTTATACTTCTTTCTAATTTATTTACTTTTTTTTCTGCCTGGTCTTACTGGACAAAATCTCAAGTACAATGTTGAAGAGGAGCGAGTGCTAATAATCCTGTCTTGTACCTGATATTGTTGGAAAATCATTCAGATTTTCACCATTCAGTTTGATGTTAGTCTATAGATTTGTCTTAGGTGCTTTATCAGGTTAAAAAAGTTATCACTTATTCCTTGTTGGTTGAAAGTTTTTAACAAGAATGAAAGTTAGACTTTTTTAATTAAAAAAGAGGTAAAGGATTTAGACAAAAATTTTACCAGAAAATATGTACAGATGAAAAATAAGCATATGAAAAAATGCTCAATGTCATGGCAATTTAAAAAATGCAAATTAAAATTGCTATGAAATAGAGAGATCCAAGATGACGGAGTAGGGAAACACTGTGCCAGTTTCCTTTGAGAACACATTAAAATTACAACTAAATTATAGAACAATCACCTGAAGGTGATTCACCTGAAATCTAGGTGAACAGAAGTTTTATAACTAAGGATGTAAAGAAGAAGCCACATTGAGACTGGTAGGAGAGGCAGAGATGTGAAATGGGCTAGCCCCAAACCTCCATGAGGCAGTTGAGAATCAGGAGGAATAGCTCAGCCAGGGAGGATCCACCTGGTGGAGAGCGAAGGAGGACCCCAACCCCACACCAGGTTCCTCAACCAGCTGTACTGGAGCCGGGAAGAGGAGTCCCCACAACATCTGGCTGTGAAAAATAGTGGTGATTCCTGCCATCCAGGTGAGATGGAACACTGAGGGAAACCCATATGTCATTTTAAGGGTCCCGCACACAGACTCACTCACTCACAAGTACTCACTCGGGGATCCAGCGGACGGACAGTGACTCATGCGGTGTCAGAGACATATGGGGGGAAGACTAAGGCATGCAACTACAGAGGGAGAGCTGGAAGACTGTCAGCATTTTCACTGTGAGGGTGCCTCTTCTCCTGAAGCCAGCAGGTGTGTGTCATCTTTCCTGTGTTGAGCCCTCCCCCACATGGTCAAATTTGAATCTGATTGGTCTGGTGAGTTCTGCTACTCCAACCTGCTGACTCACTGAGAACCCACCACAAACAACTCCCCCAATACCTTTCTCCATGAGTAGCCAGTCCCTCCAGAATTGCACTATTTTTTTTTTTTTTTTTGAAAACTATCTGAGTCTGAGACCCCCAGGCAGGTGGCGACTGGCCTCGGTGTATTCTGAGGACTTTGCTGAGTCACTCCAGGCTCAGCACTGGGACCAAACCAGAATCTATATTAACCTGGTGACCACAACTCTTCCCACTCTACCGACTCCCTAAAACCTTGCATCATTGAAAATGCATACCTCATGAGGCTTTTTCAGGGGCTAACCCTTAAGGGAGCCAGCAGGGAACAGTAGGCCTCGGGATGTCCTGGCTTTTTGTGGAGCTATCCCAGGCCTAGTAGTGGTGGCAGAGGTCCTCGGTTCATAGCATGGCGTCTCCCACACACCTCCAGGTTTAGCACAGGTAGCAAACAACCACAGATCACTTTGTAGCTCCTACCAGGTAGACATCAGCCAGACACAGGCAGTGGGTGACCTGGGTCTGTACCAGAAACCCTCCCAAGAGGCCCTAGAACCAACGTACTTGGAGATTAGCTTCAGACCACAGCAGAGCACTGCCTAATTTGCCCCACAAGTGACACACCCAAAGGGTTGTCTCAAAAGGCACAAGAGCCCAATGGGAGAATCCCATTCAGTGGGGTAAAACCCCTGCACAGCAGCCCATAAGCTGTGAACATGGATAAACTCCAAAGTGAATCAGGATGAGAGTTAATCCCACCTACTGACATGCCGATAATGATCAAGGCTCAACTATAAAAGGAGCACACACACAACCCACTCGAGGGATACTCTTAGAGCACTCAGAACAGGTGACGAGGGAGACTGTGCCAGAGCCCCACAGGGCACCTACTACATAAGACTTCCCAGCCAAGACTGGGAGACATAGCAGACCTACCTAATTTGTTAAAACAAATAAACAAACAAACCAGAAAGGCAGGCAAAATGAGGAAACAAAGAAATACATCCCAAATGAAAGAACAGGAGAAAATTTGACAAAAAGAGCTAAATAAATGAGGCAAGCAATCTACTGGATACAGAGTTTAAAACAATTGTTATAAGGATGCTCAAGGAACTTACTAAGAACTTCAACAGAGACATAACAAGCATAAAAATGGATATAGAAACCTTGAAAAGAACCAGTCAGAAATGAAGAATATAATAACTGAAATGAAGAATGCACTAGAAGGAATCACCAGCAGACTAGATAAAGCAGAGGATCGAATCAGTGGTTTGGAAGACAAGATAGCAGAAAACATGCAATCAGAACAGCAATAAGAAAAATGAAACAAAACAAAAAAAAAAAAAAAAGAAAAAAAAAGAAAAAGAAAATGAGGCTAGTTTAAGAGATCTCTGGTACAACATCAACCATAACAACATTTGCATCATAGGGATACCAGAAGAAGAAGAGAGATAGCAAAAAATAGAAAACATATTTAAAGAAATAATGACAGAAAACTTCCCTAATCTGGTGAACAAAATGGATAATCAAGCCCAGGAAGTGCAGAGTTCCAAACAAGATGAACCCAGAGGCCCACACTGGGACACATTATAAGTAAAATAGCAAAGGTCAAAGACAAAATGAGAATCCTAAAAGCAGCAGCAGAAATGCAACTAGTAACTTACAAGTGAGCTCCCATAAGATTGTCGGCTGATTTCTTAACATAAACTTTGCAGGCCACAAGGCATTGGCACAAAATATTCAACATGATGAAAAGAAAGGACTTACAACCAAGGGTACTCTACCCAGTGAGGCAATCATTTAAAATTGAAGGACAGTTAAGAGTATTCCAGACAAGAAAAAGCTAAAGAAGTTCATCACCACCAAACCAGTATTACAAGAAATGTTAGAGGGACTTTTTTAAGATGGAAAAAAAAAATCAAAAGTATGAATAGTAAAATAGCAATAGCTATGAGTACATAACTATCAACAATTACTTTCAATGTAAATGGATTAAATTCTCCAATCAAAAGACATAAGAGGGATGAATGGATAAGAAAACCAGAACCTTACATATGCTGCCTACAAGAGAATCACTTCAGATTGAAAGACACATAGAGATGGAAAGTAAAGGGATGGAAAATATATTATATGAAAATGGAAACAAAAATTAAAATTTAAAAAGTTGGGGTAGCAATACTTATACCAGACAAAATAGACTTTGAAACAAAGGCTATATAACAAGGGACAAAGAAAGACCCAATAATCACACTTCTGAGTATTTATCCAAAGAAACCCAAAATGCTACTTCAAGGGGACATGTGCATCCATATATTCATTGCAGCATTTTACAATAGTCCAGATGTGGAGACAGCCTGAGTGTCTGTCAATGGAAGAATGGATAAAGAGGAGGTGGTACATATATAGAGTGGAATATTGCTTGGCCATGGAAGGGAAAGTGTTCTTGCCACCTGCGGCAGCCTGGATGGACCTGGAACGTATTGTGCTGAGTGGAGTGTATGACAGAGAAAAACAGACACAATGAATTTTTGCCTATTTGTGGAATGTAAAGAACAAAATAAACAAATAAAACAGAAATGAACTCATAGATACAGAATACATTTTGATGGATGCCAGATGGGAGGGTTTTGGGGGTTGGGTGAAAAAGGGGAAGGGATTAAGTAGTACCCATTGGTTGTTACAAAGTAGTCATGTGGGTGTAGTGTATAGCATAAGAAGTATCATCAATAATATTGTAATAACTATGTATGGTGTCAGATAGGTACTAGATTTGTTGGGGTGATAGATGGGAGTGAATTGGGGGGCAGGGTGAAAAAGGTAAAGGGAGTAAGAAGTAAAAATTGGTAGTTACAAAATAGTCATGAGGATATAAAGTAAAGCATCAGGAATATAGTCAATAATATGGTAATAACTGTGTATAATGCCAGGTGGGTACTACATTAGTCACAGGGATCATTTCTTAAATTATGTAAATATCTAGCCACTATGCTGTACACCTGAAATTAATATCAAATAATATTGAATGTCAACTGTAACGGAAAATTTTTTAAAGTGGGGAAAAGGTGAATGGGAATAAGAGGTCCAAATTTCCAGATATAAAACTAACAAGTCATGGAGATGTAATGTGCAGCGTAGAAATACAGTCAATAATATTGTGACAGTATGGTAATGGTGTGAGATGGTTGCTGGACTTAAGGTGATCCCTTCTTCAGGAATATAAATGTTGAATAACTATAGTGTACACCTAAAACTAATATAATATTGTATGTTAGCTATATTTTTAATACAAAATTTTTTAAATAAATAAATTAAATTGCTATGAAATACTATTACACACTTACTAGAACGACTTAAAACAAAAAGGCCAATCATATCAAATGTTTGTGAAAATGTGAAGGAACTAGAACTCTCATGCACTACTATTGAGAATATAAAATGATAAAGCCATTTTGAAAACAGTGTGCCCGTTTTTTAAAAAGTCATATATACATCTATACTTATGAGTCATGTTTTCTACTGCTAAGTTTTTAAACAGATGTGTTAGTAGCTTCATTTGTAATAATCAAATCTGTAAACAACTCTAATGCCTATCAATAGGTCAATGGATAAACGCATTGTGGTATATACATATACATATAGTGAAATATTACTCAGCAATAAAATGGAATAAGCTATTGATAACACACAACAAATTCCTGAATAATTTACAAACCTGGTAAGAAAACACTTATTTCAGATTATGAATTACAAAAAATTTGGGGTTCAACAGGACAGGCATTATTATTTTTATACAATTAATGAGTATCCTTTAATACCTCCTCTAAGCAGTAGGGTTGTCTTACACATTTTTTTTAAATGTTAACAATATAGTATTTATAACTTCACCAGAAAACACTCTATGTTGGTTAATTGTAACCCAGACTGACAAATTAATAGCACCCATTTCTTGGTGGTTGAGAGTAACATAGTATTTCTTATCCTGTTCAGTTATCATTATCCTTCTACCCACCAATAAAGTGCATTGCCAGACAGATGGACAAGAGATGTTTGTTGCATTATGCATTTTTTCTTACTATTTTGCAAAAACTCTTTTTAAAGACTAAATGAAGCTACATTACAATACCTAACCCAGAATCTCATCTTGCCATCAGATGAATTGTAATGCAAATTAACTTCCCAACCTTACAGGGTATCTACTGTTAAAGTGAGGGCACTACTTGGGAAAAATTGGGATCCTGTAAATTAGAAAGGGGACTTTTGGTAAGACTCTGATGAAGCTGGTGATATTGAGCCGGTAAGTTCTGAGTCTTCTTTGCCAGTGGAAGAGACCTCCCCACTCTCAGTGAACTTGTCTTTCTACCCTTGAAGGAGAGAATGAAGGAGAGAATGAACTCTGCCTTCTGTGAGGAAACTGTAACGACCTCCCCAGAGGCAGTTGCCATGTAAACAATGCTGATTCTCTTCAGGAATCCCCACTACTCCTCTTTACTTGTAGAACTACAATTAGACTACAGTTCCAGTAGTCCCAAAAGGTGAGGAACAAAGCATAACCCATGAGGAGGTGCACTATACTTCAAAAGAACTACCTGAGATTTCTAATTTATACAAAAATTTGGGAAACCTATGCAGGAATGGAAGGTATAGGATACTGGTGAAGAAAATACTAAGTTGGATCAGGCTGAGTTTATTGATATGCGTTCACTAAGCAGGTTCTGCATTTAATACTGCAGTTTGGGGAGTTAGAAATGGCTCTAATAGTTTGTTTGCCTGTAACATGGACCAACAGGTGATCCACAGTGAGTTCGAATTTTGTAACAGACCTGATTTAATGTAGAAGGGACTCAAAGGATTAAGGGAATTGGAATGTTAGAATAGATTTGTCATTTAAGACCTATTTCCTTTATACTAAGAGGCACAGCAGACACAACTTTCGTCATGACTATGAGAAATAAATGTATAAGCTCTGTGATCACTCTTCACTGTAGGATGGACTTTACAGTGGGTGCTGTGGTCACTGGGTTGGGAAACCAAAATGCAAGGGGAATAAATGGATCCTGAGTGAGGGACAGAATGGCAGCCTTCAAAACCAAAGGCAAAGTGAGCATGGTTACCATAATGGACCAGAGTCAAAGCAATACTGTGTTTTCCTGAAAATAAGACCAAGCAGGAAAATCAGCTCTAATCCATCTTTTGGAGCAAAAATTAATATAAGACCTGGTCTTCATAATATAATATAATACCCAGTCTTATATAATATAAGGCCATGTATAATACACTATACTATACTATACTATACTATACTATACTATACTATACTACCAGGTCTTATATTAATTTTTGTTCCAAAAGACCCATTAGAGCTGATTGTCTGGCTAGGTCTCATTTTCACGGAAACAGGATAAACACCAGCTCTGAGCATGCAACCAGTTACAGAAATGACTGCGACTGTCATGACTATTTACTCCTTATTTTGTTATGAATATGTTGGGATGTGTGTATGTATAAAAGATCTTTGTTTTCTTCCCTCTCTTATTCTTTTGTTATATATCATAAGATGCACTGACTTTATACCACAGTATTTAAATTATAGCCTATGAAGAAAAGCAAACATCAGTCAAGGGGAGGGGTTAAGTGCATTTTTGGCTCTACACATGATACTTATATTATGTTAGGTGGAAGTATGACCTTATTAGTGTCTTTATTTGGAGATTAACTACGGTTTAAGGAGATGCACATGGGTGCCATGTTGTGAAGGAGTGGATGTCACTTTGACTGGGCCATGGGCTGCCCAGACATTTGGTCAAACATTATTCTAAGTTTGTCTGGGAAAGTGTTTTTCGATGAGATTAACATTTGAATTGGTAGACTGAATAAAGCAGATTGTTCTGCCCAGTGTGGTGGGTCTCATCCAGTCAGTTTAGGCCTGAATAGAACCAAAAAGCCTGATCCTCCAGGGAGTAAAGGGAATTCCTCCTACCTGACTGCCCTTGAGCTGAGATATCATTTTTCCTGTCTGGCTTCAACTAAAATCTTGGCTCTTCCTGGATCTTAAGCCTAACAACCTTTGTACCAGAACTACACTAGTGGCTCCTCAACACCTCCCGCTTGCTGACTGCAAATGTGGGGCTTGTCAGCCTCCATCATTACAGGAGAAAATTCCTTGTAATAAATCTCTCCCTTCATATATATATATATATATATATATATATATATATATATATATATGTGTGTGTGTGTGTGTATATGTGTGTGTGTGTTTTTTTTATATATATATATGTTTTATGTATATATATATATGTTTTCTTATATATATGTTATATATATATAGATATATAGATATAGATATATTTTCTATTTGTTCTTATTTGTTCTGTTTCTCTAGAGAACCCTGACTAATACAGAGAGGCTAACAGTTAAAGTTTTACTTGAAATCATTCCAGTTTGTTCATCAATGTTTGTAAACTCTTCTTCTGTACTTCTAGTTAGAACAGCACGAAACATTAAGTTAACTAAGTTCAATACGCTGATATACTGAGATGGATTCAGTGGTCATCCCACTATAAGATAAAAGGTTTCACTGAGTCATGTGAATGTGTTACAGAGCAAAAGTTTATAGAACTATAGAAGTCTCAGATACTTCTTTGCGAAAAGCCCTAAATAATTTTGCAAATGCAATGAATTACTTTCTCTAACTATAAATGTGATTGTGGCAAATGACTACCAAAATAAATCCCTCAGTCTCTTCGGCCTCAGAAATCTTTAAATCTTACAGGGATGGATTGAGCAGGAACTGAGACCATGCTGAAACCTGTGAGTACAAATGCAGTATCAAAGTTACCCAGTAGCCAAGCTATCTCAGCTACACCTGTGGCTTTGCCCAACTCCCGTGGCCCTCTGTCCTTTCCCTTGAACAATGCACAGTAACACTCAGTCACTTTATTGTCCTGGTCTATATTTTAAGTAACTCCCCGAAAGATCTCATTTGGTCTTTTGTTAAAAACTAAGTACTCCTGTGATTGGTATTATATAACTACTTACGGGAATGGAGCATTATCTCCTTTATTGTGAAGCTATGCCATCCTTCACCCTATTAACTGTTGTAAAAGTCTGATGAAATCCTGGGCTTATTATCACACACAAAAAGTCTCCTAGCTTTCAGATTCCTTTCTATACGTATCTTAGGTGATGTATAGGTTTAAATGACTCAATTTTCTATTCATCACATTTTTAAGCACTGAAAATGTAAGTTGGCTGGGGTTGGAAACAAGAGGGAGCAATTTTAAGAGGACATTTTTTCCCTGTTACATCAAATTATGTGATTATACTACGGTGCTTTAAAATGGAAGTAAAGGCTAGAAGTGAAAAGTTGATTAAAAGAAAAGTTTGGGTAGAAAGTAAGCTCCAAGAAAGTAGTATCTCTAAAAAAATACAGACTTAAAAAACTATTGCTCTCCTTTACACATTCTTCCATGACCAGTTCCATCCAGATCCTCAAAAAGCGAAATTTTATATAGCTATGGCATTGTATGTATATGTATACTGTGGGAAACTTTAAGTTGTAAAAGTATTACTAAAAATGTATGTTTTGAACGTACTTTTATAAATTCGCTTACATTTTGGGTGCCATATAGACATTTTTTAAAATGGAATCTTGTGATAAACCTTTGACAAAGTGAGTTATCATGCATAATTTACTTATTTTATATATTCCAGTTTATATATTCCACCTAATATTTTAATTGGTATAATAAAATTTCTCAATGACCTTGAAAAGATATGAGAACGGTGTTGTGTTTGTTCTCACCAGATATTCCTCATCCAACCCTAATTATTTCTTAGAAGGCAGAAACAATGTCATCCTGTTAGAGATACAACACTACATATGACATTATATCGTACTGGACTTTCAGCAATGTTATTTGATTGTGGCAATTCAAATTATCACAGCAATAAAAATTGTCATAGAAAACTAGTAGGTGTCCCAAGAGCAGTTGATAAAGTACTGCCTGTCAACATTTACTCAAGTCATACATTGTTAACTTTATTAATAGAACTTTAAAAAATCTTTTCAGTATTGACCTCTGGCAGTGACAGTCACCATTTTGTTTTCCATCTTTTTATTATCGAGTATATTCTGCACTCAGACAAACACAGTGGTACAAATAGTTGTGGATTGAAATGGCTGACGGGGAATAACTTACTGTTTTAAATTAGTTTAACCTTTCAAAACTATTTCTTGAATGCCTAGCTCACAAAGAATTTGACCTTTGTCATTATCCAAGTACTTTGTGTTCTTTGAAGATTGTGCTAATTAATAAAATTGATGATAGGTTATGCAGTGAGAGAATAGAATAATTTTACATGGTTGACATTGGGTGGGTTAGGGCTAACTGTAAATTATTTATATCACACACACACACACACACACACACACACACACAGATGTTTTACAAAATGAATTGAAACTGCATATATAATTTCCAGGCAATAAACCTGCACATCTTTGTGGTAACGAAATATTAACTTATTAACTTCTTGTACCAAAGATAGGAGCCAAAAAGAAAATAAGAAAGCAATCATTTCTAGAAAAGTAATCAATATTTGTCTACATTTACTCGACTGTTATCTAAAACAAGATGGGTTCAAGATCTATTAGTGGCTAGAGGTATTGCATATAACTCCTTTTTTTCCTAAGTTATAAACTAGTCACAAAACGTCCATCTTACTTGCCTAGTAGCCACACACATAAAATCTGAGTGCAGAACTAGACTCAGCTGAGGAATCCAGTTAGTTCTCAAGAGCTTATTAGAGATGATAGAACTCTACTTTTGATTTGTGTCCGATTTCAATTCTCCTTAAAATGAGTCACACATGCTGTTCTTAAAAGAAACAAAAAAGAATTTAATAACACATCAACCAAGGATTTTATTTTTGAATCAGAGAGAAAAGCTGTGCCACTAATGAAAAGTACACAAGTGTTGTCCAACTTGCTTTTGTTGTAAATAAATTGTGGAGTTAACAGAAAGGTTAGTAAGAAAGAAACAGCTTTAAGATGGTGCTTCCTCACTATCATATCATAATATTATAAATGATTGTTCTTTGAAAGCAGACAGCAGTCAATGGAGAATTAAGTGACTATTGTGAATGATTCTCAATTGTACTTTTAAGCTTCAGGTCTAAGATAATGAAAATGTTTCCTAGGATTAACAAGCAGGGCTAAGGTGAACTTTACAATGTGGAAGGTGGAAGGACAACAGATGAGTTTCCTCCCTGAAGAAACTCCCTTACTAAAGATTAAAGGTTTTATAAATTTAGAACACTTTATAATGATAGTTATTGTTTTACTTCAGTTTCCTATAAAAGAAAAAACATACATAAATATTTCAATGTTTTCGCAAAGTGCGGTAGTCCTAAAATTTCAGATACTGTACATGTAAATACATCGACTATATGGGAGCAAAACCAGAGGCTTATAAATGAATATTTTTAAACCTAATTATTTCCAATGAGACCTGAGCCATCTCATACTGAGAAAGGTAATTAGTCTACTACTGCTACTGAGGACTGTCTGTATCTTTTATTGTGATCCTGATAGAGCTAATTTGGTACTAACAGTTCTTAAAGAATTCCTATTTTAGCTTGTTCTTCTAATTTCCTGATTACTCATTAGTGAGCTTTCTTCATTATCTAGACCCCAGGCTACAGAAATTACTCGTTTCCATCAACAGAAACCAGTTTTTTGCTTGTTCATTTTATTTTGATTTTTTTCATACTGATATTTTATATTCTCATGATATACTTATAGGTTTAGTTTTAATATATTTGCAAATAAAACAAGCAAAATTGTAATAGTATGCACTGAAAATTATTTAGAATTATTCAAAATTCAAATTTGAAAATAATGAGTAGCAATTTAAACATGTAAACACTCAAGAGTTTCAGATGAGAA
This sequence comes from Rhinolophus sinicus, assembly GCF_036562045.2. Taxonomy (NCBI): domain Eukaryota; kingdom Metazoa; phylum Chordata; class Mammalia; order Chiroptera; family Rhinolophidae; genus Rhinolophus; species Rhinolophus sinicus. Next base: position 20,977,830 of record NC_133751.1, read on the forward strand.
GCAAGAAAAAGATCATATGGTGTATGTGATATATCTACCCAGAATTGGATGTTAAAATGCCATTATTGAAAAATAACAATTTAAGTAATGGAAAAGTACAAATCTTCAACATAATAAAATGGAGAACATAATATACAATTTAGATCCACACAGTAAGAGTAGGAATTTGAATGTCATTCACTTTTGTAATGAGTTCTTTGGCTGAATTAATTTTCTTAAGTAAAATGAAGAAAAATCCCATTTCTTTATTATGATTTTGTCATAAAATATTGAATCAATTTTAATATTATGACTGAATCATTGAACTAAAGATTTTAACAGAATTTAGACATGGTTATCAGAATTCTACATGATTGTCTTGACTGATCAGAAAAAAAAATTTGAAATGATTGAAGTGTTTGCTCAGTATTATTTTGACAAAGAAAAATAAATAAAATAGTCTATTAGAAAGTTGTATCAAAGATGATGGGATTTTTATAAAATTAGTTTTTTGAAATAGTTTTTTGTTAATAGTTTTTGTGCATGCTTGCTGTTGCATGCCTGGTATCCCACCATTAAGATGAGTTCATCTATGCTACTGAGATTATGACAAACATAACTTCAGTGAAAAGCTTAGGTAATATTCAGAAAGAAACTTTTTTATGAAATCAATTGGAACCTGTCATTATGTAACAGATAATGAATGGCAATTACAACAAATTTGCAGGTGGATGTCGTATGCTCCAGATGTCCACTGTTGGATCATAAATCAAACATCATGGGTTATGCGTGATCTAAATTTTTTTGAAACATACTTATGTTCTTTAAATTGAGTCATGACAGACACAATTGTGCAAAATATTAAAGAAGGTGAGGAATGGTGAATCACTCAGTTTACAAGTGAGTAAAATTCTTATAATAATCACAGTAACATTAATAATGCTTGTCCTTACATGCATCAAAGATTAGAGAAACCTTAATCACTGGGGTAATGGAGTATTTCTCTAGTGACAACCTCTGTATTCTAATATATCTAATACATATGCCTCTCAAGAACAAGGATACACAGTTCAAAATAAAGTTGACTCTCAAGTTCCTGGGACTCTCTTGTGTGTTTGCAGCTGTAGTCTGCTGAACTAACTGCAAACTGAAATAAGACTAGCTCAGAGGAAAGCTAACTGGTCGACACAAAAATCAGATGCTAAACTTGATTTTAGAATCGTCTTTAAACAAATACAAGAGCATTAGATGGGCTATCAGAACCCTTGGTGCAATAAAGTAAAAGACGAGAATACTAGTATAGTATGTGCGTAAGAGTACAGTTGGTTTTAATTCTATAATTTTTCTTTTTAAAAACCCTATCCAGATTGGCATATCTACTGTGAATCAATCAGGCATAGCTAACTTTCTGGATTTCTCAGGGAGAGAGATGGCTTGGGTAATGAACTATAAAAGTATACATAATTGAGCTATTGGCAGTATGTAATGTTTTAGCATAATGTAGAAATCCTCATTGTGCTGCAGGTAAATGGAAAGATTCTTTTCAGTATATAGGCAGTAAAAAAAATGGCTATCTAAATTTGTAGACAATAAAACAGACTTTTTTTTTCTTTTACTTCTCTTTTTGTTTGTTTTTGAGCCAAAAGGCCAGGAGATGAAAGAATTAAAAACTAAATGTGTGGAAGACAAAAAGATGAAGTAGTGGAAATATAAATGGCCAGTCCAGCAAACACACTGATAATAGAAGGAAGTCAGTAATTAACAACCGAAAACTTGGAAAAGAAATTGAAATACATTTAATTCAGAAAAGCTCAGAATATTCTATAACTTATATTTGACTGAGGGTGAGAATGGTTGAGCCAATTTATTCAGGGTTTAGGAACTCTAAAAATACCTCTGAGAGAAATTCTAGGTACACTAAGGTCAGATTAAACACTAAAGAGTGGTAAGACATTTTATTTTCATTTACAATGTATAATCTATATGCTATAGACTTCCATATATGAAGCAGCTCATTCACTGCATTCAAAACAGTATGGTAATAAGTTAAACCAGACTGTTTTCTAATGGATTATTGTAGACTCTACAAATGAGACTAATCAACAATGCAATGCATTGTGAAACAGTCCTCTTCTGAAGATAACCAATTGTTTTTTAGAGCAAAAGAGCCTGAGTATCTCTATGTGGCTTGGAAACTTTAAAAAAAATGCACACAAAAAAATTTTTCATGGAAGTATAGATTCTCCCAGACCTTGTCAGTCTCTGGATTTTAATGCGGTTGTGGCATAGAAACAAAAGAATTGACATATGGACTCCTACTTCTCTGGAAACCACTGCCTTCTTGGTCTTGCTGGATCACTGCATCAGTCTTCTGTCTCTCTGAACAGTTTATGTGTCAGTAGCCCTGTTTACCCTCCTGCAGAGTTGATTCTGTTAGAACTTCTTCAGCCCATCAGACACATTTGTGAATGTCTGAACATTAATTTAAACAAAGTTCAAATTCCTTCCCATGAAGTCCCTGAGTCTCATTCAAATGGAGACATTTGCAAAAGAAGTGTTTAAGTGACATCAAATATTCCTTGATAATTAATGAACAATTTGGCTGCCAAGAGCACACAGATAATTTTTAAGAACATAGAGGACTACCTTCAGGAGAAGTTAAGAGTTAAATATTACCTCTGATTCACCCAAAATACATCTCTATGCTTTACACTGATTCTTTTATTTTTATTTTTTTCTGTCTTAAGTCTTAACTGAGAAGAATACAGTTAGACTATTACCAAACACCTTAAGAAATTTTTCTAAATAGATAAATTGTATCTGGAGATACACGTTCTTGCACTATTTGTAACTTCACCAATTCAATTCTAAATGGTAACATTTAGACAGAATATTACTGACAATTTATGCCAATTTTTATAGAATATCTTTTAATGGGAGAGAGATGGGGGTGGATAAAAATCCTGGAAATTCTTTGGCACGGACAGAAAGGTTCTTCTTGGCTTAGGGAGTGAGGGAGCCAGAATCCAAATAAAACTGAACTCTATGGCTGACTTTTCCATCTTGCTTTATCTTCATGTGGCACTAACATTATTATCTCCAATTACTTAAAACACCCTCTTTTGGTTTCCATGTCTTGGCAGATTTCAATTTTTCTCTACCCTTTAAACTATTTCATTCTCCTTCCTTTGTTCCTTTAGCTCCAATTATTCATGAAATGTTTGCTATTCAAGGCTCTATACTTACCTTCTTCATTATTCTTTATGCAAACAATCTCAGCAGTCTGAAACACACAATCTCCTACTTGCCCCTTACATGATACTGAAGAAAAATCTCTATAGGGATCATTTTCAAGAAATTCACATAAAGATATTCAATAGCCCCTTTACCTCTCATAGTTGTCTCAAACCCGTCTCAAAATCAAAATGTGCAAACTCAACCCATCATTTTTTCCCCTATATTTCACAATATATGCTCTCACTTTAAAGAGACAGATCTAAGTTTGAATTCTTGCTTTGCTACTTAAGTCTCTTTATGGATTTCTCTATACTTTCTAATCTTTATCTATAATACTAGAAAAATAATGCTTATATTATAGTATTGTTTGAATATGGAATCTTATTTTGAATGAATCAAAATTGAGATTCAATGAATGGTAGTTATTGCTATTATTATCAGCTGTAATGCTGTTATTGTTAATAGCCTCTGTATCCACCCAGATATATGAGTAGAACCATTGTGTTCTCATGGACTCTTCCAATATCCATCATAACAAATCTCTCATGAAATAGTAGGGACCCTCTCCCTTAATATACTGCTTATTAAGGATAAACAGAAATCAAGATTTGAAGTATTTGGTTGTTATAAACATATAAATGATATGTAAAGCCATTGATTAAGAAGAAAATATAAATACAGATACAAATATTAACTGATCTCAGCAGACCTACCCATCCAGGCTCATTTCTTTCTGTAAATGCCAAGAGTTCTCTGTGATTAGCAGATTTCAAATTCACCATTTGGTGAAAAAACTCCATGTCACATATGATACTTTATTGTGAAATGCCTTCCAATGCTCTCTGTTATGGCACTTATACTCTATTACATATTTGTTTACCTGTATTTACACCTGCTAGACAGTGAGTTCCTTGAGTACAAGAACCATATATGTTTCCCCAGTGCAATTTCAAAACCTTGGTACAATGCCTGGAACAAAGACTATAATCAACTAATGTATGTTGAGGCTTCTTTTTCTTTTCTTTTTTTTTCCTATATCACTCATTTATACTTATGGCCAGAGAGTTCTTATATGGTGTTAAACAAATCTTGTTCCAAAATAATTTGCTAAATGAATAATGATTTAGATGATAAATAAAGGGAGATTGAAGAACAGAAATCTGAAAATTTAAAAACAAATGCCTCCTTTCATACTTTGGATATTTCTTGAGGTAAAAAGGAACATACCTTTTGGGACTACATTCTAAAAGTGTCAAAAGACGTAGAGGAGACAATTGTATAATCACCTAGTAACTGCAATGGCAAAGTGGAGAAACAAATCAATCAGAGAAAGAAAAATTATGTATGGGATATTAATGCTCAAAAATATGTAATTAAAGTTAAAATATAGGTAGTATATGGAAACATTTAATTTTATGTTATAGCAGCAGATTGCTTACTGAATTCTCTACTTTGAAAACTACATGTAAAATCAATATTTAACATTTAATGAAATAAAATTTATGTGAGTAATAATAAAAATCAGTAATAATTTACTGTGCTAAGATCAGTGACAAGAAATAGATAGATATATTAAGTAAAATCTTACCTAATGCTGTACCTAATTCCAGTAATTGTTTTGAATGTCTAATTTAACATTGTTAGTGGGTAGTATAAATAAACCACATAGTAATCATAACCAATCTGATACAATTTATTACTGCTTTTTTCATTTGTTAGTTTTACCTGTAAGAACTATTCAGTTTTTCACTTTATTTAAAGTAGTTTCATGTTTATAGAGGATCATATAAAATTATATGAAGAATGTATAGATATTCTGTTTAAACAGCACCACTGTGGAAACTATAAGAGCTGGACAAAAGAGCAGAACAAATATATATTGAAAAATCTGTACAAAAGCGTTGGAGAGTTACTAAGGTTACATGTACTTGAGGGGGAGAAGAGACCAGCTTCCAGAAAGAAGAGAATCCCATGGATGTCAGACCAGTGTTCTTAGTTTACCGCACTGGCATCTTGGCCATTCCCAAAGCTATGAATGATGGGAGGAGAAGCAGAACAAAAACACTGGAAAACTTAGAGCACAGATGAAACAAGAAGTGCAGCTGAGGATTTACCAAGGATGAAGGACGCTGCAAAGGAACACGGACTTTCCGTTGTGCATAAATCCTAGGAGTTAGTTGAACAGAGTATAGACTAATAAACACAAAATTACAGTTGCAATAAACACCTGGTGACATACCCTCAATCTAACTGGAAGACTAAAACAAAACAATCATTTATAAAGGAAAATATTATCACACAGGCTATTAAAATATATCCATAGTTTTTCATATAAAAAGCTGTTATTCAATTGAAAAATAATGAAGTGAATATAAGAAGTGGCCAAAAATAGTAAAAAAAAAAAAAAAAAGAAAAAGAAAGAAAGAAAAAGAAAAATAACACTATGAACAGATCCATAGGAAATCCACATATTTAAGTATTTTCATAGACATTAAAATGACTGTTATATGCAAGTACAAGAAAGTAATATAAGTATTGTGAATTATAAAAGAGAAGGGAAAACTTCAAAGAGAATCTACTGGAATTTCTCCATTGAAAAATAAAATAAATGAACTTTAAAAACTCATGGGTGATTTCAACAGATTTGAAAGACTTGAAAAGAATCATGAAGTTTAAAATCAAGTAACTAAAAACTCCAGATAAAGCATAGAAATAGAGAAAAAAAGCATATGAAATACATAATTAGTGAAGAGGTGCAACATGTGAGTAACTGACCTCCCAAAAAGAGAGAGAGAATGGGGCAGAAGCAATATTGAAGAGAAAACAGCAAAAACTATCTCAAAACTGATAAGACACCAGATTCACAAGCAATTAAATTTCAAAGTGAATAAACATAAAGCCTCAACTAAACATAGCATATATATTACTACTAAAAATGAAAGACGGAGAAAATATACTATAAGCATACAGATCAGAAATACAGCTTATCTGAAATTTGAAAATGTAAGCTACAGTTAGATTGACAACTAAGATCTTAAAAAAAAGAAGGAAGGAAGGAAGGAAGGAAGGAAGGAAGGAAGGAAGGAAGGAAGGAAGGAGGGAAGGGAGGAAAGAGGGAAGAAGGGAGGAGGGGAGGAAGGGAGGAGGAGAGGAAAAGGGGGAAAAAAAGAAAAAAACAATCCAGATAACCACTGAAAAATGTTTTTTCAAAGTGCTAAAAACGAAAGTAATTGACACCCTAGAGCTATATTTTTAGTGAAAATAAACTTTCAAAGTAAAGATCAAATACATTTACATTTCACAAGTAAAAACTGAAATAAGTGGTCAGCAGTAGACTCACAAGAGAAAATACTAAAGTGAATACTTCAGGCAGAAGGAATAGTATTCCAGTGAGAATCACAGTATGCTCATCGTGCATTGCCTAAGTTTTTTGCATGAACATGTGAACAGGTGGACAACCTCATGAGTGATCAGGGCTATGGGGATTAAAAACACAATTGGATACCATCGTATGCACAAAAGAAGAATTAGAATTAAAAGGATATATACATAGTATATATTTATATATAATAAATGTATATGTATATAAAAGTAGATGATGGTGAATGATAGACAGATGACAGATAGACATAGATATATAGTGTGTTGGAAATGATATGGAACAAATACTAACTCTCAAACGCTGCTAGTAAACATAAAATTTAGTACAAACTATTGTGACAGTATCTAACAAAGCTTAACGTACTCTAAGACATAAAAATTGTACTCAATACAAATACTTGCATATTTTTACAAAAGCACATGTAAAGCAGTCCATCACACTTTATTCATAATGGCTTCAAACTGGAAACAAGTTCAATGCTCATCAACAGCTAATGTAGCAACTGCAATGACCCAATGACCCACATGCAAAATTATGCAAATCGTGTGGGGGGAAAAATGTAGCACTAAACAAACCAGAGATGAATAATATGTATTATTTGATTCCATTTACATAAAGTTCAAAATAAGTAAAATTAATCTGTGTCACAGATGCAGGAGTGGGGTTACCTTTAGGAGGAGTGTGGGGAGCAACTGGTTTGTGGGGAGTGAAGTGTTGGTAAGAAACTTTGTGGCCTGAGTAGTGATCATAAGACTGAGTCCATTTTTTGAAAATTTATCAAGATATCCATTAAAAAAAGTTTTTTAGCCTCTCTGTATGTGCTTTATTCTTTAGTGAAAATATTTAATACACCAATTGTAGCTTTTATGGAAGAAGCCTGGGGTTTCTAAATGCCTTAAATAGGAGCTGCTTTTAAACTATAATAACTGATCACTTCCGTCTAATAAAATATGTAATAACCTTAAAGTTTCCATAATCAGTCATTGATGTCTTCCAAAAGTAACATAACACTTTGACCTAAATAATGAGGCTAGTTTTTCTTTTTCCTACTATAAAATTTAGTAAGAATGGGATAAATTTTCTCTACTATTGACAGTCTACCAAAATTAATGGCAGATCATAGAATTTTGAGATCACTAGGTTATAAGAATAGTGTTTTTTTTTAAATATATATGTATATATAACCACATCCATTACCAAAACTTATTAGACTGAGATCTCAAGAAGCAGCTTGAGAAATATTTCATCTGTAAAAAAAAAAAATCAGTCCATACTCTTTTAGTTCTAAGTGACATCATAAGGGTGGATTCATTTGGAAATAATTTTTTCAGCAAGTTGTGCAGGATAAAAAAACTAAAAAAACCTCTCATTTTTTGTTAAGGAATCAATTCAGAAAACCAATACAACAATTACTAATAGGATATCTGTTACGTGCAGTAGAACATAATGGTGAGCGTGCCGTAATGGTTATTCTCTATTAAGAAAATGCACATGCACAAATGTGTGTCATGTAAGGCAGTATGAAGTGCAGGATACTTTAGGGGCTCAAAAGACATTGGCAGCACAGGGCAGAATGAGATTTCTTCAGATATAAAGGAAAAGGCTTTTGGAGGAGTGTTTGCATTTTAGTTGGATTTCAAGAGGATAGTAGATTTTAAATAGGAAAAATTACAGAGGGCATACTAGGTAAAACGAACTTGTGGACAGATGACCGGAAACAAGAAAGAGCAAAGATGACGATTTGGCCGAAGCACTGGTTGTAAAGCACACATAGTAAGAATCAAATGTGAAAAAGCAGATCTTCAACACTAGTGCCATTTAGGGGGCTTTATGATAGAAATTTGGCATCAGAGGGTGGGAGGAGGGCAGAAGGGAAGTTAAAGATTCGTTTTAGTAAGAGTGTGAAACAGGAGTCCACTCTTTTCTGTATAAATAATACCAAGATTTCCTATATTAAGATGTGTGGGAAAGGTAAATTTTAATAAAACGTCAGCATTTATAGAGGAATTTTAGAAAATTATTCAATTACAACAAAAACAAGTGTTTCTCTTTGAAATTACCACATAGTAGAGAATATTTTAAAGTTAATACCACATTACTTGAAATGCTAAGGATGGTAAGGATTGTGTACATAACCAGTAAGGCAAATTTCCCATTCTTTTTAGAGAAATGTTGGTGATTTTATATGTTGTTTTTTCAATCAACATAAATTATGTCAGTAATTACTATTTCCAAGTGAATTTGTCTGATCATTTCTTTATTTGCAGCGCTTAAAACACAAAAAAAAGACAGTCTATAATAAAAGTGAGAAGAAAGACATCAACTTTTTCTGGAATTTTTGCAGTTATTCACCATATTTTAGAGAAAATGGTTCACCACAAAATAAGCAAAAATTATTAATTTTCTAAAGTTTGCATTATGATATATGCTTTTTACTATATAGAAAGGAATCTGTACATTAAAATGATGTCATTCATTTATTATTTATCAAAGACAAGTAGTTTTACATATGAGTTGTACGTAATCATAAATTTTGGTGAATGGAGAAAATGAAAGAGGTAAAACCTATGTACTCAGACTCAGAAGTGTGATCTGGTTGCTAAAGACCTTCAGTCACTCAATAGTAAACTTAGATAATTTTATAAATACTGGTAGCTACAGTTTATACCTGATTACCAGTGTAACGCATTTGTTAAAATAATGTTATCTGTTGCAACAAACAAATGATATATACGGTACAAATATGATAAATACTTTGTGGGGGTTTTTTCTCTCACAGTAAATCCTTATTAACTAATGGGTTTTTTCTTTTGTTTTGTTTTGATTTGTTTTGTTTTGTTTTGTTAGCAGTGGTGAGGGACCCAGGCTGATTCTGTATTTTTTCCATCGTCAATGTGTGACTTCCAAAACTTCACCATTATCACTGATGTAAAGCTTACTGGGAAGAAGAAGAGTTGGAAGATCATGTGAAGAAAGCTTTTATGGGCCTTAGCATGAGGTGGCATATATTATTTTCACTATCTCTTTAGTGGTTCAAGTTCAGTTATATGACCATATCTCACTGTAAGGATGGTTGGGAAATGTAGCATAGCTGTGTGACCTTTACAAGAAAAAAAATGTTTAATAATTAGCCAGTTTACATGGTAATATATTACATTCATTCACTCTCTTGAACAAATCTGTGAAGTGGCTAGAGTTGTCATAAGCATTGTGCTAGGTACATAAACCTGGCAGAACAAATGTAAGTCGCAGTGCTTGCTGTCTAATAGCTTATAATCTAGTTGAAGAAGAAAATATACAAAAAGTTGAGGTAATGAGGTATTGTAACATGTGCTTTATAATTTGCAATTAAATGTAAAATAACCAGGATTTTACATATTAAAAAAAAAAAGAAAGCCAATTTATTAGGATTGTTTTTAGTAACCCTAAACACATTGTGTCCAGGAGACAACAGGAGCAAGCATATTTGAAGAATAGTGATGTTTGGTACAGAAAACCAATTAAGTGGAGAGACTTTGAACATCAGTCTGATGTATACAAAATGGACCCTCCAGGCAAGGGAAAACATAAATGTTATTGAACAGTAAACTGGTCAAAGAAAATGGTAACTAAGAACAGATTGAGCAATAGGAACTTGCTATGTTCTGAATGTTAGTGTCCCCCCAAAATTCATATGTTGAAAACTTAATACCCAAGGTGATGGTATTAGGAGGTGATTAGCTGATGAGGGTGGAGCCCCCATGACTGGGATCAGGGCTCTGTGCTCTTGTATAAAAGGCTCCAGAGAGATGTAAGGACACAACAAGAAATCTGTGACTCAGAAGAGATCCCTCCCCTGACCGTACAGGCAACCTGATCTCAGACTTCCAGCTTCCAAAACCAGGAGAAACTAAATTCTGCTTATCTGATACCCCATCTGTGGTATTTTGTTACCGCAGCCTGAGCAGACTAAGTTAGAACCGTAAACTGGTACAGAGATGGGGATTTAGGACAAACTGAGAAATAGGAAGGGGAGTGACTTCAATAAAAATCAGGGTAATTGCTCCCAGGTAATGAGATATTCTGAGGACTTTGCTTTCGGCTATAAAAGGAGTTTAGGTGGGTGTTAGAGATGCTAAAGGATACCAGGTGAAAGAAAGTTGGTTTGGAAAAGAAGACACGTTTGAAAGGAGAAGCAACAATATAATAAAACTTTAAAGGAAATATCATTATCCATTATAAGTGTATATAATATATGTGTGTGTACATATATATATACACACATATATATGTATATATACACGCATATATATGTATATATGCATATATGTGTGTGTGTGTGTGTATATATATATATATATATATATATATATATATATATACATTTGAAATCAGGAATAAAGAAGATGTCAGAATCCTTCATTTAAATTCATCATCGGTATTGACTTATGCCCAGCTTGAGAGGAACCAACTGCTTTCCAAGGATAAACTATCTCAGAGCCAGGAAAATTAGAAAGGTATTGGTGATACGTTAAATGTAAGCTAGTAGAATGCACACTGACTACGAAAACTCTAGTTTGTATTAGTACAGAGTTAAGGGCAATTAAGAGCTTTATTATTTCATTGGAGTTCAAAAAATAAGGCTGAAGTGGATAAATCCATTGTTCTTTGACACCTTTTAAGTGACTCAGAATACCTGATCACTTCTGATGACAAACCGAGGATTTCATTCTTTCAAATATTTAGTAAGTAGGAAGACCGTGATGTATTAGGTATCGCTGTAGGTACTGGGAATAAGAAGTGGAAATATAAGCAAGGTTTCCATTCTCAGGGTGAATATTTCCTGTGAGAATTTAAAATAAATTAATAAATATTACGTACAAGGAAATGATTATCAAAAAACTAAAATATGGTGTTATTGTACAGAACGATGGTGAGGAGGTGGGTGTAATGTAGATAGCTAGCCAGACACAGCACTCTGAGGAGGTGGCCTTTCAATGAAAATCTGAATAAATAGAAGGGGCCAGCTTAACAAAGATCTGAGGACAAACACAATTGCATTAGCGTGAAAAGCAAACAAACAAATAAAACACACACAAAAGATCCTTGTGGCAAAAATGATTATAGTGTCCTTGAGAAATGGAAAAAAGACCAGAAAAATGAGGGCAAAGTGGCCTAGACACTTGTGTAAGGCACTGAGTCAATCTCAGAGACCAGGTTTTATTCTAAGGAAAGGGAAAACATTAAGCAAGGAGAAACATGTCTATGTTTGTTTTTAAACGGTCTCTGTCAGAAATAGTATAAGGGGACAGTACATGTAAAGGATTCAGCTAGATTATTAGAGTTCAAGCAAGAGATGATAAAGACATATTAAAATGGTAACAAAGAACGTAGACAGTTGTTAATATGTTTTGGTATATTTTCAGAGACAAATGTGCCATTTGAATTAGGTTATCCCTGTCCGCAAAGTTTCTTTTCTGAAAGAGATCCAACTTACTCCTTCTAGTTGTACAATTACCTAACAACCTATTCTTCGCATTAGTCTGTCATACATTAATTCCAAAAAAAAAAAAAAAAACACATTAAAAATTGCTCTTGTCCTGAAGAAATAGCCACATAGTTTGTATACTTTGTCCCACAGATATGTGAATTTACTTGTTATCTATTAAAATTGTGTAAAACGTAAATACAATGTATGATGATCACATGAAGGCATCATATTTACCTATAATATGAATATAACTTGATGGCAGCAGAAGAACAGATCATCGTGTTGCTAGGATATATCTTACTGGATTTTTGATAGCTTACTAAACTAGAAATTATGTAATAAATGCAGTAGATGTAAGGAAGTATATATCTGCACTAACAACGACCCAAGTTCTAAGCATCTCAATTACTATTTCCCAGCCAAGCGGTATGACATCATCTGCCATCAGAACAACTTGACTCAGGCTGTCCTTGACATCCAAAGAGAATTTTAGAAGAGGAGTTTTCAGGCATTAGCATGTAACAATTTTAGGTGTTTTCTATTACATATTCTATAACATATATGGTGTGAATCTGCACTAATATGTTACACCTGCTTTTCTTCTATGACTTACTCTTCCTTCAGAATTGCTTCAGTTGCAACTACTATTCAATATATAACATTTACAACTCTAGAAACACAGTAATTCTAATCCTACCGTGTCATGTCAGAATAGAACATTGATTTTACAGTTAAGTCACTTCAGACGTGAACTGGAAAGTAAGAAAAATGCAAGAATGATAATAATGAAGAATCATGCAGACAAGAAGGCTTCTTGAAATTCTCTAAATGCAGAAATTTGTACACTGATATGACTGCTGAATATCTTCTGCAAGTCGTCTCACTGTGCTTCTGTACACATTTTAACGTAAGGATATTTTAATTAATATTTTATCTTAGTTATTCACACACAAAAGCCAGGTGATTATCAATCACATAGAACTATGAATATATGATCCAACAACTATTGACTGTTGACTGTCTCTCCTAGAGAAGAATATAAACACTATTTAAATAATACAATAAAAATTAAGAAAAATACTTTTTAAACTGTTAGTAGAGGAAATGCTACCAAAGAAAGTTCACTTAAAATGGGTTAACTGATTAAAACTTTGGAAACAGTATATTCGAGGCCCTGATACAATTTCCCCAAGTTTTGCACACCATCTCCAAATTAGAAATCACATTAAATCATGTTGATCATACCCCAGGATATTTCTGGGCCTGTCAACAACGTTGGAACCTGGGAAAATAATCAATAGGTTTGTGTCACAAACTTTGTGGGGAACATAGATATTCTGCAACCTTGATAGCCTCTGCATGAACTTTGCTGGTAGAGGTTATTGGTTTGGGGTTTCAACATGTTATACATCTTTTAACAATAATTATTCTAAATAAGTTAATTCATATTTAAAAATTTAACATTGAAATCGAGTTCATATTATTTTTAGCAATTTCAATAGTTGTGTGCGCGTGTGAGTGTATGCATTCAGGACAGGACATAGTTCACTTCTTGAAATATTATTTAATAGATTAGACAGTAATTTCTAAGAAACAATGCCATTATTTGGTTCCTATTAACACTACAGGCATTACAATTCCTTGATAATTTGAGCTTGTTATTAACTATCATGTCAATTTTATAACAGCTGAGTTGAACCATTATATGTCCTCTGATGAACAATAGACATTCTAAAATGTTTCATTCTCATTTTTACACTAAAATTATTTTAACTACTATAGAGATGATTTAAATGCCATATATATGATATATATGTATATGTGTGTGTGTGTGTATATATATATATATATACACACACATATATATGTGTGTGCCAAAAAAGTGTATACACATTTTAAGAAAGGAAAAAAACTGTATTAAAATTGTAATACTCAATATATACCAATAACAAAAGATGAATACAAGTCACATTTGACTTCTGCAATTACAGGAGGTGCTCTAAGTAGTTACCATCAGCGTAATTTTAATACAATTTTTCCTTCTTAAAAATGTGTAAACATTTTTTTGGCACTCTCTGTATATCTTTAAAATCATATAATATTTGAAACATGCACATAATATATCTATTATACTTAGATACATGTAAGTATAAGGTCATACATTTTTATGATTTGCAATTAATTTTAAAATAGTAACTACCACTGGGAACTTAAAATTAAGTCACACCATAAAGAAACAAAAGGCAAAGAGCAGATCAAATGTATCTTTCTTTGAAATATAGTAAAATATTATATATCTAGCCCTGTTTTTAGTCTCACTTTGTAAAATTTTGCTAAATAGTAAAGAAAAAATACATCTGTTGGACAAAAATTTCAATTTTTAAAATCTTATTTCTGAGTATCAGATTTGCCATTCAAATCAAAGTTTTCTTTTCACTTATTTTTATGTGTTTTATTAAAATGATTAACCTAAAAATGGAAACTACATATTTTAAATTACAAATAGACACCAAAGAAGATCCAAACACAAGTGCACCATAACAAGATAATTATAATTTGTCAAAAATTTTTCATGTTTAGGAACAAATCAGAACATTGTTAAAGAATAAAATCTACCCTTTAATTATAGTTAAAAACTGCCGAGATTTTTTGCAGAGTTGTACCTAGAAAAAGTTGACAATTTTCCTAGGATTGGTTAGAAGAAAAGTTGAAATGCATTAATGCTTAAAGTTTTCCAGAGAAATGCTATTGTTAGCAATAACTATATTCCTGCCAAGATGTGGGAAGTGTGAGTCATCTTGTGTAATGACTGATGTATCATTTTGGCAGTCAGATAGCATGCAGCCAGAACATGGAGGCCCTGAAGTCCTTGGAAATTGCAGCTGTGTTTCTGTATAGAATATTGTGAAGCTGCGAGGTATGATTCAGTCAGAAACAGACCTAATCAATGCTAGGATCCTTTTGTTTGTGACACAGGCTTCAGATTTTGTAGAATAAAGCTCGACTCAAAGAAACATTTTAAAGTATATATTATCTTCCCTCTTATTTAAAAATATATATATTAAAACTAGTCAAAGTACATAATGGAAACAGAAATGACAACTGCTTCCTTTGTAGAAATACAAAACTCTTAAAATCATTGTTTTACTCTACAACTTAGCAAGTTAACTATGAGGGGAAAAAATAGCATAAAAGTGAACATGAAAAAGGACAAGTTCAATGTTTGAGGAAATCACAGTAATCATATATAGTTTAATCTTTTAGGTCTGTGGCAAGTTGAGAACAGCTTTTGCAAAAGGGGCTGGTGATAAACATTTGAAGCTGAGGTATAATATTAAGTTTATTTTTTCAGTTTAAAGCAAGTATCATTTTAAATTATTTCTTTCATATGCACATATTCATATTTTAAAATCTGAGAGGAGATTATGAAGACACTAGTAACAAAATATTTTAAATTCAAAATAATTATTGATTCAAAATAAAATATAAACAAGACAAATCAGAAAAAATAATCAAAGAATATGTAAGATTGTGACTTTCATTTGAGTCAGAATGGAAAGTTAATAAAAGTTAGCATTCTTCTTTAACAGTTATTACAAAACCAAATACAACTCAAGATTTTCTTGTAATATTAACTGGCTTTCACACAAGACCAATTATACACACACAGCCAATATGAAGTTTTGGGTTAGCAAAAACAATAATCTAATATTCATTTCTTAGAGTGTCTGTGTACTTAGTTTATTCATAGGGGTTTTATTGACTTTGTCCTCACAAATAACTATATAAAAGAGAAGTAAAACCCCATAATAAAAAGAAATTTGAATATATAAAACTGAGAAAATTTAACAGAAATATGTTTGAAACACTCCTACAAAAGTTACTAGATCATTAAATTAAAACTGAGACACTCATTGAAAGAGAAAAATCCAAATTATTAATCACAAATGGCTTCAGACTAGAAATCATCACATTTCATAGAGAATGTAATATATTTGCTGAGTGTCTATGAGTTTATAATTTACTTCAATTACCTGCTGTGGAATGAAGTAAATATTCTCTTTTTCCTTTCTTCTCATGATGCTTTAGGGCATTGGTTGTTGAATTTTCCCATATATCAAAATCACCTACATGCCTTATTAAAAGATAGATTGCTGTCTACCCCACCTAGAGATTCTGATTCAGCAGTTCTGGAGGACCCATATTTCTAACAAGGGCTCAGAGGTCAGGGATGCTCCTGGTCAGGTGACCACATGAGAACCACCACTCTAATGATTAAAACTCCAGGTGGGATAGAAATTAAAAACGAGACCAGTGGGGGAGGGAGTGTGTTAAAGAAAAACAAGAGCCAACTGAAAGAGTTCCCATTGGCCAAAGGTAGAACAACTTGAGCAACAGAATAAAGTCACATCAGATTATAATCCCAAGTATTGATGAGTCCATATTGATATGAATGATTGAATAAGTAGACAATGGGAGGAAAATAGACAAATCACCTCTGCAGAATTCCAAATAATTTTTGTACATACTCTGCCTTCAAGGAGAGGGACTGTAACTCTCCATCCTTAGGTGTGGGCTTCACATAGTGACTTCCTTCCAAAGTGTAGAGCATGGAAAAGGTGAGGTGAAAAGGTGTAACTTTACAATGGAGTCAGCTGACCAACACTATCTCAGCCAAGTGATCAATGTTAATATCAAAAGTGAGGTCATGTAGATGGTATGTACCCTTGATAATATGTGATGAAAATGGCACTTTACCTCTGTGATCTTTCTCCCCCAAACCCATAACCTCATTCTAATTATGAGAAAAATATCAGACAAATTTAAATTGAGAGACGTTCTAAAAATACCTGATGACTCAAAACTGACAAGATCAAGCTTGAGGAAACAAGGAAAGTCTAAGAAACTGTCATAGTCAAGATAAACTTAAGGAAAAATGAAGCCTAAATATATATATGGTAGCTTGAGTAAAATTCTAAAGCACAAAAAGGACATTAGGTAAAAATTAATAAAATCTGAATAAACTACGGACTTTAGTTAATAATAATGTATCCATAATGGTTAATTAATTGTGACAAATGTGTTATAGCAATATTAACATATAAATAATAAAGGAAATTGGATGTAGGGTATTTGCAAACTGTGTACTATCTTCACAACCTCACTGTAAATCTAAAACTATTATCAAGTTAAAAGTTTATTGCAAAAAAAAAAAAAAGCAGTGAGGATGAAAATGGTTGAGAATCTAGGAGACTGGGAGAAGCACACTATCATGTCACCTTCTACAGTCTTTTTGGTTCTCATTAAGAGAATTTCTAGTCAGAGAGAGAGAGAGAGAGGTGGAGTGAGTCTCATTGGACTATTCTAGTGGATTTTCAGTTGTTTCCCTAAATCCATTCCCCTTTCATCTGAAAACTACCCTGTTTTCCCATGGGTATTTAAACCTCTACAATTGAACCCATATCTATATATTTTTTTTAAGAAACTGACATCCCCTTGGTTCAAGCAGTAGGGTTGTTGTGGCTGAAGTCTAAGATAATTAGCTGAATTTCATCATCAGAGCCACAGATATTGACAAGCATAGGATGGAATTAACCCAATCAGTCTGAACAAGACTAGTACAAAGGTGTTTTGGGGAAAAAAATCTACTGAATAATATGGTACACAGACATGAAATCTTGAGTCACGGTTGCAAAATTCCCAGCATAATGGAGTCCAGCTATCCAGCTATTGGATAAAGCTGACACTACTGAGAGAAGGAAGTAAGAAACAAAGAGAGGGAGGGGTAGGAGCAGGGGGCAGGGGAGCACTGGAGAGGACAGTAACAGCTACAAAAACAAAAGGTTATAGATAATATTAAGGGATTGCATTAACCAAACCAACCCAGAACCTGGTCTATCTCCAGGGTTTGTAATTTGCTAGACTAAGTGCACATTATTGTTTAAGTGATTTGAGTTAGAATTTTTGTTACTTGCAACTGGAAATATTGTGATTAAAAAAAAAAAAAAAAAACCTTAAAAATATATCCTGCAATAAACATACATCAACTTAACATATTTTACAATGTACATATACAATAATTTGAAATGTGTTTTTAAACAAGTGATAAAACATTTAATCTAGGTAAAATACAGATAAAATTTCAGGTACACTAAATGTGAAAATAACCTTATATGGCAATTTTGTGACTATTATCAGATTTTATCTGCTCTGCTACAAATAAATATGTATTGTTCTTCACATTTCATTTGCTCTTTAATTTTCAGGCACAAAATTTCAAACTTTTACTTTGACCTATTAAGCATTAAATGATGTTAAATATATTAAATGATAATATTTAATATAATAATACTACATTTTGAGAAAATTAAAAACATTTTATTTTGTTGGGGCTCATGACTATTTTCTTAAAATTATTTATTTTTTCAGTTACAGTTGATATTCAATATTATTTTTATTAGTTTCAGGTGTACAGTGTAGTGGTTAGATATTTATATAATTTATGCAATGATATCCTGATTTGTCTAGTACCCACCTGGCACTATGCATAATTGTTGCAACGTTATTGACTATATTCTCTATGCTGTACCTTACATCCCTGTGACTGTTGTAACTACCAATTTTTATTTCTTAAATGCTGCACCTTTTCCACCCACCTCCCCAACCCCACTCCCCAATTCAAAAGCATTTTAAATATTGTGATAATATTTTTGATATTAATTATATAATGTATATGACAGTGACCAAATTGTTCACTAAATTTGTGAAGATAGCCAAACCATATTTAAAAACGGAAGGTTTTCCAATTAGCATCTGGATCCTGAAACTTAGGGAAGGCTTATTATTTTTAAAAAAATGGCCAGGGCGACATGATGGCAGAAGATTTGGCAGCGTGTCTAAGATGATATGTTGAAGAATTTGAATTTTTCTCATGTGAGAAAATATCCTTTTGGCAGGTATCATTAACTGAGGATGTTTCAAGGAGGCCTAATATGACTTGCAGACCTTGGGGAAAGGAACACTGACGCAAAAATCAGTCCCTGGAGACAATGGACTTAATTAAGCTTCAAGTTAAAAAAAAAAAGTCCCTCAACTAAAGTACAGCAAGGGCTAAATGAAATCCAAATAAAATTTCCTGAAATAAAAGCTCGAGTTCATGCAGGACACTGCCAAATACCTTTCTCTGAAAAACTTTTGAAAATATAAAATGATGATGAATCCTTAGGATCATTTGAAAATGTATGCTTTGCCCACACCTTCACTTGGATGAGAGCCCGAAACACCAACAATGCTGGGTATACCTCCCTCTCCAGTGTAAAGCTTGGAATTGGGAGAAAGGGCTGTCCTGTGTGATTTCCTCAGTCTCCATGCTTTGAGAAGCATATCCGTTCCTTTTATCAGGAGAGCTAGGCAGTTTATCAGTGGCTGGCACAGAGATATATGTCATCGTTTACAGGGTTCTGATGCTCTAGAGAATTCTTTGTCTCCCTGTATTGAGCTCATGTTTGGAACCATAAAGAAGCAAAATGATATAGCCATTCATTTTTCATTTCATTTTCCTGCTTCAATTCAGATGCCGTCATCCCAGTAAGTAGAGGCTGACAACTCTGACAAGCATTTCAGGCATTTTGCAACACAGGCAAAGTTCAACAGCATGTCTCTTAAGGATAAGATTGGCTTTGGGTAGCACCTTTTTACCTTTGGACTGAACTGAGACACTAATAACAAGATAAAAGCTTAACACATTATCCCTCTCTACAGTCTCAAATAGCTAGAGACCGTCTCAAATAGCTAAAATATTTTACAACAAAACCTTATTTTGTCTATTTTTATAATGACTCACTTTATGCAGCCAAGAAATTTAGTGCACTTCAGTTTAATCTCGCACCAAAAATATTGTGAAAAGCAACACTTGATAAATTAGTTACCACTTGATCTTGAAGTCTTAATTATCAAATTCTTTAGTGTCACTTCTGAGAGTGATGAGCCTTTGCCATTCATTATGCAATTTCAATTACCATGATACTTTTTGTGAAATAAATTTAAGCTGTATATTTACTGATGTGTATGTTCTTACATATATAATTATATACTATCTATGTTTGGAATATTAAAACATATCACTCGGATATAAAAACAGCTAGAAGAGAATGGCCATTATTTTACTTTAAGCAGTTCCATTTGTCACATCCGTTAGCTTTAGACTCCGCTGGTTTGATAGAATCCCTAAATATGTTTTTCTTTGACAATTTTTTTTAATACCAAATTGTTGGTTAATTTTTAGAACTAGGAGTAATGTGAAAAAAGATATTATGAAAACAACTCCTTCAATATTTTCTTAAGTTGCAGCACCCAACATATCACAATGGCATGTGAATGTTACTGACTGCTGAAGTTTACAAGTTTTTGTATAGAGTATTCTAGGCATTAGACACTTCTTGGTTTTTTTCTTTTGTCTTATCTTATCAGTTTGGTGGCATCCCAGTGAGTGAACATATCATTTAAACTAATTTTCCAGACAATATTAAAAATATTTTTATAAATGCTACTTTCCATCTGTCCAAATATACTAACTCCTTCCTAATCCTCACAGATAGACCCCTCCTTAAATTTGCACATGTATGTGTAAATGTGTATGTGCATATATACTCTACCCCAGTGGTGTATTTTCCTTTGTTTTTAGAGTCATGGCCTAAAGGGACAAGATCCCTGATCTGCTCTATCTTTGCTTCTTTTCTTTCTTGAAGAAAATTTATGCCTTCCTTTTGCTGATTATATTATGCCTAATGTATGTAGTTGCTTCAAGGAGAAATTTAAATGTGGGCAATTTGTTTGGAAATGGGGTGGGGCTTCAGAGCATTCAATTTGTTTGTGTTCTCAAGATGTTGTTACTAGCATGCACTTGGATTTTTAAATTCAGATTGTGCATTGATTTTAATAGCTTGAAACAACATTCAGACAGCAAACCGAGTGTTTGACCTTAAGGTTAATAAAGACTTATTTTTATTTTGATGGATGATTTAAAGCCTCCCCAGAAGCCACCATTGGCATCTCTACTATTTAGATCATGAAAGATGCAGACTCTAGATTCCCAGAGATCGTGTTGATCTGTGAGCCTCACTCATTCCCATTTCATAGACAGATGACCTTTCTGCTCAGGCCTTAGAAGGAAAGACCTGATAGCCTTCTGACCTTGCTTACTCCAGGGACAGTCCATCTTTGGCTGCTCTGAAAGATACTACATTGCCTTAAGCCTCTCGGGATTTAGCTCAGCCCATGTCAGATGTAGATAAGGTAACTAGTAACCAATACCGTGACTAGATTCTAAGTTTATAGAAGTGCTTACAACAGCTTAATAAAGAGTGGTTGCTTCCATTTTAGCTTTAGCTCTACTATTCAAGTCTTGCCTCATGAATGCAAAGCTAACAAATCCAAATTTGCCTTGATAATTGTATTGAGAGATTTGTCGAAGAAACTGTGTGTTTGATGGTCCATGAGTGCCCTCCACAGGGTGCAATGCAGATTTTTTTTTTTTTATTGTTGTCTCTGTTTAATTTTCTTGAGTGTTCTGTCTTGGATCATTTCTGTATTAGAGAAAATTCATAAAGGCTTGAAAAGAAATTAAATCCCTTGATCTAATTTAGTGAAGGTTTAATCATTTAAGTTAGGAAGCAAAATGTCAATGCCAGCCTAACCCTCACTCCCACTGTACATCATCCTGCTGCATCCAATTGCTTGATAAGGAGCTTCTGAAAAAATGTTATTCTGCTTCTTAAACAACAGGTAATGGATTTTTAATAGTTTTTTTAGCTGTTCTTTCTGTAGGAAATTGAGTTAAGAGTGCAAATGTTGGCAATTATTCTTGTACTCCATGGCATTTGTTTGGAATTAGTACTTAATAAATCTACTGCAACATTTATACTTTTCTAGACCCTTTATTACAAGCCCCCTGCTTAGAATCCTCACAAAATAGAAAGACCTCCTCCTGACTCCTTCAAGGGGATTTTGTGGGACAAAATTTAACTAAGGAATTGGAAAGATTCAACGATAACTATATGTACTCATTTTCTAAACTCTAATTTGAGATGGGTAGAAAAAGGTCATTGTACACTGCTAGAATAAATAGAAGGAATAAATAACATGCACATTAGAGGGGAATTCCTTTTAGACAAATAATTGTTGCTCTCTGTCAGTTCCTTAGAGTCCGTCCAGAAGAAAGTGAGCTGAGAGAAATATCAGGCAAACAAAACAAAGAAAACCCAATGTTTTGATCAAAATGGCTCTTGCAAAATAACCACTGAGAATGCATTGTTGTCTTAAGAACAGACGCTGAACAATAACAATCATATGCCTCTAAATATTAAAGGAAGAAAGGTGTGCCGGCAACACAAGTGCCATGCCATGTTAAACAGCAGACGGCTCAGGAGAGCTCCACTCTCTCCAGCATAGTTTCCGGCCTGATCAAGCCCAAGGACCAGCAATGCCGAGGCTCCTGTAGGTCCAGGGCTCCCTGAGTCCTTGACCAGGGCTGCTTCTTGCACAGCTAAGGCCACAAATGCCACAGAGAGGCCTGCAGTGGGATATGCAACATACCCGCAATGTGGTCACACACACACACACACACACACACACACACACACACACACACACTTACTTGATATGGGAAAATATTCAGTCAGCCTTAAATTCAATTTCGTAATTATGGGAAGAACAGAGTCAAAGACAAAAATAAGGAAGCTGACCAATGAACTGAGTTCTGTCATGTCTAGGATACCATATAGACCATCTTCAAAAAGATAACGTAAGAATTACGCGTTTTAGTTGATTTGACCAAATGACTGCCAGAATTGATCTATAAAGTAATTTTAAGAAATTGAGGAGGTTAGCTGTGTCCCCTAAGTACTTTAAATAGAAGACTGCACATTTATAAGCTATAGGGGTCCAGGCTTCTTCTGTCTTGCAGTTACACCATCTGGAACAGGCAGCTTCCAAGGTTATGGCAGGAGGGGAAGACAAGCCTGGAGGGTGTTACAGGGTGATTTTTGAGAACAAAGACTGGACCTGGGTTACGTCACCTCTGCTCACAAACTACTGGCCCAAACTCAGCCAGTAACACCCCAACACAACTGCAGTTGGCAGGAGTAGAAGGGTGATCTGGTAAAGGTCTTTTTGTGTCCCCAGGAGGAGGAAACAGCGTGGTGACTGTGTAACCTTGCCCTGTCCCACCTTTCTCTACAGGATGAATACCTAAATGAAATCTAAGCACACTGCCTTCACTTTGGGCCAATGTTCATAGCATTATAGAAATCGTCATTGCTTTTCTTGGCACACTCATTTTTGTTTTACTTTCTCAATATTTTATAACTCAAGCACTTAAATTTAACAAATGATTGCTTTTCCTTTATCCTCGTTTTCAAAACCCTTTGTCTAAGAGGACCATGTTTTTCTAAGGGTATTTTTAAAGAAACAGAGCTCTGGGAAAATATATCAAAGTTCAGTTTGGGATACTGCACTAAATTTAGGTAGAAGAGTTCAGAAGAAGCCCTTTCGGGCACTTACTGGGAATTGAACACTCAAGCATTTACCCCAATTTTATAATAATGAGATAAAGCAAAAGAAATTCTTGTCAATGTAATAGAAAAATCATCACCAGAGAGAATTCTGTTGGCTTTGAGCTTTGCAGCAAGGCATGTTTATTGCTTGATTAAATATTAATATGATTAGAAGTCATGCTCTTTGGTAAAATCCCATTAGTAACACACAGTAGAGTAAAAAACATTCAACTTCAGCATTATTTGTAATAGGTTTAGAATTATATGACTATCAGCTTAAAAAACGAAGACTTGAGTTTCCTTTCGTATAGAAGCCATAGACAGATGCTGCTATGATACAGTAGTGCCAGAGTCAAGGGGAAATTTAATAGGCAGGATATAAAAAAAGGAAGAGTTTCATTCTTCTGACAGTCTAGACAGTGCAAAACCATATTTCAAGCCTAAGTAGATCAAATTGAAGTTAAGTAAGTACATGTGTCTGTATTAACCAATCAACCGTTATGATTATATAGACTAATTAGGTAGAGTTGAATTGTAGCCTATCATAAACTGGCGATTAAATAGTGAGAAGGGAAATTCAAAGAACTGGCTCTATTAATAATTCACTATGTGAACACAGATAAATGCCTGAGGTTCTTGGTTCCTCCATTTCTTTATGGGTTACACCAGGATAGTATTGACCCAGACCTGATAGTTTAAGACATTTTAATAAAGAATGCTACTCAGAATAAATGAAGATCCCAGTAGGAAATATGGAAAAGATTGGTAATAACTGTACAAACAAGTTTAAAGACTGCTTGTCTATGGTGTCATTGACATTTTCTGTAAATATCAAAATGTAAACTAAGTAACACTGAATTATTAAGTTAAAAACAAGTTAGGCAATTAAGAGCTGAGCTGCCAGGATACTTCAGTTTCTAGCTCATTGTTTATACTACAGAGGCACTTAGAAATCCATTTCAAATGCTATTGTTGAAAATGTCTCTAATCTATATTATATTTGGACAATTATTTTTTTTTAATAACTTTTCTACTTGAAGAATCATCTTTTGAATTCATTACTGAGAAATTTCTCTCCTGGTATCTTAATTTGATTGGATGTATTTTCTAATGAGATAGCTAGAATCCAGAATTACAGACTACTAACTCTAAACCTATTTTTTACTTATTATGGTCTCAGGTGAAGATATCTAGCAGTTTAAATCACACAAAATTTAAAGTCAGATGCATCTTGAAACCTTGTGCATCTCCACTTTTTCTTTAAATATTTTTTTTTTCTTTTTTACTTCAAAGGCTTAAATAAAAAGCATTGTGAAAAATAATGCCTTCTTTTTTATTTGTGTTTTGAATTGAATGAGTGTGAATGAAATTGTGATGACATTGCTACTTGAGATACAAGATAAAATTCTACAACTGGCTTTACCAGAAAGAATCTGGGGATTTGAATGAACAGGATAAGCCTCTATGTTAAAACAAGATATAATTCAATTAAAATTGATACCTCTTTCTAAATTGCATAAAGAAATACTGCATTTCACACAGTAACTCTGTACACACATATATCACATAGGAGTAATTTATTTTAGATCATCTAAGATGCTACGCTTTAAAAAGGGGTCCGCGACTCCGTAAAGGATCTGATTGACAGTCCTAAAGACCTCTCACTTATGTGTATCTATAACACAGGCATCCACTGTGCAAATTTCTCCACAAACCCGGCATTTATGTGAGAACTATACACATCCTGAACTGATGACAACAGGGTATTTGTTGCAGTTGGTTTCCAGGGAAACACTTTACAGGATACCCACTTATCCTGCTCTATGCGGAGCTGCCTTAAAATCGCCTTCAAAGAGCGCTCGTCTCCATCTGTGAGCTGAAGGTAAAATGCTGTGATGGCAGCTGCTAATGAGCTGACTCGCCTCCATCAGGGCAGACCTAAATTTATTTCTGCTGTCCCCTTAGGGAACTGTCAACCAGGAATATGAGTGAGAGGAGAAGAAATGATTGCCCCTTCCCAGGAGCATGGCACGCTCTCTAACACACTTGCTAATTTGATAGTTACAATAAAAGATGGATAGTGAAGGGGGAAAATCCATGTACCTTTGCTGGTACTGCAATGTCAGCTAAGTGTTTGCTTCCTAGCTTTTCCAGGGGCAGCTTCTCTCTGCCACACTCTCTGCATGTGCCTACAACTCTTCGCTTTTTCAGCTGTGCTTATTCCTAATTGCAGACTTCATGTAGTGTACGCTTTCCAGATGCCTGTGTTCTTTTGCTCCTCATCTGCCATTGACAATGAAGAATGTTAACAGAAGCTACTCGAAAGATAAAAACATATGTTTGAAATCACTGGGTAAAGAAAAATTCTGTTCCGGTAGTAGTCATTAATGAGTTACCACCGTGAGAGTATTCATGGTAGGTGTCTTCTGTTCATGGAGTCACACGCCAGGGTCATTACCTGTGAAGCAGAGCCACAGTAACTTAGGCTAGGAAGACCTGATTCGGAGGGACAATTAGATCAATTCCCCTGAGATTGGAGCAAATTGGGGAGTGATAGTATGCTTCCGGTTTCATTGTTCGGATTGTTATATTTCACTTAGAGGTAAGAGTGCTGACTAAATTTACAGACGACTGATATCATTTGAATCACACCCTCATTTATGCAAGGACTGCTACGACTCATCTGACTGGACTTATTGTGTCTTAGAGAACAATATGTAATCTAATTACCTAAGACTTACACTATTCAATTAGGAGAAAATGATGGTGAGCTTTAGATCACCTAGGCTTCCAGAAGCAATTCACTTCTTAAGGAGACCTTGAAAGAGGCAGCAAAGTACATGATGTGATATAACATCATATAGGGTGGGTGGGAGATAATGTGGGGGGTATGTCTGTGTCTGAGTGAATTTTCACTCAGCTTTCAGAATTTTCAGAAAGCTGCTATAGTAAAATTAGAATAAGAAAAGTACATTTATTGTTAATAGAACTAAAAGTAATCCTTATGACAGTATAGCTAGACATGATAGCTAATGGAAACAGAAGCAGACATGGGAATGTACCTGAAAGACAGATTGAAAGGTGAATGGAGTGAGAATCTATAAAAAATAACAAAAATGATTTTATGGATGGAAAAGAAAAAAACCAGGTGTGAAGAGAGAGAAAAATGTTCCGAGAAGTGCCATTCTTTCTTTTCTCCCCCTCCAAACTTTGTTCCAAATGCCAATGTAACACTGAGACTAGAAATTACAGGTTCTTCTTAAAAGTGAAGTTCAATGAGGCACACAACGAGGACATTACAAAGATGGCAGAATCACTGGTGGCTTCTAAAAGAATTTAAGCTAATGCCCTGAAGTGAGGTTCTTTCTATTATTAGGGTTCTCCAGAGAAATCCCATCATCTGCCATCTGCAAGCTACAGACGCAGGAAAGCCAGTGGTGTAGTTTAGGTCCAAATTCAAAGGCCTGAGGATGAGGGAGGGCAAGTGGTGTAAATCCTAGCCCAAGGGCAGGAGAAAGCCAATGTCCCAGTTCATGCAGGTAAACAGGAAGCAAAAAAGGTGAATTTCTCTTCTTTTCAGGCTCTCAAAGGATTGGATGATGCCCACCCACATTGAGGAGGGCAATCTACTTTGCTGAGTCCAATTCAAATGTTAATGTCATCTGAAAATGCTTTCACAGATGCACCTGGATATAATGTTTGATCTGGGCACTTTGTGGTGTAGTCAACTGGACAGAAAAAATTAACCATCACCCTGAAGAAGACCATGTAAAACTCCTTGCTCTGTATTTTAAGTGGATATGATTAAGGATACACATAAATGAAATTCGGAGAAATGCAGAATGCTGACCTCCTAGAGAACTAATATACAGATATTTGTCATGCATTACTCAACAGACAGTAATCAACATATACTTCCTTTACTCTTCTTTGTCCAGCATTCTTTTCTCAATTTCTTTGTCAAAGATGCTTATTTTTCTAGACAGAAAATTATTTCTGACCCCTTTGAGGCCCCTTTTCCCTCCTCCTTTTCTGAATCTTTTCCTTCAACATAGTTATACTCCCATCCAACAGCATATAATTTTAGATGAAATCAATCACATGCCTATTGATCCAACTTCTCAAAAGGCAAGTAAGTAAACAAACAAATAAATAATGTGTTTCTAATATGTGTTCTAGAAGAATCAGAAGTGATGCTCCTCAGTCAAGTCTCTCTGGAGAAGACCACTCAAGAATCTTTTTTTCCTGATTGTTCTGCCAAGAGGAGAAGAGTGTGGTCAAATACATGCCCATATGTGTATCTTGGTGCCATGGGAAATTTTAACAGCCATACTAATTATTGACTAGATGTTTGCCATTGAGTAAATTTAGAATCAGATAATTCTTCCATAAAAATATCTGCCTCGTGTATCTGTTATTCTCAGGAATGTTAGGACAGTTGAATTGGTTAATTATACCATATTCTAAGAAAGACATGTCCAAATAATTGGTTTAAACAGTAAACTACCCCTGCTGATATGTATATATATATGTTTGTTTCTACACTGAAACTTAAGTAAAGAAAAGCATGTCGATGATAATCTTTGATCCATTGTTAATAGCTGGAGAAATAAGGGCCAAAGGAAAGCTTGATAAATCAATAAGGAAAGAAAATCAAGAGTAATAAGGCATTAAGAATAATAAAACACAGTAAATAGTGTTATCTAT
Organism: Rhinolophus sinicus; assembly: GCF_036562045.2. NCBI lineage: Eukaryota > Metazoa > Chordata > Mammalia > Chiroptera > Rhinolophidae > Rhinolophus > Rhinolophus sinicus. The sequence goes on from NC_133751.1 coordinate 21,006,157, forward strand.
AGAAATGACCCTTTTGTTCTATTTCATTTTCCCTCAAAAATGCCTGTGTTCCAAGATAGTTAAGTTTCCAAGAACTGAGGGTCACTCTGAATTTTTGATATTTTCTCTTCTTTCTGAGCAGTGAAGGAATATAAATCACTGTCCTGTAGCAAAAATATCCCTAATGATTAAAAAAAAAAAAAAAAATTGGTGAAAATTGTGAAAGCTTTATCTGCAGCCTTTCTAGCTGATTGGCATGGTCACGGTTGTGATGGATCACTTCCCTCCCCTCTGGAGTTTACTCAGATTCCCAATGGCCTAGTTCCTTTCTCTCTATCCTCCAGCTCAGGATGTTCATATCTTACTCCCTCACAACTTCAATTACCTCAACATTTTCTAAATGACGTCCCTGAGGTCTAAATCCGACTTACAGATTCATTTGTGTTCTCGGTGATTCAGCAAAGAACAATTTTACAAATTGAGAGACTTCATATAACAGCCCAGTTTCCAGCTACTTTTGGAAATAATTCAAAATGTATAGCAATACTAAATCTGCTGGAGATGAGAGCCAGCTACCTCTCTAGATCAAAACTGTACTTTCTAATTCAACAATATCCCCATCACTACCTGTTGTCCAATACCTGCCCCACTTCTGCAGTTCGAATCACCTGACTGACTTCTTAAAGCATTTCAATTTGGCGCTCTTGAACTTATTGATTCTTTTCTCTCAAGCTTGTAGATAAATAAAATTTTTACTTTTTAAATATTTTGTTTGTCTGGACTATAGCATATATTGTTTTAATACCTAAAATTTGCCTTAGTTCTTTAAAAGTCTAAGTTAAGCTTGATATGTAGTTGAGAAAGCACCCAAAAATGTTACTGGGTAAGCAACCATATTATATTAGCAAATGATAGAATTTTATTTGAATTGGTCCTTTGAGCTAACCTATATCCAAATATAAAATAGCTGAGATGAAAACATAAGGATTAAAGGAAAAGTAGTAAAATTGGGGCTGGGGAAAATCAATGAGCCAACCACTAAAAACTGAAAGAAAAAAAAAAAAAATGCCATAGTTCTGAGTTACAAGGGACTTGTTTTTTAAAAAAAAGAAAAGTTTTACATTTCTCAGAGAATGACGAAATAAAAGCATTGCTCTAAATTGCTTTATATATATATATATATATATATATATATATATATATATATATTTAAATGCTAGTGAGAAAAGATCAAATGTTTCCATAACTGCTCCTGATTCTATAATGTTTAGTCCTTGCATACCAAAATATTTGTAGGAAGTCAAAAGAGCATAAGAAAATTAGTGCACTGTGGGAGACAGCTCTCTGCTGCTCATGTCCCTGGCCCTCTGCTTTCTCACTGTCCTCACCTGGTTGCATGAGAAAGGAAGCAAACTCTCTCATGTCTCATAAGAGCACAGTTTTTTAAGACCTAAATTTGAAGTATAACACCAGCACTAATCCTATGATGAGGGCTCCACCTTCACAACATAATTACCTCCCGAAGGGGCCATCTCCAAATATCATCACAATTGTATTTGGTATTAGGATTCCAATAGATTAATTTTGGGGAGACATAAATGTGTGGTCTAAAACACTGGGTAAAAGGGTATTCACATTTTACATTTTGATAGTTACTGCAAAATTACCTTCTTAACGTATTAGGTTGATTTCTATATCCATCAACAATAGAATAAGGAATACATATCTACTTATATTTTATTTACCAATAAGTTATAGACTCAGTTTTCATTTCTTAGGGGAGTTACACTGACCACCTTTACCAAGTCTGATACTTCCCATTAGTTATGTCTTTGGAACACATCATTCTCGTCCTTCTCAGGATTAACATGGTTGCAATTACACATTCATATCTGAGACCATTTGATTATGTCTCCTCAGCTAGCTCCTAAGCTTCACAAACATGGAGGGATATGTTTCCTTGTTTGTTTTCCCTTCACTGTTGAATCCCCAAGACCTAATAGAGTACCTGGCACACAGTAGATATTCAACAAATATTTGCTTAATGACTTATTTTTTAGTGAATAAATATATTGCTAGTACCTTAGTTATTTCTAATGTTGCAGAGCTTCAACTTTAGTCATCAGTTTGGATGTTCTCTAATTTTTCTGTATTCTACTTTGGAATTTTTTTTCTAGGTTCATAATTTATTATAAGAATTGAGTATCGCATGATGAGTTGACATCAACGTCCCCAGGCATGGGAAATTAACAGATGAGGTACAGTTTGGAATTATTTTATGTTGCTTTCACAGCTAGAGATTTTTAAAACCTTAACTTGAAGTCTAACACCACTAAAGCAATGACTCCATATATGGCCAGCACACAATTCATTCTACCGTTGGGAGTATCCGTTGAGATATTGTTTTATATGAGTCAAATGGAGTTGGGCATCAGTTTCTGGACTTGCCATAATTTCAGTCTTACAAAAGGCACAAATTCTGCCTAGAATCTTTATATAATAAGACAGTCAAGTTGGTTGCTTCAAATCATTTTAGAAATTACATACAATATAAGATAAGCAAATAACAAGTCAATAAAATGTTAATGCATTTGGTGAACTCCAACATGCACAGAGTGGAGAGGGAGTTATCTGTCTTATTGTAGATACCATGCCATCAATGAAGTTTGATATTAATAACATTTTAGAAACTAGCTCCCTGATGATTTATATTGGACCTAGAGTTTAAAAAAAAAAAAATCTAAGGCTATTTTTTTTTACCCATTCTTTGATGCACATGGTTACACAGAGTTTCCTATTTATCACTATTAAATGTTGCCTTCCTAGATTCACCTTATAGATCTAATATGTCAAATATTTTTGGAGCCTGATGATGAATCCAAAATCTAAGTTCAGAGAGCCATGGTCTCCTGACAAGAAGCCCATTCTGCGTTAATTTTGGGGCTTTTCCTGTCAATATGAGCAGGAGATCTAAATTAAGTCGTAGATATGGCCATGTGTACAAATACGGCTATTGTACTATTTACGTATTTTTATCTATAACACTTATTGAGTAACACCCATCCATTGTGTAATATCCATCGTAACCAACCCCTTTTCATCTCCTCCCCTATTGATTGAGTAAAGAAAATGTGTCTTAATCATACTTGTATGCCTGGCAGTATTTATTTTGACAGTAACTTATACGTTGTTTACAAAAAAAAATATTCATTCAACCACTTAAAATCTATATCTTGAGTTTTTACTCTGACTTATAAACTATGCTACATGCTTGATATATAAATGTGAATAAGATGCAGAATTGGAGAGCAGAAATTCACAATTCTAGTGAATTCACATGAAGCATTATGAAACAATTCAAAAGTACACTTATAACAGCAAGCAAAGAATAAGTGTCAAATGTTAAACTGAGTTGAAATAATCCTGTCTGCCCACCTCCTTAATTATTTTTAGTCCTGAATTCCCAGAATTGCAAATGGTGGTATGAGGTCTAGAGGCAACCAATCAACCTCTTCCCCACCCTGTACCTGCCTTTCATAGATCTCTCCTCATCCAAAAAGGGCTTTCCGATGTATTACATTAATCATAATATATTAATTATATTATATTAATAATTAGTATTGGGGGAGACAATTGATGTCCTGCATAGCTTTCATTGTAATCTTATTTCACCTAAAATGAGGTCTCCTTTTCTAGACCTTGGAAATGTGTAGGACTTTCCAAAGTATCCACACTAAAGTTTTAATAAACTTTCCACCACCCCCTTTTTTATAGTACAATCTTACTGATTTTTCTAACTCAATTTTGTCACAAAGTACAATCAAATTATTGGAAAGAAATATATACTATGAGCCCTTCTTACCTAAGACTTTGAAAGAGGAAAAAAATACAGTATATTGATATAGTCATCAATATTTGCCACATGTTTATTACTGTGCCACATGTAACACAAAAATAAGAGTTCTTGCCCATGGAGAGTAATTAAAGTATAAAGGTATAAAGGTATCTATATATTTGTTTATATAACTAGCATTGGTTGAGAACCTACTATATATTAAGCATTAAGTCAATGCCAAAACTCTGAGTTTCAGAGAAACAATAATATATGGTCTTTGTCCTCAATGATCTCTGAGTTTCATGGAGGAAATAGATCCAGAAGTACAATTACAACATTATGTTTTACAGGCAGAGGCTGAAATATGCACAGGTTTTTATAAACAGAGAAAACGCACACAGCCTGTTTGCAGCACCAAGTAAATGTGGAGATCTCTAGTGTCAGGAAAGTCATCTCGAGGTGACCTTTGAACTGAGTTTCATAAACTGGAATCTTTAGTCCTGCTAATAGTTATTGAAAGGTCAGTCCACACAGAGGGGGCAATGTGACCAACTTCAAAGAAGGGGGAAAAGCCTCAATTCAGGGAGACCAGTTTAGGAAGGAATGGCAAGACTTCTAAGAAAGTAGATGTTACCTGAACTAGGACAAGAGAGAGAGGTATGAAAAGGAAAAAAGAGATTCAAAATGTTTCTAGGTGTTTTGGTTACGGATGAGAGTCACAGAACATGAAGTTGAAGGATAATTCCCACATTTCAGGTTGATTGACTGAGGGGGTGGTAATCCCCAAGCAGAACTTCCAATCCAGTATGGTAATCAGTTAGAATTTAGCAGATCGTATGGTAGTTATGTGGACTCCGAGGATGGTTAGTTATGTGGACTCTGAGAAGAAAGATTAATTTGATGTGAACTCTGAGAAGAAATTCTTCTGCTGAGCTGGACTTCCTGTGGTCAACCAAGGGCCCAAATTTTATAAATATAAAAGCCTAGTGGCTATTTGCTGACAGTGTCATCATGGACTCTGTATACTGGGAAGAACTTCAGACTGAACTGGTGACTTCCTGCACTATTACCCACTTGCTTCAGCCATGTGTATCAACCACTGCAGGGAAGCCCGAGTTTTGTTTTTGACCAGTGGAGTAAGAACTGATTCGTCCAATCATGACTGCATAATTTGGAAACCCCACTTACAGAAAACAGACCTAATTGGGAACCTGGGTGGGAACTTTCACTCTAAAAGTGGCCTCGCATTCTAACCGGTGTCAGGTGAGATTTTGTTCAGCCATAATTGAGTATAAAGTGGTTCTTTCTTAAAGAAGTTACAGTGCTAACTCCCCCCCAAACTCCATTATAACAGTCCACAAGTGGAACCTTAAAAAAAACACAAAAAACAGAACTCCAGTATATCTAGACCCGGGTAAAAATTAATACATTATGATAAGATTATGTGGGGAATTTTTTTTTACCTGATGGTGAAGCAGTAGCAAATATACTTTAAATCTTGTGAGCACCCAAGACAAATTGCATAATGTAATACAGCTATTATAACCCCAAATAAAATATGTTCACGACCAAGCTCTTTATCTCCTCCTTCACTGTCCTACCCATTCAATGTCATCATACTTATTCCCATCACTGCCCAAGATGAAAACCTTGGCTCTATCTTGAATTGCTGTTCTGCTAAATTTTGGGAGAAAATGTTTTTCTGAAGAAAGATAGAGTCAGGACTAGGAAAAGCCAAACAGGGCTTGATGAAGATAGGTACAGGAGTTTAGGCAGACAGACTATCCACGTCGACATATCTTACACCAAGCTGGAGGAGGCAATTTAGCACTAAAGTAAGCCGTATTTGATCAACAACAATTTAGGTACAGGAGGTCAGAGCATAGTAGTCAATCAGCTGGACAGGCAGTTTGGGGATCAAAAGTACACAGGTAAGGAGTTCCCAGAAATGTTGCTGGATGAGTGATAGGCTGAGCAGGTAGTCAGGAATCAGAAAATTTAAAGGAAGCAAGGATCAGAGCCAGGTCAGAGGGTCTGCATCCAGATAAGCACAAGAAGGAGAAAATTTGACAGGCAGGAAATCTCACCAGCAGTTCGTCACCCAGCCGTGATCAAATACAACCAGTACCTTTGCTGTTTTGTTCTTTGTGAATTACAGAATATTTCTGACTTTCAATGTCTGGCTTTTAAAGATGGAAACATCTTTTTAAAAATAGAAGTTCATAAGGCTAAAATGACAAAAGCCAGCAGGTTTAGATTATTGGTCAACAACTCTAGAACTGTGGTTATTTTCAGGATAAAAAAGGCTCCGTTTGCTTTTCACTTGTTATTTGATTTAAACAAGCACACTCACAGGACAGTCAATGCAAACTGTAATTCACACAATAGAGTCAGGATTTTTATCCAGCCCAGAGTATCAGGAAAATTGTGGAAAAAACTTATCTTCTGTGTCCCTGTTTCTTTGTGGTTTTTTTTTGTGTGTGTGTTTTTTTTTGGGGGGGGGATGTTTGTTTTGTTTATTTGTTTGTTTGTTTTCGCTTTTAAGTGTCATCTCCAACATCACAAAAATGACTGACGTGATCCTGCTTGGTTTCTATTGACTGACTTGTCCCACATACAATTTCAAAATAGATTTGAGATAGCTTAAGAATATCCCCATCTAAACTCATAGTCTAACATATCCCTTCAGCTTATCAAAAGTTGTATTATCACAGCTTTCCAAAGCTATTACTTTAGCTTTGTCCTCGGTCTACTTTTTATATCTCCTCTGACATTCATTTTATCTTTTAATTATTCTCTTTATTTTGGATCTTTCACTTCTCTTTCTTCTTTTTGTTTTCCTCTTTGGCAGCAAGCATCTGAAATATTATAATACAATATTTCCTAAATACCGTAACATATTCTTTCCTGAATATCATAACTCAATATTTCCTAAGTGATATATTTTCTATTATAACACAATATTTAAACCTAATAGTTAACACTTTGGTCCTAATTTCAACCATTTGATTTCATTTTATGGCCTGTATTCTCAAATACTGATTTCCTCAAGCTTTTATTTTCCCTCCTCTCCTTTCTAAACCCATCATCTTTCTTCTTTCACCACCATTTTGATGAAATCACACTTCCCAGTATACCATTGACCCATTTTTAGTTACTTAACTCCATCATATTTTCCCCATCCCTCTTGACTAATTTTCAGAGTTTTACTTCAGGGAACCCCTCCTTCTCTGGCTCTGGTTCATTGATCTCACCTCTCCTATGAATATTTAAGATAATAATTTTGACTATTTCAGTGGTGATTTTTCCTTCTCTAACTATTCAATGCAGATTAACCCACATTGTTAACTTTTAATCCCCTATATCCTCTTTTCCCTTTCATTCTGAAATGTATCCCTCATTCTGGTTCAGTTAGCATGTCTACATAGAGCTATTCATCTATACTGACAATCTAACTCCTTTATGCAGCTCTTCCCGGCATCTGTGAGGACAATTATTATATTTAATCAATGAAAGACATTTTGACATATCTAAAACTGAACAGATTTTTCTGTTTTTTCTCTTTGGTAAAAATGGACTTTCTCTTTCTTTTGTTTCAAGTCCTCTGGGTTCAAACTCTTGACAACTTCTCATCTTCTTTCCCTTCTGAGACCTCCACATTTAATCAAACAAAATCTATGCTCTTTCCTCTATTTCTAGATGACTTGTATGTTAGTCCTTTCTTTTCCATGTCCGTCACCATTGCCCTAATGAAGGCTCCCACCATCTCAAGTTTGTTCTGGGAAACAGATTCCTCAAAGGTCCTCTCTCACTAAAGTTTCTCCTCATAAGAATCCATCTTGCAACAGATTAATCTTTCTAAATACTGCTTTGATCATTGACACGCATCTGATTTAAATACTTTGAATCAAATCAAAGCATCTCAACATGGAGTTCAAATGACGCACAATGTATCCCTAATATATCTTTCTAGATTTATTCAACTACTCCTCCCTAATCCTCCTCACCAAAACAGACAGACATTTGTATTAAATGACATCTGTATATGTCTGGATCATCCAGATCTGAGTCTTTTTCCATGCTGTAGCATCTCGCCGCCAATACGAATTTTTTTCTCAAATTTCAAGGCCAAGTTCAAATTTCTCAAATTTTAGGACAGTCCATAGAGTACTTTAGGTTATTCCAACCCACAATGATCTCCTATGTTCTGTATATGCAACAGTATACAAAATTTTCACATAAAACTATGCAATGCATGCTATTTTGACATATACCTCATATCTCCTCAATCATTTCAATTACTTCAGAGAATGTGTCCTATATTTCTACATTTGCCATTTGTTTTCTAGTTTATAGTAAGCACAGCATTTCTCATTGCTGTTTTATTAAAGATCATAATATTTATTAATAAAACATAATACTTAAATTGTATTTTCTGTCTTCAAAATTTGTATGTTACATGTGAGTATATAATCCATTATCTTGTATATTTTTCAATTTTATGAAAAAAAAATTTCTTTATCCCCATTTGTACTTGTGTGCACATACATACATACGTAATCACTCTCTAACTCCTCTGTGATTTAGACAAGCAATGACATTGTGCACCTCAATTTCTTCCTTTTAAATTGGCTATTATACTACCTGCCTTTACCTTCTCACTCTGGGATATAAACATGACGATATACTATGCTATTAATATATACTGGGTATGTATAAGTACATCATAGCACTTTAGAGGGAAGCTAATCTATACAGCTAAGTTATTATCATTATCTTACATTATGAGTAGAAATCTTTACAGTGAATATATAACAGGACTTAGCTAACAAAAGTTATTGTGGAGTGACATAAATAGCTTCTTCTTTATGTGTTTATTTTCCTAAATGTACATCTCAAAGACTAGTAAAATTAGTTTGATAGAAGTGCCAATTTAAGAGCTCAGGGTTTTCAAATTGTCTGATAAATAATATTAACTGTAACAAATTTATTTTTCTCTTTTAGAGCATTTCATATTACCATTCAAATTTGCCAAGTTGAACCCTTAGTTTTAAATCTTCAGTATTTAATATTTGGCTACAAGTTGCTTTGATATAGAGCAGTAGTGCTCTCTAGTGGTTACTGTTTCTTCAGACGCTGCATACGTTTTTACTTCCTTAAATAGTTTCAAGTACACTTTGACTCTAATTTATCATAAATGTTTTCTAGTAAAGTTTGTCACAAATTATAATTAGATAGTTTTTTCCAAATTGTATATCTTTAGGAAAATATATCAAAACATATGCAACTATTAATTTAATTATTTTCAAGAACTTAAACTTTTTTTAAATTTAGAAATCAAATTTCTACATTTCTGACAACTTTCCACCTGAACCAGTTACATGTTCTTACCAAATATGACTGGAAATTCAACATACATAGAAAACTTTGAGGTAGTTTATAAATTTTTTGTCATTTATGCTATGAAAATTTTTAATATAAAATGGTTAAGGAGTCCATGACAAAAAGCAACGGTCTGATAAGTCAAATATTTACCCCCTATTACTAAGATGCCTAGAATACATAAATATGTTTAAATAATAATTATCTTGCAGTGGTTTGTTTATATACAGAGGAAAATTAACAAATGTCTATTCACAGTTTTATTCAGTTAAATAAATTTTTATCAAATATGTATTAATGCTGGGTGGTGAAGCTATGCTAATAAATCTGGGACAGTCACAAAAAGCATTTCTCCAGCACCAGTTTTATTAAAATAATATCCCATAATTATTTCATTACATTCTTGAATATCAATAATCTTTCCACTTAACAAATAAGAGAACTAAAGGTTGGAAAGTTTAAAATGTGTTCAAGTGCATTTTGAATGCCAAGAGCAGAAGCCTGCTAAGCATTTAGCATTTAAATCTTAGACTACCTGTCAACTAGTGTGATTTAAAATGCATAATGTTTATAAACACAAGTACACATATACATTAATCAAAAATATAAGAAACAATTCCATAAGAAGTAAGATTTTTGAATCTTCTAGGTCTTGCCTATAATTTTGAGAATGTATTATACAAACTTACGTTGTTTTCATTAACTCTTCAATTATAAAAAGAAATACTTTATTCTGGAACTATCGTGTTAATGCATTCAAACTGCAGGATTGGTTACAAGTGATTTCCTTTCAATACTTTTCAAGTTTCAGTTGTGTTGGGTACCTTCTATTTGTCTCTTCAGAGCAACTGTCTGCCCTTCTCAGCTTTGCCTTGTGTGCCAGAAGGCTGACATGTATGTATTGCTGCCGTGGGCTTTCTTGCCTTCTTATGGCTTCTGGGAAATGAACAAAGGGAAGGGAGAATTCACTTCTCAGACTCCCTTCCTCTCCACCAGCACTCACAGCTCCGGGCAGTTATCCACACACAGCCTTCTTTGTCTCTGGAGTCCTACTTCCTCTTCTCTTCTCTCAGGCCTAGCCTTGCTAAGAGCACTGTTATGGATTGCATTGTGTCCCACCCACCTCCCCAAATTCATAGGCCGACATCCTAACCTCAGTACCTGACTGTATTTTGAGGTAGGGCCTTTAAAGAGGTGACTAAATAAAATGGGGCCGTTAGAGTTGGCCCTAATCCCGTCTGATTGGTGGCATTCTAAGAAGATATTAGGACAAATGACAGAGATACGAGGGATATGCACACATAGGAAAGTCCTTGTGAGGACACAGTAAGAAAGTGGCCATCTGCAAGCCAAGGAGAGAGGCCTCAGGAGAAACCAACCCTGGCAGCACCTTGATCTTGGACTTCTAGAATGGGGAGAAAATTAATTTCTGTTGTTTAAGACACCCAGTTTGTGGTATTTTATTATGGTAGCCCTAGCAAACGAATACAAGCACCCTCATCAAACCACCACCTGTAGCTTCCCTGCACCCTGGTCACACCTATATCAATAAAGTCATGCATACTTAATGACAGGGACACTTTCTGAGCAATGCATCTTTAGGTGATTTTGTCATTGTGCAATCACCACAGAGTGCATTTACATGAACCTAGATGGTATACCTGCTACACACCTAGGCTATAAGGTCTAGCCTATTGCTTCTAGGCTACAAATCTGTACAGCGTGTTACTGTACTGAATAGTGTAGGCAGCTGTCACACAGTGGCATTTGTGTACCTAAGCATATCTAAACACAACAAGCACAGTCAAAATAAGATACAAAACATTTTTTTAAATGGTACACCTGTATAGGGCACTTACCATGAATGGAGCTTGCAGGACTAGAAATTGCTCCAGGTAAGTCAGTGAGTGAGTAAGTGAATGGTGAGTGAGTGTAAAGGCCTAGGACATCACTATACTCTACTGTAGGCTTTATAACACTGGACACCAGCTTAGCACAAATAAGTGAGTAATGAGTTGGGCTATACGGGAACACTGGCTACAATGTCACTAGGCGACAGGAAGTTGTCAGGTCCATTACAGGCTTATGGGACCATCGTTGACTGAAACTTTATGTGGGGCATGACTGTAGTCACTTTGTTACATTGTCTCAAATACCCAGTTAGAGTACGCCAGGTCGTTTCTAATTGATTTATCCCTCTATGCATTAGCCCTGCTTTTTAAAACAGTTTAATGGCAATGACAATATATTACTTTCCCAGGGCAGTTCTGGTAACCAAAAATCTGAAATCAGATGTCATCAGGGCTTTACTCTTTCTGGGGGCTCTAGGGATGAATCCTTCCTTGCCTCTAGCTTCTCACAGCTCCTGACATCCCTTGGGGTGCAGCACTCCCATCTATGCCTCCATTTTCACATGACTTCTCCTCTGTGTCCTCCCTTCCCTTCTCAACACACTGGTTATGGGATTGAGGGCCCACCCTAATAGATCTAGGATATTCTCATCTCAAAATTCTTACCTTAATTATATCTACGAAGGTCTTTTTTTTTTTCCTAAAGAAGATCACATTTATAGGTTCCAGATAGAAATATGTTTTAGAGGACCACCATTCAACTTACTACAGATAGAAAAATAAATCTCAAGGGAATTTAATACTTTCTTGCCTGATGACATCTGCTCAGACTAGATGCCTTCACCTCTCTTGAGAAGAATAATACAGGAAAATGAGCATTAGTAGAAAGCATAGAATTCATATAATATAGAAGTATATGACTGGCCTTTATTAACCCAAAATAAGGTACATGAGCAATCAGAGGATATAAAAATGTTAACTAAAAGAATTTTAATAGAGTACATATTATTTAACAAATTTAACAAGTAAAGAAGAAACCATAGTTATTTAAACAGAGCATCTGTAGACTCAATCACGGAGTGTTTTTATACCTACTATGTCCAAGAAAAAAAAGAGTAATGTCTCTTAAGAATAATATTATGAATCATAAAATAACAAGAATGAAATTTAAAACATTATTTAATGTAATTATTTATTTTACCCATGAGAAAATCAAATCTCTATTCATAAAGCTTTTTAATTTAGGCATGGGGTTCTTACTCAAATTCCACACCACACATTAACTCTTTCATATTAACAATCTTGCTTTTTTTTTTTGGCGGTTGAAAAAAGAGAACACTCGCAACTATGCCCTTTTTATAGAAAGGTGACAATGTCTAAAGGGAGAGATATAAACACAGAGATCAAAAATTAATCTCTTAAAACTGTTGATGGTCAATTATTGCCAAGAAATATATGTCTAGGCAGTTTTAATGTTATTTATTTATTTATTTATTTATTTTCAAAGAAATCATTTCTCCACGAGGACCTGTGTTCTATCAGATTTTAAAATACCATGTTTTAAAGACAGATTGTTTAAAACTTGATGATAGCACTTAATGAGCTCATTGTGTACCGATTAAAAGTTTGTAGGACAAAATTCTTGCCCTGCAAAGTCCATGACAGATACGTAATAACTGTATAGCATTCTTATTTTATTTTTATTTTCTCTTTCTCTATATGTTATGCCCAACTTACTCCCTTTTTTCCCAAATAAGGAATAAAGAGAATGTTGTTCTCTAACTTCTGAGATGTTTTCTTTACCTGAGATTTGATGATGCTTTAACATTTCAATCCCACATAATGTTTTACATTACAAATATTTTGAAAAGAATAGACTTGATGGTAAGTGAGGAATGTATTCATATCAATATTGTTTAAGGACTACTTGGCTATGCATAACTGCAATGTAAGCCTGTCAAATAAAACCGTCCTTTATCTGTTTTAAGACTTCTTTTAAAGGCAGTAAATTTAGGAGTGATCCTTACATGAAAGTAACAGATTAAAGAAGCTTTTATTTTTATTTTATTTATATTCATTCCCTGAACTTTTCTTTCCTCCCCAGGAGAATGAGAAGCCAGCACTAAGCCAGGTTGATGTCTGATGCCTCAAGAAATGACCAGGCAGAAGGAAAAACAGTAAAAAGAAATCAAAGCATTTCCTTTTGGGAAGCAGTCAATATTTCGTTTATATTTGATTCATGCACAGATGTAGGCATTTCTGTTACATTCATACTCATCAAAATGCCTTCTGAAAATTGACACATATATTGAATACTCCTTGCATATTTCTGCAGGAAACTGAAATGCACATCAGGCATGTGGTACAGTGATGTTTCATGGTTAGTGTGGCTTGTGGCTCAGTAGGAAGACACCTTATGGTGGTAAGGTCATTAAATTCTTCGCAACTGGACATGTGAGTTAACTTTATGCCTGATTCTTTATTTCCAAAGAAATATGTCTGCTTAAGGGATTATCACAAAGATTTGAAAATATACCTATGTAATAACAGTGATAGATGCCATCTTCAGTATCAATACCAGAATACATGGACAGTCATGGAAGTCATTGATTATTTGATAACTCGACGATGAGAAAGCCATAAATCAAACAGTACGCTTTCCTTTTTTAAATTTTTTTTAAAGCAAACTTTGCAATGGGAAGAGTATAGAGCATGTTTGTTTCTAGAGGTATGAAAATAAGATGTGCTCACTTTTTAAAGATGTCACATAAAAGCTAAGCATATGTGGCTTCTCCTCATTGTATTGGGAGGCCAATGCAATTTCCAGGTAGGAAAATTGCAGGTTTAAATATTCGTGAAACTCATGTTACGAGCGTAGTTTACAAAAGATGTAAGAAAATAGATATTATGTGGGTCAGTGATTTCTACATTGGTCCACCATACCCTGCAAAGACTCTGCAGTAGGCCTCCTGCTTTTCCTCCCATGAATGCCTGCTACTGGTTGTTGATATTTCATTGTCCTCCAACTCTCTAATCAAAATTAACAATTCCCTCCCTTTTGCTCCCACTTTCTTTATGTCACTAGCAAATAATATATTCCTTGAAATAATTTGTTTGTATACTTCTAAGTGTTAATTAAACACATCTTTGTATCTGCCCAGCCACCCCCACTCAGCAAGATGCCTAACACGCAACATGCTTTACTGAATTGCTGGGAAATCTAACCGTAATGAACCTGATAATTTGTTTGTATCCAAATGCTGCCTGTAAGCAGTTTCTGGATCTTGAGCAAGGAACTCAGTTCTCTCTAGAGCAAGCTCCTGATCAGTAAAATTAAATATTTTAACCAGAACTAAAATCCTATGGTTCCAAGCTGAGCGTGCCTAAATAAAAATATAAAGGAGTAGTCTTAAAATGTCAAACTACATACAATCTTGGTCTTTGGAAAAAGTATCCGTGACTGAGAAAAAAAACATTTTGTCTTCAAAATCCCCAGAGAAAATCTGTATCTTTCATATGGGTGCTTAAAATTAAAGGCCTAGCAATCATTGTAACTAGCAGTTACGTATGCACGAGTTAGCGCCATGCTGAAGGCTAATTGGTTTGGAAAAGCAACATTTGATCATCACTGCCAAGTGCATATTATATATAACGATTAGTAAAACAAGTCTAGTGCATGCTTTCTTCCCACTGTTTGGCTGTCGTTATTAGTGTCTGCCTACCTCCCCGCCTCCAGCTACATCGATGTCTCTAGAGCTTCTGAACCCATTTACTTTCCATTCACTACTTGTCTCACTGCCTGCAGCTGTATTAATATACCCCAGAAGAATTTGTTCCCATCAATTATGGTAGAAGTTGTAGTCACAGTGCTGTGACACATCATCACTGCTACTGCAAGCAGACCAAAAAAAAACCAAAAAAAAAACACACCATAAAATGAATAAGATAAAAACAGACTCAGCTCATGAGTCACTGTAATTAAGATGCTGAGATATGGGAAGAGGAGAAAAATAAAAGGCAAGGCGCTTCTACTTTACAAGATAAATTATTTGATACCAACATGTTTCTAGACAGAGTATAATAATGATTTCTGGAATGATACATGCATGTAGGGTTAGTTAAACTTTCAGGGAGACTGAACAATAAGAAAGAAAGGTGGACAACACTGAAGAATAGACTAATTATTTCAAGTCCTTAAGTGTGACTCCCCTGAGTTTTAGTCTTGGAAGGTTAGTTGTCCTCTTAGGAATCTCTTGTTAAATGTTTATTCCTAGGACCAGAAAGTATTTGTAAAATAAGAAATGTCATGCACTGATAAACATTATGGTGTTGCTAAGATTTGAATATAGTCCTAAAAAAACATACCTTTCTACATTTTTATTATGATAATTATTTATGACTTATATAGACTCACAGAATTTTAAAGGCAGAAGAAACTCTGGATATCATCCAACTACATCATTTCACTAATGAGGAAATAGAAATGTGTTACTTGGGGACCAAGTGTGAATTAGAGCCAGTCCTAATACTCTGTTTAGTACTGTCCCCGGCTCATCCCTGAATATTCCTGGTCTCCTTTACATTGATCTACTTTCTCTTCTTTTCTAACTTACCAGCGTCCAATATTTTACTAACTCTATTTATTGTTTATTGTTTGTTTTCTCCCTCCCATCATAATGCATCCACCAAGAGAGCAGATTCCTTTGCCTGTTTTGTTTGGGAATGTATCCAAACATAGTGGTGCTAATACACAGTAAAGATTGAATACGTATATGCTTTACAAATAATAAAGGAATGGGATAACTGACAGGGAAATTCCCTAAGGAAGTGTGGGGAGAGAATACTCTCAGGCACATAAGTGGAAAGACATTTCTACCAATAAAAATGGAAGAATGACTATAAGGGTAATTGTGGCTACAGATGGGAATCTTTATATTTTAATATTAAAAAAGGATAGATTTTTGTAACCTAATATTGTTTTATTTCAAGTGAAGTTAGTTGGAAAAGCATATCAGCTAAAGGGGAAAGTTGAAACATCACAGAATACAATCTTTGAGGAAACTGTGAAGAATCAAAGTATCCAGTGGGGAAATAGGGCAGAAAGTTCACCAGGTAGCTAATCCCTTCTAAGAAGCATTGAGAAGACTGAAAAAGATGAAGGTTGAGTGGCACCAGTTCAAAGACGTTGTCAATATTTTCCTATGTGAAACCAACCATTCAGGTATAGCTGAAGGAAAGACAGACACTCTGGAGTAACAAGAACTCAGGATTCTACTTTTCTCATGTTGTGGAGATCAAAAGATACAGGTGCTCTAATGAAAATGGATAATGCTGTCTTGACACAGAAGATCATGCTATTGTGAAAGAAAATCTACCCTGAATTAAGGAGGGAAATGATAGTTGCAAAGCTAGGAGGTTGTATTCAGAGTACAGGATGTTGAAATTTGACATCAGAAGTATAAGAGCTCTAGTTAAAGCAACATGTCCCAAGTCGGCACCATTTTAAAAGGCAAATGAGGGATGAATGGATGGCTCAGTTGGTTAGAGCACGAGCTCTGAACAACAGGGTAGCCAGTTTGATTCCCACATGGACCAGGGAGCTGTTCCCTCCACAACTAGATTGAAGATAACCAGCTGCCACTGAGCTTCCAGAGAGGCAGCCGAATGGTTCAGTTGGTCAGAGTGCAAGCTCTCAACAACAAGGTTGCTGGTTCAATTTCTTCATGGGATGGTGGGCTGCACCACCTGCAACTAAAGATTGAAAACAGCAACTGGACTTGGAGCTGAGCTGCGCCTTCCACAACTAGATTGAAGGACAATGACTTGTAGCTGATGGGACCTGGAAAATACCCTGTTCCCCAATATTCCCCAATAGAATTTTTTTAAAAAATGGCAAATGAAATTTAAGTGAAAGTTGATGATTCAGAGTCATGAGAATAAGAGTATTTGATGACATTGAAGTAATTCAATATGAATTTAAGAAAGGAGAAAAAACCAGAAGACTTATCCACACAAGACAGCTCTTGACCTGTCTGGAGGAAATGATCAATACACTATGACAGTAAATACCAGCAGATGATAACTACAGAGTTTAAGCCTCAAAGAGAAAACGTTTGTACAGGTGTTGTAAATCAATAGTTTGAAAGTAAAAGTGGGAGACTAGGAGGAGAGCATAGACCTTGACTTGGTCCCTCCTTTACAGATGGGACAGGAAAAGGATTAGCCACAATGGAAAGAGGGAAATGGTATTCTCAGGAGACAAGCGGGTCTCAATTAAGACAAGAAGCTTCGGAAAGTGCTCCATGAAAATGTGGAAGGAATAGGAGTATTTCGCTTTTATGTTGACTTTTGTTTTCCTTGTCTCTTTATAAGGAAATGTGCTTCTAGTGGGCATAATAGGAATAATGTTAGCAATGGGAGGATGAGTTGTGGGAAATGAAGAATTAAAAACTCAAATGGAGTAAATGGGCTTGGTTACTTTTCTTGCATTTTGTTTGTTTCTAGAGAATGACAAAACTAAGACATGAATATCTATCCATGAATCATGGAATAGGAAGGAGCTCAGGAGCTCAGGAGACATGTGGAAATTCAACTGCTTCTTTTTTGAATGATGATTTGCAAGCTTTTTACATGCCACAGCAAAAACTGGAAGGGCATTCATTGTTATGAAGAGCAATCTTTAGTCTTTAAAACTTGTTTAGACCCACTTTATGGCTATAGAGAACATTAATTTTAGTAAATAGCACACATTTATTTGAAAATAGTGTATATTCTGCAAATTTTGAGTATACTGTTTTATGTGTATTGATTTTTGTCAGTTTGATTAATATTTAATTCTTCTATGTCGTTATTTTCTCTCAGCTTATTCTGTTATTGAGAGATGAGTAAATATGTCCAAATTTGATACTGGATTTTTTTATTATTATTTCTTTTTGATCTCCCAACTCTCACTTCATATGTTTTGAGGCTGTGTTATTAGGTGCCTTTGAAATAAATTTGGAGGCCCAAAATGGAGCCGCTCCTACCCAGGATGCCATGTCAGCAAACCAAAATTTAGATAACTTTTGTGTCCCTATAAATACTCTACTTGACCAGAAATGCAGTATATCCAGTCAACTAATCCCCAAACACCAAGGCAGCTCAGGGCTCTATACTTATTTCCTTGTTCCTTCTCACCCCAAACTATGTCGACACTGTGCCCTGCACCAATCAGATGTTTCCTATTTCTCTCTTCCTTGTTCTTTATGTTATGCCCTATGAAAGCGTCCTTCCTTCTGCCCAGTTTGCAGTCCTCTGAAAGAAGACGTCATGAAGTGTTAGGCAAAATTTGTTTGTATCACCTGCGTTATCTGCTTTAATCATTTTTAAACGGTTTATACAAAATACAGTAGAATGGTCCTTTTTTTTAATCATATTAAACATATTCCTGTTTTGCTTGATTAATGCCTCTTTATCTCTGCCAACATTTTGCCTTGTCCTCTTTTCTTTCACATTTTTTATAAAGATATAATTGAAATATAACATTATGTTAGTTTAAGGTATCCAACATAATGATTCCATATATGTGAAATGATCATCACAGTATGTCTAGTTAACACCTATTACCACACATAGTTATATAAATATTTTTTCTTGTGATGAGAACTTTTAAGACCTACTCAACGTCTTCATTTGACAGATAAAGAAGCAATGTTTATGAAAATGCATTGTTTTACTAACTACCTGTGTAATTGTGGGCAAGTCGCTTATCCTCCTTATACTTCAATTCCCTTCTAAAATGTGGGTAAATAGAGTTTCTGTAGAACTGCAATAAGATAATCCATTTTAATGCTTTGCCTGTAACAAACTAAGACCTCATTATGTTACCTTGTAACATTTAGCACTACCGCTAGCAGTAGTTTAAAAATCTTGGTCCAACACCAGAATGAGATGGCTTCTTTGGGGACTTCTTTAAAATATTCTATTCTACATTGTACAGAAGATTTTAGCCAATATAATAAGAAAAAAAAAGTAAGATTTGAAATAAAGAGGCAATAAAGCTGTCATTATCCACAGATGAAATGATTCTGTGAATAGAAATTTTAGTAATTTAGCAAATGTACCGGATACAAGTCAACACAAAAACAAACAAACAAACAAACAAAAAAACAAAAAAACTATATTGATATTGTTTGCTAGCTACAAATACATGGAATGTGAAATTTTAAAACATACTATTTATAATAGCAATGACATACCTAAGCAAATTACAGTTTTAACAAAATATGCGTAAGAATGCTATGTTTAAAAAAAACATAAAAAAGGTATTGACCTAAACTATTAAATGTATTGGAATAAACAGTATCATAAAGGTATCAATTCTTCTAAATCAGATATGAAACCTCAATTAAAAATCTCTTATTCATGAAAAAGTAACAATCTGATTCTAAAACTCATAAATTAATAAAAAGGGCTAGAGTAGTTAAAATAATCTTGAAGAATAAAAACAAAAACAGAACCATTGTACATTTATGACAATTTACAAACCCATAGTAATTAAGAATGTAGTAATGCATGGTGATTGTGCTAGATAATGAAGGCAGAAGCAGGTCATGTGAGCAAAATACAGAACACAGAAACCGACCAATGTATATACTCACCTTATTTATGACAAGACACTTGCAGTGTTATGGAATAGGTAATTCTTCTCAATATATGATACTAAATCAATGGAAATCCATTTGGGAAAACATTATATCTTGATCCCCACATCATATTATATATAAAAATGTACCAGACAGTTTGCATATCTAAATGTAAAAAGCATATAAATGAATGAATCCATGAGTCAAATGAATAAATAGATAAAACAATAAAAACATCTTTCTGAGTGAGGAGGATAAGGTTAATGTAAGAAGCAGGTCTGTAATCTATTTTCTTCCTTTACTGGGAATACCTGAGAAAGAAAGAAATGGTCTGATAAAATTACCTTGCAATTACGCCACTAAACATATGTACTGGCAAAGGCATTGCTTAAACCTCACATGTTAAATCCAAACCAGAATATGTTCAAGTGCAAGAGATAAAAGGTATCTGAACAATTAAAAATGATAACTTTGGATCTTCTGAAAGACTAGGCGTGTCTTTTGCTACTGCTTGTATCCTCTGAATTAATAATTTGGTAATCATTAGGATTTTTTTTTAATTATATTGCATCTGATTTGACAGTTTGACCTTTATTGTAGGCAAACATTTCTTACTTCAGCAGGTAGCAAATCCGTTCTAAGAAAATATTGTGCCATGTATAGTCACACAATGCAATCGTACATAGAATGAGAATGACCAATCTATAACTACGTGCAGCAACATTACAAAGGTAACTTTTTGAGGGAAAAATAAAGGGAAAGAACACATAAATCACAAATACTACTATTCCCATCATGTAAAGTTCAAAATCAAGGTTTAGTTAACAAGATTAATTAACCTTTGGGATTAGTGTCAGAATATTTTTTATCTTTAATGGTCTGCTATTCAATATGGATGCAAGGGGAATTTCTTGGATGCTGGTGACATTCATTTCTCTTTTGGATTCTGTTTCTATGGGGTTGGTCACTTTGTGAAAATTCTTCAAGTTATATGTGACGATTTGTACATTTTTGTATGAATGTTATGCTTTATTTTTTAAAAAAATATTTAAAAATTAAGATTTAGAAAAATGAGGTGGTTGTCAATGATCACACAATTACTTTAAAGAAAAAGGCTGAAATTATTTCCAGATCTTGTTCTGTTTTAATTTATATATATATATATATATATATATATATATAAATATATATATGAATAGCAAACACATATTGCACAACCAAACACAAATTTTAAAAGAAGGTTTATACTTGCAACTTTCTAATAATTTTGATAGGTTTCCTAGCCAAAAAAAAAGAAGAAAAAAAAAGTCGTGCTATATAAATACAACTAAAAAGGAAAAAAATTACATAGAAGACATTTAAAGACTTGCCCTGGGTCTCAAAAATATCATGATATAGCAAATGTTAAAACCAAAACCCTAATGTTAGAACCAAAGGGCTGAAATACAAGCAGTTGCTAAACATCAGAGTACAATCTATTTTAGTTGAGAAATAGCCCCAGGTGCAGAGAACCTAACTGCTAACTGTTTGGAAAAGCAATAAATAACAAGGACAAGTAAAGACTACCTGTGCCTTTCCCATGCTTGAAAACCACATTTTTGTCTGAACTCTAGTGTGCTTTGATCAAAATTAAAGGGAGTAAAGAAAAATATGCAGAAAACATTCTTTGTAAGAATGGCAAAGGAAATTAAATGTTACAACTAAAATAATAACAAATTTAGTGGGGAATGTGGAAATTTTACATAATAATTCTAATGAAGTAAAACTGAGGATTTCCATGATTAAACTATATCTTGGGAATACAGAAGTAATAAACTTTGGTATTTGGGACCCAAGAGTTTAGAGATAATCAGCAAGTGTGGAAAAAAAACAGGCAAAGGGGTTTAAAAAATTCTCTTTTTCTGACTTTCAGTAAGGAAATAGGTCTATATTAGATTTAAGAACATTAGGATAAAATAAAATAGAAGTGAGAGAGAAGATAATAAAGTTGAATTTAGGAAAGAATGGCTACGTAGAAAAATATTGCATCTTAAAACGTCAAATTGGAATAAGGTGGTAAGTGTTCCTCCTTGCAAGGAAACAAATCTAATTCATGAAATTGCAGGCCAGATTTCTAAAACCTTTTCCTATTAAAATGGGTTTGAAAATCATTTATCTATTTATTTAGTGTTTGGGCTTCATGGAGAGGGTGGAGAAATGAGAAGAAAATGCATTGAGGCACAGAATTTTTAAACAATCTTCATTCTGGACTTAAAAAAAATTCCCACACAAAATATTTATCTCAGTGTTTGAAATTATATCATTTCTCCTATACACACTCCAAAATATATACTGTTCTTAGAAATGTAAACATATTGATTTAAATATATATTTTCTGCAATCTATGCCATCAAATCAATGTTCAAAGTGGGCAGCTGTTACCTAAGCTCGGTTTATCAGTTATTTATTGATTCAACTTCATTAATATAAATAAGAAAAAGTGAATAAAGTGAAATACTGACATTTCAGTTTATATACACTTAAAACAATTAGGAGTGTAAATAAACATGAAATAATTAAAATGATAAATATCATAGATAAAATTACATCAACACTGATAGAATTTCCAAGGCAAAGTAAACTAAAAAAAAAATAATTGTGTAAGACAAAAATTATTACTATTCAATTAAACTGAAGAAAAGTGTGTTTAATTTATGAAACAACTATTTTCTCAGAGGTTGCTTTCATGTTTTTCCCCCACTGCATTTGATTACATAAATTAAGATTAATTCATACAGAAGCCAAATATACCCTGTGGTTATAAAGCCTTGAAATAGACCCTTGATTAAATGATGTTTGTAATGTTTTGCCTGTCTGTTACTGCTACATAAAGTTTAGGGAAAGTTGTTTTAAGTTAAAGTGGAGAAAAGAGTAAAAAATAATTGAGACAACAAAGCAGAACCATACCAATACCAATGTATATGGGGTTGGAAGAATGGCCATGATTAAGACTTGCCTTTTTATCTCAGTAAGATATATTTATTTTCTAATTTATCTTCTTTAGTTTTTGTTTCGGACAGATTGATAATTTGCATACAAAGTTTATCAGGCAATTTCCTCCACCCCTGACATCAAGCATGTATCAGCAAAATAAAACCTTAGAGAACAAAATAGATTATTTTACAAATGACAATTATGTGCAGCATAATAAATCATATATTTATTCTTTGATTTATTAGGAAAAATATTAATTTGATTAAATGGAACACCTATATAATCTAGTGAATAATAATAATAGAACTGGTTGGGAACTTTCTATACATTATTTTATTTTAATTAATGTGATCAGTGACAGTACTTTGCAATGAGGAAGTAGTCAAGAAAACAGATCAAAGTCAGCTGACTCATGATCAAATGAGGTAGGAACTATTAGCAATACTACTTTATAAATAATGGAAACAAAGTCTCAAAAAGGTTATGTACCTTTCCGCAGATGCCACAATGATCAAATGGTAGAACCAGGATTCCAATTTTGGTAATCTGACTCCAGAATTGACTATATCAATCACTACTCCCTGCTTCCTCCCATTACAGATCTCTGGTTTTAAGTTTATTCCAAGACCATAACATTCAGACTTGATTGAGTTCTGTTAATGCTACTGATGACTCAGGATGTTAATCAGAACAAGTTATGTTTCCTTTTGTTCTTTCGTTCTATCTTCCTGATAAGTGTCAGTCATTTTAAGAATAATGACTGCACAGTAATCTGCACTGATCCTCAGTAATACAATAACAAGAGCACATGAAAATGAGGTAAGAGATAATGTTCATTATCTTGTTCATTTGCTTTGAGTTTAGTTTCATTGAAGCAGAGTCATGAATGGAAATCCCCTTTGAGTCACATAAATTTTCCAAGCTCAGTAGCTACCTATTGCCCTCTTAGATCAAAGCTCGCCATTTTTTTTCCTGACAAATAAATAAAGCTGGTCACAGAGGAGGCAAAATGAGAGCATACAGATAAACGTGCATTATTCCAGTGGCAAAACAACTCAAAGTCCATCTATGTACGGCATCCAGTCATTTCATCTTGATTTATACACAAAACTCAGAGTTGTCAGTAGAATTTCATCTTAGTTTCAATTAAGAAGATGTCATATATGCCTTCAAACTTTGTACGCATACAGTTGCTGTGACATCATCTCACATAACTGGGCCTGGTTAGGTTACAGAAAGCCTACTGAACTCTCTGGGCACTGTATTGTAAAAGAGCTGTTAGAAACCTAAAGCACCACTCAAAAGACTCAGTACAAGACTTGACAAGATTTGTCAACACCCATAGATGAACTGGACTGAGAGGTTTCCCAGAATGTGCAAATTCCAGTGCAAAAACCAGCACAGTTTTGCACAATCTGGGGTGGTTGGCCACTGTGTTATTCATGACAGGTAGTTGAAAGAATTGGAGGAATTTAATGTGAGATAATTCTAGAAAAATCTAATTGAAGCCTAGTTGGCTAGGCTACCATAACAAAGTACCACAAACTGGGGAGCTTAACCACCAGAAATTCATTTACTCTCAGGTCAGAGATTAAGTTTTCAGAAGATGTGCTTCTCTCTGAGGCCTCTCTCCTTGGCTTGCAGGTGACTGTCTCTGCCCTGTGTCTTCACAAGATTGTCTCTGTGCATGCATATATATCTTGTCTCTTACATGTTCAAATTTCCTCTTATTAGGACATTAGTTATATTGGATTAGGCACCACTCTAAAGACATTGTTTTAATTTAATCATCTCTTTGAAAATCCTACCTCCAAATATATCACATTCTGAGGTAACAGGGGTTAGAATTCCAACATATGAATTTTGGGGGACACAACTCAGCACATAACAGAAGTTTTCAGTATTTGAAATACTCTTACTTTGGATAGGTTTTAAAATGTTCTTTTTGTCATTAGGCAAAAATCTGACCAACAAACAAAACTACCATATATGTATTTGTGACTCAAAACTATCCCACTGAATATGCTACCAAGTGGATAGTAAACAAATTTTAATCAACAGCTGCTTGACAACATTTCACAGAGATATTGTGCCTGACAGGAAATTTTGGCTTGATTACCAACATTGCCATTTCCTAGGAGTTGGTGAATTCTGAATAGACCCCACCTGACATTAAAAATCAGTGTATGTATGTTTATGCGTGAATGTATGTGTATCCATACCGTGTTTCCCCGAAGATAAAACCTAAACAGATAATCAGCTCTAATGCATCTTTTGGAGAAAAAAAATGATATAAGACCCAGTATCATACTATACTTATTATAGTATAGTATAGCATAGCATAGCATAGCATAGCATAGCATAGCATAGCATAGCATAGCATAGCATAGTATAGTATATAAGACCCAGTCTTATATTATAGTAAAATAAGAGCGGGTCTTATATTAATTTTTGCTCCAAAAGACGCATTAGAGCTGATTGTCCAGCTAGGTCTTATTTTCGGGGAAACACGGTATGCGTGTGTTTCAATAACACACAAACTTAAAATTTAGGGACCATTGACAAATGTGTAGAAAAAATAATAAACTTAGCCCCTTTGAAAATGGAGTCAGAGCTGCCAATCAGAGGAAACGTCTGCCTTGTATGTTTTATACCTCAAACCTTTGGGAAGTTGAAATAGGGCAAAATAACCTTTGGACTGGGCCTAAAGCAACATTGTGAACACTGTGTTCAAAAGGATAACAAGAAAGCAGATATTATGACTAAGGGACTGATTGCTACCAGATTGGAAATTAAAAACGTTTAGAATTAGCATCACTATGTTAGCTTGTCTGCACCAATAGAAATGCCTTTCTTCTATTGATGTAGTTGTTGCTCTTCCCTTTCTCATAAATACCCACTGCCTTTGTTTCCTAATCCGAACACTATTTGTCTTCTGCCTTCTACAATACATAGTTTATGTTTGTTTTTATCTAAAATAAATGCTTGTTTCCTCTCACTTTGAAAGGCCTTTTATTTTTAGGTTAACCTATGAAAGCATTATACAGAGAAAAATCAGAGCATAAGATTGAAGCTGATTAGATAGGTAATTTCATAGACAGATATAAATAGAGATAGATTAGGTGTATATATATAAATATAGCATGAGAGAGAGAGAGAGAGAGAGAGAGAGAGAGAGACTTTCAAAGAAAGGGTTATTGAAAGGGAAAGATAATAATTTATACAGTGGATAACCCTTACAAAAAACAAATAATAAAAGTTAACATTATCCGTAATTGTATGTCAAAATCATGTATTCCCTGATACTATGTAATGAGATCACTTCACTCTGGGGTATTCTTTCCAAAAACCCATAGCCCCAGTCTAATCATGAGAGAAACATCAGACAAATCCAATTTGGGAAATATTCTATACAATTCCTGGCCAGTTTTCCTCAAATCTGACAAGGAAACAAGGAAAGACAAATTCTCACAGATCAGAGGAGACTGGAGACACATGATGACTAAATGTAATGTATACCACATCCTGAAGTGGACTCTAAAACAGAAAGAGAACATTCATGGAAAAAGTGGTAAAGCCCAAGTAAAGTCTGGAGTTTAGATAAAGCAACATACCAAGGTTGATTTCTGAGTTTTAACAAATGCACCGTGATCATGTAAGATGATAATAATGGAGGAGGAAACTAGTTGAGGGGTCCACCAGAATTCTCTGTATTACCCTAGTCATTTTTCTATAAATAAAAAATTATTCCAAAATAAAAGGCTATTTTTTAAATTGTGATAGCCTAGAAGATAGAATAGAGATGAGTTAAACTTCATTCAGGGGAAGCATAGCATAGCCACAGGAGGGACTTACAGATTTAAATGGACAGTATTTACTTTTGCCACTCAAATCCTTTCACCTTTGTCCTAAAAAGATGACCACACCCCAGTTGTGGGTGGTAACCACATCTCCTCCATCCCTAAGCATGGATTGGAGTCTACATCTGTTCCCAATTTAGAATAGGCCTGTAACTTAGACCTGAGGTAAGCAGTCTAAAACGTTACCATGATAAGGGCAATTAACTCAGGAAAGACGAGTGGCCCATATGGTGTATGGTTTTCATCATACTCTTATGGAAAATAAACTAAACCTTGTAGTTTCTATAGATTTGGACTTTAATAAATGTAGTCCTAGAGCTACTAGAAACCAAATGCCATAATGAAAGCCTTCGTGGAAAATAACAGATTAAAAGAGACCAGGTACAATGCTATCACTTGTGCTTTTTGGTCAGACCCTACATGACCTGAATTACATGAACCACTTTTCTTCTGCTTTTCTGCTCATGCCAGTTTAGTTTTTATTTTGTTACTGGCAACCAAAAGCCCTAAAGGTTAAATAGTATCTATGATAAAGGACTTTATCATTTTTATGCACTTTGTAGCTATAGATTTCATGGCTTTTTTTTTGACTTCTGATTGTTGACTCAAATCACAAGAAAAATGTAAAACAGCCTAGGGTTCAGTGACAGTTCTGAGATGCATGATTAGAAATGTAACTCTAATTCATATTCAGCCTCTGGGAGTGAATCGTGATTGTCTAGGTCAGTGATTCTCAAACATAAGATCACACCAAAATTACCTGAAGAGCTTCTTCATCTTCTGCAGACTACACCGCCAACATTTCTAATTCAGCAGGAGTGGTCTGGGACATGAGAATTTGGATTTCTAACAAGTTCCCGAAGAGAAGCACTGGTCTGAGCATATATACTCACCTTTGGTCCTCATTACCTTCTGTGTCTTAATAAGGGGCTTTCCAGAAACATTTTTTTTTTTCAGTTTTAAGAAAGACATAGACTAATAGAGCCTCTCCTTTCCTAGTCTTGTTCTTGCAGTGTTGGACATGGTGACCAAAGAATGTGGTTGTTCGAGTTAGCATAAGAGAATCAAGAGAAAAAGCCAAGATAAAACTACCAAGAATTACCTATTCAATGCCCTGACCAGCCCTGGAACTGACTTCTTTCAGAGTTCTTCAAACGACAAACAAATCAATGTCATTTTTATTATCTAACCATTAGTCAGGCACTTAGCTACTTCTAGCTAAATGTTCCACTTGGAAATGCTTACAAATGATCTACTGTAGCTGATATAGAAAGCATTCTTCAGCTATAAAATATTTCAACATTTTGCTTTAGGTCCTATAAACTCACAGCACAGAGCACAGTTCCTTGAACACAATACGTGTTCAATAAATATCTGCTGATTTAGTGGTAAATGATAGCAGTAATTTGGCTTCAGTATAAAATAGTGGGATTTTTTAAGGATGAAAAAGATTTTCATGTAATTTCTTCCATTAGTTAATCAAGCAGATTGTAAAAGTCACTTGTTGCTTTTTGTTATTGTAGTTCATTTTCCCTTTTGAGAAATATCTCTCTCCCACAAAGATTTGAAATATGTTTTTCTACCACATATCTAAAAATAGGTTAATAAGGGGAAAATCTGGGGTTGCAGTTTGAAATCATAGTTATGCATGCTAAAAATATGGAGTAAACATATCTCTTCTTGTCACAAAATATTTATAAAGCCCACTTAGAAGGACATCATTTCTCAGGGTATTCTAAGGTCCTAAGTCAGCTATTTAATAGAGAAGAATAATAAGAAATACGATTCAGATAAAACAGTTTTATGGCATATAATTTATTTTTTCATATAAAATTTCTTAATGCTGTAGATGTTCCTATAATTCAGACTCGCACATATTACATCAAACACTTCTTTGCCTTCTTTGGAACCTAGTAAAACACAATTTTCATTAATACTTCCCTACTCTGCATTACTAAGCCCTTGGAAATTATCTTAGCATTTCTACATTTCTGTCAATAAAATTAAATCTTACTCTTAATAGAGGTAGATAAGGATAATCATTTTATGTGAGAAAATAAAATCTGTACAAAGTCCACAAGTGATCTTGTTAAAAAAAAAAAAAAAAAAAATGCCAAAAGTTCAAACTACTACAGCTATAAGTGGAAGTAATTGCCCCCTTGTTTGTATTAAAGGGCTTTTTCTCTAAAATTACAACAGTTGTTAATAATGACTGATAAAATTCACAGTATTCAGCCTAATAACTTACTATCATTTACTCAAAATTAAATGAAGAAAAATATTTTTTTCTATTGAAGTCTTTTTTCCCCCTTATTTTGAAATGATTGGGAGAATAATTATACAGTGGTACCTCGGTTTTCGAACATAATCTGTTGCAGAAGACCTTTCGAGTTCTGAAACGTTCAAAAACAGCCAACAGCGAGGCCTCAGGATATTGCACTCAGCGGAAGCCACGTAACTTGTTCGACTTCCAAGGCGTTTTCGAAAACCAAAGCATTTACTTCCAGGTTTACAGTGTTCATAAACCAAAATGTTCGTCAATGGAGACGTTCGAAAATGACTACTGCATTTTTAATGTAAGAAAATATTGGATCTACCTCACTGTTTTTAGTTCTTTTTGAGATTTTGAAGACAGATTTTTATTTCAGCTCAACCTTTACTTCAGTTTTGGAATTTTTTAGTATTTGTCTGACTAGAAATAATAATTTGGAAATGGCATTTATATATGTTTGATTCAAATCAAACAAAAAAATCAATTAATCTTACTATTGTATTATTACATGAGGCCATAATAATTTACAGCCTCCATTAGAAAACCAAGCAAAACAATGCATTTAGGTTCTAGCTCTTAGAAATAATATTACAATTATAAGGGTCAGCATGAGAGGGATTACTCACATGGAAACACGCTATACAATTTCCTTATATTTTCTTAGACCAGGTAGCTGTGTGCTCTCATCCTACTCACACAAAGCAGGTATCTTGGGGAGGCTGCTAAATTCATCATGACACCACTTCTCTGAGAATAAACTCCTGTGCCCATGTTTGAGCTGCATGACCTTTGCTCCCCTACCACAGAAAATTAAGATACAAGTGTGTCATCTGAGTCAGATTAGGCTAGTCTCCCATGAAGTAGAAAACTGGAATGCAGAACCATGAATTCTAAGACTGCTAGAACCCACTTACGTCTTTTGTTGGCACAATGAAGAGCCCATAAAAATTTGTTTTGGATACCTCTTGAACTTTCCTCGTTCCTGAACTTCCTAGAGCTTGCCCATTTATGTCTTCCTAGCTTCTCTGCAAAATTCTCTTGTTGATCGTGATAGCCAGTTCGTGTATCATATGTCATATCCATATATGGCATAGCAAAATGTGCACCTTTATTTATCTCTCTCTCTGCCTATCTACCTATTCATGTATCTCTGTGGTTATATAGATACCTGGATAGATGACAGATAGATGACATATATATAACATATGGATATCTGTATATCTATATATAGGGATAAATTATATAATATATATGGATATATATGTCACTTCATGTTATACAAAGGGCTACAGTGGACTTAAAGAAATGCCACTTTGAAAGTAAAAATTCCCTGACTACACTAAATAACTTAATGATCACTGGCTTATGGTCTGTTTAAAGCCATCTATCTTTTTAATACTATGTACTTGTACCAGACTCAGTCACATACCAATGAGACTTTGACCTAAATAGCACAGACCCTTGATAGCAACCTAATTGGAATAGACAAGAAAAAAACAGACAGTAAATTATATCAATAAAATCAACTTTCTTGTTCATTAATGAAAAAAATCCGTTATCAAGGAAGCTGCCAAAATGTATTATCATTTGTGTTTACTAAGATGGGAGAGAAAAATTAGAGATGGATATTCTTAGGATGTGAATGAGTGGGATGGTCAGTTGTACAACCAATTTTATTTTCTTTATAAGAAAGTAGTTGTCTAGTTTCCTGGGAGTGCGCTAAGAATCTTTCCCAGATAAAGATCTATTTATTCAACATATTTATGTAAAGCACAGGTAAACCGGAAGGGGATTAAAGCATACACACAGACAGAACACTCAATACATACATATCCATTTATAACATATACAATGAAAAAGAAAGGTAGCGAAAAGAATGCAGGGCTGTTGCTAGAAAGGACAAAGTTGGTCCTCTTGCTTGGGCTTTTATGTAATTGGGAGGTTCTATTTTGATCTATCTAGCATGCTTTTCCTGCTTATAATCAGTACAACTAACTGGCCTTGGTCATGGTTATGGAGACAGCTTTCAGACTTTATCAATAAATGTAAGGACAAATTTTAGGGTCACAATCACAAAATGCACATAAAATAACATTCTACTAAACAACCTGAGCTGAATTTTAAAATAAACCATACTTCTTTTTGCCTTGGTCAATGACCTCTCTTGTGTTTTATTATTTTTATACATTTACTCAAAGTCTAAAAGAAACTAGTACTTTGATAAATCCGTCCCTGATTGTTATGCTGCAACAGAATCTCAACTTTAGATAAGAATGCTTTACTATTCCATTTAACTCATTCCATTACCTCTTTCCCTTGGGACTTCCAAAATTGGGCTAGGACCACAGCTTGAACAGATTCCTTATTTAGCCCTTGAAAGTGATTGTAAAATAATTAGGTTTTGGCTATAAACAACAATATCCATCTAATAGTACGTATCACTGTTCTTTATTAAATGAGTCTTACCAACCTTATATACTATTATTGTGCCTTTGTATCAAAATAATTACCTAAAATTCACATTTTCAGCAAGGTCACTGACACTCTAAAGTAATTATAGAGTAGTGTTTCTTATTGCCCCAACCTCACACATTTCTATTTACTGATTTTAAATTGATATTTATGCAATTCCTTTTTCTTGTCTTATGGAGTTACCATACTTGATATTTTGTATATTATTCCTTTTGCCTCTCTAGGCATGTTTCCTCTTCCTAATTCTTACTTCCTGTCATAAACTGCCTTATGATATGTCTCATGTCTTGTTTTCTTTGTGCTTGTGCTATTCATTTAGACTTATCCAATACTTTATTTACTGTGATGTTCTGTGAAATTACTTCGAGCTATGTTACTTGAGAATCATGAAACTAAGCCAAACCAAGCCCATTAAATGATTACATATGTATCACATTTTGCCTTTAAATTTTTCCCATTACTTTGTGTTCTGTATTATTAGAAATATTACTAAAATAATTGACTACCTGAGTTGAGTCCCACATATTAAAAATTAAATTCATCTCTGGAACATAACCCATTTATTTAATTTCAGGCTAGCTTCTATCAAGACATGATATATAAACTGTGAGACTTATTCATTATTTTTACTTCTAGCCTCTCTTTTCACTCAGAAAAAATATCTGTTTAGTGATATGAAAATAAATTTGCAGGTAATCACTCAGAAATGGGTGTTACTCATGCAATAATTACGTATTAACATTTAGACAATTTAAACTTTCCGTCTTGATTTTTTCCGTCTTGTATTTCTCTTTTGAGTGATACCCTCTTCTAAAATAACTTCAGGTTGAAATAATTTCATCTTCAGAAAAGATGGATTATGATGTCTCTCCATAGGATTTTTATTGTACTTCCCATTTCATCAGTTTCCCTAGCCCATCGTGACACAAGAGGACAACGTCCATCCATATTGTCTTGTCCTTTACTCTCACCCCACAGGAGGACAACAGGGATTGTGTTAACTTGTTGACCTCCCTCCTCACTCATGTTACTGAATATATTTAATTCTCCTGTCCTTTTTTTAAAAGCTTGTGGCCCAGTTGGAAAACTTTCTTTGCTTCTGCTTTGTAGGAAGAGAGACAGTAACAATCTGCTGGAGCAGAAAACTTGCATTGATATCCCTGGCAGGCAAACATGAAAACTTTTCACACTCCATGTGATTTTGCCATTTGAGTGAATAAGTTTGGTTGCAAAAGTCTCCATAGAGATTATCATTACGTTTTGGAATATATGCATTATTTGTAGGACAAGTTTAAGACACTGTATCTATCCTTTATGCTTATTCATTGGTATGTGCTTATTTCTGCACTACGTATTTGCTAGCTTGAGTAAACATTATTTAGCCCTTAAGAAACATGAAAAACACTACATTATGCTGTTTTTTTTACAAAGCCTAAAGTCTGAGAAAACACTAGTCACTACAGGAATTACAGAGACAGAGATTTAGAATATTTACTTGTATTTGGTTGCACGAAGTGTTAAAAAACACAACAGCTAAAATAACCACAAGAGTAGTGACTAAGTAGAGAAACTATTTATGTTACACAATAGCAACACACAATGGGATATATAGATGAGGATTAGAGAATTGTACACTTGAAACCTATGTAATTTTACTAACCACTGTTACCCCAATAAATTTTAATTAAAAAAAGGAACTAATTCATAAAAATGAGATTATAGACCCACAAATAGAACACTACACTTAATACTATATTGCTGCTGCTTCTTTTTTTTAAAATCAAAAACAGCCTAGTTTCTTTTAAGAGATAACTTACAACCTTGATACAGTTCTATTGAACTTCAGACTATTGAAACCCAACATTTCTGCCCTTGACAGCAAGAAAAATGAGTTCCATCTCTGCTAGTTCACTCTAGTTTGTTGCCCTATAGAATGTGGTGTTCCAGTGACTTTTTTCATATATCCATCATCCATGGGTAAGAAAGATGTAAGACGTCTTGAAAAAAATGATCCTAATTTTTATAGACCTTTTACTTCCCAACTCATCATTTTAAAGACATAAGGATTGGTTTCCTGGAAAATCGCCCTGTGGGTACTTAACACTAAAATATTAGTGGAAAAGCCTTATCTTATATATTTCAAGCTTTTGATACAGTATTTTGAGCTTCTCTGGCTTGGTTTTTTGAAATGTTGAATATTCAGGATAAGATTATTTATCCTCTGTATTGCCCGTTCTTTTATATTTCCTTTCTTCTTTTCCTAATGCCAATAAAGTTTACCACTATTGATAACTGCATTTAAAAAAAAGGAAAATAAAGAAGCTGTTGTGCAACTTTCAAGTGAGATATATGTGAAATCAATGGGTAGACCTTGTCAATATAAATTTGCATTATAAATGAATTTAGAAACTTCACGCTGTATTTGTACAGCTTGTTTTATATACATTGATCACCTTCCAGAGTATCACAGAGAGGTATATGTCAGTGTATTTTAGGCCTAGGAACACCACATTATAATATTGAAATTTATAGCTCTTAGCCACTTTCTAGGATATTCTTAAAATTTTACAAGGATGAGGAAGCTCATTAAATATCTTACTTTTGTTTTATTATTATTATTATTATTATTATTATTTTAGAAATATGAGACCAAGTGCTAAGATCTGGAATTGTATTATAAGAATAGCTAAGGATGACTTGGAATCCTAAAAAAAAGTTGGAGGGAAGTGGGAGAAATGGAGATGGCCTTATGTGGTTGCCTTCTTAGTACCATTATCTTTGGGAAAAGAAAAAGGATATTCCTCAAGTAATCCTCACTTGCTCCAGAAAGCAGAACTATGACTCTAGTAGATTTGTTCACCTGAACATTTACTAAAGCACCCAACTATCTTTTCTTAATTTTAGGCCCAAGCAAATAACACAGTAAAATATATTTAGGACAGTTTACCAAATTAACGAAAAGCTAATAATGATTCTATTTCTATTTTAGCTTTCATGATAATTAAGAAAATTCAGAATTACTTTACTTATTTGCAACATGGAAAAATAATAAAGATACAGGACTATATTGCATTTGCAGAGATAGTATACAATACTGAGTCTGAGATACTTTTATGACTAACAGAAATAAGACTAATTACTTAAAATTTTACTGCATACTTATGTCTTTCCCAAAGGATTGTACAACAGAGGTTATAGAAGACTCTCCAAATTAATTTTGCCCATTAATAATATTAAGTCCCCACTAAAATCTATTATAATATGTTACTCTTGCACTATAGACTTCCTCCCTGCTTTAAATCAAGATTTTAACTATTATAAAAAATACTGCAATCATAGCCTATATGAGGAGCAAGAAAATATAGATCCAGATGGATTTATTTGGTGATTTACAACATGGGTTCTAAAATTTTCACAAATATTTTTCAAAAGCTAAATATAAAATTTAATATTTTTATCCCGTAACACATAACATATATTAATAATTTATCCAAATGATTCTTACTTAGCTAAAATGCTCCCTTAAGGCCAGGGATGACAAACTGAATTCCAGGAAAATTCCAGAATTTCAGGAATTTTAAGAAAGTTTAAACCATAATCTCCAAAAATCGGAAGCCTAAATGTAATCATTCAAATACCTAAGAGGGAAGTGACCTCCTTCTTTTACTACAAACATTCATTTACATCCAAAGGAATTCTGTAATCATCCACGCCTTCCTCTTGCTTCCAAATTCAAGTCAAAAAATAAAGGGAAACCACTGGAAGTGCAGCAGTCATTAGGGCTGTATTCATTAGCCAGGTGGACACAATGACCAAAGCTTCCAACAGTCAACTGCAATTGTTTTTTCCTCTGGCATTTATGTTAAAGCATATGATTTTCTACTTTATGTACATGCAAATTTTATTAGCAGCAGAACTATTTCTCTTTCATTCAGAGGAAGCCATAATTTAAGAGCATGCCTCAATTCTCCATATTTTGTTTTGCTTCTCCAAACTGAAAGTTATTACCAGAACTCATTTATTGAAGCCCAACAGGGCACAGCTTGCCCTGTGAAA
Organism: Rhinolophus sinicus; assembly: GCF_036562045.2. NCBI lineage: Eukaryota > Metazoa > Chordata > Mammalia > Chiroptera > Rhinolophidae > Rhinolophus > Rhinolophus sinicus. The sequence continues at coordinate 21,041,460 of NC_133751.1, forward strand.
GGTAAAATTACATGTGGTACCACCTTGAAGTCTTACAGAGGGTAAATTAAAAAGTAGGGGACTAAGTGCACATACACAGTATAGTTACTCATTTGTTGTTCAGTGAAATAAAATGAAACATTGAGTGTCGATAAAGGAAACAGTTACCCTCTTTGGAAGCAGTTCTTTTATTTTTCAAGCTTTGCCTCATTCCTCAATTTCTAAATCAAATGTAAGACTCAGAGTAAAGCTCAGAGGAGTTGGGGCTGTTTTTACAAAGTCACTGGACAAAATATCTCCATTCAGGAAATTTCTGACATGCAGCAACAGCTAAACTAATGAGAAGTGAATCTGTGTCTAAGAATAAAAAGCCTGTTGCAAGGCTAACAATATAATAAAGGTATTATTTCATAATATTACCCCGTAGGAGCTACCAATAAATGAAGGTAAGAAGACAATGGAGCAAAACACAAGGAAGATTATGGTTAAATAATCCAAGAAAAACTGAAAGTATTTCAGAATTTTACATTTCTGTAATTTTAGTTTTCTTAAGACAGAAAAGGAAGAGAGAGAGGAGGGAGAGAGAGAGGAGGGAGAGAGAGAGGCAGGAGAGAGCAAGTTCAGGCAAATTGTGTAAATTATGAGATCACATTTACATAAAAATAAAATTATAGAACATACATGTGATTAATTCAAACAAATTCTACAAATTTCTATTTTCAAAGTTGTTACAACATTGATCTTGTTTTCATTGTTAGCTTTTCAGAGCTTTAGAAAACTTATATGAATAACTGATGTTCTCTATTCCAACCAAGGAATAAAGTGCTCCCTTCTAAAGGGGAGAAGAATATGCCACCCTAAAATATGCCACTTTGGTATTTTGATTATTTTTAATTAAAGTTACTTAAGAAACAGCCAGTGCAAGGACTCGCTGACCCTCTTTTGTCCCCACTGAAAGCAGGAAATAAATCTCCCACTTGAAGATCTCCTTCCTATACCTGGAGGCTAAAAGGAATCCTTATCACCAGAATGGGGGATTCAAAGCCCAGAATGCTATGCAAATGAACCTTGTTACCCAAGCTCAAATCCCTTTATCTTGTTAGCTTGTCACAAATTTATTGTTTCTTTATCTGAAATATAGAGAAGCTGCCTTCTTTGGTCACTTCTTTGAGCGCCACATCTTTGGTGCTCCCGTACTTATGAAATTAATTTTTTCTCTTGTTAATCTGTCTTATATCAATTTAATAACTAGACTAGCCAAAGAACTTTTGCTCTTTTGGGGAGGCAGGAGGGAGGTCGAATTTCCGAGATCTTGCTCTCCCATCCTCTCATTTTGACCAAATCAAATAAATTTTTCTCCATCTCCAAGCACCATGTCTCAGTGTTTTGGCCTACTAGTGCATAGGGCACACAAACCTGAATTTTGAGGATGTACTTCAGTAACATGAAGAAAATAGAATGTATATTGGTATAGCCATTATATAAAATATGGAGACACCTCAAGAAATAAAAAATAGAAACACTGTGTGATCCAGCAATCTCACTTCCGGTTATTTATCCAAAGGAATGAAATCAGTATCATAAAGAGATGTTTGTGCTATCATGTTCACTGAAGCAGTATTCACAATAGATGAAGGGAAGTTTCCTCTCCTATATTTCAGTGAGTTAGCCTCCACGCGCTAGGTTTTTTTTCCTCTCTGCTCTTACCAGGGCATCACACTCACTTGCAACATAAACAGTTACTTATCTATTCCTTCCTTGATGGACACTTAGATTGTTTCCATATCTTGTCTATTATGAATAAAAGATATACAGCAACTACCATTTAATTCAATGTATTTAAGAACCCTTGAGACTTTAGTCTTGAAAGTTCAAAGTTCTCGCATAGCTCTGGCACAGTGAGTCAAGTGACTAAAATTTCCCACCCTGAACATGGATGCCAAAACTAAACTTTGTCATTCCTTACCAAAAGTTCTTACACAGTGTAAATAAATAGTTGAATAATTTAAGTAAACTGTCATAGGTGGTATTACAGGAACTTATTCAAAGAACTTTTTAATTCACCATGTGAACAGAATAAAAGAAAAATCCTATGCTTCTCTCAATAATTGAAGGGAAAAAAGTGACAAAATTTAATATTTATGATGTAAATCTAATTCAATTTGATAAATGGCATCTACGAAAACAAACCTACTGTTAATACCATATTTAATGTTCTCTCATTATGATTGAGCACAAAGCAAAAATACCTTCTCTAATAACTTCTCTTCAACAGTGTACTGGAGGTCCAATCCAATGCAATGAGGTAAGAAAAATAAATATAAACCATAAATACCAGAATGTAGTAAAATTAGCTCTATCCCAGAGAATGTGACTGTCTGCATAAAAAAAAACAGGTACTCTATCAAGAAACCACAGCATTAATAAGTGATTTTTTTTTTAAGAGTCACAGAATAAAATGTCAAAATATAAAAATCAATTGTATCCCTATATGCTAACAATAAAGTATGGAATTTTTAAAAATCCACATATAATAACATCAAACAAAATTCTTAGAAATCAGTTTAACTGATTACATACAATACTTCTACACCGAAAATTAAAAACTATCTCTGAGCTAATTTCTGAGAGCCTAAATAAACAGAAAGACGTATCACATTCTTAGGTGAGAAGAATCAATATTTTTAAGATGATCATTTCCCCCTGATTGATTGGTATTTCAAAATCATCCTCATTGAAACTACAGCATGGTTGTTTTTTTTCATAGAAATTGGCAAAATAATTATAAAATTTACATGGAAATTAAAGACTAAAAACATGGAAAACAAAACAACACATTTACAGAATTTATACCATTTGACATACGTATTTGCTTTAAAGCTGTGGTAATCCAGTGATGAGAAATTAGTTTAGGGATAGATGTATAGATAACAAGAACAGATTGGAGAGTCCAGAAATAGGTGCATATTTATCAGATCAACTGATTTTTGAAAATGTGTCAAATGTATCAGGGAAAAGTTTATTTCAACAAACTATGCTGGAATAAATGGATATCTATGTAAAAAAAAAACAAAAGTGAATCTGACCTTATATACACTATATACGTCATACCATACACACATTAAAAAATTAATCAAAAACATACCATTAACATAAACATAAATGGTAAACTTTAAAGATATTAGAAAAAACAAAGAAGAGCATCCTTACTATTTGGGTTAGAAAAAGAAATAGGACAGAGAAACATAATTTAAAAAATGATGAATTTGATTTTGTAAAATTTTAAATGGTACAGTCTTTATAAGATATGTTTTCCACTTCAGAAATCTCACATAATCAAGAGAAATACTGCTCATGGTATTTGGGGGTACCTGCATTGGTCTGCATTTGTTTCTCAACCATGAATTTTATTTTGGGAAAAAAGCCATGGGTCTGGTTGGATTGAGTCTCTTTCACAGGTATTATCGTTAATCTTTCTTCGGCTGTGAAATGCATAGCTTTTGCAGTAAGACGTTAATTCTGAGGCTTTCTATTCTTAGACGCAAATTCACTTCTCATTAGTTTAGCTGCTGCTACATGTCAGAAATTTCCCTAATGGAGATATTTTGTCCAACTACTTTGTAAAAACAGCCCCAAGTTTTCTGAGCTTTACTCTGAGTTTTATTAAAAGATCACCAGCAACTAGTATTTAATTTAATGTGTTTAAGAATCTTTGAGCATTTTATCTTGAAATCTCAAGGTTCTAACGTAGCTCTGGCACAGTGAGTAAAGGGACTAAATTTCCCACCCTGAACATGGATGACAAAACTAAACTTTGTCATTTCTCACCAAAAGTACAACCTTTAATTTTCCAGAGACTGCCGAAGCACGCAATTCTACAATTCTTTTTATTTTTTTTCCTCATGCACAAGACTACTATATCCATTTCCAGATAGTGTCTGGGTTAGCTAAATGACATGATAAAAGTTGAGGAACAGTTTAATCTTAAATCTCCTTATCTTGTCATTCTAACTGAACCACCTTAATACAAGGCTATTAAAAAACAAGATTTTTTTTTTTTTTTTTCCTGATTAGTGGACTTAGAAGGAGGTAGCAGCACCAACTATACTTCCATTAAACTCTTGGCCTCGGTCTCAATGCAAGATCCTTTCCCAGTGTAGATAAATCCCTCTTAATAAAGGCTATGAATAAAAATGTAAGGAGATGGTGGTCACTTCTCTAGAATCCAGGTTAACCATTTCTGGACCCCTAAATTAAGTTGAGTGTTCAAAGTTTATCCAAGTTCTCAGGCTACAAAATGTTAAGCAAATAAATAGGTTTTATCAATTCCGGCACATCCAGTAATAAGAATTCAGTCATCTTTTAGTGGTTTAAGTGCACTGGCATTAGAAATTTTCACCTGATCTATCTCCCCCAGAAGAGAAAGCCTAATTTCGTTGCTTGTTTACAATCAAGACCTTCTCATTAGAAGTGAGAGCCTATTTTTCAAGTAGCTCAACTGTTTTATCTTCCTTGCTGAAACAAGTTTTGTACTTCAGGATTTTAAACTTGCTTGCATTATTAATGACCATTATAGGATTGTTACTTCCACAAATAAAACAATGTTAAACATTGTTTTGTAATCCTAAAGCTCTAGGGCAAGATAATGCACGTGGAAAAAACTTAAGCAATCTCCAGTGCATAGCTATACCACTGAGGGTTCTTAGTGACAACCACATATCAGGACCCATTCCAAATGAAGTGGAGGCATTAGGATTTGCTTGTGTCTACATGCTCTGGGATAGAACTGTATTTCTCCCAAGTGAGCTGCGGTAAAGGAGAAGCATATATGTCTCCAATATTCTTTCTGGCCTAATTAAGCAGAAAGGTCTCAAATATTCTAAGGCTGACACCATCCACATGCTCACTTTCCTTCTTCATGTGTAACCCTGTATGAAAAATGGTATGCTTAACAGACCACACAGAATGAAGCACTTGGTATGAACACTGTGCTCAGCAAATTACATGTAATGTTCTCAATCCTTCCAACAATCCTCTGAAGTAGTTACAATTACTCTCTGTATTTCATAGTGAGAAAGCAGGCTTAGATGGGTCTAGTGTTCTACTGAAGGTCACACAGTTAGGGACACAGAGCAAATTCAAGTACAACCTGAGTCCAGAGCCCACTTACTAAACCACAATACTATATTGCCTAAATGTGACAGGCTACAATATAGAAAATTTAAATGTGGGTGTTCATGGCCTAGTTCAGGCTACTTTCATATCTTATTGCGTGCAACAGTATGTCTTTTTTTTTTTAAATTAAATTTATTGAGGTGATGTTGGTTAATAAAATTAGATAGATTTCAAATGTACAATTCTATAATATATCATCTGTGTATTGCACTGTGTGTTCACAACCCAAAGTCAAGTCTCTGTCATCATATATTTGACCCACTTTACCCTTTTCTACCTCCCCTTTTCCCCTCTTACCCTCTGATAGCCACTAAACTGTTATCTGTGTTGATGAGTTTTTGTCTACTTGTTTTGTTCATTTGTTTTTTTCAGCTTTATATCCCACGTATGAGTGAAATCATATGGTTCTCAACTTTTTCCGTATGGCTTATTTCACTTAGCATCATATTCTCAAGATCCTATTGGAACAGTATGTCTCACATTAAAAAGTGTTACCTAGCTTTTAAAATAATTATATCATTTTTAATGAGAAAAATAAAAATGTCTGGGAAAAATCTCTTAATTTTTATGTATATGTATTAAGGATATGTTTATTCCAAGTATAAACTTTGATTAAGCAGCAGTAGCATTATTTAGTATTAAATATTTATTTATGATTTAAATTCATGAATAGTATTCAGCTCTAACAATTTTAACCAGATCTTAGTAAGAATCTTGCTAAATGTTTGTCCTGTTCCCCCATGCTAGTTTTTAAAATATTGCCTCAATTTAGTATTTTAAGTATCATATTGGAATTTAGAAACCTATATAGCCCTCTTTATCTCAGTTACAAAATTCCTCCTAAAATATGAAGTAGTTTAGTTTAAATGTCCTAAACATTGAGAAACATAACTGGCAAAATAAGTGGACTTTGGGTAGGTATATGTTTAACTACAGCGAATTCTAAATAATGTAATTTTAATTGTTAATTTAAGAACCTATTTGACTAATAATTTCTAAAATAAAAATAAATTTGCTACCTAAGTAGTTGTTCAATGAAACTTTGACATTGGACAATCATTCTATTTTAGGACTTGGAAATGAATGCTGAAGTTCTAAGGAATCTCCTGGAGAAGAAAGTTAATCTCGTAATGCCCTATAAATATTTTACTGATTAGTTAAATTCCCTCTTTGTAGGCTCCTTAAAATTATCTATTAAATAATTCCGTATTATCTGTTCAAAAAGTATTGCAGTAATTTCATTTCTTTCAAGAAAATAATTATTTGACTTTTCTAATTAAAGGATTTACTTCCCATATTAATTATATACATTCAATTTTACTCAGGGAATTAATTTTACTTTAAATAATTTGAAAAACAAGATTGGTTTATTTATTTTAGTAATCTGCAAATAGTCAGAACTTAAATCTTCTGAGGAAACCAAATCAAATATTATCTAGATTGTCATTCAATACTATGCAAGGGCAGACATTTTACTCTTATTTCCTTTTGGACATGATTTCATCCTCTTAATTGTTAAAATTAGTCACAATTATTTGTTATCCCTTCTTTCCTGAAATATTTTATAGAGTTAAATAACTTCTTTTCCCCAAACTCATTGATTTTCACCATTGATATCTGACATAAAACCAAAGTCTCTTGCTGAAGAAGAAAAAGGTCTTCTCTCCCTCAGTACAGGACTGAAGGGTGAGCAGACATTAACCTTGTATAAAACAGATGTTCAAAAGTGAAGGTTAATAAATGAATAATTCCATGCTCTGGGGAGCTTCATAGGGGTTTAGAAACTGAAGTTCTAATATTCTACCAAGTAAAGGTCAGGACTTCACAAGCATATATATTTCCTAACTGCAGATATATTTTTCATGTAACTCAAATATTGATGAGGAAATACCTAGAATTTATCTAATAGCTTCCATGAAAAAATACAATTACATGATCCCATTGACAGCCACAGAGATTTATCAAAACATTAAAATTAATTTCATGTGCCCAGAAGAAGAGCTACATATTTTCCTATTAAATTGGCTTTGGGAAAAAAGAAAATATTTTATCCTAATTGCAAATTTTAATTACTTGGGATTCTGATGGAAGGAAAGATCCCAACATGGTACAGAAGTATCAAATTAATAAGAAAAAACTGGTGCATTCAATATCTAGGCATTTTTTCTCAAAAATGATTTTCAGAATGCCTAAATTTTAAATTAGAGTTTATATTACAAATGTGAGTGTCCTCTCTGATGCTTTGTAAATAGAGTTCTTTATATGTTATTGTCTCCATTGTTGTGGAATAAAAGGCTTCAAATACTGCAATATTAAATTTCCAACACTCGCATCTCTACCTTTGAGAACTAGGTCTCAAGAAATTAAAAATAAGTATGCAAATGCTTTCTATTGGCTCATAGTATCAACTCTATATTGAAATTTTCACCAATTAGTTCACATTTATCTATATTCCTATTCAACAAACAGCACTCAAAACCAAAAAATCTTACTAAATTTTAATGTGACATTGTATGCACCTTCTGTGTGTGTGTGTGTGTGTGTGTGTGTGTGTGCATTCTGAGTTGTGAGTAGTGAATAACTTGAAAAGTTATTTTTACTCCTTATACCTATGTGTGCTAATTTTAACAAACTATGCTTGAGAATTTGTAGACCCAAAGAATCTTGATTTCTGGGGTAAATCTTAACTATGTCCCTAACACATTCAACCATTATGTACTTGGAGGTACCATTGTATTAATATTAGCTTATCTACTGCTAGCTGACCTCTCTTCAAGAGCCACAAAGTAGGAGGTAGTAGCTCAATCCTGCACTGGCTTCCAGAAAATTCAGGGGTAGGTAGCTTTTGGTCTCAAGTAAAATCACAATAAATCGTTTTATAATTGAACTATGTCAATTGGAAGCAAAATTTACAGTGAGAAAATAAAATTACAACTATGAAAATATCTGTCTTGTGTACGCCATGGATTTGAACCTTGACATTGAATTGACAGTAATGATTGGTTCTAAACTCACCTGAGCCAAAACTTACAGCCTGTTATTCTGTTTTCATATTGAACTGTCATATAAAAATGAAACTTTTCCACCAGTGCAGTATAGACAGCAGAGTGGAAGCAGAGAGCAAAAATGAATTTAATAACAGGTAAAACACGATACCTGTCCAAAGAAGCACAAGCTCTGCTCTATTTTTCATAATTGTAGAAAATTGTTGAAAGAAAGACAAAGCAGAGCTCAGGTAAACATACAGGACTCTTCTATAATGCTGTCCCAATTGAAGTTGAAAAACCTCAGTGTAGCACATTGGGAAACTATGATTTATCTCTCGTAAGAAGAATACTGGGTTTCATTTTGAGGACCTTTATATTCTAAAAATGTATACATTTGCAATTTTGCATAGTATCATGATTTATCATCTTATAAAAGAGATTTGGCAGAGAAATCTATGACCAATTCACTGAAATAAAAATGGACATTTAATTTGGGAGGTTTTTTGTGACCTGCTTGCAGCAAAAATAACTCCCTAACAATTGGTAAACTGACAGCTGTGTTTCATATTACACTTTTCCTGTTCATGGTGGGCTTTTATTAAGAAATGTCTTTCTACTTATGTCCAAACTCCCAGGGAACTGAAGAACTGTATTGTAATAAAATTCCTAGCACACTCACTATATCTGAAGTGAAAAATAAGCATTCAGTGTTTAAAAACACAAAAAGTAGGTCAATCTTTTGCATAAATTTGATAGAACATTGCATTATAATGTTGTGCCAGTGATTAATCATGGATTATCTGGAAATGAGTAGGATAAAAATAATCCGCCAATTTGTGAAGAATACCCTTAACTGTAGAATTTATTCTCTAGGTCCAAATATTAGAATGTCTCCTGGCTTTGCTATTGTTTACAGTGTAAACATGGAATGAATCTTTGTATTCCAGGCTTGTATTTACCTCTGCTTCACCTGACAGATGTAATAACTTCCAGTATTTTATTTGAAAAGGGTGGAATTTATATATACACATGGCAATTGAACCCCTAAACCTGATACCAAGGGATGCCAGGAGAATACTGACATTTAAGGCTGCCATGGATTTTTCTCCCTAGCAGAAGGAGCATTTAAGTGGGTCATGGCCCAAAGGTATTGAACTCCTTCCCTTGCTGACAGCTATTTACCAGAACACAGTCGAGTAAAGGAAGAAGAGGATTAAGGAGGTCCAATTGATCAGAAAATAGCATTCAAAGTTGAAACCTGTCTCTCCTCCCAGGACTCAGCTTTTGAAAATCTTTTAGCAAAACCATTGTCAAGGGATGGCATAATCACAGAATGAAGTAAGAAGATTTAAAATTATTAAGCAGACAAAAATGCACTGAGATTCTAAGTTTTAAGGGCTCATAGGAAATAGCCATGTGAAACTGAATCACAGGGAATAGTCATTGATCCTTTCAAACTATCACAAAAGGTTTCGGAAGAAAATAGATCCTTCTGTTATGCAACCCCAGATGAAATATACATGTGAAATAATGGAACATGCATTCTATTTAATTTGAAATGATAATTCATATAAGCAATAAAAATATGAAGATTATTTTCTTTTTAACCTGAAAATTAATGTGCATTACATATCAAAGAATGGAAAATTGTGTATTGAATGAACTATGTTCTGTGGTTGTTTATTCCCTTAGAGTTTTTATTCAATCAATTGCTTCCACAAGTTGAAAATAAAAGACTTAAGCAAAATGCAAGTGATGGAAACTTGAAGAGTAAAGGTTTTAAAGAAAAACTGGGCTGAATCATGCACAAATGATACATTTTTTTTTTCTTTTCTATTTTCTAATTGAAAGGTTATTCTTCCATTTTTGAGTGGATTTGTTTTGGAAGGGAAAACTGGTATGTTTCCTGAGTCACCTCAAAGCGAAAACATTTCCCATTGAAGCTCATATAAAATGAACTCAGAGTCACTCGATAATCAAAGTGAAAGAGCCAAAATTTTCTTATTGCTAAGATACGTTTTGTAAGTTTGAGTTCAAAAATGAAATGAGAGTAATAAGTGGTAGGTAGGGCTTGCTCATCATGTGATAGGGACTCTTATCAACAATTTACATAAATTAACTCAATTGCAGTTACAAACACCTGTGAAAGGAGGTTCAACGAGTATCCCCATCTTATAGAGGAGGAAACTGAAGCACATAAAAGTTCAATAATTTCACCAAAGTCACATAGTCCGTAAGTGTTGTAATGTCAGGAATTGAACTTAACGCTAATTATTGGTTACACAAAGGGAGAGGAGAACATTGGTAGAACATGCAGTGGTTATTAAGTCAGAAGACATATGTGCATGTACTCCTTTGGTAGGAGACCCAACTCTTAGTTACTTCCCACCTATGAAACAGACTAAGAATCCCCATCTCACAGTGTTACTACATGCATTAAACAAGATTAAATAAGTGAAAGTTTGTTTTTATGAACTATTAAATTATGTAGCTGATAGAAAAATTCTATATTGTATATAAAACTATATTTAGTGATTTTTTTTTTAATTTTATTAAATTTATTGGTGGGATATTGGTTAAAAGTTTTATAGCTTTCGAGTGTACAATTCTATACATCATCTATATGTTGCATTGTGTGTTCACTAGCCTGAGTCAAATCTCCTTCCGTCACCATATATTTGACCCCCTTTACCTTTTTCTACCTCCTCCCCACCCGTCTTTTCCTCTCGTAACCAGCATACTGTTGTCTGTGTCAATGAGTTTTTGCTTATTCGTCTTGTTTGTTCATTTGTTGCTTTCAGTTTTATATCCCAAATTTGAGTGAAATCATATGGTTCTTGACTTTTTCCGTCTAACTTATTTCACTTAGCATATTCTCAAGATCCATCCATGTTGTCACAAATGGCAGTATTTTGTCTTTTCTTATGGCTGAGTAGTATTCCATGGTATATACGTACTACAATAAATGTCTGTTATTGAATGTTATTGAATGACACTTTGATCATAATGCATTTATCAGTTCCAGTGCCTATAAATAACTCCACTCCTTTCAAAACCCTATTTCTCTAAGAAAAGATACTGAATGTTATTTGAGTTAGAAAAATAATGCAAGGGGAGAGATCCAAGACAGCGGAGTATATAAACACTGTGCCTGCATCCTTTCATGAACACATTAAAATTACAACTAAATTATAGAACAATCAACCTGGAGAACCATCAGAACTCTAGCCAAACAGAAGTCCTATAATTAAATATATAAAGTAGAAACCACCTGGTAGGAGAGGCAGAGATATGGAAGTGGCCCCAAACCTCTGTGAGGTAGTTGAGAATCAGTAGGCATATCTCAACCATGGAGGTTCCCCCTTGAGGAGCGAGGGACCCCAGCCACCCACACCAGGCTCCATAGCTGGTACTCTGGTGCCAGGAAGAGGAGTCCTCACAAAATCTGACCATGAAAAACAGTGGAGATTCCTGCCATCCTGGTGAGACAGAAGGCTGCAGGAAACCCAGCTGTACTCTTAAACGGCCCACACACTGACTTACTCACTCACAGGCATTCACCGTGGGCTCCAGCAAAGGGATGGTTACTCAGGCAGCATGGAAGGCTTACAGGGCATAGATGGAAGTGTGTGGCTTCGAGGACAGGGCTGGAGGACAGTCATCATTTTTCCTGTGAGAGGTCCTCTTCCTGGGCAGCCAGCAGGTGCCATCTTTTCTATGTTGAGCCTGCCCCCACATGGCCAAATCTGAATCTGATTGGTCTAATGAGCTCTGCTCGCTCCACACTGCAGATTCCCTGGGACACTGGCTGATCCAATTCTCCCAAAGCTGGACGCACTTTCTTGGCAAGCAGCCAGTCCCACCATCATAGTACTCTTTCTTGGAAAACTATTGATATCTGGCAAACCCCAATTGGACAGCAACCAATCTGAGTGTGTTCTGAGACTTTTGCTGAGTAGCTTCAGGCTCAGCACTGGCACCAAACCAGAATCTACATTAACCTGGTGACCACAACTCTGCCCACTCTAGTGACTCCCTGAAGCCCTGCCTCACCCAACTCACATACCACATGAGGCTTTATCAGCAGCTGAACTTTAAGGGAGCTGGCAGGTGACAGCAGGCTTCAGAGTGTCCTGGGTTTTTGTGGAGCTACCCCAGGTCCAGTACTAGTGGCAGGAATCCTCAGTTCACAGTGTGGCCTCTCCCACACACCTCCAGGTTTGTCACAGGCAGTGAACAACTGCTGATTGCTTTGAAGCTCCTACCAGATAGCCCCTGGCTGGTCACAGGTAGTGGGTGACCTGGCCCTGCACTGGAGCACCACGCAAGAGACCCCAGAACAACAATACTTAGAGGTTGGCTTCAGACCACAGCAAGGCACCGTCCAATTAGCCCTACAAGCAACATACATAACAGTGGGCTCAACAGGCACCAGAGCCCCCTGGAGTTAATTCCACTCAGTGGGGTAAGCCCCCTGCACAGTGACCTGCAAGCTGTGGACATGGCCAAACTCCACAGTCAATCAGCCTGAGGGTCAATTTTATCCATAAGGTACCAATAGCAATCAAGGCTCAACTATAATAGGAGGGAACACACAATCCGCACAAGGGGTACTCCTGGAGCACCTAGAGCAGGTGACCTGGGAGACTGGGGAGACTGAGCCAGGGCCCCACAGGGCCCCTACTACATAAGGCCACCTAGCAAAGCCTGGGAGACATAGCAGATCTACCTAATATATGGGGGGGGGACCTAAACAAACACAGAGAGGCAGTCAAAATGAGGAAACGAAGAAATGCATTCCAAATGAAAGATCAGGAGAAAAATCCAGAAAAAGAACTTAATGAAATGGAGGCAAGCAACCTACCAGATAGAGAGTTAAAAACAATGGTTATAAGGATGCTCAAGGAACTTACTGAGAACTTCAATAAAGAGATAACAAGCATGAAAGAAGGACATAGAAACCATAAAAATGAACTAGTCAGAAGTGAAGAATACAATAACTGAAATGAAGAATGCACTAGAAGGAATCACCAGCAGACTAGATGAAGCACAGAACTGAATCAGCAATTTGGAAGACAAGGTAACAGAAAACACCCCATCGGAAGAGCATAAAGAAAAAAAGAATCCAAAAAAAAAAAAAAAAGTGAGGACAGTTCAAGAGACCTCTGGGACAATACATGAAGCACAACAACATTTGCATCATAGGAGTACAACAAGGAGAATAGAGAAAGCCAAGGATAGAACATATTTGAAGAAATAATGACTGAAGACTTCCCTAATCTGGAGAAGGAAATAGTCACACAAGCCCAGGAAGTGCAGACAGTCCCAAACAATTTGAACCCAAACAGGCCCACACCAAGACACATATTTAAAATTGCAAAGGTTAAAGACAAAGAGAAAATCCTAAAAGCAGCAAGAGAAAGGCAACCTGTAACTTATAAGGGAGCCCCCATAAGATTGTTGGTTGATTTCTCAATAGAGACTGTGGCCAGAAGAGATTGGCACAAAGCATTCAACAATATGAAAATCAAGGAACTACAACCAAGAGTGCTCTACCCAGCAAGGCTATCATTTAAAATAGAAGGACAGGTACAGTGCTTCCCCGACAAGAAAAGCTAACGGAGTTCATCACCACCAAACCAGTATTACAAGAAATCTTAGAGGGACTTCATTCAGACAGAAAAAAAATCAAAATTATGAAAAATAAAATGGCAATAGCTATGTATTTATCAACAATTACTTGAAATGTGAATGGATTAAATACTCCAATCAAAAGACATAGGAGTGCAATGGAAAAGAAAACAAAACTCTTACATATGCTGCCTATAAGAGACTCACTTCAGATAGAAAGACACACACAGACTGAAAGTAAAGACATGGAAAAACATATTTCATGAAAATGGAAACAAAAAAATATAAAAAAATCTGGGGTAGCAATACTTATACCAGACAAAATAGCCTTTAAAACAACAGCTATAACAAAAGACAAAGAAGGACCCAGTAATCACAATTCAGGGTATTTATCCAAAGAAACCAAAAATGCTACTTGGCAGGAACATGGGCATCTATATGTTAATTGCAGCATTGTTTTCAATGGCCAAGATGTGGAGGCAGCCTGGGTGTCTGTCAATAGAAGAATGGATAAAGAGTAGGTGGTACATATATACAATGGAATATTGCTCAGCCATGGAAGGAAATGGGTTCTTGCTATCTGCAGGGGCATAGGTGGACCTGGAGGGTATTGTGCTGAGTGGAGCATCAGACAGAGAAAGACAGATGCAACATGATTTCGCTTATATGTGGTATCTAAAGAACAAAGTTAACAAACAAAACAGGAACAAACTCATAGATGCGGAAAACATTTTGTGGTTGCCAGATGGGAGGGGTATTGGGGGTGTAGGCATATTGGTTGTTACACAGTAGTCATGAGGATGTAGGGTATAGCATAAGGGACATAGTCACTTATATTGTAATAACTATGTATGGTGTTAGATGGCTACTAGATTTATTATGGGGTAGGGTGACAAAGGTAAAGAGATTAAGAAGTACAAATTGGTAGTTACAAAATAGTCACAGGGATGTAAAGTAAAACATAGGGAATATAGTCAATGATAAGGTAATAACTATGTATAGTAGTAGGTGGGTACTAGACTAGTCAGGAATCATTTCTTACATTATATAAATGTCTAAATACTATGCTGTACACCTGAAATTAATATCTAATAATATTGAATGTCAACTGTAATTGAAAAATTAAAAAGGGGGAAAATGTGAAAAAAAAATAATGCAATAAGTGTGAAAGTTCTGTGATATATATTTTATATTCTGCTGACTCTAATACTTAAACACTTTATATTAAAGTAAAAAGCTCTTTCACTATTTTTATCTGAAATTCTTCCAAAATTTTATTATATATGCTGAGAAAAGACTGCGTTAAGGAAAGAATGAAGACTGCTGAGTAGTCTGTCTTGTAATCATCAACTAAAATGTTCCCTTGCTGGTTATCTCTGGGCACATCATTAAAACTCACTGAACTACAGTTTCTCCATCAATAATATGATCACAGAAAGTATTGCCTCCTTTAACATGGCGGTATTAGCAGAATTAATTGAATTTTTTAGATGTAATGAACTATTTAAATGCAAAGCACTATAACTAAAAAGGCCATACGCCATGGGTAAATTTGTAAAAGCAAATACAGAAATGAATATGAGTAAACCTCAAATGGCCAGCAGTAACTCCTAAGGATCATATAAGAGATTTTATCTGGAATTGAATATAAAAGGATAATTGACTTTTAGAGCAGATTGTTTTCAACAGTGTTTAACCATAGGAAAGAAGATTTATACAGAGCACAGATTAATTAAAAGATTTCAAAGAAAACCATATGGATTAAAGAGCTTCGTGACTTTAAGAAAGAACAAATGAATGTTCTACAACATTCCACTTGAAAGCATTTTTTTACGGTAATTTGAAGCCATTAATTAAATCTAGTTCAGTGTTCTCATAGTGAAATTTCAACTTCCATTAAACCATGGCTGAAAAAAGAAATTAGTTGAAGTGCAACTATGCCTGTCACAGAGGTTTTTTGCTTTAGATTTATTTTCTAGACAAATACTCAGTGTGTCAATTTTTGATACCACACCAATCAGATTTCCACAATAACTAAATAAATGCATACATGAATGCACACATGTTTTACATATAATTAGAGTGTGAGGTATTATTAGATGTTTGTCTGTTCTGTCTGTGTCTTGATTGAGACTCAAAATCAGGTGTTAATAGTACTAGCAGTGATTTATAGGATTCAGGGGTGAGAAGATCCTTAAGAAAGAAAACAAAAAGCACCCTAAAAATGTGAAGCAATATTAGATGTTGCTTAACTATGTTTGTATGTATCTTTTATTTTTACCATTTGCTGGTATAAAAAAAAAAAAATGGTCTGGAGAGGAATCAATAACTATGCTTACCTTTCCTTTAATAATTGTAATTTTTGGATTTTATCTGAAGAAAGTGGAATACGATGATGGACAGATGTCTTTCAAGTTTCAAAATGAGATAAAAGCTAACTACAAAATCACAGCAAAACTCACGAATAAAGTAATGATCACAAGGCTTTATGAAAATTTATAAAATTAGCACCAATGACTAGAAGGTATGTCTGAATATATCTGGCTTTTACCAAAATCTGAGGTAACTGCTGCTTTCTTTTTTTTTCTTTTCTTTTTTTTTTTGCTTTTGTTTTAGATAGGCCTAAGCTTTATTATTTTGAAGATAAATAATGAAGCAAACATTGTATAACATTAATCAGAATTTCTCCTGCCCAAGAGTGTACAGCATGTGGAGAGCATCAAATTGGCTTCATCCTGCTGTTCCTGCAATCTCTTGTTTTTTTATCAGTCAGGGCAGATCAGTTTATTCCTCCCCATCCTTTGGGGTATTGGACTGCTTTAAAACTTAACAAATATTCCTAGTAGTGGTTAGCTCTGGCAGTGACTTCGTTGCCCCATTGAAAGCGGATCTAGTGGACAGGACACTTACTGCTATGTAATAGTAACATTTAAAGAATAAACTTGTACCCTTGCTGACCTGAGATTTTTCACCAGGTTATTTTAAGTTTTACATATTCAATTTCTTGCCATAATAAGAACTTCATTTTTCTGAGAACGGTACACAGAAATCTTTGTGCAACTTAGTTGATAAAAATAGTTAACAGTCATAAATAATTACTTCCATTCTTTTTCTGAGAGAAAAGGATTATATGATGATTGATGAGTATAAAACTACAAAAGACAATTTGACTATTTCCCATAAAACTGAAGATCTCATGACATGTATCAGATTCCTAGGGCTGCCATAACAAAAGACCACAAACTAGGTGGCTTAAAACAACAAAAATTTATTCTCCTCCTGTTCTAGAGGCTAGATGTCTGAAATCAAAATGTTACCCAGACTGTGCTCTCTTCAAAGCATCTAGGGGAGGAGTCTTCCTTGCCTCTTCCAGGTTCTGGTAGCCCCAGGTGTTCTTTGGCTTGTGGAAGCAGAACTTCAATCTCTTTTTCTGTCTTTATGTCACATTCTCCTTGCATTTTGGTGTTTTCATATAGCCATTTTTCTCATAAGGATACCAGCCATATTGAACTGGGGGCCCATACTGCACAATTCAACCCATAACATGATATAAAACTAAATTTACACCATTTTTATGATGTTACTAAATGTGACATAAGTAGATCACAAGACTATTGAAAGCATATTCTTTAAACTGATACAGTGTTTTCAACAAATAAAAGAGTTCATAGAAGTCTTTTTGGAGGAGAAAACTCCTGGACTATGTCTTTAAGGATAACTAGGAGGGCCCCAGGTACAAAAGAGAAATGGAGGAGAAGATAACTCTAGACTCAGATAACGTTTTATACTAATAACTGAGAAAGAGAAAGAGAAAGAGAAATGGAGGCACAAAAGAGAAATGGAGGAAAAGATAACTCTAAACTAAGAGAATATTTTATACTAGTAATTGAGGTCATGAAAAAGCAAAATGTATTTAGAAAACTACAAATTATTCAGAATTAAAGTTGTCAGATAACTATCAGGAGCCGAAGCATAAGATAAATATAAGAACCCTTTACTAAAATTCCTTGAATCGTATTTCAAAATATTTTATACTAAGTTTTCTAAAGCAAAGGGAAGTCATAAACACATTTAAAATAGTGGAAATACAAGTGACCTTTGTATTGTAGAAATCCAATCTTGTGGAAGTGTCAAGGGAGAACAGAAAAGCACATTTATCAAATGTTCAGAAAACGTATTCTGGAAACATTGTATAGGCATCTAGTAGGTATTCTTAATTGCATAGATAAATACCGTTTTCTAAAGAGAAAGAATTTGCAAAAATATATAGAAAGTGCATTAAGAAATATGTTACATATACGAGGAATTAATTTTTAATTAAATTACATATCCAAGTTATTCAACAATGGTTGTGGTTTCCTCATGGGGTATATACTTAAGTATACTTTAGAAAGAGCTCTTATTAAAGAAGGAAAAAGGTATACAGTACTTAAAAACAAAGTTTTAATTCCCTTTCAGGATGGTGGTTTAAGTCAAGATGTTTAACTACTGTCCTTAAATATCATCTTTGAAAAGACAAAGAAAATGAGGAAACGGGTAAAATTCTGAAATCTTTACTTGAGAGGGATGTAACCAAGGAGAGAAACACAAAGAAATCTTTACATGATATTGGTATTGGTAATATGAAACTATGCTGAGGAACGTAATCAGCCTGACTGACATTCAACATGTGAAGAGAAAAGTCTGTCTGGGAAGTAAGTAAACTGGATCTTTATCATAATCTAAAACATGCCAGGATAAAGCAATAAGACCCAAGTCCAGGCCAGCACTTAGGGCATTTGCAGCTCAGATGGAGCACAAATCTATATTCTTTAAACAGATACAGTTGGTATACAATCCTCTGTCTCTTTTTACTGGGAGATTTCTCAGCAAAAAAAGAAAGCCACCTGGACCATTTTCTTGAAAACGTGTTAATAACAAATCAACTAATGGTCTTGCTACTGGAGAGTCCCATCCTATGGACCGTTTTTAGATGGATTGATCTATTGTAGAATTGTACGTGTATATGGAAAACAAACCCAGTATCTATGAACATATGGCACATAGTTGCCTGGAAAATGTCACATAAGCTATATAACTTATGAGAATAAAATGGAGATGTCTCAAGACCAAAACAACAGATTGTTAGAGCTGAAGAATCTATACAAATAACCCACTATACGATAAAAGAGCAAATATTTTAAATGGATAAAAAGGATGAAATGCCCACTCTCCTTGAGCAGTAATAATTGTTTTGGATTTATATTGACAAGACTCCTGAGACACAGTAAGGGTCACCCAGTACAAGGTTAACTTACCTCTAAGAAAAGATATGAGACAGATCTTATATGGTGACAGTGAGCAGAGGTTGTGTGACTCTCAGGCACAGAATGCACTGTTTATAAATGTGCTAATGAGAAGGCTGATGAGGTGGGTACCACCTACGGGTGGGAGGTCATCAGCTCTGGAATCTCTTCAATCTTTATACCTGGCTACTCGCATGGCTTCCTTGGGCTTTCTAGTACCATGCTCCAGTTGACTGCATCTCATCAATTACCAGTGACTCATTGCTTGCAGATTTCTCAATATGAATTTTGATAACGCAGGACAAATGCTGAATTGACACAGGGTATATTTTGCAGTTTTTTCCCACAGTTCACTTTGATCATGTAAATGTTCCTTAAGTTAGTGTTGAAAGAGGCATTTGACCAGAGGAAATGCCACAGATCAAACAGTAAATCTTTCTTTCTACAGAAATATTTCACTACTATTTTCAATTGGATTAAGTGAAAGAGAAAATTTGGAGGCAATTTAATATTGTTTTCAGGTGAGTAAGATAAGCACCAAATTGAAAAATTCAAAGAAGTATATTGAATACTGAAGAAATACAAATCAAGAACATGAAAGACCCATTTAAGACGTTGAGAACTCAGAGGAAAAAGCAGTTATATGTTTTTTAAATATATAAATATTTAAGTATTAAATATTATACAGATGAAAGTAAGTTAAAATTTAAGAGGCATGGATAATAAATCCAGGGGTTTCCCTACATATGAATTCGGAACTCTAAAAAAATTACACAGATAGAAAAAGGGAATAACTGAATAGAAGAATACTTTCCTGATTTAAAGAAAGATTTGAGTAAGCATATTTATTAAGTGACCTTCATGATAAAATATAAATTACTAGGCACCTCTGTGAAATTTAAGGATCTGGGAAGCGAGGATGTAACCAAAGTACTATGGCAGAAACAAATGTGCCACAAGTACTGCTTTGGTCTTGAATGTTGCCAAAATCTGTTCCTCTAGAAAACAAAGCTGTCAAGGCAAGAACAATTAGAACCCCACTTCTATGACAGCATCTTTGAAGGAAATAAGCCGATGAGTGAAAATGTCCTATCTTCGATGGGACAGCATTTGGGGAAACGGAGCATTCCTGAGCAGCTGTGCTTCTGAGAGTGAGCTAGTAATAAATCATTTTAGTTGCAACTAATATCCTCTACCAGCTGTAACCAAATCAAATGGCTTTTTATTCATGTGACATAGTCCAAAAGGAGAGTTGGCTGCATCAGAACAGCTGCTTAATAGTAGAAATAGGTAAAGAAGTTCTTTTCCCAACTTTAGCATATTGACTTTATTCTCTTAAATGTAATAGTGAGGTGGGGAAAGTGGAATATAGGTATGTCATGACTGGGTGAGACTAACCACGATTTTTTGTCAAGAGCTATGTGCATTATACCCTCATCAAAGTTGGGGTTCTGTTAGCCAAGAAGGGGGTAGAATTTTGGTTATGAAACTAACACTGTCTGCCATAGACAGATACAAATAATACAAATGAACCAACTAACAAAACTAAGTTATGATGAAAGGGAAATGAGAAGGAAAGAATTTCTTTATTTTATTTTTATTTTTTTACTTCTTTGTTTAATTATATTCAATTAATTTTTTATTAAAAATGTTCCTTTTAATGTCTGCTAAAAAGAACTTATATTAAAATGTGGGTAAGCTAGGAGGAACTGACTATATTGTCATTGTACTATTAACTGGTAAACCATTTGCAACACATTTTTCTACCTCTCCATTTTTCATATTTTATCAATGAGAATGTACAATTTTATAATGACAGGAACCTTTGGTAAGTCAAGAAATAATATAAGCTGAGTTCAAGTGATCTTAATAATGGACCTAATTGTATTGAGATTACCAATTTATCAGAAAGAAGGTTTTAATAAAACAAAGAAATAGAAAGTTTCCATTAGGAGTCATTGAATTCCACTCCTCATGGAGTCTCTTGCTCTACATATGACAACACTGCACATGAGAACACCACTCTTTAATCAGATCATCTTCCTGAGTTTGAATTCTGAATCTGCCACGTACACTCTAAGTGACAATGGACAAGTTAATTAACTTCTCTATTCCGTGGTATCTTCTTCCATAAAGAGGGAATAATATAAATTCCTACCTCATAGAATACATATGAGGATGAAATGAGGTAGTATTTTAAAGTGTAACTGTTAGGTTAGTGCAAAAGTAATTGCAAATTTTGCAATTGTTTTTAAACTTTTAAACTGCAATTACTTTTGCACGAACCTAATACTTATGGGGTCTGTCACATATCTATATGTGTGTGTGTGTAATTGTATACACATATATGCATGCACATAGAGTAGCTAGATAAGAGTTAGTAAAATAAAGTGATTGTGTGTCCTTGAAATGGGAAAGGAAAACAAAAGATTACCAAAGCAACAACAACAAAAACGGGGGCTGACCGCGGTTAGCTCAGTTGGTGAGAGTGTGGTGCTGATAACACCAAAGTTGCTGGTTCGATCCCCACATGGGCTACTGTGAGCTGCGCCCTCCTTTTTCTTTTTTTTCTTTTTTTTTTTAAAAAAAAGGTCTATGAAGTAAAAAAGGTTTTGTGCAAATATTTGGAAGGAATAAATATATGATTAAATAAATGTTTCATTAACACTTGTTACATTCATAGTATAGAGCCTGGTACAGAGCCAAAAATAAATGTTAATGTCTTTCTCTTTTCCCACCAAAAATGTATTCTTGTTATGTTTTATTCAGGTATTAAAGGCTTTTGACACCAAGCCTGCTTGAAGCTCAGAATACTGATGTAACTGAATCATCAAAATATCCAAGAGAAATGGGTACAAGTATATTTGGAAGATATTTTCAAACATTTTTTTTCCTGAATGTGGAATTAGGCAAAACAATTTTCCATTAAAATATGATCACAACATTTGAAATTTTGAGTTCTTATCTACATATATATTTAAATTTTTAAATTTATCTATGTCACTATAAAAGTAGTTGTTAAAGTTTAAGAAATAACTTATGATTCACATACTATGGAAGACATGACAGAAACAGATACAACCCATGAGAAACTGAAAGAACCATTGCCGATTGCTTCTCCTGCAATAGAGTTATTTTTGTTTGCTGACAAAAACCTTTTGTTTAATGAAGATTTACATTAGGGGACTGCTTTATTTACTAATCTCTTGACTTTTTAATTATTTTTGAAGAGTGTAAGAAATATTGCACTCTATGCAGCCTTTCTTTAAACATCATTCAAAGGCAAGATAGCTTCAGAAGATTTGAAAAATCTACTATCCATGATTTTAAATTAAGATATGACTGTGGAATCTTGCTAACCAGGCAGATTTGCTGATTGCAACAAAACATGGTTGGCTGATCAATAAGAATGAAAATTTCCATAAAAATAACTTTTCTGCTGTCATACATCTACTTACTCCACTAGACTTTCCTTGAAAAGATTCTAGTGTTGACATCCAAAGATGCCTTCCTTTAATTTTGGCTTCTTTGTGAATTGATACTATTCTGTACAGTGTTAGTCATCCATTAATATGGATTTCTTTTCCCTTAAAATCTCTGGCATCTTACTTTTTTACATTCTACTAAGGCTCATTTGTTTACACATATGAGTGTATTTGCATACACATATATGCATGTATATAGAGTATTTTTTCTACTGCTATATTTACATCAAGAAAACATAAATGGCATATAACTTCTAGTCACTCTTGCTTTACCCTACTTCCTTTGTCTAGCTGTTGGATCTCCAGCACTTTGCTAACTGTCAGCTTATAGCTCATAACCTTCCACAAAGTATAATGTGTCCATTTGCACATCCCTCCTCCTACCCCATACACTGTTTCTTTTGTCAATTCTTTATGCAAATCTACAAAGTTGGCATCACTTAGCTCTGACACTGAATTAAACCTATCAGGGACTCGCTTATTTTTGCTTCTTATTTTAAGCAAAACAACATCATGGGTTTTATGAATCAAAAGACAAATGAGCCCATCTGTCATATGCAAGAATGCCATAGTAAATCACATTTTCTGACTTTAACTGGCACTGGGAAATTACTACATGTAAACAGACTCACTGAGATGTCAAAACAAGGTGTTACATAAAGGAATTTCTGTATAGTTTCTCCACAGTGTTTGGCTGGGCTTAGAGCTGTATTAGACAATTGGAAAAAGTCTGGGCACTAGAGTTTAAGTAAGATGTTCAGGACTTGAGAAGGGGATGAAAAGGAGTATGGAATAGCTGGAAAACAGAACCTTCTCCCAAGTTAGCAGAGGTTATGATGTTTGGAAATTATTGTTGAGGAAAATGAAAGCCTAAAGAATAAATATAATACCCCAGATAACACTATGAATCTATTGTTAAAAAAACATTTCAAACATTTCCTTTAGAGGTGGAAAATATAATGGCTTTCCATTGGAGAACTTGTGAAGGTAGTCTCTTTCCATTAAAATATTAGGCAACTATTGATGCCAAATGGAAATTGTTTTTTTATTTAACTAAAGCACACTTGAATCTCACATTATTGTTTTGCTTTGTGATAATACTTCAGTGAATTTTTCTAGGAGGAAGAGAAGAAAGATGAAGAAGAGAATGACACTGAACGACACAGAGATCATAACGTCCCTGGCGTTATGCTAAACAACTTGAGGTATAATCTGTTAATATCAGGGAAGCTTTTCTTTTATAGAGAATCAATATCTTTGTTCTATACAGATATGTAACAGTGAGGGTTCTATTATGGAAGTAGAACCACTGAGCAATATGGAACAAGGAATTTATTTTAAGGATTAGACTCTTCACAATTATGAGAGAACCCACAGAAGGAAAGGTCAGGAAAGGTAGGGTTGGAGGATCAGAGAAAAGTCACTAGCAAGGAATCACAGACAAAAGTTGGTGAAGTCTACAGAAGACTTTTGCCTCTGCATTTGGGAGTTGACAGGCTGTAGATCAGGAGGGTGGGCAATTGTGAATAAAAACTGTACCAAAAATGAAAGAAGTGAAAAACAAATATGAACCTATAAGGACAAACCACGAGGATAACTGGAACTCATATTTATCATTCTGCTTTTCTTAGTGTTTCTAACTCTGCATGTAGCCTTGGGACACGGGACATGTGTCCTGCAGAGGAAGTTGGGGCCCTTCACCTTGTCACTGCATGTAAGCCTGGCCCACAACATAAAGAACCGGAAGGAACCCTCTGCTAGCTGAAGTTCCTCACTAATGAGATGAGCTAGCGGATCAGCTACAACAGGAGACCTACAGTGACGCCGAGAGCCCGGGCATCAATCTCCTGGGTCACTGTTTCACATCTACCTTCCAACTCTCACAAGTTTCTCTTATGGCCACCCTAGCCAAGGACAATATAGAGAAGCGTATTTGAAAAATAAAGTTAGAGTTTAGCTAAATTGACACATACAAAATCACTGAGTTTAGTGTTTAAATCCAGACTACTTGAATCTATTTCCTGAACCTGGTGCTTATTCGCTCCAATACTTTAGGCTAGTTACTTAAAGGTTCTGTGCCTCAGTTTCCACTTCTAAAATGGGAATAATAGAACCACCTAACTCATGGGGTTATTGTGAGAAGTAAATACATGTAAAATTCCTAGAATTGCACACAGCATAGTATATGACCATTACATGTAAGTAATTATCTTTATATGTTTTATCCCATTTTACTCTATTTTCAAAATAATCTCATAAAGTGATATCTTGGGATCTGCTCACAAATTACACACTTCCCCTCTGAGTTAGAGCATACTGTGATTTTTAAGAATCATAATGTGATATCAAGACACCAAGGGTTTTATCTTCCTTTTGTTCTTTATTAAGGATAATACATTGCTTTCGGTCCTCTGCCTAAATGCAAAAACACCAATAGCCTGAGAACTCTTTTGCCTAAAGCTGGCATTGTAATTTTTAGTGGACATAACTGAAGGGATATGTCAACACTAATTTTTTCTTAGGGCAGTGAAGGTTAAAGTTAAAGCAGATGGGAAATCTACTTCCAATCTCCATGAGACTTAGTCTATTATCTTCCTGAACAAAATTTTATATCAGAAAAATCCTACTCAGACCTTAAACAAAGGAGCAAAGCATTTCATAAATAAATTCAGGAGAAGAACATTCAATAGACTGAGAGTACAATCCCGGAACAACAACATGGAAATTGCATACTCGTATGTTACCTATTTTTCTTGAATGAAATTTTGTGGGTATCTTACATAAAACATACTGACTTCTGGCATGCCTAAATTAATAACACTGAGTATAATTTTATTAGTGAACCCTAAGAGAGAAAAAATTGTTACCTGACTTGGGATAAGAATATCTGGTCTCAAAGGAGAACTTTTTTGAGGCTTTCCTTAACATTTATAGTGGTGATTATTATCTTGATTATATTGATGAGGAAACTGACATTCAGGGAAGTTAAGTAAAAACTATCCCCCATTTTAGAGTAAGTAACAAAAGGCCACGGTCTCAACTAAGGAAGTAGGACTCAAATGCCAGTGTTTTCAACCTCTACACAAACTGCCTTCCCATTACAATCAAGATAAAGCACTGAAAACTGTGACCAAGGTCTTGAAACACCAAATTCCAGATTATTCTATGTAAAGAGCAAGAGTCCATTTTATGCTCATTTAATACACTGTATATGGTTAATATCATAACAAGTCACACTAATCTTATATTAGGGCTATTTCCCAATATTAGTATTTACCAGTATTAATATTAGTAGTAATATTCCAAATATTAGCATTTATTAGTATGGAATGTTTCCTAATATTAGTGGTATAGTGGTCCCAAGTCAGATATTTAAAATAACAGTTACAAAAGAGAGTTTCTGAGTTTCTCCCCAAGCTTACTCTTTGAAAACTCTGTGCTTTTAGAAATTTAATGTGTGTGTGTGTGTGTGTGTGTGTGTGTGTGTGTGTGTCACTTGGGGATCTTGTCAAAATGGAGATTCTTGATAAACAATTCTGGAGTGATTCTGCATTGCTAACAAGCCTCCAGATGATGTTCAGAGACCAAGTTTTAAATGGCAAAGCCATAACCTCTTCAAATCCTCTCTGGATACTTCTTGGGAGTGAAAGGGAGAAAGTCCATGCAGCCGGAAACCCTTTGATTGGATAGCTCTGGGACCTGATGCAGTGATATATCTAATGTGCCTAAGACCCAGAGTGACATCTACGTGGTGAATCCTACTGGCAGTTTCATTCTCACTGCCCAAGTCTGGTCATACTATTTGTACTTAACAGGATGTCAAAGATCAAAAGCTTATTTCAAACAAGCTTTCAAACAAGCAGCAAGCAGCAAGATCAAGTGTGCTTCTTATCTATTATAGTATGTCATTAAGAATAACAACATCACTAAATCAAATTGCATATTGTCTTAGGTAATATGTGCAACATGCTGGTAGTGATTGATTTGACCCTCACCACAACCTGCGAATTTTTATTATACCTTCCAAATGTTGAAGATCATTTTTGACCACATAGAAACAGCAAATTCGATTGAATCTGTATTCTATCCAACCACAAAGTACCTCCCAGCTACCTAATAAAAACTAAAGGAAAGATATTCCAACAAAGCTAGATAACAGTGTTAAGAACTGAATGTTTGTGTCCCTCAAAATTCATACGTTGAAATTCTAACCCCCAATGAGATGGTGTTAGAAGGTGGGACATTTGGGGGATTGATGAGGTTATGAGGTGAGACCCTCATGAATGGCATTAGTGCTCTTAAAAGAGAGCTCTCTTGCCATTTCTGCCATGTGAGGACACAATGAGAAAATGGCTGTCTGCACCCCAGAAGAGGACCCTCACTGTAACATCTTGATCTCAAACTTCTAGACTCCAGAACTGTAGGACATCAACTTTTGTTATTTATAAGCCACCCAGTTTATGGTATTCTGCTGTAGTAGCCTAAAATAAGGCAAATGGTGACTTTAGCAATGTTGTTTGGGGTTACTCGAATCATAGACTCAGTGATGTTAAAGCTGGTTAACACTGTCTCATCCAAAGTATTCATTGTATACAAGTAAATGCAGAAGCTAACACTTGAAAAATTCAGTAAGTTGTTGAAGGTAACATTATCAGCAAAATCAGGAAGATAATTTTAGACTTTTGACTTCTAGTCAGGTGTCTAGGAAAGAACAGCACCTCCCATTTGCATATTCATGTATCCAATATAATAACCATAGGCTAGGTTATATTGCATTAGAAAATGACTCTCAGGTCTCAGTGGCACACAACAAACAGCCATGGCTTGCCCTTGTCACGTGCCTGTTGCTGTTGGTCATCTGTAAATCTGCTTCATATTATCTCCTTTGTGTGACTCAGGTTGACAGAACAGCCCTATCTGGGAGATTGCTTTTCTCATTGTAGATGGGGGCAAAATGACCTGCTTTCGCTCACATTTCATTAGTTAAGAAAATCATATAACATGGCAGGATGTATTTTCCACCTGCAGGGAGGAACACTGCAAGTGTCATGGCCAAGCTCGATGTCAGTGGAACAGGGAAAGATACTTTTCTACCATGGTCGTGTAAGTAATACTTTTTAAATGATAAACAAACTTCTACAATTACAAATGGTGTGAAATCGGTTGATTTTGTATAGACCTAGCACATACAGCATAACCTTTATAAACAGCCCATAGTCGGTCCATTTTCCTTCCCTGGTGGCTCCATTTACAGCAATGTTTTCTAGCAGAGATTGGTCAAGGTTATTTTGAAGTACTTAAATGAGAGTGCTATCTCCTGTGAACTAAGAATACAGCTATAAAGTAGCAGTTACACCATTTTATAGTCAGTAGATTAAGAGCAAAATGATACATAGATCACATCAAAGAGACGGATGGGCAGGAGTGGGGAGGAGTGAAAAATGGTTGGAGGGGGTGCCATTTTCCCTGCAACAAGAGGCCACATGTATAGCAACCCCCAAGCACAGGAAGGTTGCCAAGCTTAAGGTTATAACCCATCCAGCTGATGTGCACAAGTGGATAATTCCATTCTCACCACTGTCACTGCTACATATGTGACTATAAAATCATTAGGATTCTATAGCACTGGCAGTAGAATGACATTCTCATTCCAGTTGACCACTGTTACAGTAGATAATAATAAGAGATATGGCAAAGATCACCGGACACTTCAAATAAAGTACTTACCTCCATGAGTAAGCTACCGAAGCAGAATGTCCCTTAGACCCTCCATTTTGCATATTGTCTGCCAGCTAGTGTCAAGTGTTAAAGAAATTAATGGATAAAGTAAAACCAGAGGGGAGGATATGTTTGGGAGAGAGGAGAGAAGGTATCATTTCTATTGTGTTAATTGGTCATGAATGAGACAACAAATGAGCAACATGTTTAGTTATCTTCTAGCTGAAGAAAGAGACCAGAATGTAAAGTGGCTGTTTTTCTTAAATTGCTAGAAAAGCTCACCTTCTCCCAACAACAATTCTGCTAAGGGAAGGTAGATTCCTTAAATTTTTTCTAACAAATTCCTTGAAAGTCGATACAGCATTTGGGGCAATTATATTCTGTGTGTGTGTGTGTGTGTGTGTGTGTGTGTGTGTGTGTGTGTGTGTAGATGTGTATTTGTTTTTGTATGAATGTGTATGTGATTCTGAATATGTGGCTGTACATGTATGTGTGCATGTGTGTGTTTACAAGTATGTAGGCAGTTCTGAATAACATACCAGGGGTGCCAAAAAAATGTATACAAGTGGACGTTTTGGTGAATGTTGCTCAAACAGTAGTTCACTGTAATCAGAAGTGTCCGGACACTGATGGTAACCACTTTGAGCACCTCTTGTAATTGCAGAAGTCAAACATGACTTGTATTCATCTATTATTATCTGTATATATTGAGTATTGTAACTTTTAATAGTTTTTTCCTTTGTTAAAATGTGTATACTTTTTTTTTTTTTTGCACTATTTGTATATAGCTGCTTATGATAACAGCATTCTCCTAATTATTTTCCTAATATGGACCAATTCCCACTGAGCAAGATTGGTTCCTGACAATCTATTTGGATCATTTACCTTAAGAGTTAAGTTTATTTTCTAGATCAGAAACACCTGGAGGATACAGACGTCTGAGTTTAGGCTCTATTTTTATCTCAAGGTTATTGAGCGTGAATTTTAAATTGTGAACTTACCAAACTTTGTTCAGCATAGATACTATCTTATGTAGCAGGAAACTTAAATTGTTTTAAAAAATAGCTTGTTTTGCTAGTCTCCTGGTACTGAAAAGAAATGCATTAGATATTTTAATTGCATGCTTTATTTGCTTATTTTAATTACATAACTATATTTTGGAAACTCTCTACAAAATCTGTTTATTCTTTACCTCCACAGATCTCAGTCCGGCTATCATTGCACTTGGTTGTTTGTACTAGCAGAACTTTTTAAATAAGGGAGATAATAGTAGGATTATGTAAAATGCTAGAATGGTTTGTTGTTTCCTTCTTACCTTCACAGAGGCTTTTTGATTGAATTTTTAATAACATGTTTTTGGTGAAAAAGAGTAAAAGACAATCTAAAAGCAGAAGTGTCAAATAAATAATTAAGTTCACATGTCCAAAAATCTTGAAACTACCTTTTTGAGGCTTTTTTTTTTTTTTAAACTTGACTGAAATGTTACAACCAATATGACTTTTTTCTATTACAATTTGTTCTATATTCACTCAGTTAAAATTGCTACCTCACACATAAATATTAATCTTATAATTAATCAAAATGTAAATTGATGTGACATGTTAACGTTATCTGTGTAGAAAATTGATTAGCATGGTTTATTTCAAATCAAGCTGGTATGAGTAGATAGGTTTGTCTTCAGAATTAATGCCTTATAATCTCATTAAAACAAAATAAAGACCACGGAAAATGTATTCACAATAGATAAGTACATCTAACATCTTAGCAATAAATGACATGTGTCTATTCTTGAATGAGTGAGTTTATTACGTCCAATAGCAAGAGATAAAGAAGGTCAAAGTCATGTGGGTATTTTAAAGTCTAAAACAAACAACAGGAAGACTAAGTTTTAAAATGCTTTAGAATACACTGCAAATGGTTTGCAAATTTGTCACAGAATTTTCACATTTGGTTCAACATTAGAATTTGACAAATTAAACAATATCATCTCCACTTTATTAATGACATAGATAAATCACAGTGAGCCAATGTCTTTAAGAGACCACTCCTAACTAGGGAGATGGCGCACCGGGCTCTCCAAACAAATTCCTTGTGTTAATGGTAAAGCCACATATTTCTACTGTCCAAAAGATATTTAAGAAGATCTGAATTTTAATCTAGAATGTCCCAGAAAATGAAAGGTTCAAATAGGGTATAAATACTTTAAAATTGAAAGAATGAGGAAAATTTTAAAAGAAACAGAAAAAAAAACAAATTTACGTGATTTTATAATTAACATTCTAATGGCAGTCTGTTAAGTTTAGAACTAGTATCTTCTTACAATGGAACTGTTACTCATGGAAAAGTAAAATATCAAATATCATCAAAATATTACTATTAAAGTATTTCTATTTTCAAATAAACAAGTAAGCACTTTTTAAATAAATTATTTTTAATTTTTTAAAAATATGCTATGAATTAGATTTAAATTCTGCATCTCATGGTTACAGTTTTTCTACACAGTAGCACCCTCTTATCCATAGGGCATACGTTCGAAGACCGCAGTGGATGTCTAAAGCTGTTGATAGTACCAAACCCTATACATACTATGCTTTTTTCCATACATGCATACTTATGATAAAGTTTAGTTAATAAATTAGGCACAGTAAGAGATTAACAACAATTAATAAAATAAAGCAATTAGAACAATATACTGTAGAAAAGTTATATGAATGCCTTGCCTTTGGGGCCATTATTAAGTAAAATAAGAGTTACATGAACACAAGCACTGTAATGACATGGCAATCTGATAACCAAGACGGCCAATAAGTGACTAACAGGTGGGTGTACTGGATTAATATTTTAGACAGAGGGATGATTCATGTCCTGGGAAGAACAGAATGAGAAAGCCCTAGATTTCATCCTACTGCTCAAAATGGCATGAAATTTAAAACTTATCAATTGTTTATTTCTGGAATTTTCCATTTAATATTTTTGAACCATGTTGACTATGGGTAACTAAAACCTCAGAAGGAGTAACCATGGATAAGAGGGAACTACTATAAAAGTGAGGTAAAGAAATAATAAGTTGATTGAATAAAATAGATGTTTGTTTTACTCTCATTTAATAGTGCAGATATGAAAAGCCAGGGCACGTGGTTTCCTTCCGCCATTCACAACAAATTGCTTCTAAGAAGCTTTTCCCCATTTTACAGCCTTCAGAAGAAAATTCCAGCAAGGTTCCTTACGGAAATGATCCAGAAGTCACACAAATCTTTTTGTCTCACATCGCATAATCCCTGATCCTAATTATATGGCCACATCTAAACTGAAAGAAGACTAAAAGCCAGGGGCTGTAGCTGATGGCCCACAGGTAACACTCAGAGAGTTCCATCACCATTAAGAGGAAGCAGAGAATGATCGCCACCACAATTATGTTCACATAAAATTTTTCTTATTTTTATATATTCTCTCCAAGGATCTAATGTAAGGAATTTAGCTTAACATATTATTATCCTGTTTAATTCCTTATGGCTAACCAACTTCACCAAGCTTATGCCTCTTTCATTGACTCTTGTGTCCTTAAATAATGACTTAACAGTAAAGTCACATTTCTGGTTAGTATGAGTTATTTTATTTTTAGTGTTTATCCCTAACTCTTAGCAGTAGCAGCAGCATTACTTGAAACATTCATTAAACACATAATTCTGGGTGCAGTACAATATTATTTAACCAAAAGCACACTACATACCTGGCCACTTTCAATGTAGCAACTAGGACTCAATAAAAAAGGAGAAGCAAATAATATTTATATAAAGAAGCCATGCATTTACCCAGGAAAAAATATTACCCAATTGATTTATTTGGGTGGTATCTATGAGGTATGATCAAGAAAAACGGTGAATGTTTAAATTTAAAAAAATTACAGTGAAAGATGCATTTCTATTAATCCCCTCAGAACACTTCCCCTTGTTTCAAATACAGTTATCCCATCAGTCTTGCCACTTTCTGAAGCAGTTCTTGAAGTCCTCTTTCGTGAGTGTTTTTAGTTGCACTGTCATGGCTGCCTCGATGTCCTGAATCATTTTGACTTTGGGGAAGAGCCAGAAGTCACACGGTGCCAGATCCAGTGAATAAGGTTGATAAGGACACACTGTAATGTTTTTATTTGACAGAAATTGCCATACCAGAAGTGATGTGTGACACAAAGTGTTGTTATGATGGAGAATGATTTATGGCACACTTTTTCTCTCAACTGTAGCTCACACCGACTGACTGCACCAAACAAGCTGAAACTTGTCACACATTTTTACTAAGGTTCGACATGCTGCTTCCCATATTAAAGATCTCTGCCTTTCCATTGGATGGCATGTGGCAGCAGCATTCATGGTATTTTTTTTTTTTTTTTTGTATCACAACAGAAAGGCTCCATGTCACAGATCGTTTCTAGTACAGCAATTTCTGTCAAATAAAAATATTATGGTGTGTCCTCATCCACCTTATTCACCGGATCTGGCACCATGTGACTTCTGGCTCTTCCCCAAACTCAAAATGATTTAAGACATCGAGGCAGCCATGACAGCACAACTAAAAACACTCACAAAAGAGAACTTTGAGAACCACTTCAGAAAGTGGCAAGAATGATGACATAACTGTATTCAAAGCAAGGGGGAGTAGTCTGAGGGGTATTAATGGAAATGCGTCTTTCACTGTAATATTTTTTTTTTATTTAAACATTCATTATATTGTTTGATCACAACAAGTAAAAAGACATAGTCACAAAAATGAAGCACAAAATTTTACTTTTGAATTTTGAGGCATAGACCAGGCCTGGAAACTTTAGTTTTCTTAACTAGTTGGTCTCTTTATTTTATCTGATTCTTTCAGTTAGGAAAGAAATGAAGATGAACTTTCTGGAACTGTTTTAATGATAAGACAGTGAAAACTTACAGATTGCTGTGGGAAATGTATTCTATGGAAGAAGCAAAGCTTGATATAATCCTTTGGCAATGATAGCAGGACAATTAAATAAAAAAGCACTGAGAAAATTTGACAAGAAGGCAGACTATCTTTCAATATCAAAAAAATCTTTTGACCTCCAGGCACTAAGATGATTAAAGTTAAAAAGTACCATGGTGAGAAGATAAATCCTGCCTGAGCTACAGATGTGGCTGGCACAACAATACAAAATCATGGGGTTGTGAATTGGTAAGAATTCTGGATACATAGGGGGTTTCTTTGAAAATGACCTAAACTAGCAGCTAATAGGAAAGAACATGCTGGTGTTTTTTCAAAGCTCCCTACTAACCAACTAAGATGCTATAAAAAGTGTGGTAACCCCCACCAGGAAAAACCAATCTCTCCCACCCTAGTTCATTTTTCTTTCCTGAAATACAGGTCTATTTTTGAATACTGCCATGAATAGAGTTCTCTCCTTCGAAACAGTTAAGTGCTATGTAGTTCAGCATGTTCTGGTATAATACCTTTTATTCAAAAGTTTCATAATCTACTTTACAGACAAAAGTAGATTAGGGAGATAGGCTTGGGGAGAGTGACTTTCATATGGCAAGATAAGAAACCACATGTGGAGCAGGAACAAAGGATGAAGAGCTAGGAAGCAGAATTTGCATTGGGAAAGGGAAAGTAAATATGGTTTCACTGTAGTCAGACAAAAGAAGGATAAAAAGAAGTGCAAGGACAATGAAAGGTCAGTCGGAAACAGAAAGGAAAAGATCTTAAGAGAATGTTTTAAAAGACATTGTCTCACATCGGTGATTGTTTAGGTGAATATCTGAAAGAAATCTGGGGAAGAAAGGCTTTATAAATGTGAAGAGACATAAATCATATACTTTCCTTTGGAGGAGATCATGAAAATCATAAAGTCATGAAATTGTAGAAATGCAAGTGATCTTAAGATCAATAACTTTGTTCGCCAGATGAGAAAATGGAAACTCAAAAAGAGTTTTAGTGAAATGCATAGTAAGGGTCAACATCTGTATGTAAAGGCAGGTCTATTGTCTACATATTTAGTGCTTTTTCCACAAACATATCACCTTCTTTGCAAGGCAAATATATTTTTTAGCAATTCAAAGAGTGCAGTTTTGCAATTTTAAGCAGAATATTTCAGGATGTGACATTTTATAAGGCTCTCTTTACTAGGTACCTAAAAGTAGTAGAGGAACCCAACTCCTGTTTGATGGGACTGTTGGACAATGCAAGAGATTACTATTCATTGAAAGGATTTTTAACCTATTTATTTGCAGTTTTTATGCATCTTTCTATAATATAGTATTCAGGTGTTAAAATAAAAATCAAACAGAGACTAGCCTTGAAAATTTCCTGAGTCGACCAAACCAGTTTAGTCATACAAACAAAGCTTAACTTAGCTTATTTTCCAAGCCTAACTTGACCTGGGTGATTTCTTGCTTATGTCTCTGGAAATCATAAGCAAAACTTGAACCGTTTCCCAAGGTTGACAGGAGATAACCACTGAAAACTCTAATACTATAATCAGTCACTATGAAAAGTAAATACTCATTGTTTTCTTACTATATACATTGCAAGATAACAGTGCACCTCTGAACCTTGTTCGTGTTTTGGTTTGAGTGCTTCTAGTTTGCAAACTGTCTTTCTGGTGTGTGCACAATAAAGTTTTACTAAATGACAACCTCAGTGATTCATTGCTTTTACTTCAGCTATTTCTGAACTTTTGACACAGCTGAAAATAGTTTACATAAATTAACTGAGTATATTGTCTACTCAGACGTTTTCAGAGCCGGGAAGCTTTAATATGACATCTAAATTAATTTTTTGGTATAGTTTTAGTTCAATAAAATTGATGTAGTATTTAGGTCAGAAATGATATTGGATGGACTTTGGAGCAAAGTCTGAATTGAAGCCGAAGCTTAAAGCATTCTTCTCTAGAATCTAATTAAATGAGTTATAAATTGGTAATAAGTAGTAAACTAGTCAAAAAATCACCAGAAGAAAAAGAAAAAGCAAGAACAAAACATAATAAAAACAAAGTTCATGGCATAAATATTGTCCAACACTAAGAATATTAAGAGAAGCAACATTTCTGTTTTTTCTATCATTCACCTTCAAACCTTTTGTTCCCATCAGTATTGCTGAAAATAACTCCAAAAAGTTCTACTTTTCCATTAATACTTTACAATTTGTAGAAAAGCAGATCAAATTGGTGAGTAGACAGCCTTAGAAAATATCTTAGGTCTAGCAACCCCTGGTGGCCAGTGACTACCAAGGGCTCTCAGCTGAACTGCAAGGAAACCATAGGGGCTTGTGATGTCTCAGTGCTACTCATCACCTAGGAGGGAATAGTATGCTTCACAGTGGCATCCCATATACATTCAGGAACAGAATAAAACCACATTAGTATAGGATACTTTGGTACAGGTGTTTAACAAAACTGCAGAAGAGAGAAAGGAATCTGAGACATCATGCAAAGGCTGTATATAAGCTCACATGAGTTTATCCACCTACCTCAGCATCTTCACCCAACCATTCATAGAAAAGAAACAAAGCATTAGTATGCATTCCTCAAAGTGTAGCTTATATAAATGCAAGGAGAATTCACCAGTTTTATGAGAAAACCATGAGAAAGAGCCTAAGCAGGACTAAGTGAAACATGAATCAGATTCAAAAAACAAAACAAACAAACAAACAAAACAGCATGGTATCCATGTAAATATACCTCAAAAGGAAGGAAGGAATGAAGAAAGGAAGGAAAGGAGAAAGAAAACTAACAATATGTAAAATGTATCAAAAAACCTGATTCCAGAAGCAAATTCAACCAAAAGAAAATTTTCTGTGTTACTATGTATTATGAAATAAGTTAATAAGCAAATGAGTCCAAGACAACAAGAACTCAATAAGATAATAAACACACAGAATTAGATTAAAAGAGAAAGATTATAATTAAGAAAAACAATTACAATCTGAATCAACAGAATTATACAAATAGTAAGTAAACTAGCAGAAGCAGAGAACAGAAAACAGAGTTGAACATTGCATATAATTAAAATGTATGAGGTAGTTACAGATATTGTAACAATTAGTAGAAAAGTATAAATATAAAGAAATAGCTAAGAGAATCCAACCTAAGGAAAAATGGACCCCAACCCCAGTAAGATATCTAGTAAAGAAAGTAACAAAAAACATTTTTAACTTTAAATAAAGGAATGTGTGTTTTTAGATGAAGAGGAAAATGAAAAAGTTATACTACGTTTCAAGAAAATTCAATTCAGCATAATCGATAGCAACTTATCCTCTATTGAACTTCAAGTATGATAAAAGAATTCTCTAGGCACTCAGGCAGATGTCACATACAAAATATGTCACATACAAAAATAAGATATATGGTTAGCTTTAGATATTTCCACAATTATGTTCTGTGTCAGAAAAACAGTATTAGAAAAATATCCTCAGAATTCCAGGAAAAAAATAAACTTGTCATTTTCCCATGCATATAATCCTCAGAAAAGTATCATTCAAGTATAAAAGAGGAAGTTTTTTCACATATGAATGAACTCAGGGATTATAGAAGATTCCATCAGTCTTTCTAAAAATAATGCCCCCCCCAAAAAAAAAACACAAAACTTGTTGATGATGGTACACATTCAATCAAAATGTGAATGGAACAGTCATAAAAGAGCACTAATTCAACACTCATTGCCAGAGAATAGCAAAAGAATATCTACAAGTTTCTTAGGGAAAGACAACATGGCACCAAATTTTTATATCCAGCCAAATTTTTCCTCAAGTCTCAAAACAATGAAAAACCATATGCAGTAAGCAAGTCTCTGAGATTATAGTACCTAAACTTTCTCACTAACAAAGATATTTAATAACACTTAAGGGTCTAACCCACCCACCCACTTTTTTTTACCCAATATGATGGTTACCAAATAATCTTCAGACTTTGTACAAAGGAAGATGACTGTCTTCTTGCAAAACCTAAAATATCAGGAGACTTATCAATTAGATATTAGAATAGCATATAAAGTTATACAGGAAGTCAAAGAAAAGAAATATACTAGCCTTGGAGACAAGTAAAGGTGTATTGCATAAGGGTCTGTCATGTTTGAACCATGAATGACAGGAGCAAACGTAGTGTTAACTGAGTTAATACACTGGGACATTTCAACACCTTTTCAGAGAGAAAAATCGTCTGTAGAATCTCCAAAAGTATTCTTAATAAGCAACATAGATTTTCTTGTTTTCTTGCTAGTATGTTTGAAGGCAATACTATTTCACTTTTGTTTTAATAGGAATTACATAATTTCTACCCAATTTGAAGATCTACTAAAGTTGCACCTATAGACATTAGTGTATCCATGTTTTCTTTTTTTTTATTTCGTGTTTTGTTTCGTTTGCTTTGTTTTGTTTTATTGTTAATTGCCTGCTGCTTGTCTCTTGTGTGTTAATTAGAAATCCTTTCCAAATTCTGAAAATGTTTTTCAGTTGTAAACTCTTAAGGGTCCTTCCTACATGTGCTCTCATTCATCTCTGCAAATTGACGTGGGCTTTCCTGAATGTTCTACCCACACACAGGGCAAGTGGAAAGTAGAAGAGTTACAGCCCCAGGAGCTACTAGTCTCAGGAATATGGCTCTTTGGTGAATCAATATGCCTGCTTCCTTGCCCCCATAACTCGGATAATTCTGAGGACTTTTCTCATCGTCTTGCACAGTCCCCAGCAGAATTATGTTCCCGGTTCTACTGTTGTTAACTGGCTTCACTACACAGCCTTTATTGGCTTTTTCCCCCACTCCTATCCCTGTTTTACTTCCCAGTTCTTCTCATGAACGTTCCTTGGATTGCCTCTCAGATAAATTTGAGAAACTCATACAAAACTCTTTGCCTCAGTTCTGTTCTGTTGTAGCCAAACTAAAACACACACAGGAAAAAAAAAAAAAAAAACAGGAAAAAGTCTTCTACTTTGTATCTTTAGTTTTACTTTCTTTTTGATATATATATATATATATATATATATATATATATATATATATATAATTTTTTTTTTTTTTTTTTTTTTAAGTCAGTGTTATTTTACCTAAGTTTATCAGTATTCTCCTTCCTGGTTTGTCCTTTATTTTTCAGTTCTTTTAAAAAAAACTCCTTCAGTACCCTATCATCAGAAAGACACCTTTCTACATTTTCTTCAGATATTTTTCTGTACTTTTTACATATATTTAACCCATCTGGAATTTATTTTTCCTTATGGTGTGTGATAAGGATCTAATTGTATTTATCCTGAGATGGACAACCAACCAACCAACCCAGTATCATTTATTGAATAGCCATCCTTTCCCCACCTATTATTAATAACACTCTTTTTATATATGACGTTGTCATATGTGAATCAAGTTTGTTTGTGGGCTCTTAATTTTATTCCACTGAGACAGTTTTCTACTCCTGAACCAAGATCACACACTCATTATTGTTATAACTCTGTAACGAGTTTTGTTATCTAATAAGGCAAGTTCCATTTTATTGTATTTTGCTGCATATAATGCACTTTTTTACCCAAATTTGTGAGCAAAAAAATAAGGATGCGCATTATACATGGGTATAATTCTATTATTTATGCTTATGAATTAAAAGTGTAACTGTAGAAATCAATAGTGATACCCATATGCAAAATAATATCCTGGAATATGACAACTGTTTTTGTTGAACTTACAGCAAACTTGCAACGAGGAAGAATTCTTGGCCTTCTATGATGCATAAATATCGTAAATTTGTTACCAGTTCATAAAATTTCTTGTACCTTGTTTCGGTTCTTGTGTTTTATAATTATTTCTTACATAAAATTTCTTATACTGTAATATGTTAAAAAATAAATGTTAAAATTATTTTATAATACAAAAAACTAGTATGTAAATGTAAATAAATAAAAATTTGTATTAAAAAATTAAAACAAAAGATTTTTTTCACTGAAAGTTTGGTCCAAAATGTGAGTGCACACAATACACAGCAAAATACAGTATTTTAGTAACTTTTTAAAATTTCAAGACACATTATTTGTTCTTTTTCACATTAACCTGTTTGTTTTATTTCAGTCTGTCCTTCATAAATTGCTATACTTTTGAAGCTATTCTTCCAGTCATTTATTTGAACATATTAAATACAATTTCTAAAAACATAAGACTTAAGAATTTATAATATGAATGCTGATTTTATTTTTGAACCTAACTGTAATTTTTGGTTTTTATTCTTATATTTGATATGTTATTACCCTGTATTTGGAGAGAGCATGTAAACTCATTCTTCTTTCTTCTTCTTCCCTTAGATAAATTCAAAAGGAATATAACAAAGTTCTACTTGATTTTCCGAAAAGTAATTGCACCTACATCATCGATAATGAAGAAAACACTAATTGTGCTTCCTCCACCTTTTTGGGTCCCCAGATTCAAGGGCCACTCTCCAGGCTCCAATTTTATAGTATAGTCAGGCCCATTGTTAGAACCCTATCTAGAATATAAGTAAAATGAACCTCTGCCAACTCCATTATTGGTATCTCTCATTTCATGTATATTTCAAAGCGCCCAACAATACAATTAGTATTAATTCAGTTAAGTAAAAAATATATCCCATGTTTTTACTTATATTCTACTTTTTTTTTACTTCAGAATCTCATATATATGTTTTTCTTTTTCTACTTTTTATGGGTGAGGATTTCAGAGTGCAACATTCTATTCTTTTCTTTCAAAGCTAAAGAAGAAAAGTAGCTAGTGCTCATTTTAGTCAATCATAATATGCCCACATTTTAGTGTAGTGAGGACCTGTAATCTAGGTCCTCGTTACCTCTGTCCAGTTTTCTTACCAGAACAAAAGGCAAACAGATTTACTTCACAGTAGTAATTTCATCTTATTTATTTATTTTCGAATTCTAGATTCTTTGTTATTCAAGGGGTGGAAGTTCCACTGATAAGCTGTACTTTACTTGCCAGAAAATAGTCCTGATTTTCCCAGAAAGCATAGATCTACAGTTATTAGAGTGGTTATCATAGAGTGTTCTCTTGTTATAATTGGGATGTTAATAGAGATAAAGTCCATGGCAAGTGAGCAATGCCATTCCTACCCAGAACATTTTCTTAAAATAGAACCAAATGTTTTATGCCTCTCACAGCAGCTACTCCCATTCATTGACACGAAACCATAAAGAGTAGCCATACGTTGCCTTGTTTAAGTGGACTTTCCTCTAAGTTAAATCAATATGGTCTTACATTGCATAACCTCACATGATAATGATGAAGATTATAAAATTTGTGATGGTTTCAGTAAAAATACATATTCAGAGAAAGAGCAGAAAGGACAGACATGTAGATATTAATGTGTATGTTAGGCTTTATAGATACCTGTGCATAAAAGTTATTTTTACAATGTCTATACCTACATAGGAGAAATGCCTTAATAATGACCTGAGTCAGAGCACAGAATATTGATCTATTAGGAACTCTCTACAAATATCAAATGCATGTGCCTAATGACTAATTTGTCTATCATGAATTCTATATTTTTCTTAATGGTTTTCAAAATGATAAAATGTCATTTTTGTTTACAACATGCATTTAATTTCATTCCTCTCCACAAATAGCCTGTTCAGTTAATTAACATTTACAACACTAGGTATCTCCTTACTCATTTATATCTCATTAAAGAGTAACTAGTCTTTTAAATCTACTGAATGTATAGAGACATGCTGTTGCCAAAGGGACATACACAACTCATTTGCACAGACTAGTAACACTGCTTAGAATTATGTTGTTGCTTTCCAAATGTTTTCTGAAAACTTGAGAGATTTTTCTTTCCAGCAGGTTTTTATATTCTCTCACAGTGTTTAGATTAGCCTATCTTCAAAAGCCAAAAATGATGTTAAAAAGAATTGTACCATCAAGGCACCATTCTCTCAGCACCTATGAAGTTATGTTTGCAGCTCTTGTTGTCATTTTGGTGGTGCTCTGTGCTGGATTAATTGCAGTGTCTTGGCTGTCAATCAAGAGATCAGAAAGAGGTAAGTCTCATGGAGCTGGCTGTTGAAGACAACCTCAGTTGAATGCACCCACTTTAACCTCAGTTATCCTGCCAGTACATTTTATTCACTGCTGTACTTTCATGACAAGATATTTATGTTGCATTGAGACGTTTTGCTATAGTTCATTCTGTAGAATATTAGAAAAATTAGTTGGTATATAATTTGAAACTTAATTCAGAATTCAAGCATGAGACTAAGTTTTTTAAATAAAAAATGCGAAGTAAGTTTCTTAGTTTCAACATATAACAAAGGTGGTTTCAAAGCCTGTAGGTTAACTCTGAGAGAATTTAATCACAAACATATTAAAACATGTTGACTATACAAGTCGATAAGTAAAGTTAAAGAAAAACTATTTATTTCTAGAGAAGGGTATCTTCATTCTCTTATTAGGCCAACAATTTTAATTGCAACAATATAAGAACATGTGGATATAAGTGAAGACTTATAAAGATCTCTAGTTGCCTGAGTAGCAACTTGTGATTAAAAAAATAAGAAGAAAAGGTAACTATTATTTAGAGTTAAATTATATGTACCAGCAGCTTTTTAAGTATCTTTAAATGTATTCTCTTGTTACAACAAAATTATGAGTTAGTTGTTATTATTACCTTCATTTTATAGGTAATAAATCAGAGACAGAATTTTAGCTTGTTTAAATTTTTACCATTACTAGGCAGTGGAAGATTCCAAACAAGACAATCCAACTCTAGAACTTGTGCTCTTAGTTATCATTTATTCATTCATAGGCTATATTTCTTAATTGCCAGCATAGCAATAACTTAAGTATTAGATTCATATTTTTTCTGAGAAAATGTTTAGTTTTAAAATTATGAATTATATATGGACATATTAATTCTTTCTGAAAACTCACAAAGTAGAACCTTTTAATGTGAGTGATTTTAGTTTTACCAAGAAAATTTTCAGCCTTTGAGTTAGCTGTTTTCCTCTAGTAAATGAATAAGTTTAAATCAGCATGCAGTAAATATGAATGATTAGGTTTTACAAAATAATTCCAAAATAATCCCTGCTTTGTTTAAATATGATAGTCATATATGAGGGATATATTTGAAAGAAAAAGAGCTCTTGTGGATATTTTATATGATTATGTGAACAATTAAACAAATTATAGAGGTTCACTTAGACTTTCAGAAAAGTGGCTCTTTGGTCTTATTTAAATGCTGTGAATAACTTCATTTGTAAGTCTACTGGAATCTCTGATGCTCAATAAAGATACAAAAGTTAGTGATCTTACTAGTAAAATAGGAAATAACTATTTATAAATGTTAATATGATTTCATAGTGAACAACTGAATATAAAAAAAGAATTGGAGTTAAATCTTTAATAGAACACCAGAAGATGCAAGACATATTATTTTTAATACATTGTTTTACTTTTCATTAGAGGTCATTTTAGACTTGCAAAAATTATTGTTTTTATAATATATAACCATTGTTCAGCTTCCCCTAATGTCAATATCTTGTATATCCATAGCACAATCATTATGGCCAAGAAATTAACATTGGTACAGTATTATTAACTGAACTGCCCACTTTATTCAAAGTCCAACATTTTTTCTACTAATGTCCTTTACTTGTTCAGGATCCAATTCAGACTTCTACATAAGACTTAGTTATCATGCTTCCTTAGTCTCCTCCAATCCATGACAGTTTTTCTTTTCTTTCCTTGTCTCAGTTTTTCCTTGCCTTTCACATTTAAGCATGCAAATCTTAATGTGATTTTGATTATTAAAAAATGATGTAATATAATAATATATGTTACATCAATTATGCAATGATATGGGAAAAGGAGAGATAACATTTTCTCATGCAAGGTCAATGTGAAAATTATATATCATTATTATTGTACTTACTAATGATTTCATCATCATGTCAGTTTCAGTTAAAGCAACTCATTTTAAATATAAATATATATCAAAGAAAATATTCTGATAAAGGCACTATGCAGGACTTAATGGCACAGTTTAGTACCCATGTTTATGTTCAGTTTGTTAGCATTTTCCTTACATTTTTTTACACTGAGATAATATACTTTCTTCAGCATTCTCAATAACTTCCCTAATAATAACATTCCACTCTAATGGCAAAAGGTCATACATGTCAATTTTATAATTATTAGAATGAAAGAAATAGCTTCAAAGCTATGTTTCAAACACACACACTGAAAGCTTCACAGGAATCCACATATAGAAAACCAGCAGTGTCCCAGGATGCTAGATGAGCAAGAAATATCTGAAAGCAATTACAAAACTTTTAATGGTCCATTTCTCACCATGTTTCTCTGAATCAGTTCCCATAATTGGTGGAAGTTGATCATCCCTGTATCTTCCAACAGGAATCTCAACAGTAAAAAAAAAAGCTTGGAAGCATGGAGTGTGGGTTAGACTTCAAAGGAAAAAAAAATAGGATCGAGAAAAAAGTTTAGTTTTTAATCTTTTAAAACAACCACACGTGGGGGAAAGCTACTGATTATGAAACATGGAAACTGCAAAGAAAAAGCAAAAGAACTGCCGCACCAACACAGGGAGCAAGAACTTTACTCTGTCTTAACCAGAATATGCATATCATCTCTTATAATTCACATGTTTCGTGTTTTAATTCTTATTAATTCATTTAGATGCAGTATTTGGAAAAAGTCATGAAGCCAGAGGGACTTTGAAAATAACATCAGGAGCTACATATAATCCTAACTTGCAAGACAAACTCTCAGCGGATTTCAAAATTCTTGCTTTTGACCTTCAGGAAATGGTAGGAGACTGTCTTTCAGCTTGTTTAAAAGTTCGAAACAGTTTCACTAACCACTTGCCAAAAGATACATAGATCCTGTTTTCTTACTTTGAAAAAATTAGTGAATAACTGTAACTG
Organism: Rhinolophus sinicus; assembly: GCF_036562045.2. NCBI lineage: Eukaryota > Metazoa > Chordata > Mammalia > Chiroptera > Rhinolophidae > Rhinolophus > Rhinolophus sinicus. The sequence continues at coordinate 21,085,635 of NC_133751.1, forward strand.
TGCCCAGGATACTTAAATAAATGAGCCTCATCACCACAGAGAAGAAAAATGCCCCAATACAGTTCTAAACAGAACATAAAGATGACTGTTTAAATTTTTTAACAAAAATTTAAATCCTAAATTTAATATGCTATTAACTTTTTTCATATTTTAGATAGATGAGATCTTTCAATCAAGTAATCTGAAAAATGAATATAAAAAGTCAAGAGTTTTACAATTTGAGTAAGTACAGCTCAAAAATTTCATGTTGATCGAAAGCACAGAATCAGAAAATAACGATCTTTTTGCTAAGATTTGTAAAATGGTGCCACTGCTTTTTGGAGAGAAAGGAATATTTTAAATTTTCAATTATTTCTGAGGATGCAGAAACTTTCACGTTAGTAGCAAATAACAATAATAATCTAGATAATTGACCTTATGTCAACATGTTTCTCTCTTCCTGAGGGTAAAATCTTGCAGACACACTGGAGGGGGTTGAGGTTGAATGTACGCAGATACAGACAGAGTGTTTGATTTTGCTATGAACATGTGAAACAAAGCTTGCACATTACACTGCATTTACATTTTAAGTCATAAGACAGAAGGGACTTACTCACTTATTCACTTATGCCCTATAAGACTGTACCTAGAGCAAAGTGAGTGCTCAATAAATGAATGAACCTTAGGTTAATAGGATCATGATATAATTCCACTACGGGTAGTTGAGTCAGAAGTTTTGTTCATGGCAAACGACTAAGGCCTTTGGAATCAGGGTATGAATCAGCAGGAAACTGTGATGCAAATTAGAATCTATAAAACACAGTTAAAAGGGAAAAAGTCAGAGAAAGATCTATTTAAAAAAATAGAGGACACTTCTCTTTTCTGCAGAAATAAAATGGGAAATAAGAAGCCCTGGGCAGGAGAAAGACCAAACAACGAAAGCCAAGATAAGCCTGGGGGAGCCTGATTTACACCACTTGCAAACCGAAGTAAACTGGTGGCAACATTCCTTAGTTACGAATGTCTATCCTCCCATATTCCTTTACCATGGAGGTAAATAAGTGTTAGTTTTTAGGCTGCTGGTACCCTACAATTGAAGGTAGTTAACACAGTCAGGGAGGCTGTACAATGAAAAAGCTCCAAACCAACAATTTCAAATGAAATCACAATATGTGAGCTCCCGAGCAGAGAGCAGTAGCCTCGCTTTATGTTTTTAGACCATGCAAAGTAACAACCTATAAAATGTAAATATCCATTCATTTTACTTTTATCCACTTATCATTTAATACAATGTACACCATTTATTAGGTTGATACAAAAGTGATTGCTGTTGAAAAGGTTAAAAAAAAATTGCAAAAACTGCAATGACTTTTGCACCAACCTAATATAATTTACTAACTAACGTTACCAGGCAATATGTGGCAAGTTGTGTATAGTGTATACATTTTGTGTAATAGGAATAATGCTAGAGAGAGGAAGGTTTGAAATGACAGTCCAGCCTTTGCTTGCCTGCTTTGCGCTGGAATGCCCACAGCCTCAGGAGGAAGTTCATTCTCATCCAAAACAAAGAAAGATTCACACTACTTAAAATGCATTCCCTCATGAATAAGGCTATCTGATAAAAATTAGGAATCCATTTTCAATGTCAACGTGAACATCATTGTTATAACTGTGTTTTATTTGTTTCTTTGTATCTTCAGTTGCTAGGAAATTATTTCTTATCCTCAACCAATTTTTTACTTCTTTGGCTCTCACCCACCGATCCTGGTTGTAGTTATTCTTTTTCTTGTGGAATAAATGTATCTCTATCATCGTATCTCAGTCCTTCAAATACCTGAAGACTGTTCCTAGTGTTATCATCCTAAATGTAGGTAGTCTCTGGGGTTTGTCTCAGAAACTCACTCTGGCCTTCTTACGCTTCTCCTTCCCACTCTCTATAAGATTCAACACCAGCCCTACCATGTTAGCTGTAGTTCCTCAAAAGCATCCATTATCTCTGTTGTATACTTTTTCACTGCCTGGACTTCCATTTCTTCCTTACTATATACTGTCTCTGTCCTTCCAATCCATCCTTATATGCCATTGCGAACCAAACAGCCCATGTCACCTCCTCAGGGGATGCTTACCTGACCTTCTAGAGTGATTTATGTACATCCTCCACCAGCTCATTTAGCACCTCGTATCCCGATGCAAAGTAACAATCCTCATACTGTAACGTGGTTGTCAATGTGCCTGTCTTCTTACTAGACAATGAGTTCCCTCGGGGCAAGGAATGTGTCTTTGATGTCTGTATTTTCTGAATCTAGTTAATGTCTGGCTCAGACTATGTGCTCTATAAAGTCCTAGCAAATGAACGGAACCATTTATTTAAAACTTGTTGATATGCTGAGTACTATATTAGTAACAGGTTTTCCTTTAACTCCTGACCTATTGACATAAAAATAAGTATACCCTTACTTTGCTTTAACTTTCTGTTAGAATAGAATTTCAATTTAAAAAATTCTAAACCAGTTCTTTGTTTATGCAGGAGTGTTCATGTACCAAAGAGCCCCTCTGGTTGTAAAGGTGGGTCAAGGAAGGTTTGATGAAAGATGTGGGACCTGGTCTGAGAAGCATGAGTGGAAACTACTTAAGTAGAGAAGAAAAGGGAGGCCATTTCTGGTAAAGAAGAATTAATGTAGCATATTGAGAATATGATCTGGTTGGCATTGAGGGGCCATTAGAATATGTTGAGAAATCATAAAAGAACACTTAGTTTTTACTGACCAAATAGGGGTAGGAAGGTCAAGTCAAAGACAGAGATCATGTTTTAGGAAACAATGATACAAGGTCAAATGAGGATTATTTAATGGGCAAAAGGAAACTCAGGGCCTTGCTATTTCCTGTTGGAACAAAACTAATCCTATCAGTGGAAGGAGCAATGGAAAAAAAGTCTAAAGCTTCACCTTATTGTACAAAAAAATAGTTTAAAAATATTTTTTCTTTCTTTTCTTTCTTTTTTCCTGTCATTCATTCTTTTTTCTCTTCTTCATTCTCATCTATTTATCTATCTATATTTATAATTCTGTATTTCATTGTATATTCATAACATCTTAGTCCCAGTAACCAGCCAGCCCTACCACCACCTGTTTTCTTTCCCATCTACAATACAGAGGCTTCTATTCCTGTTTTCCAGGGTTATTATCTCTGATAGGCTTTCACATTGGCCCCCTATCAGGACTAGAAGACATGTGGACTCTCAGAAAAGGTTAATTTTTTTTCTCATTCTCAAATTGCTATTTTTAAAAATATTTATTCCGTGAGGGTAAAACCATGCATGCAAGACTGGAAGACTTTTTTTTCCACTTTAAGCTATTTGTCTACTTTGGAGTGAGTGGAACCAATTTCTCTTTTCCAGTTTTGTAGAGGATTGGTGGTGGAAATCTGCATTAAAGAATTAATTCAGATTGATTTCTCAAAGATTTTAATGCTCTTTGAGGAGAGGTATCTGTGGTACCTGCCTCTCCTGCATTGGGTTCTGCCATGAAATCCACACAAAGCAGAGTATCCACTCAGAGCTTATTGGAATAGTTTTACTAATGGGACTCTTTGTGTTTACATACCGTGTTTCCCCAAAAATAAGACCTAGCTGGACAATCAGCTCTAGTGCGTCTTTTGGAGCAAAAATTAATATAAGAGCCAGTCTTATTTTACTACAATATAAGACTGGGTGTAATATAATATAATATATAATATAATACCAGGTCTTATATTAATTTTTGCTCCAAAAGACACAGTAGAATTGATCATCCAGCTAGGTCTTATTTTCAGGGAAACAGGGTATTATAATATGCTAGATAACTTTATTTTTACTAGATTGAGAAGATTTGCTGAATATAGACTTTTATATATAGGCCTGGTGGGTTATTAAAACCCCAGCATTTTATTTAATATCAATAAGTAATCTTTTATTTATCTAGATGCTAAAATCACTATATTTGAAACTGGAAATTATTTCAGCTGAGGAATTCTTTCTTTCCCCTTCTTTATAGATACCTAGGACCAATATAGTGCCTAAACCTTCATACATATTTTATAATGACTCTCAGATAGTATACTCCATCAGTGTAGAAATGCTTCCACTTAGTTGTATCTGAACTACTTTTAAATCAGAAGTGAGGTTTTGAAAGATGCAAAGCAAAGGAACATTATGAAAATGTCTGTCAGATAAATTGCAGGTCAGTGCTTTGGGAGACTGAGAAGAGAAGGATGGGAAAAGAAATTCAGAAGCTGGGGAAGAAAGTACCAAGCAAACATTTAAGTTTACTTTAGATAATCACACATAAAATGACATATTTCACTCAGAGGAAAAAGTGGCAGATTCCTAATTAGCTTCATAAATTATTTTAATTTTAAACTCCAATTGCTAAAATCAAGAAACAGAAATAACTGAGCTCTCAGCTCACAATACCCACACCAACTATGAAAAACACATCTAAAAATCCTTTAAAATACCTAGTTTCTTGTTTGTTACTGATTTTAATTAAACTCACACAACATGCAAGTGTATATGGTAATACTAAAGCACTATGAATACTAAACTTAGGCCTTAACCTACCTCTTCCGATTTAATGTCAACGCCTCGTCCCTTGGAAACTGTGTGTGTGTGTGTGTGTGTGTGTGTGTAGCCACCCTGCAGGTCAAGTAAGTGGTTTGCTCACCTCTGGGAACACTTTTTGTTATCCTGCTTTGTGGATAGTGATTTGACTCAGAGAGCATTTAGCGGTTGATTCTTTTAATAAAGTGCTGTTTACCCTCTGTGGCAATATGCAGCTCATTCTGCCCTTTCAGCACAAAGGAGTCACCAAGTTAGTAAGGAAAAGACTTTTGTTTACTCAGCAACCCTAGAGGTTATCAATATCATTAAGGAAAATAAGAGATAAGAAATAAGAAACATTTTGATTTATTGCACACAGGCTCTCTGTACAATGATAGGATTTATCTGCTTAAAAAAAACACAAAACTCTCAGCTACTCCACTGGAACAAGTACTTTGAAATGAAAATGGCCATTGTTTCCTTTTCATTTTCCTAAAGAATTTTCATTTACCTTAATAAACAAAAATCAGTGTCACAGTCGTGACAGAGGATTGTTACTAAATTACTCAGGTAACAGCTTTAGTGTTTTTTTTTGTGTGTTTTTTGGGGGGTTTTTTTTTAGGGGATTTTATTGGGGAACAGTGTGTACTTCCAGGCCTTTTTTTCCTAGTCAAGTTGTCGTCCTTTCAATCTTAGTTGTGGAGGGTGCTGTTTAGCTTCAAGTTGTTGTCCTTTCAGTCTTAGTTGTGGAGGGTGCAGCTCAGCTCCAGGTCCAGTTGCCGTTGCTAGTTGCAGGGGGTGCAGCCCACCATTTCTTGTGGGTGTCGAACCGGCAACCTTGTGGTTGAGAGGACGCGCTCCAACCAACTGAGGCATCCGGGAGCTCAGCGGCAGCTCAGCTCAAGGTGCTGTGTTCAATCTTAGTTGCAGGCGCCACTGCCCACCATCCCTTGCGGGAGTCGAGGAATTGAACTAGCAACCTTGTGGTTGAGAGCCCACTGGCCCATGTGGGAATTGAACCAGCATCCTTCAGAGTTAGGAAAGTGGAGCTCTAACTGCCTGAGCCACCGGGCCAGCCCTAGTGTTCTTATTAGGTGTAGCACAAGTGTTTATTATGGTTTTCTTGATTTCAACTATATGTCTCTGTAATCTCAACATTTACACTGAAAAAAACAACAAATTTTAAAGATAACAACTGTATGTGGATAGGGGATCCATAACTCCTGTCTTTGCAAAGCATAAATTATTAAATGCAATGTATAATTCATAACTAAGAAAACACATCTTTCATACAAAGGTATTTTAGGCCTGAGGATGAACTAATCCAGTTATTTTCAACCCAGTGAAGGAAAATGCCAGATTTATACTTCCTCTACCAAAAATATCTTACCTCTTCTACTCCCTTAAATAAAATAAAATAAAAGCAAGTGTTCAAATTAAACATGTAGAAATGACGTTTAAAAAAAAAAAATCTCAGATTTAGTCAGAATTAAAACTATCTACTGTGACCAAGGATATGGAGATGTGGAATTGTGAACAGAAAAATTAAAGGCTATTGTTCACTATCACTTTATTTTAACAATATTTAATCCATTTAAGTCCATTTAACTTTTGGGGATTGGGGACAGGGTGGTTAAGGAGACATCTTTAGAAGGAGGAGGAAGAGAAGGAAGGGAGGGGGCAGGACTGTGGAAGAAGGAGAAAAAAGGGAAGATTTCTATCTTTTGAAAGTATGGAGGGAACAAATTTCTACCACTCCACTCCCAAAAATACAACCAGCTATTTCCTCCATCTATTTGGGTATAAATTTCTGGTCACAATGCAAGATAATTGTAAATGTGAACCCAGGTAAATGTGTTGTATTGCCTTTCCCTGACAAAGTCCATCATGGAATTGACAGAGGTGGTGTTGCAGGTGGAGAATGAGAATTATATAAAAACACATCTGGGAGACAGATGTTCTGTCTCTGGATTTCATCCCTATCTCTGATACTAATAAACTGTGTAACTCTAGATAAAGTTACCTACATTCCTCTGAGCCTCAGTCTCCCAATTGCTAAAATGACAATTTGGTCAACATCGGGTGCAAAAATAACCTCCCTTTAAACAGGAGCTCCTGTTTAAATAAATATGGGATGATCCCGGAGAGTTGTGTGCCAGTTAGGACTTTTTAAATTGCAGTTAACAGAGCACATAACTAAAAGAGCCTTAAACAATAAGTGTTTATCATCTGACATCACAATAAACCTAGGCATTTCACCAGAAGGTAGTTTAGTCGTATAATGACAGTGACATAATCAATACTTTAGATTCATTCTTTCTTTCATTATGCTAGATTTAGCTTGCCTCATGGTAGCAAGATGGATGTAGCAATTCCAGCCATCACATATAGACATAATAATGTTCAGCAAATAAGAGTAGTAAGTAGTCCACTATGAGCCATTATTTTGTTAGATATGGAAAAGTTTTCCAGGAGTTTCCCATAATTGTCTCCTCGTCATCCACTGACCAGGGCCTGGTTATAAACCCATGAATAAAACTGTCATTGATATGAGCAATGGTTGGAGAAGCTCTCACCTTTTGTAAGAAAATGGAGTTATTCTCAAATAAAATTAAGGATTGGTTATCATGGCCAATGGAAAAATTAACAAGTGTGGAAGAATAGATAAAAAACAGTGTCTGTGACAAAATGTATCTGTATCAAGAACAACATGTGATTCCACGTATGGGTATGGTTGGGGAATCCTGAACTAAAGGGTTACTAAAGAGCCTAGTCATTTACAAGATCAGGTTACTATGATTTAATCAATGATTGGAAAGTTAAACATTCTAACATTTTTAAATAATTTATTTAATAGAGGTGAAATATGCAATTATTGTACCAGAGTATCTTGTTTACTTCAAAAACGGAAAACCAACTACATAGAAAGGAATCATTTCTGCTAAACTGTGAACATGAATAATAGCACAGACATTAAGAAGGACTATACTACCCAGTGGACATACTGATCTACTATGATAGTTCAAGAACATTTTGATTATTTATATAGTCAGGGAGGAAAGAAAAAAACGAACATTTGTTCTTAATTTTGTCAAGATAGATATATGGACAGATACACAAAGGACTCTTTTGGAGTTGACAAAATCCTTCAAAAAGCTCAATAACATAGATATCACAAGGATATGAGTGTAACCACCTAAATTTTGGAACTAGCAAACATACCATGCTAAATTTTGGTTCTCTTTAGTCAGCCTCTTAAGAATCCAAGTATATACCATGAGTACGCCAGTTTACTTGGGACTACAGAATGAATATCAGAGCTAGAGTTTGTCTCCCAAGTGGTCATATACTGAAAGCACAGGATGAGAGAAATAGAAACATAGGCTGGAGAGCAAATGTCTCTCAAGTATCCCTACTGAGCCAATTTTTTTTCCATTTTTATGTTTCTTTAAACTGTAAACAAATCACCAGGGAACAGAACTTTTTAAATGCATACTGCAGAGCACGGAATAAAAAGGAAGATAACTTGGGCCGTATTATTGAACTATAATTTTACGCTCTGAGATGATATAGGCAAGATAATCCCAACCCTTCACAATGAGAATGAATATCCCATAAGTCCCCAATAACTCAGTATGCTTGTCTTCTTTCTATCCCTTAAATTCAGAGCATACTTAGATATTTTATATTAAGAATAGAGAAGAAAAAGTAGATACAGATTAGCTGCTATAAGCTTGCTATCAGGCCTTCATAAACTATATAGAAAAATTTCTCTGAAATCAGAGAAACTACCTTAGACTTTCCTCTACTTAGAAATTATCTGTGAAAAATCACAAATCCACACTCTTCATTTCTTCTAACAATAAAATAAGAACAAAGGTCATGATACCACATGATTTGATTTAATTTGACACAAGTGATTCTGGGAAACAGCCTGGCCTGGAAATTTGTGTGCTAATGTGGAACTCAGAAAACTCAGATTTCAATTCTGGATCTGTCTTTGTGTTCTTAGAAAAACATTTAGTCTTTTAATTCCTTTTTCTTCCACCTGTGAAATAAAGATAATGTTTGACATAACCTACCTTGCGCAGGTGTAATGAGGATTAACAAGGTGATAACTGCAGAGAATTTCAAAGACATCTGACATGAATTGAGCACAAATCATTTGAAGAAGCCTGACTTTTTCTTCCTATATCATCTTTTGCTTTGCAGAAATGGCAGCGTAACAGTCATATTTGACCTTTTCTTTGCCCAGTGGGTGTCAAATGAAAATGTAAAAGAAGAGCTGATTCAAGGCATTGAAGCAAATAAATCCAGCCAACTGGTCACTTTCCATATTGATTTGAACAGCATTGATATCACAGGTATCTGTGAACATTATTTGATTTCTTTGAATCATTAAGCTATGAAATTAAAATTCTAGCTATATTCCCAGGAAGAAGTGGGATCACCCTTGAATTCAGGAACGTGTTTTACTGCCTGAGGTAACACATTTATCTGAGAAACATGAAATACAGAGTAACCAAATTTGAAGACATAGTGAGGAAAAGTTTATAAAATATCAAAAAGGTTCTGAAAATATGAGCATGTATAAATGTTTGTGGATCTTATCACATTCTTGGCACTAGTCCAGCACATCCGGCCTTTCCCCTATCAGAAAGTACATGCTCTCTGAGTCATGAACATTATTAGATTACAAAGTCAAGTGGCAAGTCCAGTCTCTGATTTAGAACTTAAAAGAAGGAAAGGAAGGAAAAAGAGGGGTCAATGAGTTTGATTCATCCTGGTTATTTAATGATATAAAGAAAACTGTATTTTTTTTAAATGATAAATAATTTTAAGATAAGAGTAAATAAAAAATGAAAAGGTACAGGGCATCAAAAATAATAGTATACGCCTATCAATGCTTAGATTTTTCTAAGTTTTCTATTCTAGTTATCCTCCATTCAAGTCAACAAACATTTACCCTGTGTGTTTATGTTGGTTGGTGTGCTTATTGAACAACGAGAACTGGCCAGGTCTTTCCAGGTCCACAATCTCTTAACATTTGTAAATCTTGAGACCAATTATGTTTTGGCATTTAGAAATTTGGGGAGGTTAGAAAGCTAGTCAACATTCAAACATTCACATCAAGTGGAATAAAAGCAAACTCCAAATAGCCTAATGTCAGTTCAAATAGTTTTGTTACAGAACGAGATCAGTCAATGAACATTTGCCTCTAAATCAAATATATAAAACCATGCAGCAGCTTTTTTGTTTTGTTTTGTTTTTCAGTTTAGTACTAGTAGATATGAAATTGTGGACCTCTGATTGCTTTTCTTTGCAACATTGTTCATCAAACGCAGTTTCCTCTTTCATTAAGTCTCCTGCTATATCCTGCAGTGCCTGTTCAAAGAGAGAGAGCTAAAGTTCTCAGCAGCTCCTCTACCGATGGCTTGGAACTCTCTGGCACAGCGGCTGGAGTTGACTGTGTTGGATCTTTGGTTCAGATGCCTAAAAGCTACTGCTATTATTAGTTAGAACAGAGGCTTTACCTATCAACACATTTACTCCTCATATTGATCCTATTACAAGGTGTCTTTATTACCCTAATTTGTAAATGAGAAGACCAGCACACAGATAATTTGGGGGAATTACCTTAAATCACACAGCTATTTAGGGTTGGATCAAGGTTTCTGATCCAGGTGGTCAGACCCTAATGTCTGTCCTCTTAACCATTATACTAGAGTTTGTTTGTAGGGGTTTTACTTGAGCAGTATTGAGTGATGTTTTTTCCCAATAGTCAATTTTCTTCTAGAAAGTTGATTTCTTGCTATCTTCATTTGAATGTGTTTCATTTTCTGGAGGTCTGTTATGGCAAATGAATTGACAGGTGTGCTAACATTTATTTTCATGACTCCCTACAGTGGGGCTATTTGAGGGAGAAAAGTCTGTGGTTTTAAAAATATGTATTTATTCAATAAAATCTTATAAGTTAACTTAGAATAAGTACCTTGAACGCAATCAACTATATCACATCAACTCAAAAATATGCTCCACAAGTTGAAGTTATATTTAATTTGTTGAACTACGTTCAAACGTATTTATACTCGTAAACATGATACCAAGCTTAACTTTAGGTATTTAAGTTTAATATTCATTTGTATCATGTGAATTTTCAAATTTATTACATTTTAAAATTGGTTAAGAATTTCATAAATTCCTTGGAGTTTTGCATAGTATACTGCATAATCAATCATAATAAAAATTAAAATGCTATCTTCTTTATGAAAAAATGGTATAAACCTTGTTATCTTCTTCATCAATAATATTCATATATCATTTATGAAACTGCTATCGATCTTGTAGAAACTGGACAATGCAGAAATGAATAAATATTGAGACAAACCTCTTAACCCACTTACCATAAATACAGTTTTGAATAAAAACATTCATTAGATGAAGGTTTTTCATAAGATATGCTTTGTTTTCTTTTATATCTTACATAGTTGTCATAGTTTTGTCATACAAAAATACATATATTTTAAAAACTGTAAAACATGTTAAAGGGTGAAGAAAATACCTAGTTATTTTTTTATATGAAAAGCACTTTATACTTAGACAGTACTTATTCCCAGCAATATTATATGCAAGATTATTTTGATGTCTTTCACATGTATCAGTGAAACACCATTGGTTCTAGATCGAAAAGATCTTGTGTGTAATGTTACATTAGCTGTCTTAAATATAAATTATTCTATATAACTATGATGAATAAGTACTCGTAGATATTTTTCTTAAATGGGTAAAATAAAGCAAACTTTTTGGATAGGTAAATTTTATAGAGAGAATATTCATTGAATGGATCACAGTTAAATAATAACAGGAACATTTAGCATGAGATAGGATGCAACAGGAACTCTAAAGGCTCACATGTCCTCTGAATGAATATTTAAACTGTACTTAATGTTTTGCAATTTATGCATATCATGAGCTGACTTTTCAACTGAACTTTACTTTTTATTATAGCATCTTTGGAGAATTTCTCTACGGCAAGCCCTGCAACAACTTCAGGTCAGTGAAAACTAACTTGGCATTTTAAAAACTAACTTGGTGAACATCAAACTCCATGACATTAGGGAAGGATTCATTTTTCTTTAGTAGCTCTTTTTGAGACATTTAGTCTTTCTATTAAAATGTAAGAAACATAAATTTTGGTTCAGAGTAATATAGTTCAGAATATTGCAGAGTTCATAATGCTTAGTCATAACTGCCAAGGATATGCATTTCCAATTTCATATTTTAAACTCTGTATACATATGTATACATGTATTGGTGTGAGTGTGTGTGCGTGTGCGCACACACGTGCGCATATGTGTGTATGACCCCCAAATAAGGTTCTGATCATACAGCCTTAGAGATGAAGCCATCTATAAGGTTACTAGGAATGAGAGAAAAAAAGTTTCAAAATGCATTGCACTCTTTGGAAAGAAGAATCTAAGACTTAATGTTAACTTTGCTCTATTCCAGCATTTTCTTCACTGCATCTTTCTAACTACAATTGGTCACTACTGCTCTCTATATTTAGAACTTCACTTTGTTTTATAAAAATCACGCCACCAATAAAAGAGTCTGCTTTGGGAAATTATCAATAATTTTAGAATTAACAGAATTGTCTTAAAACATAGTTATTTGATTATTAAAAAATCATTTAAATTGAAGTCAGAAGACATAAACATTAATCCTGGTGCTGCCCATTACCAGAATCACTGAGCATATCTCTTTACCCCTCTGAAAATCTGTTTTCCATAAATCATGAATAATGAAAATTTTCTGAATATTTCAGAAGTCATTCAAAATATCAAATTTTTATATAAATAATTTTTAAAGTGAAAAATTGTTTTAAAACCATAAAGGTGTAACTTTTGGTACTCTCTGTAATCATGACCATTTTATAATATCTGAAAGCTCTATTTTTTTTTTTTAAGTATCTGCTTGGTCCAGTTACTGTATTTTATAAACATTATGTAATTTAATTATCAGAATGATCCTATAGAATAATAATATTTTTTCCATTTAAAAAGATTCACACAGCTATTGTCAAACTCAGGAATTGAACGCAATTCCTTTGGACTCCAAAGCCCATGGTCTAAGCATAATCCAAGCTTCTATTTCAAATAACATCAAATTAACCTAGAACATTTAAGATTACAGCCATCATAAAATTAATGAATCCTATGTTTGGTTATTATTGGTAATTTAAAATCATCATCTTTTACTTAAAAAATAAAAGATGACTTAAAAACCATAACAACCTCTGCTCTACAATTCTAAAGATCAGTGAAAACATAAAAGATTTCTTCTTAGATCCAGATACAAATGATATATTCTTAAGTTAACAGATACTAATAATTCACAGTAACGTTAAACTGTCAAGTTAAATATTAAACAGAAAGAATATATAATCAATTACTAATAATCAGTTTAAAATGTAAGAGTTATTTTAATGTCATTTATTTTTACAGGCAAGATAACAATCAGTCCTCTGAAAACCCCAGGTCAATTTTTTATAATATTTAAAACATTTTCACTAATATTTCCTTTTAGGTTCCTGAGAATATTGGAACATTGCCTGTACAGAGTTTACCTGAAGAGATTAGGGACACATGTAGGCCATTCAAGATGCAGATTAATTTAGGACCCGAGAAGGCACTTTAGTTAACAGGCAGATACACAGAGGCACAGTAGATAATCACTAGGAATCCAGATAAATTGTCACATCAAAGATGTACACACCAGTAGTAGGTACAAATAGGCACTGAATGAAAAGCTGGTGAATGAATGAATCCAAGGCCACTTTGGTACTGGTTTGGCAACCAGTACAGCTGTTAAGATGTGCGAAAAGAAAGAAAATCCTTTAAGATAGAGTCAGAAAGCTCTGCAGGAGGAGCTCTCACACACAACCACTCACTGTACCTTGCAGACCAGCAGAAGGAAGAAAAATTTCCCCCTAGCCTAGCAACAGGCCCAGTCAATGATAAACCATCATTAATCAGCCAATGGGAAGCCAATCCACTTTAAACTCCCGGTTTCTTCCAACGGGCATCTTGTTTTTAACAGCTCCTGGAAACTCCCTCTTTTTCTCTAAAAAGTAATTTTCTCTTGGTTTTGTCATAGCTTGCATGTCCCAAATTGCAATTCCTCTGGCAATTCCTGAATAAACCCATTTTGTGTAAAATAACTGGCTGTTTTATTTTTAAAGTTGACAGAGGAGAGGTGAAGCATGTCTAACTTACATGCAGAGAGAATAATCAAAGGAAAAAATAAAATCCCTCACATCTGATGAAACCTACGTTTTGATTCTATTGGTGACATTCATTGCCATTGGTAATAGTCATGGTTCTAACAGAGGACTCGAGTAAGGTCAGATAATCCGAGCATTAACCCCAAATATATTGCTTACTTTTGGTGAAATGTTAGGCTCAAACTGCAAACTTTTATTCTCTAGTTTTCTTATCTATAAAACAGGGGTAATATTAACTGCTGTGCTATCAGAGAATTCTCAGGAACCTAAAAGGAAACATTAGTGAAAATGTTTTAAATATTATAAAAATTGACTTGGGGTTTTCAGAGGACTGCTGGTTGTTATCTTGTCTGTAAAAATAAATGACATTAAAATAACTCTTACATTTTAAACTGATTATTAGTGATCGATTATATATTCTTTCTGTTTAATATTTAACTTGACAGTTTTAACGTTACTATGAATTATTAGTATCTGTTAACTTAAGAATATATCATTTGTATCTGGATCTAAGAAGAAATATTTTATGTTTTCATTGATCTTTAGAATTGTAGAGCAGAGGTTGTTATGGTTTTTAAGTCATCTTTTATTTTTTAAGTAAAAGATGATGATCTTCAACTCTTAAAATATCACCATATTTGTGTAATTAAAATTTTTATCACATGTTATGTACATACAAGGAGAGGATATTTATGAAACTATAAATACCCTCTGAGTAAGACTGAATAATTCTGGTTAAAATGTTTTGTGTGATGTCTGAAAAGCAAAGTAATACGTGAATCATTAAAACACTTTATGAAATATACCATCACACCTCCAAACCCACAGAGGTCTGTTATGGTGGGATAAGCCTGCTTGGTGTTGTATTTAAGTGTTATCCATATAACAGCACAACATATTGAAAAATAAAACAGTTGTTCAGCCCATAATCCTTTCTCCAATGTAGAAGACTATGGCAGCTAAAATCATCTTTCAACACAATTTCAAAAAATGCTTTTAGGATTGATGATGGTTAATTTGTTTAGTCTACAAGCAAACTGAAAAAATCATTTTAATATATTTTCATTAATTTATTTCTAACACTTTGAAAGTCAGCAACAAATATCCAAATTAGTGCCTTGTTTTCTATTTGTCTGTCTGTTCATTGATCCACTGAGTGATTCATATAACTCACAGTTATCAAGGACCTCTTAGGTACATAAAATATCCTAAGAGAAATATGTGGAATGACTTGGGGAAAATATCAATGTTAAAGCAAGAAATTCTTGGACTTAAAACAAGTTTTTTTCCTCTTACTGTCCTAAAGACATACTCCTCAAAAAAATAAGAAGTGGCTGAACCATATGCCTAATTCACCTGGCCAAAGGAAATGGTGAATGGGGGACAGAGAACATAGGGTAATACTCCTGTGATACTTTTCTCTCCTGAGAGTGTAGCAGAAATCTCCTTTATTACATGTAAACTATAGGAATGGGATCAGTATACATTTAGTCTTATCTTTCACAGTTTATTTAAGCATCTGATATTCAAATCGAAGACCAAAAAGTAACATACAATTCTCCATCATTGAAAAGGCACGATGAACCTACCATTAACTAATTTCATCAGTTACTGTATATATAGTGTTTGGAAGGTGACCCAGTCTTTTAAAACTTTACGTTTATTGTTTGAAAAGCAAAGATTAAAATATACATCTTAGAGAGTGGTCATGAGAATTAAGAGAGATAATACAGATAGTACTGTATTGACTCAATTCATGACAGGCACAAAGTAGTGACACAACCAAAGTGAGATTCCCTTCTCTTTTCCCCCTTCTAACTTAGAAAGTAAAAGCAGTTACAGACTTTTTTTAAAAAGATTTTTTAAAAACTAAACTAAGCTTAAAGCAATATGCTTGTACTCAGTAATGTTCATTTTAATCTGGTCACTTATTTGACCAAAAACTCCATTTCTGAAGTTCCTGTTGTTGGAGACTGTATTGAATTACTATAATCAATCCTCAAAGAATTATAATAAGATAAGTAGATGGCAAACCATCATATTCCCTCTTTCACTGGATCCATGAGTCCCCAAATCATCCTTCCCATTTATTCCTCTCTTCTGGCAAGATATTATAGATTTATAGAGGGGAACAAGGCAATTAAACTTGAAAACTGTAGTTTCCAAGCCATAATTTATTATGAATATGCTTTTCAGGGATGTTAAGTTTATTCTCCGTTTTATATGCCTGCAAGACAGAGTTTGAGAAAAATCAACAAATGCATGCATCATATACCTGGCATTAATACTATTATAAATTCTGCCAAAGATAACTTTTGTATGATAGCGGGTACAAAGTCCACGAGGATTATGTTCTACTGTTCAACTGCCTTTGTTGCCAATTACCGTAAAGGTTTACTAACCCGTTTGGAACACTAACGGAGAGAGATGAGAACTAAGGTTCCATTACACTGATTGATTTCTTGGCTGCTAAAGAGCAACCCTGGAGGGATTGTTCTGGGCAATTGTTCAAATGCTTGAAGGCTTCGTAGCATACAGCTTGTTCTAGTCTTTTTGTTGCTTACCCTGTAGGCAACGACTACAGAAAAACAAAAGCTTCATTATTGTGGGCTTTCTCAGTCTCATACAAAATACAATCTTGCTACAATTTCACTATGTGGAGCGGTTTGGGGAATAGAAGAAAAAGAATTGTCCGATTTAGTGAAGAACATAAAATTGAGTCAAGAGAAACTAACGGAGACTTATGTTCATCAATTGAGTTGCCCCAGGACCACCACACGGGGACTTTATCTGATACCAAATGCATTTGGTTTAAGTGGTTTTTTCTTTCTCTGCATTTGAGAACAACATGTCTGTATTGCTAAGCACTCTACTCTAATGAAAGCATTCCTATACACATAATATCAGAACTATTAAAGTAGCTTTCCACTGTCATTTCATTCGGATAGACCAGCCATAGTCTTGTTAAAAAGATTAAATTTGTTCTATCAAAGTAGATGGGAATGTCTGTAAGGTGCTATCTATTTTTCCAACACAATATAGTGAAATAAGCTTGGTCTCTAAAGGCAGGTATTCTTGGATTCAAATTCTCCTTCTACTCCCAAGTAAACTGTAAGGATCTTGGGCTTAATTTGTCTCAAACAGCTTTGGCCACAACGTATTATTACCTTCATTTAAATAATAAGTAAAATAAAAATCTCAGATTTCCAAAATACGATTTTCAAATTATTTTCTTGCATGTAACATTTATGACTGGTTAGGAAGAAAAAAAGCAATGGATTTCAGTCTTTTCATCCTCCACAGTGCCTAGCACAGGGCCTGCCCACGTGAGCACAAAACATCCCTCACCCAAATCACTGGAAATTGTTGTGACTTTGGAACATGCTGAAGTATAATCACATTGTGTTTATACTGAATCCTTCACGAGACAAATATAAATAGATCATTAAAACCTTCCATTTGTAGAATTCCAAATAATACTGATTTACTGGTGGGTTTTCATAATATGCCAGAAAATTACTATCCTGAAAATACCATATAGATATAAAAATACGTGCAGGTCTTTTTCCTACTCTAGATAACTTAACTACTACTATTCGGGCAATTTGATTGCTTCTAATAAACAGACCAATTATTGTTCTCTTTAAATACAATTACTTAACTCCTTTCCTGAAAATTCCCTTCTGAGAAGTACAACACAGACTTAGGAACAGAGAAAGACCAGAGCAAAAATTAAGGAATGAAATGGCAAATAAAGTAGTCCACAAGTCAAAGAATACTAGTTTTAAGAAGTTCATTAAAAAACAAAAACAAAACAAACAAACAAAAACTGGCATCTGGTTAATTTCTGTAACAGTTAATGTTTTAGTCAATGGTTTTAATGGAAATTGTCATCATACATGTGTATGTAAGAAGAGGGAGACAGAAAACTGGGTAAAAATACAGTCTGATAAAATTCTAAAATGTGCTGCCCTTATATAACAATTGTATTTATATTTTCCATATTGGTTTCAATATGAGTAACTTTCCTTTCTTCATTGACCAAGGCAGCTGAAAAGTGTTTATGAGATAGAGTCTGGAGAAATAGCAAGTACAACATAAACTAGAGTACCTATTATTTCCACTTTCAAATCAAAATACTTCAAACTAGAGTCATTTTCTAATTCCACAGTTGTTCCTCTTATATTTACTATTGTAACTAATGACCATTACTAATTTAACTGGCCACTCCAAAAGTGTAGGTATCATTCTTAGCATCACCTTCTTAGCATCCCTTTGGTCATGGTCACATCTGGCCACTAAAGCTCACCAATTTTACTTGTAAAATAGCAATTGAGTCCATGCCCCATCTCTTCTACTAGTACAAGAGTTCCAACCCTCATCAACTTTCACCTTGACTATTGAAACAGCTTCTCAATCTGCCTCCTTTCTCCATGTGATGCTCTGTTTGGTGCCAGAATTGTATTAATGAAGCATGGACTGGTCATATAACACACATATCTAAAAACTTTCAATGCTATTGCCTATGAAAAAGATTTCTAACATTTTGCAAAGATAAAAAGTCCTCTAGAATTTGGCACCAGACTCCCTTCCCTCCATGACTTTCACAAACATCTTACCATCCAGAAAAGTTAGATTCATCTGTTTTCTGTATATTAATGTGCTCTTGTCACATCATCATGTATACATTCCATATACCTCTCTGCCTGGCATCCTTCAAAACCTAGTTTTTGTGAAGATGTTTTCAATCTCTGCCTCAAAAGGAACTAATGGCCTAATCTTTGGTGTTCCCATAGCACTTTTTTTTTACATCTCTTTTAAACAATTAACTAGGTTATGGTCCAGTCTCCCACTTAACTCCAAGCTCTCTGAGAGGAGGGGCTCTCTCTTACTCATCCTTTTATTTCCATCCCTTAAAAATGCAGGATAAATAAATAGACAATAAATACTTGTGGAGTAAATGATCGTGAATGAGATCAAAGGACCCTAAGTGGTGTCACTTGCCTATGTGGTTTTGAGGTTGGATCTATAGGCAACAGAAGAGATGTGAAGCATAAGGAAGTGAAATTCCCATGGGAAGCATTAGGAAAGACAAAAGTATACATCGTCCCAGCTATATCCCCAAATCTATTCTTTCAAATGCTAAATACTTAAAGTTCTATTAACTACTCTTAAAATGAGACATAGAGTTTCTAAAATAAAGCTTTTGTTGTTGTTTATTTAGAAAGCATTTATGGAATACTACTGACACTATGTCATTTATGGATTGGATTCAATTATTAAGGACACTTAATTATCAACAGTTATAATATGCATTTGGGTTTATTCAATACCATCTTCATCATTCTTTTTTTATTCCCTTAAATGCAGGTAGTCTGTCATTTGGGAATGGCTCTGATCTTTATCCTGTTCTATTTTAGATGTTAGGTGATCCATGAATTTCCCACTGGTTTATAACCTCCTTAATTGGAACTAATTACAGAAGTCTAATTTAGTTGTATATAAACACAGTAACCCTGTCCATAAATGTTCCTAATTAAGTATTAGCTTTGTAGATTTATTGACACAAGCACTTTTATTTTCCCAGTTAATTTAATGGAACATTAGGAGAAATTTCAGAATAAAACATGTTTTTAAAACCCAGCAGATGGCAGTGCAGTGCTGGTTTTAAGGTTAAGAACAATAACCAAAAACTGCTATTGATCTTAAAGATTTTTCAAAAACTTTAAAGCATCATTGTTATTCTAACCATATACAAAAATTCAAATTCTCACATTGCTCTGAAAAATAAAAACATATATCTTTACCTAGTGAGCATATAACAATGTTATTTTTAGAATTGCACTTAAAAATTTCCAAGTTAGTTTCTAGAAGTAAGATGTGTTTCCAGGTGCATCTTTATATGTAGGTATGTGGAAGAGGAGTGGGTGGAGGACGGGGCACACCGAAAGGTGCAAATTTATCAGACCCTGGCAAGAGTATGGAATAGAACTCTTCACGGGCATGTTTGCATATTTCCTGCTAAGAACCTCTGACCCAAGAAGCAAAGAAATATCGAACGAAATGTCTATCAGGTTTTTCCACAGATCAATAGAGCAATGCGCTGGGAATTTTAAGTGTTTTATTTTACTATAAGTGGATTTCATTGACAAATTTTGCTCTGCAGCATGCAAACCTTGACTTCAGCTACTATATTTTTAAATAATATGTTTGTAAGTAAATGAAGTGATTACTAGATATTGCAGATACTGTTCTTGAAAAATTAAACCAAAAGCATGAATTAAATAAATTTTTGGTGTGGTTTATGATGTAAAAAATATTCCAGTAAATTGCTCCATATAACATATGTAACAATCCTGAGAGGTGTAAACATTAGGGGCCAAAGGTACAAACTGTAGCATTGATTTATCAAGGGTAAAATCAACAAAGTAAACGTTCATATTTCACATCTATGAAGATAAATAGTATTTTTAAATTGTAAACTTCTAAATTTTTAGAAATGATTAACTCATTCAATGAAATAAATATTTCTATTAGAAATTGAAATATATCTTATAACTAAGAACCTAAGTGACAAAAAATACATACTTAATATCCCAAATTTGTACATATGGTAAGAATTAAATCTACTATGCAATAAAGTTACAAATTCAGTCTTTGTTTTCTAATAGTCTCAAGAGAGTGCCTGCCTGGTTCAAGGTCTTGTGCTGATGCTACAAAATGTATAGCAATTGATTTATTTTGTAATGGAGAATTAAACTGTCCAGATGGTTCTGATGAAGACAATAAAACTTGTGGTAAGTGATGTCTCCTCCCTACTCTCTCCCCCCTTACTTTACACAGACCATGTATATATACATAAACCACGTATATATATTAATACATAGACCATGTATATATACATAGACTATGTGTATATACAAAAACATGTGTATACAGAGAGACAATAGACCATGTATATATAAAGACCATAGACCATGTATGTAATTTTTATATATAGACCCTCACTATGTACACATACATACTCACATACATAAACACACACTTACACACACACACACACACACACACACACACGCACAACCTCAGATACCAGAAAGTACTGAAGAATGAGCTATCCTAATACCCATGATTATAATTTAATTCAAAATGTAAAAAATAATTAAATTAATATTTTCCCAAACATTAGTATACAATATTGAAATTATTTAATTACACATAATTTAATTTGATGATTATGGAAAGGATGTTGTAGTTAACAATGCCTGTCATGAATGAGGGAAGAGAATGGCATTCTTTTTCATCCCTTATTAAACTACCGCAAACTAATCATTATGAATTTGAATGCTTTTTCATCATCATATCATAATATCAGTCTTTTTCTTTCCATTTTAACGGTCCCTACTTAAGGAATTGCTACTCCTTAACTTTGATTGTTGTTTTTATTTGTCTTTTGGCATAGAAACAAGTAGACAAAAAGTATACTCAAGCTGTAGTTCTGTGAATAATGGAAACCAGCTTTGAATAAGATCTTGAAGTCTCATGAATAAAACATCTGTGTTTATTTGTAAATTTTGGCATCTGTTTTGGGTGTTGGTAATAATAATAATAATATTATTATTATTATTGCTTAAATAATACTTACTATATGCCAAGCATGGTTCTAAGTGATTGAAACATATTTACTCTGGTTTATTTCTTCATTTTATAGCTGTGTTACATATCTATGAAAGATTACCACACAAGTATAAATGTAGACTGATAAGCAATGTGAAGAACTAGTTGAATAATTCTAACCTGCAATTTGTTCTTGAAAAATTAAACAGGAAGCATGACATAAATAATTTTTGGTGTGGTTTATGATCAGTTTTAATATTGACCCTGAGCAAATTAGTTCCTGAAATGTGGAAAGGCTATGGTTACTGTTTGCTACACTTTGCTCTTCTATCATTTGCTTCACTTTGCTCTTCTTACTTGACATTAATTAAAGATGAACCTCCAATAATGACTAAAGTTTTAAAAATTACCTATCCACCTGATACATTTAAAAGACAGGACGTCTGTTGCCCAGCACCAACTGAAAAGAAGGCAGTATGAGTTTCTGAGAGCTTCTGGGTTAGTGAACACATCCACATACTTGGAGAGTGACACTTCCACTCCATGGGGACAGAAGCTCCTGAGCTCAGGACCTCCCAGACCTTGCCCTTTCCAGATTGTTCACCTGTATCCTTATTATATAATAAGGTGGTAAACATTAAAAAAAAAAAAAAAAAGACAACTTGACTAAACAGGCTTCTACTAAGAAATCCCAAGTCAAATGTTCTTGGATAAAATTCAAACCTTCAAAGTTTAACTACATACTTTGAAGTACACTCGGAGCATATTGGAAGAAAGTGCAGGCTACAGAATATTTTTTAATCTATTTTATATAACTAAGTTACTCAAAGAACAAAAAAGAAACCCTCTTTTTTGTTATGGTTTTCAGGCAATTTCCAAAACCTTTTCAGGGAGAATATGATACAAGTGTGCCATCATGAGGTAAAACAGGTGATGTGGATTTAGATTTCAAAAATAATAATGTATGTCAAAGTGAGACACATAGATTTAAGCCTGAGTAATGATGATCGATAACTTTAAATGGGGGGAAATGTATAAAGTGAATTGAATAATCAGAAAATTAACCACACCTATAATTTGGTCTTTACTGTCATGGAGTTAATAATTTTCATGATGAATTCATATCAGTGCATATCAAAAAATAATCATAGACATATCTTGTAAGTACGACAACTTGTCCTAAAATAAGTTACAAGACCATGAGCTGTTTTTCTGAGCCACTATAAACTCAAGACATGAGCCTCAGTACTAGAACTGAATTAATTCCCTAAATTACCATTAAGGACAACCAAAATGCATCATTACTTTTCAGTATCTTGGAGGTTTTTTGTTAATTGAACTTTAGTATCAACTTGCTATCCATGTCACTAACTTTTTTAATCCCCTAGATCCCCATTTTATATTTTTCTTGATTCTCTTTGTTATTTGCATTTTGAAATTAGTATTGCATCTATTTTGGAAAATAAATACACAGGATTTGTGGAATAAGGAAGTAGACCAATCAATCTGTATTTATCCACCTAGGTTTCAGGCATATAAGTTGTTTTATTTATCATTTAACCAGCGACTTCACCTCAGCACCAGTTCTACTAGCATGATTTCTACATGAAAACCCTTGTCCATCAATCTACATTGACAGCAAAATTAATTTAAGAGAATTCTTTCTATCTGAAGTTGACCTATGCTCACTCTGTATTTCTTTTTTTTCTCCAGCTGTGAGCTCTAATTCTAGTTTGTGTTATTAATAGTCACATTAATGTTGACTTCCTCACACAGCTTCCTCTTTCAGTCTTTAGTTATTTAGGTTTGCACAACTTATAGCTGACTATCGCTGAACCAAGGTTTCTTTAAATTGTTTTTCTCTTCTGATTAGAATTGCATCAGCAGGAAAGTTCACTATTTAGCTGACCTGAGAGAAGGAAAGATGCTGACTCACAGCCTTCAGGCCAATGTTCAGGCTTGTTTGGAAGTTGGCAAGTGTCTCCCCAGATTGTCTGCCGGTGTGGGTGGACATAGATCCCATCCACCAAAGTGTGACTTGTGTATCCCGGAGAATTCAGTGTCCTGAGCACACAATTAGTAAGTACTGAGCCAGCAGAGGGAGCTCTCAATGGGTTCTAAGATCACACCCTTATAAACCCCATCCTAGTACAGACAACATTTCAGATAGGGCTATAGAACAGCTGGTATTATTTGACAGGCTCATTTGCCTCCCACTCAGAATTTTTTCTGATATTCCAGTGGAAAGCACTTTGAAGTCTAAAAAGTTACAACCCTGAACGCCCAGTAATCTTATTCAGACATGGCTGGGTGTTTCCAAAAAGTTATCCTGCTTCATTGTCTTATGTAAAATTATTAGGTTCTCCTGAAACATCCTGAAATTAACTGAAAGTATATATGGGAAAATCCCTACCACAAACCTAGCATTTTAAATACCTTCAGGAATAGTGTTCTTAATATTTACTTGCATGCAGGAATTCCATCAGAGGCCCTTTAGAGCAGAACTTGACCATTAGATTATCCATTCCCAATAAAACTCACTAACTTCATAGAAAACTGGATAGTCAAATTCATCATATTCTTCAGCACTGGCTAAATACAATCTTAGCTATTTAAGACAATAACTGTTTGTTGATCACTTATTTCACAGTCAAGAAAGATGAGAAAGGGCAGCATCTTATGTAAGCATTCGAGAGGCCAGATCCTCCCAGAGATCCTTCGCAACCTGCTGACAAACAAGGGAAGAGCATTACAGAGATCCTTTTAGAAACCACATCTGGAAATAAACACAACCATTTCCGCAGTACTTTATGGACCAGACTCAGTCACATAACCCCTTGTGGGAGGTGCAGTTTAGTCACGTGCCTAGGAAGGGATGAAAAAATAGTACAGCAAACATATAACCATCTCTGCTCCCAGGGATATAACTCAGCTTTTGGAAAATTATGACTCTTGTTGTGAGGCACAAAGGTGTTGATGCCTTTCCCAAATTTATGTAGTGAATGGATGTGAAAAATTACTAAAAAGTACCAGCTTTGCAAATAGGTTTTACAAGTTCTTTAGCCAGTCTTGTTCTGTTCTCTTTTTCACTCTGTCATTTTTTGCTTCCTCCTTGTTGCACACTGCCATTGCAAATGTGATCTATATTCTAATTTTAAGAACACTGGAAATTATGGAATTCTCTTTTTTGTCTAATTTCCCTCCCTGCTTTTTTGCTCAAAGAGTGGATGATACCATCACGATAATTCTATATATTGTAGTATTAGGCAGTATAGTACAGTGTGCTCTGGAGTAAGGCTGTCTGGCTGTGAATTGTCACTTACAACCCGGGGAAGTTTATGCTAGTTACTTAACCCTCCCATGCCTCAGTTTCCTTACCTATAACTTTATAAGGTTATTGTGAAGATTACATTAATACATATATAAAGACTTTAGAACAGTGGCTGGCGCATAGTAAACACTTCATAAAATCCAGCAGTTATATTTAGGGCTGGTAGGATTGATTGCTCTACCTCATTAAATACAAACTATTTACAGTAGCAGTGAACTGCCTATAATCTGTCTTGCATTCCCTGTAATCTTGGAGTCCATATATTTCTTGACAAACTGTGATTAAAAATATCTATATCTCATATACAAGCAGACACTATTCTTACTTTTATGGCCACTGAAGCTAAGTGATTAATTGTCCCAATTATTTGGCATGATTCGTGGTGGTCAGAGTTGAGGGTAAAGGAGATTTTCTTTTCCGTCTAGAAAATTATTAAGCTCTATCTTAAAAAGTCACATATTTTACTATTTATCCTCAAATCATATAAATTAGCCTAAATTGTCTTTGTTTGCTCCTGTAGTGTTCCAAAGGAGGTTCATTTCTCTCAACAAGCCACAATTTTTTTCTATTTTGTTTCCGGAAGTCAGTACAGATTGTTTAGAGTGTAATCCTCCCATCTTGGGTTATTATCTTTTCAGTTCTCAGTTGTTGTTTTTTTGTTTGTTTTTTTATTGCCGTTATCTCCTGTTGAGAATCAGGCTATCAAGTCATAATCCAACACAATCGATTCCCAGGGTATTGTTCTTAAACAGACCTTGAAAATTAAAATTTATTTACCAAAGTGACTTTCTTATGCTTTTGAAAAAATATACCAAACATTGCAAAAAGTCAACCAAAAACATGAGATTTTTACCAAGATTTTTCATGTACTGTTCAATTCTTCAATTTTTAATTTTGTCCACATAAATTATTTGATGCCATATAATACTTTGTATTTTATAGATTAACAGAGTTTGTGCATAACATTACAATGGACTTTTCCATTCATAAATTTAGGATTAGTTTATTGAGCACCACTCAGATTGCAAGAGTAGCGATTTAATTTTGATAAATTTCTTTGATTTACCTACCTATCCTCCATCAACACTTCTGGCATGTGAGGAATTAACAACCTACCAGGAGAAAATTCTAGCAGTCATTGTTTTATAATATGGTATCAACAGAACTAAGCAACTAAGTGTGCAGAAAAGAATCTAAGAAAAACTAAAGGTTGTGAAAATCAAATGGATTTTACTTTTTTACACATACTATACATAGCAAGGGTAAAATAAAAAGCAATAAGGTGCGACTCCTGGTTCACGCTTTCAAGATTTTAATCAAGTTGGAAGCGATTCAGATATAAATTAAAAATGACTAATAATACATGACATTGAAAAGAAGTGCATGAAATAAGTGTGGCACAAGAATTAAAAGAGGAAAATGAGGAGTCATGGAATCAAGACATATTCAGAAATACTGAATGAAAATTTTGAGCTAGATAGCAAGTTCACATAAAAGGAGTGAAAGTGATGAGGTAAAATAGACTGAGTGAATGTAGTTCTCCACAGGTGACTTGTGTCACACGCATCATTTGCTTGGCCATATTCTTATCGTTTCAGGAGGATATAGTACTTGATGCATATATTTGAAATTTACCCCAGCTCTACTTTAATGGGGTAAAGAACAAAAAATTGGTAGTTATTTGTCCAAATTGGAAGTTTACAATTCAGATATATTTGCTTCCTTATATTATATAGATGAAAGAAAACAGTTAAAGTATCGGTGTCCAGAAATAAAATGCTTTTCTAAAGGACTCTATAATGCGTTTGTGTAAGAATATTTGAAGATAGCCTATGAGTTCTAAGCATGAGATCTGACCTACTCTCATGTGATCATTTCAGTTTTGAAAAATCACCTCATACACAGATTCACTCATGTGTTTTCTGTGAAGTGTTTGTTAGCCAATTTGAATCCTATTTCATTTGAGAAAACCTTCCGAGATTGTTTTCGTCTAAAATTAATTGTCATTTTCTTCACAGCCACAGCTTGTGATGGAAGATTTTTGTTGACAGAGTCTTCGGGTTCCTTTGAGGCTACCAATTATCCAAAGCCTTCTAAATCAAGTGTTGTTTGCCAGTGGATTATACGGTAATATGCCATCTTCTATGTCCTGTTCTTAAGTCACAAAGTCTTTCTCTGATGCAATAAGTCTTGCCACCTTTAAAGGTGTATTTATTTTTTGATAATTGTTATTTTCATTAGCTATGAAGCAAAGCTTTTCCAATTGATAACCTTTCCAAGAAGTATCACTCTTGTTTTTAACCTTTTAAAAAGGTATTCTGTCCTAGAAACAATATTGCCTAATAAGTAGTGCCATCTCATTGGGCTCTGTAGCATGTTTTTTCCTGTGGTTGAAACAAATCAAGTGCTGCAAAGTTAAACAGCACGTATGTATGTCTGTGTATCATAAGAAGTGGTATTTCATTTCACCTACATCCAGGTTCCAGAATAGTTCCTTTCTTATTTTGTCAGTAACTGTATAAAAATCGCCTATGATGTGATCTAGTCATGGCAGATTAAGAGCTAATAACTCCCCTCTACATACATCCATTTTACTGTATCTTGAATAACACTTGGGTCAGTGGATACCATGTTTCCCCGAAAATAAGACGGACAATCAGTTCTAATGCATCTTTTGGAGCAAAAATTAATATAAGACCCAGTATTATATTATATTACATTACATTATATTATGTTATATTATAAACACCCAGGCTTATATTATAGTACAATAAGACTGGGTCTTATATTAATTTTTGCTCCAAAGACACATTAGAGCTGATTGTCGGGCTAGGTCTTATTTTTGGGGAAACATGGTATATATTTAATCTCCAAGCTCTTAATTCAGTTAACGAATCCAATCATTGTGATGATCAATGTGATGAAACTGCTGATGGCCAATCAACCTTAATGTTACCTAAGCATTTTTCACAGAGCAGTATTACCTGATGTTCCTCCCAGATATTCTAAGTAACACATAATTTTTACTCAAATAAATATAAGGAATACTGAAATAAATTTATTTATACTTTAAAAAATGTATAAGACTTCTCATGGCCTTAAATAAGTTAACATGCCGTGTAAATCTCCAAAAAATATATATTTCCTATCAAGCCACTGAACACTTTTCCCCACAGAGCATAAGTGTTCTATGGAGTCTACTTTGAGAAATGACATTCTGGTTCATTTCTCTTAAGAGCTGCATGAGACTACGATTTCCTAATCTGACCTATTGTAAAATAACTTTAATCTTTGTGATGATTCACCACAAAACTAAGAGAATCAAAGTAACAGGGTTATTAAAGAATATTAAAGGACAAAGCATCAGGTTCTTGCCGAACAAATGGTAGGAAATGGCACCATATTGACAGGGGTTGTTTTTTCTGTGTACATATATCCCAGAGATAAGATGGGCTATGAAGGGAAGATTGTTTTAAACACATTTACTTGGCATTATCCAGGGAAAAAAGAATATCCTGTTCCTTTGGATAATTTCTATTTCAGAGCTAAGTTTCATGAAAGTCATGTAATATAACTAGGAGCATAATTTCCTCTGTTTTCATGTTCTGTACAACCTTTCACTTCTGTGCCAAAGATATGATTTTGTATTAAAAATGGCAGTTCTAATTCTTGCCAAGTGAAAAATTAACCAATTTGGAGAATATTGTTTCGAATATAATCACATCAAATTTAAAAGGCACCATTTCTAAAAGGCTATTAGCATTGTTCATAAGTAAAATGAAAAATATTCTATTCCTTCCTTCTATTCCTATGTCAGCAGGAAGCTTTAGAAAAAATTTAAATGACTTCCTCTGAAAACGAAAATGGAAAAACATGAATCCTAAATGATTTCTTGGAGGGAGTGCAGCATACTTCTAACGTTGCAACTGTTCCAAGGGCTGTCCCAGAGACTTGTATTTGACCCCCATGACTCAGGGAGCTAAGAAGCCTGCACACTGAATGCCTGAGGGCTTCAGAGAACAAGGAAATAAGGGGTGGCTTGCCTTCTATAGAACCAGAGTACTTGCAGTGCCAATTCAGACACCAGAGGGAGCAAGAAATTAGGACCTCCTGAAAAAGATACCTGCGGAATTCCAATTGCTCTTGAGTAACAATGGGTCTCAGAAAAAAAATCAAAAAGAAAACTGGAAAATATCTATAGACAAGTGCAAATTAAAAAAAAAAAAAAAACAACATACTTAAAATTATGGGATGGGGAAAAAACAATACTAACTGGAAAGTTTATAACAATAAATACCTATATTAAAAAAGAACAAAGATCTCAAATGAACAACCTAACTTTGTACTTCAAGAAACTAGAAAAAGCAAAATAAACAGAACCCAAAGGTAGCAGAAGGAAGAAATCATTAATATTAGAACACAAATAAACGAAAATGGGAATAGGAAAACAATTTTAAATATTAATGAAACTAAGAGTTTTCTGAAAATATTGATAAAACAAACATTTAGCTAGATTAAGAAAAAAAGAGAAAATAGTCAAACAAATTAAATCAGAAATGAAAGAGGAGACATTACAACTGATGTTACAGAAATTTAAAGAATCATAAGAGACTAGTATAAATAATTATACACCAGCAAATTGGATAACTTAGAAGAAATTGGTAAATTCTAGAATCATACAACCTACCAATACTGAATCATGAAGAAATAGAAAAGCTGAACAGGCCAACTACTGGTAAGGAGATTTAGTCAGATATGACACATCTAAAGTATTCAGGCTCATAGAGACAGAAAGTGGAATGGTGGTTGGAAGGACAGGGGAAGGTAAAATGGGGAGTCACTGTTCAATGTGTGTAGAGTTTCAGTCATGCACGTTGAAAAAGTTCTAGAGAACTGGCATTCAATAAACATTGTGATAGTTATAAATATTGTACCATACACTTAAAATTTAAGAGTCTTGATCTCATGTCATGGGTTTTTTTATTACAATTAGAAAAATACATTCAAATTCTAGAATGCATTAAGAGTTGTGATAATCGTCAAGTGTAGTAATCTATCTTTTGCTTTTTACTTTAGTGTAAACCCAGGACATTGCATTAAGCTGAGCTTCGATTCTTTTAATATATATTATACAGATACATTAAATATTTATGAAGGCGTGGGTTCAAGCAAGACTTTAAGAGGTAAGTGAAAACAAATATACAATCCATTATCAGAACGAAAATATATGGGACACTTTTTGGAGTGATATGTTTCCTTTTTATTTTGAACTAAATGTAGACCTGAACTTGAAGTTTCTAAATAAAAATAAACAAAACTAGTCCTCGTTATAAAAATTAATAATTTGGTGTTTTATGTAATCAATCTTCTTAGTAATAAAATAGTTACAATTTCACATGATCCTCTTCTAATTGATGTTATTTAAAATCATGTGGAATTTATATATATATATAATGTATGTATATATTTTACATCTTTGATTGCTATGCTTTGTTTAAGTATTACTCCCCACAACCAAAAACTCAAACACTAAAAACTGCTATACCATTTTTTTCTGACATTGCATAGGTTATAAACTCATAGAATCATTTTCCCTATTTTCAGTACTCTGTCCCTTGCCAGGCAAATACTAATAAAGTGGATAAAACAATGACTAGCATAGAATGCAGGCTCAGTAAATGGTTGATATGGGTAGTACTGTTATTACATAACCATGAGTCGTTATGTACATGGACACTGATGGAAGCTGAGAGGAGGGCAGGGAATACGCTAATAATATACCTGTGCCTGCCCCACTTTATTCCATCTGACCCCAACATATATAGACCCATTCATGGTAGCCAACAAAAGTATATGAGGAAAATTCCAGGAGAAAATAAAAGGATGAAGAAGAGAATATGGAAGTGGACTCGAGGTAATAACTGTAGTTTTCCACACACTTTCAAAGAATAGTCAAGTGTAGAGGTAAGATGAGATTGCAAAACACACCTGTTATCAA
This sequence comes from Rhinolophus sinicus, assembly GCF_036562045.2. Lineage (NCBI taxonomy): Eukaryota > Metazoa > Chordata > Mammalia > Chiroptera > Rhinolophidae > Rhinolophus > Rhinolophus sinicus. The sequence continues at coordinate 21,116,419 of NC_133751.1, forward strand.
AATTGATAGAATAACTGCTTTGATTTCAGTAATTTTTGCTTGTGAGTTAGGAAAAGTGGATCCTATCTGATAATGTTTTTGATTGATTTATTAATTTGAGAACTATTTAAACATATGATAATAATATGTACTTTTTATTTGGTGCCATTGATGCAACACTCGCAATATTGAGTGCTTTCTGTGGATATTCTTATATAATATTTTCAATAAATGTGCAAGTATGCATCACAGGAGAGGAAAATGAGTAAGAGTTTAAATGACCACAAGTCTGTGAAGCTAGTTAGTGTTGGAGGCAGAAACCAGACCCAAAATCTCTGACTTCAAACACGATGCATTTCTTCATTGTGCTTTAAAAGCCCTGAGTACAAATATAATCATGAATGTACATGTAACAGATGAACTAAGGGTAAGCCACATTTGCTTTAATTAAATGGGCCAAGCCATTTCATAATCTGTTTATTTCTGTAGTTGATAAATCCAGTTCCTTAAAATTATGTCAACCTAAACATTTACATAGACAAATAAACCAGTTCATATAAATTTCTCTAACGGCTAATGTGATAATAATCATAAATTTTAGCATACATTGATCACTGGCAATGTGCAGTGTTCTCAGCACTTTAACTCAATAAATGCTCCCCAAAACCATATTATGTAGGTGCTATTATATGCTCTACTTTACAGATGACGAAAACTAAACTCGTAGAGATTAACTGCCCAAAGTGATAGGCGTAAGTTAACCTCATGTTTCTTTACTCTTCAAATGGCTCAATTTGCCTAACTGCTATTTTCACCTATTTCATGTGCTTAGATGATCAGTAATTCATAAATAAATCTTAGAATCATTAGGCAGAGTGATGTGAATAATGTACAAATAATTATGATAAAAATTAAATTAACTATCCAAATAGAAAAATATAGGTAAGTATATTTAAATTATAACAAATAGGTATTTTTTTTTTACTTTTAAATATTTTATTTTTATTTTCACTAATTTTTCATTTTACAGTTACAGTTGACATACATTATATTAGTTTCAGGTGTACAACATAGTGATTACACACTTATATGACTTATGAATTGATTACCCTGATAAATCCAGCACTGACACTATATAGTAATTACAATATTATTGACTATATTCCGTATGCTGTACTTTACAGCCTCATGACTATTTTGTAACTACCAATCTGTATTTCTTAACCCTTCCCCCCTTAACCATCCCCCCAACTTCCCTCCCATCTGGCAACCATCAAAATGTTCTCTGTATTTATGAGTTTGTTTCTGTTAGGTTTTTTTCATTTATTTTGTTTTTCTTAGATTCCACATGTAAATGAAATCATATGATATATGTCTTTGACTTATTTCACTCAGCATAATACCCTCTAGGTCCATCCATGTTGTTGCAGATGGCAACATTTCTTTCCTTTTTATGGCTGAGTAATGTTCCATTGTGTGTGTGTGTGTGTGTGTGTGTGTGTGTGTGTGTGTGTGTGTGTGTTTTGTATTTTGTTTTTTTTTAAGGGAAAGCACAGCTCACAGTGGCCCATGGAGGGATAACACTGGCAACCTTGGTGTTATCAGCACCACGCTCTAACCAACTGAGCTAATCGGCCACCCCATATCATTTCTTCTTTATCCATTCATCTATTGATAGACACTTAGGTTGCTTCCATATCTTGGCTATTGTAAGTAATGCTGCAATGAACATATAGATGCATACGTATTTTCAAATTAGTGTTTTGGATTTCTTTGGATACTTGTAAATATGCAGAAGTGGAACTACTGTGTTCTTCTTTGTCTCTTGTCGTAGCCTTTTTTTTTTTCTCTAAATCTATATTGTCTGGTATAATAAGTATTGCTACCCAGCTTTTGTTTTGTTTTGTTTCGTTTTGTTTCCATTTTTGTGAAATATCTTTCTCCATCCCTTGGACTTTCAGTCTGTATGCGCCTTTCAATCTGAAGTGAGTCTCTTGCAGGCAGCATACTTAAGGGTCTCGTTTTCTTACCTATGTCTTTTGATTGGAGCATTTAATCCATTTACATTTAAAGTAATTGTTGATAAATATGTAGTTGTTGCCATTTTATTTTTCATATTTTAGATCTTTTTTTTTCTTCTTAAAGACGTGCCTTTAACATTTTTTGTAATACTGTTTTGGTGGTGATAAACTCCATTAGCTTTTTCTTGTCTGGGAAAGTATTTCTTTATCTGTCCTTCAATTCTAAATGATAGCTTTGCTGGGCAGAGAAATCTTGGTTGCACATCCTTGGTTTTCATCACCTTGAATATTTCTTGCCAATTCCTTCTGGCCTGAAAATTTTCTGTTGAGAAATCAGCTGACAGTCTTATGGGAATTCCCTTGTAGGTAACTAACTGTTTTTCTCTGCTTCTTTTAAGATTCTTTCTTTGTTTTTAACCTTTGACATTTTGATTATAATATACCTTTGTGTTGGCCTCTTTGGGTTCATCTTGTTTGGACCTCTCTGTGTTTCCTGGGGTTGTATGTCTAACAAACAGGTAGTTTAAGTTTTAAGGTCTCTTGGAAATATAAATCTGTTTTAAACTTTTGAAAGTTAAATAATTTAACTTTAACTTGAAAAAAATTTAAGAAATGGCATGACTGCTAAAATTACATTTTAAAACTAAAAATTATACCGTTCTAAAGAAAGACAATAATACCCTAGTCCACCATCTAGCACAATGCCTGATATATTGTAAAAACTCTGTATTTGTTCATTTATATTTAAACTAACAGTTGTATATATCATGGTATTATAATATGTAATTAATAAAGATCAATATCTTTCCCATAGCTCTAAAATTATTTTGTTTTAGAATAATGACAAAACTTTCATTCTTGATTCACAATCCCATATTTTTCCTAAGCTTTTAGTAAATTTCTTTATGTGAGAGATACATACAAGATTTACTTCCATTAAATTCCAGATGTGTGTGTGTATATATATATATATATATATATATATATATATATATATATATATATATATATATATATCATAAAATATTTCTTACAAGTATATACTTGATTAAGAGTAAGTCAGTATAAATGAATTCTAAAGGTATTCTCTAGTCATTTTTGTATATAGTCAAGAGTGTTTTAGCTGATACAAAGTGTTAGAAGAAGGTGGACATTTCATAAAGAAAGATGACTTAGAGCACAGTTGGGTCTTCTCCAAGTAATTATGGGAATTGAAGTAAATCAGAACAAGTTGACAGGAGAGTTAATTCAAAAATGTTTTCTTTAAGTTGCAGTGATGGAGGTACAATATTCAATTCAGTGATGGTAATAATTATCAATACTGGGTATGTAAGTAGTAGAAGATGGTGTTTTTATTTTTTTTCTTGTTCAGAAAATTAAAAAGGTATTTTTATGCATCCTTAAAGAAAGACAACAAAAATAGGCTGAGTAAGCACAGTGTGACTGATTTCAAATTGCCAAGGCCAGAAAAAGTGTTTCGGAGTGTGTAGTTGCTGTATCATTCTTTATATCCCAAGTGCTTAGCTATTACTCCATTACCAAGTGAATGCTAACCACATAGCCCTAATATTGCAACTTAACAGTTTAAGGCTATACTTTTAAAACTGAAGCACACAAAAGTGTGCATATATGTACAGCCAGATATATAATCAACATAGTGGATCTTCCTGAATTGTCAACTTACTCTCCAACAAAAATAATCATACTATGGATATATAATTAAATAATATATGCAAATATATTTCAAAATAAAGCATTTTGATAAATATTGTGCTTTTATTGGAACACATCTGTGTTCTACGTTACTCACTTCTGTTCATAGGATTATTTATAGGAAAAGTTTAACAAGCACTGGCTTAACATGTTGGTCTTCCAGGAAGCTCTCAAAGATTTTCCAGTCATAATGCCTGGAAAAATTAAGGATCACTTCCTCATTTACTCCTCAATCCCCCTATGGTATTTCTCCTATATAGATTAATTCTAAAGTTATTTTTTTAATAATTTACAAATCTGTACTTTTCTAATAGAGGAACCTGGTTATTTCTTCTCCATGTCACCAGCACTTAGCACCAGATCAAATTAATAGTGAGCACTCAATAAAATGTATTGAATGCATTAGCAATCCTTTATAACACAAACATTGTGCTCTAATGGCAGAATTTCTTCTCTCATAAATTGGATAAAATAAATAGTTTTGAACTACATCTTTTGAAACATAGTTTGTAGAAAAGTCTGTCATCTCTGCCCATTCCCCTCCTTTCAAATTCCCCTGCATCTTAATCACACTTCCATGCTTTCCTCTTTAATAAAACCTACTCACAATAGCCAACCTACTCACAATAGCCTTTGCTGTTAAAAGACAAATGAGTTAATTTACATTTAAATGTAACTGCTTGGCAAGTTTATGTAAATTAATATCGACAGAATTATTGGTTGATTTTTTTTTCAGCACAAGACAATGGATTTTCTTAAATTATTGTCTTTAAATTCATTATATCTGCTATAGAAAAATCCAGCCCTCAAAAATTATTAGAAATTATTTTTTCTCTCAACTTCAGCCCTGATTATTTTATGTAGGCAAACTCTGTTACTTTATTTATTCACATCTTAATTCAGGTGCCCAAATAGTGATGAAAAGTTTCCCATGCTCTGGCAAAATGGCAGAGTCACAGAAATTATTAAGCATAATCTCTAAATTTTCAGGGCTCATGGGGAGATGAAGAAACAATAGATAGCATTCATTGAGCATTTACTATACACCAGTCACTGTAACACATGGAAATTATTTATTTACTCCTCATCACAAATTTTATGGAAAGTATTATTATATTATAACAGAGGAAACTGAGGCACAGAGAAGTCTAGTAAGACATGGAGTCAGGACTAAATCTCATGATAATTCTAGAGCTTCTCCTCTACTAACCACTACTACCTTCCTGGATGCATAAGACACATGACTGGATCTGCAGTTCTGAGACTCTGTCTAGACAAGGAGACTTTAAGAATCTGATAAAAGTTTACAAAGTCTCTACAGACACAAACATTCTACAGCATTTCCAGAAGTTTGCGAGTATCTCTGAAGCATGGTAATGGATCTCAGAACATAAACCCTGGACTATCTAGACCAGTGCAATAACATCAGAAAATGTGGGGACCCAACACAGTACAACCATCAAGGGTGCCACTGAACCAGTAGTCACATTCAGCTCCAAACAGAAGCCATTGTCCAAAACAAAGTGCATTGCTATGGAAAAGAAAGCAAGAAAAAGGGAGGTAGTAATTTTGAAACAAAGTTTCTAGAATATTCACATTGTTTTAGTAACTAGACACTAGGGGAGGACAAAGATTTTCAATATGAGAATTATTTGGGTTACGCAGTTATAGATGCTGGTGGGAGGAGTCTAAATAACCAACGTAGTTCTTACTGAGAAAATATTGGAAGAATGACATGCAGCATTTTGAGGAAAAGAGAAAGATGTGAATCAATGCTTGTTCATGGTGCTCTTCCTTTTAGATTTTATTGAAATTTCATTAATGTATCACTTTTTTTTGCTTACTTTTATATAATAAGCACAGTATTTTCAATAGTTCATAAAAGGATCTTTCTTTAAAGCTCAGTAAATAACAGTAATGCTCTTGGTCTGCAACCAGCAAATGTGGCACTTGTCATAAATCTAAACCTGATGCCCAGTTCAGATTATCAAACTAAAATGCTAAACCATTGTTTCTTACCCCTTTTATCATTATCACTCCCACTAAGGCACGTTTTTATACCTTTTTACCCAACTGCTGCCCCATGAAATTTTAATATTTTAGATATTCTGTGTATCTGTGTATGTATTATATGCATAGCTGAGCTTTGTACATTTAAATCTAAGATTTTTCCCCCAGAATGCCAATTTTCACCCCTTTAGAGGCAATATCATCCCATTTTAGAATGTACGTGCTAAGTTATAAATTTTTAGAAAATTAAATTTCACATAAGAATCATCATGTGAGTACTTTTTATATCCCAGGCACTATGCTAACCCTTGAGAATCAAAACTCTGGACAGATGGTCCTAATGTAGCTTATAGTCAAGATACAGAAAGAATAAAATCAATATATAAAATAGAAACAATATAATCAACATAAATCAATATTAAAGAATCAATATAAACTGGGGGAAAATCCTTAATTCACTAAGTATTATTTTGATCCTATAGTTATGCAGATACAGAACCAAAGAAATACTCTTGTTTCTATTATTGTGACTGAGTTTAACCCCTGTTGGCATAGCATAGTAAATACCTGATAGAGCCAAACTAACTTTTAGTTTTATAACTACTTAACTTGCATGTTCCTTAGAGGAATTTCTTCAGTAAAGGAATGCATATTGTTTAATATGTGTATATACTGTATGTAGCTAATAATTAAAAATATAGTTTTTTCAAGCCAGAAATATGTATAATAATGTGATATTCCAATGTTTAGGAGAAGTCATTTCAATTAAAATAAATTAATCATGGAACTAATGCTTTTAGTTAACTGAGTGGTGTCAGATAGATTGGTAGATCAATCATAGATCAACAGATAGATGGATGGATGAATCAATTAATAAATGGGTGAATAGATAGATATGTACATATAATAGTCATTCATTCTCTTCTGTAGCTTCTCTCTCAGAGACGAATCCTGGCACAATTAGGATTTTTTCCAATCAAGTTACTGCCACCTTTTTTATAGAAACTGATGAAAATGATTATATTGGCTTTCATGCAACATACACTGCATTTAACCCCAGAGAACTTAATAGTAAGTATTGCTTATTCTTTAACCTTAGAATGTTCAGAGGCTTTAATATTATCATGAAATGTTAAATGTAGCAAAACCTAAAATTTTAGAAAAAGATCATAATCTGTTTTATTATTCAAGTTCTTTAATGAATATCTCTTATATATACCTCTCTCTACTTAATACTTGGAAAGAAATGAGAAAATAGTTTATGTTCTTTAAAATAAATAACCAATTTGAAGAAAATTATGAATCAATATAATAATTAAATTTTTACATACTGCAAGTAGTCAAAGTAAATTTTTTATATTAGCATAAAACTAATTCTGTGAATGTTCCACATTAATTTGATTTTAACCAGAGTATTGAAGTTAGTAATAGAGAGAAAGCAAAATATGAGGCAGAGAGAATTTTTGTAGTAAATCAGTGGAAGTAAAATGTAAAAATTAACGACCAAGAAGCTTGACTTTGCTAAAGTTTTAATGGGATATAAGAAAGATATTACTTTAACACAATTGGCAACAAAAAGCTGTTGTTTTAATACTAAATGGAATGAAACAGTTAAGATAAATCAAAAAGAAAGATTTTGTGCATATCACTTAATTGTAAACTCTATAAGATTAGATTATTTTCAATGCAATCTATTACAAGTCACGTGGACTAAATTTGAAGTGTTTTCTATTTTTTTTTAATTCACAGATTATGATAAAATTACCTGTAATTTTGAAGATGGCTTTTGTTTCTGGGTCCAGGATCTAAATGATGATAATGAATGGGAAAGGATTCAGGGAAACACATTTCCCCCTCTTACTGGACCAGATTTTGACCACACTTTTGGCAATGTTTCAGGTAATTCATATTTAATTCATAAGCCAAAAAGAAAGTGATGTGTGTTGTTTGTCACTTTAAAGTGAGCAGTATTAAATGCAAGACAGTCTTTTCAGGGTTTTTTTGTTTTAAATCATGGACTAATAAACACGTTTAAATGCAAGTGATGCTTAAATAGGCAAGGAAGAGTGATTGTTTCAAAATATATATATTCTTAATGCTATATATGCACAAGATTTTGAAAAGTACATAGAGGTTGTTAGAGACAGAGACCTGGGTGTCACCCTAGATTTGGCACTTATTAATTAACTAAGTGGACTTGTGTGAGGTAATAAACTTTTCTGAACTTTGGTCTACTTTGCCTTAATTTTACTTTCTGATGTTCATTGTTAGTGTATAGAAATATAATTCATTTGTTATATTGATCATGTAGATCAATATAAAGCATCGTATAGACTTGCTGAACTTGTTCTTAACTCTAATAGCTTTTCAGAATTCCTTAGAATTTTCAATAGACAAGATGATGCCATCCTGAAACAAAGGTAGGTTTACTTCTGACAAGATGTGTTAGTCCTTTCATGCTGACATAATAGAATATCACAGATAGGTGGGCTTAAACAACAAAGATTTATTTTTTACAGTTCTGAAGTTTGGAAGTCTGAGGTCAGGGTGCCAGCATGGTCAGGTTCTGGTGAGAACCCTCCTTCTGGTTCACAGAGAACTTCTTATTCTTACTGTATCTCACATGGAGGGGTGGAGGGGGAAGAGAGAGAGAGAGACAGAAAGGGAGAAAAGGAAGAAAGGAAGGCAGGAAGGAGGGAGGGAGGGAGGGAGGGAGGGAGGGAGGGAGGGAGAAGGAGAGAGAGAGAGAGAGAGAGAGAGAGAGAGAGAGAGAGAGAGAGAAAATAAGAAAGGTACCGCTCTCCTTGACTCTTCCTATAAAGTCACTAATCCCACCATTAGGGCTCCACTCTTTGACCTAATTACCTCCCAAAGGCCCCATCTCCAAACACCACCATGTTGGGGATTAGGATTTCAACATATAAATTTGGGAAGGACACAACCATTCAGTCCATAGCAGAAGGACGATAGAAGAGCTGATTCTGAAGCATGGCCCTAAAAGAAGGGTTGTGATTTATAACTACATTTTTCATGTGAATGGGATATTAAAATTAGATTTCTAGTGGGAACATTAACATGAAATCATAGGGAATTATTAGGAGATAAGGAACTCATAGTAGAAAGGCCACCCATGAAAATCTTGGAAGTATGTATTCATAATACCAAATATAATTACTGAAAGTTACAAATCTAGAAGTATGTAATCTCACAAAGGAAAATTACAAAAAAAAAGAATAGAAATTTGTGCATTTAGATAATTGTCTTAGACAAAATCCATTCTATATATGACTTGTTTGTAGGTTACTGGTGATACTATGATTCAATTCAAACAGTACATATGAAATTCTTCCTTTAATTAGGCACAGTTCTAGGCATTGAGGACACAGATCACATATCACCACTTCTAAGACATCTGTCCAGAACCTCCAAATTAAAATGTTTCCTTTCCATTAATCATTATAATCCCCTCTCTTGTTTTCCTTATCACATGGCATTTATTTGCTTTCTTATTTGTTTCTTGTCATCACAGTGTTCTTTTCAGGAACAAGAACTTGGCTTGCTATCTTTGAATTCTTAGTTCATTTTCAGTGCCTGAATCTAATTGATACAGATGTAAAATTATTTTTGAATGTATCAAGGAATATCTACAATTTTGACTCAATAAGGCATTTCTGAATGAGCGAAGTATTGACTGAATAAAATTGCTTATGACCAAAATAATCTAAGCACATGTGCATTGCAATTTATTACTAATGGCCACTTCTTTTATAAAGAGCAATGTTCTCATTTCTATAACCTGAAAAGTAAATGGGTGATTTAATGTCAACTGTGAATCACATCTAATAAGAGGACGTTAAAGAGTTAATTTTTTCCTTCAGGGTAGAAATGTATTTGACTAATCCATAGTCTTTAAACAATGGTGCCCTTTAAAGAACAAAACATGGTTCATGACAGTGCTTCAACATGATCAAAATATTTCTTAACAAAAAGTGACTACTTTAAATCTATTTCCATATTCATCACTAAAAGCTCCCTTCAAGTTATTCTTTTACTCCCTTATTCAAACAGCATATTTTTGAGCCCTGGGCCCTATTGAAGGCACTCAAAATATATCTGTGAACCAAACAAACCAGACTTTCTGCTCTCATGGAGCACATATTCTAACAAAAGAAAAACAGAAAATAAACAATATGCATGACAAGTAATTACATTTTGGGGGTATATTGAATGGGAATGAGTACTCTGGGAAAATGCGGAGCTTGGTAAAGGCACTGGGGAAGGCAGGTGTTGAGGTGTAAATGAAAATTAAAATAGGGTGATCGGTTTAGGGCTCATTGAACATATGACATTTGAATCAAAACTTGAAGGAACTGAAGGAATTAGAAGCATGGATTATTCCAGACAGAGGGAATAAGCAGAGCAAAGACTCTAAAGGGAGCATGCCAGACCTGTTTGAAGAAAAACCAGGAGGGGGCAGCCAGTTGGCCCAGTGGTTGGAGCACAGTGCACGTAACACCAAGGTCTCCAGTTCGATTCCCACATGGGCCAGTGAGCTGCACCCTCCACAACTAGATTGAAAACAACGACTTGACGTGGATTTGATGGGTCCTGGAAAAACAGACTGTGCTCCAGTATTCCCCAATTAAAAAAAAAAAAAAATGTATACTCTACATTGGAAAAAAAGAAGAAAGTAAAACCAGGAGGACACAGCATGGCTAGAATAACTAGAGCCAGTAGGGTCCAGAAAATAATGGGTCTTCTATGGTTTTGGCCTTTTTTTTTTTTTTTTTTCCTCAGTGAAATGAGTAGCTGTGGAAGGTTCTTGAGCATAGGAGTGATAGGATTCACGCCGACTGGTAGAATAGTTTGTGAAAGAGCAAGAGCGTTATCACAGAGACCAGTGGAAGGCTGTTGCCTAACCCAGAGAAGAGATCATTGGACTGTCAGATCAGTGGGAGCACATCTGGTGGGAAGAAGGTCAGATTCTGCATATAATCTGAAAGTTAACAGGATCCTGCTACGTTAGTTACCAATGTGAAATTATGGGCAAATAAATAGACTGCATAAATGGCCAATCCCATTAAACTAAACGTGGCTACTTTGAAACTTAAGACATTCATAATCCCATACATAATTTATCTCCTTTCAATAAGTTATTTCTCAGGGCCTGATCCTCCATAGATAAATTTGTAACCTTCACAGCTGAAGTGATAATCGCCCCGACGCTCTAAAGAAGGCTGGTCTAAAACAGTCACATAATTTGACCACTTTTTTCCTTTACTATTAAAAAAAAAGAAAGAAAAAGTCTCTACCACACTTGGACAAGAGTAGTTAGAGGAAAGTGCAGAAAGCGTTTATAGCTATTCACAATGACAGATACCTTTTATGTAGGTGAAATCTTTGATGTTCAAATGATCATTTTTCTGCTTTAATGTCATCAGAATGAGAGATAATTTCCCTGATATTTGAAGAATATAAGTACATTACAGGAGAGAGGTGGTTGCAGCTTGCCAACAGATTAAATAATTAAAGAAATAAGATGAAACTGACCAAAGTGAAACAGGTTGAAATGTCAGGTAGAGGTTTTAAATAGTTGGGTCAGAAATGGAGTCTCAGGAGAAAGTCAGGTAGCGGGAGTTATTATATTTAAAGTGAGACAAGTCAGAGCTGTTCAGAGCCCACCAGAGGCAGCAGTGTAATGAGAATGGATGACAGGGCTTAATAGGTCTTCTCCAACTCTCCTACCATTGATTTCATAATCTACCAGTCGTTTCCCCCCGGGGGCATTTTTCTCCCAACCTGCTTTTTTTATGTCAGAGCATCCTACCTCTAAAATGAACGAGAATTGAATCTCGCCTGCTGTTCCTCTTATCCATGCAGGGTTTTTCGTTCTCTTTTAAATGACAGGAAAGTCTAAATGAAACACCTAAACTGTGAATTAACATTGCTTTGGGGAAGAACATCTAAGCCCCTTTTTGAGTTCTTCTGAAATACTCTCTCCTGGTGGGACACCTGCTCCTAAATCTGCACCGTCAAGGTTCAGAGTCTCCCTGTTTCTCTTAGAAGCAAAGGGAATTGGTGGAGATGGCAGCACTGATTTGGGCAGCATCTTGGGGTGCTCGAAGTGGCCCATTTGTTCAGAACATTCAGGGAAAATGAGGTTAGTAACGGGAAATCTTCACAAGTATAGAGGTCACAAAAAGGCTAGACCAAAGAGAGTGTTTCTTTGTTGGCCTTTCTCCATGAAATCATCGTTCTTTCTAATGCTTGGAGGTTAGCGTAGTGTAGTAGTAAAGATCATTAAAATAGAAGATCTTAGCTAGGTTTAGATCCCAGCTCTGCCATTTAATCAAGTTACTGTCCCCCTCTGTGCCTCAGCTCCCTCATTTGAGAAGTGTGGTGGATGATAACGGAACCTGATTTTAGAGGCATGTTAGGAACATTAAGTTGTTATGTTTTTAAAAAATAGAAAAGTGCCTGGCATATGAAAAGTGCTATATAAATTTTGTTATTATAATAGTTTTATTTGCATGCCATAAGTATTCAATAGACACAAATTGGCTGGGGTCCTGTTCTAAGTAGTATGCTGGGGAAGAAAATAGTTATATTGCTCAATTTTCAAAACTACATTGTCTTTTAGGTATCTGTGTTTCGTTTAGCATATAAACTTTTTATACAATAAGTATAATTCTGGTGTTTTCAAAATAATTGTCTTTATTTCATATGTTTCCTGTGATGTTGAGTTTTAGAAAATAATATTACTTTCTAATATTGATAGAACCTGAATTTGGATTATTCTCCAACCTAAAACTCTCAATATTTATCTACTGGTCCATTGATTTTACATATGGACTCACAACTTACGAAGCAATTTATATCACTCTATTTTCTTCTTCAGAGTGATCTCCACATTTCCAGACAGTTCTACTGTGTCTCCAGTTGTGCTGTCTCTATATCATCATCAACAGATATCCAGCACCTTTTCACTTCGATTGGGATGCTAGGGGGTGGGGTGGGGTGGGGTAGATTCAGTTCGTGGAGAAATAAGCAGAAAAGAGAGATATCATAGAAGGAAGTTGTAAGAAAAAGTGACTCAAGAAAGAAGTTCACTGCGTGCTTAATTTAACAAAATGTATTCAATTTTCTGGGTTTTAAGCTGACTCTGAGGTTAATTCCAAGAGCTCTCAAAGACATTTCAAGAAAGTTGAAGGATTTTAAAATAAATTGTCATTTGACCATGTATATGCCCATATGGTTATGGAAAACATTTGTTTAATCATTACTTTTGTGTAGTACCTTAACAAATTTAAAAATGAAAAAACAATCAAATTAGTGTAGCATGAACATATATAGTGCAACAGGAAACAACATTCAGCTAATCCATATAGAGAATTCAAAAGTGTACCAAGTGTCTTTCTTTTCCCTAAAGTTATAGCAAGTTTAAAAAGTCATCCATGGACATAAATATAATGCAGAACACAACTTTTAAGTGACATCAGAGAAATATACTTGCAACTGAGAATTCGAAAGAAGGAGTTGTCACACCTGATTGGGAAGACCAACAGAGGTCTTCTCAAAGGAGATGGCAATTTGACTTAAATGACCTCAAAAAATTAGTAGGATTTGACAGGTACAATTGGAAGAGAAAGAGGAATGATAGAAAAATGGGGGGTGGGGAAGTTATAAAAATTTCTGGGTGTTGAAAAATTAAAATAATTTAATTTTATAGAAGTGCTACATATAAATAAATGAAATATAAAAACTATGGCTAGACAATGATATTGAATTCATAGTACAGAAAACTCCAATATTGGAGTAAATTTGTACTTGGTTTAGTAGGAACAAAACAGATGGTAAATGATGTTGAATAAGGGACCAATTAGATTGCACAGAGAAAAGCATTACTAAGCAGTGATGTAAGTGATGAAAAGTTCTCATGGGGTGTTAGAGAACTAGAACAATGACATAAATAGTAACCATGATGGTCTGACTTAAGTCAGAGTCCCAAATATTATAAAGTGCCTACTCCTCCACCTAATGAGTGAGATAAGAGTATAGAAATACCCTGTAGACTTCTGGTTTGCATACTCAGAGTGGAACCAACTATAACGAACCCAGGAGGCAAAGTTAGAAACAACAGGTGCACAATAACTTACTCTTAAAAAAGAGTTTTTTAATCATGTTGAAATGGAATGGGCTACCTCAAAATGCAATGACTTCTGGGGCTTAAACAGAGGTTGACCTGGATTAAACAGAGTTTGAGTGACCCCTATAGACAAAGTATGATAGATGAAATTTAATGACAATTGGATAACTGAACTAAGTAAATTTTTTTGTAAATTACTATTCTCTACTTTTAATAATTTGTTTAATTTTCTAACTTTTTAACTAAAGAATGTAGCTGGTATCACAGAAATATTAATTATTATTTTACTAGGTTCCAAAACATGTGATTCTATATATTTACTATATTGTATTTTTAAAATTTATTTATGCAAAATTTATAAGGTACTACAGTCCACATAATTATATTTTATCTGGACAATGGTACAAAGCTCATAGCATCATGATCTCTTCATCACACTAAAAACCCCTAATATATTATCGCTTAATGAGTAAACAATAGATTGGCAATATTTCAAATTACAACAAATTGACTATGAACATGGCCAAACGTAAATAAGAGCATGATGTGTGCTTATGTTACATAATTGCAGCTAACTAGAAATATTTCTGAATAAGCTAGCTATTTTAGTAGTTATTTGTGGCATTCAATGTTTTTTAAATTATTTCTCCCCAACTATAATCTAAGAAACTAAAAGTAAAATCAATTCAAAAGGGATTTGGAGTTGGGTATTTAGAGAGTGAATTCTAGAATATCTCCTTTGTATCTATGCTATTTTTTTTTAGTAACTTGAATAATTAAGCACTATGTAGCTAAAATAAGTATGCATGAAATACTACAGCATTATATAAAAGTAATGTGTGACTATAAAAAGTTAAACATACATTCTTTTCTATTTTGCAATCTAAATCCAAATAATGTGCATGTATTATATTTATAAAGATATTTGACCATGGCTTCACCCTGATAACATGCTCATTTATTCTGAATATATTTTGCCTTATTGATATAAATATGCTTTGATATATCTATTGGCAGTTCTTGTTCTTACTCTGCATGTTATAAATGAAGAAATTTCAACTTGATGCACAGCATTGCCTATAAAAATTCTGTTGGAAAGCACAAGAGAGAAAATGTTTGATTTCAAATAAACACTAAATTTTAGCATTTTATAAAGAATTACACTCCAATAAAATTAGATTTATCTAATATTTCACTTGCTTTAGATCATATTTTGTTATGATTCTTATTTTCTATCATAACCTATAAACTGAAAACTAAGAATTAAAAACAAATTTAAATTCCCCTAAGACAATGTTCAAGATGTTCTCACTCCAGTAACCCTTTGCACACTTCAAATGACTCAAGTCATTGGTTGGGATAATGAATTCCAGACCAGAGAAAACTTTATTCAGTAGCTTGAACTATTTAGACAGCTTTTATGTGGAATTGCGTGCTACCTGCTCCTCTTTGATCTGATTAGTTATCATTCAAAGGAATATGGAAGATGAAACCATCATAAAATTAGGAAACTTCTTATTTAGAGAAATGCAGTATAATCAATAGCATAGAAAAACTGATGGTCTTTGAAACTCTTAACTTTGCTTTCCAATCTGTATTTAAATTCTTGCATATATCGTTAGTTATCCCACCAGTATATCTAAATACCCTCAGGGACTGATTGTCTCTAAAGAGCAAATTAATCAAAATATCCAATAAATGGGAATTAAAGTGGTATTTGGACATGATAATATGATGAAACAATTATGTGAACTCATTAGTAAGTCAGGGTTTTATATATTCCTAAGTAGGGCTCCAGTTCAAGGTTCATGTTTTATAAACTGAGAGGTCCAGAGTTGAGAAGTGATTTTCCTAAATAACAATGTTATTCCAGAGATGGTGCCTTCTAGGTCTCAGTCTAGTGCCCTTTTCATGCTATCTAAATATATTTTCTTATATTTTCATCTTAAAGTTGTTCTTTACTGCTTTTGAATATCTCATATAATGAAAATGCTAATATTTAAGTGAAGTAAAAACTGGTTTGTCATTTTTTACAGGATTTTACATTTCCACCCCAACGGGACCAGGCGGGAGACGAGAAAGAGTAAAACTTTCAAGTCTTCCTTTAGACCCGACTTTGGAACCAGTGTGCCTTAGTTTCTGGTATGTTGTAGACGCATGATAACTACCATACTATTTAATGAGTAACATTGCCTGTCTCATGCTGCCAGCTTCAGGTTTTACTAAGATGTCATCCCAAGTTTCAATGAATTTGCCATTATTTTTCCAATTGATAAAGAAGTAAAATGCTCCCACCCCTCCTCTAGCAACTTCTTCACCCAAAGGAAAAGAGGGTATTTCAATGACAGTAAAGGATTTAGAAGAACCTGAAAATGCATTTATCCAAATGTTGTAGGAATCCAATCATCTTTTTTCTTGTTTCCAAAATAGGTACCACATGTATGGTGAAAATGTCTATAAATTAAGCATTAATATCAGCAATGACCAAAACATAGAGAAGATAATTTTCCAAAAAGAAGGAAATTATGGAAGAAATTGGAATTATGGACAAATAACAATAAATGAAACAGTAGAATTTAAGGTTGGCAAAATACTTTGTGTTTTACAACCATATATTTGTATTCTAAAAATGGTGACATAATTATAGTTAAGGGTGATATGGTAAAAAAATTAATTTAATTTCTGAATATAGCCAAATCACTTTATCTACTGTCCTAATCTGCCTTCGTCTCTCTCTCTCTCTCTCTCTCTCTCTCTCTCTCTCTCTCTTTTAAAATCTTTGAGTGCCTCTATTTTTTATTTATTCATTGACTTATTAAAAAAACACTTATTGCAGGTGCCCAGTTAGCTCAGTTGGTTGGAGCGTGGTACTGGTAGCACCAAGGTTGCTGGTTCGACCCCCACATGGGCCACTGTGAGCTGTGCTCTTCTTAAAAAAAAAAAAAGAAAAGAAAGAAAGAAAGAAAAGAAAAGGCCACTTATTGAGGAACAATTTACTTCAGGAAGTCACTACTTATAATGAGCCATAGAATCCATAAAAACCTTGCAGGATGTTTCAGCTTTCTTCAGCAACTTTCTAGCACAAGCTACCCATGTCTTCCTATGCCCCTATTTAACTAGGACTTCCAACGTTTCACAAATACCACCTACATCAGCCCTGTACTTTCCTAGGGAATATCCTTTCCTCTTAGAACACCCGCGCCTACCAGTATCTGTCCACCCTGTCCCACTCTGACTTAACCTGCATATATTTCCTTTGGAAACAAATTTTATCAGCTGCATCATTGGGAAGTCTCTGATCATTTATTTCACAGTAGGGTGAATTAATTTTTTAGATAACAGCTTATTGTGTTCTCTTCCTAAGGGTGTTTGCAATTAAAACAGAATAATAGAGGCAAATAGTTTGACCAAATTAATGATGTTTTAACTGGTATCTTCAGACAAGAGTATAACTTTCAGAAGATGTATATTTGGATAGACTTTGTCATCAGCGAAAGCTTCAGTTCTTTCCCAGGACTTGGTATAATGCACGCAATAATCAACAACCCTCATCTGTATTTCTCCCATCTTTCTTTTTTTTTCTTCCTTCTGATTCTGTCCTTCAATTCTGTGCAGTTTTTTCTCCATCTTTCTTTGTTTTCCGATAATTCAAGGAAGGGTAAAGGAAATGGAACCTCAAGGGAGCAGAGAGATAGCAGAAGCAGGTAAGTATGTATTGCAGTGACCAAATATGGCTCAACTCTAAACATTTCTTTTTTTTTTTAAGTCATGAAACTAGAGCAACTTTTTCAAAGTTAGCTCATCACGCAGAGTGAGAGCATCAAGTTCTAATATTTTCACCTTGGCATTGCCACTTGGTTAGGAAATCTTGAACAAATCATATTAGTTTCTTTGAAAATCAGCTTGCACAAACACGAAAGGGAAAAAATAATCCTCATTTGGAATAGTGCCTGGCATGAACCAGATGGAATGAATGAACAAATGAGTGAATGGATGACTGTATAATAATGTTGGAAAAATGAAATGACATAACGTATAACAGGTGCCTAGCAAAGCAATTAGCATATAGCAGACAGTCAGTTTCTGTCTTTTCTCTCATACACAGGAGAGGATTCAGAAAAGTCCAGCTAAAAATACCCACTATCCTTAAGAACCTAATATATTTCATATGACCACCGGACTTTTCTCTCTAGTCTGAGTCTGTGTCCTCTGGGCATCACCCTCACACAGTATCTCACACCAGCTTCCTTGGTGAATTACAACCAGAACTAGCTAGCCCTGACTAATCATATTGCAGTCAAATTTTCTCTTGTCTCCTCCTCCAATTTAAATAATTTAATCAGTGGATCATCTCTTCAGGGTTTATATGCTCTAAGAAGGCAAACAGCAACTTGCATTTCTGATATTGTCAGGGAAGAATCTGAGAGAAGTTTGCTCTCCCCTGTCAGATGATGTTGAAGCATAACAGAATTCAATGAAGTATGACAGTATCAAGGGAGGGAGAGAGGAAGAGAGAAAGAAACTGTGAAAATATTGCCTCAGAAGAAAGACATTAGTGAAAATTTAGACTAATATGAAAACAGAATAAGGGAGTTGGGCTCAGCAGACAGATCTTGAAAATCATGCTCCATCAGTATTTCCCTCTGCAGTAAGTTTCCTTGGATATTTGGAGATGGCAGTACTGATTGTCCAGAGAATATTGGGCAACAAGAAGAATCAAGTCAGGGAACATTAGAGTGGAATCATTTCATATGTCTCTCTGAATTACAGGTTATTTTTACTGCTTTTAAAAACCAGTTCCTGAGTGATATAGCATTGGATGACATTAGCCTAACATATGGGATTTGCAATGTAAGTCTTTATCCAGAACCGACTTTGGTCCCAACTCCTCCGCCAGAACTTCCTAGTAAGTAACTTTAACATTAATTTTCCCTAATTAAGTCATGAATCTTTTCCAGTAGGTCTTCCTTTGCCTATTATTTTTTTTCTTTTTTTTATCTTGGCCTAATACTATTTTTTCACTGGAAATCAATATTAAAATATAAGTAAAATGGAAGCTAGCAGAATGTTACATGTTATACATAAACTCATAATGAAAATCACTCAGTACTTTGTTATGCATCATACTTATGATCATTTTAGTACATTTTCACTTTTGAAAATAATCAAGGAGCTGATTTCCATTTTGTTTTCACTAGAATACAGGCTAATTCTGTATTGATCATGTAGCATGGCCTTTTGGAAAGAAGC
Organism: Rhinolophus sinicus; assembly: GCF_036562045.2. Lineage (NCBI taxonomy): Eukaryota > Metazoa > Chordata > Mammalia > Chiroptera > Rhinolophidae > Rhinolophus > Rhinolophus sinicus. The sequence goes on from NC_133751.1 coordinate 21,135,538, forward strand.
CTTAAGATTCTCACAGCTTTCTTAAGGAGTGATGCGAAGATCTCAAGAGGAATTCGGTTAAGCCTGAAACCCACCAAACCCATTTCCAAAATAATTTAATAATAATGATTGGGCCTGAACTCTGAATATACAGACCTAGCTCACACGAAAGATTTATGTCCTAAATGGAGACTCTGTAAGGTGTTGCTTGCAGTATGCTCCTTTCACGGAGCCACAAGGGTGTTGCAGCTGAGCAGTGACCAGGCTTTCTGGTGTCCTATGGGATTTCTAACTCAAAAGAATAAAATGGAGCCCGTGTCTGTGCCCTTGCGTAAAATTGGAAACGTGACATTTCAAAGTCAAAGGGGACATTGCCATTCGTCTTATCGATGTCAAAAGAGGTAATCACTTCGTATCACTTTCAGAATATCAGATTTAATACAAAAAACAACAACAAACAAACAAAAAACATAATGATAAATGATACCAAACACCTATTGTCCCTGTATTGGGATGTTTTCACTGCATTGTAGTTTTAATTCAAAAACATTCTTTTTGTCTTTGGATTATGGTGGTTGAAAGCTGACCTGGCTCTACAGCTTTGCTTGTGTGTCAAATCTCAGAGATGTTTCGTTCTGTCATGGATCTGAGCCTACAAACACAACACTTTTTCGAGTTCTCATTTCCTTCCAAACACACTTGAAACTCTTCCCATATTCACATCAGCAAATCAATTTGGTGAACCTTTCCAAATCTGATTTTACTCCCAAAACTATATATCCTCCTGTTTTCCAATTTTTAAGCTAAAAAATAAAAAAGCAGGCTTTTCAGATGAGTGGTTTTAGCAACCCCAAAGCTCTGAAGATAAATCACTGGTGTTTGAGAACATACAACAAATACGCTGCTGTTAAGATAAGGGCAGTAATTACATTGTCACACCTGTCCCGTGATACCATATTGAAAGTGCATTTACATCCCATCAAAACACTAGTTTATAATTACCAGCTTGTGTGTTAACATGTTTAGAACCTTGTAGGGGTTATACATAAATTCCTCAATATTTCAAACATTCACTCAAAGTTTATAAAATCTAGTACCTATGTACAAAGCACTGCAAAAGAAATGTAAGATGTAGCAGTAACTATTAATACATGGAAAAAGAAATATAACTCATATAAATAAATATTAAAAGCAATACATACTTGTGTGACCTTAAATGTAGTAAATTAGAGAAGTAAGTGACAGAGGACTTCGGATAAAAGAGTGTGAAGTGGAGAAGGCTTTAAGGAAGCATTAGATTAAGAGACAGAATGACAATCATAAAATTAAAACAAAAGCAGGAAAGTACCATGCATTCTCATGTAATAATATTGGCCACAAACTTGTGGCAAGAATTGAGTTTCTTGACACTAAACTCTGGATCTCATTCACCTTTGCTTCACAAGTGTCTGTCTGGTTCTTAATATCACGTAAATAGATGATGAATAAATATTATTAGATGTGAACTAAGAGCCAATCTCTCCCTCCCCTCCCCTCCCCTCCCCTCCCCTCCCCTCATTTTGCCAAACAAAAGTTTTATACAAGAACTAAAGCTTGGAAATAATGGTGGGGATGGGGTTGGAGAAAATATCAACATGAACACAATAATTTGGCTTTGTGGCATTGTTTAAAAATAATTGTCTCACTTTATGTTGTAGGTGCCCCAAACCCTACTGTCTATCATATAAAATGTTTTCATGCAAAAACAAAAAAGAAATTATAATTATTAAAATCACTGTTGGTTTGATAAACAATTTCTATGGATACCAAATATTAGCAAGATCTTGCTATTTTGATATTTAAAACAACAGACTTTCTTTGTAATCCTTTATGCCAGCATGTTCTTCTATTCATCAACAAGTGGTCAAGAAGAAAAATTTTCTAGATGAAAGTAACAGTTCCATAGACTCAGTATTTTAAAAAGAGCAAATTCTCATTATGTAAAATGGAAAATTTAAGATAATTTTTGTACATAATGTCATACATATGAAATTTTAAATAGGATTTCCCATATTAAAATTTTACCAATCTAGTCCATACAGTTCTAATATCTATTCCATTCAAAAAGAGAGAAAAATAATACCTCAATATCAAGGGAGCATGATATCCTTGCGTATTTTAATAATAGGGAAATTATGATGGTAGGATAACCCATCTGATTTTAAAATACAAACTTCAGAATTTGCCCAGAGTATTTTTGTTCCAGTTTCAAAATGATTCACTTCAGGGCAATATTTAGCACAGCAGAAAATGTTAATTACCGTCAAATGCAGTGTGAACAATTTCATTCTAATGCCATTTGCAACTGGTTCAGTGAAATTCTTATTTGTGCAGAGCTTTCCTGGTTCCAGATCACTGATTTGTTTAAGCAGCAATAAAAGAAAACCATGGCTGACTGGCTAATAGCCTTTCTTTAGATCTTCTAGAGCATTTAAATAAGAAAATAATCCCAGACAAGTAATTGACTAGAAAAAATCGGTTTCCTCCCTTGTTTCTAGGGATCCACATTGCACATAGTTTGGGGAAATTAAGTTCAGTTTTCAAAACTGAGCACAAAATTTTCATGGGAGATTTTATATTACCACCTAAGTTTCTAAAATGTTTTCTGTAATCTTGTGCAACTATGTATTACTATGATAATGAAAAATAATTGTTGATTTTAAAATTAGCCACTTTTCACATGTTTAAACATCACTGTGAGGTATTATTTGTCAAGCTACATCTATTATCGGCATGAGTACCAATCAAAAACCTTTTTACTGTATCCTTATTTCTTGTTTTACCAAATATATCTTTAATTTGAACCCTCCTATTGTAGATGAAAGCTGGGCTCTCCTTTTCACCACATACTACCTCCACGTTGACACATATCTCATGGACGTCAGAGGCTTAAGCATGGATTAAAAATGACATGCCTCAAGAAATCTATCTAGCTCTGATAACCACTTTGCAAAATACTGCATATTATTTACATAATGTATGTAGGGAAAATCCCTACTGGCATAGTAAGAAATTCATCAGAATACAAATCTTTGAGAGAACAGCTCCAAGAAAAAGAAAAATGAAAGTTTAACAACTGTAAATGAATAGAGTTTCCTGTACCGGACAGGCTATTTGACTCGTGTTCTGTGTGTGGGTGGGGAGGCGAAGGTTTATCTAATAACACAGCATGACTGTGATATCCAAAATTACATTTCATGAGAGTTTGGCTCCTCTATTAAGAAGCACATGTTACATTTCCACTATAGCAACACCACCATTAAAATAGATTGTGTCATCAGATTTAGAATGGCTGAAAGTGATTTTGTCAATTCCTTACAGTCATTTAAATACAGAGATAAACTGATATTTCTTATCAGGCCAAAGATCAGAGCTATCTCATGGTCAATTATTTGATATAGAATTATATATGAAATGCAGCACTTCTTAAGTATTTTAAAGGAATAAATTTCTAAGACGTCTATTTAATGCAGAAATGCTAAGTAAACTGCCTGTCTTGACAGGCTTAACAGTTACACTTGACAACATTTAAGGTCTGGTTTTGTATTTATTAAAATCCTGCCTTCTCATTTACGTATACTATAACGTACTATTAAGTATTCCATTATGTGAAAATGTAATATATTCTCCAAAATATATACTATATTACTATATATTATATATTACCATATTAGGAGAATCAGATTTTGAAATTTTCCTATTCCTTGAAGAGAAAATCAGAATGATGGTTAAACATCAACAACAAACAAAACCAACAAACAAAATACCTCTGGCCACACTGGCCAAGGCTAAACTTGTGAAATCAGAAAAGTTGGTTTTCCCTTGTCTTCAGTCTGCACAATTATTTTTGTCCCTGCAGTTACAAAAATAATTGTCCCTGCAGTTTTGTCCCTTTCCCTTCACAATTAGTTTCATTGAGGATTGAAGGTACCATTTCATGGCACTTAGAATTATTAAAATTAAATGACTTGTATGTATGCGAGAGTTGAGGAGTTGTAGTAGATTCTTCTACAGAAATCTTTGCAAGACAAATAGTAACAAAATCAAAGAGAGTATTAGCTTCAGAGGAAGAGCTGCTATGGGATCATACAATTCTCTCAGCCTTTCTCTCACCCTTCCCAGTGGAGAACCTGCCCTTATTCCCTATTGTCAGTCTTCCTTTGGTTCAAATATCTTCTTCAGGACCCTGTGTACAGATAGTGCTTTCTTCCTTCTACATCTATCCCTCCTTGACCTTATTTGTTAGTGTTTTCGTTTATGTTCCCTTCTGCCCTCCTTCTCTTTGTCCATACCCATCAAGAATATGTCATATAGCCACCAAGTGCTACTTATTGAGACTCATTCTAACGCTGCCTGTGGCTTGGACTAGATGGTAGAAATGATTCCGAGTTTCATCAACCCAACAGGAGACAGTAACATGCTGTGGGATGAGTTTGACACTGAGTTGGAGTTTTGTCTTCGACACTAAGTGAATGTGTACAGCATTAGCAAGTAACTGAATACCTCTAATGCTCAAATTGTCTGTTTAAAATAGACATAATAATAGTAATTACCTAATCCATAAATATGCATTGAAAACCAATGCTCAGCGTGCCAGGTAATGTGTAGGCACTTTTCACAAATTATGTCTGTATTTTATAGGCTTAAAACCCTGAAAATCTCTAATATATATACTATATCTATTTTATAAATGAGAAAACCAAGTCTCAAAAAGACAGGTAACAAATTCAGAGAAAAAATTTTAATCTACCAGCTCTAACAACCTTCCTTTTATACACGATAATTTTCCCCAGACGAGACAATGTATATGGAAACACTACGCAAAAGATAAGGTTATTGTAAGAGGTTTTCTTATTCTTGCTAAGCTCATCTGGGTCCAGACCAGCCTGACCCAGGAGGGCGTATAAGGTAGACCAGGCCCTAGCACTCTGCAGAGTAGGATAAGTTACTATCAAGGAACTGCAACTGCCTCTCTGTCCCATCAGATACATCATGAACCCAAATCTAAGAGGTTTATCACGTACAAATTTGGAAGATGCACATGACGTTCAAAGGATCTGTATAAATAAGGCAGGCGATACATAAAAGAGGGATCGAAGGAAAGCATCTGACTGACGACATTGCTGTTGGTGTAGAGACATTTAATTATCACTCCTATAATCTGATTTCTATCTTATTGGCATTCCAGTATCATATGTTTGTTAATAATAGGAAATATACATACTTATCCCAGTGTTCTTCAGATTAGGTTACTTTTATTCTTTTGACCTTAAATATAACCCGATAATAAAAATAAGATAGAATTGGGATACTAAAAGTAGTTTATGAATTTTTACATTACTTTCGAATTTTCTTCTAATAAGTAAGAAGATATAAAGTATGTTAAGAATTTCATAAACTTAATGTACCTTGTTAAAGCATCATACTTTTAACTGGAAGTCCTGTGCTCTATTTTTCTAATGAATTGCATTAAGCTCAGGTCCAACTGACTCCTGGACAGCGTTGGCTAACAGATCACTCTGCGGCAATTATTAAGCAAGTGGAGTTTCAGCTTATCTCCCTTTCCTGACAGTCAAATGCCTCATTATACGGGATGGTAAAGTTTCCCCTCTGCCAAAAAAAAGTAGAAAAAAGAAAGGGGAAAAAAAAAAGGCAAGAAATGGCAAGATTAGTGATTTACTAGCTCATCTCATAAGAGAGTGGCAGATACAAGATTTGTTCTATTATAAAGAATCATTTTCTTTTTTACTGCAAGTTGATACCTTACTCATGCAGCCTATTTGTAAAAGGTGTGCAGCAAAAAGGTTTTCCTTGACCAAATAATTTTGGAAAATGATGCACACTATTATACCCTCTTGGAGATTCACAAAGAACATAGGAATATTTAACGTTTTGAGATGTTGTTCAATAAAGAGACCTATTTTTCCCTTACTTAAGTTGCAAGGTTTTCTCATACACATACTTTAAAATATATCTGTCAAAACCAGTATTTCAAGAAACGTATTTGGTATTTTCTAGCAAACAGTATTGTCTCGGAAATAAACATTATGTTACTAATGATTTTTCATTGCTTTCCATTTCAGCGGACTGTGGAGGACCTTTTGAACTGTGGGAACCAAATACAACTTTCACTTCTATGAATTTTCCGAACAGCTACCCTAACCAGGCTTTCTGTGAGTTATTTCTTTTCCAGGCCATGAGAAATAATTGTATATATCAAAGTTTCCCCTTGACATAGCAAAATAGTTTACAAATTCGCCATGTGTGGATATACCTACATTTATGAGACTACTTAATATAATGATAACAGCAAAAATAACAAGAACAAATTACTAATATTTTTAGCATTATTTCAGGCCAGGCACTGTGTTAGTGATTAATATACACTATTTCAGTCAATTCTCACAATAACCCTTCATAGCTGGTGCTATTATTATAATTCTCAAATTCAAAAGTTGAATAAAACCAGTAAGTGAAAGAGCTAGCCTTACTTGAGATAACACTCTCTTAATCACTCTCCTTAATTATACATATAAGGCCTATAGTGTATATAACAAGTTTGCTATTCCATAAAATGAAGTCAGGGAAAAGTTTAACCAGCAAAGAGCCTATTGTGACAGCTACACCTTTTGTAAATATAGAGTCAATAAAGCAGCTAGAGTAATGTGATTAGAGTCCTAGTGTAAAAGATAAAATAATAAGAGGATCACTAAAAAATATCTAAGTCTAGTGAGAAGATGAGTTAGCTAAAACTGTGCAAAGCCTGTCTCTAAGTCATTATTACTAAATGGAGAAGTTCGTTAGAGCTGCCTAGATACTGTGTTAAAGATGCAGCTTCCCGGCCCATCCTACAAAGATTCCACTCCGGCAGGTCTGAGAAACAGATATGTTCTTCCTGCAGCCACACCTGATTAGCACCATGGATCTAAATGGGGGATTCTACCAGTGAAAGAAAGGCACTAATGACAATAAAAAATGTGCTGTTAGAAAATGCCAACTTTTCTTGCTTCCAATGATCAAGAGATAAGTATCACTTTCATAGAATAGTAGAGTCACTATTATGGGGAGATATCTGATTCAAGAAAAATAAACAGCCATTAATCAAATTTGACTTGTTTGGGAAATCAGAGATTATCATCTCTACTTCATATTGAAGAACACATCTTTTAAACATATCACTTGTACAAAGGAATGATCTAAAAAATCTGAAAATCAGTGGAACATTGAAACAACAATTTAGAGAAATGTATTACATGTATTGATTTATTCAACAAATATACATTGAGCATTTTACTTGTTAGCTACTGAAATAAGTAAAGAAGAAACACACATTGTTCAGTCTAGATGAAGTTTCAAGCATTACAAAATGCCCACAGTGCTGTTATAATAAGGACAAAGGCAGAATGCTGTGGAGGGACATGAGTTCAGATGTTAGGAGACGTAACTTTTTCTGGAATCCCCAAGCAAAATTAAATAATGATAACAAATGAAGTTCAGGTGTGAAGGGATTTCACATTATATTAAGTAAGCAGTTTGGATTTTATTCTGAGAACAATGGAGACTTCAAACGGTTTCCATAAAAATAGTGATAAAATCAAGCTTGCATTTTAGATGAATCCATCTGGCTGTAGGATCAGAGATAGAGGGGAAGGGAGGTGAGCCATCAGCATCACCAATTAGGAGATGAAAAATAACAGTGACTTAAACTCATAGAGTAGCAGTGGAGACTCAGAAGTAAATGGGATCAAGGGATATAGGAGGTAGTATTGGCAAGCCTGGGTGATTGGATGTGGTAGGAGAGAGGAGGTCAAGGAGATGTGGAGATTTCTGGTGTAGAACACCTGTGAGTGGATGATTAGTGGTGCCATTCACTGAATAATAAAAAGAGAAATGAGTTTTGGAAGGATGTAATTCTGTATTCTCCTTATTACATGTTGACTTTGAGATACAAACATCCATACACAGTAAATAATTGGTTAAATTTATCTACTTTTCCAAAAAAATGTGCAGGAAATAAAGACTTGGAAGTCATTACTACGTCAATGAAATGATTTTCCTTAAGAGTAAATGAGAACCCCCATACAGAATAAGGAAAGGGCCTAGAATAGAATCTAAAGACTAAATTGTTTAAGGAATCAATAAAGAACAAGGAGTGTTTATTGATACTAAGGCTAGTAATTTTGTTTTGTTTCAAAATGAACTACCAATTTTAAAATGAGTATGAAAAAAATCTTTGAAAATGATTTGAAATTCCCAAGAGAGTGAAGCTTTTAAAAGAAATAAAAAGTGTATTCTAAACTAAGTATTGTTCTTTACTACTTTTAAGGTGTTTGGAATTTAAATGCACAAAATGGAAAAAATATACAACTTCATTTTCAAGAATTTGACTTAGAAAATATTGCAGATGTAGTGGAAATCAGAGATGGTGGTGGAGATGATTCCTTGCTCTTAGGTAAGTCTGCAGTTTAAATATTGTGAAGGCTGTATGGCTCAAGACATTGGACTGAGGGAGAGAGCATTTCTCAATAAATGTAATCACTTTCTTACAACTAGCAAAATGAAAATTCAACAGTAGAGTAGCATGCTGTATTTTACGTAGAGCTTTTAATGTGGAGGCTGTTTGCAATGATAATGGAATAATATTCTTCTTGAGCATTCTTGGCAAACCAGGATTAATATTTTTGAGTTCGCAGTTCCTGCTAGCTGGCATTCATTCACTACAATAAGCATTATACCTTGAAGACTAAGAGCTAAGGACAACCATGATGCAATTTTCTATGCATCATGTGAACATCAGATATCCACAGCTATGAAATCAAGTTTGATTTCATTTCAAACCAACAAAACAAATGTGTTTGTTATGCAAAATTTTTACATATGTTTTAGTTTACATTTACTATTACTTTGATTGTCTGTGTCTCTAGTACTAGCTGCTTCTAATAAGTACCTGAGATTGATTCAAAAATTGATCAAAGTCGAGGATTTTCCCTACAATTTATTTTGTATCAATCATTAATTTTTAATAAAGATGAGTAAAATGTACTATTCTTGAGGAAATTATTGTACCTAGATCATAAAATACATGTTAACTTAATAAAAATCTATCAGTCAAGTATAATTGCCATGTCTTATGTAACTACTACCAATTTTCAAGAAAGACCTATCTCTTGAGAAGTCATACATTAAATCATAAAAATGAGTAAAATATGAATTAGGATGCATGAAACAACACCCTTTACAAGTAAAAGTGTTTTATCTAACTATGCTTTGGACTCGCATTAACCATCTCCTATAAAATATGGCCCAATACAATCAGGGTACAATCACATGAACACTGCAACCAATGGCTGAACACTGCACAGGAACTTTCTACAGCAATGAAGGGGCAGAGTGGTGGAGAGGGTTCCCCAGCTAGTCTGTTATGTGGATTTCTTCAGCAAATTCACAAAGTTCTAAAACACAAGCTTCCTGGAAGAGGATTTTGAGAAGCCCACACAGGACAAATAAACAATGAAAGAATCAGTGGGCCAGGAGGTTAGGGTGAGAAAGAACTGAGGAACTTCAAATTTAACTTTCTTCTATACAGTTATAAAGACATTTTGGGTAGTTCTCCCATTTTTCAGGTTACACTGTTCTTCTAATAAAAACTTCAGTGTTCTCATGATCTAAGAGAAATCATTTTTTATCATTTCACCTTTTATGATTTACATCAATCATTAAAAAGTCAGTAAGAATTCCAAAAGGATCTCAGAATTGTAGTTTTCAAATTTATGGGCAAGAAGTTCTTTTGAAACAGAATTGCTTGAAGAGATACCAAAATATAAATTATTTAGTAATATGAACATATTTTTGATTAGCTTAAGCCTTTATTGTTTAGTAAGAAGTATTTTATTGCTTATAAAACCCCAAAGCCGAGGGACTAGTGCAAAAAATTTTGAAAACCACCATTTAAGTTTACATTATCTGTCTCTAATTAATCCATCCTTCAGATTAGGTTAATGATTCAACTCACAAAAAACACCAAATAAATTTGGAAAAGGAAAACTATAATTTCCATTGTCTTATAAAGGTCTTTAAAAGCAGGCAAATACTCATTTTTCTGGGATAACATGAACTTCGAATAGTAGACGCGCTAAGCCAGAAAATGTTATGAGTAATTCATCACTAAATTATAGAGCTGCAGAAACCTCAAGTAATATTGGAAACAATCAATCAAGAAGTGACTTTCCAAGAAGCAGTGTCCAAAATGTAAAAGAATATACACATTTATTTACATGTGTCTGCTTTTTGAGCAAGCCATGCTCATGTTGGGTATCTCTAGAAGATGGAACTGAGAAAAAGAGTGTATTTCCTTCTAGATTCAAAGGATCATCTCACCGATTATCTTGTTTTCTTTTGGAGCAGCTGTGTATACAGGGCCTGGTCCAGTAAAGGACTTGTTCTCAACCTCCAACAGAATGACTGTGCTTTTTATCACTAATGATGTGTTGACAAAAGGGGGATTTAAAGCCAACTTCACTACTGGCTATCACTTGGGGTTTCCAGGTAAGGGCATTTGGGATTAAATGTTGCATTGTAACTTTTGGAGCAAAACATAAAGTCATATTAGGACTCCAAGGCCTAAATACAATTTCAGTGTTTACATTCCAAAACACTCATTTTTCCTCATCTTAACAAAGATTTCCTTCCTTTATATTTGTTTAACCACTACCTGAATTTGTTCAAAGCAGGAAACCACACTGTTTCTCAGCAGATCTATTTGCACTTCTCTGCTGAATAAAGAGTTGTGGATTTTATTCACTGAAAATGGCCATTTTAAACATTACAAATAGGATTGTTGGCACTGTGAGGAAGGAGAACGGTCTGTCACGTTCCCTTTGCCAAGAGCATTTTCAGAGAACAGCAGGGAGACAGGCAAGTGAGCTGTTTGAATGCCAACAACATCCAATTAAAATATTAACATCATTAACTTCTCAGAGACAAGCAGTGTAAAGCCACTGCCATGAAGGATGAAGGAATTTGATGCTGATTTTTGCTAGTATGCACAACCTTCTTAACCTATATTTTTAATTATATCCATAACATAATCAGCGGGGTGAAGGGGGGAGTATTGCTTGTCTTTTCATCATGAATGTATCTATATCTTTATATTCATATATGATATAACTCTTTGTAGTCAACCATCTGCAGATAGTACTTTATTACCCGCTGCTCCCCTTGGACTATGATTTTCCTTATGCTATTGACCACAAGTCTGTTTCTTTCTAGGTGCAAATATGTCAGGAATACAATATACAGGTTACTTCCTCCATCTATCTTTCCCTTCCATAGGAGACTGTGGTCAGTCTGTCCTTAACTAGAATGTCTAGGAAAGAGGTAGGGTTGGAGCTTCAATCCTCTTCTGGTCTATTTTCTAATCCCAGATCCATCTGTGCAAATATCTGTTCCTCCAGTTACAATTGGCCTAGACTTTTGACTCTATCACAGAAAGTTGTACTCTTTCAGTTTTACAGCAAATATGGAAGATGACTTGTATCTTGTCAACCCTTTGGCCCTGAATAGAAGCTATAACAATTGTGAGAGTCTGTAATAGGTATGCAAGAAAAACAAAAAACCACAATTTGAAAATAATAGGCATTTCCAAAGAAAAAGAACCAATCAAAACTAACAATGAAAGGTAGAATAGGGAAAAATATATATACCAGGGTGCCAAAAAAAATGTATACACATGACTTGTATTCATCTTTTGTTATCAGTATATATTGAGTATCACAATTTTAATACATGTTTGTTTGTTTGTTTTTAAATGTGTATACATTTTTTGGCACCTTCTGTATGTAATTACTGGATCTGATGAAAGTGACCTAAGTATCATGAAGTCTGACAGTTTGCTGTAAAAAAAATTAATGAACAGGAATCAATGTTATAACGTTTCCTGTTTAAATTTTTAAATTTCAAGAGGAAAAAAAAATTTGCAAGATTTTTAAGCAGGATAAATATAATCACTTTTCAAAGGTGTTAAAAATCAGACCATGTTTATGCTTTACTCATTTCATGGTGAATACGTAAAAACTGACATTTATAAGTTTTTGAGGAGAAACCACTGCAATAAAAAAATGTATAGCCATCATTATCATTCATATTTGAATGCAATAGAATTATGTGCTCAGTTCTGCAAAGTATCTTAAAACACAGCAAGAAAATACATAATACCTATTCTACTGGAGGGGAGAGCCTCCCAATTTTTTTCCAAGAATGATGTCATGGAAAGAACTTTGGAGAGAAGTATATTTTTCAAAGCAATGTAGATGAACACTAAAACCAACTGAACTGATATTTTTTTAAAAATGTAGCTTTAACCAATAAGGGAGTGAATTTATTCATAAATCCAATTGAAATAATCATTGGGCATTCCACCACTTGCAAAAGAGAAAGCATCTTAAAACAAAATTTTAGAGAAATAATAGGTTACCACACCTATATTTTAAATTGTAAATGAGGAGGGAAGAAAGAAGTGGAAAGATAAGTTGTGCAAAGGCAGACAGCAACAAATGTCTTCCATCAAAAATATTAGTTACTGGTTTTTATGAGATTATTGTAATTAGATAAATGCAATAGCAATGATTTCAAAAAACATTACAGGCAATTTATATTCAAGATGAAAGTCGGAAGAACATAATCTATAGCTCCCAACACACAAAAGATGCCAGATTTATGGTTTAGGGATAGTTTATAATTGTTTGCCCTTTCACTAGATTTCAACTACTACTATAATGATGTTACTTAGGAAATAAAACATTTAGAGAAAATTCCCTTGGTTGGAGATAGAATGGATTCTTCCCCAATCATCACTGTGTGGTGAATATGCTGAGAATGTGCTTTTACAATCCTCCTGGATACGGTTTAGATGCTGCTGGGAGTAGAAAACTGAGTGATTGAGTCATCATCAGCACAATCTTCTCCCAGGGAGATTTTTACACCAAAAAAAACCTGAAAAGCAATTACAGAAACAGGGAATTGGCAGTGGAAGATAATCAAGCTGGTCATGGAAAGAAAAGTTGGGCACACGTATCTGTTTATATTGGTGCTCTCCTTTACTGGTCATTTTGGAAAAAGAATAAAAAGGATATCATAAATGTTCAGCGTTTATGCGCTGCATTTATCTTCTGAGATATTTTTGGGACACCTTCCAAAGCCTTCAATTGAAATGTAAAACAATTATATAACATATTTTTGTATTTCTTTTATCCTATTTTTAACATTTCCAGTTACTTTAAACTAGGATATATGAAATACAGACTTAGTAAGATCAATCTCCTGTAAATGTCCCCTCATTGCTCTTTTCTGATACTGAGAGTCTTCATTTGAAATTCAATCGTGCTTATCAGGCAACTGTGGAAGTGGCAGCTGATTACAATGAGGGGTTTAGAGCCTTCCCCAGATTGTGTGGCATGTGCCTTGGAGATCAATTCAGTTCTGTTTAAAACCAAGCATATGTTGACTAGATGAGGCAGGGCTACTGGAGACTTCATAAAAAGATGAGGAAATAAAAGATGAGGAAATGCAATTCTTAGCAATATTTCTTCTTCCTCTCTCTCACTATGAGCTTAAAACAATCAGAAATAAGATTTCAGAGGCCACAGAGAGTTAAACTTTTGGATTAGAGACTTCTTAATGAAGCTGAACTATTGTATGTTGCAAAGAATCAGAATCCAGTTCATGCATGTGAGGAAAAATTTGAAAGAGTTTTCTTATACCTCTCCTCAGAATTTGCCATTTCTATTCAGTTCAGTGACAATAGAGCCTTTTGCCTCATTCAGCATTTTTTCATTCAGTGCATTTCTCTTATAGAAGCAAGTTAATAATCCTGGATTTTAGGCTATAACCTTAACAGCTTCCACTGGAGCACAAAAATAAATTAAAATTTTCAGATTTCTATATATGTTTTCATTTATATTTTAATTCAGGTAATATTTAAATTTTCATCCAACAAATATGTGCTTATCCAATTAAATGCAGCTTGACTACACTAGTAAAAGTCAAATTATCAATAAATTTATCTATGATTACAAAGTAATGAGATAATGTTAAAATAACTAGTGGTGACTAACATTCTGTAAGTATATTAAGATATTTGATCATGGATATATAATTAGGCTGCCAACTTTTTAAAGAACTATTATACATTTTAAAGTACAGATTTTAAATAGACACTATAAACACAAACACATGTATACCTAGTTTTAAGTTTTCCTATTTTCTAAAGAAAAATTAATACTAGGAAGATAATATATAAACTCAGTTAAAATGTTAATGTTTGCATGTAGAATATTTCGTTGTCTTCACCCATTTATCACCTTACTAATTTGGTTGAAAAAATATGTGTTTATCATTTATCAACTTACTAATTTGGTTGAAAAAATTGATAATTACATTTACAAGAACCTCCTTAATAGTATTATATTTGATATATGTATCCTGCCCTTCTCCTGAGGCAAAGATTTGTAGGAATGACAAGCCAGGCTATGTCTTCCTTAAAATATTTTTTAAGGTAACTTAGACTGGGGTTGAAAAAATATAGAATTTTTCAAAGTTTAAAATAATGTATACAAAGCACTCCAATTATAGATACCCAGAGGAATGGATTAGGTATGATTTCTTGTTGTGTATAAGGTTTCTGGAGTGGAAAGGAGCACAACCGGCACCAGGAAGTAAGAACACTAACTTAAAATTATCAGTGAAAAGGATGATTTTTTTTTTAAAGGATGATTTTTTAAGTGTTACTATTTTTGCTGTTAAGAATATTACTTATGGAGCAATCAGTGTATTCATATTGATATACTATATATATATGTATGTGTATATATATATATATATATATATATATATACACACATGTATATGAATATAACTTACTTTTATGATATACCTAAGATATAAATGATAGCTCTTCCCATTTGAGAGTTGAAGAAACTGACTCACAGAAAGATTAATGTATTTGTCCAAGGTCAAAAATTAATAAAATGAAAATGGCTAAATTGTAAATCAAGCCAAGGTCATATGATTACCAAGCCCATATTTTAAATACCATTCAAATTTAAATAAGTGAATTTTATCTTCATAATTCATAGAATCAACTTCTATTTTTCAAATCAGTAGTTACCATCAGCCAATCAACTGTCTATTTTTTTTAAAATCATACTTTTAAAGACTGCTTTATATTGGTCGTGTCAACTCTATTACTAAGGTTTACGCCAATTTTTGAGGCATATCACTCATTTAACATAAATCAATTCACTTAACATTTGACAAATATCTATAGATATCCTACTTTGTGCTCTGCATTTTGTAAAGCCCTGAGCATATAAAGATGGAGAAACAATGCATTGTGGGAATTGCAGCTAGTATATTGAATATTCAAATTAAAGAATGGACTCAATGAGAGTATAAACAAACAAACAAAAAAACCTTTATTTTTCTTCATCTACTTTATTTTAAATCTCCCTTTTTGCCCCTGCATATGTCAGGTAGATCTATTCACTGTGCCAGTTATTTCAGGTATTAAATTTTCTTAACTAGATAGTTAAGATTTTTAGGTATTAAAATGTACTTGCAAATACAGCATCAACACTTTAATAGTATCTAATTAGAAACTTTTTTCTTTTTAATCTCCTAACTCAAGCACAAACCTTAGACCAATAACTTGAGGTAGAGGAGTATAGATAGAAATCTTGTCTTTGAGTCATTATCCACTTTCTTTCCCTTTCCTTTTCCCATACATAGCTCCAAAGTCAGGGGAAAGGCAGACAGAAAAAAATCCATCACCACCATAGTTTTCTTTTGGCTAACAGTGGCTCTGGGCCAAATGCTGGCTGCATTGCAGAACAGAGGTGTGGGTTTTTTGAAGTGTTCTTCTCTCCTCCTTCCCCAGTACTACTTCACTGTAGGCACAGGTAATATTCTTTCTAGGTGATCCGTTATAACCAGGCTCAGCTACTAACCCTGCCTCCCCGCTCCCAGGCTCCATCCTCCACTTTTTTGCTGTGAAGCCTTCTTGTTTTGTTAGACAGCTGTCACTCAATGATAATTCCCAGTGTCCAATGGCCAAATGGAAACTCATGTACTGCCCTACACATAGATAAAATACAGGTTGTTTCCACTGCCACCCTCTCTCCTAGCCCTAACTACTGTCAAGGGGAGTTTCAGCCAACTTTCTGACTTCTGAATTTATTACATAGGAAATGGACATCAATCTTTATTTATACAACTATCTGCCCACAAACTTTAGGAAACTAGAGTCACCAAGTCACCATCTCCCATGAAATTTTTCACTATACTTCAATTTAGTCTGATATATTTCAATAGGTGGGTCATGAAATCAATTTATTTGGTTTTGACCAGCATTCCTTGTTATGGAATGGGATGGGAAGGGATGGGATGGGATGGGATGGGATGGGATGGGATGGGATGGGATGGGATGAGGTGGGATGGGATGGGATGGGATGGGATGGGATGGGATGGGATGGGATGAGGTGGGATGGGATGGGATGGGATGGGATGGGATGGGATGGGGTGGGGTGGGATGGGGTAGGAAGGGATGGGTAGGAAGGGATGGGTAGGAAGGGATGGGATGGGATGGGATGAGGTGGGATGGGATGGGATGGGATGGGATGGGATGGGATGGGATGGGATGGGATGGGATGGGATGGGATGGGATGGGATGGGATGGGATGGGATGGGATGGGATGAGGTGGGATGGGATGGGATGAGGTGGGATGGGATGGGATGGGATGGGATGGGGTGGGATGGGGTGGGATGGGGTAGGAAGGGATGGGATAGGATGGGATGGGATGGGATGGGATGGGATGGGATGGGATGGGATGGGATGAGGTGAGGTGGGATGGGATGGGATGGGGTGGGGTGGGGTGGGATGGGATGGGATGGGATGGGGTGGGATGGGGTAGGAAGGGATGGGATGAGGTGGGACAGGATGGGATGAGGTGGGATGGGATGAGGTGGGATGGGATGGGATGGGATGGGATGGGGTGGGATGGGGTAGGAAGGATGGTAGGAAGGATGGGTAGGAAGGATGGATGGGATGGGATGAGGTGGATGGGATGGGATTGATGGATGGATGGGATGGATGGATGGATGGATGGATGGATGGGATGGGATGGATGGGAAGGAAGGGTTGATGGATGGGATGGATGGGATGAGGGGATGGATGGATGGGATGGGATGGGATGGGATGGGGTGGGATGGGGTAGGATGGGATGGGATGGGATGGGATGGGATGGGATGGGATGGGATGGGATGGGTGAGGTGGGATGGGATGGGATGGGGTGGGATGGGATGGGATGGGATGGGATGGGATGGGATGGTCCCATGGAAACACCAGCCGTTGTGATTCTGCAGCATAATAAACTTTCAGCTGCAGAGTGAGGTGCTGGTATCCCTCTTTAAGGCTGAAAATATGAATTGGTTGCCATGGGGCACCCCTCACTTTGTGGGATGGCACCATTTACCCCTCTCCCACTTGAAAGCATTCTTTCTCAAGAACTCTATACAGTCTATTTTTTAGAAACAAAAAAAGACTCTAATATTTTTTTCTTTTTTTAATAACTAGAAATAGGTGATGGGTATTCATAGTTGCTGGACCAGATTTTTGTTTTGTTTTGTTTTTGTATTTAGTAAGTGTAATATGGCTATAGCAACTCTCTTTATAGTATAATAAATTATCAGTGCTCTCAGATTTTGGGCCACCACCTAGATTTTAAAACGGGAAAGATTCCTTGCAAGTGTCATTACATTAGTTCATCATAAATTGAGAAAGTCTCTATGGAGGTTAGTATGATTTGGTTTTGAAACCATTTCAATGCAAATTGTGTCTCCTTGGAAACAATACATATAATAACTCATGATTAATTTTCGTTAATACAGGTTTCCCTGTTCCTTAGTTTTATCAGGTGATTTTGCTTTCCCATTATAATTGTCCATGTGCCACGTAGGGGAAGAGACATTAGGCTTCTCCATATCCAACCACCACCTTTTCTTTTCAGGGGATCCAAATCCCATGTGGTCCTCAGCAGACATCCTAGTGTTGGCACGGAGCTACCTCTCTTAAGCCATAATTAGAAAACATCTTGAGGAAAGCAAACCCCTCTCGCCCTGTGATATGAGGGCTCTCCCAGCACAAAACCCTTTAAGACCAAACAAATAGTTTCAGGAAACCTCAGCATCCACTCGCTTTAAACAATGAATATTTCCAGGAGTTCTGTTTTTGCACAGCTCAAACTCTGGAAACTATCAACTGTCTCCAAACCCGCTCAGCTCCTTCCTTGTCCAGCCTCTTCATTTTCCTTCTGCTTCTTCATGTGCCAAACACATTCCTATGACTCTAATCCTGCTTTACTTGTTTGGAACTCAATGTCTAACTTCCTTTCAAATTACTATTATTGCCGTTTCTATTTTTCTGTGACTACTTTTTCCCACCTAGCCTCGCTTTAATTAAGCTCACTGTTTCCAGCCTGGTCCAACTTCATTCCAACAAAAGGCAACTTCCACATTTCTATATAATAAAAGTTTGGAGGCATCATTTGGTTGTTGACACCAAGAGGTGTGTCTATGCTCGTGTAACATTCCAATGGTTGTTGCTTGTATGTACATTTGGGGTAGAGAAGTGTATTGAAGAGAGACTAACAAAGTTGTGAGGGTAGGGTGTGTCTTAAACCTCTTAACCGTCTCTTGGAACTGCCGTGTGCAAAGGAGATGCTTAAGGGTTTACCCATACTCTTCTCTAGCCATATCTCTGGCTTGCACACTACTATTTCTGAGGCATTCTGAGCAACTGAGTATATATATATATATCCTTATTCAATGGCAAAGCTAGCTCAACCACATGCATGCCAAAGGGCTGATGTCTAACGGGACAGAAATGGGATGGGTCATCCAGAATCATCTATTGGTCATTTCTTTCTACTATACAATAAACATTCTTTCCCCATAGAGCCCTGCAAAGAAGACAGTTTTCAGTGTAAGAATGGAGAGTGTGTCCCACTGGTCAATCTCTGTGACAGTCTTCCACACTGTAAGGATGGCTCAGATGAAACACATTGTGGTATGTTTTATTTTCAGGAAAATACTTTTGTCTCTGTAGCCTCTATGTTTGTATTCTACAAATGGAAAGGAAGATTATGAATGTGTTTATTAGCACATGTTTTGATGCTTCGGGGTCTGAACATCTCTCAGTGATTTCAGCACCTCTATCCCCATTCTGGTTAGGAGAAAAGTTAACATGTGGGGCCCCTGTTTTATGTTTATGCTTAAATTTACTACATTTAATAACTTTAAGTCTAGGACAACCCATATTTAGGTAGAAAGCATAAATTACCACAGAAAGACAAAAGCTCACACAAGGCACCTGAGCATCATTTTTATTGACTGTCATACTCCGTATATTGCCTACGTATAGAGACCCCCTCATGTTTATTTATAACTGACTTTCTTAGATTCGGTGCTTTGTATTCTTGATTCTTCAGTATCTACTCCTACTCCTGCCTTGAGTCTTCAAGTGTGTCCAGCACCACTCCAGATCTCTATAACACCATAAGTAAAGGCTGCTTTTATTATGTCTTACTTTTATTTCAAAGCAAATATTTAACGCTACTTATTATGTGCCACGCACTGTGACTAAGTGCTTTAAAACAATCTTAATATAACAAGAATTAGTTCTATTTCAGCCCTGAGGAAACTGAGGCTTGGAGAAGTGGCTGCCAAATACAGCACACATAGTAAGGGCTAGAGCTGTATTCTCAACCTTCTCGTAAGTCTATCTAATACTAAAGTCAACACTCTTACTCTATTCATACTAGGAAAAACTGTAAACAATACCATTCACTTACGGAATTACAGTATGGTGTTTGTGGGTAAAACTACCATTGGTGATGTTTCTTCTGTTTGATAAACTTGCTTAGCTTGGCCCAACCCCTTCCTTGCCACTAATGGCCTTAGAAATCTATCCAAAATGGTTGTAAACTGGTGGGGAAGATGATGGAAAATAAACAGCAAAAGAACAAGTGCAAAGACAATGGTTTCTGGAGAGAGAAATAGGAAAAAAATACCTGAAGTTGGTCCTGAACTTGATTTTCCTTTCTTTTAGAGACTAAGTTTACAAGATATGCTCTTCCTGAATAATCTTATTTTCTGTTTATTTGCTGTATTGATATGCAATGAACTTGCATATCTCTACATTTCCTTTTTTGTAGTTATATGAAGAGGAAAATTAAGTCTACCAAATTTGCATTTTCAACTTAGGCCTTCCAACATACTCTTAAGAAAAATTACAATCAATCTCTAAACTTTATTAAGAACATCACACATTTAGTTTAGAGCTCATCATTGACTTTTGTCAACTTAGATGAAAATGACCCTGTGTCTAATCTCTTTAGTGCGTCTTCACAATGGCACCACAAACAACAACGGTTTAGTGCAGTTCAGAATCCAGAGTATTTGGCATGTAGCTTGTGCTGAGAAGTGGACCACCCAGATTTCAAATGATGTTTGTCAGCTGCTGGGACTGGGGTAAGTAATTCTACTTGGCTCTCTTTTAAGAGAGTCTCAAACATTTTTATTGGTGTCAAACTGGGTTTATTAAGATATTTGAAATTTATGGAAGCTATGAATTCGAAAATATGCATGAGCAAAAGGAAGAAAACAAAAACGTTGATTAACCCCATTCTCAAAAAATAACCACGCTTAATAGCTTTTTAATAAATATTACATTATAAAATTATACATAATAGTACATTACGCTGTTTTATAGCCTTACACATGAGCATTTCTCATGTCATTAAATATTTTCTATACATTATTATTTGAAAGAAAATTAAGTATTCCATTTTATGTTCTATCATAATATATACAACTAATCATAAGCATGCAGAAAACATGTTTTTGCTGTATCTTTACAACGTTTACAATAGTTTTATTTTGTTTTCGAAAAATTTGTAGCAGTATAATTGTTGTGAGAAAAGATATGCAAAATTTCAAGATTTACCCAAGAAAGGTAACGCAAGTGATGATTCCATATTAATGAATCAGCAAAAATTTTTGTACCTCCCACTCTAATGACATAATATATTACAACAAATATAGAATTCTGTTCACCATATTGATTTTTCACCTTCTCATCAGTCTCAAAAGTAATGAGTTAGAAAATGGAAGAAAATAAGTAGTAACAATTTGCTTCTTTTAAGTTGCACAATTGGTCAACTCTAATTCACCATTTTGATACTTTGGTACTTATGATTTGGGAGATTTAACCATATTGGGTCCATTATGGTTTTTTAATCACTTATAGCACTATATTATTTACCAGTTTGGCTTGTCTATAAATGTCAGAACCATGCCATTATAGCATTGCTAACATCTAGACTTATCATTGTCTCAAAATATAGGTGCTAAATAAACATTTGTTGAAGCAATAAATCATGCATTATATATATGACATAAATGTAGGTATATCTATATAAAAGTATGTCTAAAGTTTTCCAATCATGTTGTTATCCCGTTGGCTTTTGTTGTTGTTGTTGTTTGCTATCCTGAACTGGGGAAAGATTTTCTAATTCATTCTAACAGGTTGCATAAAGTTACAAAGGAAAATAATTGAAGTCCACATCCACATAATACCCTCAGCATTTGAAAACTATTTCAACTATTCTTAGTTTATCAAAATCAAGTCTAATTGATTGCTTTTCTTATAAGGGACCCTTCTGTCTAACTGATTAAATTCATATATCAGTCTTCATGCCATACACAGATTTTCTATATTTATTTCAAACTGTTTATTTTTTTAACCCCAAATATATCTTCCACTAGAAATAACATTAGCATAGTGGTTAGATCTTAGTGTAGCCCATAATAACTGTTTAATTTCTAGTAAACTGGGAGAGTTATATTATATATTAATGTCAAAATAGTCTCCATCAATTGCCCTGCCCTGCTCATTCCCTGAGATCCCTCCCAACCCAAATTTCAGGCCCACCCAAGCTGCTTCCAGTGGCTTTTCCTACAAACTGCCTGTCTTGGCTCATGCTATGGACTTTCCTAAAATCTCTCAAAGCTTCACATAACCCAAACAAGCAGAAACTGGCTTTGGCATGTCTCGTACCTCTGGCTGAGCAGCCCTAAGTCTGGCACTAGCTAAAACCAGCCTTGGTTCATGGTTTTGCCTCTTGAGGCATCTCTAAGCCCAGTGCAGGTGGGGGGCATTTGTGGATTGCTTTGAGGTTCATGTCAGCTGGCCCTGGGCAGGGCACAGGCTGTGGCTGAATTTGGCCTGTAGTAAGGCCCCTTCCAGGAGGTCCCAGGGCTGCCATGCCCAGTGACCAGCTTCAGACTGAGATGTAGCACAACCTGGCTGCCTCCAAGGATAACACACCCAAAGGGCAGACTGGGCAGACAACAGAGTCCTCTAAAGCAAACCCTGCTCTGTAAAGCCAGCCACCGTACAACAGCTCCTCCACTAGTCATGGCCACTCCCCACAACCAACATATCTGAGAGTCAATCTCTCCCACTGACATGCAAACAGCAACCAAGGCTCAATTACAACAGGAGGACACACACACACACAACCCACACAAGGGACACACCTGGAGCACCTAGGTCAGGTGAGCAGAGAGACTGCCACTGGGCCCCACGGCACACCTACTACATCAGGCTACTCTTCTAAGACTGGGTGACATGGCAGCCTTACCTAATACATAGAAACAAACACAACGAGGCAGCCAAAATGGGGAGACAAAGAAACTGTCCCATATGAAAGAACAGAACAAAGCTCCAGAAAAAGAACTAAACAAAATGGAGACAAGCAATCTACCAGACGCAGAGTTCAAAACACTAGTTATAAGGATGCTCAATGATCTCAGGGAGAATGTCCAGAAAGAGATAGGAAATATAAAAATGGAGATAGCAAACGTAAAAAAGAACCAGTCAGAAGTAAAGAATGCAATAACTGAAATTAAGAAATTAGAGAGAAGCAATAGTATATTAGGTGAAGCAGAGGATTGAATCAGTGATTTAGAAGATAATGTAGCACAAAACACCCAATCAGAACAGCAAAAGGAAAACAGAATCCAATAAATTGAGGAGAGGGGCCTCTGGGACAATATCAAGTGTACCAACATTCGCATCATAGGGATATCAGAAGGAGAAAAGAGAAAGCAAGGAATTGAAAACCTCTTTGAAGAAATCATGATGAAAAACTTCCCTAATCTGGCAAAGGAAATAGACATATGAACTCAAAGAAGTCCACAACAAGACACATCAAAATTAGCATGCCAAAGTTTAAAGACAGAGAATCTTAAAAGCAGTAGGAGAAAAGCAGTTACTTACCTAAAAGGGAGCTCCCATAAGACGGTCAGCTGATTTCTCAACAGAAATTTTGCAGGCCAGAAGGGATTGGCACAAAATATTCAAAGTGATGAAAAGCAAGGACCTACAACAAAGATTAGTTTATGAAGCGAGGTTATCATTTAGAATCAAAGAACAGATAAAGAGCCTCTCAGACAAGAAATGCTAAAGGAGTTAGTTCATCACCACCAAACCAGTATTATAAGGAAGCTTAGAGGGGCTTTCTTTAAGAAAAAAAGGAAGGTAGGTAGGTAGGTAGGTAGGAAGGAAGGAAGGAAGGAAGGAAGGAAAGAAAGAAAGAAAAGAAAATGGCAGTAACTACATATCTATCAAAAATTACTTTAAATGTAAATGGATTAATTTCTAATAAACTGGGAGAGTTATATTGCATATTAATGTCAAGATAGTACCTAACCACTACACACAGTTATTTTACCATAAGAAAATATGTTGAAGTTCCAGTCAGAGCATCAGAAATGCTCTTGCAATTGCATTGAGAGCTTTCAACTCCCTTTACTTCCTAAAAGGCTGTTCATTCAGAATGGTAACTCTCCAACTCCAAGCCTCATTCAAGTGGTGTTAGCCTTACCATAAAGTCAATTTCTAGCTATCAAAAGCAGAGGGAGGAAGTGAGTTTTGTCATCCATTATGTAAATAATCATCAATTTGGTTTATGTGTATCATTTGTAAACTTCCTGCCCTTTATATATGTTATCCTTTCTATTATACTTATAGCTGTATTCTAACAAAAACCCTTTCAACATGGCGGGGGGGGGGGGCTTTGAGACATAGTCTTGGAGGCGGGTGAGTTGCAGGTAGAATAATGTTTTTTGGTGAAAAGTAAACAAACACTGAATCTGACAGTTGTTTATTCTCACTTTAAGTAATGTATGGGGTAATTGACATTGATTCTAAACTCCTACTTTAATATTGATTTAAGCTCAATGGCAAGTTCATGCACGTGAAGCCCTAGGAAGTCATTTTCTTCCACTATTAATACTGCCAGTAATTCTGAGGAGCTGTTTTATAGACTCAAGAACTTAGTGAAGAATAGACTAAGCATATTGATAAGTTGACCTTGTTTCCACAATTGATGAATCCAAATGCCATGGATGATATGTACATATATTAGGCTTTCTCTACACAGGGCCTTGTGTTCCAATTTACCATCTTTCTAAGCATCATTATGTGATTATAAACATAGAAGTATTTTCCACTGTGGTTTGTAAATCTTAACTGAATTGTTTCCTGGAGGATATATGGGGTTAAGACGGATCATTACAAATATCAAAAAGGTCAATATCTTCTTTGACAGAAGGTTTTTTGTTGTTGTTGTTTGGTTTTGTTTTTGTTTTGTTTTGCTTTGTTTTGTTTTGTGTGTGTGTGTGTGTGTGTTTGTTTCTTAATGACTTTGAATGAAATATGTGGGGTGATAGCATAATGCTGATTCCTACAATTGCATGAGAGGGTGTATTGGAAAGGAAACATATCTTTATTACTTTTTAACAGTAGCTAATATAAACATATTATTTTGATTACTCCTGCATCAGAAATCTAAGCATTAGCAATGATATGAGTCTGTTCCATGGATGAATAAGACATGGGTTTTGCTCTCAGTGTGGTGGGGATAGACACAGACATAGATAATTACAATATAATGTGATAAATTCAATGTGCTGTAGGAGAACCTACTCAATTTATTCATGTCAGGAAAGGCATCCTAGAAAATGGCTTGAGCTGAGTGGATGACAGCCAATTCCGCACAACTGTGTACTATCTATTTACATGTTTTTCCTCCAGCCAGATTTTACACTCTAGTTCACTGACCTCATTTCCTGTGATTCACAGCCCTTCCATCTGGAGATATGGACAAAGAACTAGGTTTTCTAATGTGCATAAAGCAAGCAGTACATCTCACTGCCCTAGATGCAATAGTTTTGATGAAGGTCAGGCACTTGTTTATTTCAAAAATGAGTCAGGTAGTCTCTGCAAAGACTTTAATCTTTGGGTCTGCACTTATTAAATAGTCTTCATAGTGTCCTGGTAATTGAAAGAAAGTTATAGCCTTAATGAGAATTTGTCTGGACTGGCACATAGTAACTCAAAGGAAACTTAGCGAGTTTAAAATGATGTGTTTAACACTGTGCAAAATAATTTAGGAGTCAATTTATTTTAAAGGCACAGTAGTCTCTCAAGATTTTTTTATGCACATAGGGTACAAAATGCAATTCCCCCAAAATTCTATCTAGTAAATCATATGAAGCAAATTTCATCAGCCTTCCCTTTTTTAAATGAAACATTTTCATTCCCTGCCATTTATAGCATGCATAAATAAGAAGTACTTTGAACAACATGTTCATGTCTCTGATTAAAGCATGAAAGAAAACATTTTATACTGATTCAGGAATAAATGTTAAAGAAATTTGGAGTAGTGATTTTTTAAAATGATATTTCCTAAGAAAGCACACTACCCGTTACTAACCCAACAAATGAACTATGCAGTTGATTTGCCTCACTAAGTCATTAAAAACTAGAAGTCACCAGGTCTGTATAACTTTCCAGAATTTAGGAAATACTAATGTATTAAAAACAGGTTAGTTATACGTATCTCTAGTAGGCAGCCTATGAGGAGTTGGTGTTAATTTTTAAATCCCAGAGTAGTCCAAATATCAGAAACACCAAGTGAGCCTTTCCTTTTCAAACCCCATAAGAGAAATGGAATTACTTCAAGGTTCTTCCGTTTCAGATGTGCTTTGAAAATGTTGGGGGGCGAGGGATAAAAAATGTTTACTAAATCTTCGAAATAAGTAGAGCATAATGATTTAATTTCCTATGTAAGCACACAACAAGTTTGTATCCACAATTTAGCACTGGGTCCTGGAAACTGAACATAGAACCTGGTTTCATATTAGTTTAAGAAGCTGGTAAACAAGCACTTCTGTTCGTGTCATTATCCCCCATTTTTCAGTTACATGGGAAAAACCTTAACACAAAAGAACAACGAAGGTAAAATATGGGAATTATAGAAAAAAACATAACTACTACCTTCAACTATAAATGACTTCTTTTTATTTGCTAATTTTACACAGAAATAATTAAATAATGTTTTCTGTTATTTTTAATTTGCAAGTTCAGCGCTAAAGGAAAACAAATTTCTTTTTTCTTTTTCGCTGTGTTCCTGGTGTTAGAGGGGTGGGGATGAGGAGGCTGAAAGCAAGGTGGAAAAATTTTATTTTACTTGGTTT
Source organism: Rhinolophus sinicus (assembly GCF_036562045.2). Classification (NCBI taxonomy): domain Eukaryota; kingdom Metazoa; phylum Chordata; class Mammalia; order Chiroptera; family Rhinolophidae; genus Rhinolophus; species Rhinolophus sinicus. The sequence goes on from NC_133751.1 coordinate 21,162,211, forward strand.
AATTGACCAAGCTAAAAGCTCATCATTTGCCTGAATTACAAATTACAACTTTGGTGTTTTTACTATTTTAAAATCAGCAAAGCATTAATGAAAAATAAGGAGAAAATAATAGCAAAGTGCAGTCATTTTATAACGTTCTAAGATTAATATTTCATAGGTTTATTTTCTAACAGGATTGGGGAAAACACAGCAGTTAGGTGATTATGTCTGCTATGGGCAAATGAGTGAAAGCAAGTATGCCCCTAACTTGTAATCTAAGAATTGGATCAGCAGCTTCCAAACCTGGTTATATGTTAGAATTACCTAGTCTTGGTCCCAGACACTTGGACGAAGGGTGGTCTAGGTCAGTGGTTCTCAGCCTGTGATTTTAGGACCAAACTAGTGGCACCTGCAACACTTAGGATATACGTATAGAAATGCATATTCTGGAACTCCACCTCAGACCTAATCAGCAGAAAGCCCAAAGTAGGGCAGCAATAATCTGTGTTTGAATAAACCCTTCAAGTGATTCTGAGGCGACCTAAAGTTTGGGAACCATAATCTAGGGCAGGCATCCTGGTCCTGAACCTTCTTTTGTGTGTCAAGAACATTTTCACCAGTCTGACGAAACTTACCCAACTCTTTTGAGGTTCACATTTGTAAGTACATAAAATAAAATACATATAATTACAAAGAAAAATAATTAGATTAAAAAATAATTATCAAAATATTGCAAATGTGATATGGTAATATATAGTTTTCTATTAAGGTACTCAGATATACTAGTAGTTTTGATAATTACTATAAGATCCAAGGTGAGCATAAATTATAGTTTTAGATATATGCAGCAAACTGCGATGTGATATGAAGAGATCTGTAGTTTGTTTTGATGCTAATAATATTGTGGTTAGTCACCTACACTTGTATTGGAAGGAAAGATTAAATTTCAATGTGAGGTCAGTAAAAATAAAGATTTAATTATTTCTCATCCAACTACAACCCCCTACATATTATTATAGATAAGTAGGGGCTTCACAGCCCTCAGTCCGGGACCTTCGCTGGTGTTAGGCCCAGAGTTCTTGGGTCTTTAAAGAGCCCCAGGGGATTGTGATAGAGTAGAGGAACCCATGAAGCTTGTGTACTTGTTTTGGTAGAAAAAATAGCTTGTCTACAATATTTCTAAAATTTGGCAATTTGCTTTCACCTGGGATTAAAAACAAAGCAGTGTGAAAAAAAGAAAACAAAAACATCAAAACATCCAACTTTTTTTTTTCCTACTGTAGCCAGGTTGAGGACCATTTCTGATTTAATCCAGGGGATTCCTTAGCTTGTGCTATGACATCAGGTTATTTTAATTCTCCGGACATTTTTTTCTCCCAATAGACCATAACAAAAGTAGAGAGTTTAAAAAGACCATGGTAAGAAGGACATCATATAAAGGGTAAAAAAAGAAAAAAAAAATATTCATGGCTAGGTTTTCATCAACCACAGGCTGGTACAATGGCTTGCTTGGAAAAATTCATTCCTGATTTCTCCAAGTATTTGGAAATATATTATTGGGAATTAAGGGACTCTCTTATGTGAAATGTCACTTATTTGCATTGATACTATTCAGGGAGAATTCTTATTGTCTTTAACTCTTACTTTGATTTACACTCTAATAGGAATTTTGTAATCCCAGAAAGATTTATGTGGCAAGGAAATTACTGAGAATAAAATTATACACATAAAGGGTTTAGAAAAATCTCTTTTATATTTTGGTATAATTGTAAATCATCTACTGATAAATTTCCTGCAACATATAGATTTTTAGTCTATAAAAGTTCCTTGCAGACTTTTTTTTTTACTCAAAGTCTATTTCATAAAAAACAAGAGATTTGGGTTTTCCCCAAGCCAATCTTTTACCATTCCCTTAGATCCTGTCGTATGAGGAGGGGAAAGCGTCTATATTCAAAAATAGAAAGAGGTAAGGACTGGAGAAAACTTTTACCCCATGAAATGAATAACAAGTTTTCTTGTTCATTGTGTTTCCCCTGTAAAACTTATTTCCAACCGTTTAACCTGTAAATAATGCTGCGTATTCTATGAGACCAAGGGCAATTTTGAATAAAATCGATAAAAATCTAATAGAATAATATACCTCCTTTCTCTCTTCCTTTAATTTTTCCTTCTTCTTCCTCTTTTCTTTTTTTTTTTTTTTGCTTCCTTCCTCACTTCCTTATTCCCTCCCTTCTTTCCCCTCTTACTTTCTTCCATTTTCTCTCCTTTTCTTTATCACTTTATCTTTTCAAAAGAAAGGGAGGTGATTTATAACAGAGTATAAACAGTAAGATTTATATGATGAAAATAAGATCCAAAGAAATAAGGAGGCAAATCTATAAAACATACAAAGTCAGCATAATTACTAATATTGTGTCTGAGATTTCTAGAAACACATGCAAAAAGGAAGACATTAAAAATTGCATAACTTTAATTATGAGATAAAATACATGCTACCAGTTCCATAGGGAAGACAGATTTCTCTTGACACTAAATTCTAAAGGAAATGTTGTCCGTATGTCCTTATAAAGTAAGAATGCATTAAAAAAAATATGCACTGAGAAAACTTTATAGTAAATGCGGAGGTTTATGTCATATGCCTCTTATTCAACAATAAACTCCAATGGCAGCTGAGGAAATAATGCTAAAAATGAATCAAGGCTATACTACAACGGAGAGAAACCAGGTTGTCCACGACGTTGTCCATGGAGTTCCTGTTTCTATCTCCCCTGAGCATCACTTCTTTCAACCATATTTTTATTTTTAGTAGGATATGCCAGGAGTTTGTTTCCTTCCTAATACAAGTATATCTTGAAGATAACAGAGAATTCAACTCCTCTCTTGTTGTTAATACAGTATCTTGCATAAAGGAGGAGATCAAGGAAAGATCATTTTTTCTATTGGCATTTCTTCTGTGTGTCACGGAATTTTAAGAGCTGAGGTCAGAAAATCTAAAACGAATTAAGCTTACCTGTTTGCTAAGAGCTACCCTAGTGCTGGGTGAGTGCTAGGTGTGTTGCTATAAATGTGGTAGGTGAAAAAGCATTTGTAGTTGAACTGTGTCCAGCTCAGTCCCGGTGTCTAACGAATAGTACATGTGTCCTGACTCTCCTAGTGGAAGCTCTGCCATCTGTTGCCTTAAATCCCTTTTATTCACTGATTCCCCGGCCTATTAAAATGTTCTCCCCTTCCTTCTGTCCTGCTAAATAAACCCTCTTCTTTCCCTCCAAACTGAAAAGGATGGTCCATTGTTCTACAAAACACAAACAAATAAACAACAACAAAAACCCTTTTCAGACTAATCCCACTTAGCTCAATTCATTACTTTAACCTTTTGGGGGTGTGAAATAAGCTACAGTGCCTGGCTGCAACATTTGAGGCATTTGTTACTTTTTTTTTTTTTTTTTTTTTTTAGCTTTAGTGTGCCCAAAAGCTTTAGACATTTCTACCAAGCTCTTGCTTTGGGGAGGAATTCTTATCACAATAAACAGTCTGAGGAACGAGACAAAAGAGGGAAACCTAAGCAGGGCCTGAGAAGAGAGACAGAAGGTTTAATATTGTGCAAGACGCTTTGGGATATCCTTCTTTCTTTCCCTAGAATTCATCTACAAGTCTATTCATATACTCTGTATACGATCTCAAAAATAATAATGATGGGTTGCATCTACTCATATGTGTGTTTTTTTTCTCAAATAGAATAAGGTTGCCCTGAATCCAGGGGATCCCTTTGAGGGTGCATAACCTATAAAAATTGTAATAAAGGTTTAGAGATAGGCAGTCAGGAGGTATTAGCATGTCAAAAAAGTAATGCTGTATGGGCTTTGCTCTCTAATACCAAACTTCTGATTTCCAACAGCTATGCAAGCGTGTGATAGAATTATCTAAATCTGCAGAGCTGGAACTTTTTCAGGATTTAAAAAATGCAAACTCTAGTTGTAATCTGGACAGACTGCCTCTCTAAAAATTAATTTCCTTGCAAGAACAGGAAACTGAGGCTGGGAGCGACCCAGTTGCATGCTTTATTTGTAGAACTTAATGTAACGTGTTCTGTCTTAACAATTCAATTTTTCAATTGCATTAAGGTTTTGTTTCTCAGAAATAAATGGTGACAACATGGTTGTTAACATTTTATTTTGCCAAGAACATTTTTAATACATTTCTGTTGTCACCATCATTTCTTAAAATAAGAAATAGTTTGTTGTAAACTTTTTTGCCACTTATATTCTGCTTACTATGAATACAAACTAGAATAAACTGTTCAGTCAAAAAAAAAAGATGAGTTTAACTTGGCAGAATGCAGGTAGTCTGTCTCAAATTAATTTCCAAATTCTAACATCCAGCACTGACATCCGAAAATATTTGTGTGAACTGATAGCCTCTATACACCACTCTTAGGTTGCTGATCCAATATTTCCTACAAAAAATTAATCAATTATGTGATTCCTTTATAAGTTTTTTTCCCAACAGGTTTTATCTAATTACTATTCTAAATAACCCATAATAACATACCTGTAGCATTAACTGCAGTCTATTTTCTTATATAAAGCTTGAGGCTAAAAACGTAGAGAAGGCAATCTCAAAATACAAGATATATGTGTGTGTGTGTGTTTCGATATGCACACATAATCTCTATTTTTCTCATCCAGATAGTGAAAATATCACTATGGAACAGTATTTAAGAATAGCAGCATAGAAAAAGTGGCATTTACTAAATTCTTTATTCTCTGAATATATTCTTTATTTACTATATTCTTTATTCTTAAAGCTTTGCCTCTAGTCTTTCTTTATCTAGAATAAGCTTATGTTAAAAATATAACTGCCAGTTCTATCACAGGGTAATGCCTGGGGGAGGCATGTAATAAACTGATATATTAAAAACTGATTTATAAGTAATTTTTTAATACTTTTTTAATGACAAAACTAAAACAATTTAATAATGAGTTTGATGTTCAAGGGAAAACAATCCATGGGTTGGGTGAGTACAGTGCCTCACAAACAACGGCACACCCTTTTCAAGGGATTTTGGGTAAAAGCAAGTTTTATATAGCATTAGAAGAGGCAACTCGGAATCAGGGCATGATTGGCTAGGAGGTCAAGAATTTCCTTATTAGGCCTGCAAGTCCTGTTTTCTAAGGTAAGGTAAGCTGACTAAAGCTGAATTGGAGGATTGTGTTGGGGTATGTTAGGTTTCCCTGACAGTAACACATTCTGTGAGGGCGGGCTAATTTAGGTTTAGATTTCTGACTTGGACCAGGCCACTAGGGCAGCCTCCATTTTGTGGGTCTTGATATACAAATTCACTCTATCAGTGCCTTAAAACAGATTATTTATTAGGTAACTAGAAGCCACTTTGGAAGCCAAAAAGCAGACCTCCTGAATAAGTAAAAAAATAGACATTATATATGACCATGGTTCCCTGACTAGCAAACATCAGAACCAGCTGGAGCGTTTGTTAAAAAACAGATCACTGGACCCTACCCCCAGAGTTTCTGATTTAGTGGGTCTGGAGTGGGCTTGGGCAATTTGCATTTCTAATACATTCTTTGGTGAGGCTAATGCTGTTTGCCTGGAGAACATACTTTGGAACTTCTTGGTCATGGATAGTCAGGAACATAGAAAATTACCTAGCAGAATGTTCAACACATGCAGGCATTCAGCAGAAGGATACATGGACCATGAGCAAAAGCTAAAAGGAGAGAGATGTCTAAAAGGGAGGTTGGGAAATGAGTAGGACCCACCAACTTTACCTTCACAGCAAGGATGTGCACTGATAAACTAATTCCAATTTGATCTTCAAATTGGATAGGCATTTCTTGATAGCCAACATTGGTGTGATGAATTCTACCAGAAGCTGCACCAATGGTAGAATTCAAAGTCCTCTAAGATCTGTTTTGATCCACATTCTGCTTCCCCTAAATATGTGAGTCCTTAAATACAAAGTTGTTGTAGTGGTAAAGTCCCTGCTGATCTAGAACATTCCTGTCCTTTCACACCCTCTGCTGCCCTTTGGTGTCTTTATGCCTCTTTTGTTTTCTGACCTCTAACAAATACATTTTATATAAATACTCACATAAAATGATTCTTCTGCCCATATGGGAAGACTATCTTAAACTTTAACGATAATGTTAACAATATGAATCTTCTTTTTGGTAAATCTGTTTCAGGTTTTATTAAGGGGTTAGTCATTGATTTGTGTTTTGAGTTACTTTTACCTGTTTATAAAATAAAAGTGCAAAAGGTAGGGATCTGGTCAAGACGGCAGAGTAGGTAAATGCTGTTCTTACTTCCTCTCACGTCCATTTCAAAATTACAATTAAACCACAGAACCACCATTAATGAGAATCACCTGAACTCTAGCCAAACTGAAGCCCAACAACTATGGAGATGAACAAGAAACCAATGATACTGGTACCGTGTTTCCCCCAAAATAAGACCTAGCCGGACAATAAGCTCTAATGCGTCTTTTGGAGCAAAAATTAATATAAGACCTCGTCTTATTTTACTATAAGACCGGGTTTTATGTAATGTAATGTAATGTAATGTAATATAATATAATATAATATAATATAATATAATATAATATAATATAATACCGGGTCTTATATTAACTTTTACTCCAAAAGATGCGTTAGAACTGATTGTCCAGCTAGACTTTATTTTCAGGGGACGAGGGACAGAGATGCAGAAGAGGTTGGTCCCACACCTGCTGTGACTGTTAAGAATCAGGAGAGCTATCTCGGCTGCAGATGTTCCCCCCTTCCTGTCCTCCGAGAGGAGCAAGGGGTCCCAGCCCCCACCAATCTCCCCAGCCCAGGGTTCCACAACTGGGGAGAGAAGTTCCCATTATTTCTGGTTGTGAAAACCAGTGGAGATTGTGGCTGAGTGAGACGGAGGGCCTCGCACAGACTTACTCACCAACGGCATCATTCGCTTTGAACTCCAGCACTGGGGCAGCAGCTGGGGTAGCAGCTCTAAAGGCAACAGGGACATACAGGGAGGGACTGAGTTGTCTGGCCTCAGGACAAGGGCTGGGGAGGACAAAGGCTGGACGGAGGAGCTGGTGGAAGCCATCACTTCTTTGTTGCACCCTCCCCTTCTCTGCGTACAGACACAGGTGGAAGCTATATGTGAGTCTCTATCAATTGCCCCACCCTGTTCATTCCCTGAGACCCTGCCCCTCCCAACCTTTGGACCCACCCAATCTGCTTCCAGTGGCTTTTCCTACAAACTGCCTGTCTTGGCTCATGCTATGGACTTTCCTAAAATCTCTCAAAGGATCACAAAACCCAAACAAGGAGAAACTGGCTTCTGTATGTCCCAAACCTCTGGCAGAGCAGCCCTAAGCCCAATACTAGCAACAGGCAGCCTTGATTCAAGGCACCTCCAAGCACAGCACAGGTGGTAGACATTTGCAGATTGCTCTGTGGCTCACGCCAGCCGGCCTCAGACAGGGCACAGGCTGTGGCTGAATTTGGCCTGTGGTAAGGCCCCTCCCAGGAGGTTCCAGGGCTGCCATGCCCAGTGGCCAGCTTTGGATCGAGAAGAAGCTTAATCCACCTGCCTCCAAGGATGATACACCCAAAGGGCAGACTGAGCAGACAACAGAGCCCTGTAAAGTGAACTGTGCTCTGTAGAATCAGCCCCTGCACAACAGCTCCTCCACTGTAGTAATAGCCAGTTCTCACAACCAATCAGCCTGAGGGTCAATCTCTCCTACTGATGTGCAGACAGCAATCATGGCTCAACTACAATAGCAGGACACACACAACCTATACAAGGGACACACCTGGAGCACCCAGCTCAGGTGAGTAGGAAGACTGCCACTGGGCCCCACGGCACACCTACTACATCAGGCTACTCTTCTAAGACTGGGTGACATGGCAGCCTTACCTGATACATAGAAACAAACACAACGAGGCAGCCAAAACAGGGAGACAAAAAAACTGTCCCATATGAAAGAACAGAACAAAGCTCCAGAAAAAGAACTAAACAAAATGGAGAAAAGTAATCTATCAGATGCAGAGTTCAAAACACTGGTTAGAAGGATGCTCAATGATCTCTGGGAGAACTTCAACAAAGAGATAGGAAACATAAAAATGGGAATAGAAAACATAAAAAAAGAACCAGTCAGAAATAAAGAACACAATAACTGAAATGAAGAAATTAGAATCAACAGTACATTAGATGAAGCAGAGGATTGAATCAGTGATTTAGAAGATACGGTAGCAGGAAACACCCAATCAGAACAGCAAAAGGAAAACAGAATCCAAAACAATGAGGAGAGGGGCTTCTGGGACAACATCAAGTGTACCAACACTTGCATCATAGGAATACCAGAAGGAGAAAAGAGAAAGCAAGGAATTGAAAACCTCTTTGAAGAAATCATGATGAAAAACTTCCCTAATCTGGCAAAGGAAATAGACATATGAGCCCAGGAAGGGCAGAGATTCCCAAATTTTGTGAACCCAAAGAGGCCCACACCAAGACACATCAAAATTAAAATGCCAAAGTTTAAAGACAAAGAAAGAATCTTAAAAGCAGTAAGAGAAAAGCAGTTACCTAAAAGGGAGCTACCATAAGATGGTCACTTGGTTTCTAAACAGAAACTTTGCAGGTCAGAAGGGATTGGCACAAAATATTTAAAGTGATGAAAAGCAAGGACCTACAACCAAGGTTATTCCACCCAGCAAGGCTATGATTTAAAATCAAAGAACAAATAAAGAGCCTCCCAGAGAAGAAAATGTAAAGGAGTTCAGTACCACCAAACCAGTATTACAAGGAATCTTAGAGGGACTTCTTTAAGACATACATTTATAGATAGATAGATAGATAGATAGATAGATAGATAGATAGATAGATAGATAGATAGATAGACAGATAGATAGATTGAACAATAAAATGGCAACAACTACATATCTATCAAAAATTACTTTAAATGTAAATGGATCAAATGCTCCAATTAGAAGATAGGGTGGCTGAATGGATAAGAAAACAAGACCTTTACATATGCTGCCTACAAGAGACTCACTTCAGATAGAGACACACACAGAGACTGAAAATAAAGAGATGGAAAAAGATATTTAATGAAAATGGAAATGAAAAAAAAAATTAAAAGCTGAGTAGCAATACTTATACCAGACAGAATAGACTTTAAAACAAAGGCTATAACAAGAGACAGAAAAGGACCCAGTAATCTCACTTCTGGTATTTATCCGAAGAAACCTAAAACACTACTTTGGGGGGATATTTGTATCCCTCTGTTCATTGCAGCATTGTTTACAATGACCAAGGTGTGGAGGCAGCCTGGATGTCCGTTGATGAAAGAATGGATAAAGAGTAGATGGTACATATATCCAATGGAATATTGCTCGGCCATGGAAGGAAATGGTACCGGCCATCTGCAGCAGCATGGATAGGCTTGAAGGGTATTGTGCTGAGTGAACTAAGTCAGATAGAGAAAGACAGATGCAATGTGATTTTGCTTATATGTGGAATCTAAATAACAAAAAAATAAACAAAACAGAAACAAACCCATAGATACAGAGAACATTTGATGCCAGATGGGAGGGCTTGGGGGCTGGGTATAAAAGGGGACTGGATTAAGTACAAATTGGTAGTTACAAAATAGTCCCAGGATGTAAAGTAAAGCATATGGAAAATAGTCAATAACATGGTAATAACTATGTATAGTGCCAGGTGGGTACAAAGGCTAGTCAGGGGAGTGACTTGCTAAATTATATAAATGTCTAACCACTATGTTCTACACCTGAAATTAATATAAAATAATTTGGAATGTCAACTGCAATTGAAAATTAAAAAGAGGGGGGAAAGGTGAAGGGGAATATAGGTCCAAATTTCCAGGTATAAAACACATAGGTCATGGTGAATATAGTCACTAATATTGTGATAGCATAGTACAGTGTTAGATGGTTGCTGGACTTATGGTGATCACTTCTTTAAGTATATAAATGTTGAATAACTATGGTGTATACCTGAAATTAATATAATATTGTATGTTAGCTATATTTTAATAAAAATTTTTAAAAATAAATAAGTAAAACTGCAAAAAGTAAAAAGAAAAAGTAGTTTTTAATTAAAAAACCAAGCAACCAAAACAAAAAGAAGGTTAAATGAGTGAGAAATATTATATAACTAAAATGATACTAAAAAGGAATTCGAGAATCAAATAACAATATAACAATATCTGCAATATATAGTGAGCACTTACTGATCTAAGGGCTCCATATGTTTCATGTCATTTAATCCTCACAACAACCCTCTGAGGTTCGAATGATCATTGTATTTCCATTGTGAAGTGAGGTTAACAAAAGAACATAATGATTGAGAATTTGTACAGTTGCACAGCTACTTGAGCCAGGATTTCAACTCCACAGTGTGGCTTAAAGCTCAAGCATTTACACACAACTCATGTTACTAACAGTTAAATCAATCTTCGAACCAGTCAGAAATAAAGAACACAATAACTGAAATAAAGAAATTAGAGAGACTCAACAGTACATTAGATGAAGCATTTACACACAACTCACATGACTAACAGTTAAATCAATCTTTGCACATTAAATGCAGAATTAATCATTTATTGAAAAACTTTGACAAAATAGGCAATAAAATATAATCTAGTATTTCAAATGACACACAAAAAAAGTACAAAATGCTAAACTCTGAGACTTTAAATATAGACTCCACTGTTCCAGTGATGAGCAGTGCAAGACATTCTCAATTTCTTTAAGGTATTGTCTCACCTGAAAGAGAGAGGAAACAGTTGTGGTTTTTTTTCCTCTTTCTTATTGCTCATAACAGCTATAAGTGTTCCTTGGAAATTCCCTCTACACAGATAGAAAAGGGTGAGTGTTGACTTAGTCTGGGGAAGACACTGATCCTTCTTTTGACAAGACGATGGGTGTGTCTATCATGGTACTCAAAAAGACATCTCCCTGTAAGCAGTAGAAGATAGTAGGAATCAAGATGTTTCTAGCAGAAAGGCATACTTTTATACGAAAATTAAAATCTGGAATAAAAATAAAAGGCAGGAAACAAGATTAGGAGTTAAGAAGTTGAGAGTCTCCAGCAGAGCCTAGGGAAGAGAGTCAGGATAATTGACAGAAATCTTCAATGAAGACTCACAGCTGAGAGCATGGATGTACGTAATAGGTTCTCAGGGAAAAAAGAAGACTAGGGACTATATAGTGGCTTTTGTCACATGAAGGTGTCTCTTTCTCCATCCCATTCTGGCTCACTAGTTGACACTTGGAGGTCCAGGCTCCCTACTTCCTTCTTCAGAGCAATCACATAGCTTCTGGCTTTAAATCAGGGCTTGTTAGGTGTTGAATTGAATGAAATATGAAGAGCAAAGTGACATTTGGAAAGGTAAGCATATATTTCGTTTTTCTAGGTTGTTCTTAGACAACACTCATTTTTGTAAAGATGAATTACATTCAACAGGAATAAAGTTTAATAAATTATGGCTCAGCAGTTCTGTGAGATTGTCATTAATATTGATCATTATGGACACTATTGGACAATGTGAATAAGTTAAATGAAAAAATCAGGCACCCAGTTATAGGCACCGATTTTAACTTTGTTAAGTAATATGTTAGTATGCAAAAAAGAACTAGAGGTATTAAGCAAAAGTTAAAATTACACTTATGTCATTATGGGTGATTTTTCTACTAATTTGTACCATCTTTTATATAGCAAAACATTTGAAGTTTTATATTAAAATGTTGATTTATTTGTATGGTATTCCATAATTTCTTCTAATGTACACTGCATTAAATAACTAGAAGTTTAGTTATGTATTTTTATTTTTGTTTTGTCTATGTGTGTGTGTGTGTATGTTTTTTTCCCTTAGGAGTGGAAACTCATCAATGCCAGTCTTCTCCACTGGAGATGGACCATTTGTAACATTAAACACAGCACCTAATGGCAGTTTGATACTAACACCAAGGTGGGTCCCAAGTTTGTTTTCAGACTTGTTGTACAGGGACTGAAAAGAAGATAGATTTTTAATCCAGCCAGATTTTAATTCCACCACATACTAGCCTTGAAAGTAATTTAACAAATATAATCTTGAAAGTAATTTAACTTTTTTACTCTACAGGTAATCTCAAATAGTCTCTAAATGATCCTATCTGATCACATTGCCTAACCCCCATATAAATAGTAAGACAGTCAAATGAGGTATCGTATATGTAATTGTTTAACACACTGATAGTGATTCCATAAGTCTTAATTCCATATCCTTTTCATCCTTACCCTCAGATTCATAAACAAGTAAATCCCATTGAAAGAAATTGTGAGAGTTGGGATAAAATCTTTTTTCTGCCTTAGCAAATAGAGCATGACTATTAAGTGAAGGAGCCCAGACTTTTAGTGGTGCCTACATATTCTCTTTTGCTCTTTAAAGTTAGGTTGACTTTTATAGCTTTTACTCATGTTTTAACAAGCAGCATTTTTTTTTTCATATTCAAAGATCTGTTTCAGCCTAGTTTATGTCATTTCTCCTGTTTGAGCATTAATGATAATTTTTGTTCAAACTGACTTCTGAATCTTGCCATTCCATTCAAGGCCAGCTGTGGGTGGGAAGAAAGAAACTGCAAGAAGCAGCCATAACTACAGACAAAGATTTAAGATGTCATTGCTGGTGTATTAGCTTGTAGTTTCTCCTTTAACACACTTAATGGTGAAAATGAAATTATATAATTATTCAGCTATCCATGAAACATTACCATTTCTTTGAGCTCAACCAGTAAAACAAATTGATGAAGGAGAATTTTCAGTACCAAAGGACTTTGCAAGTGAATGTTTTATATGAGTGGTTGCTGGGGCCTTGGGATTATTAATCACAGAAGGTGTGAAGCAAAGTATCTGCCAGGGAGAAAGCAGACTTCTAGATTTCCTTTCTATAAGGCATGTCTAAATTCACCTTACTATTATGGATCTTGAGCAGTTTGCACATTGATAATTTATTTTATTTATATCTTATAGACATTTAAGAATGATGAGAAAAAGAACAAAGGACAAAATATAAAAATCTCATCTTAATTAAATTCATGCTTTAGAGAAAAACTAGGTTATTCTATGCATATAAACAAAATGCTAGTATCATCTTACTTTGATGTCCCTATTATGTGTTTGTTATTTGAAAGGGACACCATCTATAGACACAGATGCTTTAACCTTTCATCACATCAACAAGCCAGGAATGTCCCTTAATCCCTTCCTTGATTAGCCATCTTAGTGAAAATCAGTCATATATACATTTATTTAGTAAGTTAGTTAATTTATTATGTATTTATTTATTGCAGAGATTATTACAATAATAATCCTTGCTCTGTGAAAACTGTTACTTATGAAAACAACTGTGCACTAGTGATAATAAAAACTAAGAAAAGGAAGAAGATATCAAGGAAAATAATTCCTCCAACTATGAAAAATCTACTGACCTATTTCCCCACCTTTTTCTTCTACTGGGAGACATATGCAAGACTCAGATTACTATTTCCCACCACTGTGGTAACGCCCCTCAACATGATACCAGCAATCTGAACTGTTATAACTGTAAATGTACGATTCATGCAGCTGCCAGCACTGGGTTTCCCTTTCTTCCAATTCTTCAGACTACTTCAATAGCAGTCCTAGAAGTCAAAGAAAAATTGACATAATATATATTGATCAATGCAGTGTTATAAGCACGGTGCTAGATACAGGATACAAAGTGGTTGTCAAACCCTTTTTTGAAAGACTATCATGTGACAGACACTGTGGTAGGAATATTACGGAGTTTATTTCCAGTCCATGCAAAAGCTCTATGACGTAGATTGCATTGCTCCACTGGAAGGTTAGGAAACAGAAGCCTGGTATTGGAAACTGACTTGGACAAGTCCACAAAGCCTGCAAGCAACAGAGAGATTCTAACTCAAGTCAGTCCGACTCCAAAGCCCTCTACTTTTTCACTCTCCTGTGCTGTCTTCTAAATCCCCCCAGGCAACAGCTCACCTTAAATAGCCATTTCTGGAAAGGAGAAAAAAAAAAAAAAAAAAGCATAGCCTTTCCAACAGGAAAAAAGGCCATGTTGTTGGGCATATATTGGTAGAGAAATTAGTTCATTTTGTCAATACAGCAGCTATAAACCCATCCACTTATATCACAGTATTGCCCAGTAGGCTGAGAGAAAAACACAAGGTCACGACAGATGTTCTTCCTGTGCAGAGGGCTAACCTAGCTCTGACTCCAGCACCAAAGCCCAGGACAGTAATTTTATTTGTCTCCAATCTCTGTAAATACACCAGGACAAAGAGGGGATTCACTGCTCATGCTGACTGAGGTTCAGCAACTCCCTCCTCTATACTGAGACACTGCATGTGTGTGTTTGTGCACGAAATTTTTGACTAAAAATGCATGAAGAATGAGGTGCAAAGTCCAGTTTAATATTTTAATCAACTTAACAGTTATTAACTTTTCTGTGCTTACTAAAAGGAAATTCATGAGTTTTATACATACCACAGAATATAAAGCATTGGTCAATACCTAAGAATGATGAACCATTTTGAATATGGATTTTCATTGATTAGTATGAGAGATGTAGAAAGAGTTTGGATGAAACTATACAGATCCTAGAAATTGTTTCTCTCTCAGCCATGAGTAGATAATAGAAAGGGAGCTAATCGAGGCTTTTTCTTTGAGGAATTATGAATACATGTTGATATAACTATATCTAGATAGTTACACATACATGCACATTGTTTATTGATAAGATGTAAGTACACCATATAGTGCACTTGAAATCATCTTCTATTCCAAAGGATATGTCAATCAGACCACATTAAAGCATGTGATTTCAAATTAACCTTATCATGTATGTTCTAGAAACACTAAATTCCTTTAATTCTACTTATGATTTCACCTGGATCTTGTTTTTTTTTCCGTTTTCCCTAAAATTTCAAGCCGTTAAACAACATGCACAATAGATGTAGTAAAATATATAAGTAGATATGTTTAAAAGGAGACGTGTGTGCCTCCATGTTTTAATGTGAGCAGTATCTGCAGTGTCTGCATCAGGAGTGTGGGCAAGTATTTTAATGCCTTGTATTATACTGATCTCTAGTGGTTGGTAAGTATAACACATTTTAAAACTTCCGTTTAAATTTTAGTTTAAAACGAAATTCTTGGTTTTGAAAAAGTTGGTATCCAAATATTTAAACAGGTAGTGAGTTTTTAAATTATTTATGCCTAGACTTTATTTTATTATTGATTATTCATTTATTTACCTCCCTGGAAAGCAGGACCTGTGATTTATCCATCATTGAATTCCTTGAATGAAGTTCACAGCCTCACACACAAAGGCACTGAATAGTTGTCTGATTAGGAATATTGAGGCATATTCTGCAGTATAGAATGATGAAATCCAAGGTTGGTTCAAGCAAAATAACAATAGCTATGATTTATTGAGTGTTCATTGTGTATAAGTCACAATAATAATGTCGTTGAAAATATTTTTTTATTTCTTTAAAATTCCAGTAAAGCAAGTTGTCCCATTTTATGGATGACACAAGTGAGTTTCAGGGATATTGAGCAACTCCAAATTCACATGAAGTGTAAGTGGTAGAATTAAAGATGCAAACTCAGCTCAATAGACTTTAAACTGAAGATTTTTCTGCTATGCATTTCAGCCTCCTCATATTTCATACATACATACATTTAAAAATCCATTTTACTAAAAAATGTATGCTAACCTACATTACATTTTGCTTTAAAATGTTAGGTGCACAATTTCTGAAATATAATTGTTCTTCTATTGCAGTAAACAGTGTTTACAAGATTCTCTGATTCTTTTACAATGTAATCACAAATGTAAGTAAATATTTTGTCATGTTTTCCTCCAAGCCTTCAGTTTAAAATTCTGAATAGAGTTGGTATGTCACCTGAAGTTATTTTGTAGCAATCCACTCAATTTTCATGGTCAGAGGAAATCCACCAAAATAAAATAGATGTTCTTTCTTCAATTATGTTAATAGCATGTGGACAAAAACTGGTGGCTCCAAAAGTCAGCCCAAAGATTGTTGGAGGAAGTAACGCCAAAGAAGGAGCCTGGCCCTGGCTCACTGCTCTGTATTATAACGGCCAACTGCTCTGTGGCGCTTCTCTCATCAGCAACAACTGGCTGGTGTCTGCTGCCCACTGCGTGTACGGGTGAGTGTGACGCCACAATGTACTTTTCCAATTGAGACGACCTCAGCAGACACTGTGTATCCCATTTCACGCAGCCTCACAAAACCATCCCATCAGGGAAATGTTCCTGCTGTTTATGACATTATAAACGTTTCAGTCATTCTCTCATTAAAGTCATATATAAAAACAGAGTAAGTTCAATTCGAAATCATTCTTCATTAGGTACTTACATCAAGTACTGTTTCTTACTTACATAAAAATTGAAATTTTTACCTACTCATAAAGTAGGCATTTTTAAAGGTGTAAAATTAGTATTTAATGTATATATTGTGCTGATTATCATTCAATTAGGCCAATATTTATTGTCAGCAATTTGTCAGTATCAGAAAAAGCATGTGTACATAGTCCTCTAGTTGCAAACAAATTGTGTTCTAAAATTTCATGTGTCAGGACTTTGTTATGAATTAGGATAAAAATGTTTACCTAGTTCTCAAGTCAGACCTATTTTAATGCTACCCATAACTAAAACTTAGAACTAATATCAACCATATCTAATGTTTTTCTTTTCTTTTTTTTTTAACATGTCAAAGTACATGTTGAATTTTAGGATTTATCCTCTCTCTCTAGAAGCAGTCATTCCTAAAGCAATTTCACAGGAGAAAATAGAGTGGGTAGAGAGGACACAGAGAAACTAAATATTCCTGGGCCCAAGAACATGCTAATTCTCTGCTTCTGCATGAAAGACGCCACCTCTTTAGATAATTCCATTCCAACATGTCTGGTAGCTTTCTCATAGAGTCGTCATAAACCCTGACCTAGGCTGATTTCCTGTCACTAATTAATAGAAGAAGTCTCCAGAAAATGACCTTACTTGTGAGGATTAGAATGAGCTTCTCCTTAGCCGGCATCCACAATCTCTGAGGAAAGAACCAAGGGTGCTCAGGAATGGAAGATGCAGCCACAGTTAATTAGATTAAAAACCGTAATCTCTACCAACACAGACATTGAAAGTTTATGGATAGATGGAGACAAATTTGTCAGACACAGAAAGTCATGAAAGTTGTTTGGGAGCTAGGGAGGGCTAGGGAGAATGAGCAGTAAAGGATCTGCCTACACCTAAATATCCACTGTATTAGAGTGAAGGTAAAACTCAAATTCCTAATCCTAGGCATTTGGAAATGAGGAACCTCAACCAGATCACAGGTCGGCCAGTCGCTTAGGCCACCAAAGGAACTGTCTATGGTGTTGCCCATCTACATCTAAAGCTCTCCGATTCCACTCGTACTTACTAAGCCTTATAACTCAGGGACTAAACAACCTCTACCATATCTAAAGTGCTCCTTCCTGACTTTGCTGTCTCCTGATAATTATATTTTAATCTGTTTTTAACCATAGCATAACAAGCATCAATAGCAGTCAAATTTCCCATCCTCTGCTAAACATGACTTATACACAAATACACATCAGTTTCACCTAATACAAACACATGTTCAGTGATATATGACATAAAATGTCTTTTCACCCAGTTTTAATTTGAACACAAGCAAAGGTAAGCTGGAATAGAATTGTGATGAATTCCGACTTATCCTCACCAAGCTTGCATTTTACTCTCCTCAGCCACTCAGGGTCATTACTTCATCTTTCGCCAGTTCCCGAGAGTTCCAGTTTCTTGCTTTGTACTTACTGTCTCTAACCAAGCAAAACAGTTTCTGATATGTTTTCAGATATTTGATCAAAAACTATTTTTTACCAGTATGTTAATACTGCCTATTGTTTGTCTTTGAAAAATCCTAACTCTGCAGTGAAAAAGCTCAATTCCGTAATACATAAATGGAAGAATTAAAGGAAACAATTCACTGAAATATTAAACAAATTACTTGTTTTCACTGTAAATCTGTTCCAAGTCTTTTAACCTGCAGGTGGCAACATGGTTTAATCAAACAGCTCCTCTCTGTCTTTATTCTTATTGTCCACACTCCCATTCCCATCCAGCCTCAGTGTTCCCAGATGACCCTAAATATCCTTGTGCCTCTTCTGTTTTTCCATCACTGACTTGTCTTCTCTTCCAACCTTAAAATAGAGATTTGAAAATTATGGGCCAACTTTGCTATCATTTAAATGCAAATTTGACTTGAACAACAGGACAGGATTTGATCCTACCTCTGCTACTGACTTCCTGGGACTTAATATCTCTGGGTTTCAGTAGCCTCATCTATAGTGTGCTTACAGGGTATCTACCTCCTAGGGTGATTGTCAGGACAAAATCAATATGCAGCAACACTTTTGCATACTCTGAATATCAATGTGCAATGGAAATTTTATTGTGCTGCTGTTCCTGCACAGGGAAGGTCCATGAAATAAGAGCCTAAGTCTTGCTTAGAAAGTCAAGAGACATTCAACACATTTATTTTACAAATATTTCATATTGATAAAATTTTGAAATATGCACACACAAAAAAATGCCACTAATAGCACAGAGAACTCTTATAACTTCACCCAGATTCACCAGTTGTTTAAATTTTATGCTGTAAAATCTTTCTTATTCTTTCTCTCTAATCAGGAGAAATTTTTTTCTCAATCATTTTGGAGTTGGTTAGACAGTATGCTCCTTTACCATTAAATATTTCAATGTGTTTTTACTAAGAACGAGGATGTTTTCTTATATAATTGCAGAAAATCATGGAAATTGCACATTAGTGCAAAACAGTTATCTAATCTACAGTATGTATTCATGTTTATCAATTGTCCCAAATATGTCCTTTACAAAGTTTTTGTTTTGTTTGTATTTTTGCCAACCAAGAACCAATCCAGGATGATGCACAGCATTTAGTTGCTATGCCTCTTTCATATCCTTTAATCTGAAATAGCCTTTCTGTCAGCCTTTCTATCTTTCTGTCTTTCTTAGCCTTCCTAGCGTTCTTGTCTCTGATGTAACTTTTTTTAATCGAATCAAGTTATTTTGTAGAAAGTCTTTATATTTGGGGAAACCGTTTCAGCTGCTCCCTTATCAGTCTTGATATATCCTCATTCTTTGAGAACTGCTTTACATTCTGGCAAAATAAGATGTTCCAGGTTCATCTTGTGCTTTCCCTGCCCTGGCCCTCAACTCAAGCTTATAAGAAACCCCCATTCTATTTAGCCAATTTTAATTCCTTCTACATTTTAAAAAACAAGATATTGTTAAGAAAGTAAAAATTTTAAAAAATAGATTGTATACTCATCGCTACTGCTTTTATGTCCTGCTCCTCAACCCTCTCAATAACTATATACCCATAAAAACATGACTCAAAATGATAGTTCCAGCTAAAATAAATAACACAGGGTGGAGTCTAGTCTCTTCTCCTTCTATATTTGTGACTGTTATCTCCAATAATGGAAGACCTTGTTCCTACTATCCACGAAATATTTATGGATTTGCTCAAGCTTAGAACCCAAAAAGTTGTCTGAGATCCAGTAACCTGACCACTGCATAAAACAAACTTAACAACTAGAGTTTAATATTTGTTTTCCATTTCCCTGACTGACATATAGCAAAATGCATAATCTTAAGTGTACAAGTTGATGTGTTTTGAAAATGCATACACCTCTGTAACCCACACTTTTCAAGATATAAAACATTTTCGTCACCTGGAAATTATTCTTATACTTCTTCTCAGTCATTCACCATCCCTATTTGCAGAAGCAGCTACTTTCCATTCTGTCGTGTGGGCAGTCATTTATAGATTTACAGTCAGGATCATATCTATTGAATAGACATACATCCATGGTGAAATTATCCATAGAGGGGCCTCTTGCCAATCTTCCATTCTTTAATTTTTTAAAACTTATTTTAATTTAATTTTAATGTTTTTGTGTAACCACTTGTGTCGATGTGGGTTGATATAGAACTCCCCTCTTTTTTACCTGGCTCTTATATGTGACCACTGGTGATGCTCCTGCATTTCTTCCTGTTTTTCATGTAGTCATTCAGTCAAATGATATTGACTGAGCAAGCCCATGCCAAGCACGGGATAAATTTCTGGGATAATAGTGCGCTACAGAACAACATAGTCCCTGCCCTAGTAATGTTTATATTATAGGCTAGAGTAGGAAAAACAGAAACCTCAAGAAGCCCTCCAGCGGGGAAGGAACAAGACAGGAGATGTAGGCAGGACCAGATCTTAGGCTCTGGTCATGGTAAACGGGATGTGGCCATTTGGGAAGCTGAAGAGTGACATTATCTAATCAGGCTGCTGTGTGACGATGAGGATGCTGGGAAGAGCAAGAGTAAAACCAGGGAGACCAGTTAAAAAGAAAATGACTTAATATATGTATAGTCACAGGATGTGGAGTACAGCATAGGGGATAGTGTAACAGCTATGTACAATGTCAGAGGGGTAGTAGATTGCGGGAGGGAGGTTATCACTTTGTGAGGGGTGTAAATGTTTAACTATTACCTTGTTTTGTACACCTGAAACTAATAATTCAAAAAAGAAAAGAAATAATTAAAAAAAAAAAAAAAGAAAAGAAAAGAAAATAGAGGCCCTAGGACTATGGCTGAGGAAGCTGGACAAATGGCTGGAATGCATTCGTAAGTTCAGATGGTTAGAGTCACCTGAATTTACTAATGATCACTCCTTTTTAAAGAATTATATGTTTTTACTCCACAATGAATTTATATATTTACTCAATATTTACAAAAAATTAATCTTATACTTGCCACACCATGTTGTCTATTTTTCATTTAATGTTTATTTATAGATATTATATTTTGCATTATAATTGCGTTTTATATAACTAATGTATTATGTTAATATTTAGATTATAAACAATATCAATTATATTAATGGTATAATAATACCATTTAAATATAATAATATTTAATTAAATATAATAATATAATAAATATAATAGCTATTAAAATTTGCACAAAGGGAATATGAGCTCATTTATTTAGATTCTATTTGGAAGTTAATAGAGTACATGTAATTATAAAAAATTATAGGATTGTCTCCTTAAATACTTTCTACATATTTTATCTTCAGATATAATCAAATAGAAATTCAGAGATATATAGTTTATTTACTATAGATTTAAATCAGTAATAAAATAATGCAGTTCAAAGAAAAAGTGCCTAACCTCCCAAATTCTTACCACTTTTGTAAGTACTGTACCCTATCTAATAACTATAATTATAAACATAAATAATAATGAGAGAGCTTGTAGGTAACACAAAGTTTAGGAACACCATTTCCTCTCATTATTTTAAGGTTTTGAGTATAAAAACCAATGCATGAACTACAAACTGTGAGGATTAAACATACGTTCTTCAAGTTACTGGTCTTACTAAATACAATGTACAGCAACATTAATCTGACACATTATTAATGATTTCCAAAATTGTTTTTGTACTACATAGATAATCGTCTCTTTTTCATGTTTCTATTTCTCCTGCATCCATAAGTACCACTATGGGAAGGAAACACCTGTCCAACATGTATCATTTGCATTTATCTCTCAAGTCCTATTCTACAAACGTTTCTGTGTCCATGTAATTAACTTACCCACCAAGTCCAACACCACCGTACACTAGGCATTTGTAACCATTAAGAATTAAATCACTAGCTCAGTGATAATTGAAGTTATTGAATTTTGACTTCATTGTGAATATGGTTTAATTGTCTTAATTCCAGCTATTCACTGCTAATTTCTTGGAATGATGATGTTGCCGGCCAATAACACGTTTAAAAGTCCCTGCACACTTTCAAAATATAATATCCAATTTAATCTGTCCTGTGACACAAGTGTTATCCTTTCCCAATACATTATCAATGGCCAACATTGTGTATGGAAAATTATTCAGGTTCATTGCGTACGGAAATTACTCAAGTTCATATAATCATCACAATAGCTTTTATTGCTTACCTTAACTCTGTGTGAATTCAGTGACTCATAAATGGGAGAAGGCTCCTAAGCCTCCTCCCATGAATAAATGCCGGACCAAGATGCCATATCCACAGTGGAGTGGTTCTCAAACCTGGCCACACACAATAAACTTGAAGATTTAACTTAAAATTTAGTTTGTAACATTTTCCCTGCTCCATCCCAGACTACTCACTAAATCAGACATAGGGAAGAAGGGAGCAGGTATCAGTGATATACAAAAGCACTCCAGGTGGTTCTACCATGAAACCAAAGGTGAGAACCACAGTCAGGAGTGAGAGATGATTGAAGAGAAGTGATAGAGGTTTGCACTCATTAAGGCTCAGAAAAATAAAAATTAAAGGAATACTTGTCA
The DNA here is from genome assembly GCF_036562045.2 of Rhinolophus sinicus. Taxonomy (NCBI): domain Eukaryota; kingdom Metazoa; phylum Chordata; class Mammalia; order Chiroptera; family Rhinolophidae; genus Rhinolophus; species Rhinolophus sinicus. Next base: position 21,184,697 of record NC_133751.1, read on the forward strand.
GGAAGAATCCTTTGGAGAAATTCAAGGACATTTTAGGATGGGAATATCCTAAACGAAGATGTCTAGAAAGTAACTGCAGTGGGTGGAGAGTTTCTGATACTTCTTTATTATAATCTTCAGGAGACATTTAAAGCCATCGAAGTGGAAAGCAATCCTAGGCCTGCATATGACATCGAATCTGACTTCTCCACAAGTAGTGACCCGGGTGATAGATCAAATTGTCATCAACCCACATTACAATAAACGGAGAAAGGACAGTGACATCGCCATGATGCACCTTGAATTGAAAGTGACTTACACAGGTAAAAGAAATCACTTTTAGTCACCTTATATCTGCCAAGTTAGTTCAACATCAGACTTAAAATAGTACCAGTACTAATGCATTAATGGTCCGTAACAGTCGGATAATTTGTTCTAGAAATTATTATCATTTACATGGAATTAGAGAATGAAGATAAATATATTAAATTACCTTCTTGGGGTGTTGAAATCCAACTTTCAAGAAGGTTGACCAGTAGAATAAAACTCTCAGAACCCTCTATAACAGTAAACTCAAAGGAGCAGCCCAGAGAAAAATCAGCCATGTTGTAATGCATGCTTCCTCTATCTCTCAAGTAAAAGAAAAGGCAGGACCATCTGCCAGGATGGCCAGAGAAGGACAAACTGAGAGAAGAGCATATCTGTTCTAAGAGTAAAGTGAAGTAGAACTGCAATTCATAGAATAAAGCTTTAAAAAGAGATTCACTAATGTTAATAAAGCGGTAGATGGAAGACTTCCTCCAAGTACCTAGATAAAATGCAAGAAGTTACCTGAGGAGTGAATGCCATCCTGAAGGGCTTTGCTCAACTCCATCCTTTACTCTGAAGACCTTTCCAATGCCAGTTCGGGGGAAGCGCTTCCAAGTCTGCTCTTGTGGAATTCGGTCTGCACATGTATTCCCGCACTTAGCAAAAGCAGACTGTTACTGGGGTTAGTTAGCTCTATGGCCCTATCCTTGAAGTTAAGCACCACATCTGATTCATTTTTGTGTCTGCCCTAAGTCTTACATGTGGTGGGTGCTTAATAAATATCAGATGACTTGGAAATTGTAGGAGAGGGGTTTTAAAAGTCAGTGACCAAGGCTAATACTGCCCTAAGTACCCACGAAAACCATCACCTAACAGCTTTTTTTAATGTAGAGATAAGTGGGGAAAATCAACAAAAACTCAGAACATTTGCCCAAGTTTCTTTTAATTGATCCTGAAAAACAGTCTTACCCAGATTTTCACGGAACTACTTTTTATTGAGTACTGTAATTATTTAAAAATAAAAATGATTAACTCCAGAACTAAGACAGTGTTTACGTTACAAAAGAGTAATTAGGAGACAATGTAAGGATCCTAAAAGGCCACCAGTGGTACCTAATCCATGTCAAGAAAGTGCTGCTCTGACAGGCTTCCCTCCCCCAAGACTGATGTCTAAAAAATTGAATAAAACAACATTACAAATTGTTTTAGATGAAGTGTTCAAAATGATTGATTTTTAAAATTGGTTGGAAATGCATGTGTGTCTGTTCTGATTTTGTTTTGTTTTTCCAGATTATATCCAACCTATTTGCTTACCAGAAGAAAACCAGCTGTTTCCCCCAGGAAGAATTTGTGCTATTGCTGGCTGGGGGAGAGTTGTACATCAAGGTAAATTTTCAGTCAAAAAACAGAAAATGTTGATTTATAAAAAATATGCTATTGCCCTAGCCTGTGGCTATTTTCAACATTTTTTATGACTCTTATACTCTAACATAATTTTCTGTGATATCTCTTAAAAGCACTGTCAGGCTTATAAATTCACATGTATATTTGTATCATTAAGAAAAAAATTTCCAAAGCTCAATATCTGATTTTGATATTATAAACACTCTGATACAGAGAAAAGGTACATCGATTAAAATGAATATAACCAAAGAGTCCATGATATTTACAAATTTTAATTGTATTTAAGATATATTTAAATCTTGTGGAGAGGTGCAAGTCCCAGCAGCTAAGCGTTCACAGCTGGAATTCCTTCTTTTTGTAAAAGAAAACATAAAGTCTAAGCCAAACCTCTGCCTGATGATTCCGACAAAGGGTCTCCAGTGCAATTCCATTGTGTTGCTGAAAATGCCTCTCATGTCTGCTGCCGATAAAGTGTAGGGAAGTCAAAGACTGTCTGTTCTTGTATTTCCTCCACTTAAGAAATGGCATGATGTATTAAATTTGAAATCTAAAAAGTAAAAATGATTCCTAGATAGATATTTTCTCTCTCAGACTTCAAACTAAAAGACATTTATGACCACAATGTAGACTCTTCAAAACAAATTATCCAATAACAAATAAATTTATGACTCTTCATTCCATAGGAAATGGATATTTTTTTCAGAGCTCAGTAAACTTGGCTCATGTTTACTTATTGTTGCTAAAGATATGCATTTAATTGACTTAGGAAAGGTGTACAGAAGTGGTATAGAACCAAGAAAAATATCTGTATCTGAGATCAATTTCATTTAGAAATAAATGGTCAGCTCATGTTTAAATACTTTGTGGGTTGTGATGGCAATTCCAGCTACTTCACTTTATAAAATCCCAGTTTCCCCCTTTTATGTATATTACACTGAGTAATTCACTAGAAAAACCATGAACATACTATTTACCAGGAAGAAATGAAGTGATATAAGTTGATTCAATTAAGGCGATTAGTAAACTTAAAATAAATTTACTGACTTTTTTTATTTTTGTGTGAATATGTATATTCTCAATTATTCTCATGGCAACTCACGTTGACAAATATCAAATATAAGAGCACTGCTCAAATTTTCCTTACCAAACTGTTTTACTATACACCCAACCAATTTTGTACTCCTTGACAAGCAGCAAAATTGGCTTTGCTTTTTATTATACAATGAAAGTCTCCAGCCCATCCTTGACCATCATAGAATGGATGACAGTGAGAAGCTGATTTTTCTCCTACATCTTAACCTCTCCAATTCACATTCTAAACTTAAAGTGCATTGTTAAACTTTATAAAGCATCCATGGAATGCTGCTGGAGCCACTGGCACCAGCTGGAAATAGCTTTTCATACACATCTTCTTCCAATGCCATGTTCATTGTCATGCGGGTACCTTGGTTGGAGTGTATATACCAGTCAAATCTGCAGACAAAACACATTGGGGCTTTATTTCTTGAAAACCAGTTCTTAAACATTTACCAACACACTACCGAGTTATGCATGTTGCTTTGAACCTAAATTACATACACACACACACACACACACACACACACACACACACACACACACACGTTTCCTATCTTTTTAGTGCATGAATTAAACTTAACTGGAAATGAAGTCACATTTTTGCAACAACACTGGCTGTCACATGTACTAGCCTATCCTCAACTTTATGCCTCTCTTGAGGCGCTAAATAGATTTGCTAATTATTAGAAAGTGCTCATGTACCTTTTCTGGGGCACTAGACACCTGCGTGTTTCCCTTCCATCCTGGGATTGGTATTTCAGTAAACAGAGATTCATGCTTCCAGTAGATGAGTCATTTTGTAAAAAGCATAGAAGTACCCTCAGTTCCCAAATGCCTGCTTTCTCTTCACTTGCACGTGGATGACAAGCCGCTTGCCCTTAGACCAGGGCACAGCCCGTCCGAGCTTTGTCTTCTGTTCAGTGTGCACCTGCTCACGCACAGACCCGCACGAGGACATGGATGCCGTTACGAAGCAGCACCTGCTCAGGTGCCTAGTGAAAAGCACTTCTGGATTTCCGAGCTGCTGCTCATTTCCATGAATGAAACTTTGTGTTGATGGGCTTTCCCCTGCCCCCCGTGAGCAATGTAACTATTTAAAATTACTGAAAATGCCTGAAGACCGTCTAATCCAATCTACTATTCCTGCTAGCCCTTGGGTCCTAAAGAAGTGCTTTACTGTTATCCATTTGGCAAAATCCATAGATGGGCTTTATTATGTGCTTTAAAGGACAAGGTTTAGCATTTAGTTCCATTATATATACGCACAGTACTAGATAATGAGGGGGAACTGTTGAAATACATAAGACTGATGGTGGATCATGCCATGATGCGTGTTGATCACTTGTGACTGGCTGGCTCGTATTATCCATTTCAAACAGGTCCTACCGCCAACATACTGCAAGAAGCGCCTATTCCTCTTCTGTCAAATGAGAAATGCCAACGACAGATGCCAGAATATAACATTACAGGAAATATGGTGTGTGCAGGCTACGAGGAAGGAGGAATAGATTCTTGCCAGGTAAATATGTAAAACTGCTCACCCTCCATATCCAGAAAGCACTGCAATATGATGATTTCATTGCTGAACAATGATTCGGGAGTAAAGAAACCATCAGGGTCTTAACTTCAGTTTTTCTTTTACAAAACTGTGACTTTTGCTTTGATTTGTGGACTGTTTGAGTACTACTCCTGGGTGTACTGAACATTAGAAACAAAACTAATTCTTACCAACAAGGGTTATAAATCAGATGTCTTTAAAGACAAGGAATAAAATGTGAATGTGGGAGACTCCCAGATGCAGTAGTGGGTGAGCTGGAAAGGGTACACTTTAGCTGAAAGCATTTATTTTCAAATTTCAGTTCTTTAAAACTCTATGCAGACTTAAAATAAACAAACAAACAAAAAATAGGTCTCAGGACCAGTCTGGCCAATTGGTCTCTAATGTTCAACCCAGATTCAGAGCATGGTCCAAATGTCCAGTGACCTGAAAGAATTTTGGGATGAAAACCAACCTGGATAGCCTGGTTAGAGCCACTTTTCGGCTCACTGCTCACAAGAAGGTACATACAGAACTTAAGAGCCTAGAACAACCCTTGCTCTGGAAATTCTCTACTAGAATTTTCATATTATCCTTTACATTTCATTTTAGAGATGTAGTAACATGAATTCACGGCATGTCAATACTGCAGTATATCTGAAGTATCAGTAGCTTTGGACATGCGTGACCTTCAGAGAAAACTCTTACCCACACACTGCCCTCAGTGAAGAAAAATACATCTTACCACCTAGAAATAATGTCGCCACCTATTAGCTACATGAAATCCACGTACACCCAACAAATGAAAAAGCAAATTCTGATAGAATTTTAGAATTACAATTCATGTTTAGGTGCAGCACGGAGTGGTCTCGAAGAGCATGGGTTCTGTGCTCAGGCTACTGTTATTGGACCTTTATTGGTGAGACTTTGGGCAAGTCGCAGGTTTTATTTAGAGGTTTAAAGGAGATAGCACTGCTAGGGCCCTAAGTAAGCACTCACAAATAGTAAGTTTTATTATGAGACTTTTAAATAAACTTTCTGGCATGTTTTCTTTATTTGAAAATTAATAAAATATTAATGTTCTAACTGCTACTGGATTAGATTAAACCGGAGAGCAGTACTGAGCAAACAAATAATTACAAATGCGGAAGTAGCCATTTATACCAGGGGAAAACGGTTTCACTTGTCAGAGTGTGAACAATATGTGCTATATATGAACACAAAAATGTCATAAGCAGTTGACATGATATAAGACTTTTTTAACAGACACATAAGCAGATGAATCTGTGTATTTATCCTCTAGTTAAATCAACGTCTCAAGTCATGTTAAACATTCAGCTTAGTGTTCACATTTATTCTGCTTTGATGAACACTTGCAAATTCAAGACAAATAGGATAGATTTCTTCTTCATGTTTAAAATTAATCTCTGGACTTTATACTTTCTTCTTGAAATGAAAAGAGTGCTAAAGGTAAGATATATTGCCACTTAGAGGGAGATTTATAGAATTATTGTTCAGGAGGGAAATCAGTTGTACAACTGCAATTACAGTTAATGGGGGTTGTGTGGCAGACACCCCATGCACAAGGTAGAAAATACTGATGCTATTGATGTTAGGGTTACATTAAGCCAGTAACCCATGCCAGATCTCTGAAATCTTATATTTGGCTCTGATTTCTAGAGTCTAAGCATGTTATTCATTAGCAAGTATGACAGCTCCCACAAGGCAGTACCTTGTATAATATGTTATCATGATTGAGTAATCAATAGTGTAGTCCCATGATTTTCTTTGTTTAACTTTAATACTGCTGTACAAGAGGAAGGACTGATTAAATAGGAATACGCTATTTAAAATTATGAATGTGTTATTATTGACACATCACTTGAGTAAGTTCTTTGAAGCATTATTTTTTCCCCTACAGTGTCAAAGAATTTGTCTTCTTCATCATTCACACAGTCTTGCATATTTTTCTGGCTTACCAAAGGCTTACATTTGCGAGGCAGTTGTCTGGATTTTGAGGCACCAGGAGTGGCTGTAGAACGTCCTCTCCATATAAAACTAAGTGAATGGCAGAAAGAGCCAACCCCTTTTGCTAACCATTCAGAGCCTTGTTCTATAGCAGTGGTCTTCTTAGTGTTGTCTCCAGTCCAGCAGATCAGCATTACCTGAGAACGTGTGAAAGATGTAAATTCACAGGCCCCACCACGGACCTGCTGAATCAGAAACTCTAAAGGTGGGGCCCACCAGTGTGTGTTTCCACATGCCCTCAGATGATTCTGCCGTAATCCAAAGTTTCTGAACCAATACTCTAAACAAAAGTTGTCATCAACCTTTATACTCAGAGAGTCAAAGAAGGTAGTGATTTTATTTTCCTTTACAAATATAGCACCTAAAGGGAAACATAAATTTTAGGTTACTGCTTTATGTTCTGCACATGCACTCATATTGTCAAAGTAGTTACACATCTCTGACATAGTGGGAGAAGGCACTGTCTTCATTGAGCACATCAGAAAATTCAGACCAGGAGAGGTTATATAACTGAACTGAAACGGTACAAACAGAAGACCGGAAGTGAAAGAATTAGATGTAGGTCTCCTGACCCGACACACCCCTAAGCTTCTGGGCACCAAGCCTGCTGGTGGATCCTTTGAATAATTGCAGCTGACCCAATATGAACTGGGTAACCTAAAATCCTTGTTCCTGTAATCAGTATCTGGCTTCCACTGTCTATTAAAACTTTTTAATTATTTTAGAAAACATGAAGAAAACCAAATGACTCTAAAAACATCAAGAGTTGAGGTTTAGTTTTAATTTCTAAGTCACATATAACTTTGAGCCTGTATTTATTCTTACCTTGGATTGATACTGTCCCTTTACTATTTCTGAACCCATATGAGGGACTAAGGGCTTACGGTGCAGAAATAAAAATCATAGTGCCCTCATTCAAACAGTTTGAACACATTGCTTACATCTACAATAGAGGTAACCTATGGTTGCCAATGCGATTTGTGCTCCTTTGCACCCAAGAAAGAAAAGATGCTTTTATAGACACTTCCCTTAAATGTAGGTTCCCAAAGAGAATCAGGCAAAATGTCTCTCAGGATATTACTAATATCAAGCCTGGGTTGAAATAATCTATTCCACCAATGATTTCAAACAAAATACACAAGGCTGTGTATTTTGAAATACTTTCAAAAGCATAATAAAGGAAAGATTAACATTTTTGTACAATTAATATGAAAAAAAAGACTTGTCAATTCTGCTATTAATTAGTGGTACTATATGTTTGTCCTGTCCACTGGCATTACACAGGAACAGTCATGTGCCAAGAAAAATCTATGTAATTAACTTGACTACGAACTACTATAATTAATACTTATGAAAATTAATGTTTCCTCGTCAGTTGAAATCTCAGATGAAAATACATGTGCCTATCCCTAGAAGTTATATCATAGATTTGCCGGTTTTAGTAAAAATGTTAACATTTTTTAAATCTGACTGCATTTGTCATAATGCCAAAAAGTTAATGCTACCCAAGAGAACTAAAATCAACTTTACGTGTGTTTTCAGTTTTTATAAAGCACATAATATGGAGTAATTGTCTTTTCTACAAAGCCCTTCATAATACTTAGAATATATCTTTTAATAAAAAAAAAATCCGTTTTTAATATATACTTTGGGTGGGGTGCTTCTCGTAATTGTGCCTTACAGAATGTCTTAGTCCCATTAAATTGTCATAATTAAAGTAAGGAAACTCTTGCTATAAAAATGCATTCTAAAAAAATTACATATAAATGATGTTTAAGTTATCACAGTTTCTCTGGGTCCTTACTGAGCAGCAAAATGTTCCTATTCTTGATCCTGAGTGATGGCAAGAATCTATACGGGTGACTTGTGATTAAATCATATGTTTGATCTTTATTTTTTATTTGATTTGCTAAGAAATATTTATTTATATTTTTATATCAATTGACCACACACTTACAATTTTCTTTTGCAATTTACTCTTTAGGGGGATTCAGGAGGACCGTTAATGTGCCAAGAAAACAACAGGTGGTTCCTGGCTGGTGTGACCTCATTCGGATACCAGTGTGCTCGGCCTAATCGCCCAGGGGTGTATGTCCGGGTCCCAAGGTTCACTGAATGGATACAAAGTTTTCTACATTAGAGCGTTTCTGACACCAAACATGAAAATCGGCCAGTTGTCCCATTCCACTCTAAGTAGCGTGGAAATCAAGAGTTTTGTAAAAAATAGTTTCTAAATGCCTTTATTCTTCCCTAAGTCACTGAAATCCTGGGGGGAGAAAAACAAACAAACAAAAAAACCTCAAGGAATCTTTACAATACTAAGTAACTTTAAAACAATACATTTTGGTTTTACTGTGACCAGCTATTCTTTCAGAGATATAATTCCTTAGTTCTTAATCATTATTTGTATCACATTCTCATATTTAAAATGAATGTTATTGAAAGCATATATTATAGATTTCAGATAGCTTAAGCAAACTTAGGAAAAGAAGTGAAACAAAATGTTTGTACTGGGTCTGTTATTGTTTGAAATAAACTGCTGGAATTATCTAGTTCCAGCTTAGGTTGCTATTATCGGAATCTCAGTAGTCTTCCTGCCTTTCTATCCAAACACATTTCCAATTCATCTTGAGTATATCCTCAATGGCTTTCCCCACTCATAAACAATAGGTATTGTAAGCTGATGTCATAGACCTGTACTAAATTGATTGCACATTCCTCTCAAATAAGCTAATTAAACAGCAAACAAGTACAAGTCTATATACAGCCCTTGTATCAAAATAAAAGGTAAATTAACTGATATTATAATTCTTTTATTGGATCATTTTTACCTGGATTGTTCATATTGTCCATTTATTTCAAGCTAGTATTTTTTTTTAATTTTCAAAAAAATAATCAGACATGTCAAAGAAGCATTAACTATTAAAATGGTTTTTATTTTTCTGATTTATGTGTGTTATAGTGGATGCATCTAAATGTGAAAAACTTATTTAAATACAGCTGAATTGCCCAGTAGGCAGCCAAAAATGTGGAATAAATGAATTTGCTTCACTTCTTTAATCTCTTGGATCATTTCCAGAGTAAGTGCAAATTTCAATTTAGCTTACTACACAAACTCTATTGACTTATTAGGAAAGACAAAATTCATACCTACTTCACATACATATACACACACACATTCTTGCATGGTTCTATATGGTCAAAAGTAATAGAAGAGAGAATAAGGTTTAAAGAAGTTGAAAGAAGGAATCAAGCAGTGTAGATTGGCCTTATGGAAGAAACAAAACTTGGGCTACACCTAAAAGGAATGATCATTACTGACGTACTTACTGAAGAGGCATTGGGGACCACTCTGTAGGAGGGAGTGAGCCTGAAAGTTCAGCGAGAGGGGACAACAGATAATCATGGGCTGTTGTAAAACACCGTCTCTTTGGGGCGGGTCAGAGAAAGGGAGAACAATATCATATAAAGAATGTGTGGCCAGATGAGTGAGGACTACAAAGTCCTGGTAACCAATTGTGGAATTGTATTCTTAGGACAAAAATCAGGAGTCCCTGAACACACTACTCTTTTATTTAAGACCTTTCCCGTTCCTTGTTCCTAATACTTAGGAAGGATGGAGAAGCACGGGTAGGGTGTGTTGTTTGATTGTATTACCTGAAATATTTTCCACAATTCACCTGCATTTCAAAACACATACTAGCAGTATGCTCTGAAAATACAAACACAACAGATACACACACCATGTACTCCATTTTATTTTTCAAAGTCTAGCTAAAAGTTTAAGAAACCCTTGAGACAGTCTCACTGCCATCTTCTAACAAAGTCCCACTCGTAGTTCATTCATTGTCCCACTCGTAGTAACTTATGAATTTTGTAGTTAATACCAGAAGAGTTATCCAGACCTGGATCAAGATAAAAGCCAAAACCAAGGCCCTTCCCCATAGCTTTGCCTCTCCTGGTACAGCTATTGTAGGCATAGGTGGCAGAGACAATGGGGAAGGCCCCAGTCTCCTTCCATCAGTCCTGCTGAAAGGAAGAAATGTGGGGTGGGAGCCTGGTGGGAAGAGGTAGACCCCAGCAGCTGGTCTCCCGTTCTGCCCAGAAAGATGGGTAGCCAAGAAAAGAAATAGGAGTGCTAAATGTGGGTGGATCTAAGCTTAGAATGCAGCTGTCCTTTCCCTTGGTGTCTGAGCAGTTGAAAAGAGGCCAATGTCCACTAATTTCTGTTTTGCCTTTTAGTTTTGCCAACCAACTCTGGTTGTGAGTTGAATCAAGAAAAGCTCTTTATTATCTAACTGAAAAGACTGACCAGAAAAAGATGAGGTTTCAAAGGCTCTTTGACCACAACTTTCACTCTCACTACCTGTAAACAGTAATTTGCTTACATTCTTCACGTATTGATGCAAATATCTCTGTTTTGTGCACTAGAGAGATTCAGACACCACCAAGGATCATTCTTCAGAAACAAGAACTTTTTATTTGGTTCAAAGGAGCACAGGGACACTTGAAGACCAGATAGTTACAACTCTCTCTTGAGAAGGAGTCACAAGCATTGAAAGAAACTAGGAGATAAGACAGAGAGGAGGCCCAGTTTACTCTCCTAGCCAAACCCTCATTAACAAACATGCTCACTGATGCCCTCCAGCCCATTTTCACTCTAGTTCATAGTTTCTTTCCTGTGCTGTGCTTCTCTCCATACCAATGTGACCCCTCACCTGACCCCAACTATAAAACCCCTTTATACACTAATAGAGGCTAAACAGCTAGAAAAAACCTTCTTTGGCAAACTGTGCAGCTACCTGCCTCCAGTTGCAATCCCAGACCCCAAACAACCCTCTTTGTTTTCTGTGCAAGGGAGGGACCAAATTGATTCCAGAACCCTCAGAGAGCTACTTCTGGTTATATAGGCAACATGTGAAGACATATGATTTATATTCTGTATGCCACATTTGTGTTCTAGATTGAGTATATTATTGTTTATACAGTTATTAACAAAGTTAATACAAAATCTGTTGAATTTTAAACTAAAAATAATTGTAAGGCACATGTCTTGCACAATTGAAATTAGACAAGTCTTGCCTCTAAGTAAAATATTTGAGTAGATTAATACCAGAGTTAATGAAATAGCTTCTTAGTTCTGAAGACATTTCCTACACATTGTCTGACCCAATGCAGAGAAACTGGAAGAAGATGAACCATTTCTAGAAAGAGAACTTTTTCTATGGTAATAGATTTATATGTGTGTGAATTCAGATGACAACGGTGATGAATTTCTTTAATCAAAATAGCATGTACTAAAAAATGAAACACCATAAAAATAAATATTAGAACAGTCCATTTTTATCAAACACTTATGTAAAGGTAAAATATTTTTGCACACCGTAAATTTCAATACAATTTACATTACGTTAACTAGATTACAACCTATGGAAAGTAAAAAAACAAAACAAAAATAACTCCTTCCAACCCACGTTCTTCTGATGTGTTGACGGCAATTTTATCTGCATGATCCATTCCACTTACTTGAAGTTTGGGTGCATCAGTTAGCAAAATAAGCATGTCTCACTCCAACAGTAGCACAGCATATTTTGTAAATGAAATAAACATAGAAAAATTATTTAACTATTTGCCTCAAGGGGGAGCTTACAGTTCCTCTTGCAGATCCTTTGCGATTTCAAGCCATTCCAAGCTAATGTTCTGATGTCATTCCTTATACAGATCCAGAACTATAAAACTGTTTTCTTTTCTGGAGCCAAGTCAATGAATTATTATACTTCCATGCCACTTTCTTTTCTCGCGCTTTTTGAAATCCACAGTGTGGACTGGTTTGGGCTAGTTTTTGTTCTTCCTTTACTGAAAGACATAAGAAGTAGGTTCGATATATGAGACTTTTTATCAAACTAGGCATGGTTTGGTCCAAACGGAGATTTGGAGCCTTAGCATAATAGGGTCCTTCTCTCACCAGCATATTTTTTTGAATTCCTACAAAAAATTCTAGATTAATCTGGTATGTGAAGATGGTAAACAGTTCATATGAAATAACAAAAAATAAAATAAAATAGAGCATTTTCTGTTTGACCCTTTGCAGTTTAAAATTCGGATACACACATACACACACTCACACACACACACACGTCTGACATAATGCCAACATTTTCATTGTAATAAATCTTCATTCTCTTTGGTCTGTGATTTTTGAAATGTTGCTTTTTGAATATTCTTCCATTAACATATGCTGTATTCAATGCCAAATCATCAAAATAGTACTTTTGTCCTAAGAATAAGGACTTTCCTATCCCCATCCTCCCATCGTTTTCCTGTCCTAGAATTAAGTCACTTACCATAATCCTTGAAAGTTTAATTTTGTTTTAGTCTCTGAAACAAATGTAGTTCAAAGCAGATTCAGCTCTTGATAACTTATGGGTATCTGAGTTCCCCTAGATCTGAGCTTGAACTTCACCCTTGTCATATCTAAAGTTCAGGCCCACATTTCCAGTGTTTGCCACAGGCTGTGCTGTCTTCTAACTCTGTGAAACGGCCACTTCTCGGGGCTCCTGCGAAAGCGCCTGTTCCTGAGTGTACCCAGGTCATCTTATGCCAGACTATTTATAAGCTCTAGATTCCTTTTGACTTAGCTTCCTGAGAATGAACCCTCGCCTGCACCACTAACCAGATCCTGCCCCGGCTCACTGTGTTCTGAACCGCCTTCCTCCCACAGATGCTCCTTCCAACAGCATCCTCTCCAATCCCCACATGCATGCCTTTGACCCCATTCCATTCACTCTCCATCTACCTACCAGATGTTGCAGATCTCCTTCAAAGAAAGAAGAGAACTCTTCCTAAACAATCCTGAGCAGTACAATTTTACAGTATGACTTAACTGACTTCAACTTAACTGTGAAAAATCATGAATAAAATGTGATGCCCAAATCATATGTTTGGAAGATTTGCATCCCAATAAGTAAGATCAACACATCTTAATCTATTACATCATTTAACATGAATGGGAAATAAATCAAACAACATTTATGAAAAACATGAAATATTTTGAATGGTTAAAAAAAGTGGTTAAGTTATTAATGTAGTTTGAGTGTAGCATTAGTATTTCATTTAAGAGTCACTACCAATTAAGGAAACCAGTTATTATTGTGAACATGACATGGAATGATAGAAACCATCATGTGTACCATATTGGAATTTAAACTTTCTGCAAGGCACTCAGATGATAATGGAGTGGAGTCTTTGATGAAGTTTCTCCTTGCTTTCCTGGAAGAAAGGAAAAGGGGGAGGATCTAAGAACGAATGAATGAAGCACTACAGCTAATTCTGGCACCGAGAGGCACTCTGTTTTGGCTTATTTTCTCATTCTGAGAATTTCAAACCATGAAAACTCCACAGATCTTCAAGATGGAAAAACCTGGAAGACTTTTGAATGAGTCGACTCTCTACAATAACACACTATTTGGAAGAAGGAAAACAAACTTTAGAGAAAACTCAGTTACTGGCACTTTAGTGATTTTTATCTTAGAAATGAGAATATCTACATAATATTTTTCAAGTCACTTTTCAGGCTGACTTATTATTTAAAGATCTTCCTTAATAGTTCTTAAGGAGATCTTCCTTAATAGGGTTATCAGGGGAGGGGGGATTTATATCAAATCCTACCTCTACTTTATTGCTTTACATAATGAAAAACCATCTTTCCATTGTCAGTCTTAGGAATTAAGGGAAGAAGCTAGATATTTACTACGGTCTTTATTCTGTACAAAATATTGAAAACCAATTTTAACTGTGTTTTATACATACATGGGAAAACCAAGAGAACATAAAATATGGTATCAGTTGGCCAGACTTTATTTATTACTATTATTCAAAATGTCCTACTTAAACAGCCAGTAAATCACAGGTTGGATCCTTTTCAAATTTTATGTAAACCATTCAGAGTTTACACCTAATGAATTTTTTTTCTAGAGCTTTTGTTACTTAGTGGATTCTTTAGGATTTATTTCAGGAAAAGGAAAGAGGAAGTAAAGCCAGAAATGAAAAATGACTTATTTGCAGGCCCCTCCATAATGGAGGCATTCCCTTGATCAGTTTCCAGTGGAAATGCTCAGGCAAAGATGTCCAATTTATTCTAGCAAACATGCTCTTATTCAAACCCAGCGTCTTTTCATTTGATACATATTTATATTTCATAGATTAATTATTTTAATTTAATTGACAACTGGACACAGATGGACATCTTTTACCTGTAAGTCAAGGGTATGGGGCAATAGATGTAAAAGAATACTCCCAAGAAACCTGCTGTGAAGATACATTACTTTATTTCAAGATGCCTACTAAAAAGTGACCTAGTTTTACCGCTGTCCTGTATTTCCTATACTTACAAGATCCTTTTGAAATCAAACAGAAAGCTATGACTTGAAATTTTGAAAAGGTACTACAAAGTACACCTGCACAACTCAAGTCATGCATACAACTTGAGGTCAAGATTAAAAAGGCTTAGCACTGCTTATCCTTAATAAACAAGAGACAGTATAATACAGTTATGTATGTTGTAGGCTTACAAGCATCTGAATTTCAGATCCACCACACACACTAGGTATGAGACCCAGGCAAATTGGGACACCCATCTAGGCAACCATCTCCCCAATCGAAAAACAGAAACACAAGGGTACCTACTTCATTTGGCTGTGGGGATTAAATGAGATAATGCATGAATCCTCTAAAAAGGTATATCTTATTAGATTGTATAGACTGGATTTGTCCTGACAGGTAACAAAAAATCAGAACTTTCTTCAGGCAAATTAAAAATAGAATTTTGTACTAACATTTTTAAAGAGTTCTGAAAACTTATCTAAAACTTTTCAAGGTGTCTCTACGTATATGAATTATTTACCTTTTATGCAGCATCTGGAAACAGCAGGTCCCGAAAGCAACCAATATCAATAAGAGCAGTGGGATTGTTGGTATAACAACATAAATTAGATTGGGAATTATGCCTACAAAAGGAAAACAATCTTAGCGTAAAAAGACAATGGAGTCAGGATTCTAACACCAAAATTGTACAAAAATTGTCCAAAAACTTAAGGTAAAATAGAACTATTATCAATAAACAGATTCTAAGCAAGGTTCTTCCCTAGATGCTGAATAACCTAATAATATATTCATGTTTATTAAAAATAGAAAATAAAATCATATTGTACTGGTTGCCACGCTCTAATTCCAAGTCCATATTTCCAGAATTATTATGAAATCTGCAAATCAGATAGCAGCTAGTTTCCATAATGTATTAATAATCTTAGCTATCTCACTTCATTAATCCTTTTCAGTTCTTAGAGAAACAAGCACTGATTATTAAAAAAAATAATAATCATTATTAAAATAACTGTTGATTTATTTGATATGACATTATCCTAACCAGTAAGTTCAGTGCCACGATGATATGCAAGACACCCTGGGATTAAAGCAAAATATGTAAATATTAACTGATTATACAGTCATAACCCAGAGACACAAGACTCTAGAGTCATGAAGACTTGATCTTAATTAAATTCTAAAATGAATCATTTTTAAATCCTGTTCCAACATTTGATAATGTTGGGTATCTTGGTAAAATAAAAAACTGAAGTTCAATACAGCTTAAAATTATGTTATTAAACATTTTTTTAAATGTCATAAGAGGGAAAATATTCCTAATGTAATGATTTACTGCTATCTTTAATTAGGTTTAGATGTTCTAGATGTTCTAGATGTTTAAAACCTGTTTTTAGGTTTTAAAATCAGGCACCTGAAAAGTGAGAAGTGCTAAGTTTTAATATCATATCCATACAAGAAAAGTAAATTGAAAACTATGCAGCTACCCAGCAAATCAAAAGCCATCATCATTATTAATGTAAATAATTCTGGCCAAAGTGGACTGAACTTAGACCAAACTATCCATATAGCTGCACATCAATTCCTTTCTTAACAGAAAAAGAATTAACTACAGTTCAGTGATGGGGTATTTGGGGAATAATTTGCTGTTTTCGCCTACTTTTGATCTTCCAGTAGATGATTTCAGGATTTTAAAAATTCACGATTCTCTTTCCTTTTCAAAATACCATCGCAATCCCTTATACATAATAGTCAAGAAAAAGAGAACGCATTTCCTACTCTTTCATGGATTTTGGACCACCGGCGGAAAGATTTTGAGACTCTAGGTCTTTGGCTCAATCTTCACAAAGCTCTCAGATAAATCAGTTACATCCAACTGGCATAGGGCCATGATTTCTGACTAACATGCAATTTGCATCGGGATTTCATTATTTCTTTTGCAGACAGTGGTGTGCTAGAGGCAGCTGGCTTGAGAGCTCACTGTAGGCATTTTTCCCACCCTGCTTTTCAGTGATGTCACTTTGGTAGCTTGGAATCATCCAGGGAGTTCTTATACCACAGAAAACTGCAAAGTCTACAAATCAGGCTTTTTATTTTATACCTACCTCACCGTAGCCGAGCCTTAAACACTTAGCAGCACACCACTGTTTGAAGGCCACTGAATGTCCCAACTGACAGCATAACGCCTACCTGTTGTTGGGGAAGCTCCTTGTATATTCAGGTTTTAATGGGGATTATTTAGTTTAGTACTAGATGCTTCCACTTGAAGTGAAAATGAGAAGAAAACAAAAATAGGTTCTTCTATTTAACAACTAGCTTCACCCTATATGTTCTAACCTAGTTCAAAAGTAAATATCCTTAGGCCCATTCACTGGAAGTTTAATATTCAGTGCACCACCTCACCAAGCAACAAGAAAAGGTGGGCCAACTTGAAGCAGAGTTTACATGTACAGCTCTTGTTCTTGACGGAGGAGATAAAGTCACAGGAACAAATTACCTGCTTCAGTAACAACCACGTTTTGATGGGTGTCTCCTGGTTGGTTTGTAAAATAAGTCTTTTCTCCAGGAGCTGTTGGGTTAATCTCTGCAGATAATAAGTACAGGCATCATTGATAATGATAAGAGAAATGCAAACAGATGAAAATAAAAGTTTATATTACGAAACCATTTAAACATCAGAGTTTTGACTTCTGCACAATTTACAGCAAGAAGCAATGTTTTGAATTTAAACTTACATGAAATTATCTAACTAGAAACATTTAATTATCTTTAAGTCAAGGATCCACGGGGTGAATCCTTGTGACCCAAAACTGCATTTAGCAATCAAAAGCATGTCTATGCTGATGACAGCCTGCTACAGGCCATAATGACAAACCAGGCACAACGCTAGGCAAAGATAAGCAAGAATCGGGGATCATAAGAATGTGAGCAACTAACTAGAATTCAATGACAAGCAAAGATGACTTTGTTGCTCATATCAGTGCAATATTTAGGTTTCTCCTCATAAAAATATTATCAGCAGAAGACAGTATATGGATTGCACTTGGAATTAATGATTCAAGTAATAATGTTCTAAAGCACGTTTCTGTACTATGCAAACAATGCCATCCTTAGTTTTGCTTTCCAACAGTGTTTACCTCTTTAAAAGATAATAATAAATTTAGGCTTGTGAGTTATTTCTTTTCCTGGTTTTATGAGGTGAGATCTCTTTCATTGACATGCCCTTACAAATGTTGAAATACCCTACCAGGATCTGGTATGGCTCTGTCACCTAATTTTGTTTTGTTTTGTTTTGTTTCTAGCTTCTATTTGTTAAATTAATAGCTTACTGAATGGAAATTGAATTAGTATGAAAATGCCCTCTAAATTTGTTTTCATTTGTCCCCAAAATATAATTTCTTGTTTAATTTTTTCAAGTGATGGAAAAGAAAAAACACATGCAGCATCTTATATTACTTTTAGAAGAGTATATCATTCGTAATGTAATGTTTACTTCTCTAATTTGGCCACATTGTCTCTATTCATTGGAAGTTTAATCATATACCAACCTGTAATGGTACTTATTATTCTGGTCTACATATTTCACCCTGATACTCTTACAGCCCCTCGAGGTTTCAGATACAGCCCTACCCCACCTACACTCATTCTCCCACAGAACTTACGTCCTCTATGCCTACACTCAGCTGGTTATTTGCTGGACAAATAACACAGATACTATGTAATTTATCAACATAGAACTGATTATTTTAAAAACAACTTTAATAAAATTTAAGGTTAATGCGATTGCTAAGTGACAAACTTTTAGAAACATAATACCATAGACACTATTTTATAATGCCTAAGAACAAGAGTGTATAGTGCAATTTTAATAAATACAAAAATTAGATTCAGATGTATCCCCATAAAAATAACATTGGTAGACCTAAAGAATAGATATGCAATTCACAGGACAACAACATAAAATGGTATGGAAGAGAGTGTGCAAAGTCAGAAGTGAATTGTTCAGTTTCTGCATAGCTAGGTTAAATTTTTTACCAGTCTGAATATCATTAGTCATCCTATTAGATGGTGTGTTGGAGCAGAAAACTGAGACTAAGTTCATATCCCACAGTAGTTCTGGTATAGTTGGAGAATAGAGTTCAAAATAATTAGTGTTATAATTTGTAAATTTTAATTAGTCCCACTGTTTAATCCTCCAACTCCCTCACCACTAAAAAGCTAACCACTCATCACTGAAAAGCAATGACTCCATAAGAAAGGAATTTAATCAAACCAATATCTCTCATAAATAAAACACTAAGCTCAAGGAAGGTTAACTAAACAGAAAATAAATAGTTGAAATTGAAAATATTTAAAGTAAATCAAAGAATAAAAACTCTAAGTACATTAATAAGACCAACTGTAAAACTGCGCATATGCTTCAAAAACAATAAATACACAGAAGAATATTGTTCACAAAGTATAGACGTTTGAAGATTTAGGTAGAATATAGAGGATGAAGGAAAAAATAATTTTATGTCTACAACGCTATTCCATTAGTAAACAAACCTAGATTACCTAATATAAAACAAGTCAAGAAGATCCCGGAGTTAATACCGTCCTGAATAATGTGGTAACTGAAGGCAAAAAAATAAAATAAAATAAACAAATGTACTTAGGGTCAAATAGTTCATCTAAAAGCTGGAAGAAAGAAGATAATATTGTATTAAGAAGATTCTATAATATACTTTGTTTCATTTAGTAGTTTCCAGTACATACTGTTGTAAATTTAAACTACCAGAGAATGTCAACTTTATATTTTTCTAAGAAAAAAAACAGACAAAGAACACAAGAGCATAACAGATTCAGCTTTGTAAAGGCTTCTAGGACGGTAATAATGGATTTAGCAACTGAGGAGTTTAAAGAATAAACTCACCAGGGATATAGAAAGTTGGCTAATATACTCAAGAGCAGGATAAACATGAGAAAGAGTAAATCTAATCCAAATAATCCCTTGTGCTTTATGAGAAATGGAATCATGTAATTTCAAGAGAATAATGGAAACAGCAGTACTTGATTATAATTGCCTTCCATGAACATATGAGGTCAAGCCTCTCAGAAGAGTTAAAATGATACTTCCAAACACCAAGGAGACAAACAGAAAAAAAAAAAAAAAAAAAAATCCCAAAGCCTAAGTATCTAATACGACTTTCTTAAATGATTTTTAAAAATGAGTGTACATAGTTTGATTAGTCTCTCCTTTGGTCAAATATCAATTCAGTTCAGCTGTCTTATTCAAGGTAATTCAAATTTACTATTTCCACAGGAAACCACACTGGTGTAATTCAGGTCGATGCAACCTTTCCATTCGCTGCAAATGGCCACAAGTTGGAGACTTCAAGGAAAGCTGATTAAGGCGGAACACTTCAAAAGATGAGGATCACGGGAAGAACATGGCGAACACCTCTACTTTGTTTAACTATGGTTCAATGAGCTATGACCAGTTCTGACATTCACTGAGGAGCATGTGCCAAGTATCCATGACATAATAAGCTAATGTTCCAGGAGAAAGGTCCTTTGTTCCCTTAAATTCCCCAGATAAGACCCTCAAGAACTGTTGCTCAGACATGTAAAGCTACAGGTTCCAAGGTTACGTATACCTACTTCACACACATTATGCTAAATATTTTAAATACTTTAAAATAAATTTATTTTTCATAAAATATATTTACAAAGGCACAATTTGACCTTAAGATTAGAAATGACTATGTTCTCTTAAAGACACCTCTCCAGATGCTTCTAGTTACTCCCTAGTTCTATTTCTAGTGACTGTAGTTTCTATTTCTAGTTACTCTCGTTTCTATAGTTTCTAGTTACTCTACTTCTATTTAACTCATCAGGCAGTTTGTTCTATAGAATACCATGTGCTTCAGTACACAGAGCGATAGGACAAGCTGCAAAGTGATTCGTGTTTCAGAGCAGAAAAACAAAAGAGCAAAGGTAGCGAATCCTGAAGCTAAAACTCGATATAAGCAAATGTGCACAAAATCTGCTGTACCAACTTACAATACTTCCTACCTGGTTCGTACTTGCAGATGTAATTGTGCTTCATGTTGCACCTGTCGTCATTCCACTGGTAAAGGTAGGGGCCCCCAAGGCCAGGATTGGCTGTTGGTTGATGATACATCACAACGCACTTCTCACTTCCACAGGAAGGTTCATCAGTATACCAGTTTCTGCAAATACAGAGCAGCAAATAACACCTAGGTTATTTTGCTCCTTCTATGCTGCCATCCTCTACAGGTAACAGAAACCTCCCTTTGCCCTCCCAAGTTCCCCAGAGCACGTTCGCCTCTTCAGGACCCTACTCACCGGTACTGGGAACTGCTTCCATCAGACCACTGGTAGAGATCTGGGCAGGCCCCAGATGCAGGCCCCTCTCCATTTCTCCAAAGCCCTATCCAGAAATCACCATCAGAAATCCCTGTTCCTGGTTTCGTCAGGTTTTGTAACATGCTTTCTATCAACTTCTGCTCTGCTTCATTCTCAAGGCTGAGAAGGGCTCCGCCCTCACTCTCACAAGCCAGGCGTGCCTCCTGAAAGCTCACTCGGCTGGACAGTTCCTGGAAGTAGGCCATTTTGTAGCAGGGGTGCTTGAAGTCAGCAAAACACACCTTTTGGCCTAAAACAAAAAAC
Source organism: Rhinolophus sinicus (assembly GCF_036562045.2). Lineage (NCBI taxonomy): Eukaryota > Metazoa > Chordata > Mammalia > Chiroptera > Rhinolophidae > Rhinolophus > Rhinolophus sinicus. The sequence goes on from NC_133751.1 coordinate 21,206,085, forward strand.
AAACAAACAAACAAACAAAACAAAAAAACATGAAGACTTAAATACATAAGCAACAAAACAAAAAGTCTGATTAAAAGAACCAAAAAAACCTCTCATAATTGAATTCCACATACCCCTATATTAGGCAGAATGAATTTTCCTGATTATTTGTAATATAACAACAAATATGCATGATCATATCAGATCATAATGAAACTATATATATGAGGGATTTACAGTGCATAGGAATAGAATTCCTATTGTTCTATTGTTTACACCTTCCTCCATTTACCACCAAACATGTATGCCAAGATTATGGAGACAATGTGCTGAATGGTCAAGCTGTTTTGTTTTCCATTAGATTCTCTGGTTCACCTCTGATCTCTGCTGCCACGAACCCCTCTCTGTCACTATTCCTTATTTTCAACCTGCTGTCCATTGCCTCCACTAGTCTTTCCCTGATTTCAGCTCAGCTTTAGCCCTGGAATACACACTATCTTACTATTTTATGTGAAATTAAGTTAAATTACTTTATCCTAAGAAATTAAGGCACAGCTTTACTGCTTTCTTAGGTAGGATTCATCTGCATGCTTCATCCGCATGATGGCTTTCTTCACTGTGTATTTACTTTTGTAGCCAATCGGGAACATTGGTCAGTAGTGGAGGGCTGGGGTGTTCCTGGACATAAACACTAGCTAAAAGTTAAAGCAGTCAAGGTCTGTACTCTTAATTATAGTACACCATACTAAGCCAGTCTTGGTATCCCATCCATCCTCCCCCAGAACCAGCAAGTAATGACCTATGATGACACTCAGAGGCAGGAGGGAGCAGAAATCAGTGCAAGGTCATTGACCTCACAATGGTGTTTGAATGACAGGCATTCAATAACTTGACACAAGCTGAAAACAGCCAACTAATAAAATGGCAGTTCCAGCAATGCAAGTAAAACAGCTGTCCTCTCTGTCTCATCAACTGTGATTTAGCCCCAGGAGCAACATACTGAATAATATGAACAAATTTATAGACTGTCCCAACCAATTGTTAACAAAAAATAACACTCTAGTATGAATGAAAACATGAAACTAGAACTAAAGAGATTTCAAATGGACAAATCCGTCTGAAATAAACAATCCTTGAGAGATGATTATGGAAGTCTCAATGGTTGATTCTCATACAATTATTATTATTTTTTTAAATTTCTTCTAATTTATTATTAGGTTTTGTGATGCCTTCCTTATTTAAAATAGTTGTTTCTGGTAATATTCTAAGAATGCCACTAAGCCTAATGATTTTTATGCCTGTAGTTTTAAATCAAGCTCTGTTTCCATTTTCATCTTCTATGTCTTGTACATATTTCTAAGTCTCAAAATACCTCAACTGCATTCCCTTAAGTTTTCAACTTGTTTAGTTTTTCACTTCAAGAACTCTGAGACTTGGATTTGGTTCTAGCACTTTTAAAATATTCAACTTGTCCGACAAGATTATTTTGCAAGATGTCAAAAATTCAAATTAAAAAGAAAAAAAAATTTAGCTAGAAGTTTTAATAAGTAAAAACGATTTCTGTAACAATGCCATCAGAGGATACATAGGTACGATTTATATGCTAAAAGTCTCTATTCATTATTTTTGATACATTAAAAAATGAATGCAACACAGATGTATTATTTATGGTTAGGATACAAAAACGATGATGAGAATGAACTTGTTTATAAAATGAAAATAGCACTTCTAATTAAATGCACAACGGCTTTAAGTGTCATGAGGAAATTCCTAATACCACTATTAGGTATTAGCAATTTTAATCTGTAGATAAAGGTTAGTCTGTCGAGAAATGATAATAATAAAAGAAAAATCCACAGACAGGGATTACATTTAAAATAATTAACAGCAAATACTTCACAGCCCCTGGACGATAGCCAGCCTTGACACTCGCCATGGCTGTGGGTGATGGAGTGGTGCAGGGGTCCTGGGTCAGCATGTGGAGACTGTGGTGGCTGCACTGCAGGGAGACTCTCAGAGGGTCAGGACAGTGGCCAATTACCAACTTCAGATAGATATTAACTCCAAAGTGTATTGACTGAATATCAGCTGTGTCCACAGATTTTGAATGGAAAAGTCACTAGCAGTTCAGCTCTAGCAAGGCAGTTTTCAGGAAATTATGGATACATTGCAGGTTTTTATGGCATGTATATACAGAGGCTGCCAAAAAAAAATGCATACACATTTTAAGAAAGGAAAAAAACTGTATTAAAATTATGCTGATGGTAACCACTTTAAGCACCTCTTGTAATTGCAGAAGTCAAATGTGAATTGTATTCATCTTTTATTATTACTATTTTAATATAGTTTTTTGCTTTCTTAAAATGTGTATACATTTTTTGGTATCTTTCTTGTGTGTGTGTGTGTGTGGGTGTGTGGGTGTGTATTCAGTTAAAGCTGACACTGAATTTCTTTCCATCCAACTGTTTTTCAATACTTATTTCCACCTTATTGTGCAAATTTGGTCCAAGTTGCAGCAAAACCAGCGAAAGAGGAAGTTATTGAACTGCTCACTGTCATTTTAGCTAGTCCCATTTGACTATAATTGCAGTGGAACTCCAACAGCTGGGAAACAAATGTTGCCCTAATTCCCAGAAAAGTTCCATTAATATGGATCTTCTGGAAGCAACTTTTCCCACTTCTCTAAAGGCTAATCTTCCTAGAGAACCATTATGATTATCTCCCTTCTCATTCTGTGAGTCCACAGGGAGAATTTCCTTTTCTCTTACTTTTAAATAACATATTCAGATAAAATCATCCATCAACTATTTTGAAATATAAGAATCCTAATCTTCAATTAGTGTATCTACTTCCACCTACTACATCTAATCTTCCATCTACTATTCTACTTACCATAAAATATGCAGGTAAATATTCAGATAACCATATAACAGTTTTTATTACATGAAGGCTCCCTCGACACTGTCTAAAAATAATTTATTAAATGTTACCTACCACCTGGAGTGAGAAACGTCCTTTGATTCTTGGCTTATTTACAAGACAGAGAAAAGACCTTCCACCTAGGAGCCTACACCTATTGGTTTCAAACACACACACACACACACACACACACACACACACACACAACTATAAACACATGAACTTTTATTTAGAGATACTTCTCAGTGTTGCCTATTGAAATAAACAGTCCTATCAATGTCACAGCTAAGATTCTGCTACCATTTCTATGACTATATGGTTTTGTCTCTTTTCTTAGTCATTAAAACTCCTTTAGAGCTAAATATTGGCTGAGTTTTAAATGCTTTTGACAATGGTGTAAAAGTGGGGCCAAACTCATAAATGTAGTTTACTTTTTTCTTCCTGAATAGAAGGGATCTATGATTTGGTTGTATTTTGCTTATATTTATTAACTTTCTGACAGTTGAGTCCTCAGTTAAGAAAGTAATAACATTTATCCTACACCTCACACTATAAACATACATTATGAATATAAAGAAGCTTGAATTTATATCAGTTTTTCAGTCAAAATGTAGAAGACATTTTATGAATTCCTATTGTTCAATTATGGTCTATCCTTAGGTTGCAAAGAAAAGGTTGTACAAAAAAGGATCTACATGATAAACCCAAACCAGACTGACTGGACTTGGAGCATTTTACTAGAATCCCACAGAGTAATTTGTTTTTCCTAATTCTCTCTTACTCCCCTCAAAATCACACTGGTAAGTATGCGGATGCTACAGTATACAGTGTAACATGAACTCTGATGGCAATGCCAACACTACTGAACTGGAAAGAAAGGGAATGTTATTGATCTCGTGTTCTGCTGTCAGTGTTCAATGTTACACCCACTTCTTAAGAATTTTCCTTTATAAAAAAACGTTTTGTCATAATAAACTTTCTTTTTGGAACAGAGATTTATAATGCAATTAGATGTATAGTACACTATTAAGATTGTGCTGGAATCCATTTTCCTAAATTGGTAAACAAAACCCAAATTACAGTGTCGGGTCATTTTATGGATGGTGGTGGCAGCTGCAAGCCCGACCTCTCCAGCTAGGAAATACCACAAGCTTCCTGACAAGGGAATGAGACTTTTTTTTTTTTTTTTAAATCCTAAGATTTAAAATTGAGATCTAAATAACAAATGGTAAGCCAAGTAACTGTGTGATTTAAGATTTCAAGCATTCAACGAATAAGTACTGGCGTGGCATCCCAGAGCAATACTTGAACTGTGGGTACACTGGGGACGTTACTTAAAATTTCCTGGCCTGTTTTCTTACCTAAAAAGTGAGAGTGACTTTGAGTTTTAAAGAAATAATGAAAATAATAATAGCCTGACATTTATCAATAGTTTAGTATGCAAGGTCTCACTGCTAGCACAATCCAGGCCTTTGGGTAAATTGGGAAAAGATGTTCTCTCCTGCTGATACAGACTGTTCAGCTATAAATAAATAAATAAATAAACACATAAATAAATAAATAAATAAATAAATAAATAAATAAATAAATAAGTGTTTCCCTCTAGGTGGCTTCAGCTTCAGGCACAGGGCTTGCAGTGCTGAGTTCCCTCTCAGACATCCTGGCATCCACCCCTGGTGATGACACAACCCCCCCCCCGACTGTGTTCAAACCCCTTTAACCCTCCTGCAACCAACCCTGTGCTGCAGAAGCTCTCATCCTATTTTGAAAATAAAGGTGGCCATAGAAAAATTAAATAATTTGCCCAAAGTCACCCTACTCATAAAGTTGGGGTTTAGAAGCAGGCCATCTGCCTCTACAATTCATGAGTTTACCCCGATTTTTATGCTGCCTCCATATATGTCCCAAATATAATATTTTTCTAAGGTGAAAGACTTCAGGTGTAAAGGGATTGACAGATATATATATTATTCATGTTTTGTATGTTGTAGTTATTAGCATTGACCCGTTATTGATTACTGGGTGACCAATATATACAAGGGGTTGTGCCTTGAGAGTTTGTTTCTAAGCACATTGTGAATTTTCTATTACTGAACATTTAGACACAGGATTAATATTGGAACATTGATCTCAGATTTTCAGACTATCTACTTGCTTAATGATTGTTTTATGTAGCCCTTTTATTTTCCAGATAAAACAAACAAGGCCCAAACTGATTTTTTTTTTTCTCCCAATTACAAGGAGAGTTACTTTAGTCAAGTTTTCTGGCCACGTTACATCATCAGTAATATGTTGAAACAGTGCAAGAAATCACCTCTCCTGGCAGCTGTGTACATCCGTCCACCTGTGTGCCAAGTGCCTAGCACAGGAGACACTTGTAAAAAGTAAAAACTGTGAGTGAGCACATCAGCTGGATTTCCGCTTTGCACCCTTTTATGTAATTCTGCCTCTTTTTTAACGTTATAATGGAGTAGATATTGCCATCCTCAGGAAAAAGTTATAAAAACAAAACCATAAAATGCTGGAAAACAGCAGTTAAGGATTAATGGCTATGATAAATGTGCAGCTTATTAAATGACTAGTAATAAGATTAATTTGTTCCTTTCTTGCCCAACAGATACTTAAAGTAATTGCATCTTTGAAAACTGCACTGTCATCACTTTATGCTTTTGATGATGTCATGGAATAGTACCATAGGCTGGGATAACAGTTTTTTGTATCTCCTTCGCTATTATGTTAATCTATAGGCTACTGGACGCCACCATGATTTTGCAATATTCTGTGTAATAAAAGAGAGGTCTCTAAATCATCCAGTCTCCTACGTAAAATGTTTGCCAATTTTCATAACTTCAAATTAATGCATATTAAAGTGTTCTGCAGAAATCTGGAGGTACCATGAAATACAATTAATGCCATTTTGCAGCATAAACAGGGTGGGAATCACTGCTCTGTGCACTAAAATTAAAAAAAGAAAGTAAAAAAAGAACACATTACTTGAAAACATTTCAAATCTTTAAAAATATATTTGTGCAGCTCCTCAAACATATCTTCCCGTCTTAAAGACCTGAATTTTGAACTCTTCTTTTTCATATGTGCCCATATTCCCATTAGTAAAATCCTCTTACCTTTGTCCTAAAGAATATGTCATTACCCACCAGTCACTTTATAAAATTAAATGATTGCAGCCCCCGTAGGTATTCTCTACACACCTATGTTCAGCAACAAATCAGTATAGGTAGGTCTATGACCTTAAAAGCAGTTTCCAACTTAGGATCATAAATTCACTAATTACTCTCTGATTGTTACCCTCATGGTTATATATTTATTTGTGTTGCATATTCATGTATCAAAAGAAGCATGGCCACTAACCTATAAAAATACTTTTCTATTACTGCTAGATGCTATTAAATCTTACAGGGCAGACTATGACGATGAAGTTGTTTGAAATGTTATTTCTTGTTAAAATATTTTCACTTTGTTTATACATAATGTTCTCAACTTTTAAAAGGGTGATGCATTTCAAACTATTATAACGTATCTTACTGAATATCTTAAAGTACTTTTTTTTATATCTTAGAATACTTTTTTTTTAAAGTACTGAGAGGAAGAGAATTTCTATAAAGGATTATTTTGTATGTTCTGTCTTTGTCTTTGTATGTTCTGTCTTTTCTGAGTTAAGTGATTCCTTTACTCTACAACTAAATAGTTTTATTGGTATTTAATACATAGAAAAGGTATTCCACATATTGTGGGTGTATTCCTAAAAATACTAATGGCCCCACAGAGCTTGTTTCAGTCAAAAAGACACTTGAGAATTTTGGTAAATGGTCCCTAGTGGCATGAAAAAGTTAATGCATCTCTCAAAACTTAACAATGATCAAGCAGACCTACTACTTCCAAAATGCCCAAGTTAAACTGCTCTGTACTCTGCGATTATGTCTGAAATATGTATGTTTAAAAATTAGTCTTCAAAGGACAAAATTGCAAATCAATTTATAATGGTTAAATGTCAATGTGAATTTTTTATGGCCAAAGACAATTAAATTATTCATAAAAAACATAACTGCTTTAATATCAAGTAAACATCATCATTTACGCTAAATCAAATAGATCATGTTCAGTTAATTAGAAATTTTCCAGATGTCACCTACAAGATGCCTATAAATACTTAATAGGAAAACACAGTAAAAGGCTTGCAACAATTTATGTAGTAATAGGACACAGAATAAACTTGCACCAACAATTTTTTAAGTACTATTTTTAGTCTTTTTTTTTCTCCCTTGCAAAGTTTAAGGCACACAAACAAGAATCTACCAAAAAGATACAATTTAAGTCAGAGACGTGTTTCCATGTGTTTAAAAAATACCTTATGCTCAATCAAAGCCTGGTCTCTGCTGTTCATTCATCTGCAAGAATAATTCTGATAAACACAAAGGCAGTCAGACATGTAATTCATACATTCAGATGATTCTAAAGAGTGAACTTTGTCTTCAAAGCTATATTAGGGGTAAAGGGGACTAATGGTACGGCTGCTGTAACATCCTCATGTGACACTGTAAAGTCTTCATTTTATAAACTGCCTGATTTTCTCCCTCCCAAAAATGTAAGCAGCATGCATTTCCAAATAACACTTCACAATGTATTTAATTCCAGTGTCTGCAGAGGGCCAAAAAGTTAATAGTGATTGGTAACTAGACATTTAAGAATTGTGTTCTGAAGATGTAGAACATCGCACGCATACTGCTGAGGGGAAATCAGTAACAATCAAGCTTAATATGCCAGCTTCTAAAGGTCTGGCTTCACTACTGATTAAGTTGCTGTCATCTGTCATCTATCTCTACCTCTAGTGACACCTGTTATAAGATGTACAGAATGTGAAAAGGAATTTGGGCTTTAGAACATGGAAAAAACTTCCCGCACTTAAAATACATGCCCACATACATTTAACAAATATTTATGGCAACACTTTAATTAGCATCACAAGAGATTTCAATAAAGGTAGATATCTATGCTCAATGTTCATGTAAGGCTCTATTCATGCATCCTAAGCTTTTGAGAATCTTCATGTTTTTTAAGAGATCTTTCCAAAAAGTGGGGGGGGGGGGGAAAGGTGAATCAAACATAAATTGCTCAACAATAGGAGAGTGAAAGTCAACGAAAAAGGAAAACTCAGAGCTAACCCTGGGACGCTTGCCAATTCTGATCCATTTCCCTTGCACTGACCCCACCGACCTAATTGGGCACCTATTGTGTGCACGAACCTGCAGTCGGCACCGAGTACACCTCAGCCCAACTCGAGCCCACTTCATTTTCTGAGAGGTCCCCAACTTGGAATGAGATATGCAAAGAAAAGGCCAGTCCCCTGTTCTTTGTCAGTCCTGAGAACAAAGGCGGTGTCCCGGGGTTCGGTGAGCGACCCACAGCGAACAGGTTTGGTGTCAGAAATCCTCCGAGGGGACACGGTGAGGGGACCGACGTCGAGCCAGGACAACAGGGATTGGCATTCTTGCCCCGGCTCTGCTGTCTGTGCGCTCCCTCTGCCTCCGCGGTACCCCACCCCTGTCGCAGGTGCCGGGCCCTGCCCTGTGCCCAACTCTCTTACAAAGTGGCGATTACTCCTGGAAAACGCTGTGTTGGTTAGGATGAAGCAGAGCTCGCTTTACAGCTGTTGCATCAAGCACTTCCAAAAAATTTAAACTTTTTTACGTGTGTTTTGGGGGCGGAGAAGAAAGCAGAGCGCAATCCATCTCCCCGCCTCCTCCCGGCACAGGTTCCCAGTCCCCGGGAGAGTCTCCACCCCAGGACAGGCTGCTTCGCAACGCGCCCCCCTCTCGCGCGCCCACAGTCTCCCTCCCGCTCGTCCGCTCGGCGGGCGGGTGGCCCCCGGACTCACCGCTGACCACCCGGCGGCAGAAGGCTTCGTGGCCGCAGAGCAGCGCGGCGCCCAGCAGCAGCCAGACCACGCGGCTCATCGCGGCGCGGCGGCAGCAGCAGGTGTGTTGCGTGGAGCAAAGGCGGTCTCTGCCCACCGCGCAGCCGGGGCTCTAACCCCTGCCCCTCCCTGCCTTCCTGCAGGCCCTACTCCCGCCGCCCAAGCCCAGCCTCCCGGCCCCCTGCACGCATCGCCTTTGGCGGGACTCGGCGCCTGGCGCGCTGCTGCCGCGCGCGGGTGTGCTGGGCTAGAGCGCACGACCCGACGGATGCACTTTCAGGGAGAGGGAACAGAAGTTAGGTGGCCCCGTGTCAGTCTGTCCCAGAGGTGAAGCAGCAGCCCCAGGTTAGACCTCGCCGGCCCCCTATGCACTTCTCCCCGGCCTCTGGCGAATAAAAGGGCTGAGCCCGCGCGCCCTGGTCGCGGCTCTCCCCACAGCAGCAGCGGCGGCTTTACGCTGGAAGCGCCGTCTTATATACCCACATCCCAAGGTTCCGGCCCCTTGCTAGTAATAATTTTTAACTACTTCGTCTCTCCTGCTTTGCAAAGCATGCCGGCTCCTCCCCTAAAAACTGGAGCCACTTTGAAAATGGTCCAGTCAGCAGCTCCACCCCCTGCACTCCGCTCCTCCCGGGATCCTCTTTCCATTCGCTAACAGACCCGAGGCTCATTTGTGTAAAATGTGACAGCTTTGCTATTAAACTCTGGCAAAAGTTGGATCCATTTGGTTTTCTCAAAGATTAATGTCCAAGGGATGCCAAGTTGTGAGGCCTTTCTTTTTTTGTGCTAAATTGCTTGATCATATGTATTGCTAGATAGATGCAGGGCACTAGCCACTATTTAAGATGGATTGGCTGAGGGGAAGCCAAAACCTGCTCGGTGAATTATATAATGTGGCAGGCATTTCCCCACCTAGGTTCTGCAAATAGATTACGTCCGAGCAGTTTGTTTGACTAAATTGCCACAGGAGTAAATTGAAGAGAATATTTGAAGCATGGTTTTCCCAATGGGTTTCAACCTCAGTATTTGCAGCTCCAGAGAAAACCATCAAGGCAAAAATATTCTGAATATTTGGGGATTTCCTGGATATAAATATGTTTCTTTGTAGTCATCTACCAGTGACCCGTGGCTTACATTAGCAGCAAGACTCATTTTCAGACCTACAAAGGCATTTTTCCATAATCTCACTGAGTCTTTATTAAAACAGTCCACCCAAGGATGCGAGAGTTTCCTGGTTTGGGAAAGAAGTTTATGAGAGCTTTATCTGTATCTAGTCCATGATAGACACTTTGAGAAAGCTGTCATAATGAACTTCAATAGAATTGGTATTTTGCCATTACTGGGCAGTGCACTTCCCTCTAACACCTCCCTGCCGTTGGTTTTCATAAGCCACAAGTACATTCCAAACATTTTCTGGACTTTTTCTTGAAAAAAAAAAGGGTTAATCCTGCTCCAGTAAGGACAAGCCTTTCAGAATACGAAATTTTAGTACTTGGAAAGACTATAAGGTTATGAAACCCACCCTACTCAAAAAAGTAGAATTCCGAAATAATTGTAATGATGTCTATCACTTTCTTTTTCCTTGTATAACCATGAAAAATACTTATTTAATAACAGGCCATGGGTAATTAATAAATCTTGTAGAGGGTATGGATTTTTTCAGTCTCGTCACTAGCTAAATGTCCAAAAGAAACAGGCACTGCTGGGATTTTGAATGGAAAACTGATGGATCCATCTCCAGTTGGATAGGAGTATTGCTGAGCCCTATGAACCCTTTCAGAGTGTCACTGGGGTGGCTGTGGTCAGAGAGAGGCTCCAATAGCTCACAGTCCCGTGTGGAGAAAGAAACGTACTAATGACTGTCTGAACGCTATAGTGAAAGAGCGACTGGAGGGTCCTGGTAGCACCGAGGAAGGAAGGATGGAGAATTTGGGCAGGAATTTTCTACCAACAGTCCAGGTTGACGGTTATAATCCTCACTGGCCAATGACTTGAGTTACTTCCCCAAAAGCCTGCAGAACTAGGATTCTGCATGGGGCTTCTTTCCCCTCTCATGCCCTCTTACTTCCACATATTTGTGTAGCCCAGAGTTATCATGAAAAGGTCCCTCTTTGGGAAGGAATATCAGTGGATTAACATAAACACTGGATATAATTTCCTACATCTCAGTAGACCCCCTTTGTCCCAAACATCTCCAACATCTAAAAAGCTAGCAAGTCTTTGAAGCTGTTACTGGCAAGGGGGAACCCCCTGGTTTCTGTACTTCAGAAAATCCAAATTATAGTAATAACTATGTTCTATATGGTTACACAGACATCCTAGAATATAGTTTCTTATCTTTAGGTTGGGATTATATCAGTTCAGCGCGGCCGTACCAATTTACTAGAACTGCTCAGCAGTTATTCGGACAGCTGTTTGACCTACCAGGTAAACAAATTATTAAAGGATCTTTTTATTTTCTTTATTTTTTAAAACTTTAACTGATTTTTAACTGTGTTTTTGCAGGACCCATCAGATCAAAGTCAAGTAGTTGTTTCAATCTAGTTGTGGGGGGTGCAGCTCACAGTGACCCATGTGGGGATCGAGCCTGCAACCTTGTTGTTAAGAGCAGTGTGCTCTAACCGACTGAGCTAACCGGCCGCCCTCCAGAGGCTCTTTTTAGATATGATATTTTTGAAGGGGACTGGCTGATAAAGACTAGGTTTTTTCTTTGTTTTTCCATCACTAGGAAATATCTGGATGGATCATCACTAAATTCAGATAGCACGTTTTGGGTAATCTTAAATACAGAATATGAGTGGCATTAGATATTCCTTTTGGAGAGCATGGTGGGGGGTAGGGAGGTGTCTCAGGTTTTTTCATATAACATAGTAGGAGAGAGATATAAACCAAAAAATTTTCAACAAAATTGCATTAAAAATATTATAGAGTTATTAGGCATCAGGGGAAAACAACAAGCATTCACTAATTTTTCTTTTTAATAAATGACTTTCATTGTTTTTCCCTGTGGATATGTATAAGGTATCCCAGGACACAAATGACTTTCTCATATGAACACATTTCAGTTCTACTTTAGTGGAACAAAATGAGAAGTTTAAGAACTGCTTTCAGATCAGTCAGGAGCTAAGGGCTCCCTCAAGGTCAACCACAGGATTATGTGAGAAATGTTTGGGCCTGCATAAAGCTGGCCTCCAGATGCCCTCAAACCAGGTGTGACCAAACCATATGACTGATGATGGCAATCAGGAGAGAGGTCCATCACAAGTTAAAATCTTCTGCCCAACTAAAACAAAAAATTCAAATAAGAATTTCAAACTGATCAGTCTAAGGAGTTCAACATTGATCCAAAAACTCAAAACGCAATTCTTCAACCCCCCAAACAGAAAGGTGACCTCAGTAAGAATGACCCCGATGAAATCTCCAGCATTAATCAATTGTTGAGTCTCCAGAGGCTCTGAAACATCAACTGGGCAACATTTGGAATCCAAACTTTGAAAAGTGACATCAGGGCCCTTAATAGTACACCTGTATTTCCCACATATACAAATTACTCTTTCACTCTCCCCATTCCCTTTGAAATGTCTGCAATTCCCAGAGAGCATCTGTTTCACATGTCCATTAATAAGTCTCCAGGACAGTCTGAATTCCAGGCACTGATGTGCATTCAATGACTTCTCACGTGGGTACGTCTAGACAGTGGCATCAGCCTCAGTCACAGCAGGATTCATGCATATGTGTTCCAAAACAAAAAGTGGCAAATATGGTGGTCTGAATCAGTTCAGGCTGCTATAATAAAGTACCGTAAACTGAGTGCCTTATGAACAAAAGAAATGTATTTCTTACAGTTCTAGAGGCTGGATGGAGTCTGAGATCAAGGTACCAGCATAGTTCAGCTCTATCAAGGGCACTTTTCTGGGTTGCAGACCACCTACTTCTGGTTATATCCTCACATAATGAAAAGAGGGGGAGCGAGCTCTCTGGGATCCATTTAATGAGGGCAGTAGTTCCATGCATGAGGGTTCCACTCTCATGACCTAATTGCTTCCCAAAGGTCCCACATGCTAATACCATCACATTGGGGATAGGATTTCAACACAGGAATTTGGAGATAACAAACATTCAGTTCATGGCAATGATCTACGAAAGAGACTTGTTACAATGTTTAAAATTATTACAACTTTATATTAATATGCTTGAAATGTTCATGGAATTCAATATTGACTAATTTATTCATTCTATTACACTTTACTTAATGATGGTGAATAATTCTCCTAAACACTATCAATAATATTGCCAGGACATAATAAAAAAAATATTCGAAAGTGAAAAAAATAAAAGCAATACTATATAACCACTTTGGTAGCAGGCAAAAACAGTTTGTTTTTCTGAGTAATGGTTAGTTGTCAATTCCAGGAAGACAGCATTGAATCCAAGGTTTGTTCTCCTAATTCTTCAGAAATGACACCTTGGCATCTGTGTGGGCATGTACCTGGCTCAAATGCAAGGATGAGCAGTTGGCCAAATTCTCCTGAGATGTACTTATTCTTTTCCAAACATGTTTGTGCTATAGAATACATGACCTGCCTCATTCAAGAGCCAGTTCTACTTTTCCTCATAATCCCAGAAGCTTTAGTCATTACAGGGCAATCTCAGGGAGAGCCATTGTTCGTAATGCTGTTAGAAACGTAATGAAGAACAATACATACTACAAAAACATGCTTTCCTGTCATTTAAATTTTTAATTTAGGAACTACTGAGTCTGTTATATCCTTGACCATTCAGGTGCTGAGTTAAAAATATTCATGAAACTCAATTACTAGAGACATATCTTAGATCTGAAGAATCATATGAATTTATGTGCATGTCTATCAACTCAGTAAATTAAAATTTCCTTTTAGTGCTTCCTTAGGAATTTAAAGCCTTGTAATCAGGGACTGTTGTTATAACTCTAGCATAAGCCAATACTTCTTATTCTAGTGTTGGCTTAGTTACTAAGTTTGGTCTTAATACAATTTAAGACAACAAAACAAAAATGAGATAATTAAACCAAAAAAGTCGTAAGCTAAAGTCATTCTTGCTTCAAGGATCTGGCCTGAATTATCTAGGTATGCAACTGACAAACTCTTTATGAGTATTGTGATATGGATAAATTACTTCACTAGCAGAAACATAAATCTAAATTTTCAATTAATATGATCTTGGGCCAGTTGAGACCCTTTTTTGGTTTTCACTTTTAAAATATAAAAAGAATGTGTTGGAAAAGTTCTGTACTTCCCAACTGAATGGCATTCTGCCCCAGAAATATTCACTTGTTTCACAAGTATTTCAATCTTAATCTTTATGTACATTAAGAATTATCCTAAACCAGAATAAGTCATATGTTATCTGCCTATATGCAGTAATTATCCAAATGTATATAGATGCAAGTTTAAATTTAAAATGTAACTAAATTCATCAGATACGTTTCCACATATTTTTGATCAATAGTCACTGAAAGAACAATTGTTATTATGTGGTGTCCTGGAAAAAATATGTATGTTAAAAATAAGACTTCATACTCAAAGAAGTCGGGAATCACAAGGCTAAATTATTTCTGAAGTACTTTTCAGCTTTACAATTGTATTTATCTAAAGTTAAGAAAACCTAACACTATTTTTCCTTCCTTTCTTCCTCCATCCCTCTCGCCCTTCTTCTCTCTTTCCCTCCGTCCTTCCCTTTCTGTCTCTTTCTCTTTCTTTCTTTCTTTCTTTCCATAAAAAGATGTCAATTTATCATGAATGGGTATACTCTTTGATTTACAAAGTAATCAGAAAATAGGAGTGCTGGAAAAATTCCTGTAGTCCTTTGCATAACAGATGGACATATTACAGATGTCACGTAAATGGAAAATCCAAACAAAGCAAAATAAAACTGAGTGCCAAGTTGAGCGAAAGAAAATCAAACTAAGAGACCATAAAGCTATAAATGAATATTTGATGAACCAAGATTTCTTTCTATAAAAGTGCTCTACTTTACTAAAAAGGAAATTATACCATGAAGAGGAATAGCTAAAGACCTACAAAACATAAAACATGCCTTTATGGTATTCACAAATATTCAGGGTTTCTCCAAATATATCAAGTGACTGAGAACAATGGTGACAAAGCAGCCATAATAGCAATAAACTGGATTATGCAGAATGACATATAAAGTGAGGGAATTTGGGGGGAAAAAACCAAAGGTATTAGGACCACAAAAATAAATTTAAATATCCTTCTGGAGGTACATCTGTCACTTCCGAATTTGTTCACATAGTATTTCTAAGGGTAAATAAATGGCTCATGTGTCAAATGCATGTGCATACTGCAGCACAGCAAAATGGAAATTTAGGGAACAATAATACACTGTCAGGTAACTCATAGATATCACAACCATAAAAGTCTTTTTATCCTGTAGACTGCACTTTTTAAAAAATAAAAGTTATCACTTACCTGTAATAAAGTTTAAATATTCTGCTTTTGGAAAATGCTCCTTTAAAATAAACCTGAACAAAAAGAGGAAAAAAATAACAAAAGGAAGTACATTTCTATCATCAAATCCTTTATACCAAACAAATAAATAAATAAATGGACCACGTTACATAAGGAATTGATGCTTCAATATTTCTCTCCAAGGAGTGGACACAAAGATTCATAAAGCAGACTTAATTTTCAAGAGCTTTCAAGACATCAGAGAGGCAAGCAATCATTGTGACTGTATTAGCTAAGTACCTCCTATCTTCTCTAATGGATAGGAGTCATTTAATCTGAGACGTAAAAAAATCAAGAACAATGGCTTAGATTTTTAAATATTTTTGAAGTTAAAAAACACAACTGTTATGAAAAGATACAAAGTGCTTAATACAAGGCTGGGATAATTATAGTGGATTCAGGTTCAGCTCCACTGGGGCTCATTAGCATGTAACTCTAATGATTTTTTAAAAAATACTTCTTGAGAATAAAATGGAGGACAGAGGTGGACCTCAATATTTTAATCCCCTAATCAATCTCCTCACCCATCTCCATCAACCCTTCCCTAAACAACTTACTCCACATGGCTTATTCTAACATGCTGAGGGCCACTAGGACCCCAGGATCTTCTTCTGGACTCTACATTGTTTTTCCTGACCCAAGTTAATAGTTCACGGTGCTTAAGAAGCTCTTTATGATGATCATAAAGGAAGTGAAGACACTGTCTTCTTGTTTCCACTTAGATTTGCAGAAAGACCTTCCCTAAATACATAATTCAAATCCACCCTTGCTTATCCTTCTCCCAGTTTGTTTGTGTGACAAACATTTACTGAGTACATATTGCACTTATTCCGTTAAAACTGTGTACTTGTTTCCTTGTTTGTCTCTCCCCACCAGATTGTAAATTCTGAGTTGGTTTTATTCCCCACCAGTAGGTGTCTGATAAAGATTTATCAAATAAGTAAATGAAAGAATGAAGGAATCTCTGGATTAAGTTTTTTACCTTCACTTGCAGTCAATGTTTGGAATTTCTCATGTGTCCCTCTCTATTCACAAGAATGTGGGCTGCAGGGGTGGAGAGGGTCCTCCCATAACTGCATCCAGCACAGGAAGGACAGTCTCCTCTCCTCCAGACTTCCTTACTCCCCTGGCAGAGATGACAGGCTTCCGCAATTCTGCACAGCCCTCCCAAGCCTGCCTTTCCCTTGCTGATACTGAAGGACATCGGGCTAGCAAATGGGGCCGGTGTCCAATGTAATCCACATCACCTGCATTGAAGAATCGTAGGTTAAATATTATATTTCTATTTTACAGAAATTGTAGAGTCACCCTCACTTTAGCTGTAGGTTTCTTTGTTTTTTTGCTTGTTTGTGTGTTTGTTTGTTTGTTTGTTTTGTGAGAGTGAGTGAATATGAATCCAAAATTCAGATGTACCTTCCTAGATTGTAATGTTAGATTCTAAATTCTGTTCTTATACCTCCACACAGCTATATATTCCCGCCAGTAACATCTTCCATGAATACAGAGGCAACACATTCCTATTTCCCTGGCAAAGTCCTTATTTGCCCAGGACCATACCTGTTCACACCCTGATATATTCCGTGTGATTCACTATCACCTTCTACAAGTTTATTTTTTAACTGCCAGAAAAATTATTTCCTGCTCTTATTTATTTTTTTAATATCACACTATTATTTCTTCTTCAGTAGTTAGTTGGGTACATTATGTCTCTTTATGTGTACACGTCAATCTCCTTTACGGCAGAAACCATGTAATAAAATAAGAGACATGTTATAAAATATCCTGTATCTTTGTGCCTAACATTAGGAATTCAATAAATGTTGGCTGCAGTGAAAAAAACTTACAAAGCCTTACAAACAGTAATTACAGAATTAAAACTTTACCTATCTGAATTTTAATATAACCATATCTTTATTGAGGTTATCTTATGAATATAAATAATAATGTGCCTTTTATTGTTCAAATGGTTACCTGAAATTCATGGGAAAAATTATTAGGATTTAAAATATTTTTATAACATTTTATCAAATTGTTCCAAACTTTCTGAGTCATGAACTACCTGCTCTTTTCCTAAATTTCCCAATGGCAATTTCTAGTGTGGTGTTGAGATGAAACCTAAAAGAAACAGAAAACACCTAAATCAAGTGGCCATAATGACCATACCTCCTTCCAGAGAAATCATACAGATATTTTATGGAACCCTTAGGATTCATAAAGCACACTTTGATAACCATAACTTCAGTCAATAAATAGCTATAATATCCGGAGCTAAGGGTCAAAATGTTCAGAATCTACCAAAAGCAATCAAAGCTCAAATAGGTGAAAAAGGCTTTTAAGATTCAGAAAAAAATAGAGGCGAGTTGATTTAGTAACCAACAGATGATGCAAAAGTAACAACATTCTAAATCTATATGATTTTAAGGGGAGTTAATTTTTGAACATAATAAGAATTTCAAATTCCTCCCTGGATTTATAAAAATTAAAAAGGAATACCAGCTAGCTAAATATGAACTATTTGTCTTTTCTGTCTCACCTTTAATGCTCTAGTTTTCAATTGCTGTTCTAGGTTGTCATAGCAACGAAATGCTATTTTCAATAAGTTCTGGTAGAAAACCTGTTTGGAACACCTAATTTATTATAAGTGGAATACATTCAGTTGGCTGTAAGTATGACAGGTTTTTCAATTTTTTCAAAAGAGTGATCATATTATTCCTGATGTCTACTACTTCTTAACCCTTTTATGATATAAAATAACTCTTCAAGTTCATAGACAATAACAGGAATAACCAGGGCAGACATGCCTGTAGTCAACCCAAAGAGTTAACTGAGATGAGGTTTCAGCTTCCCCCCCTTTCCCCAATATGTCCAATTTTCTTATCCATCATCAATACATTGCTTTCTCTGAAATATACATTTCTCATATATTCATTATTTTACTTTCTTAATTTGCTTCCACTGTTAACATCAATATTCTTGTAGAAAAATAATACAAAAATTAGAAGGGAATTTTTTGCATAATGCCACCCAAAGCTCCTATTAAAAAAGAATACACAGGTTTTTACATATTCTACTGCTCAAAATCATTCGATTTGTTGTTTCTGGCCAATAAATTTTGAATTCTTCTGTCCTGCATACACAGCCCTCCAAAATCTGACCCCCTTGTATGTTTTTAGATTCATTTACACTTCCTACTTGCATAAATCAGCCAGTACAACCAACCTGGAGAGCAACAGCCTTTGTCTGTTTTCTCATCTTTTTGTGTACTTCTAAAATCTCCCTCACCTTTCCACTTGGTCTCTTTCACCGCACTTGTCCTAAACGTTGGCTCTTCTTTCTTCAGAAAAAAGTCATCTCAGACCACTCTCTTTTCTTCCCCGAACCGGGAAAACTTACCCCTTTAGTTGTTGAATACAATCTACCTTGTAGAATGTTTCATCCTATCAATGTTCACAAATTACTTCGCTGCTTACGTGCATATCTTTTACTTTGTCAACTGGAAGGTAGGTTCATTCCGAAACAGACCCACATCTAGTCCTCCTTCTTCCCACCCAACACCAATGCTCTCTATTTGTTTAGTAAGAGAGACGTGAGAGTGGGCGTCACGTTCCAGACCCTTCCCGCCTTCCAGTGACACATGTTGATAATTCACATTGCACCCATACATCATCGGACAGACGGGAACATTTTGGGGGATTAGAGAGGAAGGGATCTATTGTTCCCTGTCTCTTAATTGTATTATCTTTTATCTCAGATGTTGCATAAAGGTTACAATCACTTCATTCATGAGTCACCCATCAAAGGCGAACTTAATAGACACTCAAAATGTACGTATGAAAGATGTCAAGTGGTGTTAAGAAGCTGGGAAACAATAGCAGGAACAGGTGTTTCTTTTCTGCTTAACCCCAGTCCTACCATCTTGAGGTTTCATGACAACACAAAAAAAAAAAAAAAAAAAGAAAGAAAGAAAGAAAGAAAAGAAAAGAAAAGAAAAGAAAAGAAAAGAAAAGAAAAGAAAAGAAAAGAAAAGAAAAGAAAAGAAAAGAAAAGAAAAAGAAAATATCCTACACTCTTAGTTCCTTTTCCTACACACTTAAGAAAGTCACCTGGCATCCTTCCAGAAATATGATTACCTAAGCAAGTTACCCTTTATGGAGAGCAGTCTCCATTTATCTGGCAAACACTCACTTTCCACTCACAAGACAACTCTGACAGCCATCACAGAGCAAAAGTAGAGCATCTGAAGGAGGACACATTTGTTTTCATACAAAATAGCTTATTTATTGCCTTTAAAGTTAAAAAAAAGTGTCATTGGCTTTCTTGCACTTATATTAATGCACACAATAAACCAAGAGCCTTGGGCAGGGCAAATTTCGTTCTTTTATTCCAGGATTTTAAAAAGTTCAGCTCTATTGATTCATTGTGTGAATAATACAATTTGGAATATCATTCTTCAATATATCACCAAAGAATTAAAGTATCATGCATTCTGCATTATGTGTTTTTTTAAAGTTGTGGTCAGAATATAGGCAGAATTTTATTGATTTAAACTTTTAAACCTTGATAGATTTATTGTTTTAAGTCACGGTGTGAAGTAATAAATAATACAATTTTGAATATAAAATCTTTTCATTGGCACTTCAGAGGAGGAGAACAGGCAATGTATAAAGTCTTACCAGAAGTAGCGTAAACATTATGAACTAAGTCCAAATTATCTTATTAAAAAAATAAGATCCAAAATATTTGATTTGGTGTTTCAGTAAAGTATTAGCTGGACTGTTAAAGCTAAACTCAGGTCTTCACACTGGATAAGGTTATTGGAGACTCTGAGATTGATTTGGTCCTCTCTTTCTTATAATAATAATGTCACTTTTATAGTTACTATGTGCCAGGCACTGTTTTGAAAGGTTTACATATGTTAACTCATTTCATCCCCACAAAAGTCTTATGACACTCTTGATAACCCCATTTTTAAAGAGAAGAAAACTGAGGCACAAGGATGCTAAGTAACGTGCCCAAGGTCACACATGGCTAAATGACAATGGCTAGGATTTGAACCCAGGGAGCTGGACTCTAGAATCTGTGCTCTTAACACATCAAGCCACCTCTCAAGAACGTGTTCTGTGCAGCAGAAGTGGAAAGGCTGGAGCCTCCACTAACCACTGTTTCCCAAGACAGCACATTTTTTTTCCCACTCCACATACCTAACCCTTCACCCATCACAAAGCCATTCACCAACTCTAATCAAAACTAAGCCAATGTTTGCCAAAGCTAATTCAGATGGTTTTAGGTGAAATGCAAGATTTGTAAAATTTTAATAGTTATATACTTACTTTGATGTGTACTAAGAAATCAATAAAATTTGCACATGAAAACACGATCTAACAGATATTACTGCTTAAACAAGGCTGAATAAAATAGTGAATGATTCAGGTAATTTTAAAGAAAAAAATATCAAGTAAATAATAGGACTGGTGGTAACCAAAGGGGGTAGACTTTCTGAAGATGTCATAGGACCAGTGGAAGTTTAAGAAGCATTAAAGCTGTACTTTTCTCTGAGAGCTCAATTTCCACATGGACTAGCCCTGGAGTGTGTCAGCTAAACTAAGATAGAATCATTCTAGCCGTGTCACAGTGTGGCTAGACTTCCCCACCATTGTCTTACGTAAAACTCACAAACTTTCTCCGGTCACAACGCAGGGTCACTAAGGCAGTCGCACCCGTTGTTCAGCTGTGGCCTTTCCAACCAGAAGCCCATGTACAGCCCAGTGGGGTTCACATCTCTTCTGTCCTCAAAACACCTCGGCAGGCCCTTTCATAAAGGCCTGAGCAGCAAACGGGTAAATATGAGTATAGATGGAAAGGAACAGGGAATTGTGACACTTGGGGGACCAAAGAGGGAAGGCATTTGCTCCATCCTAGGCAGTGTCTTAAGCACTGTACTGACATAACTCCGAGATGAAAGCACCGTTGACCCTCTTTTACAGATGAGGAAACCAAAGCCCACAAAGCGAGTTGGGAGGGAGGCCAGGCTCTGTGATTCCGAAGCTGGCGGACTACTACATACTTTGCAGTAGAGACTGAAGAGAAGCGATACATAGAGGATAAAATGAAGCTAAAAGTGACCTTCACGAGATATATTTCAAATCCTCATTTTAACAGATTAAAACGTAACATAAGGCAAAGCCACATGGTCATGCCCTCAGAGCTACAACCTGAATATTCAAATGGCCAGTTCACTGCTCTTTCTAGCACCTTTTTCGGAAAGGCTTGGGCAGTCACTGGAAGGTATGAGCTGCAGAAGATGCTTAAATTAAGTCAAATGGAAGGAAGCGCTGTTGTGCCAAGTCATAGAGTTAGCAGACACCCAATGGCCGGCAGCCATGGAAACAATTTCTGCTGACTAGATCATAAAATAAATAGGCTGCTTCAGGGCACTCTCCAAGCAGTGCCATTTCGTGATGTTGGAACCAAAAATAATGAGTACTTTAGTGGGCTGGCAGGGAGAAGAGCTAAGAGGTACCTTGTCAAAATCGTTATTAGAAGTACTGCCACTTTATTGGAACACTGATCAGTACTTTTTAAAATTGAAAAGCCGAGTAAAGTTGTTTCTTCAAAGACAAACTACAACAGACATATTCCCAGTGAATTACCAACTGATATTCCCAGTGATATCACCAACTAAAGGCCGTTTTTGTCTTCATGCCCCCATGGTGTCTTCTTGCCCATGGTTGGGCTATGTAAGTGTTTGTTGAATTGAATCAAACTCATTATATAAAGGTTGAAACACCTGTGCAGGAATAAATGAAGCTCCTCTAAGTGTTAAGTGAAAGAAAAATCATAAAATAAAAAAGCATCTGTATTTCTAGAAATTTGTATTTATCTTCTTTTATAGCCCTCTTTTGGGAAAGTCATTATCATAAAAATAATTTTGGTCAATAATGACAAAAATTATGCCAAAATGATTACAATTCTGCTTACTCAATGATTCAGAGTCACATATTTTACCTTCTTGATTGGTCTTTTAAAGCATAATGCTGTTATTAAGAGGTTTATTCACCCACCTTTTAACTCCAGGCAATCCTCTTTAACCAAGCTTCTTATGTTTAAAATGATACTAGACATAAAGTTTCTGTTATGTTAATTTCTTTGCATTTATGAGCATTTCCCTCACTTTGTTTTTATTTTATAATAAATTATGAAGCAATATTATATGCCATCAATGAGCATTACGGATAATGAAACCCAAGTAAATCTAAATACTTGAAATTCTGTTTAGTTGTTATTTTCCTTTCCCTTTTCTAGTAATCACAGAAATGTAAAGCTATTTAATTTAGAAGGTCACAGTTTCACAGCAAGGAACTAATAATGCTAATTTTGTAATCCTGAAATGCATGATTTCCTCATTGAAAATAATCTTTTCAATGTAATAAAAGGATAACTATGGTCTACCATTTGAGTGATTTGTATTGTATGGTTCTAGTTCTTCCCAGTTCTATTCTCTACAAGGAATTTTTGAGCAAAGCAAATTTTGTGTGGAACTAGAACTGTGAGGACCCTGAATGGCACTGAGAAAATTATCCAAGGAAATGAAGGGGTATCGTTTAAAGGTAATAGTTTCCTCTGAGGGCAAGTTCAGAAACTCTTCCCTCTGAAGTCCACAACTACATTTTATTTGGCTACAACCACTTAGTCGTTTGAGGTAGATTGTATTACTTTCACAAATATTTACTCTCCCCTCACACTTTCTATGGGAGAAGCAAAATTCCCCACGTAATTGATTTTGATTTGGCCACGTAACTTACTTTGGCCAACAGAATGGAAGAGGGCGTGATATAAGTCACATCCAGGCAAAAACTGAAAAGGCTCCTGCGTGCATTGTCTTGTTCTCTTGCACTTTTGATCTTTCCACAAGGAAAGATCTTTCCCAGATGGCAACTGACCCTTCAGCTTGGATCGTAGGATAACAGATATGTGGCACCAACTCGATCCCCTGGACAGTCTAGAGAAGAGACCCCGCAGCCAACTCACAGGACAATTTGTGGGAGTTAATTGTGTGTTGCTTTACATTACTGGCATGCTTCAATCCACTGTTATGTAACATTGCTAAAGCAAAAGCAAACTAACACAGAGGTTGATATCAGAAGTGGCTAGTTGCCTGAAGGAAAATGTAAAATGTATGACATCGCATTGTGGCCAGACAGGAGTAGCCACAAAAGTACATTTTTGGAGATTATCCTGTCCTATTGCGCCACTGAATGTTGGTTGGGGAGGAGGAGCGGATGCCATTTAGAGATTATCATAAGATCTTAAACTTCAAGTCTGATGCCATAAAAGCATAAAACTTTGAGGGGCAGAAGGAGTCTTTATTGGTGAAGGAGTGAATATATTTTGTAAGTGGAAGAAAGTCAGTATTTGTTATCCAAAGAACAAATTATGGATAGACTGTGTAATTATACCGCAAATATTCATTCTCCCCACTCCAGCACTAGAGAAGTATACGTTTCCACCGTATTGATTTTTGGCTTAATTATGTGGTTTGCCTTGACTAAAAAAATGTGATGGGATATGACATGTAGCCTATTCAGACAGAGGTTTTAAATGCACTTATGTGTTTTGGTTTGGCCTCTTATCTATTCCCTTCTGCCATGAGAACAAACCCTAGTTGGCTAATATTCATTCAGCTTGCATCTCAGAGTGACAGATATTAAATACACCTAAATGCACCCAAAGCCTGGAGCAGAGATGCCTCAGCCATCTTGCATACCTGTGAGTAAAGAATAAATGGTTTTTTTATATAAGTTATTGAAGTACTGAGGTTGTTACTATCATAGAAAAACTTACAAGCATACAATTCCATAATAAAGTGTGTCAAATCATCAGTCTATCCTCATGAGAAAGCAAAAGTTATATTTCAATCCATTTCACCTGATCTTGCCTTCTCCCTACCTTCTCCCATTTTCACATATGTATATGTGTAATTTTTATAGTTTTATTTGTATTCTGCTCCATCATGTCACAAAGACATATTTTGTTCTTGGTGTCTGCTGTTTTAACTATACTTCCCTAGGACAGCCAAGTAACTTCAGGAGATTCATAGATAAATTGTTGAACTCCATGAAGTCAACCTTGCTATTCCCTCCAATATATTTTATAGACACTTCATCTGAAGAGATTTGTCTTTCTATGGTAAAGTAGGAAGGTATGGCTAAAAACTGCTTTTGCCACTACTTTATTTGGTAAGCTAACACAAAACATAATCTTAGTGACTGCATCTAGTAGTGGTCTCATTGTGTAATTACCCTATATATTTTTTATCTTATATTAATGTTTTAAATTGAAATAAAGCATTTTCTGTTTTTACAATAATCCTAAATTTCATTGATCAAAGCTAAAAAAAAAAAAAAATCTTTGGCAAATCAACCAATTTAAAAAAAAAGAAGGAGGACAGGATAGATATTAGGAATTTAGGACTTAAAAGTCCTAGCTGCTCACAGAATTAAGAAGAGAATTGGGTTGGCTCATAAGCACCTTTTCATGCCAGAGAAGACACCAGAGAACTAAAAGCACAGCTGGGATACTTGGTTTATGTGTGTGATGACACCCCAAGGAACTGCCAGCCAGATGCCCACAGCAAAGCCAGCGTTCCTTGTGTGGCACAGACATGAAACTAATGATGCATCCATGATGCAGCCATTGAGATAAAACCATCTATTGGTGTATCCATCCACCATTTTGTCACTATAGATGTGCATTAAGAAAAAAACATAGCACAGAAAGCAATTTACATGGGGAGGTTTTTGGTATGTAGACACACTCAAATAGTTATACATGTCTATAAATTGGAAATTATCATATTGCTGTCTTATATTGCCCTACCCACATACAATATATGTGAACTCAGCAGCTTAAAAAATGAAACTATTGGCATCAGTTGGCATCATGAACAAATGTCACTACTATGCAGAGCAGCTAAGTTTATTCCTATCCAATGACAAGATGCAAAACAGAAATATTTGTGTGGTCCAACCATAGCCAACTCATTATTCTGAGGAGTTATAGAATAGCAAAACTTGTGATAGTGGCATCAACACAAAAGTCTTGGTGAGCTAGAAAGTTAGAACTTGGGAATGTATTATCTGCTTTTATCACAAAGCAGCATTTTCATTCCAATGTTATCACTCACTATCTTTGGCTTTGCAGATATATCTAACAAGCCAAGCACTGTGGAGACGTATAAATTTTCCAGGTAATATATACTAAAAGCAAGTGAATAATAACATTTTTATGTCATTAAAAAATGTTTTCATACAATTTCATAGTTGATTCTACTAACCACCCAGTGTGTTAGGTACTATAGCCTGCATTTAACCATTAGACACCTGAGATGGAAACACGTTCCTGTCCTCCCATCCCAGCACATAGCTGGTCACTGGAAGAGTCTAGATTTTAATCTAGATTTTCTAAATAGAAATCAAATAGACTTTCCACTAGGTGAAGAAGTGATTTTATTTACTAATTAAATTGCCATATTTTCCCTCTTTGTAAGATTATTATATTGACAGGACAAAAGTTAAATACCTACAACATAGGACAAATACAATGTAAAATTTTAAACAGTATTCTTAAATGTAAATATCAGACACAAGAAATCTTGACAATTTCCATGTTAAAAATCTTGATTTTATAGCAAAATTATTTATTTTGACACTTATAACAATAAGAAATTACAATATTATTTAGGTCAATAATTTTCCTTATTTCTTCATTTGGCAGGAAGATGTAGATAAATAAAACTGGCCAACCCAGAATTTTTTAGAAGTTTTCAGTATAAAAGCACTGTATATTTTTTTCTGGGATGATAACCATAACTTTCTCTCTCTCTCTCTCTCTCTCTCTCTCTCTCTCTCTCTCTCTCTATATATATATATATATATATATATATATATATATGTGTGTGTGTGTGTGTGTGTATGTATATATATGTATATACATATATATACATATATATGTATGTATATATGTATATATATTTGTTACTTTAAAATAAACTTTATGTAACTACTGTAAATGTATGAATTTACATACTTGTTTTATTATAAATGACAGGAAACGTGAGAAGTTCCAGAGGACTATAATTTAAAAAAATCAATTTATATAAAAAATAAAAGGTATTATAGCAGCACTTCTCTGATTATTGCTAAGAAACAGGAAGAATATCTTCTATTTAGTATATAAAATGCAAAACATTTCCTTTCAATCACAACACATTTCATCAATAACTTAAAATACTGAGTCCATCCCTTGGAACTCTGAGCAAAATAAGCAATTAATCTTCCCAAGCTTGAAGGGGAAGAAAATTAGTGAAAATGATGTACCTCAGCTTTTCCCCAGGGTTGGCAGCCCTCACAGGCATTAAAAAAAAATGTACCTTCCAAGGCAGCAAACTTTTCCTTTAGCTCCCTCCCACATCCCTTCTGTTCCGGCCTTTTCTCCTGAAAGTGTTGGTTCCCTTGCTAACAGTATCCTCCCTCCAGGTAGAGTGTATTGTCTGTGAGTTTTATACGAGTCTGGAGGATAAGTGGCCCTAAAACCTAAAGAATTAATATCTTAGGAGAGTTATTGTATGCTTGTATGCCCTTTATTTAATATTCAGGAGGCAATCTATATTTTTCATTAACTTGAAATCATAAAGATATTTACTATGAAGTGTGTTCTTGTTCCAATTTTGTTCTCAGTTTTCCTGGTTTCCATCCCTCCCACCCCTCCTAAAAAGTCTCCTTTATTAGTCTCTTGTGTTCTTTCAGATATATTTTAAGTACATACAAGAAAATTAAATACAGGTTTCCTCCACTGTCCAAAAGTACATCATTCCTATGAAACCTCTGGTCAACCGAAATAGTGTGAAGCCAAGAAGCACTTACCATTAATTTAAAAGCAGAAATCCTCTTCAGATTATTTTCAGGTAGCAAAACAGTTACTAATGAGTCTTTCATAAAAGCAAAGCAGCATAGTGAAAACTTTCGAAAAACGGTGGATACCTGCATATAGACTGTCTTCTTCCTCACCATTTATTTTTACTCAAATAATAGAATAACATACACAATGTTTTTTGTTACCTTTTTAAAAAAATTCACAATATATTTTGAACATTTTGCATTAAACTACATAAGATTCTTATTTTAAATTGCTAAAGTATACTTTACTTATATTAATAACATAAGGTCTGTATGTCTCTACAAGTACTTGAAATGTTAAATAGAATAATAATACATAACCAAGTTGCATAATAAATTTACCAGATTTTTTCCACTGGTGGGCAAATAAGAATGATTATATTTTAAGTGAACATACATGTATTTAACTCAAATGAAATACATCACCTCTTAATAATTGCATACTTAGGATTATTATATGACTAACAACAACTCTTTTATGCAATAGGCAAATCATAAAATGATTATGTATGTGGGTGTGTAAAAATTTTCAAACCTAGCAGAAAATCAGCCCTATAATGTAATGAACACCAGACTGCACTTCTATCCAAGCCTTCTAAAATGTAAAATTTATGAAGTATAATGTACGTAAAGTACACAAATCATAAATTTCCAGTCTATTCATTTTTACAAAGTGAACACACCTGTAAAACCAGCACAGTAATAAAGAAATGGAGTATTTATACACTAGCATCCCTGAAGCTGTCATAATGAAAAGAACAGGCAGAGTTATTAAATTAATTGAAAACAGGAGAATGAATACCTCTTATGAGAAGTTGAAGGAAAGAAAAACTATTAAACTTCTAAAAAATTTAACTCCAATACCTTGCTCTCTGTCTATACTCTCCAACACTCTCAGCCTTCACACCAAATGCTATAAAAATCCTTCAAGTTTGAAATCATAGGCACGTGCATGTTTGAAGAGTGGAGCATATGCATATTTAAGAAGGGCACAGAAGTCCAAGTTCCCAGTCCCAAGAGAATATAATAAATTTTATACTGATTTGTGAACAGAATTTAAATCTCAGAGATCAGACCCAAAACAAAAGGCCAGGAAGTCAGAGCTTCTAGGGCACACCTGCTCTCCGCAGTTTTTGAACATCCAGGGAATAATAACAATGAGGAGAGTGAAGTATTACTGAATGTTTTGCAGTGATATGAACTGTTCTAAACTCTTTACATAATTATCTCATTTAATATTCTTATCAACTACATGAGCTAAGTATAACTATGATCCCCATCTCAAAGATGAACAAACTAAGGTAGAGAGGAGCTAGTGTGATAAAAACAATTTAGGATGGGTCATACAGCTTGGAGGTGTCAGTAGCAGGATTTTTTTTTTATTAAAATTTATTGGGGTGACAATGGTTAGTAAAATTACATAGGTTTCATGTTGGAGAGGCTGTGGAGAAAAAGGAACCCTCATACACTGTTGGTGGGAATGCAGACTGGTGCAGCCACTATGGAAGGCAGTGTGGAGGTTCCTCAAAAAATTACGAATAGAATTACCATATGACCCAGCAATCCCTCTCCTGGGTATCTACCCAAAAAATCTGAAAACATTTATCCATAAAGACACGTATGTTCCAATGTTCGTTGCACTTTTATTTATGGTGGCCAAGACATGGAAACAACCAAAATGTCCTTCGATAGATGAATGGATAAAGAAGTTGTGGTATATATACACAGTGGAATACTATTCGGAGGTAAGAAATGATGAAATAGGACAATTTGTGATAACATGGATGGATCCTGAAATTATAATGTTAAGCACAATAAGTCAGACAGAAAAAGCAGAGAACCATATGATTTCACTGATATGTGGTATATAAACCAAAAACAGCAAAAGAACAAGACAAACAAATGAGAAACAAAACTCATAGACACACAATAGTTTAGCGGTTACCAGAGGGTAAGGGGATGGGGGTGGTAGATGAGGTTAAGGGGGATCAAATATATGGTGATGGAAGGAGAACTGACTCTGGGTGGTGAACACACAATGGGATTTATAGAGGATGTAATACAGAATTGTACACCTGAAATCTACGTAACTTTACTAACAATTGTCACCCCAATAAACTTTAATTTAAAAAAATTACATAGGTTTCAGGTGTACAATTCTGTACTACATCATCTATATATCACATTATGTGCTCACCACCCAGAGTCAGTTCTCCTTCCATCACCATATATTTGATCCCTTTTACACTTACGTACTATCCCCATCCCCTCACCCTCTGGTAACTTCTAAAGTATTGTCTATGTCTATGAGTTTTTGTTTCTTTATTTGTTTGTCTTGTTCCTTTATTGTAGTTTTCAGCCTAGAATAACATATCCAGCAAAGATACCTTTTAGCTATGAAGGAGGAATAAAGACCTTTGCAGACATTCAGAAGCTGAGGGAATTTTCAGTGGCAGGATTTAAAGCCAGTCAGTCTGACTTCAGTCCAACAGGGGCTCAGAACGAGTCTCTGAATGATGTCTGAGGCATCTAAGAATCAGCTTGGCAAGAAGCAGTGGAGGGTATGAGAGACCTCAGTCCTCAGGCCGCAAGGCACAGAAGCACAGAGAAAGGGAGCCCAACTTAGACTCAAGGAGATTCAGCGTGGTCAGTGTTGGGCTCTTCCTTGGTTATTCCACTGCCGATAGGTTAGACAGTCTTCAAAATTGAGGTAATTTTCCTCTACCATTTTTTATTCTCCTTGTCAATCTCTAAAACAGGCCTCTTGGTAGTGATAAACATCTTTTATTTTTGTTGTCCTTGCCACTGAGGTATTGTTCTAACAAGGCTCACAGAGATATTCTTTCCTATCTGAGAAGAAAGTTCCCTTCCTTCTTATATTATTAAAACTATATTAATAATAATATACATACACAAATATGCCTATCATATTTCAATGGCTTTACATAACAAAAGTTTATTAGTAATATGAGGCTATTATAATATTTCATTTGAAAAGGAATTAAATACAGAAAATGTTTTAAAAAAAAGTAAAAAAGAACCAATTATTAAAAGGTATACAGCCATATAAGTAGGAGAAAATGCTTAGAAATTGTAGAGTGGTAAGCAGTACAAGTCATGGAAATTTAGAACCAAAGCTGTTTGTCAGAATGATTCAATCAGTATATTTTCTAGACTGTTCTAGCTCCAACACCTATAAAGTTCTGTCAGTGGCACCAGGAGAAGATGAATACAAGTGGACACTTTGGTCAACGTTGCTCAAGCAGTAGTTCACCATAATCCAAAGTGTCTGGACTCTGATGGTAACCACTTTGAGCACGTCTTGTACTTGCAGAAGTCAAACGTGACTTGTATTCATCTTTTGTTATCAGTATATATTGAGTATTACAATTTTAATACTTTTTTCCTTTCTTAACATGTGTATACATTTTTTGACACCCTCTCTGTATATGTGTGTATATACATATATATACTTATACACTACACACACACATTTATATGTATCAACTCCAACTAGCTTAAGGCAAAAGAGACTACATATAGTAGGCCAATGTAACTTGGAAGTCAAGGAACTGAACTACATTTGGGCTTGTCTGGATGAAGGTATTCAAAGGATATCAAGACCATGCCACTCTGTATCCCTCTGCTTTGCTTGGCCTCATTCACAGACATTTCTCTCCACCTTCTGATTGCTCCTACAGCCATGCTGGTGAAGATCAATGGCCCCATCTCCCAGGGTAGGCGTTAGTGGTCAGGAGGGTTAGCCTCACCTATACCGAGCAAGATTGTTATGGACTGACAGATGAGGAGTTTCCCAATGGAGGTTAGTCTGAGAGGAAAAAAAAAATGTCCCCACATTGGTAGACATTAAAGGTTATAAACCTGAACGCTCTTCCCTATCTGAGTTATTTGAAGTGAGCCTAAGACCTAGAGAGAATAATGAGACAAAATACCTCCTGATCTTGGGCAGCAACATCAGAACACCGCACCATCATTGCCAAAATTATGTTGAATTTACTTAGGTTTATTGTGCTTGTTCTATCACGACTATCTTTGCTTACATTTTCCTGCATAATACAAAATTTTCCACCTTTATTCTTTTGGATTCTACTTTTTTCTTCTAACTATGCATATGTTGCTAATTTTACATTCATAGTTTCATGCTATGTTTTAAAATATCATTCAAACAATACAGTTATAGGCGAGGCAGATGTGAGGTTGGTCTATGGTGCAAATTGGGAATATTAGGTGGTTGTCTCTTATGTGATACTGGCCAAAGTTCAAATGCTGTCTGCACTAAGCTGGCCCTGCAGAGATTTCTGTCGCAACTAATGGCAGCTAAGAAGAGTTCTTGGCAAACTTTAGATATTTAATAAATAGGTGTTGAGTCAATGACTGTCTTTCTTGTTTTTTTCCTCATATGATTTCCTCAACTCTAAAATTAATCTACAGATTCAGTGACATTGGATTGTTCCCCCAACTTACAAATGAAGTACTGGGGGCAAGATAGGCTAAGTAACCTAATTAAGAACAATGTGTGATTCATTGGGTCAGGCTCAATGAATTTGTACAAATATTGGTCAGGCTTTGAATTTGTATGAATAACCATATAACTTGATTACGTAGATACTTATTGATGCTTACTATATGCAATCACTTAGCTAGGTGTTAGGGAGTTAGAAAGATAACTAAGATGTTATTTTTAGCCATCCTAAGCATGCAATCTAATTGGAAAAATATATAAACAATCTGAAACACAGAATGATTTAAGTACTGCATAGAGGTAAAGTAACAGGAAGTTCGGAGACAGGCATGATTAATTATCATGAACGGACCCGGTAAAGCTTTAAAAATGAGGTGACTTTTAACATTCCCTTAATGGATAAGTAAAACTTTCAGAGGCAAAGAAGGGAGAATGTTGGGCTCATGTAACAACACAAGTCATAATTCAAATCAGTGAAAGTTTAAGGAAATTGGATATGGGGAGAAAATAGGTGATGACAGAGTAGGCGTTGCCAATTTATTAGATAGAAAGAAAAAATAATTTCAGTGATCGAAGACTCATTGACATTTTTGAGTACAGACTTGTCATAGCTCCCATATATTTTAGAATTTTTAACTTGTATCCTTTTCAGTGGAGAAGGAATAACTAGCTGATTCAGTTATGGAGTTCTGTCTCTCCTTCCAACTTTCTCAATCCAGTTCACTGTTTACAGTGGTGGGAACACTGCCCTGCCTAAAACCTAACAACTGATGAATAAATTCATTTGGCCCTGACCCATTTCCCATCGGCTGGTGTCAGTTCTTGTTCCTTGATTTTATGAATAAAAACCTCTATATTGGCACAGTGCTAATTGAAATTTCCATGGCCTATGCTAGGTGGCTTTTAAAATACACACCTATAATTAAATCAGATGCCCTTGGGTTCTTAACATCTGGTTTTGTTTACCCTACTCCTGTTCAAATTTATACTAAATCTCATCTGGGATCCCTTAACACCCAGGCCTACCATAGCATTTAATTTCTTCTATCTTCCTACTGATTTCTTCAACCTCTAGGTTCAGCCCACCAAATGGCTGGTACCATGTTAAAATACCCAAATCCTGTTGGTTGTAATAACAGGGAATTGTTCTTTGTGTCCCAACACAGACAAAAAGGAGAATTGGACGTTAATAGCACTCTGTTGTTTGGTTGGTAAATACTAAATGAGACAAAATGATCAGTCACTTTGGGATATTTTGTTTGGATTCTCAGGTCAGAATAGATTGTTTTCCAACTTCTTTGAAATTACAGGCATTTTGATCATGCTAACAGCCATTTCCTAAATGATAAATAGTCTGTACTGGTACAAGCCTTACAGACATTAAAGGTTGAAAATGTCCAAATAGCAATCTAAAACAGCAAGGCTGGCTAAATGTTAAGAGTGTCTCAAAAGATGTGCTTTCAATCAGAATATTACTCACAATGCCAGTAACACATGCCAAAAGGAGAATTTTTCATGTATCAGAGATTGGATCCAGATAATTTGCTTGACATCTAACAACTCAGAAAACAAACAAACCATTGCATCTGTTAGTGTTTCCTGAATGCTGAATGTAATCAATATATGTGATTGCTCTTTAAATGATAATGCCAACAGTTCCTCCAGATAATATTGATGGTCTTAAGCTTTTTGCTCCTAGCTTAGTTGGTATGTGAGCTAAAATGGGCATGATAAAATAAACATCTCACTGAAGTATAATTTGCAATTTCCCTATGGAAACAAAAAAAATTAAATGTAATATTGTCAGAGGAATCACAACATGTAACTTATGTATAAAGAAACAATAAAAGAAAGGGATGAATGAAATAAAAACTATTCTCATTTCAAGACAACACTTACAGAAAGCTTTTTGTAAATTTTTTTCTTGGTCAAATGCCTTATTAAAATCCAAAATATTTATTTCAGTACATTGAGAATTTACTGTTTTAACTATAGTTTACATAAATTTTAAATGTACTTAGAACACTGTTGTTCATCTGTGGCTTTATTTATGAATTCTTTTAATATAATAAATTTGTATTTCCGTGAAAACATGCAAAGGCTCATTAAATTTAAATAGTATATAACAAAACTATAAATGCATGTTTGTACTGCTTTAAGTCTAAATTTACAGACTTTAAAAATAAGAATTCTCTTGTTTGTATTTAGTTTTCAAACTAATTTTAAATTTGTCTATGTTGTCATGATCAAAAGTAACCTTTCAAAATGTGACATATGGTTCAATACTTGTATCTAAAACCAAAGAGTCTTTTATTATCTATTGATTTCTAAGGGCAATTATGGCGGTTTCAGACATTAAAATTGCTATTAACTACGATATTATAGGGGCAGTGGCAAAGCCATGCTATTAGTTAACGTTCTGACTGATATATATTGACTTTTTTCAACAATAAATATAAACTTATTAGACACCAGTGTGCATCAACTATTTCTTTTCTGACAGTTATGGCACTAGCAAAAAAAAAAAAAAAAAAACCCGACAGATTCAAAATGTGTGTTGTATGACCAACCCCAGACCTGAGGCAAAATTATTTACTGTTTTGTTTATGTTCATATAGCATTCTGTATATATACCTCTAATGGAACACTTATTGCTTAATATCATGGTTTACTTTTGTACATGAATTCTAAGTTCCTAAATTCCAGTGATACGTTTAACAAAGAAGTTCTCGAGTATTTGTCACGGAATAAATGTTTTCAAATGAATGAACTTATGATGGACAAATTTCAATCAGCAAAAACAAGTCTAGAAAGACAGGTTCAACAAAACTTTGTGATAATTGAAATGTTCTAGATCAGTGCTGTCTAATACAGGAACCACTAACCACATGGAAATACTGCAGATTTGATATGTGCTCTGTGCCACACTGAACTTTAAATTGTATTTAGTTTTAAAGAAGTTAAATCAAAATATAAAGCGATATCTAGTTAGTGGCTACTGTACTGGACAGTACATTTCTAGAGGTTCTTCAAGGAATAAATGTTGGCAATCTTTCAAAAGCAAAGATAATTTTTTCTTAAATGTTGCCAATAAATCAGAAGTCTGAAGTGGGAATTCAACCAAGATCTCCCTATAGCTATGAGACACATACCATACTCAAATTTTCATTGATAAAGACAAAAAAAACACCAAATTGCTAAATAAAGAGTGAGACAACAAGATTTAAAGCCCCCCAAATTGATGGCTTTTGCTATTGTGATTAGTTACTGAGCCCCGGAGAAAAAAACCCTCCCCAAAGGAAAAAAATGCCTATGTCTCTTTGACATAGGCAAACAGATGTGAACCCTCCCTCAAAAAAAGGAAATTAACTGAAAAAAGAGTGTGAAGGCCAACAGAGTTGGTTTCTAAAAAGCAGTGACCTTTATCAGTGTCTATGCACTCTGAAACCTGGTGGTCTCGGGTATGCATTTTCAGAATGTGACAGGTCAACTCACAATGCATCAGGACCAGGGTGCCGTGCCACCAAAGCTCTCCCTGACCTGTTTAATCTCTAACGCTAGCTTTTTCCCTTTGGACTCACGGGTTGGCCATTGACTGCTTTTAATTTTACTTACTTTACTCTAGATTAAGTCATTTATTCACTCAATAAGTAGTTACTGAGTATATGCTGCTCAGTATCCGAGGCATTGGGGTACAGATCTGAACAAAGCATACCAAGATCCCACCTCCTGGTGTTTAGAGTAGGGGATGCAGAAAATGAACAAACTACGTCATCAAAACACATCACATGCTTGTAAACGACAAGTGCTATGGAACAAAATAAAGCAAACATAAGGCGAGGGAGTGTGTGTGTGTGTGTGTGTGTGTGTGTGTGTGTGTGTGTGTGTGTTTATGTTTAGGATGCAAGAGAGCAAGCCATGTGAATATCTGCAGCAAGGACATACCAGGCAGGGGTGGGGGATGGGAGTGTTTGAGGCAGAAGCACGCCTGGTTGTTGTGAGTCAAAGCAAGTGTACCCTGTAGTTGGAATGCAATAGGAAAAGAGTAGTAGGAAGCATATCAGAAACGTAGTAAGGTCCAGGTAGTGCAGACCTGGAAGGCTATTTTAAAGACGTTTCCTTTCAATGAATGGAAACCTGGGAGGAGTAACATGACCTTTGATAGAGTTACTCTGACACTCCGACTACTGTGCTGAGGTGAGACTGCAAAGCGTCAACGGCAAAGCAAAGCAATCTGATTTAGGAGCTCAGGATGAGGAGACTGCAACAGCCCAGGTAAGAAGTAATGGTAGCTTGAACTAAGATGTAGTTATGAGGTGGTGAGAAGTGAGCAATTTCTACATATGGTTTTAAGACACAGCTGAGGGATTGGATAGACTGAATGGATGGACCACCGGTGTGAGAAAGGAGTCAAGATTTTTAACCTGAACAAATGAAGTGGTATTTATTGAGATGGAGGCAACTAGAAAGCAGTGATTTGGGTGTGGGGGGAATCAGGAGCTAAATTTTGAATTAGTTTGATTTGAGATGTTTTTTAGACATCTGTGTATAGTCATTGATTTTAAAAAACTCTAAAGTTCAAAGGAAAAGTTGGCACTACAGATATAAGTTTGAGAGCCATCAACATCTGAACGGCATGCAATTCACAGATATGAGGGAAGACACCAGGAACAGAGAAGGATACAAATGGCTGCAGCAGGTGCAGACATGTCCATGACAAAGATGAGGGGAAAGATATTGCCTAGAAAAGCCATGAGTCCTAAGGGTGGGGAAAAAGAAACTAACGTTATTTGCTGGCATGTGAGATGATCACAGTAGAACAGGTGAGGATCGTAACCATGACTCTGAATTCCTCAAAGAAGAAAAAACTTGTGTCATGTTCAAAATATCTATCCATTAAACAGAAAAGGATGAATTGCATTTTTAAAATGTTCCACTATCAAGGTTTGCACATAAATATTTTATTAATGAAAACAGTAATTTGAAATATCTATTCTCTGGGACATAAACTCTTAACTTACCATTCCAAACACTGAGGTCGTACTACTATTGCCACCAAGATTCGTGGGACAAGTAAGCAACGCTTAGGACAGAAGACTTGTTCCTTGTCCTTCATTCGATTCCTCTCTCCATATGCTTATTGAGCTTCTGGGAAGTTCAGAATTATACAATATTAATGAACTCTATATCTACTATTTGATCCTATCATCTGTAGCCTAAAGAAATTATGTTTTGAAAGTATATGAAAAAAACCTAAGTGACATGTATTAAGTAAACTAAACCCTTTGTAGAAAAATCTAAGTCTCTTGGAATTAAGGAACATGATTTTTTTCAATGGAGATATTATTCAGGGATCTCTTGTGAAGGTATAAACAGGGGTAACCAGGTTGTTTTCTTTCTAGAAGTTGCAGTCTCATTACGATCACAGACAAATTTTTTCCAAGAGTTGCTCGGTTTGCACCCATCAGTGAACAAAAATATTTTAAAACTTCTATATATTTTGTAAAAATATAATGCTATCTGTGTTATTGCATAAAGCAGTACAAACTAGTGTTTCACGTTTTGAAATTCATTCAGAGGTGTTGAGTGTTTTCTCAGGTACAATGTCTCAGATGTAAATAAGAAACAGATATGGGAAAATGCCCTATGTTTTGTATTAAAAGTACATTAAATATCATAGAATGACAGAATCTGACATTTAATGTAGTTCCAATATATTTGTGGAAGTATGATTGTCACTACCACCATTCATTTACCTATTCCACAGATAACTATAGTACTCATTTTAAAACAAGCTTATATGACTATTGCATGTTGTAAAGTCAAGCATCCATAATGATGTCTTAATAGTTTCTGATAAGCTGCCAGTTTTTATGAGTTTCTTTACCATTTCAATAGTTACAATACATATTTTTAAAGTATACAGAATCTTAATCGGTAAAATGTAGAAATGCGTTGAGATTTTTATCCTAAAATTTTAAAAATTAATAAAATACAAAAAAAAAAAAGCTGGATTTTTATTTTTCTGTGAGCTGATACGTTTTTTAAAGACTTTTTCAGTCACTGAATTCTCTCCTTGTTATCACTTTTAAGAGTATTAAAAATGTGTAATAGTATATTTTGATTAAGTTGTTACTTTAATTGAAATATTTTTGTGTGTCTATGTTCCAAATACTATATAGCAGCTTTTGAGTAAAAATGAGATGCCAAATAACAGGGGGCACTGATAGGGTATTTTAATATATATTCTAAGATTTGTATCAGTTATCTTCAAGAGGGTATTTTTCCATGAGAGAATCTACGAAGACAAGAATGGGGTCCACAAATTAATATTTCATAAAGATCAATCAGTCATGCCTTTCTTGTGGATCCAGCTACCTAGGTTGTCTCAAAAACTAGATGGCCTTCCTTTAAACTGAAATTATACCAACTTAGTGGCTAAATTGAATATCTCATGCTGAGCAGAGCATGGTAATATATGCCTTTGATTAGTATAAGAATTAGTTATGCATTATTTTCTAAATACTATTTATTTGGTGATTAAAACCTTCCAAAATATGTGGTAGATGAGAGAAAATAATTTTAAAAGACCCTTAAATGAAAAACTTGAGAATGATAGAGTTTCAAGGAGCCACAATTAAAGATTCAAATTAGTATAATTTAAATTCTTTATAACTTCACTTATAACAAGGAAATGGAATGTGTAGCTAGAAACAAAAATGGAAATTATAAATCCACAGTGATTCTTTACATGGCAATTTCAATGTAATTTAAAAGGAAGAGTGTTGGAAATTTTAAAGCAAACTATATGCTTAATTGTTATATATGCATACATTTTTTATTTATAAATTGTTTGGTAATCATTTAAGAACATTGTGGAACTTCATTCAAAATCTGATTGAAAGAAAAAGACGTGTCAGCCCTCTCAGCTAACTTTCCCGCTCATATGTGTGTCAAAAGCCACTAGATACTAAAACTAATATATCATATGTAAAGTATAATTTGAAAATAAAAATAAAATATAAATAAATAAAAGTTAAAAAGAAGAAAGCCACTAGATACTCAAATGGCTCTTAAACAGCTTTGCTTCTCTCTCAGCTCTTTTCCTCATGATCACAAAAAATATATCTGAGCCAGTATCCTTGTGAACCCAAGATCACTTAAAAAGTGAATAATTATGATAGACTTAAAATATATTTCATTTGCAAATCTGAAACCCACCGAATTTAAAGTGCAGAGTTTCATTTAATAATTGGATTAATCTTTACTATCTAAAATATAATAGTGTTTTTTATTTATATCCGATGACATTCTCTAACAACGATTTTTCAAGATGAACTTTCCTTTTAAATTATTCAGGTTAATCACAGACATTGAATGATAAGCTGGCTTTGGTAGATGTAGACACATACAGAGTATTTACTGCCTGTGTTAAATTGTACAGGATATTATACCTTTAAGAACGATGACAAAGATGAAAAGCTGATCTCACTGTATTGAAACCAAATGACCTTTCTATTAGCATCAGAATATTCTGGTAAAAGTGAGAAGACATATATAGAAAATCACTAAGAAACATGAAGCATTCAATTAAGGACTAATTCTATGGTCACATACTTTCTATTCTTCAACTACGTTATTAGTGAATTGTTTTAACTTAAAATGTACTAAAGAGGCTAGTTCACAATCTAACCAACCTTCCATTTTCTCAGAAATTATTAGAATAAAAGAAGTAAGTTTTTAACAATCAAACTAAGTTGTCACAGCAGCTTTATGAACTTTAATAAAAATTGTTTACAAAATATAAACGTCACTAAAATGTGTTGCTGCTTTTCTGTGGCAGATAAGAGAAGTCATACAATACACTTCAAACCCTTTCAAGACACAAGCTTTAAAATCCAAATGCTTCTCTGCATTTAAAGAATGGAGCTTTTAGAACATGGATTAATTCAAACAATTTATTATGTCAGTCGTTCACTGCTAAATTAGAAATGGTTCCTGTCCTAGTTTTTATATGTCAAGGAAAGAAAACAGGTTTCAAAATAAGTATGTGTGAAATGCTTGGTTGTTCATTTCCTTAGTTAAGGAAGTTCACTAAGACTGCTTATCTTCTGGCCTCCAAACTAGAAACCTTTCCTGTTACTAAATTAGCACCAAATTCATAAATTAGCACCAAATTCAAAATTACTCTTCTGGGAACTAGGTTCAAATGTATTAAGGCTAAATTTTGATTATTTCTTTTTTCAAATAAAGCAAATTATTTTACACCAAAGAGTTTAGGGAAATGAAAATTGATATGAACATTTAATCAATTCCTTATTTATTAAATCTAAGCATTGCCATTTTTAGGCATTAACATGCTTACAGCAGTAAAATAGGAAAGATTGCAATAATAAAATGATCAGTGACCTTATTTATAGTTAATGTCTAAACTCAGCTTCATTAAACTAATAGCTTAGTTCTTTATATCATTGTGTTACTTGAGAATGTGATATTAACCAGATATTATTCAGATAGTAAAAGTGCTCTGTATTTATTTACTAGGGTTGCCATAACAATTACCACATAGAAAATCATTCTCTCACAGTTCTGGAGACTAAAAATCTGATATCAAAGTGTTGGTGGGGCCATGCCCCCTCTAAAGTTTATCGTAAGATCCAGCAATTTCGCTTCTGCATACTTACCCAAATGAGTTGAAGACTTAACGTCCACAAAAACTCTACACATGAATGATTTTAGAAGCATTATTCATAATTGCCAAAAACTAGAAGCAACCAAGATGTCCTTCAAATGGTGAATGAATAAAGAAATGGTACACCCATGCAGTGGAATGTTATTCAGCAGTAAAAAGAAATGAGCTATCCAGCCACAAAAAAGACATGGAGAAAACGGAAAAGGGTATTGCTAAGTAAAAGCAGCCAATCTGAAAAGGCTACATACTGTATGATTCCAAATATATGGTATTATAGAAAAAGCAAAACTGTTGATAATAATAAAAAAAAAAAACCATCAGTGATTGCCAGAGGTTCTGGGTAGGAAAGTATGGATGACCAGGTGGAGTACAGGGGATGTTTAAGGCAGTGAATTTTTAAGGCAATACTCTTTACCACACTGTGATGGTGAATATGTAACATTACACATTTGTCAAAAACCACAGAATGTCACAGTACAGACTGAACCCTAATGCAAACAATGTATTTAGTTAATACTTGTGTGTCGATATTGGTTCATCAATTGTAACAAATGTACCCACTAATGAAGGTGGTCATAAACAGGCGACAGGGTGGGGAGAGGGGAAACAAGGGAGAGAAATTCTCCATACTCAATTTTCTGCAAATCTAAAACTGTTCTAAAAACTAAAGTCTATTAATAAAAAAATAAAACTGATAAAGTTATGTTTCTTTTTTTATCCTAAACCAAGTTGGATTGAAACAATGCAGGCCTTGAGAATTATCTGGGATTACCCTCCCCACCTAGGATGCCAGGTTTATGAGCAATCATTCTATAATATTTTCTTCTTTCCTATATCTTCTGGAACTCCCTTACAATGATACCTAAAAGCTAGCCAATAAATCAAATCTGTTCT
Organism: Rhinolophus sinicus; assembly: GCF_036562045.2. NCBI lineage: Eukaryota > Metazoa > Chordata > Mammalia > Chiroptera > Rhinolophidae > Rhinolophus > Rhinolophus sinicus. The sequence goes on from NC_133751.1 coordinate 21,247,447, forward strand.
TTGACAACTAGATTTCTGAATGTAAACTTATTAGCATTTTAGATTTTCTACCCAGCAGGAAATTACTTAATCAATTTATTTTAATTCCTTGGCCTGTAGGATCTCTCTCCATCTCTTTCAAATGGTATTAGACAGGGGCTGAAAATTTCATTTTTAAAAAATACCACTTCCTATTAATTTTATAATAGTTTATATCCAAGAACAATTGTATGTGTTAAATGATAGCATCAATACTCTGCTATGTACATAGTTTTTCATTTCCTCTGTCTTCTTTGGGCATTCATTGAAGCAGGGCTGCCCAATGCCACAGAATGTACCTTTTTTTGGGGGGGTCGGTAATGTTATTACTGACTTTTTCTAAAGGTTTCCATGTTGTGCAGAATACATGACATATTAATATAAAGAGCACACCTTGAATTCACTGAATCCAAAACACAAAAATAAACAACTTTCTCTCAAGAATATGTTTTTACCTTTCTATATACTAACACAAACACCATCAAAATTTTAAAAGTGCAAAACGTTGGTGGGGGAGGGAACTGCTCTCTGGGAGTTTGGAGATTTTGTTTTGATTTATATGGGAATAAACTATGTCAAAGAACAATGTCATATCATGTAAACTAAATTTATTATGGTTTCAAATGATGTTATATTACTTTTATTTTAAATAACTATAATGTAGCATTCTGATGTTTTAGTTGAAACATTATGATTTTATAATTATTAAACTATAAATTCTAGGTTAGCATTTGAGACATAAAGGGGGGAATAGTACAGTTAATTGAAATACAGTCTATTTTAACCTTGTTGCAACATTTACATGATCATCTGTAGAATGAGGCATATAATCTTGCTGTTAGTTTCCATTACCCCAAGATTAATAGAATGTAAAGCCTCATAACCTATTATATCTACCTAGGGAATATGGGAGTTCTTTGTATAATGTACTGCATGGCGTCTAACTGAAAAATCTAAATAGAACTGTAGATGCTAAAAGAAACTATGTGCTTTCAATTGTCTATGTTATTTGCTGACCTGTAGATAACTTTTCAATTGTCTGTTATCTGCTGACCTGTAGATAACTTTTCAATTGTTTATTTTATTTGCTGACCTGTAGATCAGTTTCAGCTTGCTATTTTCAAATAAATAATAAAGTCCATTAATAACAATGGCTTTTTATTAACTAAATGCCCTAAGACTGTCAACTCAACTGTGTGTCTCTCTCCTTAATGGTGACCCAAAGTGCTTAGTTAGGTAAGTTTGAACTTTCATGAAATATTTATTTGGTTACATTTACAAACTATACGCTCATGTGAATAATTGCAAAGTAGACAAAGCTTCCCTTTCAGCTTTTGTATCTGCTTTATCTTGCTCATATTTTATGGTCCTTTCCCCAGGTGCCTTTTGCCTCCATCACCATTTCACTGGCATTCTCGGGACCCCACTGTGGCATTCTATGTGACATTCCGTGTGCTATAAATTGTGTATTTTCCCCAAGACGCTTTGCAGAGGGCATGAGCCTTTGGCGAACACGGGCCTGGGTGCAGGCTGCTTCAGTGTTCAACAGCACAGAGATCTAGGTGTGCTGAGCAGGCGTGGCTGAGGCAAAGATTACAGGCAAAGATTAACCCAAATTAAGTTACTCCTTTATGCTATCTTGAACTCTCTTTCTTTCGGGACCAGGAATGAACTTGGGAGGAGCTGAATTTGATTCCTATTGCTTGTCCCTAGGCTCAAAGATCCCTCCTCCACAGGGTCTTACTTTGTCTCTAAATAGTTTTAGAATACATGAGGAAGTAAACGTCTCAAGGATGCAGCTTTGTGGGTCTTAAGGGATTCCCCAGAAACAGAGTAGAAACAGCCAGTGTGTCACAAGACTAAAAATGTCTGCTCGTGAGAGATGGCCAAAACTTTATTCTAGATACAACCCACACTCAGTTTGGTACTGGAGTACCAGAAACAAGGGGTTTAAACCAAAATTTAAATTAGAGATTTTTTTTTTGTAATATGCTGAATGGGAAACAAAGAAACCCCAAATAAGATCTGTGATGGGGGTTTCCAAAACTACACATTTCAAACTTTGCAAGAAAACAACATATTTCCCAAATGCTCTTCTCTGAGAGACGTGGGAATATGCACAGGTGGGTTAGATCCAATCCACAGTCTTAAAAGTCACTTCCCCCAGTAGAGTTCCAATGTATTTTCAGGCTGTAGCTTAGGAACAATTGGCATCCTGGAAAAATAACAGCGAGAAGGTATCCTCAAATATTACTGTGTCCCTTTTATGATCCTTGGCAAAACATTAGGTTCTGGAAGCATAAATTGGCCTGAGGTAATGCTCAAGATGGAAATTTGCTTGTTTTCTAAACAGTGTGATTGAGTCAAGTGCTGCGATAATCTTTTGTCTTATTAATTCCTTGGTCTCTTTAAAAAGTCCATATGAGGGGGGTGGGAGATGAGGGTAAGGGGGATCAAATACATGGTGATGGAAGGAGAACTGACTCTGGGTGGTGAACACACAATGGGATTTATAGATGATGTAATACAGAATTGTACACCTGAAATCTATGTAATTTTACTAACAATTGTCACCCGAATAAATTTAAAAAATAAATTAAAAAAAAAAAAGTCCATATAAAGAATCACGTCATCTGCAAATAGTGAAAATTTAACTTCTTCATTATCAATTTGGATGCCTTTTATTTCTTTCTCTTGCCTGATCTGGCTAGGACTCCAATACTATGTTAAAAGGCAGAGGTGATAGGGGACAGCCCTGCCGTGTTCCTTAACGTAGAGCAAAGGACTTCAGTTTTTCACCATTAATTATGATATCAGCTGGCGGTTTGTCATATATGGCCTTTATTATATTAAGGTATTTCCCTTCTATACCCATTTTGTTAAGTGTTTTAATCATAAATGGATGTTGTAGCTTGTCAAATGTTTTTGTATGCATCTATTGATATAATCATATGATTTTTGTACTTTATTTTGTTTATGTAATGTATCGCATTGATCTCTTTGCATATGTTGAATCATCCTGCGGCCCTGGGATGAACCCCACTTGATCATGATGTATAATCTTTTTAATGCATTGTTGTATTCAATTTGGTAGAATTTTGCTTAGGATTTTTGTATCTGTATTCATCAGAGATACTGGTCTGTAATTTTCTTTTACTGTGTAATCCTTACCAGGTTTTGGTATCAGGGTAACGTTGGCCTCATGGCCTCTTCTTCAATTTTCTGGAATAGTTTGAGGAGAACAGGTGTTAGATTCTCTTCGAATGTTTGTTAGAATTCACTAGTGAAGCCATTTGGTCCTGGACTTTTGTTTTTGGGAAGGTTTTGGATGACTGATGCAATTTCCTTACTGTTGATGAATCTATTTAGATTTACCAGTTCTTCATGATTCAGTCTAGGAAGGCTTTATGTTTGTATGAACTCATCCATTTCTTCTAGGTTATTGAATTTGGTAGCATATAGTCCTTCACAGTATTCTTGTATGATCCTTTGTATGTCTGTGATTTCTGAGGTAACTTCTCCTCTTTCATTCCTGATTTTGTTTATTTGTGTCATTTCTCTTTTTATCTTAGTGAGTCTAGCCAATAGCATTTTTTAAAGAAATAGAACAAAAAAATCATCAGATTTGTATGGAATCACAAAAGACCCCGAATAACCAAACCAATCCTAAGAAAAAAGAATAAGGCTGGAGGTATCACGCACCCTGACTTCAGCTTGTACTACAGGGCTACAATAATCAAAACAGCACTGGCAGAAAAACAGACCAATGGAATAGAACTGAAAACCCAGAAATAAACCTAGATAACTATGAACAGATAATTTTCAACAAAGGAGCCAATAACATATAATGGAGAAAAGAAAGACCCTTCAATAAATGGTGCTGGGAAAATTGAAAAGCCATGTGCAAAAGAATAAAACTGGACTGTTATCTGTCGCCATGTACCAAAATTAACTCAAAACAGATCAAAGACCTAAACATAAGACCTGAAACCATAAACTCCAAAGAAGAAAGCATAGGTACTAAATGTATGGACCTGGGATTCAAAGAAGATTTCATGAATTTGACCTCAAATACAAGGAAATTGAAAGCTAAAACAAATGAGTGGGACTATAGCAAACCAAAAAGCTTCTGCACAGCAAAAGAAGCCATCAACAAAACAAAGAGCACCAACCAAATGGGAGAAGATATTTGCAAACAACGCCTCCGATAAGGAGCTGATATCCAAAATACATAAGGAACTCAACAACAACAACAAAAATCCAATCAAAAAATGGGCAGAGGATATGAACAGAAACTTCTCCCAAAAAGTCACAAAACAGCCAACAGATATATGAAAAAATGCTCAACTTCACTAGCTATTAGGTAAATGCAAATCAAAACCACAATGAGATATCATGTCATACCTGTTAGAATGGCTGTCATCAAAAAGACATATAATAACAAGTGTTGGAGAAAGCTATGGAGAAAAAGGAACCTTCAAAGACTGTTGGTGGGAATGCAGACTGGTACAGCCACTATGGAAAACAGTGTGACGTTCCTCAAAAACTTAAGAATAGAATTACCATATGACCCAGCAATCCCTCTTCTGGGTATCTACCCAAAAAACCTGAAAAGATTTATCCATAAAGGTGTATGTACTCCAATGTTCATTGCAGCTTTATTCATGGTGACCAAGGCATGGAAACAACCAAAGTGTCCTTCGATAGATGACTGGATAAAGAAGATGTGGTATATATACACAATGGAATACCACTCTGTCATAAGAAAAGATGAAACACTGACATTTGCAACCACATGGATGGATCTTGAGATTATTATGCTAAGAGAAATAAATCAGAAAAAGTTGAGAACCATATGACTTCATTCATATGTGGGATATAAAACCGAAAGCAACAAAGCAACTAGACAAACAAAGAAAGAAGCAAAAACTCATAGACACAGACAACAGTTTAGTGGTTACCAGAGGGTAAGGGGGGATGGGAGATGGTAGAAGAGGGCAAAGGGGTTCAAATACATGGTGATGGAAGGAGAACTGACTCTGGGTAGTGAACACATAATGCGATATACAGATGATGTATTACAGAATTTACACTTGAAGCCTATGTAATTTTACCAACCATTGTCACCCCAATAAATTTTAACTAAAAAAAAAATCCATACCAGGAAAAAAAATATTTAACTATCTGATGCACAGGAAAATGATACTCTAACCATTTCAGGTCTGAAGATGAATTTGTTACATACACATACACAAACATATAAATGGCCATTCCATCTTTTTAAAGTTATGTTTTTGGAAAGTTGTTTAGATATTGGGGTTTAATGTACAATGTAGTATAGGTCTTCCCATTTAAAATAATAGGAACTAGGAATAAGTTCCTAGTTAGCAATTTCACCCAAAATATCTGATTTTTTCAGAAATAGATTTGCTGATGTTAATAAGTGTACCTCCTAGGAAGCACTTGTCAAATCATACAAATTTATATATATATATATAAATAGTGTATATAGTGTATGCATATACAAGGTATGATCAAAGGATATAGTGAATGTTTAAATAAAAAAATTACTACAGTAAAAGACACATTGCTATTAATCCCCCTCAAAATACTCTCCCTAACTTCGAACACACTTATCCCACATTCTTGCCACTTTCCAAAGCAGTTCAGGAAGTCCTCTTTCATGAGTATTTTACTTCATCCACCATCATAACGACCCTCCATGTCACGCATCACTTCAGGTACGGCAATTCTGTCAAATAAAAAATATTATGGTGTGTCCTCATCCACCTTATTCACCAGATCTGGCACCAGGTGACTTCTGGCTTTTCCCCAAAGTCAAAATGACCATGAAAGGAAAATATTTTGAATCAATTCAGGACATTGAAGTAGCCATGGCAGTGCAACTAAAGACACTCACGAAAGAGAACTGCTTCAGAAAGTGGTAAGAACAATGGGAAAAGTGTGTTCAAAGCGAAGGGGGTGTATTTGAGCAGGATTAATGGCAATGTGTCTTACAGTAATACATTTTTTTTATTTAAACATTCACCATTTTTTCTGATCACACCTTGTATATATTAAAATATATAAGAAACTAGTAAGTTTCTTATTTTAAGCAAGAGACGGTAACATTGTGTGTCTGCATATAGGTATGTATAGGTTTGTGTATATGTGTACACACACACACACATTCATAAGTTGACTTGCATACATACAATTCTCAATTGCTTTCAGTTTCTAGTATGATTGCCTAGAATAGATTACAGAATTTAGACAAAAAATAATCCTTTATGAACATTACTGATAAAACTGAATTATTGGTATGGGATGCGAGCAAGTTTAACAATGGTGTGTTTTCCATTCAGGGAGTTAGATATCAGGGATCTAGATTATAAATTCTATTTTAAGAAACAACACAGATATGTGGTATTACGTCCATCTGATCAATAGAAAAGTGAGACTTACCAAAAAATATATTACAATATCAATATTATGTTCCATTTCTGAATTTGAAAGGAAATTAATAAGTTTATAAAATGATTTAAATATTAAAAATACAGAGAAATACATGTGCCAAGAACTGTCAAAATAAAAATTGGAATTACGTATTGGGGCAAATGGGTCATATGTTATAATATACACAAAGGAATTCTAGAGAATAAAACGAGTTACCTTAAGAATTATTGAAGCACTTGCATTCCTTGGTCTCCATGATGCTACTACAACTTGTGGTTTCCTTCCTACCTTTCTGGACGCTTTGAATCAGTGTCCATCATTCAGAACACCAATTAAATCCATCCAATTCTCTTCCCACTATTCCTAACCTTGTTAAGGTTGTCATCGTTTCCTCTACACTAGAGCCTTATCACTGGTCTAATGGCCTCATTTCTTGCTCACCTGAAGTACGCTATTCACAGTGCATTGAGAATACTTCTAAAATATAAATCTAATCATGTCAATCCCCTTAAAAATATTGAATGGTAAATAAAATCCCAATTTCTTAAAAGCTTTTCAGACACACCTTCTACCACATGTCCTCTTAGATTCTCTTCAACCATACCAAATGTCAGTTTCCCACATATACAAGTGTTCTTTTGCACCTAAACCTCTACACAAGATTACACAAGCAGAAATACTACTCCAACACCTTCTCCCCTCCCTTCACCTGACTATTCCTAGTAAACTTTTGCAGCTCCAACTCGACATCCTTTCTTCAGGTAGCCTTCTCTGACACCAAAACATCTGGCTAGGTATTCTTTCTATATGCTCCTTACTGAATGTTCCAACACACCAGGCCCTTAGCCCCTTGGTTTCTCCCCACTCTGAACTATAACGGACTAACAGTGGTGTGAGCCCTCCACTAGCTGTGAACATCGTCACCGCAGGGAACTTGTCGTTTACATTCCCAGGGTTTAGCACAAGTCTTAACACATAGTGAGTGTTTGTATTTCCCAGAACTATTCATAAAGACTAGGAGGAGAGTAATATACTACCAGAAACAGGGATATTGACAATGGAATCTGACTTGGGGTGTAAGAAAGATTATTTCAGTTTAGGGGTATGTTGAGATTGAAGCAGTGCTGGAATTCCCAAGGGAACATTTTGGTAGAGTTTTGTCAATACAGACTTGAGCTTTTGATGATAGGCATAGGTTTTAGCCACATAAGTGTTTGTGATCATTGAAGTGGTAAAAGCAAACTAGGTTCTTAATATAAAGAAAATACAGTGACACAAATTTTTAGAAGAAATGCTGAAAGTTTTTCTTAGCACACAAAGATTAGTTTTATAGTCTCGTGTCGAAATCAACATTTCTTTGGGCTTTCTTTTGTTAATAGATTTTGTTGGCTATGCTCACTAGCTTCATAAATCAGCTACTGCAAAGGATTAGTGTTTATTATATTGAGAAAAAGTAAAAGCTGATATTAAAAGCTGACAAAAAAATCCAAAAATGTTCTGATTAATATAAAATTTAATGTCTATTTTGATATAAATAAAAGTATATCTAATAGTATATATTTAACACATTCAAAGACTAGCTTTAAGATTCTAGGAAATTTTATGAATTCCATTTATGTAATGCTTGCTAAAATTGATGCAGGCACAACAAAATGAGGAAATTATTGAATAAGTGGAAAATATTTGTGATAAACATAAAATCATGTTTTTATATGACACAAGATTTAATGTGCAGGTGTTTAGAAGAACATTGCTTTTTCAATTTTAGTTTCACACTGTGTTTTCAGTAAATGGACAAAAACTGAGTGAAGATATTTATATTTCTCTAAACAACTCCACTTTCCCAAATGGATTCATATTGATTTTGTAAATGCTTCTCCCCTCCCAATAAGTAATGCGTTTGTGTCAGTTATACACACCAGTCACCACTTACAGTTATTGTAACATAGCACTGCTGTAGGAAATGGAAATAAACATTTCTAGATGAGGACAAGAAATACATTTTTGAAAAGTCTCCCACATCAATAAAGGAAGAAATTTCCTAAGATTTAAAATGTTATCTTTTTCCTTTCATTTTAATAAAAGTTTCATGTTGAAACTTTTATAGAATAGTTGTTTGAGATATACCAGGGGTGCCAAAAAAATGTACACAAGTGGACACTTTGGTCAACGTTGCTCAAGCAGCAGTTCACCATAATCAGAAGTGTCTGGACGCTGATGGTAACCACTCTGAGCACCTCTTATAATTGCAGAAATCAAACGTGACTTGTATTCATCTTCTGTTATCAGTATATATAGAGTATTACAACTTTAATAGTTTTCCTTTCTTAAAATGTTTGTAATAAAACATGCTATAAGGGCATATAATTTGAGCTGATCAGAAAATCTCAGACACTAAGAATTAGTATTAATGACAGGCAAGATAGTCTTTCTATTTCAATACAATTTTTTCACCCTCAAGTTTAAAGTTAAGACTGACGTAGATATTTAGTAATTAAGGCTACTGGCAGCCTACCATATAGTTCACTACAGTTCATTATGTAAAGTATATTTTTAGAGCTGGAAAGGGCCTTGCACATCACTCTCATCCAATACTCTCATATTACACATGACGAAATTAAAGCGACAAGAACACACATAGAACTTAACACATCACACAACATTTACCAAGCTGAGAAGGATCACACATGCTTCTGATCTTCTCCTCAGAACTTAGTTGGGGGAGAGATGATATACCAGTCACTTCCAACCTGCATTTTTTTAGTGTGGCCATTAATAAAAAAGCATTTGTTTATTTATTCCTTAAGTACTTTCCTGTGCCAGGCACTACTATTGTCTGAGTATACAGTGGTGAACAACACAGATAATAGATCATATCCCTGATTTTCATTAAGTTTTCCTTCTATTGGGAAGAAACCAAAAGTAAATAAATAAATCAGAATCATATAACAATGGTATGTAATTATATCTGTTAGATATAAATATTAACCTATAATAAATAAGTCATATGAAAATCAGTGCCATGGAGAGAATTGAAATAGAGGACTATAATAAATGATTTGGTAGTTACTTCAAATTGGGGCTCAGGGAAAGCCTCTCTGATGGGTGACATTAAGATCTAACTTGAGAGACGAGGAAGAACTAGCCGTGAGAAGATCAGGAGAGAGCTGTTTCCAAAAGTAAATAAATAAATGAAACAGATAATGCAAAGAGGCTAAGCTGGGGATGAACTTGACTCTCTTAGGAAACCTAACGGAGGCCAAGGTGGCTGAAGCCTGGAGACCAAGGGTCATGGGAATCATATGAGCTGAAGTCACAAATGTGGGTAGGAGACTGACCCAGGGCTTGGGGATAAGAAATCTATTTTATTTTAAATATGATGGGAAACCATTGAATAATCTTAATTTGGGAAGGGAAGTAGAGGAACCAAAAGGATGATGTGAGTTGAGATTTTTTACAATTTTTCCTCAGTTTCTTTAGTGAGAAGAATGGACAGAGGGCCACAGTGAAAGCAGGGAGACTAGTTAGGTGGCTGTTTGGATAATCATGGCAAGAGATGGTCGTGGTTTGCACAGGGTGGTAGCGGTGGACATAAAGATAAACGTGTGTGAGTTCAGGACATATTTAAAGAGAGGCTGCTTGGATTTGCTTTACTGAGTGGCAGTGGGACAGTGAAGAAAAGAGAGATTTCAACTTGGAAATTGGGTGAATGGATGATGGTGCCATTTCCCAAGAGGAGAAAATCTTAAAAAAAGCTTTCTAGGGCAAGGAAAAAAGCTTTATCAGTAGGTCTGAATATCAAATTCCCTTCTCAGAAAACCAAGGAAGTTAGTAGGTTCTTACCAACAACATGATTTGTCTTTATATAAGAAATAAGTTCTACTTCTGCTACTAAATAAGAAGCTTCCTGAGCCTTTTAACTGAGACTTTTTTAATGGAATTTCTATTTTGAGATTCCAATAACCATTTAAAATAATCAGCACTTCTACTGCTTGTAGTGAAGTGTCTTTTCAATTTCACAGAAGCCCTTGCTACCTTTGTCAACATTTTACCACAAAGCACAATAGAATAGAATAATTTGGATTACCAGACAAATGACAAAAAGAGCATTGAGAAATAACTTTTATCATAAAGGTCTTGAGCTATGGCTCTTATTTCACTAGTGCAGTGACATGATTCATAAGACTGTGTATGGCCTAGACTTAGAATCCTCTCATGTCTCACACCTCATCTTTAAAAGTCACCACACTGGACCACCAAATATGTTCGTAAAATCCAAAAGCTACTAAAATATAAGCCAGACGTGCATAATAAGTATGTGAGAAAACTGCCAAATATGTAAGAATTTCACAACACAAATAATTTCTAACATGCATAATTCCTATTTTGTAATGTTTCTAACAGCAACAAAGAGGTGGTGGGGTAACTAAATGATGAAGCAAAAAATTCCTTCTTTAGAATGAAAATATCCTTCCAATTTTCTATTACCTTAGAAAGTTCACTCCTTTTAGTCAGTCTGCAGCGCATAAGCGTGGTCATAAGAAGTAACTTGTGTGACTAGCTGACATCGTCAGCTCATTCCCTGTGGGCAATTCAGCACTCCCCACTGGTCAGTGGCCTCCCCCAATGTTGTGTCAAAGACTGGATTGAATGAGAATAGTCCTACTATGTGCTGCGACATGAGACTGAAAGCCCACTCAGGAACCCGCTCAGGCCCATCGCCGTGAGCACTGACATCACACAGTGTGCTCAACTCAAAAAGTGCGTTTTTAAATCTCACTTTCTTGTGGAATCTTAGGGTTCTGTGGAACCTGGTTAAGAAACAAGGGTCAAAATTGTTATTTTAAAAACAACAACAACAACAACAACAAAAAAAAAAAACCCTTCTATAAACCTGACATGTCTGGATTTATGGGACCAGCCACAATGAGGATAAAAGTCATACGAGCAAGTATAAAAGCTCAGTCCCCATAACTCAATTGCTCCCCTAAATGGCTTGTAAGTGATGCAGGTAGCGCTCGTCAGTCACTTTAAGCCAAAATATCAGAATACATTCTGGCCTGGAAAAAGTATTTAGGAAGTCGCCATGATGACGTGAGGCCTCTCAGATGTCAGTGTGGCCTCGGGTACTGCCGCTTTCTTCTATCTGCTCTCAATCATCAAGAAAAGTTGGTTTTGAGTTAGAGTTATATTTTGTTCAAATCAGACTGACAATTTAGCTATTTGTGATCATGTAAGAGGAAACACATGCTTTATTTTGGTCTTGTTAAGTTTGAAGGGCCTACTACATAACCCTGTAGAGATGTCAAATAGACCTATGGATTTGCAAGCCTGGAGTTGCAATGTAAGTCAAAGGTGAATGTGTATATTTATAAGCATGAGAATGAATGAAATAGCATAGGGTAAAGAAGCCCGAGAATTAAACCCCTGATATAGCAATATTTTAGGAATGAAATGAGAGCAAGGCATAAAGTAGACTTAGATGTAGTAGCCAATGAGAAAGACAGTTTAGGATGCTGTCCTAAGAGAAAAATGAGTTCCAACAAGGAGAAGGTGGTCAATTTTAACAATGCTACTAAACATCAGGAAAGCGCAGTTTGTCGGATTCGGAAGCAAAGGTAACACTGACAAGTGTAGAGCTGGGGGCATCCACCAATTTGAGTCTGTATGTTAAGGAAGTGGAAAAATTAGACTTCAAGTCAGGGAGGTGTTCTTATTTAAGACACAGAATAGCATAAAAAAATGTTCACAGGCTGATGGAAATGAAACAAAACGATAGAAAACCAATAGTGTAAGGATGGCAGGGACGATTTCACAATCAGAGCACTTAAGAGATGGGGGAATGAGACTCACCACATAGCAGAGATCATTTCTCCTCGGGTAACAGAAGGAAAGGTAAAGAGCACAGATGGCTATTTTGTGGTGGGAATAAAAGGGAACTCGGGTCAGCTTCTATTTTCTCACTGAAAATTGAGATGAGATTGTGAGTTAAGAGAAGGATACCTGTAGGAGGTCTGAGTGGGTGGTAGAAGAAGAAAGATAGGAATAAGCTATAATATCACAACAATTATAACACAAAAATAACGTGACAACATAAGATGCTACAGGGTTGCATCCAAGAGAAAGACCAAATCCCCCCCTCACCCAAAAAAAAAAAAAAAGGTTAAGTGCAAGGCAAGGCTTTAAAGGAGGGGAAGGCATTTGTGCTGGGTATTAAAGGAAGTAGGTTTGTCAGAGGTAGGCATGATGTGGGAAATGCAGAACAGGATGAAGGAACAGAATAAAGAGAAAGAAGACAGGTTTGCTCAACAGAGAGTTATTCTCTCTGGCTGGACCGCAGGGCACTTACGAAGGAGGGGCTGACTCAAAAGGAAGATCTGAGCTACAGCACTGCGGTCTCCAAATATCACATTAAGATTCTGGACTTTACATTGGCAATGAGAAACCTCAGGTAATCCCCACTCCATTCTGCCCAAACTTTGCATTTATGTCTTGATTATGGTATTTGCCACATTTGCTGTTATTTGTCTGATCATGAAGCTGTTGTTTTCAACAAATGGAAAGCTCTCCAAAAGTACTGTGTCACAGGCCTAAAGCCCCAGAACCCTGCATGTTTTCTGGAACATAATAAATGCAAGATAAGGTTTATTTTATACACAAATAACCAAAGCTGGATATTATGAAGACTTATCTAGCAGAAACCTATCCAATTCATTTCAAAGGAGAGTGACTGGTGGAAAAGCCACCAGTTAGAAGGCGACTTCATGAGTCCTGAGGGGATAGAGGTTCTAAGCTAACTTGGAGATATTATTGTGTATATGTAATAACTTTAAGCAAAAGGTAACAAATAGAATGCTTTTATGTTTGGTATTACTGAGACCCTTAAAAATATGCAATCTACCTAAAATTATAATAAGATAACCAATTGAGATATAAATGTGTATTTTGATTTTACTACTAACAGAGATAAAGAACCAGATACATTTGCCCCTCCATCTCCTAAGTAAGGAAGTAGGCAAACCTTTGTGTTCTAAGTTTCAGGCCCTTGTTTAGGCAAAGGGCTATTCTTTGCATTTCAGGACCCTGCTAAAGAGACCCTTATAATGACCATGTCCCCACACTCCAACCCCATTATTCCACTCTAGGGAGCAACCCTCTTCCCCATTCCCATAATTCAGATGGAGTTTTTCATACTCCCTGTCTCCTGGGTTGGCCAATCCAAATATTTTTCTCCCTGACCACAACAGCCACTTCAGGGATGACCCCATATCATTCAAAACATTCTCTGAAAATTTTGCGAAACCTAATAATAAAGTGAGCCAAGGCCTACTAGAGGTAATTTACCAGAGGAGAGAACCAACTTGAGAAAAAAGCCAACGAGGAGAAAAAGCAGAGCAAGCAGCAGACGGGAGGAATACTGTTTCAATCCCAAGGCCAACCTCATCGGAAGCCAGGGAGGCCTAATGAGTTCGCATTTCTCTAAGCCAATAAACTCTCCTTATGGGCTTAAATGAGTTGAGTTTGATTCCTGTATCTTGCAACTGAATGAATCTGACTGATACAAGCCACCACCAGGATTATTTAGAAGTTGGAGATCCATTGAGAAAAGAGAAGCGATTGCTGGCAGTTCCCTGAGTGAGAGAAACATAAACAAGGAGAGAGCTTATGAGTATTTGCACGTTTGGGGTGATAATGGGGGTTTGAAAGTTTCTGTTCAGTGACAAAGAACTGGATCCCCTTTGTCTACAACTCTTCAGACAGGAGTGGCTTGCAAGATGTGCCTAGGGAATCTGAACACTAGCTAATGGGCTACAGGAATCTTGAAGGAAGCTTGGCTCAGAAGGAAGGTAGCTCCTCCCTGCCCTGCCCCACCCCTATGTGCTGAAATCAAAGAGTCCTTCAAACTTTGCGGCGTTAAAAACCTTGCAGAAGTTCCTATCTATCCATAGTGTTTTATATTGGAATTAGAACTTGGAGACCGATTCAGTTCAACTTAAAATAACAAATAGTTTCAGTAGCTTATATACTTGGGTATTATGTAGAAAATTTGTTCCAACTACGTATTTTTTAAACCAATGCCTGATTAGACTTTGTAAAAAGTGAAACTAAATATGTGTTTATTTCTAATATCTTCATTTAATTCATCAAAAATGTGCTTTTAATAATAAGCCTCCTGACTTGATTTTTCCCAGTTAAATTTCTCACTAGTTTGAACTCCATTTACTATTATATTGATAGTCTTTACATACACTGTTTCAAAAATAAAAGGAAAATCATCTAGATTTCAAAGTTAGCAGATATATTCATGTAAAAGAAACTTTCAACCATTAAAATTGGTTACATCTGCAGAAAACTTTCTAGCTACTTTATAACTCAAAATTATTGTTCTCCTTAATATCAAATTGCTTAATGTGATGTTTCCTTTTGCTATATTTTTTGTAATCAATTAGAAAATACATGAAACTGTGTAAGTTCATTATTAGAAAAAGTAAATGGATCCTAAATATGAATAATTCACATAGTTAAATCTCATTTGAATCCGAAGTAAAAATAATAGCTTTGGAAAGGTAAACCTTTAATATTACGCTTTTAATGAATTTTTTTAAGTCATGGGAAATGTGTTTTTCTAGACAAAAATATAATCGGACTTTCACAAAGCTAGGACTTTGCTGTTGCAAAAGAAAATGCACATTCAGATGACACAAATCACCACAACATCCAAATAAAAGTTATTCTTTTTTCTGTTTTTAAATTCCTCGTGTTGAACATAGGGTCCCTGGTCTATTCTATAGCCACTTCCCCCAGTTTGCATAATATAAACCAAAGACACCCTTCCTGAAGAATGTTTTTGTGTTACATTAGTGTATATAGAATTATGACATTTTATGTGTACAAATACTGGTCCTATCGGCAAATGTAGGAAAAGGAGGGAAAGCACTGCTTCCTTCTTTCTGTATCTCTGGGGAGCTTGAGTCATTAGTGCTCTTTCATTACAAGTAATGGGAGAAAATTAAGAGGAAAAGTCAGGGATGTCTCATGAACATTAGAGTTGGCAACTCAATTCCCACTCCCCCCCCCCCGGTCTTTATCTTCCCACCTCCCTCACTGCCCTTCCCACCCCCTTCTGCCCTCCCCAGATCTTTTACTTTATATATTTTACGAGTTTCTTTTTGTGCTTAGATGACGTGTGCAAGATGGTTGTGTCACAATTCCTAACAGGTACAATGTATCCCAAAGTATGGCTGGAATCCCTTGGATCCAGTTTTAGATTCCAAGTGAATAGGATAACATAAACAGATAAAATATAAAGACGTATTTAAGGGAGCATCCCAAACCATATGGACAGATGTGGGGAAAGTGGAGTGCATTCTTGGAGACAGGAACCCCAGAATATACCTACTCCAAATACCTTTCGAAAAGTGTATTTGAAAAGCAATGTGGGAAGTTTTTAATGGTTGTCTCCTTTTCAAAAACATTTGGAGAACACTTTTGTATTTCCTCAATATAACATAATTTCACCTTCTTTTCTGCACTGTGGACCTTGTAGGATATAGGTTTTGTGATCTCAGAATTGCAGTGGCAGGAAGCTTCCCTCGTGGCCTACATCAATATTCCTTAACTAAAAGTACAAATATGGAGAGAGTGGCTGTCAGGAGGGCAGCACCCAGAATAGTTCATCTTGACTAAGTCCATGGAATAGAATGACCATTGGGTGACAGGGGATTTTTGCCCTGTGTTAAAAAAAAGAATAAAGCAGTTCTAGGAAGCACTAATGTACTTGCTTTTACTATGGAATCAGTTTACATAAAATTGATTGAAAGAGTGTGAATTTTATTTTTCCATTTAGATACAAGTTGTTAAAGTAGGATTTTATGTCTTTTCTGAAGTGTGTTTTTCATTAAATTCTATTAGGATGTAGAACATAAATCATGGAAAACAAGGTGTGTTTTAAACAAAAACTTCAGAACCGGTTTTAATGAAACTCAGCCACTCTGAGTGCCTCCTGAGGATTTGTTACGGCCGTCAGGAAGGCGCTCAGGTCTCGGAGCCACCTAGACGTGGGCTCGAATCCTGGTGTCTGTCTTCAACTTACTCTTTTGGCACAACATCCATGGTGATATCCTTAAATTATCTTTATTCATTATGAATTTTAAAATTAATGTTCTAAGTAGTGTTCTTGTGAATTAAAACTGGTAATTGTGTGTTGCTAACAGAAATGTAAAATGGTACAGCTGTTTTGGCAAACAGTCTGGCACTTCACTAAAAGGTTAAACACAGTTAATATATGACCCTGCCATTCGACTATTAGGATATCGACCTAAGAAAATTGAAAACGTACTTCCACAGCATAAGGAATAGTCAGTGGAATTGTAATAGCTACAGACGATGTCAGAGGGATAGTAGATTGGGGGGGTATCACTTTCTGAGGGGTATAAATGTCTAACTATTACATTGTTTTGTACACCTGAAACTAACAATAATTGTTTTTTTTATAGTTGAGCAGGAAAAAAAAATGTATACACGAATGTTTAGAGCAGCAATAATAGTCAAAAGTGGAAACAACTGACACACAAGTCTATCAGCTGATGAATAAACAGAATGTGATATATTCATTCAATGGCATATTACTGAGCAATAAAAATGAATGACGTATTGACATATTCTACAATATGGATCGACCTTAAATATATTACCCTAAGTGAGAGAAGCCAGTCACAAAAAAAACATATATTGTGTGATTCTATTTATGTGAAACGCATAGAATAGGCAAATCTATAGAGACAGAATGTAGATTAGTGGTTGCCTAGGGCTGAGGAGAATGGGAAGCGACAGTTAACAGTACAGGGTTTCTTTTGGATGTGATGAAAAGTCCTAAAATTACATTGTAGTGATGGTTGCACAGCTCTATGACTATACTAAAAACCATTAAATTTTACACTTTAAAAGGGTAAGCTTTATGGTATACAAATTCTATTTTAATAAAATTCTTTTAACAAGTGATAATGTGTGAAAATATACATATCAATTCATAATTCATTTGTGCCAGATTAAGTTTTATATATGAACTTTCCCTTCATATTTTTATTTATAGCACTTTATCCTTCCTTAAAATAGGAATAAAATGATGAATACTCTGAGTGCTATTTAAATGACTTAAATAATATCAGTAATACTGAGTAGTAATGATATTATTAAGAAAAATTTATTGCTATTAATTATAACTTATTTATCATTGACTATGTACTAGGCACTAGGTGAAGTATTTTGTTTTCATTAATTAATATTCATAATAATCCTATGAGAGGTGATATTAATCTGTCTTACATCTGAGGAAGTTCAGGCTCAGAACACTTTGACTAATTGCCCCAATTTATAAGTCTAGTAAATAGCAGAGTAGATAAACCCAGTTGCAGCTGATTCCATGGGTCAAACTCTTAAACAACATGCAGCCTTCCCTGCATGGATGTGTGTGACTGGTTATAGAACACTTTGCTTGACTATGCTGTTAGCATTTCCCCCAGTATTTTAGGTGAATTCACCATGTAAACCAGACTGAACAACGCTGTCTCTTCTGTAGATTTTCAGTACCCCTGAGATACCCTGGGAGAACATTCAACTACCTTCTGAGTTAGATATTGTAATGATATGTATTCTCTCAATTACCAATTTTGATTGCTACCAACCAGTTCAATACCAACAGGCTTAACAGCACCCCTTCACAATGATAATAATGAAGTCTAATTGTGCATCCATCACAGAGCACCGACTGGGTAACCACCGGGATTTCGACCAATGCATGACATCTCAGCAACATTGGCAGGAGTCTTTCCAAGATAATATAGTGTAGGTAAATTAATAATTATGTATTAATGAACTGTTGGAAGACAATACAACATTACTTCTATCTTGAACTGTGGATTTTTTTTAAAAAATTGTAACAGGAAAGATGCATCTCACAAAGTAGAGCCTTTCTTTAAAGGAAGCCAACAATAATACAAGTTAACACTCATCAAAATGCTAACTTTAACCAAAGTGTTGGTGCTTTACACATGTCATCTAATTTAATCCTAAAACAATACTGCAAACCACATGCTGTTATTATTCTCCTCTTTTTAGAGATGTGGAATTGGGACAGAGGGAAGTGGCTGAGTCAGGATATCAGGCAGTCTAGCTTACAGCCCAAACTCTCAACCACTACACTATAGTGACTCCATGTGCTTAAAATTACTTTCAGTTAATAAAAATCATTAAACAATGCCAGCATACAATCCATGTACAAGAAAGTTCTATCTAAGAAACTAATTTAAAAATCAGTGTTGAGATGAACATTTCAGAAAATAAATGGAAGCATTTTCAGATTCTGATTCATTTGCTACATGTGTTTCTAAATATTTTCCGATATTGCCAGCATAAAGAGTTTGCTTTTAGTAATTTCATAAGTCCTTTATGAAGTAGAAGGAAAGGAGAGTGGAGGGAAAAGAAATGTTATTGTCACAACTAATTGATTCCTGAATAGTAACAGGAACAGGCAAGTCAAGATGAAATGAAGGCCTCTTGATTTATTAACCCCCAAAAGCTGTTCTTAGGTTAAATAAGGGTAAAATTGCCCATTTGTAGCCTGGTAGCAATAAGGAAGCAAAGACAAGTTTCTAGAAGTCTGGAGTAGGTTTTCTGAGAAACTCTGAAACAAGATCCATAAAACTGGCTTGGACTGGTCCTTACAAATCTGAAGCCATAAACCAAGAGGCAAAATTGAATCGGTTCAGAATAATGAGTATAACGGCTGACATGATTTCAAGGCAGGATTTTGATCAATGAGCAGAGTTAGGACTAGAGGCAGAAATGGGCCAGAACTAGGTCAAATGGCAGTAGAGCAGACGGAGGACAAAGCAGGTAATTGGCTGAGACCTTTGCCAAGCAGCTGGGTGTTCCTGCACCACCTGAAAACTCCACAAATGGGGGTTTTCAACCCAAGACCTTGAGTATATTGAGGTTTCGATTGTTTTAAAGCAGTATCTAAGGATGGATCTACGTGTTGGGTGGCAGTCAGCTTTCTTTTTAACAGTCTTCAATTCTTATTAACAGAAGACAGGGTTTTTGGAAGACTGGCAAGAATGAGATAAGCTTCCAGGAGACATTACTTTATTATCCCCAAACTCTGGTATCATTCCATAGTATAGTAATGTGGTATATTTCCTAAAGGTGAGACGCAACAGTAACAGAAATAACTAAGGTAATTTTAATAATTCCAAATATAGTTTATGAAACTATAGTAATGAGTATGATATGAATTGGTGACAAACTGAAATTCAAGCTCATGAATTTTTTGGACAAGAAAGGGAAAAAGATAAAGCAAACTACTACAAAGCATAAAATACTACCTGTAGTTACTTTCCCCTCTCTCACCTTTTCATGTCACTAAAACGCACAGATAATATGGGAATACTGCTGAGTGCAGGTTATCCAATAGCCTTGTGAAAAAAATCTAATTTGTATCCTTTATACAGTTATGAAATTTCTATCACAAAATATCATTTGAATTATATTATAAGATGACATCATAAAAATGTAGCTTTACAGTTAAAGAATTAGTTAAAAGCTCTCTAAATTTATTATTACCAACCATAAGCCCAATGGCTGAGACTGATCCCTAGTCACTTTCTCAAGGTTTATATCTATTCTGGGAACTATTAATAGATAGGGAACAAAAGTGCTGAAAAACATCATTGCAGTGGTACTCTTGCTGGAAATAAATATTTTCATTTGGACCAAGTACATAGCGTTTTTTTCAAAGATTAGCAAATTTGTTTATCAAGTGACATTCTAAACCAATCGAATAAACTTAATTGGCTTTTCCTGAGAGTGTATTATAAATAATTTACTGATAAATAAACTCAGTTGATTTTTATTGAAAGTCTATTTTAAACAATTTACTAGTGTTGTAAATTAGATAATTAATATAATCTTAAATACATTTCAAAATCAACAAATTGTGGTAATTAGTTAAATCTAGGGAAACAACGTGTTGACTATACTGGCATCATTTTGTTTATAAATGTTGGCACATTTTCTGGCACTATGAGGCATCTATGAAGTGTCTGAGCATTTCAGTTTTGAGTCCAAAAAATCATGCCCTATGTGAAATAGATTCATACTAAATTGTCCAGTGTGGCACAACTTCATGATTTCCATTGAGATAGAGTCAAAATTTTGTGAGTTTTGTGAGTAATTTTGTGAGTTTTGCATGTTAAGAGTTATGCTGAAATACATACAGGATAAACAAAACAAGCAAATGGCAAATGCCTGCATAATATAAAGAGCTAGACTGCAGAATAAGAAGGACCTAGATTTAAATCTCAGCTGTTCAATTTTTTTGCTGTTTTACAATTTTAAACAACTTACATCTTTTCAACCTCAGTTTATTAAATAGAAAAATAGGTTTAATGTTGCCTGCCTTGCAGGCTTGTTAGGAGGATTTACAATAATATATATAACTCCCTTAGTGTGGCACTTACAACGCAATGAAAGCTGTAGAAATTTCTGCTCTGATGAACGTTGTTTGTATCATTATTATGACACTTGAGATTCTTTGGATAAATCAGAAATTGTGGTATACTCTTCATTTAAATTCTTTATACCTTCATCTAGTTTTAATAATATTTTATGTTATCAACATCTAAATTCTTCTATTCTCTCTGGTAAGTAGGTACTGAATCTTTTTCCAACTCTACTCTTAATTTTATTTATTCTGGGCTTACATAATAAAAGCCTTTCTTCAAACTCTTTACAATACCCTTTTATCATCTGTACCTTGTAATATTGCCATGCACACAGTTTAATATAAAATACTTTCACATTTATTAATAAATAAAATTGTATTTCACCCCAGTAATTAGAACGTAAGTTTGGCACTGTGCCCCAAATACTGTATTAGGCTCAGTGGAGACCAAAAAACAGTGTCTAAACTTTGGGGGCTTACAATTGGTGTAGGATACAGATGTTACCCTGATGTGCAATAGAGAGGGACAGCATGCCAGAAGAATATATAAAAGTTACAATTATAGCTTTTTTCTGGTAATATTAAATATGTGACATGGGAAAATGAAATTAATTTTAAAAAACTGTTCTGGTAACAAACTACGAAGATGAAGTTGAAAATCACAATAGATATTATAAAGAATGGCAAAATTCTACAATCTGCTCAATGTGAAATAAACTCAGAAAGGAATAAACAGGAAAAACAAGGGATTGTGATTCAATAGACACTTGTTGCTCAAATTAAATGAATGCCACTCTATGGTTTATTCACCGATGTTTATGTGGTAAGGCCTGACTCTGGCTTCCTGTTGGGAAATAAATGCCCCTCTTTAATAGACCCCAGTACCTCTAATGGACGCAAATCCTATTTGAAACAGTGGAACCCAACTTCCAACCCATTCCCCAAACCTAGTTCCCCTACTGTGTTTGTGAGTTATTACCCATTTCACAGACCAAAACTCTCTGGAAATAATTGATTCCTTCTAATTCCTTACCCCTCTCACAACCTATGGGATTTTCCTTTTCTTTTTGCAGTGAATGTTGTATCTATTTCCCTCCTTGGCCTCCTTGTGTTACCTGTCTTGTGGGTCACACCCTCATACCCTCATCTCATCTTGACCACCTTCCTAAATTGTTATCCCGACCTCCAATCTGTCTTCTTTCCTTCCTTCATGCTTTCCTACATCACAACTCTTATCATAACACTCTTCCATTTCAATAAACCCTTTTTGGTTCCCAAATTCCAATAAAGTTTAATCTGTTTAGGCTTCCTTTAAAAACACATTTGTTTCAAGCACACTATTCTGCGATAACAATTAATCTTGGGAAAGAATACTGATTTTGCTTGATTCCAAGGATAATAGATGGCATCAGATGAAGAGGCCTTTAAAAACTCACACAAAAACTTATGCTACTTTGAAGGAAGTATTTTTTGCCAGCACAAAGGAACCAATTCATTTACGAGTATATTTGTCTTGGAAAAAGGGGTCTCATTCATTCATACAGATTTAAATATAACAAATATATTGTTATTTCCCAATTTCTTTCTCTGCTCAGACTTCTGAGTTCCCAATTTGTATATTCAACTACCTACTAGACATCTCTATAGATGTCTAAAAACTTTTGACAAAATGAACATATCCAAAACTGAACTTTGATTTCCCCCGCAACCACCAAAAGTGTGTTTCCCCCACTACCACTGTGAGATCGTCTTTAGCTTTCTAAAAAGCCAAAGTCTTTTGTGCCTTAATAATCTTTCAAATATCTAGAATGCTCTGCTAGCCACTCTCTGGTTCTTTCTTAAAATTCAAGGTTAGTTTGAATGTCACTTCCTCAAAGAGGCCTTTCCTGATTAATCAATAAAATGAAGTGGCTTCTTTGATATGCTCTTTTCTCGTTATTCAATTTTACAGAATCAGTTACAGTACTTAAAGAATTTCTATTTCACAGAATTTGTTACAATATGTTATCTACCGGTTGCTTTTTTATATGTCTCCATTATCAGACTATAAATTCTATGCAGGCAAGGACCGTATCTTTCCTTTTCAATAATATATATCCAGTGTCTTGCATAGGACCTGGTACATAGTAATATCTTTGAAAACATTTACTAAATGAATAAAGAAAAAAGAAGAAAAAAGCACTAAATGACTGTGTTAGATTTCATTTGTAAGTGAGAATTCCCTTATCAGCTAGCTACTTTTCAATTGCATCTGTACTGCAATTTTGGAAACCTCAGTATATATAAGAGCAGAAAAGTCACATTATAGAGTAATTGTTTTAACAAAAGAAAATTACTATTTCAGACCATATTCTCTCTGGTTTAAGTGCTTTACAGATACAACTACTTAATCCTCTCTACATACTTATGGAGTAGCAACTCATATCATGTGCATTTTACAAATAAAAAAACTGAAGGGCAAGTTCATGTCTTGCCCAAAGTGCACAGTTAAAAGTAGAAAGTCCAGGCTTTGAGCACAGGCAGTCTGGCTTCAGAGTCTGTAAGCTCAACCACTATAATTTTGCCAAAATGCCTCCATATCTAGGCCTCTCTCTTAGCATTTCAAATGTTAATTTGGAAAGAAAAACAAAAACCAACACAAAAAAACCAGCATCGTGTATGTAAGCCCTCAGGACTACATCTGTGGTATAAAATGAAGTACAATCACATACCCATCCAGGCCCGACCAGCAACCTCCGCCAGGTTACAATGTGAGTCCATTTTTCCCTCTCTGGCTTAAATGGAACCTGTTTAGTCCAGTCTTTTCTAATTAGAAAAAGTCATTTCATCATTTTCAACATTTTTTTTTTTTTGTACACTCACACATTCATCCATTAGTTATCTTCCAAAGCTCTGTGAGCAAAAACTGGGTCTTCAAAAAACAACACCGTAAGAAAAGCTTATAAACTTGGCCTTAAATGTGAAAGTTGATGGCTCAGAGCAACTGTGTTTCATAATCCCAAGTGGTCCTTAAAGAATTTTAGAATTATTGATGCCATAAAAATTTCATTTAATTACAACTTTAGCATTAAGATTCAAGGAAAACTAGTAGCTATTAAATCCAATTCTTGGAATAGCACTTTACCTAGTATAAAAAAAACTTAATTGCAAGAAATAATTCCTTTGTGTGACTTACATATAATTTTCAAATATAATCACTACATTCTAAGTGTTGCTTTGGAAAAAAAAAAAAACAAGGATTCCCTTATCAAAATGTGAATGTTAGTCAAAGGGAAAATTATCCCGGGTAAAACTACATGAGCAGGTAAGCTCTTTCACAGCAGATCTAGTGTTTAGAGCTGTAGGAAGTCAGAAGAATACTGACCTGCTGATGTCAAAAAAACAAATTGCCGTGCTATGAACTGCCTATGAAGAGGGGTGGCCACTAGGAGCTGAGAACCTCGGCCTTACAATACAAGGTCCTGAATTCTGCCAGCAGTCTAAGTGAGCGTGGAGAGAACCACAAGCTTGAGATGAGAAGCCAGCCCTGGATGACATCTAGGTTTCAGCCTTGTGAGGCCGAGCAGAGGACCCTATTGAGCAGTGTTCAGACTTCAGACCTACAAAATGGTGACAGGATAAATGGTGGTTGTTTCAAGCAGTGACACTTGTGGTTGTTTTGCAGCAAAGAAAATTAATATACTAGAAGATGAGACTCATGGAAATCTATTCCTCCACAAAAGCAGTAAGAACACTAACAAAAATTCTCAAAATCAACTTTCAGAACTCTAGAAATAACCAAAGAATTGTACCAATCTGAGGAGTGCTTATTCCAGGAAAACAGCTGAGTCTTGGTAAGAACAGTTGGCTTTGTTGTGTCCTAATGTGCATTATTCCATCACCTTCTCCCCAGCTCTGCAGTAGCCTTGAAAATCAACAGTTTTACAACTAAGATAGCTAAGAAAACTGGCAACCTATCAACAAATGGATGGGGCAAAACAGGTTTAGAACTGTTTTGAACCAAAAAGCCCCAATCCCAGAGAATTATCTGGCTACTCCTTGGAAATCTACACTTGCAGGACTTGACCTGATTTAGAACTCTCAGTGCAAATAGCCTTTTCCTAGGTTTTTTGTCAGGGGGAAAAAAAAAAGTTGCAATTGTGTAACACCATACCTGCTTAAGTCAGACATGACCAACGGAGCATACAAAAGGCTTAAAAATGGGTGGGGGCAGGGAAGGGGACTTAAAAGGGATGAGATGCCTATAGGAGAATTTGAAAAATTCTGAAATACTCCTGGTGATCTAGAAGGTCATGAAAACATGGCCATGCCTAGTAGAAGCCTAAGAAGCCCCTCCTCTCTCACCTGTAGTTAACCTTAAGGACTGGCACAAGCAGGAAGTAAAAGCAAAGCTAAATTATAAATCGATTGATGCCCCCGTACTCACAGAGTTGCTGAGAAAAGAGTGGGAGACTTTCAAGACATAGGAAGACTCTGTCCAATAATTAGCTAACCACTAACTGAGCAGAGAATCGGTGGCCACACATGACAAAGACTACAGACCAGAAGCATCAACAACAAACAATGGAGAGATTATGGGGAGGTAGGTCTGATTTTCAGATGTCCCATTATTTAAAATGTCCAATTTCTGGGGGGATGGGTGAAAAAAGGGAAGCGACTAAGATGTACAAATTGCCAGTTACAAAAATAGTCACAGGGATGCGAAGTACAGCATAGAGAATATAGTCAATAATATCATAATAACTATGTATTGTGTCAAATGGATACTAGACTTATTGGGGTGGTCACTTTGTAAGTTATATAAATGTCTAATCACACTGTTTTATACTGGAAACTAATATTGTATGTCAACTGTAATTGGAAAAAAAATTAAAAAAATAAAATAAAATGTCCAATTTCCAAATAACAAATTTCAAGACATGCAAAGAAACATGTATACACTGGAGTTACTAAACAAAGATTTTAAAACAGCAATTATGTTGAAAGAATTAAAGGAAACCATTTCTAAAGACCAAAGGACAGTATGAGAATGTTTCATTAAACAGAGAATATCAATAAACAAAAAATATAAAAAAGAATCAAATAGAAATTCTAGAGTTGAAAAACCCCAACCAACTATCCAAGAGAGATAACCAACGTAAGCAAAAGTAAGGAAACAATAAAAATTAGAGCAGAAATAAGTGAAACCACTCAAAACATAAGATGGAAAATTCCAAAAAGTAGGCAACCTGGCTAATAATGCAATTTCAGCCTTGTGAAACTCTGAGCAGAGAATCCAGCTAAGCTGAGTATAGTTTCTGATTTATAGACACTGTAAGATGATTTTTTGTTTTAAACCCTAAGTTGCTGATAACTTGTGATACTGAATAGAAAACTAATACACATTCTCATTGAAGTTAATAAAACAAAAACTTCCAATTCAATATTCATCTTGAAATAATGTGGCAGGTCGTAGTCTCCGCAAAATGGCCAAAATAGTAATTTTAATCTCACACGTTCTTCTAGAACTTTCTCATTCTTTCATCGAGAGATAGAGATTCCCTGTCCTAGAAACTTGGTAGATTTTTGTGACACTCTTGATGCCTACAGAAGTGATACTGTATGAAATCTGAGTTTAGGTCCTAAAAGGCAGTTTGGCTTTCACTTGGTTCTCTCCCTCTTGGAACACTCACTCTTGGAAGCCAGCCACCATGTTGCAAAGAAGACTGTTGTCCAGATTTCTAGCCACTTCTGTTGCCATGAGTAGAGCAGAGATGAGGAATCCTTGTCAACTACTGCACAAATTGCAGATTCCTGAACAAAGTAAGTGTTATTGCTGTGTTAATCCATTCAATTTTGAAATGTTTAATGCAGCAATAGATACCAGAATAATAAAATGAAAATGAAAATCTTTAAAGATTGAAAGGGAGCAGAATTATCTTTATTTGAAATGGTGAAGTGCATTATTACGGAACAAAAATCTAAATGGATCAACTAAAATAAAACCAAATATAAAATACCTTAAGTGGACTTCACGATGGTTAGTTAACTTATGGGTCAAGAGGTAATAATAATTACTTGTATGAGTGCAGCGGTTCTCAACAGGAGTTGACTTTTCCCACCAGAGGACAACTGTCAATATCTGAAGATTTGGGGGTTCACACCGTGAAGAGTGCTACTGGCATCTAGTGGGTAGAGGCTAGGGATGTTACTAAACATATTACAATACACAAGACAAAGAATTATCTGGTCCAAAGGAGCAATAATACCAAGCTTGAGAAACATTGGACTAGAGTAATGGCAATGGAAAAGGAAAGAAGTGGGCATATTTAATCAGAGGTAGAATTAACAGAATTGCTTGTGTGAGATGATGGAAAGGGAGGGACATTGGTTAACTCCTGGATTTTTGCCTTGAGTGACCAGGTAGATACTGGAACTGTTAGTAAGAAAGGGAGAACTAAGGGACAAAGACTTCTGTGTTTGGAATAATCCACAGCTTTGTTATAGCCAATTTAAGTTTGAGACAACCATTACAAATCCAAGTAGAGATAGCAATTAAGAAGTTGGATAGACAAGTTTGGAGCTGTGGAAAGACCAGAACTAGTGACATACACTTAGAATCCTTAGAATATATCACTGCCAATCCTCACAAAAATTTTATGATGTGGGTGTCTAATCATCCAACATTTTAGGAAACGGAGGCTCAGGGAGAAGTTCAATCATTGAGTTAGTGGTTGCCAGATCTAACATTTGAAACCAGATTTGTCAAATTCTAAAGCCTTTGCTTTTAACCACCAAGAACCAGAAGCTGAAGTGACTATACCAGCCAAAAGAACCAGACTTCTAGGTTGTCTAGATAGCAAAATGTATAGAACGAAGAGTATTATTATCAGATCTCTGACTTCTGACAGTGGTCTAGATCCCATTCATACTGCAGCCATTTTTAAGTACCACTGCATTTTGTGCACTTGCTTTAGATTGAATTCCTGGCTTCATGCTTGAAATCAGTATCTTAATTAAATCTCTCCTGTAGATTTGAATTTACTTGCCATCTGGAATGCAGAAGCAGCTCAGAGACTTTTAACTTAATTGGGGTGCAAGCCCTTTTGTTTGGCCCCCGTGCTGTTTGGCAGCCCCGGTCCTGTAGCCTCTGTCTGGAGCAAGCTTCCCTTTAGACTGCAGTCAGCAAAATGAGACATCAGGAAAAGTGCTGATGCCTGAACCACTGCAACCCCAAACCACTTAATTAATATACAGGTTTAATGCATTTGGTAATTAAAATTTAATTCTTTTAAGATGTACAATAGAAACAATTCCTTTTGCAAGCATTTAATCCATTGTTCGGCTGACAATAAAGTTGAAAAGGGAATTGAAATGAAGTTGTTCCTCCTTTTTAAGCATTAATTATACCCAGATCAGTAAAATGATAGCATGTGCTTAGCCCTGGCTGATTGATCAACATTTTTGCTGAGTTCTGAGGCTTCTCTTTTAAGAGAGAAAGCTCTTTCATCACAGAAAACCTGTGTGTGCAGAGAAGCCCCTATAAAAATATGTTTTATCATTGAAGTCTAAACAATACTTCAAGAAATTTAAGCTATCCCTCAAACAAGCAAACAGAAAATTCAGTATGAGGGTTTAAGTTAGTAGATCGACCGTGGTCCAAACCATATTGTCATCCTCCTGAGAGTCTTACGTTTACGTAATTTACCAAAAGAAATCATAATATTCCACTTGAAAAAAAAAAAATCCAGTATACATTTAGTAAGAAAGTATAGAGCCTAATGGAATTTCGGTCCCTAAGTATATCCTGCTCAAAACAAAAACAACACCAAAGACGAAAAATGCTTCCCTGTCAAATAAATTTGAAAAATAGTGCCTTTCCTAGCCACTCTCTAGGAGAAACACAATTCACATTAGCATTTTAAAGCTCTGAAAATCAATCCTGCAGTATAACTAAAAACAAAAACCAAAATGTCTTACTTTATTTAAGCCAGTATTTCCAAGCTATGGAATTCTTTTAAAAAGTGACACCTAGGGCTGGCCCGGTGGCTCAGGCGGTTAGAGCTCCATGCTCCTAACTCCGAAGGCTGCCGGTTCCATTCCCACATGGGCCAGTGGGCTCTCAACCACAAGGCTGCCAGTTCAATTCCTCGACTCCCGCAAGGGATGGTGGGCTGTGCCCCCTGCAGCTAGTAACAGCAATTGGACCTGGAGCTGAGCTGCACCCTCCACAACTGAGGTGAAAGGACAACAACTTGACTTGGAAAAAAAGGCCTGGAAGTGCACACTGTTCCCCAATAAAGTCCTGTTCCCCTTCCCCAATAAAATCTTAAAAACAAAAAAAGTAACACCTATGAAGATCCTGCAGAACGAATATTACAAGAAACATGTTTGGGGAAACACTTGACTTTTTCCCCAAAACTTCAACATTTGTTCATTTAGTAATGCTATTAAAGCGAGAGTAAAGAACTTTAACTGCTTTATAATAATTCATCTATTTAGTCACTATTTATTCACATATATGTACCAAAAGTCATACACAAAAATATTCATTGCTGAACTATTTATAATGGCCCCAAACTATAAACATCCCAATGTCCTTCAACAGTAGAATGGATAAGTATATGTGGTATAAGGATTCAATGGAACACAGTACAGCAATGAAAATGAATGACGGAGGCACATGAGAATTTGCACAAATCACATGAACATAATATATTGAGTCAAAAAAGATACAGAATACATATATATGATTTTACTTACTTGAAGTTCAAAATCAGGTGTTTTGGGTTGAATTGTGTTCTCCCCACCCCCCAACTCATATGTTAAAGCCTATCTTCCAGTACCTCAAAATGTGACCTTATTTGTAAATAGGGTCGCTACAGATGTAATTAATTATGATGAGGTCATACTGGACCAGTATCCATATAAAAGGGGAAATTTGGGCACAGAGACATATGCATTGGGAGGACGCCATGTGAAGAAAAAGGCAGAGATGGGGGTGATGCTTCCACAAGCCAAAGAATGTCAAACATTGCCATCAAATTACCAGAAGCTAGGGGAAAAGGATGGAGCAGATTCTCCCCACAGCCTTCAGAAGGAACCACCATTGCACGTACCTCTATCTTGGACTTTCAGATCTCCAGAAGAGACAATAACTTTCTTTTGTTTAAGCCACCCAGTTTGTGGTAGTTTCTTATGGTAACCCTAGGAAACTGTCAACACAACAGGCAAAACCAATGCACAGCATTACAAGTCAGGATAGTGAGGAGAGGGAACAGCAACTCACCAAGAAGTTGGAAGAGGGAGCGTGATGTGCTTCTGGAGAGGGGACAATATCTTCATCTGAATGCAGGGTACGTGTGTATGTCATTTCGTGAAAGCTCAACCAGGATTTGTGCAATTTTCAGTGGTAGGTTATACTTTAGTAAATTTTTTTTTTAAATAAATATTGACCAGTGGACAGGAACTTTCAGCTTAGAAGGAGGTGCAGACAAGGCAAAGGGAAATAACTTTCGATGAAGGGTTCAGTGCAAGTGCAGTAGAATCACACTGAATCTTGGGGAGGGGGTCGTCGAGGGAAAGACTTCCCAAAGGAATCTCATGACAGAAAGGTAGGACTTGAAGAATGAGTACAAACCGGTAAGATGAACAGAAAATATGTTACATATGTTCAGCAAACAGCATGTGAAAGAATAAGGAAAGAAAAGTAAAAGCAAAAATAAGTGAGAGAGAACATGACCCATGGAAGGAGCTGAAAGTAGTTCCATGTGGTTAAAGCACAGGGCGGAAAGGGTGGCGTATGTAAGGGGAGCTGAGAGAACAGAACAACAGCTAGGAAATGGAGGGCTTTGGAAGAAGCCGTGAAGCTTTGTGGGTATGACTACCATTTAATTGAATCAGATCACTTTAAGTATCATTCATTCAAATACTAGAAAACAACCTGTATAAATTCATAAAAAATATGCCCTTCTTTCTGAAAGGGGAGAGTGAACTCTGCAAATTCCTGGAAAGGATGCTTTTTCAACCTAATCACAGGGTAGGTTTCACACTTTATGAAGAGAATCCAGACTAAAGACAGGATGCATATTTTACACTTTTAAAAAGAAACAACAAACTTTCACCTAAAAGATAATTTAGAGGTCAGTTCAAAGAGCGTTAGTTTTAAAGTTAAATTCACCTTCCTTTGAGAACTTGGTTTCTTTTGCTATTGTAACAGATTACCACAAACTTACTGACTTAAATAAACACAATTTTTCTATCCAGCAGTTCTGTACGTATAAAGTCTGATGAGGGTCTCACCGGACTAAAAGCAGCGTGTCAGCAGGGACAGATTCCTTTCTAGAAACTCTAGGGAAGAATCCATTTCCTTAACTTTCCCAGCTTCTTGAAGTTGTCCCTCTTCCTTGGCTCATGGTCCCCTTCTTCCATCTTCAAAACCAGCCATGACAAGTCAAGTCCTTTTCACACCACCATCCATCGGGTCCTCTGAGTATAGCTAGGAAAGATGCTATAGCTAGGAAAGATGCTCCATTTTGAAGATTTCACCACAGGATTATATTGGGCCCACCTGCATAACTCCCATCTCAAGATCCTTAATCTAATTACATATACACAGCCCCTTTTCATTTAAAGTAACATATTCACAGGTTCTGAGTAAGGACATGTACATCTTGGGGAGGGGGCCTTATTGTGCCTACTGCAATGCTGAATACAATACAGGAGGCTCTCAAAAATTGTCTTATTTTTAAATGCTTTTTTTCGATTTTGTTCCAGTTTCATTAAAATGTAATTGACATACAATACTGTACAAGTTTTGTTTTGTTTTATAAAGAATCAAGTCACTGGTGTGGAAAATTCACACCGGTAATATTTGATGTTATCCCCACAACTAAGGGTTTCAATGTCTGATAAGCTTTCTTTTGAAAAGGAAAAAAAAAAATTCTATCAAAACAGCAAGCCTCATATGGCAGTGGAGGGAAACAAAATAGTTCCCATATAAAACCATCCCCATTTCCAACCTTATATGCCATGTCTGCACAGGACAGGAAGTGTCCCCTACCCCACCCCCCAAAAAAATTACAAAATGTCAGTAGTGCCATGGTTGAGAAACCCTGATATAGAGCAAGAAAACCATTAGAGCGTGATTAAACACAAATGTTTGGCAGAGAATTAACTGGCATATATGTGTAGCAGCCTCCGTGATCTCTACCCATTAGATACCATGAGCACTTCCTCTCTGCTGTGACAAGCAAACTTGTCTTCAATATCACCAAATGTCCTCTGGAGTTCAAAACTGCCTGCAGTTGAGAACCACTGCTTTGAACTAAACTGTATAAACTCTTTGGTTAATAGAGTCACATTTAAGAAATAGCACTGAAAACAAAAGCCAGAACACACTGCCAAAATGTTTATTTTAAAAAATGAAATCCATTTGTGATATATGCTATGCTCCATTTGCCTAGATGCTCAATATACTAATAAAATTCAAGAGTCGATACATATTCTGATGCTGGCTTTTCCTGAAATGTCGTTTTTCTCAGCAATATTGCCTGAGTACTATGTAGATGAAGTGAATAGAAAACGTAAATGGAAGATGCAGGTGCAAAGTAACACAAGAGAGCCCGTCTTCTAATTAAGTCTTTTGAATATTCTGTACTTCTGTCTTATACCTAGGAAAGCAACACCAATGAGGACTTTTTACATGTAGCACCTTTTGTTGCCCCTTTTAAAGTTTCAGCAGATGCTAAAAGGGGCCGTCTTCATGAAACTGTAGGGGTTGGATAAAGAAAGTGAATGGTATTCAAGATTGAAAGGAAGAAAATGATCTACACAAAATCTACTGCATGGCAGACCCTGAAGTTTTCCTCTTTCATGAAATGGAGTAATTGTCTTCCATTTTCACTCCCTCTACTTCAAACAGCTACTACTTCTAGTATCTCTAGAAGTTCCACTAATGACGAACACCTGAATTTTCAAAAAAAACAAAGACAAAAACTTCTTGGGTCATATGTGATTGAAATGAATCCTCAAATAAAACACACTACGAAGTCTTAATATTTCTACTAATTTTTGAATTTATTATTAGCTTTCCTTTTTTTCCCACTTCTTTTCTGGAATGTATTTATGTACAGTTTCCTAATCTATTACATGATACAATAATTATATGCATTTATTTAGGCAATATAAGCTGTAAAAAGGGTAAAACCAAAAAGTTGGACTTAATTAAATAATTTTATCATCTTTATGCCTAATTTCTACACAAAGTATATAGATTATGACTATTTGGTAATATCAAATTGAAGCGAGTGAAATAATCCAATCTGAAATTTAGCAGAATAGTGTTACTACAAACCAAACCTCTGTGCTTGGTCTAGCCCACATCACACCCAGAACTGTGTACGTACTGGACTTGATCCAGTAAT
This sequence comes from Rhinolophus sinicus, assembly GCF_036562045.2. Taxonomy (NCBI): domain Eukaryota; kingdom Metazoa; phylum Chordata; class Mammalia; order Chiroptera; family Rhinolophidae; genus Rhinolophus; species Rhinolophus sinicus. Next base: position 21,280,825 of record NC_133751.1, read on the forward strand.
TACTGCAGGTGATGAGATTGAGTTTTTTATTCACATGTTATGGCCCAAATGAGAACATCTGCCCAAATGCATTATGAACAGGCCATCTGCTGTTTGGCTGACACAGCCTGCCTGACTAAAGAGAAATAAACTCTTCATACAGATATGTACAAATTGATTTTTTAATGGAATGTATCTACAACATTACTAGTAAACTGAATAATAAAAGTATCATTGCATTTTTCAATTTAACATTTGTTCTTCTCATCACTATTATTAGAATATGTAATTTCATTTCTTGCTTTCTTGACTACAAATAAAGATATTTTTTTCTAAATAGTTCCCAAATGCATAGTGGCAGGTAAGCAAGACAGACTGTAGCAAGGAAGATATCCTCAACTGGATAATAAATACGCACCATAAACACCGCGACAGATTGCACTTTCAAAAATAGCCTCAATATATCTTTCATCTCACACACCCTTGCGTCTACAACATGACCTTGGCGATCCTCCCATTGAGAGATGGTGCTTGTGTTCACGCCCCTTGAATGTGAGCAAGTGTGACTCACTTCTAACCGAGGGAGGTGGTGGCAGTCGTGCGAGTGGCACCATATGGTTTCTGAGGCCACTTCCACCTTGGTCATTGAAACACTTGCACTTGAAACCCTAAACTTACAGGTACGTTGCCATGCTGTGAGGAAGTCAAGCCACCCAGCGGTACCACCCACATGTTGGCCATCTTAGACTTAGAATCCTGCCAGCCCAGGGGCTACATGTGAGTGAACAAGCTATCAGATGACAAGGCTCCAATTATCAAGTTACACCCCCTGTTCCAGAAGCTGAGTATTCCAGGTGAGGCTCCAGTCATTGTGGAGCAAAACTAGGTCAGCCCCAGTGTGCCCTTTAGAAATTTCTGACCCTCGGAAGCCACAATCTCCACAAAAACTTGTTTTAGACCACAAAGTTTGGGCTGGTTTGTTTCACAGCAATAGTCACTAGAACAAATAGGCTAATCATAAGAAAATGTACTTTAATGTGACGTGCATATTAAATATAATAAGAACAACAACCACAAATCCATGGATAGCATTAAACTTCATTGATGCGGTATTGACTCAGAAAGTAGACTTTAAAATCGGGTCCCTAGAAATTTGACTTTACCAGTGATATGGGTGGTAATTTCTATTTTTGCAAAATAAAAATAATAAAAAATAAAAATTTTAAACGCTGAATTTGTAAGCCATTGCTAATTTTTAATTGCAGCAATTTATTTTTCTTCGAAAGATAAATTAATTGAAAATAATTTGCTTTTTAGAGTGTCTTTCTACCCAAAGTTTTTGTCAAATCTCCTAGGTAACGTGAGTAACTCTGCTTTCCTCTGATAGCCCAAAGTCCAAAGAAATACGTTAGGCCATATTTCAGCAATCTCCCGTTGCGGTCTGAAGATCTAACACTGCAGACAGTTCAGTAGTAGTAGCACTTGGTCTCTGACTTGACTTCAAAAGTACTCCATGATCATAATGACTTTAAATTACTTGATTCCAGGATTTCCTTTTAGTGGACTGATGACCCTGAGACTTTAAAGCTATTTAATATAAGTGGCCTGAGTCTGGCATTGCTTAGCAATTTAAGCTAAGTTCAAAAGGACTAGAATTGAATCAGTAGCCTCCTCCCAAGACTAAAGTACTGAAGTCTGAAAGTTCAGTTTGAAAGAACAACTGTAGTCAAGACCATTGTTTCCATGGCTGACCTCCTGAAGCTGAGAACCTGAGTGAGAGCCAACTGTCGAACACTGCTTCATAACTTCTGTACTGACTAAAGCATTCCACGAGTAACGTGATTTAGCTAAACTCTGTGGTCTTGGATTTCTACCACAAGGTTTCTCTAAAAACCTCAAAGCTCTTCCCGTGTTTTAATGTACTGTATTTAAATTAAAATTTTTCCTGGAGGATAGCTTGAGAATGAATATTTACCTCCAGTTGAGGGCAAAAGATTGCAGAACTTGTGGGGAAGAACCGCGTCTCCTGGCTCATGTTTCGCAGTGGAGGAAGTCCAACTAGAGTAACATTCTAGAGTAACATTCTGGCTTCTTGCCCCATCCTGTCACTCCCTCCTGTCCAGAAGGAAATATGTAAGAAACTTATTTTTCTTTTTGGGGGAGGAGAGGATGGTGCAGTCAGTATATCCACAAGGTGTGTAACTTCTGGGTTTCTCCATGCCATTGGGATTACAAGGACAAGTCCTCCCAAGGGAAGACTGAACATGTGGCAAACTTGGGGACTGAGTCTGGGTAATCCTGATATGTTAGCCTTTTCTCGCTACCAGATTTATCAGTTATATCAGTGATGATTTGATCTCTTCAACATGACTCTTATTTTGTCTCTCATTTCATTCCAAATTCTGGTGGGGAACTGACACTAGACAATAAATATCTCAGCCTAATTCTCTATTGCAGGTTAATTCATGGTACACATGTGTTAGATGCCCCTTTCAATTCTCTCACTCCCTAGCATTAATTCAAGATTGTCCTTTAGGTCACAGCCATGCCCAATATATGGTGATGTCCATATGCCTGCCCACCATTATCATCCCAGCCCGCTTCTCATTTCCTTCCCAAATATAATACAATCTCCAGCACACTATCTTATATGGACTTGACTTTTTATCCCATCAACTTTAAGCAATTATAGAACAGTAAATACATCATTTTCATTTTTGTGTTTCCCATATTTAATGTAGAATGTTAAACATTGAAGGCACACCATAAACATTTGCTCATTAATTTAGATATGATGGATGTGGTAGGCAGAATTCTACAGATGTCCCCCCAAGTTCCCCACCTCCTGGCTCCTCAATCAAACAGTAATTGAACTACGACTATGATGGGAGTTTATAGATGGAAGTAAGATTACTAATCAGCTAAACTTAAAATATGGAAATTGTCTTGAATTTACCAGGTAGAACCAATCTAGTCACATGAGTCCTTAGAAGCAGATAGAGAAAGCAGGACACTCAGATATATAGCAGAAGACAGAAACAGAAGTGATATGAGGCAAAAAAGGAAGGTCAAAGAGAGTTAAAGCATGAGAATGACACAACCCACCATTGTGAGTTGAAGACAGAGGAAGGTAGCCATGGGCCAAGGAATTTGGCACCTACTAGAAGCTGAGAATGACTCCCAACCAACAGCCAACCAGGAAAGAGGGGACTCAGTGCTGCAATCAGTCATGCAGAACAGAAATCTGCCAACATTCTAAACAAGCTCAAAGTGGATTTATCCCCAGAGCCTTTAGACAGCAAATCAGCCCTGCCAACACCTTGATTTTGACCCCATGAAACCCAGAGCAGAGAACCAACTGAGCCAAGCTGTGCCTGGACTTCTAGCCTTCTAAACTGTTAGATAATAAATGCGTGGGGGATTTTTTTAGCTGCTAACTCTGTGGTAATTTGTTATGGCAACAATAGAAAACTCATGTAGAAGGTATTAACCAAAATTATAACATCACTCTGTGTAGGCTGCTGGATTCAAGGGAACACGTAACAAGATAAAGACTGAAATCACCATAAGATGTCAAGACCATGACAGAGCCCCAAATTAGGGTTTATCATCCTTGCTGATAGCAGTGGCTATACCCCCTCCTAACTTCTTGTCAGCAGATTTATTAGGAGTCTCATAATTACTGTAGCTACTTGAATATGAGTATTTTCATGTGTGAGGCAGAATTCTAGGAGGGTCCCCAAGAGCCCTGGCCCCTAGTGTACCTCCTCTTAAATGTAGGTGAGATCTGGGTATATGATGGGATATTTGTTCTTATTTATGTTACATTGTGTAGGATCCATCAAAGCAGACCGGAGTGGGATTTTCTTTCTGGTTTGGAAGAAATAAGCTCCCATGTTTTGAGAGGGCCACAGGGCTAAGATCTGAGGGAGACCTCTAGGAACTGACAGCAACCCTTAGCCTGGACCCAGCAATTAAATAGGACTTTGGTTCCACAACTGCAAGGAACAGAATTCTGCCAACAACCTCAGGTGGCTTGGAAAAGGACACTGAGCTCCAAATGCTAATCTAGCCATAGCCTACATGTTGATTTCAGCCTAGTGAGACTCTGAGGAGAGGATTCAGCTGAGCAGAGCTCAGACTTCGTCATGCAGAACTACGTGATAATATATAGGTGTGCTTTAAGCCATGACATCTGTGGTGGTAGCTCATTATGCAATATAAAAATAACACAGATTTATCCATTTAGTTCAAGCCTATCATTTTATGTACAATGATCCAGAGAACAATCATCCTTCAGAGGCAATATCACGGTTAAGCTGTAGAGTTGGAACTAAAAGCCAGGCTTCGGTTTTGTGCTTCCCTGTTGTTATATGGATTATTCACACATTCCCCACAACTCTATAAACTATTTCATCAAACTTCACCAAAATATTTACTACAGTATGATACTAAGTTATATATAGACATTCACATACACACACAGAGACACATATACACAATTGCATGCATATGTCTCATGCCAGCTTCCCATCAAAGGAGAACTTAACTTATTGGAGAGCCACTTAGGACACTTGCTGGTGTTAACTTTTACAAAACAGGTGTAATTCTACTCGAGGGACTTTGAACGTTTGAATTTGTGGAACTGATTTGATATTCTCATCCACAGGTAAACTGCCACAGAGAAGTTTGAGACACCCCATGCCTACCTAGACTTCACAGGATTAAAACAGAGCAGGACGGTGGAAAGACTAGGTCTCACACGTTGTCTATAAGCAAAAGAAGAGTCTTCCTGTGGACAAGCCCATGAGATTCTTTCTCATCAATAAAACTTCAAACTTCCTATAAATGTTTGACAGCGATGACTCTGAGGACCCTGTAAAATTTACTGGCTCGAACAGAGTGACACAAGAACAACCGCATGCATCTCAAGGGCAGTCAGCATTTCGGCATCAGGACCATTTATAGGAGGGCGGTGCGATCAGTGTGAGACGCCTTCCTCCGAGACAGACCATGATACCAATTATTGCCAGACAGAATAGCAATGAAGGGAGGCAAGAGAAGTATTCATCCAAATGCAGCTTTCCTTTTCTTGTTTTTCCCTTCAAATGTTATTAAGGCTGGATCCAAAATCTGACTGCCACGGTTATGTTTTACTTATACAAATCAGGAAGAAATTAAACAGGACAGGGAAAGAAATTCAAACAGGATGTTGTTCAGCAAGGAAAAAACAAATTCTCTAAGTAGAAAGCAAGACGGCCTGTTATTAAGAGCAAAACTATTCACTCCAGGCGAAAGAGGCTGCTTTTAAAATAAATTGGTGTCCTTATCCCATGATTAACAAGTGGGAAAGGGGGCTCCATCCGAATGTTTTCCCTTTGACAGCCAAAATTTTGGATTGAGAGCTAAACCTAGGGTATATGTGAAATAAATTTCCATCTGAATGTTGACAATAAGTAGAAAAACAAAGATATTTGGGGGGTTAATAGGGGTTAATAGAAAGTTTTTGAATGTCAGCAACACAACTGCGCAATTGTATGGAGTTTTAATACATGAAATATGTACAATATAAATATATAGCAATATTTCTTGGACCCAAAAGGAATCATGCAGAAGAAAATAATTCACATAGATATGAATATTTGAAGGCTGGCTTATGTGGGTTCTCACCCCATAAATGACTCTACGTGATGCACTGTATCCATTTTCCCATTTAAAGAACATTGTATGCCTGTGCATAATTAGATAAACCTCTGTGATAAATAAACCTCTGTAAAATCTATAAATTCTCTGCGAAAATCCCCAACTTTTTCAATTCAATTCTGCCATTTCCTTTAAATCTTAGAAAACATTCTTTAATACATACAAAAATTACATTAAGTGGGAGTGCTACATTCCCTAAGAGACCTTGAAAAAAGTCTTTAGCTTTTTGCACTGATATCTTTTTAAAAGATAGCTTTTTAATATACTTATGCTTTTCATGAGATTTTTAATTAGGTTTCTGGAGATGCAAGGTTTATCTTTGTTGTGAATTTGGTTGCTTACAAAACAAATTCAACGCATTCTTAATATATAAAAAAAAATCTCTACAAAAAGAAAGTGGTACCAATGTGTGTGGCAGATTTGAGGATGTAATGACAAGTTACTTGAAGTTAGCACAAATCATCACCATTATCATCATGCTTTGATAACAGATGATATAGTCACATCCTCATCAAGTAGCTGCCTTAGGAGCCTGTTTCTCTTGTGTGGCCTTTTCCTACAAAATAGTTATCAGACTGTCCCAACAGATTTCCCTTTATGTTTCGGTGTTCAGAAACGGGACACATCCCTACCCCTAAACCAATCACTGGCAAAAGGGGAGACTTACTGGTTTAAAACAGTTGTGATTCATCATCTGAAGCTGAAAAAGAAGCCTACTTCTGTAAGCATATGCTCACCAACTTGCACTGCAAAGAACTGGGTTTCAGCAGGGAAGAATGGAGAGGCTATTGTACAGGCCCTGTGTTAGCAAACTACAGCCACACTCTGCACATTGTCTGTGGCTCCTCCCCTGCCACAACAGCACAGCTGAGTACATGTGACAGAGACTGTATGGCCTGCAAAAGTGAAAATATTTACTACCTGGCTCTGCAGAAAAAGCTTCCCGACCCCTGAGATGCAGCAATCAATAGTGTCTTCCATAATTCACAGGGCAAAGATCAAAAAGTTCTAGAATTCCCTGCTATAGTTCTAATAAGAAAATCATTGAGGTTATGTCCATAAGCCCCCCATAAAAAGACTTACTGCTTTAGAATCCTGTCTTTGTATTTGGCAGACTTAGCCAGTTGTTGGGCAGTTATTTCATGGAGAATCGGGAAGGCAATTGGAACAGGGAAAAACAGGAAGCAGCATGAAGACCAGCAGCATTTGGAATGGGGATGTGGAAGACTCTACCTACTTCCCAAACCACCAGGAGTCTCCTAGAGAATAGCGTGCTTAGTCTGCAGTACAGATGAAGCCTCTTCTCTGTGCCCGTCACCAAAATAAAACATTACTCTATCAAAGGGTGCTCTTCCAAGTGATTTCTAAACTCAAATACAGGCATAAGAAGAATTCAAACAAATGTGATTGAAAACTGTCTAGTGAGACAGTCCCAGAAGATTGTAACATATTTAAAACACATTAAAACTGTTTCCAGCGGTCAGGACATCGAGCTCCGTTCCCTCCGCCAAGTAGGCTACATGATGCCAAGAAGGTGAAACTTTTCGGACCAGAAAAGGATTGGAACACATGATGATGAGTCACTTTTCTCTCTCTTCCAAGATCCCCAAACACGAGCAATCAGAGAGGAAGAAGGTAGACATTTCAGCTTTGATCAAAATAACATTAGTCAGAAATGCTGGAAAAAGCCAACAAGCTGGAAATAATTTTGATGCAGCCGGTAAAAAGAGTGGATTCTGAAACATTCTTCTTTACAATATTTAATACAAGCAACTAATACGAAAAAAGCCTCAGATTAACTGCTTTTCTTGGTATAAAAGATGAGAGATGAAACAATGTGTAGGTACAGTACACCGATGAACCTTCATCCCCATCTTTGAAACTCTTCCTGGTGTGCACAGGCTTCTTTCGCGAGGTACACAGCCATTTTGATTCTTGCAGACATGAGTGTGAGTACTGGGTTAGGGGCATTAGAAAGTTCATGGATATGTGTGTGTCTACGTGTATGTACATCTGTCTCAATCATCAATGGACTCATCACAAAGTGAAAGGAAAATTAATCATCCTCTGGTGTCTTGGATCCATAAACACACTCACACCAGATTCTCAGGCTCCAAACTGGAAGCTTCCAAGATTCTTTACGAAGTCTTAGAAACACGGTGATATAAAACTTGTTATAAAACAATGGTATGAAACTTGGTGGAACCCCAGGCTTGCTTTCTTGAACACACTGATCCTGAATGAAATCGTTTATTGAGTCATTACACCAGTTCCCCATTATTCTGTGCCCCCATTATTCAGAACCAAACTTTAGGAAAAACCAACTTTCGGTTGTCTGTCACACAATCTTTTCACATATAGGTGCCAGACAAACTCAACATCACACTGTCTGCAGCTTTCCAATGAACCGTATTATAGAAGTGTCCTATCGCTTCTAGGCCTTTTGGTTAAGATCAAGTATAGAAGTGTTCTACCTCACTGAGTTAAATACTGTCCCTTAGTCCACAAAAATGTATTTGTAGTAAATAAAAGTAAGTTTTTATCATGATAAAGATCACTAAGTTCTTGTTACTGCAAAGAATAACTGAATTTAAATGAAATTACTCATGTATTACTGACTTGCAAATAATATATCTTCAAAGTTACAGTTTTTCATTTAAAAACAGTAGTGTTTTGAACCTTTACTTTGTTAAAGTGATTCTGAATATACTCTGCTTTCAGTGAAGGCTTTTTATCTTTTCTATTACAGAATTCCTCAGTATTTACCTCTTCCTAAACTTGTTTGCTCTGCCCACCCTGAATTCAGCAATAGTGTAAAAATAAAAATATCTTCATACACTGGAGAAAAAAGTTACATTTTCTTGCTAACCTCCAGAGAAGGAAGAGGTGAGAAGATTAAACATTTTGAACAACATAAACTGATGCAGATATCTAAAATGTGCTTTCTAGAGAAATAGTTATGAAAGCTTGTTGCATGATGGAATATGCAAGTGGGATCCCTGTGGCCTATGTGTGAATGTAAATCACATTAAGTTAAGCACTTATTGAAATTGCTTTATATGATGTGGACTAGAAATCATTGTGAGTGACACAGACACAAGTTCAAAGTGAACCGACTTCCGTGTAAATGTGGCCTTAAGGTTAGTTGCATATGTAAAATCAAGAGTGGTAACGAACAAGCTGTACTAATTCTCCTAAAGGTAGAACTGAATTCCTCTATTGTTTTATATTAATACAATATTCTACATAGCACTTCCGTTCCTTAAGCTGAGAGGTTAACAGAAAAAAAAAAATTCTGTAAGTGACGCAATGCAATATAAAATTAGCAAATATGAAGAACTACCTTCGCAGATATCAAGTCACTCTGGTGTGATTCCTTTCTACGATGAATGATCATAGGAATTTCAAACAAAACAAGTTTTCTGAAGAAACATATACACCTAGCCTCAGGCATTATTGTTCAATGACAGAGAATGCTATCGACCAGACTCCAGTATTCCAACTACAAGCAAATATCTTTCAGATAAATCTGGGTATATCGAATTACTAGACCAATTCTTCAAGTCCTAAAACTCTTGGTCATGTTATTGTTTCAATATAATCATTTAGGTTCTGTTAAGAAAATTTAATGGGAATATAATACCCTAATATAAAAAGAGGGGGGGAGAAATGTTCAATTATATTGAATAAATGTTGAATATATAATTTTGTAAAAGCCTACCCTAATTAATATCCATAAACAGGAAGCAATTTTTCATAAATTAGGATGTTATTATTTGGACACATCTCTGTAAATTGCCTGAATACCCAAATAAATACACACTGATTAATAATAATTGTCCACCATTATATAGCATTTAATACGTTCCAGACACTACACCGTGATTTACATATTTTAAATCATTTTATCTCGTAACAACACTACAGAGTAGGAGCTATTATTATTCCCATCTCAGATATAAAGAAACTGAGGCACATTGAGTTTAAGCAACTTGCTGAACGTCACACAGCTAATATTTGGGGAAACAAGGATTCAAACTCAGGACATCTTGCTCCAGAATTCATGCCCTTAACCATAAACATTTTAAAACAATAATTCATTTGCAATAGTACCCACTGACAGAGATAGAGAAGGGAATTCATTTCTCTGTAAAATTCATTAATAGCTAAAAAAATTCAAATCATGAGACTTTTCTGTTTCTTATGATGTTGCAGATGTTTGACACAGATATTGGAAATGCTGGATATTGGAGAGAAGAGAAAGGGATCAACCGACACAAACATTTCAGCTAAATATATGCATGACGACAGCATCGCTCTCCCTTGATTGTTCAATATGTATGAGGTAACAGAAGTGCTTTACCTGGAGAATGTGCTCCTAGCACTTAGTGCTTTGACAAACATTGTATTTATGGAACTATCAATTCATTTATAAAGTGTCTTTCCCCAGGGTTTACTAGAAGTCAATCAGTTCCAGCCACTGAAAAGAGAACACAAATATGGAATGGAAAAATGGGTAAATTAAATTGGGCTGTCAGAGTCGCTGAATCCTAGGGGAATCTTAACTACAACTCAGTGGTGTTTCTCCTGTTCTGAAAATATTTATCCTGGGTATCTAAAACCTTAGGAATTTCTATATTTGAGCAACCCTAACATGGAAATGTGTGAAGCACTTATGTATTCTGTAACCATCAAATGCAAAGTAGATCCTAGTCTATCCGCCAGCTTTGCTCACCACATGCTGCCCTGGGCATTCAGCCAGCTATCGTCTGCATATATTTGTCAGAAAATCATACAACACCTAGTGATTCCCCTGGCAGATCTGCATCCCATTTAATAAGAAAAGACCACTTAAACATGAGGGAACTCCAGACTTGCAAATTCTTAGAATAGAAAATGGATGGTGGAATGTTGAGAAGGAAGAGAACTCCCATGGCACTAGATACAAAAAGGCCTCACAGGGTGATACGAAGCTGGTGGATTTACTATGATCTGAAGTCTGGTCATCAATCTCTCAGGACCAGAAACTGGGACTTAAAATTGCACCTAGAAATAAGTGATAAAATTACTCTTACTAAATTCTCACAAAACAGATGTATCATTAAGAATACCAACTTATTAAATCATAGTGAGGGAAACCACTTCTAATGTACACATTTGCTCTAATATTTACAGCTAGTAATTGGATCAATAGGTGGACTGATGACACAGAATGAAGGCAAAGCCCAAGGGTTGACATGGGGAGTACTGTACTCGAGCCATGATGAGTTCCAAAGAAATATTTCTACCCACAGCAAAGAACACACTTGGCTCATGAATGAACTAAGTCATCCAAAAGCTGAGTTCCACCTTTCTTCCAATTCTGGAGCTGAAAGTCCAAAATGTTCTTCTCTAAAGGGACCTTCTCTATACAAGCCAACTTATTTATCCTTTAACTACATTTTTCTAAGCAGGCTTACAGAATATGATTTCTATTCTCAACAGCATTTTTAGTTTTGTTTTGTTTTGTTTTACTCTCAAAAAAACAAATGTATTTCTATTATCTCTAAGTTCTTTGGAGGCATCTTCCTAAAACCCTCATTATTCATTCCCCATTATATGATCTCATTGACATATAAGGCTGGAGAATTCGAGTTTTAGTTAAAGCCCAGGTCAATTCACAGTAGATCAATAGTATTGAGCAACTGCCATCAAAGTCTCCATGGATGCCAGTCAGAGTCCATGTAGTTTTTTGAAATGCTTCCTCATTCTCTCTCTCAGTTTGTTGTCTCTCTGGATGGTACTTCTACTGATGTACACATGCATGAGTTTCCCCCAACATCACATTCTCATTTTCTTTTTTCTTCCTACTGTTTCTCAAGGGAGATCTCCAACTGTACTGTAACCATGCCCATGAAGATGACCCACAAATCTGTATTTCAAGCACTAACTGCTCTCAGCATTTCAAAATACCTAGAAGCTTCACATGTATAGTATGCTGTTACCTTCAACTGTCACTCCCCAACATAAATTCACCCTCTTCCTTTAGAAGCCCAGTCGAATCCAATCATGTCCTGTGTTTCCCATTTCTAATGAAGGCACTACTTCGCAGACACCGAGACGGTGACACTTGGAATATCTTTTCTCTTCTGCTGTCCATTCCACTCCAGTGTGTGGTGTTGGGTTTCTCCTTCTTTATTTTCTATTTTTCACATGTTTGAGGGGGCTATAGAAATATCTTCTGAATTATACTCCCTCTTTTCAGTGACTATATTTCATTGTATTTTACCACTTCTACTAAATTATTCCTAATGCACGGCAATGATAAAACAACCTTCCAGCACAGAAAACTTCAGTAGCTTTAGTCTTTATTTACCAAATAAATTTCATGGTCCCCATGATTGCTCCAAACCCATCTTTCTAGACTTATCTTCATTATAATTTTTGACTTTCATCTTCTCCAGTTTCTGCTTGATGCATTTTTCTACCTCATGCTTTTGTTTTTGTTTGAAATATCCTCAACCCCAATTTGGATTAATTCAACAACCCCTATTGAAAAGAATTCTATTTATTTACAGTATCTAAATAGCCCAGGTCATGCTCAATGTAGACATCTAACATGAAGCAACAAATATGTCTTTATGTCAAAAGCACATTTTTAAATGTGAAGAAAGTGTAATATAGTAATGTTATCAAACAGAAGGGCATTTATTAAAATGTAGGAGCTCTAAAAGTACCATTAAACTTAAAACAGGTAAAGGAAAATAAGTCAAGTTTACCTTCCCTTTATGACACTTCTCAAACCTTTTCAGTTCCATGCTGCCTTCTTGGATTTCCTCATCCCACTTCCCCATCAGATGCATACGACCTCATCAACTGAAATTCAATTCTACATCTATAAACCATATGTTCATCAACATAACTCTAATAATAATTATTATTTCCTAGATTGTTTTGTCATTTTGCACTTATATCCCATGCAAGAAGTTAAGCTTCTTGAGAATAAAGCTCATGTCTGGTATATTTATGTAGCTTATTATAGAGCCTTGCACAAAAGGCAATTCAATTACTAAATGACTTAATTTATCCTCCATATCTTTGATGTTAAGAAATTTTGATGTTAGGTGCATAAACAAAGTCTCCTTTCCACACTTGATCAAAAATTAAATTTTATGTTGCATTGGGATGCTACCTTTCAAATGGAGTGACTTTCATGCGTTTGTAATGATACATAAGTATACATATAAATTATATACATATTATATATATTTATAGTATATATTACATAGTCTATAATAAAAACATATTACATACATATATTGATATTATATAGCACACAGTCCATAACTATATAGTTATATATAATAAATGTACATTTATGTAGCTCTAACTGTAAGATATAATTATACGATATATAATTACATACACATATCAATACCACCATCATTACCAATACCACACACCAATACTACCATTACCATCTTTCCACATTATTAAAGGAAAGCAAGAATATGAGTTATTTGTGCTATCCAAGTAAAGTCCCTCCCGCTCCCATTTTCTGGCTCTATTTCTCCAGCTTTTCCTGTATCTGGGACTGTTCAGATCCTGGAACAAATCGTGAGCCACTGTGGAAAAGGTCTGAAAGTAATATTCAGCTTTCATGCTCCTTAACTTCCCCTCCCCGTATATAAGAAGGGCGTACAAGGGCTCTTCGTATAATTTTATGAGCTCTGGGGAAAAGGAAATATTGACAAACCACCAGCAAAGTCAAAAGTAAACAGTGGTACATTAGAAGGGTTATATGTTTGCCATATACAAAATTCCAGGCATATGAAAAGGGCAGCAGTCCTAAGTTTACCACTGTCGTCTCTGCGAATATTACAGGCCTTTAAACTTTAGGGATTTTCAAAATTACTTTTCCATTTCATAAGAAAGTAATTGAGGTGTAAAGAGGTTAAGTAGAATCTCCAAAAGTCCAGGTGCTAATTATCCATGTCTTGAAATTTTCCTTTTTAATCTCCCCATTTACCAATTGTTTTGAGACAGTGGGCTCAACAACAAATGCTCTCTTCCTAGAATCTAGCTGTTTTTTTTTATTAGTCTGGGAAGTCAAGGAAAAGGGGGACCTTTACTAACATTTTGTTTCTGTGAATTTAAGTGGTGGAAGATTGAACAGTGCAGTAAGATAAGGAGCAGGAAAGAGACTGGGACAAATAATTCAATTAAGATAACAGAGCCCTTTTTAAAAAGCACCATAATCGATGTGATATTTCCTCAGTTCTCCCAAGTTTTTAGAGTCATCAACTATGGGTACAGTTTCCCAGTCCAACCTCTCCTTTTTTCCCTATCAATTCCAGACATTCACATTTAAGATTCTTTACAAATTAATTGATAAATATAATTAACAGAAAATATTACATAGTACATACAACAAACATTAAATTTATAGCCTGGAATACACACTGAAATTTCTCAGGTGTTTTTAGCAACAAAATTTGTCGTCATTATCTGCAATCATTGATGTTTTATTTAGTTTTCTAAATGGGCCTCCAAAACCTCAGGGTATCAGAATTGGGCTTCCCAACTTTCCTAGGATTCAGCTGCACACAGTGAATCTTGGATGCAACCAGGAACTCATCACCAGCTCTGCCTGGGATGAGCCACCAAACATTGTATCTCTTTTCTATTGGCTCAGGCTCTGCTCCCAAATTACTTGGGCTGTAAAGTTTCTTGTCTCAAATTCCAATAACAAATTTTATACCACATCACTGCATAACATCACCCCCAAAGGAGGGGAACTTTATCACTTTCATTGATGATTAGCATTTGTTTTCTCTTTTTTTTGGGGGGGGGCATTTTGGGGGGCCAATTTCCCCTCCTGCATTCTCCAGTGGCCCTTCACCCTACTCAGTCGGCCCTTTGTTGTTGACTCTCTTTTTATAGCCTCTCCCTACATCACAGTCTTATGCTTGTATTTTCCTACTTTCACTATCAAACATCACATGCAACTTCATTTATATAGTCATGCACCACTTAACAACAGAAACGCATTCTGAGAAATGCATCATTAGGCAATTCTGTTTTTGTGTGAACACCATAGAGCGCGCTTACACAAACTAGATGGTACGACCTATTGCTCCTACGTTACAAGTCTGTACTGAATAATGTAGGCAATTATAACACAACGGTAAGTATCTGTGTATCTAATCATATCTAAAAAAGCATACAGCAAAAATATGGTATAAAAGATAAACCGTGTGCCAGTGTAGGGCCCTTACTATGAATGGAGCTTGCAGGACAGGAAGTTGCTCTGGTTGAGTCAGTGAGTGAGTGGGAGTGAAGGTGGAGGTCAAGGACATCAAGGACATTACTGTACAGGACAGTAGACT
This sequence comes from Rhinolophus sinicus, assembly GCF_036562045.2. Lineage (NCBI taxonomy): Eukaryota > Metazoa > Chordata > Mammalia > Chiroptera > Rhinolophidae > Rhinolophus > Rhinolophus sinicus. The sequence continues at coordinate 21,295,875 of NC_133751.1, forward strand.
TTACACAGTACATTTGGGCTGCCCTACATTTAAAAAACAACATGAGATTAAATCAAGCACAACAGGAAATGATGCAATAAGAGACACAGAAAACACGAAATGTATGAGGCTGATGCCAGAATAACATGGCATATACTGTTTTTCAGCAAACTTTTTTTATAAGTAGAAAGAGGACACTAAAATAACAGTTAAAAGTACAGTAAATATATAAACCACTAACAGTCATTTGTTATAATATCAAGTATAATGAACTGCATATAATTGTGTGTGCTACACGTTTATACAACTGGCATTGCAGTAGGCCTATATACAGGAAGGAATACACACACAAACCACAAACACATGAGTAATAGGTTGTACTATGACATTGCAATAGCTATGACACTATGATCTCATGGGACTACCATTGTATATGCATTCCATCATTGACCAAAACATCATTATGTGACACACAACTGTACAGAGATAACTGTCAAATGATTATAATAGACATAGTTTTTATTTGGGCAGAAACACATACACACATATATACACAAATTCACATATTTATTCATAGTCTTGTACACACACACCCACACACCACACACACACACACACACACACACACACACACACACACACACCCCAGCCTGGTTGTAGCATTATTATCTTCTAGGAAATAACATTAAAGGGAATAAAATAAAATATTACCGAAACTATTTGTTAGCTTTCTCATTTATACTGTAACAATACTTAAGTCCATCCATGCCTACAACTGCAATGGAGAGCCCTGCTAGAGAAAGGGGGCATCAGCTCTTATTTGATATATTCCTAGGTCTTGGCTGAGAGCATTTCATCAGAGATGAACTGCACCTAATGCAATCACCAAAATTAAAGCAGTTAAGAGAATGAAGCTCCCTGCCAAGAAAACTCAGCTGTATTGTACTCTTGTTCGCTTGCTTTTCCAGAAAGTATGTAACTAGTACTAATAAGTCGCTGGCTGCAGTTCCAGAAAGAGCAGCAGGAACAAAAATGCTGACCTCAGTACATTTGTCCTCACTTTACAATCCACGAAATTCTCACTGATTGATCTACAAGGCAACGCATCCATCCATTCCATTACCGTTCTTTCCAAGAGCCTTTTAGGAACTTGCAAAATCAATATAATTCTGTAAATAAAATGAATCTCCATCAATAAGACTATAAATATGATAACAAAAAAAATTGTCATATTTTAACTGATAGCTATTTAAACAAAAAAAAATGTGGGTGGCATGCGTGATAATTCTATCACGGTGACTCTATTTTACTTCAAGAAAATAATTATTATAAAAAAATAAGTAAAGGTATTGCATTAATTAGAGTTTAAAGCTTTTCAGGTTTCTATATTTGCAGTTAAAGCTATATCAGAACATTTTTTTAATTAGGGCTTATACGTGATCAAATTCCTAATATACGGGGGGTGCCAAAAAATGTATACACATGTTAAGAAAGAAAAAGTCTGTATTAAAATTGTAATACTCAATATATACCGATAATAAAAGACGAATACAAGTCATACGTATAAATTTTTTTGGCACCCCTGGTATATAGACATGGATTAAGTAGAACAAATGAGTATTTTTCAGTGTAAAATAGAATAAGGAACACTTCTTTCAATTGGTTATAATTCTTGAATTATTGCATAAACAGAAAAAGACAACTCAAAATATAAATTATTGGACCTATGGGAAAATAATCTGTTTTAATGATGACATTGTGTAACAAAATGTTTTTTCACAAGAAGGGCAAAATTGAGCTTGACATTTTTTAATTTGTGTGCAATTTTTCAGACAAAGTTATTTTTCCTTGGAATATTTCTATTTAAATTTCCAGAGACAAACTGAGTTTCTGAAATTTTATTCAGCTTGAAAATATTTTTACTGTGGATAAACATAAAAATACACATTGTGCATCTTTATACATGTGTGAATAATACAACTAGATGTGCATATATACAAGTCAGCATAACTGTAAAGAAAGTCTACCTGAATGACCATTTCTCCTAGCAAAGCCAGCCCTTCCAAGTATATAAGGAATACACACACACACACACACACACACACACACACACACATCTATATACAGCAGTCCTCCCCTTATCCACTGTTTTGCTTTCTGAGGTTTCAGTTAACTACAATCAACCATGGTCCAAAAATACTAAATGGAACATTCTAGAAATAAACCATTCATAAGTTTCAAATTGCATGCTGGTCTGAGTAGTGTAATAAAATCTTCACCCTCCCACTCTCTCTTGCCCTGGACGTGACTCATCCCTTTGTCCAGTGTATCCACACTGCATATTTTACCCACTACTAAGTCACTCAGTGGCCATCCTGTTTATCAGATCAACTGTTGTAGCATCTCAGAGCTTGTGTTCAAGTAAACCTTATTTCACTTAATAATGGCCACAAGGTGCAAGAGCAGTGATGCTGGCAAGTTGGCTACGTCAAAGAGAAGCCATAAAGTGCTTCAAGTGAACAGGTATGTTTGTATAGGAAAAAACAGTACAGTATATATAGAGTTTAGTACTGTCCATGGTTTTAGGCATCCACTGGGGGTCTTGTGGATAAGGTGGGGGGTGCTACTGTGCGATCACTGTCATTTTCTAAAAATGAAATGTGCTTGCACTTTTCAGGCACAGGCAGCATTTATTTCAGAGGCGGATGTCAACTTTATTTTGGAAGGTTATTAATGAATTACTTTAGATTTACAAAGTTAGTCCCAGGGCCTCGTATAGGATAAAGGTTGAAAGTAAACTTGTCCTGCAGAATAAAAAATGTAGAGTTTGAGGGAGATAATAACTTAAGAGAAACTAGAAAGATCATGACAATTGGGGTAGATTATTAGAGAAAAGCACCTGTTGAAAATACTTTAAGATGTTTACCATATTCAAGTTGAAATTGTTGGCTAAGTTACAACTCTCACCCATTACCGTGAATCTTTCCATTGAAAAATGCTAATAATGATAGTTATGTTTAGTTGATTTCTTCGGAGGAAGGAAATAATAAAGAGAAAGTTGCATGGGGAGAAAACAGCAATCACAAAAGCAACGTGAAGACAGAATACAGTAAGAGAAGGAATTCAGAGTTAAAGGTGTATGGACAACATGAATTCCTTGAAAATCCTGACATTCCTTGAAAATTATGAAGAGGGTGCTGGTTTCACACTGTACATGGACAGTGAATTTATACCATTTTAAGTGGATATTAGAGGAAGACGAGGGGCTGCTCAGGATACCCACAATATCCATCATTCATCATTGGTACTAGTTAGAGATTCCAAGCACAAGCCATTGCTGTATTATAATAACTGATCATTTAGTGTGATTCAAATGTGAAATGACATGAGCAGGAAATAATCTTTGTTCTGCATATCATAGCAAATGGCACTTGGAATTCAAATTAAGCACACCTGATTAGATTATAGCACTGAGATGATTACACAATGTGCCTGTCTTAGCGCTGGCTGTTATACCAAAATACCATAGACTGCGTGGTTTAAACAGCAGGCATTTATTTCTCACAGTTCTGGAGGCTGGGAAGTTCAAGATGAGTGTGCCAGCATGGTCTGGCTTATAGATGGCTGCCTTCTTGCTGTGTCCTCACGTGGCAGAGAAAGAGAGAGAGGAAGCAAGCTCTCTGGTGTCTCTTCTTCTAAAGACATGATTCCTGTCATGAAGGCTCTACTATTACGATCACATAGAAACCTAATCCCCCCTCCAAGGCTCCACTTCCAAATACCATCCCACTGGGGGCTAGGGCTTCAACATATGCATTGGGGGGCATACAATTCAGTCAATAGGAGGGACTCATAACAAAAACTATTTATACATTATATATATATATATACACACACACACACATTTATATATACAATTTATATATGTATATATACATATATGTATATATACATATACAGGAACATATACATATATACCTATGTGTATATATGCAAATTCTTTATTGAGGGCATCTGCTTCTCTTTAAATAGTCTACTCTACACAGCTTAAACTTTACACACTTTCTGCCCCAGCCTATATATGTGCACAAACACACACAATCGGATAAGCTACTAAGTGAAAATGTAACTTGTCACAAACAACTAGTTCCCTGGGTAAAGTGTCAAGGTGAAACGCTCAGAGGCGGCTTCTTTTAGGATGGTGATTGGATTCATCTAAGAGGTGATGCTCCCCATTCTTAGCAAAGTGTTCTGAAAGGGGACATAAACAGTGAACCTACACAGTGTATAAGTTCTTTCTGAGTCAGCTTTATAATGGGACTCAACTATTTTGAGCAAAGCATTGCAAATGCCCAGAAAATCAAAGATAATTACTCATTAAGAGTAGAAGTGAATCCTAATTCCAAACCAAAGTACTTTAATACTGGGCATTTCCTTCTTCTTCTTCCGTGATGTTTGAGAGTCAAGAGTTGATTGTATTTGTGGAGTGAAGCTAACATACAAAGGAGATACACTTTAAGGCCAAGATAGTATTTTAGAAGCTCTTATTCATCCATTAATTCATTCAGCAAATGCTTATTGAATGCCTACCAGGTCTTGAGTACCACCCCAGGAGGAAGACAACACGGCATGAGTCAGACCTATTCCCGAACAGTATCCGATCCTGTGATAGTCAGAGACAACCTGCTCTAAGGGAGTAGCACGATGTCCTTTGCTATCTGTAGGTTGGACTGCTGTGACATCTCAGAGAGGACTGCAGGTTAGAAAAGACTTCTAAGAATGAAAATCCTGATGCACGGGAAGGAATTGGCCAGATGAAGGAGTGGGAGACAGATAGAGAGAATTCGGTAGGAACATGACAATCTATGAATTGGAGACGGAAGAAGACAACTCAGTGAAGCGTGGGGGTCACTCTTTGCTTCCACAAAAGCAACTCTGTCTTTGTCTGTATTTCTTTTTTAATTTTGTCTAAAAGTTTATTTGAGTGAAGTTTCATGCAAATAAAAAAGATCAAGAGCTTACAGTAAGGAACTTTTAGGACTTTGAAATAGCTAGAACTGAGAAGGCATGTATAAAAATGGTAGAAAAGTAAATTAACAAGGTTGTCAAAGCACAAATTGTAAACTTGATTAAACGAGAACCTAAGTGTAATAGGATGAAATGGAATTTTCCTTTTATATAAGAATAAAAGACTAATCAGAACTGGCAACATCACATCTCAGTAGGAAATAGAAAGAGAGAAAGAGAGAGACAGAGAGAGAGAGAGAGAGAGAGAGAGAGAGAGGAGATATTTGCTTACAATAAGTATGGTTTCTCATAACGCAAGCATGGCTTGGGTGGGTCAAGGAAAAACAAAATTCTCCCTATTCACAATAGTATAATCTATTTTTCCTGACAGAACAAAAATCAAAGCCAGGCTAATAAAAAAAAAGCATTTTTCTTAACTGAATTTTTTTCCAAATAAACTTTCACTTTGGTGTATGTTTCTGTCTTGTAACCTTATAAAGACTAACACTCTCTAGTGGCAGGTAGAACTGGAATGAATACCACTATCCATCTCCTATACACTGAATATGTGTGTCTCCCCCAAATTCATGTGTTGAAATCTTAACCCTCAGATTGGTGATTGGGCCTTTGGGAGGTGACTGGTCATGAGGACAGACATCATGTATGGGATTAGTGCTCTTATGAAAGAGACCCCAGAGAGCTCTCTTGTCCCGTTCTGACATGTGAGGACACAGCAAAAATATAGGCATTTGTGAACCAGGAAGAAGGCCTTCCACCACACACCGAATCTGCTGGTGCCTTGATCTCGGACTCTAACGCCTCCACATTTCTGCTGTTTATAAAGCATCCAGTCCTAGCCGTTTTTGTTATAGCAGCCCAAAAGGACCAAGACACCTTCCTACACCCTTTATGGTTGGGTAAGAGAAGAGAGCCACTAGCATTTGAGTGACTCTTCAAGTGTCATCCAAGTTTGCAAGATTAAGATATAATCTCTTCCTCTTGTTAAAAAAGTGAAATACCTTGAGGGAAGGACTAAGAGCTGCAGCATGATGGGTTTAAATGGATAGCTGAGGAGGAAAGAATCAGTCAGAGACTATGGGCCTCAGTCTGAGAAGACTTTCAATATACCGAAGACTACGTCTATACCATTCTCACTTTGTTCCTCAGCCCCTGTACTAATATTCTGAGAACTCTGTGGACATTCGGTTGCAGGGTCTGTGTTACCTATATTGTAGTCCAGTGTGTTCAGGCTGAAGGAAATGAACAAGGCCACATGGACCAAGGAAGTGATGACAGACTTAGAGGTACAACTACAGAAGTGGGGTGTCAGCTTCACCAAATCACTTTCACCCTTCCCTGGGTGGATTACAGAGTAAAGTCATCACTATTTATCAATAGCAGCTGAGAGATCCATAAGCTAATAGTAGTAGATCATCCAGGTATAAAAACAGAACATCTAGATTACAAAACAAAGAAAAAAACTGGTAATCGCATCATGAAGGTTCTGGAGAACTACTGAAGAATTTATGTAGCAGAATATAGATATGCAAATATAAAAAGCTACATGAGAGCATTATACTCGTATGTCCTCTTCCTCCATATGAAATATGTGTCTTGCTTAGAAACATTCCCATCACTAAAGCCAAGTGTTCAGATATATACCTAGGTATAGATAGATTGATTGATAGATGCATACATAATCAATATTGATGATATAGTAGTAGATATACAGTCAAGAGTTGTGAGGAGTATGATATTTTAACCTACTGGCAAACTAAGTTATCCTAACACAGTTTCATTAATGCTGGCAGAAGATACACACACACAAAAATCCCAGATTGCTTAGGTCTGTATTAGTTTTCTCTAAGTGATACTGAGGTTACAAAGATTCCCAAATTATCAGTGCATAACAACAATAAAGCTTTCCTTCTAATTCAGTTAGGTTGGGTTTACTATGGTTCTGTTCTACATTCCAGAACATAAGCTGAAAAAATTATCAGCTACCTATGATATATACTCCTCATAGCAAACTAAAAAGAACAATCAGAAAACCACAAAATGGCCTGCATACATTCTTTGCTCTTACATTTCACTAGCTAAAGCAATGACCACAAATAAAATCAGTGGGACAAGTTTGTATAATCTATTTTCAGGGATGACAAGAAAATCAATTAGGAACAATTAAAAAAAATTCACATGTAACTTCTAAGAAAAAGGTAATTCTTTTTTTAAATGATGGAAAAATATAAAGAAGAAGGGAGAAGGAAATGAAGGAAAAAAGAAAGGAGGGAAGGGAAGGCGGGAGGCTATTTAGCTGCTGTGGTGGTAATAAGTTAGAGATGGACCAGACCGGAGACAGAGAAACCAGTCACAAGGCTCTTGCTTTTTGTCATCTATATAAAAAATAAAAATTAAAAATAATGAATGACTGCTAGGAGGCATATCCAGTAATGATGTGGAACCTGTAGTGCTATGCCTTTCATCGTTATTAAAAAAACTGTATCTAACATCATTTTTAAAACAAAAGTCATGGGAAGATCAAATATTAAATATTTAAATTAAAAGATGGAAGTCATTGGAGAAATTGTTACTGAAGGCAAATTTTCCCTGTATGAAACTTAAATTGTTCACCCAAAGCCAATATATCATTAGCACTTTCAATATTCTAATTTACTGTTACATAAATAAAAGGGTTATAAAATGTAATGCACAACAAAGTTGTAGGAACAGATTTATATTAGAATGTTTCCAATAATTTGTGGCACTGGTTAGCTAGGAAACAAATGTTTCTATCTCGTTATATTAAGCTACTATTATAGACTGAATGCCTGTCTTGCAAAAATTCATACATTGAAGCCCTCCGCCTGATGTGTCAATAACTGGAGATGGAGCCTTTGGGAGGCAGTGAGGTCAGGAGGGCAGAGCCCAGGTCTGATGAGATTGGTGTCCTTACAAGAAGAGACCCCAGAGAGCTTGCTCCACCACGTGAGGGCAAGAAGGCAGGTGTGTGCAAGCCAGGAAGAGTCCCCACCAGAACCTGACCATGCTGTCACTCTGATCTCAGCCTCCAGAACTGGGAGAAAATTAATGTCTGCTGTGTAAGCCACTCAGCGTCTCGTATTTTGTTATAGCAGCCCAGGCTAACTAAAACAGATTCATTAACAAAATAAATAGGAGCACAGACATGGCAGACCAAGAAAACCCTTCAAAGTGGTTCAGTATGTGAAAGGATTCAGTAAGTATGTAAATAATTGCGATAAATAATGCCCTTCTTTGGGAACCAAGCCATATCTGTCTATCCCAAAGAACAGAAAAGCATTTGCCAAGCTGGAGTGTTTGGAAAATATCATATATCTTTTTACAATTTGATCTTGTGCTTCCTTCAGTTAATTTGAAGAACAGATTTTTTCAAACAGATTGGTTAATGCCTGACACTATGGTTAATTCATTATGGCTCCTGGTGCTGCACTCTATTGAAGGTTGAATAAATGAATGGTTTCATTTTTACTTGAGGGGAGACTGCAAGTCCCCAAGAATCAGGCCTGTCACCCCTCAGCTCCTGGCCCAACTTCCCAAAATCTTTTTATTCACATAGATCCACTTTATGCCCTATGTAAAGTATAGAAACACTTCAGGCTGTTACAATATCCATTTCGCTAGTTAAGAATTGTTCAAGTTATAGACAGAGGTGGAGAGAAGGTGGGGTCAGTCCTACCAGCCATCTACCATGTTTCCCCGAAAATAAGACCTAGCCGGACCATCAACTCTAATGTGTCTTTTGGAGCAAAAATTAAATAAGACCCGGTCTTATTTTACCATAAGACTGGGTCTTTATAATTAATATAATATAATATAATATAATATAATATAATATAATATAATATAATATAATATAATATAATATATAAATAATAAATAATACTGGGTCTTATATTAATTTTTACTCCAAAAGATGCATTAGAGCTGATTGTCCGGCTAGGCCTTATTTTCGGAGAAACACATTATGTGGATGGCTATCAGCACTAGGAAAACCAACAGAAACAATAACCAACATTTATTGAGCAATTCTTAGGTGCCAGACATGGTAATAAGTATTTTATAATAACTGTAATTTAATTATTAAAATTGCCGTCTGACAAAAATAGTGTTACATCATAACTTTACAAATGAGGGAACTGAAGTTAACAGAATTTAAGTAAATATCTGGATTTACTACCCATCATAGACATGATCACACAAAAAAAAGAAAGCTGGAAAAAAAAACAACTAAGACACAGATATCAATTTGCTCTCTATTCCATTTCCTTGCTGTAGTGGAAATCTGTGTAGAAGGAAGCTCCTTGCTTTCCAAATTACGTTTGGTTAAAAAGGTCTCTGTCAAAAAGAAAAGAAAAAAGAACGGTCTCTGTCATAGAGATACAGGCTCTATTAGGATCAGAAAGAGAAAGAGAGAGAGAGAGAGAGAGAGAGAGAGAGAGAATATACTAGAGTTTCATTTATTACTCAACATTTTTTGCTTTGCAACTGCCAGGCATTCATCAGCCACATTCCAGGAACATCATATTAATACCATTTCTGTATTATCAGAAACATCTGCATATGATTTCCCCAAGGATAAGTGTCCCATAGGGAGAGTTTGATAATGTCCTTCTGCAGAGAATTTTAAATGGCATTTTTACTTCTGCCTAAGCTGGTTTAGTTGAGGTTCTGTTGAAGGTAAGGCAATGCCAGATGACCTATTACAGTCCTTTCCAACTCAAGCTCTATTACAAAGATGCTAATATTTTGAAGAACTCAGGAACCTTCACCATCTAGTATTCAAATTCATGGAATTTCCTCTGGGGTTGTTGCATAACGCTTTCCTTTTTAATACATTAAATTATGCAATTCACTTCCATTTTTCTCCAGCCTACCCCCGTATCCCCTTCTAATATGATGCATTCTGAATATACGCTGCCAGGAGGAATAATTCCTGCAAGTTAATAAGGCTTGTCATAAAAAATGTCAACTTAATACTGGAATAACAGAGCAATAAGCCAAAAGCAATTCCATAAAGTAATGGTTCATGGCTAAAAAAAAAATCTGTCCTTTGTCAGGTTTTTGGTGTTAAAAAGAGATCTAATCTTAAGATAAAAATTATTTTTCTTAATATGTTTTAAAAAATGGAGATTTATTAAATTATAAACCCACCATTGTTTTCTCTTTTTATCGTTAAGAAAATTCTTTTTTTCATGGAAATTATTGCTGTGGGATACCCAGCAATTAATGTGAAGAAAATCCAATAAAATGGAAAGCAGATTTTGTTTCTTAAATATTTTTCAAATATCTTAGTACACATATGACATGTGGCTAACTCTGACACCACGTGGAAGAAGTAAACAACATAAAACTACTAAGTGGGAGCTAAATTATTTGAGGAATACATCCCACTTTGAATGTAGGGGGCTAGAAGAATTGTACAGTTTCATAAATCTATAATGAATTCCATAGCACTGCCATTACTGAGAATGAAAACATTAAAGTAACTTTACAAATAAGATTTTTATGATATGTATATAATATATGCATGTACATACATATATATGAGATTATGATACGTGGGAATATATTCTGATATATAAATTTCACATATAATTGATCCTCTTATTGAATATTGTATTCCCCATACCCTCTCCCCTTTACAATAGAAGTTATCGTTCCCTAAAATTATAAGTAAATAATTATATTTAGTATGATGTTGATTGTTTATTAGCTGTCTCACTCCCACTAGAATATATAACCATGTGGGGTGAAATCTTCTTTAAAAACTTTTATTACATGAAATTTTGAACATATGCCAAAGTAGACAGAATAATGTACACCCATGTAGTTGTTACCCAACTTCAACAATTATCGATTCATGGCTATCTTTTTACATCTATATGCATATATTCTACATACATCCTGGATTATTCTGAAGTAAACCCCAGATTACATATTTTATCTGTAAATATTTCAGCATGTATCTCTGTAAGATAACCTCTTTATAAAATATGTAATTGCAATGATACTCTCATATTGAAAAAAATTACCAATAATATCTTAAAACCATCAACTATCTAATCAGTGTTCTAAAGTCACCGATTGATTGTGTTAGTAATATTTTTACAAATTTTTGGTTGAAACAAGATCCAAATCAATATCACCACTAAAAATAAATAGGTAAAACTCTGATTAATAAGGTACACTTACTACTAGGCAAGGCAGGGAAAACTTGATCCAACACAAAGGAGTTAGGTTCTGTGGGACAGGGTGTTCAGAGTAACTGACAAAGAATAATCAGAGACCACTAGTTGAAGTATTGAGGGTTTACTCACATATAGGAATACATACCAGCCCCTTAGAAGATTACCGTGTTTCCCCGAAAATAAGACCTAACCTGACCATCAGCTCTAATACATCTTTTGGAGCAAAAATTAATATAAGACCCAGTATCATGTCATATCATATCATATCATATCATATCATATCATATCATATCATATATCATATCATATCAGACCGGGTCTTATATTATATTAACATGTTGCGTACGGCGGGGTTTAAATCCCTCGTGAAGATTCTCGTGATCCGTACGCAATGTGTTAAGACCAGGTATTATACTAATTTTTGCTCCAAAAGACACAGTAGAGCTGATGGTGCAGCTAGGTCTTATTTTCGGGGAAACACAGTATCACCCAGACCAAAGGCAAGGTTGAGGGTAGTGGCAAGGCAAAGTATCCTAAGAAAAAGTGATTGATCTTTTTAAAACAAAGTCCTTGGCTTGTCAGTCCAAGACAAGGCTGAGCAGAGGCAAGATGGCGACCTCTGGTTCCCTTTGCGTACAGGTACGTAGTGCAGCTGGGTCACAGACTACAGACACTCACAAAGGTCACTATCAGGCTATTGTTCTGCTGATTCTGACCAATTTTCCAAGAAGTCTTGGCCCAACCTGCATAGTAACTCACAACCTCTTCCACCTTCCAGACTCCAGATCATGCTATAGGTAAGTTCTTAATGCACATATGCATGTGCTAAAAGCTCAGGGAGATTTCTTTGTGAAAACATCGTAAATGCTTGATTTGTCTCTTATGCCTCTTATAAGTTTCCACTCCATCTTTTATTTATTTTTAACTTCCAATTTATTTGGTGAGTTCACTAGAGTTCTCTACAGAACAGACTTTCTACCTTTCCGGAACTGTGATAGCATATGTCATGGTCCTTTGATGGCTGGATGTCCTACAGATTGATGGTGAGACCTAGAAGCTTGATCAAATTGAGGACCAATTTCTTTGGTAAGTGCAGTTCAGGTGTGGTATTTTGTTCTTCTTCAGGGAATATATGATATCTCGTTGTCTCTTTTTGTATGTTAACAGCAGCGTTAGATGATCAATTCCTAGATTAACTCATTAGAGGTTACCAAATGACGATTTCATTCTCTCTCTCATCCCTTTTTTAATTATCTCAAAAATCTCATACAGAAACCAAAATAATCATCCAAATCTAATTGTGTAAAATCACATATACATAAATTGGTGATTAAATGAACATATAACTATGGGAGAGAATAGGTTGCTTTATATCAAATGATAAATAATATAAAGTGGTTAATGAAACCACATTAAATTGACAGACACCTTAAACTTGGTAAATGAATGAGCCTCTAATGGAAACATCACTGTTAGAGATGACAGGAAGTGCACACTTATTTGCTGAATGCATTTTGTAAATATCCAGTCAGCGTTAATAGTGTTGTGTTTCTAATCAACTTTTCTCATCTCTTTTGTAAACCACCCTCATTCTTAGATAAGGCTATTTTCAATGCTGTTCTGTTTTTTGGTGATGATACTTCTACATCCATATTGATACAGTAGATTTCTCTGGCATTGATAGAGCCTGTTAAAATTAAAAAATAAAATTAATTTGGGGAACGTAATCGATAATGTAAAGATTTTGTAGGGTATCCAATGGACACGTGTCCCATTTGGGAGACCACCTCAGGGGTGATGTAGATGCCCGATCTCTGTACTGTACACCTGAAGCTGAACAATAATGAATGCCAACTATAATTATATATGTGTATGTGTGTGTATATATATATATATATATATATATATATATATATATATATATATGTATATGGTTACAGGAAGCAGAGTACAGCATTAGGAATAGAGACAGTGGAAATGTAATGGTTCTGTGCGATGTCAGAGGGATAGTGGATGGGGGGAGGGGGGATCACACAGTGTGCGGGATATAAATGATAAACGTCTAAGTATTGCTTTGTCTTGTGCACCTGAAACTAATAAAAAAAATGGCATGCACAAAAATAATAATAGTAATAATAATAATAAATATTAAAAAAAGAAAGAAAACAAAATGAACAGAAATGTGATGGTTGGTTGTTGTTGTTTTTTAAGTTACTGAGTTGCTAAACTTTGGCACAGCCCTTTAATCAGCCATTCGACCTCACAGAGGTTTTCTTTCAGAAAATGGCAAAACAATATGCTAACTATTTAAACTGCTCAAATTAATTATCCTCCTTCAGTAAAAAGAAAAACCAACATATTTTACAGAATATAATGCAGTATATGGACATTGTCCAGTGACTGTAAGAAAGTAAAATATTGAAAGATATTAAAAGATTATAAAAAGAACATATGTCCATTGGTAGCTGTGAATACATCTCATCATATATTATTTTGTTTGGAGTTAAAAGAAACAAATCAATCAAAAATATAAAAATAGGATCATTTAAATTGAAGTACAAGGTCTGGCAATTAAGTTCACGAAAATCATCCTAGAAAAAGCGCTACATACCTCATTGCTGAATATCACTACCGTCACCTTCGAAGTACTCCCCTGGGGAAGCTATGCACCGACACCATCACCTAGTCCACCCTTCAAAGCAATTTTGGAACTCTTTTTCTGGAATTGCCATGAGAGCTGTCATTGTACTACTCTAGATGTCCTGAGTTTCATCAAAGTGTCTTCCTTTCAATATTTCCTTTATCTTCGGGTAAAGAAAGAAATCATTGGGGGCAGAGAGGGTGTTCCAATACAGTTATTTGTTTACTGGTTAAAAACTCCCTCACAGACAGTGCTGTGTGAGCTAGTGCCTTGTCGTGATGCAAGAGCCATGAATTGTTGGCAAAAAGTTCAGGTCATTTTCGTCTTTTTCACACAACCTTTTCAGCACTTCCAAATGGTAAACTTGGTTAACTGTCCAGTTGGGACAAATTCATAATGAATAATCCCTCTGATATCAAAAGAGATTAGCAACATTGTTGCAACAAGTTCATGAACTTAATTGTCAGACTTCATAGTTTAAGTATTTATAACTCCATAGTTATTTCATGCATCATAAAATTAAATTCTTCATGAATACAGATTTAAAAAGTCATCATTTTTAGAAAATGTAAGATGGCAGTTGCTCTTTAAAGGCTATAATACATCTGGGATAACACAGCCTTTCATTTTTTAATAGCAATAAACAGACAGAGCATTTACTAAGTCCCTGGCACTGATGATCAGTATCTATACTCATGGAAATGAATGGAGAAAGGGATAGTAAACGAGAAAAAGTATTAACTAGTGACCATCACTCTGCAATTGTTAAAATCAGATGATAACGTTAAAAAGTGTGCTACTTTAGATTGGGTGGGCAGGAAGACCGCTCTGAAAAATGGCATTTAAGCTTAGTTCTCAGTATCAAAAAAGAAAAAAAAAAGCCTAAATATCAGGAAGAAGAGCATTCCAGTATGAGGGCTCTCAGGTAGAAATTGATTAAAAAATTTTAAATCTAATATGGTTGAAGTGTGGTGTGTAAGAAGGAAAGGAGTATGAAATTAGTCAAAGGAATAATGAATAGGCAGGATCTAGAATATCTTGATAAATCTGGGTAAGGACTTTTAACTCTCTAAGAGAGATAAAAACAAGTGTGATATGATCACTCCAGGTCAACAAGGAGAAAGGACTATAGAAGGGCTGAAAGTGTCAAAGCAAGAACACCAGCAAGGAAGTTGTGTCCAAAGGATTGTACACATGATTTTGAGGGAAACAGAAGAGTCAAAATAATTTTATTTTTTGACTGAAGTCATTTGGATGAGAGGCCCTATGGTATTTACTGAAATGAGGATGATGAGTTCCCCCAAGCAGGATTGGGGGAACAGGAAATAAGAGGTAAGAGTTTGAGCCATATTAACACGTTGCGTACGGCGGGGTTTAAATCCCTCATGAAGATTCTCGTGATCCGTACACAACATGTTAAGTTTGAGATGCTTCGACAACAAATGGAGATGTCAAGTAACCAGTTGGCAATATCAGTCTGGAATTCTAGGTACAGTCGGGATTGGAATAATCTTGTTAAAGATGGTAATTAAAACCATGGAAATGGATGAGATTGCCAAGAGAAGAGAGAAGAGATGGGTCCTGGACAGGGACCTGGGGAACTTCAAAAGCATGAGTTTGATTTTTCTGGGTAGATACCTAAAAGAGGAATTGCTGGATCATACGATAATTCTATTCTTAATTTTTGAGGAAACTTCATACTGTTTTCCATAGTGGCTGTACCAATTTACATTCCCACCAGCAGTGAAAAACATTTATCCATAAAGATATATATACCCCGATGTTCATTGCAGCATTATTCACGGTGACCAAGACATGGAATCAACCAAAGTGTCCTTTGATAGATGATTGGATAAAGAAGATGTACATATATACAGTGGAATATATATGTACAGTGGTACATATATACAGTGGAATATTACTTGGCCATAAGAAAAGATGAAACACTGCCATTTTCTACAACATGGATGGATCTTGAGATTGTCATACTAAGTGAAATAAGTCAGACAGAAAAAGTTGAGAACCATATGACTTCACTCATATATGGGATATAAAAATGAAAGCAACAAACAAACAAGGCAAGCAAACAAACAAAAACTCATAGACAATAGTTTAGAGGTCTCAGAGGGAAAGGGGAAAGAAGGGATAATAGACGAGGGTAAGGGGATCAAATATATGGTGATGGAAGAAGAAATGACTTTGGGTGGTGAACACACGCTATATCGATGATGTAATTATAGAATTGTACACTTGAAACCTATGTCATTTTACTAACCAATGACCCCAATAAATTTAATAAAATTTTTTTTAAAGTGTGAGTTTGAGAGAAGAAGGAATCACCAAAGACAAAAAAAAAAAAAAAAAAAAAAATAGTGAATTAGGATAAAAAATAAGAATTTTGGAAACTTGGAAAAGTTTTAATATTTTATAAATCAAATCCTTGTCTTATAATTAAAGGTAGCTGAAAGACAACTGGCTGTTTATCATGTCATCTTCCCTGGCCTCGAAAGAAATAAAATTTCCACTTTGTTTCTCTTGGCGATGATTGTATTGGAGCGTGAATGAGTACATGTGGAAAAGCACATGCAATTTGAACACAGAATTTTAGTTTTTCTACATATAATAGGCCTAAAATGGATGAAAAGTTAAGAAAAATGCCATTATATTATGAGGATATTGACAGAGGCTTTTCCTACATTGATCAGACCAAATAAATGAGAAATGTAATTAGCTATGAGTAGGAAAACATTTCAGATGAGATAGATAGATAGATAGATAGATAGATAGATAGATAGATAGATAGATAGATAGATAGATAGATAGATAGATAGATAGATAGGGAGGCAGATAAACAAACTTTTTTTTTTCCAATAAGAAGGTATAAACAATAAACAGGTTCATTTTGGTTTCCAATAAATGTTCTGTATGAGTCAATTTGACCTATTTGAGGAAAGGGGACAAATCTAAACAAACTGAAGTGGGAGAGGTAAAAGAAGAGAGAATTGGCTCCCTTTATAGTTTCAGTTCAGAGAGCTATGAGACTGATTAGAAATGACAAAAATGTGTACAAATGGCCAAAGGAAACAAATTAACACAGCCAATATTAATATTATCACTTCATTGTCTACCCAATACACAGGTTAAGTCTGTCTCTAACACAAGTCAGAAAATAACTTTATATTGGACACAGCTCCATAATTTACTTTTAATAATACTATCATCACTATGTAAAACAATTCCTATTCTCAAAGGTCTACAAATACAGATTTTTATCCCTTGCTCCAGTAGTTTTAGGACTACTCAAAATCGACTAGAAAATGTTTTTCACCTAGTCAAGCAAAAAGGACCTGCGACCACTGACTCAGCACTTTTGAACTTCTGGATCTCACTGCCAGTCATAGCAGTTAATTTGAGCAGACCCTGGCATGTTTACTCATTGTCTATAGCAATATTAATTCTTAAAGAAAAAACTCCCTACAGATTCCTGGTTCCCAGCTCCCGGAAGACCACAAGTGAACAAGACGACCCTGAATACTTCATTTTCATGACTGAAATGAGAGCATCAACTAGATGATTCCTGAGGTCCCTTCCAACACGCAAATATAATTTTACAAGCTACATAAATTTCTATTTATTTTTTTTAAATTTCTATTTATTTCCATCATTATTTCATGTTGTCTTTCCTCTACTACTATGTAGCCCTCCATAAATCCGTACCCTGAGTTTGTGGCAGGTCTCATAGGGCAACTTCTTAATTTAACGCAACACTCTATCCTGTCCCAGAGCTTGAACCTATGCTCCGCCTGCCTGACCTACACATCAGGAAACCCTCCCATTATCCCAGAGCTCGTAAACCAACGTTACCCCCTCTTTCTTAGGGTATATTCCTGGATCATTTTATAAGCAACCCTGTTCTTGGCTACATCCATGGTTAGCACTTTGGACACTATACTACAAGCAGTCTGCAAAGTTTGGACATGAAATAGAATTTAAAAAAAACAAAAAAAACACTAACGTGAGATCTATCCTCTTAAGTTTCTAAGTGTATAATACATCATTACTGACTACAGGTGCAATGTCCTACATCAGATCTCTGGAGCTCATTCAGTTAGTTTGCATAACTGAAGTTATAAGTCCGATGATTAGTAACTCCCTATGTCCCCCTCCCCACAGCCCCTGGCAGCCTCCCTTCTACCTTGATTCCATGAAATTGACTGTTTTATGTGTCTCATGTAAGTGGAATCATGCAGCATTGTCCTTCTGTCATTGGCTTCTTTCACTTAGCGCAATGTCCCCAAGGTTCATCCAAACTATAGTTAAGTGTCCTTTCAAGACAGAAAAGCTGTGTGAGGAAGCATTCAATTAGAGACAGAGCAGTGGCAGAGACGAGTGCTGGGAGAATTCAGAGTGTGTTGTTCTGCTATTGAGTGGTGTTAGAAACCTGTGTCATTCCTTCCTGAGTTAATTGGTTAGAAAAGAATTGTCAGTCCCATACAGACATAGTGTCAAGTTAATTACATGAAATATAAGACCTATTTAAGTTGCTTTTATTTACATTTTAGAATCATTCCATTATACGCTACTGTTTGTATTTTTACTGGAAGAGGGAGCTAGGATAATGGTGGATAAGCCTAGTTCAGACAATTACAGAAGTTCATAACCTTTAAAATAAAGTCTTAAAAAATAAGATTTAAAAAAAAATATCTGAGGACATCAATTAATGTTTTGAAGAGAGACTAGTAATTGAAACACATTGTCTGTTATTACCCTTTACTGTGAATGATTTGTATTCATCTCATTCAAACTACCAGCCCATTAAGCATAAGATTTTTGTCTCATTTTTGCGTCTCCCAGAATGCCATAAATAGAGCTTTGAAAGAGTTGATGCTCAATATATATTTATTGAATGGATTGCAATAAAAGCCCTCTTATCCAAAGCAATTTATGTAGTTTGTCAACTAATAGAAATATCAATTAAATTATATTTTAATGATTGACAAATCATCAAAATAAAATACACATGTACTTCAAATGTTGTGTTTTAATTGAAAACATATAAGCGCACATAATTCCCCAATTATTTAATGTAGATTTGAGGTCTTGTTACAGGACTCCAGTGAGGCCCCTTATAATTTTTGTACTGTATAAACCACCACAACGAACATGCATTATGATCTCAGGTTTCAGCTTCTTTAAAATGGAGTAAAAACTTAAAGATTCCTGTGAAGTGAGCCAAATACAGGATTAGAATTTTCCCTACTTTTGTAAGGATTCTTGCTTAAATCTAATTTAACTGCCATTTTTAAACAATTCTCTTTCAAGTTTTCCAAATTCAATTTAATTTCATAACAATGCTGCTCCTTTTGAAATTCAGACTTCATGAATGTCAACTGTAACTGAAAAAAAACATAATTTTAAAGAAAGGGGGAAAAAAGAAAATATCGGAAGTCAAAAATGCATTTCCTACGCCTAACCAGCCACACATCATAGCCTCGCCTACCTGAGGCATGCTCAGAACACTACATTCGCCTACAGTTGGGCAATTATTCATCTCAGAAGTAACTGCCTTCCTCTTCTTCTCACCAGAAGCAGGAGACATAGATGGGCATTTTGTAGACATGTTGGGATGCAAAAACACAAAACACAGTGCCCAAAAAAAGGCTGGCAACACAGTACACTGCCGAGTATCATTACCTTTGTGATCGCATGCCTAACTGGCAGCTGTGGCTCATGGCCTCTGCCCAGCATCATGAGAGAGTACCATACTGCATATTGCTAGCCTGAGAAAAGATACAAATTCAAAATCTGAAGTACGGTGTCTACTGCATGGGTATAGCTTTTACACCATCATAAATAGTAAATCAGAGACCTTCCGTACTATAAAGGGACTGCATTATCATTTGACAAATTTTCTTTAAATAATGGTTATCTGCCCATGGAAGAGGGTATTTTTGAAAAGCTTAAACTTTACTTTTTTAGACTTGCTTGTTGACTCTGTAAAATTAATGAAAAATGTAGATTGCATAGGATCATTATTTTTAAAGGGAGAGAATAATATTTTTCAACAAATTGTATCACTGTAAATTTTTTTTTTCCTTTTATTGCAAAAACCTTATGGTAATGGGATGTTAAGCGTTGGCAAGATGCTAGTTTCATTTATTGATGCATAGTGAAAAATGACAACGAGATTGAAAATCAAGTAATTTTATCACAGGTGCAATGTTCTAGAGCATCTGTTTCTAAATTTTAGAAAAGCAAAAATTTATTTAAAGATTTTCTTTGATGTGGATATAATGACAGTTTTCCTTTTAGAGAGTAGCTAACTTCCCCAGTGGCATCTGATGTTTACAAATGCAGGAGACTTTAGTTAATCACATCTTAAAATTTTAATTACACCCTCCCAAGTATTTAAAATGTTGCCTTAGTATAGTAAATCCTCCCAATCTTTGTTAGATTAATTAATTAATTAATATTTCATTGTTTTTTGGATATTCAATTAAAGTTATAATTATAACAACTCATGTGTTTCTTGTTTTTCTCCCCACTAAAGTATAAGCAACATCAACATACAAAATTTATCAGTCTTATTCATTAATCTGTTTCTGGGTAGGAGGGATTTCATTCATTCATTTTTGTATGAATGAGTAAAATATAATTGGCATAAGCAGGACTAGAAATAGACACAACTGACTACATTGTGTACATTAAACTAACAACTGAGGTGGTCAGAGGAGCTTCTTAGTTGTGAGCCTTTAGTTTGTACAGGCAATAGTCAAATGTAATATAGAGGGAATGGAACTGTCATTTAATCTAGCAGATGGTTAGAGGTTCCTTAAATCACAGAACTTCCCAGTATTTATCTCATCATACCGTGTTTTCCCGAAAATAAGACCTAGCCATACCATCAGCTCTAATGCGTCTTTTGGAGCAAAAATTAATATAGGACCTGATATTGGATTATATTATATTATATATTATATTATATCATACTCAGTATTATATTACATATTATATTATATAAGACCCGGTCTTATTTTAATATAAGATCAGGTCTTATATTAGTTTTTGCTCCAAAAGACACATTAGAGCTGATGGTCCGGCTAGGTCTTATTTTCGGGGAAACGCGGTAGTACTAAGTCCTGAGGAAAATAATACTGTTAGAAATGTTGCAATGTATGATCCAATGCAACAGTCAGTCCTGAGAGCTTCAGCTGCCCAAATCTGTGCCCAGCCATCCTAAGAGATCAATAACCCACCAGTGAACACTTGTCACAGGCTGGGAAACTCTGACCCTAAACTTCTACTGTTAGGACAGGATCTAAAGTGGCCCAGATAGCATCAACTACCTATAATTGCTTTGCTGTTGACAGTGGTTTCATTTACAGCCTACTGATAGGCTTCATTGATAGCCTGCCCTGTGTCCACTCCCTTTCGCCTCCAGTGTCCTACTGGCTCACCGTTCAGGAAACGAGTGTCAGTCCTGCTACTTGCTGAAGCTCTGGCTATTTATAAACACGTGAGCCCAGTGGAGGGCCCTGCCCTGGCTTCCCTTGGTGCTCCACTTTCTGTTGGTTTCCTCATTCATTCACCGGGCCACAGTGAGTCCCTAACATGCAGAGAAGGATGATCTTTCTCTCACTGTCACTCATTCAAAGGTGTCCCAAAGCAAAACTGCCTGAGCCCCAAATTCTGAAGCTTTCGAGCTGGAAACATCTTTTGATTCAACCACATTCTTCTCTCCAAGAAGCATCTACTTCCACTGGGTGGTGGCATCTAGACAGTGCCCTGGATCAGCTGTCCCCTCCAATGACCCAGGGCCTGGTGTTCATCTCACACACCACCTCTCTCTAACTTCCCTTTCCTGACAACCTGGCCTTCATTAGGGATCCCTTGGTCTATCAGATGAATTTCTCTATCTTTCAATTCCAATAGGGGGGTAAAAAAAAGAATGAGCCCAATCTTGAATTAATCTATCTTCTTATTTCTAAAGAGGGATTTGATCTGAACTAGAATGGTGACAATGCAAATAAAGATAAGAGGAGAGACCATAGAGATATGTAGAAGATAGATTCAGTAAGACTTGGGGATTGAGTGGAGGTAGAGGTGTGGGAGCCAGCTTTTGGTTTAGGCAACTCTACTGGATTTTGGTATTTGTAATTAAAATGAGAGGAGACAAAACAAAAAGAGAAATAGGTGTAAAGAACATGTTGGCTTTAACTTAAATTTGGAAAGGCCACATGAACTTAACATATGGGTCAGATCTCAGGAGAAAACTTTGCTTCATTTAGGGCAAATAATATAGAGTTGGTAATTAAAGCCATGAGATTAGATTATTCGAGGAATTGTAAATTACATAAAAGAGTACTTTGTATGCGCTCCTAAATAACACCAAAATTTAAGGACTAGACAGAAGAAGATGAACAAACAAAATATCCCTAAGGGGAACAGTGAGAAAGGTAGGAGGATGTTAAGAAGCCCAGAAAAAAAAGAGCATTTCAAAGACAGTGATCCAAAATGTCCAATGCCCTGAAAGTGTCCACTAGATTTCAATCAACTAGCTGGTCATTAATTACCTTTAAGAGCAGTCAGAGTGGAGTGGTAAAAAAGACACTGCTTTCATCGCCCAATTCTAAGACTCACGAGGTATAGAAGATGAAACAGCTGGTATGTGTTTGAGAGACTTACAGGAGAAGTGTTGTCACAGTAGAATCAGCCATAAGTTTGGGACAATGTAAGAACATTTAATGAAGAAACAGAGAATTTGTCCACCCACTAGGGTTCCAGGATCCCTTTCAGCCACCAGCCTGCCGACACTCTGGCAATGGGGGACCGTGGTGCTGGTCTGCTCACAAGCTGTGGACCCTGCCAAGCAGGGAGAAAGCAAGGACCTGTGCCAGGGACCTGATTGCAATAGTGGCGGCCTCCCTGACCCTGACCATCCTGCGTCCCCATGGGGGCCTGCCATTTGACTCCTTCAGTGGAGCAGAGAAGTGAGAGGATGCCAAATGCCCCAAGTCACAAGGAGCTTTCATGGAGGTGAGGCCTGCCTCACAGAGACATGCACATCCTGGGACCAGGCTCAACCGCTGTGTCCCAAGTGAAGTAGATGCCACCTCATGCCAACCGCCTTCCTAGCCATTGCTATTAGGATATGAGCTAGTCTGTCAATTCAATAAGGAGGAAGAGAGATACATGCAGCAGAGCTGCTCCAGCCAAATGCAGCGTAAATCAGGTGTTCCCTCGCTTACCCACTGATGCATGAGAAAGAAACGCGTAGTGTATGTAGCCCTTCTAAGATGTGGCCTTTCAGTAGACATGATAATTGTTTGACCATTCCACTTTTCTGAAAGGCCAGCAGCTACTGGATCATGAGGTATATGATAAAAATTAGTGAATCTGAGCGCATTTCTTGGTTAAGAGCAAGACTCTGTGCAAACTTCATGTTTATATAAAAGGAAATCAGTAAGTTTATAGACTGTCAAATTATCAAAGGCAGGGCAAGCAAATCCCAGTGTGGAACAACTATCTATCCTACACAGTAGAAGTGTCTAATACAACCAACCTGTGATTATATTTCTACTTTAAGAGTCATATTTTCCACATGCTTATCAATAGGTTTCTCTACTAGGGGCCTTCTGCTGAGCTTTTCCCTGGGAATCAAATAGTCTTACATCCAAATACGTATTAATTATACATTATGCTTCTTTTTTTCATTGTTTCCTTTAATTTCCTTAACTTCACCACCACACTATTAGCCATGGCCCAGGAAGCAATGTAGCTACTCAACTCAGGCTATTTCTCCGTCCAGGCCATATGGACAAGTGGGCGCACTGCTCCAGGTCCTTCCCAATGGGAAGAGTTTCCTTTTTTTAATTTTCCCTCAAAGCAAATCCTGAAATCAGCTATCATACTGCAACAGTACATTTCCAACAACATGAGGCCCATTCTTCCTCACGCCTCTTCACAGAGGCTGAAGACATAAGCTGAGGGAAGGATGGCCTTGTGGCAAAACAGACACATGCAAGCCACTTGCACAGTTTGTACCTTCAAGGCCTACTATGGCCTGGTACCATTAACATCAAGTGGATACGTCCCTTTATTTTTGTGAGATTTGCCTTTCCTCTCTGTCTTTTCATGGGGAAAGCAGAATGCATCTGACATGTGTCCTTTCATGGGGAAAACAGAATGCATCTGACAGTTTCTGCTTTCTGGATAGAGAAACAAAGTTTAGCCAGACTGATAGCTGCATACCAGGAGCTAGGTGCTCTACTGATTTGCTCCCGTTTGCAGACCACATCTGGTACCTGCAGCTGTTACAGAAGCAACCATCTGATTAAACTTCCAGTAATTTACTGTTATATGTACTCACAGTTCATATCCAACCTCTGTGAGCAATAGGCAAGCTGGCAGATTAAAAGAAAATGTGAGGAACTCATTACCCGGCTTCTTTCAAAACTGAAAATGGCACTGATATTTGTATTTCCCTTAGCTGTACTATTTATGAGGGAGAGCAATCCAGAGGTTTCCACTTAGTCCTTTTTCTCTCTTGCTCTGGGACAAGAAATAAAAGAGTGGATTCTGCCAGTTGCTAAGTATGTCCTTTCTTTCCATACACTCAAGTGCAGGGAAAACTGCCACAGTGCAGTGTCAAGGTCCTACAGTGCCTGGCAAGACTCCATTTGTGTTCTAGGACCAAGAACTCCCAGCATGTCCTGGGTCCCCAGGAATGAGAATTAACACAGATCTAGTAACAAAAATATCCATATTTAAAATCTTTGTATTTCACTTTTCCCTGTGCCAACTTAGGATCTTTGCGCTTCCTGTAGCTGGCCAAGAACACTTGAGGAAGGCGAGGAGTTACAATCTCAGTTGGTACTTGTTATATTATCACAGATTCCATCCTCCAGGGTACTGTCTAATTTGTATCAAGGGCTCTGGATGTGTGAACTAACTGGACATAGATCATTGACTATCAGAAGATGAATCAAGTCAGACTTGGAAATTTTCCATTTATACAAATCAAATAAGAAGTTCATAGGCTTGTCATCCATTTCAGTGCTAGGAACCCATGATTCATTTGGCAATCCCAAAGATCCTAGCGGGACCAATCATTGTGATCATCACGCAGGACGTGCAAACGATTACAGTAACTGCGCCTCTTTTGATCCTAGAAGTTAGGTGTGGCTACTTGGCAACTGCTACTTGGGATCCTGCTATCCTCACTGACATCAGAGAACCCACTCCAAAGGCAATGTTCCTACTATTTCTGGCTTAGAGAGAAGAGCTACAATAGTGATTTTCAAGAATTCTGTAGTCACGTAAAGCCTTGGTAAAAGAAGTATATTTGGGGCCTCTTAGGAGACATAATTTGGGGATGGGTGAGCAGGTTGCACATCACTAATCCATTTCAACATCCTCATATGCATAAGTCAATGAATTTCTGCCTCTGTATTAATTCTCACATTAGAATCACCTAAAGATTGTTTATGGTTCGTTCTTTTTTTTTTTTTTAAGTATCAATACCTAGATCCTGCCCCCAAACATACAATGTGATTGATCTAGGTTGGCTTGAAGCATCCTAGGAGATTTTAATATAGAACCAAACATATTTTCCAAACATCCTAGGGGATTTTAATATAGAGCCAGAATAGAGAACCACTGCCACCATTTCCCTGTGGGTCTCTGACCTGCAAAAACTCTCAATAGTAAGTTCCATAATGATCAGGATTCTTAATTCAAGACACAGAATCCAACCCTGATTTAAGGAAAGATATATACAGTGAAATGTCAAGTAAGTCACAGAATTGCAGGGAACACTGGAGAACCTGGCTTGGGAAAAGGTCCAAATAGTAATGAAGGAATCAACCAGGATTCAAGTAAAATCGTATAAAAAAGCAAGTCTGGTCTATACAGTGCAGCTTGTTCTACTGCAGGAAGTAGGTCATGGGTGCTAGAGGCTGGTACTGTCCCACTCCCCCTGCTGCTCTTGCAGCTGGCATGCAGCTGTGACCACTGGTCTCTAGAATATAGTTTCCAAGGCCCCAATTCTTTATATCAATAGATCATAACTCATCTTATGGAATAGCCATGACTAGTTAAGCCTAGGTCATGGGTTTACCCCTCGTTTCCAAGAAGGCTGGGAGAGAAATAGCTTTCCTTTGAACTTTTCATTGAAAGGTACTCTCTGAGACCCACCAGAATTTAAGGTAACTCCAAAAACATAAAAAGGAGGTTCCGTTGCTAGGCAGCCCAAAACTGACAGATACCTCCCACATCATAGTGTCATACTGAAACACATCAATCATAAAGTACCATTAGGGAAAGAAAAACTCTATGAGTAGGAAATCTTGAAACTAACTTTACACATTTAATGTTAACCATGATGGTTAGAAATTTTTCTAAAATATATTATACATTATCTTACACTTACACGAAACACAAAACGAACTTTAGACTTGCACTACTGGAATCATTAGGAACAGTAATTGGTAACTTAGGGTATAAAACAGCTGTTACTGACATGCTTATAACCTTCTATTATTCCATTAAAAAGCCCAGAATGCTAGAGCTTTGTACATTTCCCCCCTTGGCTTCCAGATTATTCAATGGTGTCTCTTTTCAGCAGTTTAGCTCTCTTCTAATTTTCGCTTCCTAATTTGGTGTAAGCTGGAAAAACAAGTAACCATGGGAATTGGCCTACAATAAGTTAAAGATCCCATGTTGTCTGAGCCTCGGGTATTTTCTGTGATTAAAGTACAAAAACTCACTTAACTGCTGTTTTGAATGTTCAGGGGGAAGTTGTGCTTATTTCAGTGTTTCTCAAGTATCCTACTGACACTGGGAAATATTATCTCCAGATGCAGGAAGAAGAGAGGAGAGGAGAATTTCCATTCATAAGATTCTATGAGGGGCACTTTAAAGACCATGTCTCATTGGACCTTCACAACAACCCTTTGGGGGTAGGTTTTACAGAAGATGGAATCTGAGGCTCTGAGGTATTGTGATATATGAAAAGGTGGAGTCTAATCCCTTTCTTCTTGAATTTTGGCTGTACTTTGTGTCTCCCCAGATGAAAAGAATGTGACAGACGGAATGTTCTGGAACTTCTAAGACTAGGCCACATGAAGCCTTGCAGCTCCAGCGTGGGTCCAGCGGTATGCTCACTCTGGGAAAAGCCAGCTTCCCTGTAAGTTCAGCTTCCCTGATATGGATGTGCAGGAGCTGTCAGGCATTGGAATACTGATCCACAGCCCTAGCTGAGCCCAGCCTTCTAGCCATCTCCACAGCGGTGCCACACAAGCACAAGAAGCCATCTTGGTTTCCCCATAGCAGCCCACCCACCACGTGAATACCACTGAGGCACAGTCAACACCCTATGGAGCTTAGGAAGCACCACCTGTATTCACTCGAAATCCTGACCCACAAAATCATGAGATATAATAAAATGGTGGTTGTTTTAAGCCACTCTTGTTTCTGGGTAGATTTTTATGCAACATAAAATAACCAGGAAAAAAATAAACATGAAAATAATTGATTGATTCCTTTAGTTAACTTGTGTCTAAACCAGGAGTCAAACACAGATTGTTTTAACATCAGGACCTTTAGTCTTCCCCTTATTGCATAGTGCCTCCAGTGAGAGACTAGGAAATTTATACTTTGAAACTATTTCCTTTTTAAATACAGAAAATGTCAGTCTCTTTACATTGCTTTGTACACTTGAAACTAATTTTTAAAAAAGGAAAAAAATAATTGATTTTTGCATAAAAGCTTATAGTTTAAAATATTTCATACCTTCTCAAAATTTCTTCCATTATTACAACCAACCTTTGGAATAAATCTCATTTCTATTTTACAAAAGAAGAGGCTACAAAGAAATGAAACTGTGTCTCCCATCTAGGTTCTCTGACTCTAAAAGGAACACTCTTACCAATAAATTAAAATAATTTTCATCTATTCCATACTTAGTCCTTTATAATACAATTTCTAAAGACAAAATAATCTATCTTCGGTTTGTATTCCAGTGGAGGGCTTAGTGTTATTGCTATCTTCATGCCAAAATAAAACTTCAGGATGAGAAAGCAGAAATTTATGCCAAGGAAATTAATATTGTTACTTTCAGTTCCAATTTTTGCTTTAAATTTTATAATATCCCGTTTATTAAAGTTGTCCCTCCATGAGCTAAATAATTCTGTCTTGCTACTCAGCAGAGAAATCCAGAGAGTGTTTCTATCAGGAAAATGTTCATTAGTCCCCTCAAATGTTAAAGTGATGTAGCTGATGGCAGTGGGCATTGATATTAAGTTCCATCCTTTCCAATTAAAACATTATGCTTTTCTTCCTGGTAATTCTTTTAGACCCTACCTCTTCTCTCAAGCTCATTTCTATGACTGGTACTACTTGTCTAAAAACTATGAAGTCAATAAATTAATTAGACAATTTTAAAGAGCAATAGGTATTTCTTTTAGAGTTTTACACTATACTTTTCGCTCTTTTTCTGTGAGTGTTTTTAAAAACAGCTCTTGTTAAAGATACCATTAATTGTTTTAAAACCTTTCCAAAATTGAACAAAATAATATGTTCTAAATAAACCAGAATACAAATAGGTTTTCATGTACACTTTTTTTTTCCACATAGATGATGGAATAGACATTGCCTACTACCCCCTCAAGTCTTGCCTCATGCTACTGATGCTAACTAACTAGTACTTTTAGTCTCCTTGTAAAGTTAAAATCCAGCCAAAACTTATGAACATTCAATCTGCAGTCCAGTGTAATAATTTACTGTGAAAGCCGATTTAGAAAATATTTAGATAAAGGGCCATAAAGCAGAATTCTGAAATGGTAAAAGGAAGTATTGGGCATCACTTGTGTGATTGACAAAGATGAAAGCCCAGAAGTTGTAAAGAATCATCTCCCTAGAATGGAAAGGTCCATCTGATTGAAATTCTACCCTAAGGGCATAGACTAGGGTGGTGACGGCAGATATCTAGCACAAGTTGCAAAGCATCTATCTGTCTCCTACTATGTTGAGCTTACAATCAAGTATCTTTTTATCCTGGCAATAGCTGCTGAATTATATAACATTCATTAGTATTAATTCTTAGATCTAAGTAATCAACACTCACTCATCTTTACTTGTAAATTTTCTCTTAAATTTCCCCCTTTTTTACTCTTATTAAGTTCTGGACTACTTCATCTGCCTTAATTAAATATATACTTTTCCAAACCAATTTGGACTATGACCAAGCAAAAACAGATTTCATTATGGAAACAAAATGTGGATTTCTCTCATTTTTCAGAGTGCTACACAGTAATTTCACTAATGCTCCTTACCCTGGATGAGAAACTTTCTGATATACTCACAAGTATAGACATCAGCAAAAAAATACATGGTAAACGGGAATAGACAATGTTGTTGAAAATGTAGCTACTGGCTTCATTTCTCATCTTTCTGTTTTTCAGTATTGACATATTTTCGATTGTTATGATGATGTATTTCAAATGCAGGTCAGACACATTTTTTGACTATAAAATATTCAAATATCTATCTTCCAGCATTGTGGGTATTAAAAGGAAATCAATCACTATATATTTAGTACTCAAAAAATCCTAAAATGACTAAAGGGTAGGAATAGAAAATAGAAAAGAAAAATAGATGGAGGGTGAAAATTAAGAAACCATAGCGTTTCCAATTAAGAAACCCAAACACTTTTAAAACTAGAATAAAGATTGTATTGCTTTAAACCTGCTCACAAACAAAACAATGTATATAGCCATCTCTGGTCCAGTACCTCAATTTACTGCTGAGTAAACTGAGATCTAAAACACTCTCTGACTTGCCAGAAGTTACAAAATCAGAGTAAAAACCTTAAGACCACTATCTCTATATAAAATGAAGTTCTCATGACAAAAGAAGTTTCTCAAATACAGTGTATAGGTACTCTCACAGATAATGAATATATAGATACTCTCACAATGTATTTGTCCACGTACTTAGCAAGTTTTGGCAAAATCTTAATAAAATCTTGGTTGACTCTTTTCAGTTTGTTCCATTTTACTTTTTTGTGCATATCAAAGCAATGCAAGCACAAGATTAAAATGTTAAGTGATTTATATCCTCTCCGTCCTATCCAACTCCATTCCTCCAAAGTCAATACAGTCAAACTATTTCTATTACCGTGTTTCCCCCAAAATAAGACCTAGCTGGACAATCAGTTCTAATGCTTCTTTCAAAGCAAAAATTAATATAAGACCTGGTCTTATTTTATTATAAGACCAGGTATAATATAATATAATATAATATAATATAATATAATATAATATAATATAATATAATATAATACCAGGTCTTATATTAATTTTTGCTCCAAAAGACACATTAGAGCTGATTGTCCAGGTAGGTCTTATTATCGGGGAAACACAGTAGTAGTTTTTCAGGTATCCTTGTATCTTTAAATAATACACTAATCTTTTTTAATTAAAATTCATTGGGGTGACAATGATTAGTACAATTACATACGTTTCAAGTGTACAATTCTGTAATGCATCATCTATACATCACATTGTGTGTATACCACCTGGGGTCAGTTCTCCTTCCAACACCACATATTTGACCCCATTTACCCTCATCTATCATCTCCCTTTCCCCTTTAACCTCTAGTGATCACTAAACTATTGTCTGTGTCTATAAGTTTTTGTTTCTTCATTTATTTGTCTTATTCCTTTGTTGCTTTCAGTTTTATAGCCAAAAAGGGATACTACTCTGCCATAAGAAAAGATGAAATAGTACTATTTGCGACAACACGGATGAACTTGAGATTATTATGCTAAGCAAAACAAGTCAGACAGAAAAAGTTGAGCACCACAATATCACTGTTATGTGGAATATAAAACTGAAAGCAACAAAGGAACAATATACTAATCTCTATCAACATTAGGCATTATGTACTGATATCTTACTACACAAGAAAATATTTTAGCTCTTTTACAAACCAAATACCCCCTTTCCTCTATGCCCTATGCCAATCTCCTGGTATAGTTATAGTTCTATTCTTAGTTCCTCTATTACATTTATGTTCCTCTTTTATTTATTCCACCAACCACATGTCACCTATTCTAATTCTACATTTACGAAGATATTATCACATCCCCTCCCTTCTGTTTGCCTTCCACTTTCAACTTCTGTTATCTGCACCCTCACTTTTTAAAGTTTTAAGGTTGATACTGTGTTCTTCCACACTTTATTTATAGTTGATTCAGTAAGTTGAACATGAAAAAACAGTATTCAGATTATGTATTTTTTCACTTAAGTTTATGTAGAGTGTTATTATTGTCCTCTGTTACACAACTAGTTTTTTTCCTTTTTTTTACTTTTCCTAGAATCTCTAATTGTCTTCATTGTTTTCTTTCATTGTCTGCCTTTGTCATGTTTTCAGGTTTATCCACCATCTAGCAAATCACACTGTGAAAGTATGCAAAACACATTTTTTGTTTGGCTCTCTTCTGGAGCCTTTTGTTCTCCTGTCCCGATCAAGTAAAACCTATTCTCGTCTTGCTTCACTTGAAATCATCTGGGTATTTTATGCCATTGCTCTTCAGAGTTGGATCTGAATTAAAGTCCTGGATCATACGCATCCTTTTGTAGTTCACTCACTTTGTTTAATCACATCTCCAAGTAACTACCCAAGAAATGATGTGGAGAAGTAAGTTTTCTGAATTGCATGAACTATATGTATATTTGTTTAATAGTCTGATGAGCACAGATGTTTTTGTTGAAAAATATTTTCCCACTTGAACTTAGAAATTATCGTTTCTTTGTCTTCCAGCAGCCCATACTAGTTAAGAGTTCTAATTCCAACTGATTTTCAATCTCTTAGTGGGTGACTTTTGGAAAGATTTAGGATTACATCTTTATCCTTTTTTGTTTGAAACTTCACAATGATACATCCAGAGTTAGTTCTTTATATTTTTCCATCATGTTTGGCATTAGCAGGCCTCTAAAAACTGGAAACTTATGTCCCTCTTTACCCTGAGGAATTATGATATAACAGATTGTCTTTAATATACTATAATCTGCCTTGGTTTTCTCTGGTTTTTGAAACTCTTGAATTGATACTCTATATCTTTTATCTTGCTTCTTCTATTTTCTATTCTTAAGTTGTGCAAAATATTACCTATCTTCCAAGGCTCTTTGAGAATAAAATGAGAAAACATCCATGAGTTTCCTGACACATAGACAGGATATAATAAATGCAGCAAAACAGCACCGAGCAAGTAATATGTGGTGAAGAAGAGTAGAAAAGCAGGGTGATTTTTGTTGTATGAATATGATGCTCTCATCTTTGAGAAACTCAGTCAGATAAAAAAATACTGATTGATAAAAACATAAGCAAAAATAAAATAAATTCTAGTTATAATAACAGAAAAGTTATTAATAACTCAAAAGTCTTTGAAATATTTCAATAATAATACCATTTACTGATTAGTTATTATTTAATAGATTTAACATTCTAGAAGGTATATATGTATTAATTCATTTAATCCTCACAACCATTCTATCTGGTAAATGTTATTTTCCTTATACAAATGAGGAAGGCTAGGCACAGAAAGAATAAGATACTTATCCAGACTGAGACAGCAGGCAAGTGGCAGAAGCAGGATTAGAAACCCAACTAATCTGGCTCCAGAGTCCATGCTCCTAATTACACACTGTACTGCAATTACTCTTAAATCTCTCCTCCTGTTGCCAGGCCCCTTTACATAACATTTGGCAAAGTGCATCCCTAGTTGGGGTGGGGGAAGAAGGAGGAAGGTGACCATAGATGATGGTAATGAAGGCAGACGTAGGGATTGTGTACAGATAATTGTGGACATGAAATGAAAGAGGGCCTGTCGGCCGGCAGAGGATGAGAATGACTAATGTGGGACCGTTTGGTCAGCATCAATCACCATCATCATCATCATCACAACTGCCATTGATTAAATACTGTGTACCATTTTCCCATTTGTTCTTACCTCCAACTAATCCTCATCTTAAAAATAATGAGACTGAGGGCCAAGGAACTTAAGTATCTGGCCCACATTTCCACAGGTAATAATTGGAGGGATGAGAGACCAAGCCAAGTGTGCCTGACTTCATAGTGTAGTTATGGTCCTAGTGGATTGTATGGTAAAGACAGGGAGAGGGCTTTCTTGGACTCTGTTTCGACATTTGTGGTGCAACCCTTATTTATTCTCTTTCTAGAATTGCTGTACTGAAATATTTTTTGCCTAAAACCACAGACATACATAGTGTATATTTTCAGACGTTGGTGAGGCATAACTCACTATAACTTGTAGCCCATCTCCTTGGCAGTGGTGTCAACCCAGAAAACATGAGCATGGAGAGGAGAGCATTCTTCAGTCCAGGCTGATGGCTGCAAACTATGTGGTTACAACTAAAGACTGAATTTCCTGCCTCCTCTGTGTAGATGGTCAATGTCTTAGTCTGTTTGATCTCCTATAACAAAATGCCATAGACTGGGTCACTTATAAACAACAGGAATGCATTTCTCACAGTTCTAAGAGGATGGAAAGTCCAAGATAAGGCGCTTTCAGATTTGGTGCCACGTGAAATCTAACTTCCTACTTGACAGACAGCTGTCATTTTGCTGTGTCCTCACATGGTGAGAAGGATAAGGGAACTCTTCAGGGTCTCTGTTATGTGGGCAAAAATCCCATTCATGAGGGCTCTGCCTTCATTACCCAATTATCTCCCAAAAGGTTCTACCTCCAAATATCATCATATTGGGGATTAGGTTTCAACAGATGAATTTTGGGAGGACACAAACATTCACTCTATGGCACAAATTGTCATTTTGAATTAGAAGTGGCTCTGAATATCAGTTTACAAACTCAAATATGCAAGAAAGACTTCTTAATTTTTTCAAATTCAATCAATTCAGTGCCCACTTTTCTTTAGGGTCACATCTCAGTTCAAGGAGCTGGTTTAGGAACTTTGCGTTAATAGTCATCTTTCTACATCTCAAATGTGGCCCCTGCACAGACATCCTCCATCATATCTGGTCCTCAGTCCTTGGTCCTTGCAGTTGTGTCAACTCTCCATTCTTTCTGTAAGACTCCTCAAGTCTGTCTCCTCTTCTTTTCCCCTCCCCACAATCAACAGTATTTTCATCTAGACTTTGAACAGAAATTCTTTCTCTGAATCATGGAGACTTTCATATTCTTATCTTGGCCAGCAGTAGATTAATTTTTCTCTGCATTCTTTTCTTTCCTTAGGCAATACACATAGAAAATTCTAATAATAGAATGTGGAAGAAAAGAAGGAGAAGGAAATTTCAGAGGAAAGTTTGAACAGTATTTCATAAAGTGCATCCAACCATAAGTTAGTTATCTTCTGCTTTTCCTCAAGTACCTGAGTCAAGGGAAAATTTTAATTTTTTTTAAAAGAACAAGGGAAAACACAGTACATTTATCTATATCCATCTCATCTACAAAAGTGTAGACGTGGCAATGTTTCAAAGTATACATTAGTATCATATACACAGTCCTACTTTATCTTAAAAAGAAACTTATATAAAGCCTACATAATATTCTTCAGAGCAGCAAACACGAGCAAATCGTAACAATAATTTAGAAATTCTTACCAAGTACTCTAATATTGAAACTATCACTGCTTAAAATCTGTATATTAAGCTTTGCTCATGTGGCTAGTGACTTGTGACTAAGTCAGAAGTTATTCAGCAGTTATTTTTCATTGTTCTAATAGCCAATTAAGATTTCTTTCCAGGGATGATTCCATAAAAGCTGATTGGCAAATGTGAACTTTCTCATCACTCAATCATTTGGAGAAGAGTGGCTATTTTCAATATAATCAATTCCATCAGCCATTCTGCTGATCAATAGCTCAGCAATTCATTCAGGCATAATGTGTTAGATTCATTTGTGTCAGGCACTGAACTAATCAAAGTATTTTTTCAACATTTAAGCTCATACATGAGATTAATTCCATGTATAAGTGATGCAAAATTAAAATTTTGTCATAAGAAAATAAAATGAGCTTGTATTACAAACTAACATTATGAAATTTATTTTAACTCCTTATATTTAAAAATAAAGGTTAGAGCTTTAATAAATTATATCAGGATAAATAATCTACTTATAATGTTCAAATAATATAGTGTATGATGTGCATATGAGTCAATTGAATAATCAAACATAAATGACAAATCACCAATAAATATATTTGGGTGTGTCTGAGTTTGGGAGGTAAACCAAGTAAAACACATCTTCACGAAAAGCCATTTTTTCATCCTGAGCCATTTTTTCTCCCTAAAAAAAATATGTATATCTTCAGAAATAAATGAGTTGAAATTTCAATGTGAATATTATACTTTTTAATTCAGGTAAATAATGTTGTTTGAATACTCATTAGAACTCATGCAATACAAATGTAAAGCAAATGGGATTTTTTCTGGCTGAAAGTGAATAATTTAAAGGAGAAAAAAAATCACAGAATCTTACTGAAAGTTTAAATCAATTTAATATAATCATTTGAAGTACAAAAAGGCTTCATGCTATGCCATATATTACCGAAGCAAGAGATGAATGATGATTAAAGATAATCATTCAAGAAGACAGCAATTGAGGCATTTATTAAGGTAAAACTACAATCTGAAACTAATTCAAAATGGGAGCAATTTCACCTGCTCCTGAATTTCTTATTCACCTTAAGGATATCATTTTTAAAAGTGGCTGCTTGGCATTACTCTCAAATTTTCACCTTATTTTTACTTTAAAAACTTTTACATGAGTACTGACCTTATATTCCAGATCAAAGTCACTAATGTTTTGTCTATTTCAAAAAGTTTTTTTTTTTTTTTTTAATGTAGTGGTATTAATAATAGCTACTTCATTATCAACAGAGACTAAAGTCACAGTAAGTGGGATAAGGCTGCATTGTAATGGTCTGTAATCATTCTTGTCTCCAATAATTCCATAATTAATGCTATTGTTACTGAAGAGGTTACACACTCACAAGAACTTTTCCTAAGGTTTAGGCTTTATATAGCAATATATAATCTTTAAAAATAAACGAGACATCAAAATACATGGCGATATCAACATTTTTTAAATGCCATTATAATGAACTCCAATATAACATAGTTTGAAATTAAAAGACTATTCAATGGGATTTCTGGTTAAGATGGCAGAGTAGGTAAACGCTGCGCTTACCTTCTCTCATGACCACATCAAAATTACAACTAAACTATAAAACAACCATCATTGAGAATCACCTGAAGTCTTGCTGAAACAACTAAGGACATACAGAAGAAGACACCTCAAGACTGGTAAGGGGGCAGAGACTCAGGACGGACTGGTCCCACACTCATGCATGTGACCATTAAAAATTGGGAGGGTAATCTCCCAATGGCAATAACTACATAGCTATCAACAATTGCTTCATATGTAAATGGATTAAATACTCCAATCAAAAGACATAAGATGGTTGAATGGATAAGAAAATAAGACCCTTACATATGCTGCCTACAAGAGACTCACTTCAGATCAAAAGACACACACAGACTGAAAATAAAGGGATGGTTAAAGTTATTTCATAAAAATGGAAACAAACAAACAAAAAAATCTGGAGTAGCAATACTTATAACAGACAGAATAGTCTTTAAAACAAAGGCTGTAACAAGAGACAAAGAGGACCTAGTAATCCCACTTCTGGGTAGAAGAAACCCAAAATGCTACTTCAAGGGGATGTGTTCATCTATACATTCACTGCAGCATTGCTTACAATAGCCAAGATATGAAGGCAACCTGGTTGTCCCTGAATAGATGAATGATAATAATAAATGAAGATTTATGATTCAGATATCCACATTTCTCACGTATAAAGTAAAATAAGCCAAATCGAGGGTGTATTAACTTCCTAGGGCTGTTGGGGGGGTTTAAACAACAGAAATGCATTGTCTCACAGGTCTGGAGACTGGAAGTCCTGGATCAAGGTACAAGCAGTGTTAGTTCTTTCTGAGACCTGTGAAGGAGAATCTGTTCCATGTTCCTCCCCTGCTTCCGGTAGCTTCCTGGCAATCTTTGGCTTTCTTTAACTTGCAGAAGCATCACCCTGATCCCTGTCTTCATCTTTACATGGCATTCTCCCTATATGCATATCTTTGGCCAAATTTCTCCTTTTTATGAAGACACCAGTTATACTGGATCAAGGCTCATCCTAATGATCTCATCTTAACTTGACTGCATCTGCAAAGACTCTATTTCCAAATACAGTCACATTATGAGGTTCTGGAGATTAGGATTTCAACCTACCTTTTTGGAGGACACAATTCAACAAAGTTTATGCTCATATTTCAAAGACAAATCCCTCCCACTAGCTCAGATATCTCTCTAAATTGCGTGAGAGTGATACCAACATGTGTTAAGGTAGTGCCTACAAGGAGCCCCTCGTACTGTCTGACATGAAACACACAAGTAGCTCACTAAGTGTCTTTTATTTGTTCTTTTATCCCTGTATTTGCTCACTAGGGCAGCCATAACAAATAACTACAGACTGGGTGACTTAAACAACAGAAAATTTATCGTCTCACGGTTCTGGAAGCCAGAAGCCCAAGATCAAGGTATCAGCAGATGTGGCTTCTCCTGAGACCTCTCCTTGGCTTGCAAATGGCCACCCCATTTCTGCCTCCTCACCTGGGCTCCCCTCTGTGCATGCCCCTGGTATCTGTATGTCCAAATTTCCTCTTCTTTAATCTCATTTTAATTACATCTTTAGAGATCCTGTCCCTCTAAATAAGGTCACATTCTGAGGTGCTGGAGATTAGGGCTTCAACATATGAATTTGGAGAAGA
This sequence comes from Rhinolophus sinicus, assembly GCF_036562045.2. Taxonomy (NCBI): domain Eukaryota; kingdom Metazoa; phylum Chordata; class Mammalia; order Chiroptera; family Rhinolophidae; genus Rhinolophus; species Rhinolophus sinicus. The sequence goes on from NC_133751.1 coordinate 21,333,601, forward strand.
CATATTTCAACCCATAACATAAGTTATACTTCCAAGAAAATGTGGTAGCGAGAATCCAAGCATATTTCTGTTCAGATAATAGCAAGACTCATTTCTTCTACTGCCTACATGATTTTCTCTATCCTCGTTCCAAGGTCTATTCCACAAATTGTCACGAGATCTCATTCATGGAGAGAGAGGAGTGGGCTCTCTCACAAGTTACCAGTTCTTAGAGAGCATAATCCAAACCTGTAGCATCATATGAGAAGGAATAATACAGAAATAAAATATCCAAATGTATATTAAAAAATAATGAGACATTCCCTCATTATGGTTTAAAAATCTGATATAAAATTATGTAATTAAGAGAAAGAAAATTACTAGAGTCCCTCTTAAAATTGAGCTATTTCTGGCCTGAAAATCTTAGTTTACAGGAAGCAAAATGTTGCATATTTATGAAATAAGACTGGAAATCAAGTACATAACTTCCTAGCTTTTTAATAACCTGAAATAAAATATATAACCTTATATTTCACAGAAGTGTACTGTAGTAGCATAAATCATGAGTTGGGGGCATAAAAAAAGAAATTCCAAGTTTCCAACTAAATTTAACTCTAACCCAGATTTAGAGTCAGCAATCAGTACCAAAATCATCCATAACCTCTCTAACAAAATTTGCTATGGATTTATATATTGGGTGGTCATTCAAATGTAACAAATAGTTGCCTTTCACATTTTCTGATGAAGCAGCTAAATTGGAGTAGGTTGCTTATGTTAAACAGCAATGCATCATTATCAACTGTGGGCTTCCTCTTTCCCAAATGTGCCATCACATTATTCATGTTAAAAGTTTATTTTTAATGCATTTCTTAATATCCTCAAACAATTAACCAAAACTTCATTTGAGCTCTTCTTGCCAAGTAAAATGAAAATGCCATAGTTTCTCATAGTCTATCAAATGGGTCTCCAATATTGCATTTAATGAGTGCCTCTGAATGATAAATGATCACTTGCTTTACTAAAACACTGATGTTCTCCTCCTAAGCTTCGTAAAAAATTCTAATATAATGACCGTCTGCCTGGTTCTTTACTTGGGCTTCATCAGCAACTTGACTGCAATCTCCAGGAGTGCCATGCTTTGATTAAAACCCTTCACTTCTTATTAAATAACACTCTAATAATCTTATCAGGAAAGAAACAATACTACTGACACAAAATTTTAAGTATCCAAATACATATGGCACTCTCGATTCTCAAATATCCTTGCGTGAACTATGTGCCTTATATATTAATCATAGAGGTGCATGTCTTTCATTTATTCATTAAATTCATTCATTTATCATACAATAATTTTTTTTTTTGTTAGTGTATGTTATGACCCAAGTACTTCATTAGGGCTTGAAGATACAAAGATGAAAGAGAAGGTCTATGCCCTCAGGAGGCTGCAAGTGCCTTCTAATACCTATTCCAACACAAGACTGATGATTATAGGTTGAATCAGGCATTGAAAGCAGGCATGATTGACTACCAAGAGAATCTGTGCATATGTGAGTACATATGTGTGTATACGTGCCCTTGTATTCAAAAAGCACGGTACAGCAAGATAATCATGATAGTATTAGTGGATACAAGCATCAATCCTTTCCATGGAGCTTAACCACAAAAACTGTCCTTCAGTTTACAGTGCAGTCATCGTTTTCAGGAACATAAGTTGTATCTGATTCCCAAAATGACCTTTATTCGGACAACACACAACAATGGAATAATTGCTAGTACCACATCCAGTCATTTGAAGCCATGATTCTATTTTCACTAGTAGTAATATTCTTGTTTATTCTGCTTTCACTTAATTTAGTAACTATAAACAACTCTTGAAATATCAATGAGGTAGACACTCATTACACGTTTAATTCAGATTCATTTTTATTAATTTTACCAAAACCTATCAAATACCTAGTTTGTGTCTGGTATTGTATTAGGCACTGAGAATAAATTACTAAGTAAAAACTGATGAAGTCCCAGCCTTCTCAGAGCTCCCATGGGAGAGATTGGGCTTATTTAAGTATAACACAATTTAAAATAAGTTATAACTGTGATGAGTGCTAACAAAGAAAGGCACCTCAAGGAACCTTTGACCCACGGCCGGAGGCCAATGAAGGAATCTTAGAAAAAGTGAAGACTGATCTACAAGCTCAAGGAAGAGGAGAAGTGTGAGGTGAAGAAGAACTTGAGTATAAGAAGGGAGATCATCTATAAAGAGGGAATGACCTTTAGTGAGAAGCAACTGATGACCAAAATCACACTGAAGAATAGAGTGAATAGAGGATAGAAAGTAGGAGTGAGAAATGTGTGGGGGGTGGGGAGGGGAGAAAAGAGAGAGAGAGAGAGAGAGAGAGAGACAGAGAGAGACAGAGAGGCAGAGGAGGATGGTGGATACCAGGCTATGCTTGGGCCTGGAGGCTTTGTTCAAAATTTTGGTCTTTATCCTAAGAGCAATGAGAATCCATTAAGGTATTTTTTTAACTAAGTATTTTATTGAGGCATAATTGCCATTCAAAAATATTCAAAGATATTTAATGTGTACAACATGATGAGTTTAGAGATAACTATATGCCCATGATACCAGCACCAGACTCAATGCCATAAATGTATCTATCACTTCCAAGTTTCCTTCGACATCTTTCATTTAGTTATGTTTTTTGTGATAAGAACACTTACATAAGATCTACACCTTAGGAAATTTTTAAGCATAAGATATAGTACTGCTAACAATGGGCCCTGCGTTGTACAACAGCTCTCCAAGACTTTCTCATCTTTAATAACTGAAACTTTCTACCCTTTGACCAGCACCTCTCTATTACCCCCTTACTCCTCCCATCCCCCGGTCCTGGCAACTACTGTTCTACTCTCTGCTTCCATTGAGTTGTATTATTTCAGATTTATCATATAAATGAGATGATGTAGTATTTGTCCTTCTTTGGGCTTATTTCACTGAGCATAATGTCCTCCAGGTTCATCTACCAGGGATGCCAAAAAAATGTACACAAGTGGACACTTTGGTCAACGTTGCTCAAGCAGTAGTTCGCCATAATCAGAAGTGTCTGGACGCTGATGGTAACCACTTTGAGCACCTCTTGTAATTGCAGAAGTCAAACGTGACTTGTATTCATCTTTTGTTAAGTATTACAATTTTAATACAGTCTTCCTTTCTTAAAATGCATATATAGTTTTTGGCACCCTCTGTATATTGTCACGAATGGCAAGATTTCCACAGATGACTACTTCTTCAAAGTGTTTTTTAAAGTAATATTCTTCACATAATTCTTTGAGCATATAAAAAAATTCTTTATATGTTTAGAAATTGCAAATATCCTGAATATATTTTAATTCACTATTATTTAACCAATCAAAACCTAAAATCTTCATAAAAATTTAATTTATTTTAAAATAGTTGTGATTATTTTTCTTTTGTCTCAAATAGTGTGTGCCTGGTGGGTTTCTTGTAAACACACCTATTTTCACCCCAAGGGCACATGATTGATTCTCTCTTAAATCAATTATTTTTCCCAGGGAAAATCTGTATACAAATAGGGACAGTCTACTCTAAATTAATTAATGTCATGCTGTTCGTCTTCAATATATCTTCTGTAAATAAATGAAAGCAAGTCAGTAACATGTGGCAGATGCTTACAGAATCTTAATTACAAATTTCATTCTCCCACTGACAGTCTTCCAGCACTTTCTGCTATTTTCTTTGCATTCTTCTCTCTGAACTCTGAGTCAACCAGCAGATCTACATCAATTCTTTTGCTTTGCTCCTGAGGGATTCATGAATTATACACACAGCTGGATTGTCAACAAAGGTCTAATCTGGAAACCAACTCTATCATCTCTCTTGTAAACATTTTTGGATCCATGCTAATTCCATCTTCAGTTCTTTGAAGCGCTGTTTCACTTCAACCATCATTTTTGGAACTTTCATCAAACTAGACATATCCTGTTGCTTTTGTCACTCTTTTTTGAGTTTTTCCTAAATCACAATTATAATTTCCTACATCATAAAGTAGTATTGTTTTTTCAAAATCAGAAGAAATGGTGATTTTCTGTAAGAGCTCCTTTTTTTCCCTTTCTTTCTTGATCTAGATATTTTCCTTTCATAGTACAGTTTTTTGTGGTTTTTTTGCATCAAAATTAACATGCCAACCCCCCAAACTTAGATCAGGGTCTGGCAGGTGCTTGTTATTTTCAGAAGTTTAAACTTTGTGCTGTTTGGTAAGTCTTTGTCAGTGAACTCACACTCTTTATCATTTTTATGGTCTGGTGATTCTTCATTTTTTACATTCCTTCTCTTCTCTTTCCTCCTGTTGCTCCAGTGCCCGTTTCGTTTGCCTTGTCTTCTATCAGGACTCAACCCAGGGGTTATGTCAGTTACAAACAACACATGGCATGTCCCATGAGTCTATATTCAATGACTTCTTTTGATCATTATTTTATACTAAACACAGTACTTTATCATTTTCATTGTTTCAGATATCTGGCTTACGTAAGTACTGAGAACCAATAAAGCAGAACCACCTTTAACCTGCGTTATGTCAAGTTTAGATATAGTTAGCACGGTGCACTGTGACATTTAAAATTTACATCTTTTACATGTTTATATATTCCGTGATGCCTACTTTTGCATTCGTTCCCATCATCACCATCATTGCTGCCACCAATACGACCATAAACTATGGAAAGTCTTTTGTTGATGCGCCCTCTGTTTTTACCCCATTCACTTCCAAACTGCAGTTGTTTGAGCTAAAGATCTCATAATTTCAAAATCCATATTTAAAGGCTTTCACATAAGTTTGTTATTTTAAGAGCTTGTCTTTGAGAAATTAATTATAAAGTCTACTGTACTGGTTCTGACAATGACTCTTCCACTGAGAAATGTTTTCATCCATTTCTTTTGTCATGTATTAGTCATTCAACCTCTTCACCTAAACCCAATAATTCCTCTTTGTTACTTCCCTATAAGGTATAACATTGAGATGTTTTCTCTCTTATTTTATTAATAAGATTTACATGTGTTTGTACTGTTAGTGTTTCCTGGGAATTTCCATTGAAGGGATTATCAAAATCACTATGAATTTTCTTTAGTAACGAAACTCACTTACAAAAGTTGTTTCCTACTTTTTTTTAATCACTTGACCCAGGAGTAAATAAACTGTGATCTGCCTTCATCTAATTACCTTTCAGACGAGTCTCTGAAGCCCAGACACAGCCAAGGAATTTGAATCTGTTTCAGAGGTTCTCTATCACCAAATAGTTAAGTCAGCTTCGGTGATGAACCCACTGCTCTGCTCTCTTCTTTTTGTTTCAAGGGACAAGACTTGCTATCGTATGTGCTGTAATGCAGCAGTACTCAGGTCTTCAGATTGGCATTTCTTCCTGCTTTGGGTTGCTCTGTATTTATCCTCATGGTGATTCAGCCAGTATAGAATCCTTCTGTGAGGTGGATTCAGTTGCCACATCTTGATCTATAGACTGCCATGGTGATCTGATGGACAGTGATCTAATCTCCAGCTTCCCAGCTTTCCAGAATGTCACTGACCCTTTATGAAACTCTTTGATTTGTTTTAAATTTTAAAACTGTCACCTTGGGTACAGAAGAGAGTACTGGTTGGGAGGAGGCAAGAATGGATAAAAAGAGATCAATTAGGAGATTGCCACATTGAGGAAATACTGGGGCCTTAGAAAAAGCACAGATACATGGGAAAGGAGAAATGTAGACAGGTTTAAGAAATATTAAGAACGTAAAAGATAATGGAATGATGGAATGACAATGGAATACAGGGCTAGGAGGAGAGAGGGGGTTTCAAGAATGACTCCTGGTATTCTGACTCAGGTTACAGGATGAAGAATGTCACTATTCACTGAGAGGGAATGGGAGGGGGGGGAGAGGGAAAAAAGGAGAGAGGGAGAGAAAGAGAGAGAGAATATTGGGAAAAGACTAGGTTTTGTAAGCTGGGAGTGAACAGCAAAGTGTAATATCATGAGTTTGAGTTTTAGAGTAATTGGACAGACCTTTAGAGGATACAAATTAAAAAGCTGACATCTGAATAAAGGTTATGGGGATCAATTAAGATGACCAGATGTATTAGTCTGCTCATGCTCCCATAACAAAGTATCACAGATTGGGCACTTAATCAACAGACATTTATTCTCATAGTTATGGCAGCTAGAAGTCCATGATCACGGTGCCTACAAATTTGTTTTTGGGTGAGCCTTCTTCCTAGCTTGAAGACAGCTGCCTTCTCTCTGGTGCTCACATAGCCTTTCCTCTTCATGGACAGAGACAGAAAGAGACACAGACAGAGAGAGCTCTCTGGTGTCTCTTCTTATGAAGACACTAATCCTATCTGGATGAGGGCGTCACCCCTATAACCTTATTAACCTTAATTACTTCCTTAGAAGCCCCACCTCCAAATACAGCCACACTGAGGGTTAGGACTTAAACAAATTATTTTGTGGGGACACAAACATTCAGTCCTCAACACCAGATCAGAGACGTAATTTTGCAAATTGTCCTTATGTTGATGGTGACTGAAGCAAGGAGAACTGACAAGACTACCTTGGGAGGGTATAAGACAAGGAAGAAAATAAAACTATTTCTGAACCTGGAGACATTATAAACTACTGCGTGGTTATGGGAGGATTATCCAGCAAAGGAGGCAAAGAATAAGCGGCAGTAACAGGTGTAATGAAAACTGTAAGCCTGGAATCAAGCAAAGAGAATGTTAGGTGCTCATAAAGGGCCAGGAAAGAGTATAAACAAACAAAAAAAATACCCATTTTTTTTTTTGTACTTGGTGACACAGAAGTGGCTTTAGCTAGAGAGATTTCAGAAAAGAGGTGGGGCTAGGAGATGGACTATAGTAGGTTAATAACAGCGTGGAAAAAGAAGTTTGCCTGTGAAAGAGAGGAGAGATACAGTGAAAGGCATTGAGGATTAGGTAGGATTTCTTTTTTTAATGCGGAGACTTAAATATGTTTTAAAGATGATGGGATAGGCAGAACACAGAGGATTTTTAGGGTATTGAACTATTCTTTATGGTAGATACATATCATTATACATTTGTCAAAACCCATAGACTCTACACCACCAAAAGTGAACCCTAATGTAAACAAACTATGGACTTTGGGTCATTATGATGTGTCAGTGTAGGTTCACTGACTGTAAAAAAAACATGCTACTCTGGTGTGGGATGTTGCAGGTGGGGGAGGTTATGCATGTGTAGGTTTAGGGGACATATGAGAATCTGTAATTTCCACTCAGTTTTGCTGTGAACCTAAAAATGCTCTCAAAAATAAAGTCTATGTTTAAAAATAAATATGATGACAGCTATCCACTTGAAATAGAGAGAGAGGGAAAAGGAGAGAGATTAGATATACATGAGAAAGAGGGTGTGGTATTTTATGGAAAATGGAAGAAATAAATAGCCATATGAATAATGAAGGCAGAAAATCCTAGTCATCTTTCCCACTCTGCTCCCAGAATGCTGAGAGCCAGATCTTATCATCAAGGACAAGAACAGAAGATAATTTCCTAGAGATTGTGATTAGCCCAACGGGTAATACCTAAAGATACAGATGTGGAAGTTCCTCAATGTATGATCCTTCCAAATTGTCCTACAATAAAGCTCTACATTGGGGACCCTACCTATACACTGACAACTACCAAGCTGCTTTTATGAGCAGAAATATTAGACATTTGGGGAAAGCTTCTAAAATAAAAGTTTGAAAATCAACAAACAGGAAAAAAAACCATGAAATGAAAAGAAACATAAAATAACTAACGTTAATATCCATAAAAAACCAGGGAAGATATTGCATTCATGAAACATTATTAAAAACATGATAACAGAAAGGAAAAACAAAATAACAAGGATGGGAGATAAGATTGAGGAAAACTCCCAGGTGAAGAATAAGAAGATAAAGAGATGAAAACTAGGAAAAAAAGGGAGGACAGAGCAGGATGTCTAACACTTGGAAAAGAAAAGATCCATAAAGAAATAAGAGGAAATCATTAATGATAGAATTCCAGAAATTTTTCCAGATTTGAAGAACATGAAAAGAAAAATTTTCCATATTTGAAGAACATGAGTTTTTGGATTATAAAGCCTGCCTCATAGAGTAACCATCCCTCTCCCACAAAAATAAATAAATAAATAAATAAATAAATAAATAAATAAGAACAAAATTAGGACTATGCCAAAATACATCATTGTAAAATTTCAGAACAGTAAGAAAAAAATTTCTATATGCTTTAAAAATATTAATTAATTAAGACCTACATGAACAAAAACAATTTTTAATTAGATGCAACTTTATTTCTTATTAAATTTGTGGGGGTGACATTGGTTAATAAAATTATATAGGTTTCAAGTGTCAAATTCTATAATAATCATCCATATAAAGCATTGTGTGTTTACCACCCAAAGTCAAGTCTTCCATCACCACATATTTGACTTCCTTTACCTTTTTCTACTCCCCCTTTCCCTCTGGTAACCATTAAATTGTTGTTTGTGTCTCTGAGTTTTTATTTGTTTGTTTGTTTTGTTCATTTGTTGCTTTCAGGTTTATATCTCACATACGAGTGAAATCATACGGTCCTCGACTTTCTATCTGACTTATTTTGCTTAGCATGATAATCTCAAGATTTGAAATGACTTCACAACAGCAACACTAGAGAAAATAGACACTGGAAAAAATGCCATCAAAATTTCTGAAGGTTATTGATCTGTCAGGTAGATTTCTATGTCCTATCAAATTATAACAAGTAATGTAGGAGGACTGAGTTTCAGACACAAGAGGTATCAAAAATTATTTTACATACATCCTTTATCAAAAAGCTACAAAAAAAATTTAAGAACAAGAAAAGCATGGAAACAAGAGCTTCAAGAAAGGGGGGAAATTTACAAAGAATTCCCTGAGAAATGGGAAGGAAGATGCCAAGATGCCAGTCAAGCATCTGGCAGAAAGAGCAACCGTTCCAGATGGGAGAGTATGACACAATAGATAGAAAGAGAGCTGTTATTATGTCTCCATCACACTTTCTTTGCACCTGAGGACAGAATGATCAGGTAATTCTAATCCAGAATCTTTTCTATACTTGGATTGTCATGATCATGTTCTATAAAATTCCTACTCTCCCACTATGTTCTGCTACCATGGAATAACTGCAAACTGAGGAAATAGCAAGTATTATTTCAATATTGGTGGTGGCTTTCTAAACTAGCCTATTATTCAACTTAAACATGAATAATGTCTGGAGGCCAAATTAATAATGACAGTGACAAGCCATTAAAAAAAAAAGGAAAAATTCTGTAGAATTTGCATTTAGTCTTTAATTTCATATTTTATTAGAACGACTTCTCTGTCACACAGCCAGCTGGCTTGGTTTTCCACCTCTCTGATCTCTCTCTCTCTCTCTCTCTCTCTCTCTCTCTCTCTCTCTCTCTATATATATATATATATATATATATATATATATATACACACATACATTTTCATCACAGATATATATCACATATCATATATCATGTATGTGTGATAAGATATATGCCTGACTTGATACGTGATATGTCATATGATATATGATCATAAATTATACATGTATCATATAAATTTACCACATGATATTATATCACGTGGGCTGCTTTCTTTGTGCTTTGCAATCCTCAGAAGTGCAACAGCTCTGCAAAGCAATCTATTACTTCCTGCAAAATTCCTTAACTACTCTGAATGTGTCACTCTACTTCTTTCAAATAAAGCAAAAGAAAATTTGTCCAAAATAAATATTAGGAGATATCCTATTTTTCTCCAGAAATACGCTGCTGTTGACTTGCCTTTGCAAGACTATTTGAGAATCTTCCAATAGACAGTGACCAAATGGAAGTTCAGTTCTAAAATAGTAATCTCATTTGCTGTGAGGTCACTGTAAAATTTCAGTCCTTCCAGCCACCACCAATTAATCAGTGTCAAACCAGGTCAGTAATTTAAAGGAAACCAAACAAAACTATTTTGGCTACTTCTGCCATTAGAGATTCTGTAGGCAACAAAATGTCTTCTGAGGTCAATACAGAGCTGCAACATCAGCATTTCAATAAACAGTACTTTTGTTAGCAGTGCCAATATCAATGATGTAAAGAACCTATATGATTTTTTGGCAAGAGAAAAAATATTTCCCCTTTTTATTCGCCAAATTTTATTTTATATTATTACATTGTTCCTCTTCTAGTATGTTTAGCTGTTCGTAACAGTCCATATTCCATTTCCTAAACTTTTGTGCAGAATTGTTCAGATGCAGCTAGCACACTTAACTCCTCCAGAGTGGGTCTCCTCTTGCATTCACCACTGATATATCGTATAGTTTCCATATCGTATACACAAACCATAAAGAGCTTGGGCTTGAAAATTGCTTTATAAACCACATGAATATTAAACTTATTGAGATGCATGCAGTGTACCTAATGAGAAATGTAGTATACTCTGTGGTATTTTTCCTTCCTCAATATTTGAAAATCTCTTTAGACATCGATTAAAGAAATACATATATTTCTAAGGGTATAAAACTTTTATGTCCTTAGCTTAAACTTCACAACCAGAGCAATCAGGTAGAAAATCATGTTAATGAAATCAAAAGTGACAAGTTTAATTTACATGTTTCAGGGAGAACCACTCTACACATTGGCTAGGAATGTTTCCTTCATTCAGGACAGTGGTGGCACAAAGGTCTGATATGAGGAACAACTAGAGCCAAGCTAAATAGCAAAGATGAATCAGTGCTAGTCAAAAGATGGCAGGATGTTTGAGTGAAAGCACACGGAGACACAATCCAGCTTCCCTAGCAAACCTTTTTATATCTGTGGTACAAATTTCTAACAAAAACGAAGTGATTTCTTATCTAGTTAATTCTAACAAAATACAAACTCGATGCTTTTAACAAAGGAACTGTCCAAGTATTTTGTCATTTACCAAAAAGAGAGACCAGACTATAAAATGCAACACAGCAATTTGAAAGGCAGCAAGCAGCCTTAGAACTCAGAATCCCTGGGTTCTAGCCCCAGTCCTTCCACTAACTGGCACATTTCACCTATTTGGAGCTTAGTTTCATCTGTAAAATGAAGAAATTGGAAAACAAATCCTTCAGGATTTTTTATACCACCCTATTAAATTAATCACTACTATTAGAAAAACAACTTAAATGCCCTACTGATTATCACTACTCTTAGGTGAGTAAATGAAGATCATTAGCCTTTGGTATGCACAAATACCAAGATTTCTACTGATCTACTCCTGATAAATTTCTGGTAAACCTCTCTTTACTCCTGGGAGCAATATAAACACTGGAAATAAAATCCTTCCTGCCAAATAAATTTCTGGAGAAGCTGAAAAAGACAGAATAGCCTGTTTTTCCTACCTTTAAAATCATATTCGGCTGGCCCGGTGGCTCAGGTGGTTGGAGCGCCGTGCTCCTAATGCCAAGGTCCCCGGTTCAATTCCCACATGGGCCAGTGAGCTGCGCCCTCTACAGCTAAGATTGTGAACAACAGCTCTCCCTGGAGCGAGGCTTCCATGAGCAGCCAGAGGTTGGTATGAGCTGCTGTGTGCTGCCGCGGGCTACTGTGTGCTGCCATGAGTGGCTGGTGGCCGGCAGCTACCGTGAGTGGCCGGCAGCTTCGTGAGTGGCCAGCAGCCGGTGAGAGCTGCCGTGAGCTGCTGTGAGCATCCGACTGATGACGGGCAACCCACTGCCTCAGCCGGGGAGAGCACAAGGCTCATAATACCAGCGTGGGCCAGGGAGCTGTGTCCTACACAACTAGACTGAGAAACAACGGCTTGAACTGGAGTGGGGTGGGGGGCGGAAGAAGGAGGGAAAGAAAATCATATTCAACTCTTTATCATATCTACATATCTACTATATGAGATGCTCTATAATATACCCTTTGACTCTTAAGTCCACATTTTTATTTATATGAGATTCTAGTTTATTTTCCTGGTCACTGTTTTTCATTACAAAGCATTCTCTTCATTATAAAAATGAAGAAACATTTTAAAATAAGAAAAGAACTTTTCTCAATTTATGGAAATACAAGATTCTTTGAAAGGGCCCAATAGTTTGGAGTAAGCCAAATAATTTATTTTCTTCATCAACAGCAAACTTTTGATCATCCTATCTTTCTGCCTAGAATATTAAATATTCAAGAAACTGTTAATAGGGAGTCTTTACTAAATCACGAAATCACCGAAGCCACAGGAGCCAAACATTTCTTAAAATCTCTGCCAGATTCACAGTTTGCAAAGTCACACTAAGCACTTTGCTTGACACTCTCGTGTAAGTTCTAAAATACAGTTCTATTACACTTCTAAAATCGAGTATGACAGTCTTCAGTTTCAAATAATTTGACACTGCCCCTCCAGCCATCTTTAATAACAACATCATCAGATTAGGTAGAAACACAGAGATGAAACCCTTTGACTGAGTCAGGTATCCATACGATGGATATGTTTCCAGTATCTATTCCACTGTATAGGAAAAAAAGACAAAGGCTATACCTAACCCTTCAGTCAAACCTTAATTTAAAAGCAAGTTATTTAAGCTCACAGATACCACTTCAATTACGAGCCACTAGTGGTCATTACATAATGGGTATAATTTTGCTCCAACTTCAAATGTTTTTTTTTCTTTTTTGCTTTCATAACATGATCCTACTTGAGCAACTCTACAGCCCTCCTAGAATAACCTATAGGCACCTCAAACTCAACATGAGCAAACCTAAACTCTTAGATCTCAACACCCCTTCCCAACCCCACTCCCTATGTAAATCTACCCCCACCCCAGTCTCCTCACAGCAAATGGCACTAACATCTCTTCAGCTGTTCAAACCTGAGTCATTCCTGGTTCTACACTCTCATTACATCCACCTTATCTGCAAGTCTTGTCATGTCTACCCTTAAAATACATCTTGAATCTATCTGCTTCACTCATCTGCACCACTACTCCCTTTATCCAATCTGCCCTGAACTACCTTTAAATGGGTTTCCTGTGTCCACTTCATCCCTTTCCATCCACATCACAGCAGCCTGGGTAAGATTTTTAAAACAGAAATCCCTTTCTTGCTTAAACATATACAAGGGCTGTATATTGCAATTCACATAAAATCTAAACTCCTTTCCAAGGCCTATAAAGCTGTACAAATCCAAACACCTGACGACCTTCCAACCTCTCATTTCACAACACTTCACTCACTAGGCTTTGGCCATGCTGACCGCCTTCAGTTTTTCAAACATAGGCTCTCACCTCTCAAAGCAAATGCCCCTCCACAGGGGTACTTTTCCTAAGAACCTCATCGAAGCAGGTTTCCCACACTTCCTCCCCAGCCTGTTGATGTTCATCACGTTCTTTCCATTGCCTTTGCAGCACTTACCATATTTAAATATGTACCTGTTTGTTTGCTTAACTCTTACCTGACTTTTTCCTCCATTAAACTGCTAGCTCCATAAGGGCAGACCCCATCTCTACTGGATCTCCTGTGCCTAGATGGGTGCTGATGCCTAGTAGGAGCTCAACAAATCGTGGTAGATGTGTGAGTTACATTGGCATCATGGGCTAAATTGTGTCTCCCCGAGATTCATACGAGGTGTGATCAAACAATATGGTGAATGTTTAAATTAAAAACAATTTATTACAGTAAAAGACACATTGCCATTAGTCATCCTCAAAATACTCCCCCTCACTTCGAACATACTTCTCCCATCGTTCTTGCCACTTTCTGAAGCAGTTCTGGAAGTCCTCTTTCGTGAGTGTCTTTAGTTGTGCTGTTATGGCCGCCTCGATGTCATGAATTGATTCAAAATGTTTACCTTTCTTGGTCATTTTAACTTTTCAGAAGAGCCAGAAGTCACATGATGCCAGATCTGGTGAATAAGGTGAATGAGGACAACCATAATGTTTTTATGAGACAGAAATTGCCATATGCCAGAAGCGACGTGTGACACAGAGCATTGTCATGATGGAGGATGATTTATGGCACACTTTAAAACACACCTTATCTCATTCATAGCTTACACCTGACTAACTGCACCAAATAAGTTGAAACTCGTCACACACTGTTACAGGACGTGTCACTTCCCATATTGAAGATCCCTGCCTTTCCGTTGGATGGCACTTGGCAGCAGCATTCACCGTATTGTTTATCACACCTCGTATGTTGAAGTCCTAATTCCAATGACCTCAGAATGTAACGATTTTAGGAGACAAGGTCTTCAAGAAGGTGATTTAGTTAAAATGAGGGCATATGGGTGGGTCCTAATCCAATCTGACTGGTGTCCTTATAAGAAGAGATTTGGTCACAAGAAGAGACACCAGGGATGCACACAGAGAGAGAAAAGACCCTGGGAGGGCACAGCAAGAAGGCAGCCATCTGCAAGCCACTGGGAGAGGCTCCAGAAGACTTCAAACCTTCCAACACTTTGATATTGGACTTCTAGCCTCCAGAACTGTAAGAAAACAAATTTCTATTGTTTAAGCCATCCAGTCTGTGATATTTTTTGTTTTATGGTAGCCCTAGCAAACAAATACACTTGGAATTACAATGTAAATAGAAAAACAAATCACATTGTATTCCTAAGTAACATTGTTATGCATTTGAGTCATGTTTGATCTGGAATTCATAGTTACAACACAGCATAATGTGAATTCCAGATCTGTGCATTATCTAGTCAACCTGGTTAAGAAATACAGATAAATTCCAAAGTTTCCACTGGGATTTGGCAAACTTCTAAAATTTTCCACAATGACTGATCAAACTTATTCATTACCTGCAAAAATGACAATTTGGATTAATATCATGCTTCCATAACACATTAAGGTCAGACGCATCTGTTGATAAGATTATTCAAGTGTGTCCCCATCAGCCATTACCGAAGTTGAAGCTTACAGACTGTGCTCTGTTTATATTGCAAAGACTACACAAGAACAACATAGGTCATAAAAATTCTTTCCAAAGAGAAAACAGTAATTTTATATAGTTCTGTAATTGCGTTCATCTCAATTTTCTATTTTAGAATGACTAAATAATAAGCAAGTATTCTTTAGTCTCATGTGAAAATCATTACAAACTAATTTTTTTTTCAAATTTTGGAAATCCTGAATATTAAAATAAATCTGTAGGCAGTATGCTTCTATAGGTCTAAAACGGGCTATAGGGAGAGTGGGCTGCATTTCTGCATCCCACCCTCACTAATTTAAAAATGGATGTCAAACAGAGATGATACATATGGTAACAACTTTAACTCTTATAAACATAAAATGGATCCAGAAAAAGATTTTTAGTCTACAGCATTATCAGTATTTTTAGGCAGTTCTGATGATTATAATTACTCATGCTAAAGCATTATTTCACCACTTGGCATGCCACTCATTTTGAAGTTCAAAGATTACAAACCAGATTTTGTCACAGATTTAATACATATAATAGAAATCTTGCCAATTTTTTGCCCACAAGGTTCAATGGATTTCAGAATTTTTGTTTCTCTTTTTTCCATTGTGCTGCTTTTTTTTTTTTTTTTTCAGCTCTTTAAGTACAGGTGTTTTCTAAATTCATGGATATACAAACAACATATCAAACAAGATGTTGCTATTAAAATTCATAGACATGCTTAGTTTCTCCCATGATCTCTCTCTCTCTCTCTCTCTCTCTCTCTCTCTCTCTCTTTCTCTCTTTCCCCCCTTCTTTCTTCCCCCCCTTTTATTCTCCTACCCAAACTGCCTAACCAGGAATTATTTTACAAAGGAAAAATATTTTAAAATTACAAAATCCCATACTATTTTCACAAAAATTTTGGAGTTGAATAGATGCCAAGAAACATTTTTAAGTTCCTTCAGAACTTTCACTTCTATTTGGGGTTTCAAGGAAGAAAATTAAACCCCGTTATTATTGAGAGAAGCAAGTCAATTCCTCCTCTTTTTCTCAAGAAGATGTAAATTTTTAAGTTTGGCCTCTTTCACCTGATTGGACGATTACCAACATCAACTCCTTCCTCTATAAACAGTTTCCATGTAGTCAAATATTAATACAACCAACCCCCACACTCTTCACAAGCAGAGAACGTAGTAGGCGTTTATCAAGTACTGAATGGATGAGAGGAAAAGGTGTAATGTTTTTGTGCAGGCTCTGAAGACACAACAAAGCAAAACAATGAAAGAGTGGGTGGCCATCTTCCTAAGATTGGTGGTTGGAGTTATGGAACCCACATCACACCTTTTTTCAAAATGGCCTCTTGTCCTCACTACTCAAATTGTGTAGCCTCTTCAATATTTGTCATAGTCATCTTTCATCAAATCAGGTGATCAGACAAGGTAGCATGCTGCCTAAATTGATGGCTTTTCTCCAAGTTTCTCTCTATTATACATCTGTTTCCCCTGCGAGGAGATCAGCTACCCATACTCTTAGTACATATAATGGTTGAGCTTGATTTCAGCCAAAATAAGGCCAGAAGGACTACTATGTGGCACTCTGGCCTTTCCCAGTATTATTGGTTTTATATTTACTGCAATGGTGAATGTGGGAAGGGCCCATTGTGTGTTCTTCCCTGCTCTGATCAGAGAGGAGCTGCCCTACTATCTCCTACCCAGGCAGAAATACTTTAAGCAATCTAAAGTGATTAAGTTGGTATATAAAGTTAGAACCCATAGAAAGGAGTTGAACATATATTGATAGTTGAAAAGATTCCATTTTAATATAAAAATATATATTCAAAGAGGGAACACCACATTCAAACCTGTATCTCCTACACCCTGTAGCCTTCATTTTACATTAAATAATCTCTCTCTTCCAATTATCACTGGCAGGCTTCCTATATATCTTCTATTACTATAGCAACAAAGTAGTTCAGTTAATCTAATTAGGCGATATTCAATTACCCGTGTTAGGGGAAAAAGATATACTTTCTCTTTCTGCCAGAGTCATTATTGATTAAGTAGAGAAGGGTTAGAAAGAGCACCTATCAGCCCAGATTTTCAGGCTTCTTGAGCCAAGATTAAAGTAGAGTTTGGGCAAAAAGTTGATTCTTGCATTTCTTCTACTTGGTGGCCTGAGCACTCAAGTAAATCACCAAGTTCAGCAAATTCCCACTTCGGGGGGAATCACTTGAAATGCTGTCATGCAAGTTAGCCCTAAACTTATAATTACACTATCTGCCCTGTGAATTGGTGTAGAAATATCAAATCTGGAGACATGAAAATTAACTTGACTCTTGGAACCTTGCCCCTAAAAAACATTAGTCTCTCTAATAATAAATGAAGGCAAGAAATAATTACTGCAGTGCTAGTAGTTGTGAAGTGATGTCCCCAAGAGATAAAATAGTTATCTTGTGAGAACTAAACTAAGAAAATCAAGTCACCATTAAATGTTAAAGGACACATTCATTTTTTTGAGCAATACACACATGCAATTAATCAGGCTTTTGGCAACTAGTGCTACTAAACAATATTTCCATTTGGATTTTTAAACCTTAATTACGTTCTAAGGGATTCCTGATTTCTACCCTCAACAGAGGGTACCTTTTCCTCTACTAGTGACTGCCATTTCAATAAACAACTTTATTGCTACTTATTTGTTTGCAATAAAATCTCAGAAGTCATCTTCGATTCCTCTCATCCAATCCATTACTAAGCCCTGTCATTTCTATCTCAAAATGTATCTCAATCTGGTCCCCTCACTCCATCTCTAGGACAACTTGACTTGTCTGGGCCACCACCACCTCTCAGTTGGTCAACAACTATAGTCTTCCTGTTTCACTTTCTTTACCGTACAGTCCATCTCCACACTGTACTTTAAATGTAGACCAAATGATACTCTAGATTAATACTCATCCATCAATGGCTTCCCACGTCTCTTACAGTAAAATCCCATTTCCTCCTCACGGTCTACCCAACCCTTCAAAATTTGGCTTCTGTCTGATTCTCTAATCCCCTCTCAGTCTCCTCCACCTGCTCATTTTGTGACCTCCTTTATGTTCTTCCAAAAATGCCAAGTGTATTAGTTTTCTGAGGCTGCCAAAACAAATTACCAAAAATGGGGTGGCTCAAAAACACAGAAATCTATTCTCTCATAGTTTTGGAGGCCAGAAGCTTACAATCAAGTTGTTGGCAGGGCTGCGCTTCCCCTGAAGGCTCTAGGGCACAATCCTTCCTTGCCCCTTTCCAGCTCCTGGTGGTTCCAGGTGTTCCTTGGTTTGTCTCTGCCTCTGCCTTCACATGACCTTCTCCCCTGTGGTTTTGTCTTCTCTTCTGTCTGCTATAAGGACACTTTTTGCTGGGTGCAGTCAATCCAAAATGATCTCATCTCAAGGTCCTTACCTTTATTACATCTGCAAAGACTCTCCAAATAAGGTCACATTCACAGGTTTTGGAGCATGCACAGTTCCTTTTGGAAGCCACCATTCAGCCCAGGATACTAAGGGTTTTTCATCTTTAGGCCTTTGTAATTCTTGTTTCCTCTACAAGAAGCACTCTCCTCTCAGAACTGGACTCATCATTTAGGTCTCACCTGAAATATGGCACACTGTCCTGACTTAGTTCTTCCTTGGCCGTCCTACTCAAAATGGCCTCCCCTTTTTACTTTTTATCCTCATCGGGCTGTATATTACCATCACAGCATTCATCCAAACAGGAAGTTTGGCCTTTGTATTTACTTTCTATTGTCTGTCTCTCACATACTAATACAATCTCTGTGAGGGTGTAGAGCCTGTCTGTCTCACTTGCTCCTGTTAGGTCCCTGGCACCTAACACAGTGCCCAGCATGTAATAACTGCTCAGTAAATATTTATTGAATAATAAATTTAGTCCTCACTGCAACTACATGAAGTAGGATGAAATCAGCCATCTGAGGATGGCGTGGAGATAGGCTAGCTCACAAATTAAATCTGTATCTAATAAAAGGACCAGGACACAATCTCCAAAACACATGACTGAGTTACTATTGATATACTAAAAGGTTGTTTAATCAATTATATTGAAATTTCTCAAACGAAGAAAAAGTCTTTTTCCCCTTACATCAATAGAAAGAAGCTAATCTTGTCATCAAGAAAGTGGGAAGCCCTAAACCAGGAAAATAGCAGTGTGTTTCCAGAATGCTCCAGGTTGCTCTTTTAAGGATCACAGAGTCAGGACTGGGGATATAATTTACGGGGCTCAGTGCAAAGTGAAAATACAGGGCCACTTGTTAGAAGAGCAGGAAAATGCGTCACTAAAGGTACTAGAAAAATTAGGTGTTTCCTTTCTTCTCTGGATGGTCATGCTGTTTTTCATTTACTATTTGATGTCTAAGTGAAGAAAAAAATTAACGTTTTAAATTATTAGCATGGATTGTACTGTTGTTTATCTTGTAATATTATGCAATGTTGTTTTTAAATGCAAATATAAGAGCATTTAACTTATATGTTAAATCATCAAAATTACATTTGATGTAGCTCATACACACATGTCTATTTCATTCTTAACAGAAAAGTGGAAACACGGCACAAAACTAACTCAAATGTTTTTATTTTACTTCTTAATACATGTACATTTGATCAACACTTTCTAGTTTCAGCTTATTGATGAGTGAGAAAACACTGAAAGAAAAGGAATTACAGGTTGCTCTATTTTCTTCCTTCTGTCACCATTTTCAGCATCAGTGAGTAGCTAACACAGGGGAGTAATTTGAGTAAGAAAGAATATAATAGGGTTCCTTGGTCGTTTGTGTTTCTCATAACACCACTGTCTTTTTTCTGCATTCTAAGCCAGTTCTGGTTAGAATAGAAAGTGCAGCCTGTTGGGCTGTCAGTGCCCTGCTTACTCAGTACAAGTAACAAGCTGTGACTCTCCCTGAACTCCCAAACATCATGGGCCCCTGGAATTCTATGTTCATGGAGCATCTTGAATGAATTGTAGCAATGGAGTGACAAGAAACAGCAGACACACATACTGCATGTATGTCCCCTGCTCGTGGACATCTCCATTGCCCCATCAGACTTCACTTACAACACACAAGTTCAACAACAACCTTATTAAGAATTTCAAGACTACATCAGCAGAGCATTAAACCAAGAGTGGGTACCTTCCGAGTGCGAGCCCTGTATGACCACATGTCCTTGAAGTCAACCCTGCAATGAGTATTCTGGTATTCTAGGCCAACAGACTCGTACCGTGGAGATGGATTCATCTAGAAATCATCTCAGTGACCTGAATAATTAGGAAGATGCAACCAATTTCCTTCCCTTGCACCTATGATGCAATCTTACAATTCTAATTTGTCATCCCATATCCACTTTTTTCCAAGTAGCAAAGAATAATTCATTCACTCAGAAGTTAAATTTCTCACTATAATTTAATATTGTCATTTTGGTGGATGCATAAGACTCTTGAAACAAAGATAATGACCAGAACTCGATCATCCCTAAATACACTGCCAAAATCAAGTTTTCTGAACCAATAAAGATAAATATTACATAATGACCAAAGCTGATACATTGAAAATTCAACAGTGCTGCATATTCCTCTCCAAACAACCTTTCAAGATCCATGTCTCCATTATTTCACCTCGTACTCAAAATAATTTTTCTCCTAAAATATTGTACATGGAACCTTGCTAATATCAAGTGATACTAACAATGTGACATGAAGCACATTTTTAACGAAATGTTTAACTTATTGGTAAGTTGTTGGATATGTGGAATAAAGGAAAGATCACTTAGCTGTGATTTTGCTCACCTGAATTGTAGTTTCCAGATCTGCTTCATGTTGGCAGGATAACAACAGCAAGTTTTAAAACTCCCCTATGCTTTAAATTCCTCATTTGCAAAATACAGGTTTTAAAATAAATCATCACCAATATCCCTTCCTGATTTAGAATTCTACAATTCTGTAGTACCCGAGAAACAAACTAATAACAAAAAAAGCATATGCCTTTATCACCATACCTTTGATGCACGCACATGCCTCCTATACCTCTTGTGGGTCCCAAAGGTGAGGTCATCGCCAAGGGGCTGAAGGGTATTTTCAGAGGAAGGTGAGTACAAAAGGGTCATTCATCCGAGGAGTAATTAGCAAAGATGTATTTAAGTCTGCGCCATATTCGGAACATTCTTCCTGGAAAAAAAAGTAAATTATCCTCCCTGTTAAAAAAAACCTAAAATCTTGAAAATAGAAAATATCCCCAGAGGCTTTTCAGCAGAAATGTTCGTAGATTTTTTTGAATCTTAGATGGGATTTTGAGTGTATACTTTTCCCAAAAGCCTGTAGGACACTGTCCATTGGCTCCTGTGATAGGCTATATAATGTTTCAGGCAAGAATGAGAAGAAACAATACTTTCCTACCTCTCTAAATTCTGCCTAAGAGTTTTTTAAAAAAGAGTTTAGCTTCCAATGTTACATCATTCCAAATCTGAACCACAAAAGGTAGCTTTCTCTTATACAGTTATTGCCAATCTATAGTCGATATATTTACTATTGCCTCTCTTTAACACACAAAAACACATGCAAAAGCGTCATAAAATTTGTCACTAGAGCAGACTTGACTAAGCCCTTCTTCTGATACTCAGTTGTGAATCATTAATCAAGTCATTTAACTTCTGTGAGCCATAGCTTATTCATTTTTAAAAGAAAAAGGAATGGATTAGATGACTCATTTATTTAATTGAATCTATTCTATTGAGTCCATTCTGAAGTTCTAAGAATTTACAGTTCCCAGTTTATATTTTCTATCACTTTGGATTTTTGATTAATGATTTAATTTTAAATTATATTTGGATTTTTATAATCACAATAATATATTTGCATGATTCATACTTGGATCCTAAGTAAAATATTATAACCCTAGTTCATACATATTCCAGTAAGCAATAAGATGGTGCACCAACAAACAATTTCATTTCCAAAATAACAATTGATGTTGTTTATTGAGTGTTTTACATTAAGATATTTACATATTTTAATACTCAAAACATATTTTGACATGGATATAGTTCTTTCCATTCTCCAGTTGAGAAACTGAGACTTAAGGGCCCCATAGCCAATCACTGGTGGAGTCAGGATTCTAACACCATCCTTCTGCCTTCTTACTCCATCCTTGTAACCGAGTCTAGATTATGCCTCCTAGATCTGTCTGGGACAACCAACAACAAATGAATACAATGATTTTTCTAATCACTGGTCCAATAAAGTCAATGCAAGATTTTCAGCCTGTAGGGGAAAGTTAGATAATTTTTAAAGCCTTCAATAAGTATTGTTTTACTTAAAAAAAAAAAAAAAAAAAAAGAAAGAAAGAAAGAAATAATCACAATAAAAGCAAGCTGAAGAGCATTTGAAACTCCAATCACATGACCAGAGTGAACTGTAAAGCTTAGTTCTTTTATATTTCCTGCTTCCAAAGGGATCTAAAAACATGTAACTAGGTTCAGTAGGCAATTTACTACCGATATAATCAGGAAGAGAAAAAGTAAAGAAATAAGGAGAAATCATTCATTAAATATTCCCTAATTAAAGTATACCATGCCCTTTTTATACCACTTGTAATTAGAAAAAAGAAAGCTCTTTTTGAAACAAAGGGTATTTGGCTAACATTCAAGATACATTAAAATAAAATGTCCCCAATTAATAAAATGGTATGAAATTTGATTGTCTATAGCAGTCTTTTTATGGAAAAAATAATAATCCCCTGTAACTTAAGAGCAGTAATATGAAATACACCTGTAAGCCATTAAGAAGTCTTTTGTTATGAAACTCTGAAATGCTGATGAAGACCTGGTATCAGCAAATATATCATTTTATTCCAGCTATTCAAGGCCCATAGCAATTCAACAGAAAATTAATTAGCATCACCTCACCATAAATCTCAACAGTATTAGCTAAAATGCCAATTTTGTAATCACTTTTCATTAAAGCCAAAAATACTAATTAAAATTGATTTTTGCCTGTGCTTTGGTAAACGGTGGCCAGTTAATGGCTTTCTATTGTAATGCAGACCTTTACTTAAATTAATTTTGGATGTTGTCTCTTTTCTTTTTATAAAGATAATGAAGTGTGAAAGGATAAGAGATGTGGGTGCAGAAAAGGGCAGTTGACATGCAGGGAGAATAGTGAAACATAAAGAATTCTGGAGCTTTTGCTAATGTTATAATAGAGCACAACCAGACTCCTTTATAAGTAGCTTTTAAATATGTTATTACAGAAGCAAAAGTAAATAAAGCCTCTTAACATATAAGTGGTAAGAATTTATTACTATAAGTGATTTGAATGATTAAATAACATCTCTTTCTAAAGAATTTTCTGAATAAAGTCATATCTTTACTTGTATAATGTGACCCATTTGTAAAAAGACAAACCCATGAAGTTAGTCCATGTTTGGAGGATCATTTGGAATCAATCGAGAATAATTTAAGTCTCAATATATGTTGAATGGAAGGTGATACCTAAATAAATGTCCAATCTGTTTCATTCGAGCTAAATAGAAAAATAACAAAACATAAATCTCTTAGCGATTAGTCCACAAAGGATTTAATTGTTCTTTTAACTTTTTAATTAATAAAAACAATTAATATGGTACTAAAGTTGAGTTTTGAGGGGCATCAGGATGGGACAGATGAAGATGAGCAGCTGGGTTTTTCCAATAAGTGGAAAAGGATACTGAGTCACTAAGAGTCAGGTTCTCTGGGGAGCCAAAAATTAGAACCAAAAGCCACATGGACAAAATCAAGTTCAGTGTTGTAGAGTTCTATATACATGCAGAGTGAAAAGATGGCTAATATTTCTGGATTTAGACCAAGCCTATGGGACAAGGTGGAAAGAAGATCCCAAATAAAAAGGCCAGGTTCAGGGGTGGCCTGATGGCTCAGTTGTTCAGAGCGCGAGCTCTGAGCAAAAGGGTTGCCAGTTCGATTCCCACATGGGTCAGTGAGCTGTGCCCTCCACAACTGCACTGAAGAGAAGGATCTGCCGCTGAACTTCTGGAGGGGCGGCCACATGGCTCAGTTGGAGTGCGAGCTCTTGACTACAGGGTTGCCGGTTCGATTCCCACATGGGATGGTGGGCTGCGCTCCCCTTTCAACTAAGGATTGAAAACAGCAACTGGTCTTGGGCTGAGCTGTGTCCTCCACAGTTGGATTGAGGTCCAACGACTTGGAGCTGATGGGCCCCTGGAAAAACACACTGTTTCCCAATATTCCCCAATAAGACTGAGGGAAAAAAATATTTAAAAAAAAAAAAAAAAGGCCAGGTTCAAAACACTAACAGCCAATAAACATGGGCAAAATCCATTTTAAATAG
Organism: Rhinolophus sinicus; assembly: GCF_036562045.2. Classification (NCBI taxonomy): domain Eukaryota; kingdom Metazoa; phylum Chordata; class Mammalia; order Chiroptera; family Rhinolophidae; genus Rhinolophus; species Rhinolophus sinicus. The sequence goes on from NC_133751.1 coordinate 21,357,935, forward strand.
TGTTTTGGCTTTAATAAAAAGAGATTATAAAATTAAGATTAAATCTTACAAACTTAGATGAAATTCTAAGATCCCTAAAAGGTGGGAATGGTGTCTAGATTCAGAGACCTCTTATCATTTTCCATTGGGTTCTGTGACCTTGAGAATTTTACTTCTTACCCCCACCCTCATCCTTAACTATTACAACTACAAATTTACACTTTCTATTCCATTCTCATACAAAACCCAAATACATTTCTTCTTAAGACATTAGGAGGATAGCAATCTTAACAAACAAATATACTCTAAGAGTTAATAAATACTAGTTGTAAATCTCTCAGGTTTAGCTGCAATGTGTTAACTCAAAGGAATTATTTAGTACGCCCTTGACATTAGGGCAGCATAAATCCTGACCATTATGAATCCCCCAAACCAGAATTATTACTGTAACAAATAGCTTTCATCCCCAAATGGGATACAACATGACTGAAAATTTCAGTTTGGACCATGAGGTCATAACAAGATCATTTGGGGCTCCCTATAGACTTGCCTAGCTGTTTCCTTATGATCTCTTTATTCAAGTATATTTTGCTTACATAGCTAGGATCATATTTTAGATTCTGATTTCTGAGCCTTACTAACAGAATATTCAAAAGCTCTACATGTAAGATGAAGGGGGGATTTATGATTGATGTTTGCCACTAGATTGTTAGACATCCCCAGTATCTAAAATTCCTCCAAATTTACATCAAGTTATTTTTACATTTGTCTTAATGATACAGAAACCAGCCAGAAAATATCTAGTGCCACTATATTGTTCTATGTAGCTCTAATCTGAAGTGTGCGTGTTCAGTAATTTTCTGAACAGTGTCCCAAACAGTGTAAATAATTTAGTAATTGTTGGCAGTATTTTGCCACTTATCTGAAGTGGTCATCAAGCATAGAAAGAGATTCTATTATTAAATTGGGTTTGAGGAACATAGCATAAGAAACACTCGTCCTTGTCACTGGAAATAGAGCTAAACCAGAAAAAAAACAAAAAAACAATTGAGTGAAATATAGGAACAACTTTAATGTCCATGATACAGAATCTAGCTAAAACTATAATATCCAACTGGCTTTCTGAAATTGACTAAAGAAACGTCCATAGTGAATCTCTATCACGATTAGCACTTTACTTGAATTTGTAATTTTTATTAACCATTCAAATTCCTGAGGTCAATTTATGGTTTATTTTTGCTGATTTAGATGTGAGGTATATTGCCTGAGCCCTTGGATATTTGAGAATGTCTTTCTGTTATCCAAAAACACAATTCCATCACTTTACAGTGACATTTAGTGCTGCAGAGAAGCTTGAGGCTAGTCATTATTTTTCGTTTCTTTTTTTTTTCCTTTTTTTTCATCCTTTTGGAAATAATCTTTAAACTTTCCCCAAAGAAGGAGGTACCAGATACTTTCCTGATTTTTTTTTCAAAAATTTTGCAAGGCTGTGTTTAGATGTGAACTTGTGTTATTGACTTTACGTAAATGAAAAGGAAATTTTCAATCTGTACACTTTTTTTTTTTTCAATTTGAATGTATTTTCCTCATTTAAGACTCTGGTTATTGTTGCTAAGTGTTCCAATGTTTACATTAGGTGCCCCACAACTATCAAGCATTCTACATGTTCATTTCCCCTTTACATCTTTATTTACTCATTTTTTTTTATACCTTTATTCTCTTGGAGAGCTTCTACAAGTGATGTCCTCCGTCACTGTTTTAATTCTTCCATAGTATCAATCCTGCTATAACTACACCCTTCCAATTTGTCATTTTCTTTCCCATCACATTACCTTTTCCATCTTATCCTCTATTCTCCTAACGACTTTGTGTTTCTATTTAATAGAGAGCAATCTTTTCAGCGCTTTAAAAAATAATAGTTTTCTGCAATAACATGGATGGACCTAGACCTATTATGCAAAGTGGAATAAGTCAGACAGAGAAAGACAAATACTATATGATCTCCCTTATATGTGGAATCTAAAAAACAAAATAAACAAACAAACAAAACAGTAACAAACTCATACATACAGAAAAAAAGGTTGGGGAACTGGGGGAAAAAGGTGAAGGGATTAAAAAATACAAATTGGTCATTACAAAATGGTCACAGAGATGTAAAGTACAGCATAGAGAATGTAGTCAATAATGTTGCAACAACTATGTATAGTGCCAGGTGGGTATTAGACTAGTCAGGGGAATCACTGCTTAAATTATATGTGAATGTCTAACCTCTATGCTATACACCAGAAACTAATATAAAATAATATGAATGTCAACTGTAACTGAAAAAATCAAAAATAAATAAATAAAAGTTACGTAACCATAACTCAGAGCCTTAAAAAAAAAAAGATAATAGGTTTCTAATATTTTTACTAAGTCCCACTACAGATAATTTTAAATGAATGTTCTTCCTCTAACATTTCTAGATACGCCCCCTGTCTTTATTTTGGAATATATTTCAGAGTTCCTTCATTTATAACATTTCCTCCTGCTGATGAAACTTAAATTTTCCATAAATAAAATGTTCCAAAAGTCAAAGTTTATAGGTTTCACCTAGCCTTATTCTCAATTTGAGTGTCAGTTAAATCTCCTTCACAGGCGTAGGATGGCTTTATGTACACAGTTCCTAATCATCAGTATGTATCAAGTTTTACTTCAGCATAGGTCTGTTGGAGTAAAATAGAGTCCATTCTTATCCCTGCTGTATGTTATTCTAAACAAATATTATATATGAAAATCTACAGCCTCCAGAAGGGAATGCTACCAGGGTTCTTTGTGCCTTTGTTGAGAGGACCAACTTCTAGAGTATCAGTCATCCCCAAATATCTTGTTCTTTGGCTTTCTAAAATCTGTGATCTTTGCACAGCTAAAATATTATTAATAATGACTGAATATTGCTCAATATCATACAAATAGTAAAATATTTACAATAGAAAGAACCCTACCTAGGATCCCAGATAGTATTAAAGTTCTAATTATTTTAGGGGGATTTTCTCAAAGTCACCTTTCTCCCTATTTTTACAAGGAAGAGAAAAAAAACATTCATAATCTCAAATAACAAACATTAATTAGAAAAGGTTTCAACACTACTTTAAATTTTTACTCAAGGTAACACATAACAGGACTTCTGTTTACCACCAAGTTGGAGAGAAGAACTTTGATTCCTGTTAATGGGGAGAAAAACAAGGTGAGTCCTTGATCCACCTTTTTGGCTGGAAAGAGATTCCAGACCACACAGGGAACTCAGACAGAGTACAGAGGTCTCCCTGAGATGAACAGATAAAAGGAGGCCAAGGTGGCTAGAGTTCCTAGGGCAGAGTGCCAGAGAGTAGAGACCTGCACAGGAAAAGTGATTCTGTAACATGCAGAGGATACTTCTTGTGCCTTCAGTCAAGTATTGATCATTGCACATGTGTGGAAAATACTCAAAGCAGGGAAAAAATACACCCAAAAGGGTTAGAGGTAATATTCTTTAGAGCTAACATAGGGCCAGGAATAGTTTGTGTTCTCACTACCCAGAGCAGAAAATTTTCATAATTCACAGGCCATCAGTTAGAGTACTCAGAAGTTGTGAAGTATCACATCAGTAATGGGGCAAAATTAATCCAAGACTACAGGCTGCACTGATCCCACCTTAAAAAGCTTAAAAGTAAGCCTCTAAAAGATCAGTTCCCACATAACCTAACTTTATTCTATAAAAAAGCTCAGGAATATTTATCATAATAAAAATAACTAGCACCCAACAAGATAAAATATATAATATCTGGCAACCAGTCAATAATTTTCAGACATGCAAATAAGGAAAAAATATAATCCATAACAAGGAGAAAGAAATCAACCAATAAAAACAGATTAGAAATGCCAGATGATAGAATTAGTAGATAAGGGTATTAAAACTTGCACATAACTGTTTTTTACATATTTAAGAAGATGGAAGTAAGATTGAGTGTTTTAAATAGATATGAAAGATTTTAAAAGATGAAAACTGAATTTCTGAGATTAAAAAAATTCAAAGTCTGAGATAAAAAATAAACTGAATGAAATTAATAGCAGGTTCTGTTCTTCTGGAGAATCCTGACTAACAAAAATCTTAAAAGCATCCAGTGTGGGAAAAAATGCATTATATACATAGAAACAGAGATAATAATGATAGTAGATTTCATTTCAGCAAAAACAATACAAGCAATTCAGCAAAAACAACATCTTCAAAATATAAAAAGAAGGAAACTGTCAACCTAGAATTCTATACCAAGTAAAAATAAGTTTCAAATCAAAGTCCTTCAAAAAGAAGGAAAATGAAAATAAATGGGAAAGTGGGTTTACACAAGGAAATGAAGACTACAAAATATAATAAACATGTGGATAAACATAAAGGATAATTTAAAAGAAAAGTTTTGGGTTTTTTTTCAGCCCTCCGCAAGTGAAATCTCACTCTTTGTAATATTGTAAAGGTCCAAGCAGAACTTACGGTTTTCCCCTCTCCATCTTAATATAGAAGGTAGGCAAAAAGATGCTTATCTAGAGATGACTGTTTTATCTGAGACGACCTACTGTGGTATAGCAACTAGATCTCTCTGAATTGCCTCGACAATGAGCCAGCTGATACCTTGCCTTCTCTAGCCAAAGAAACTATACCTAAACTCCAATTCCCATGTTACCAATGGCTTTCTCCTCCCTGGAGAAGGGACTTCAACTTCCTATGGATCCCTAAAATCACCTAGGTATTGTGTTGCAAGTTTTCCAGACAATTTATGTAAACAGCTGGCTTCTAAATCCAGACTTCCTGGTGACTCGGTATTTTGTTTGTATGCCCACTAAAATATTGCTCTCACAATTTCCCTATAAGAAGTCAGAGTGACAGGAAAATGGAGACTCTCAATGCTAATGCAAATCTACTCTGTATCTATTAGATGACCTAGACTCCGGCATTACCTCCAAGGGATGAAGAGAATGCAGGTTCCACATGCCTCTTGCATTCTTACTAGTCCTTGATCTGCAGGCTTCCCCCAGTAAAGCCTGTTATCTTAACCCAGAATGTGTGACATTGTAGAAGTCTTCACAAAAAAGCCCTGATACATAACAAGTGGTGGGGCCCACGATGGGATTCAACTGTGCCATACCTACTATGTCTTTTATATTCAAGATGATTTACAGTGACGACGTCTGTCACCACTCATTTTAGGTCATTTGGTGAACAAAATGGAACATGTCCTATGGTTCTAATAAAGATCTTTCAAAGTGCCAAGCCAGCAAATGTTTTTATGATGCAGTGAGAGAAATAAAGCATAAAAAATATTTTATACTTTCCCAATATTACCATCACTATAAAGTATAGAAATCATTTCATAAGACTAGAATATCCTCAGTGACAGTTTTGAATGTGTTCATTCCCAGAAGGAAGCACAGTCATACTGCAAATGACAAGCGGAAGGCAGTGGGCAGGCTTGCTGAGATGGGCTGCGATGGGCCACTCCTGCGATGGGCCACTGATAGGGTTTCATAGACCTTGCAGTCAGTGAAAATTCCTCTCAGACTCTAGAATTATGTTGATGCTCAAACTTATTATAAGTTGCTATGAGTTTTCTTCTTTGCTTCTATGTTTTATAGGCATTTTTGTGAGAATATAGGAGACACTAGGTCAATAGACCTTGAGCCATGTGTTAATTTAAATAGAGGTTTTTAACCTAACCTCACGTGTATGGGTCTTGATTTTCTTCTTTTATCTTGAGTTCTTTCCCAGGATGTTCTCATGGCCCCTCATATAAATCTACCCTTGATGGCTCCACCTCACCAGTTCTTCAGAAATGGAAAGTTGTATGACAGAACTTTGATAACTGCAAAATACAAATGGGTTATCACTGTTATAATTCCCCCGCTGGGACTGAACAACTATGTTCTAATCATCCCACAAGTCCTAGTGATTTGGGCCCTGTAGTCACAGGTAATGGGATTATTTTACCTAGTGGTATCTCACTGCAAATAAATCTATATACTGATTATTAATTTGAAGTTTCAAAATTATTTTATCACAGGATGCTACAGGGGAAATTAATTCTTGATATCACCTGAAGAAAACAAGAGGGTGATGGTGGAGAAGTAACAGACTGGATGAGGTGTACCTATGAAAAAGGGTGATTTTCAAATCATAAACATTAGCCAATCCATGGGCCATAAAGTCAGTTAGTTGGTCTTGATTAACATTTAAAAAAATAAAATATGAGAGAATAGGAAAAATAGAAAAATCAGCCTATACTGCACATACTAAGAGTATACATGATTGTGTGTTTGCATGGGATATATGTACTGGGTCATTTATTTCTCTTGGTAAGTGATAGGCAAAAGTCAATGCCCTAAAATGTGATTCCAAGTTGAATTCTTTTTCTCCTTCTGCCTTGAACACTGGTATATTTACAAAAATTGGAAAAAAAATTAATTTCTAAAAATTGGATCATTTTACATATACTTTTCTAATCTCTAAAAAGTATTCCTTGGATTTTCTAAAAGACAATTGACATCAATCAAGTTTACTGTGTTCAATGACTGCATATTATTTCTTAGTATAGATCTACAATAATTTATTTGATCACCTATTGGGTAGTTCGCTGTTTTGTTTTGTTTTCTTCCAGTTTTGCCATTAACAATCCTGTCACAATTATTTTAAAATACACATGCCCTTAACTACTGTGATTTTATTTCTGTGGGCTAGATTCCCGGAAGTGAGAGTGCTCTTAACAGGGTCTACAAACTGACTTCTGAAGTCATTCCATAACATCTTCATATCTTCTTTTAGACTTGTTTTAGTTCTGGCTTTAAGTATATGTACCTTTGCTGAAATTATTTATTACCTTTCCTTCAGAATCGGGGTAGACCACTCTGGGTTCTTGGTTGCAAACAAAAGAAACCAACTTGGGTAACAAATCAGCAATATCTAATTGGGAAGTTTGTTAGTCACTAACAGTTGAGAGAGCACTGGAATATTAGACCCAGAACAAGGGAAGAATGCATCCACGTCTCACCAAAAGGCATCTGATGCCACACTAACCTCCACAGTGTTGGATATTTAACACTGAAGTGTTTTACTGTCTAAGAGTAGCCCCCTAAAGATTTCTAAGCTACGGTAGAGAATACCTTTAGATGAGCCTAGAACACAGGCCACCTCATGAGTGTCTAGGAATCAGTCAAAAGGACTCTATGACCCCTTAGTTCTCCACAGAGTAAGAAGACTGGTGCCTCCTATCTATTTTCTGATGCCTTTCACAGACATTAGAGTTAACAACTTTCACTACCCAAGATCTATTTATAAAGTTCTTTTCATATTTACCATTCCAAAACAAAAATTTTAGTGACACAATACAACTTTTTCTGATAACAGTCACAAAAGTGTTCCCCTCCTCCCAAAGCCTCAGAAATTACTTCAGCTAGATTATAGTTATCTTCCTACAGTTTTTCACTATTTTATCTGGATATCCTACAACCAACAAACTAAATTGTAAATGTCACCACAATTAATAAATTAGAACAGGAAAAGAAAATAACAACGAACAAAAGAAGAAACAAGTTGAACTGACTAAAAATATTACAAACACAGTGAAGAAGAAAATACAAGCATAGGCTAGAGTCTTCAGTTCTGCAGTGGCCATGCGGTCGACTTCCCTCTTCCTCTATGCACTCCATAGTCTCTTTGCCTTAAAACAGGAACTCTGCTCATCAAGTGAGCTTAATTAGTGAGCAATCTCAAACTTTTATTCCTAAGGAATGCAGCCTTTATTGGCCATACTTGCTGTGGTAAAAACTCCCAAATCTCAGAAGCTTGTGAGAACAAGCATTACTTCCCCATCAAGTTACATGTAAGTTGCAGGTCAGCTGTGAGTTTGCTCTAGTCTACCCATCTGCTCTGTCTCTTCTTATTGATGGATCCAGGCTAAAGGAGCCATCATCCACCCGTTTCCTGATCCATTCAGCTTTCTCCTCAATGCACTAACACTTCCCTCCCCAATCTCCAATCAGGCTTTCAGCCTCATGTCTCAAATGAAACAGCTCTTATGAAGCAGGTACAGGGTTAAGGAGATGTAAGTGAGGCCTGGGTGTTGGGTATAACATTTAAGGGGCACCACAAATTCATCAGTTAAAATAAATAATTTTCATGGGATGAAGAAGTACAAATTGCCAGTTTTAAAAAACAGTCATGGGTATATAAAGTATAGCATAGGGATTATACTGAATAATATTGTAATAACTATATGTGGTGTCAGATGAGTACTAGACTTACCGAGGGGATCACTTTGTAAGATATATGTATCTAATCACTGTGTTGTACACCTGAAACTGATATTATATGTCAACTGTAATTGAAAAATAATTTTGTAGAAATCTAAATTAATGCAAAAAGTCACAACGAACTTATCAGATATTTAAAGACAGACTCAGTATTAGTCATGTTTCTTTTTGCCTCAGTCTCCAGTATGGCTCAGCACAGCACTGTTACCAATTCTGTCATTATTTAAACTCTTGGTATTGTGTTCATTGTGGACTTCAGCATTAATTTTAATTTTTTAAATATCACATTAAGATATTTAATTGCATTAAAATACTGAGATTTTTGGCACCCAAGGCAAGTACCTCACCCACTTGACCCTCATCTTGGCCCTGTGATTAAGATTACCAGCGACAGCCATATTGCTAAAACCAATGACTCAATTCTCAGGCCTACTCTTACTTGACCTGTGCATAGAATTTGACATAAATGATCTCTGTCTTCCTCAAACATGTCCTGCACATACGAAGCCTTGAGGACACGAGCTTCTCAGATCTCCTAGCTCACTGAGCACTCCTCTGCAAGTTCTTTGCTGGGTCCTTCACACAGCAGCATTCTCTTAACATTGGTGGGCCAAAATTTCTGTTCTCAGACTTCTTCTCTTCATCTTTTCCCACTCACTCCCCAAGATATCTAACTGAGTTCCATTACTTTAAAACATGCTTTTATAAGCATAGGGTTTTTATTTTGTTCATGTGGTACATCACATTGATCGATTTTGTCACATGGGAGACAGCCCTGCCATTGTCATCAGATGTCCGGGGCCTAGGCTCTAGCCTGATGCCCTAGGGCAATTGCTGAAGCTTCCAAAGCCATAGTCCACAAAGTGAGAGGCCAATTCTCAATCTACGTATTTCACAGGGGTGTTATAAAACTCAGCCTGAATGAGATTCTTTAAATCAACTCAACATTTTTTTTTTTTTTTTTGAGCACTTAGCCTGGGTTGGGAAATGTGCCAGGCACCAGGGATATAAATAAAAATGAATAATTTTTAAAAATGCTTTTAATATGAAAATTCAAATTTACATACTGTCTTAGCCCATTAAGGCTGCTATAACAAAATGCCATAGACTGGGTGGTTTATAAACAACAGAAATTTAGTTCTCAGCTCTGGATGCTGGGAAGTCCAAGATCAGGGTGCCAGCGGTGGGGTTCTGGTGAAAGGCCTCTACCAGTTTGCAAATTGCTGACTTCCTGTTGCGTCCTCACATGGTGGAAGGCACAAGGGAGCTCTCTGAGGTCTCTTTTATAAGAGCACTAATCCTATTCAGGAGGGCTCTACCCTCATGACTTAAGCATCTCCCAAAAGGCCCACTTCCTAATACTATCACCTTGGAGGTTAGGCTTTCAACATATGAATGGGGGTACCAGGCAGGGGGGAGCAGTGAGAGGGATACATACATTCAGACCACAGAACTATTATATCGAAACTCGTGCATCCAACTGCTTCTTGGTCGTCATTGCATTCCACTGCCTGTTTGCTCTTAGATTCATTCCCTGCCTTCCTGTTTCCCTCCATTGTGGCTTCCAGACCATTTCATTTGATGGATGGCACTGGCAGAAGATAGGGAAGCAGGAGTCAAGTGAAAAATGGATCATCTCTACCCCTCACTCTGTTTCCTATGGGTTCTCAAGCAGCGAGTGCTTCCTCTGCATTGTCTCTGCTCCAGCTAGACTGTCCCCACATCCACTGGGAAACCTTCGTCATGGCTATACAGCCATAATGGCTACAATTTATCAACATTGGTCCCTCCAGCCCAAAGATTGGGAGCCATTTGCTGCTGTAGCTGATCCCAGGTCAAAAACCTTGGTTCTTTTCTCTTACACTGCTAACTCCAGCCATCAAAAAAATTATCTGGTTTTGTTTTAACAATATATCCAGAGTGTGATTATTTCTCACCATCTCCCACTACTACCAACCTGCTCCAAGACACCATCATCTCTCATCTTCTTGCAATTTTAGTCTCCTAACAGCATCTGCTCTTCCACACATACACCAGAAGGGTCCTTTGAAAATATAATTCAGATCACGTCACATTTCTGCACAAAATTATCCATCTGTTTTCCAACTCACTTTGAGATGGCCTACAATGCCCTGCATGAGCTTCTCCCTTATCCTTAACCCCACCGCACTCACTGTGCATCAGCTATTCTGACCACCTTGAAATGCAGGTCACTGTTTTTATAGTCTTCGCATGTCCTCTTCCTTATACTTGGAAATTTCTTCTCCCAGATATTTTCATGGAGTGCTCTCTCTCTTCCATCAGGCCACTATTGCTGTATCACCCCATCAGTTCAACGTAACCCCTAATATTAAGTTACATTGTCCCACCCCCTGACCTCCTCTACTTCCCTTGACTCTATTTTTCTTCATAGGATGCATCAGAATTTTATGTCATGTATTTAAATGCTTGTTTATTATCAGTCTTTCCCCAAAGGACAGGAACTTGTCCTCCTTTGTTCACTGCTACGTTTTCTGCTGAGGTTACTCAAACAAAATATGCATTCACTAGCTATTTTTTTAATAAATAAATGAATGAATGACATGCCCATGTCATACCCATCACATTTAAGATAACTGCTTTCCGGGTCCTATCAGCATAATATAATCAATATAGTGAAACTAAGTATTGATGGAATCCTGGGTCTAATTTTCAAGATGCAATATTAGCTTCCAAAAATCCTGGTATCTTGTGGTCAGTAGAATAAAACAAATAAGAAAAAAATCATTTTTCAGATATAATTGCACGCCAGGTGTCAGGGTACATTGATTTGCTCCAGTAAAGGGACCACATTTGAAACAGCAGCTGCAGTTGAAGTAACCACCTATCATTTTCAAGAACTCATCTGTCTTCAGCACCAGCCATATTAGAAAGATAAACGCAGATGGGGTAGGAATCAACTACCCGCATCTTTCAAGCATGTGATTGTGGCTCTAATCTCTGCTCTTCCTCAGTGATGTAGTATTGCTTGGGTCAAAATTCTATTTATCAACTGACTCCCCATAAGCCCTTACTCTGATTGGTAGTCTGCAATGTCCAGTGTGAATCCCTAGAAAGCAGTGTCGGCTCACAGGAAGTGTCAACTAATCATAAAAATGGCACAGTTGTAATGGCAAGTGGAAACAGGATAATTTAGGGACTCTCAGAATGAAGATTTACACTGTGGACTTGTTCTTCCTCAAAGGAACTTTAAATTCTCTTCATTCATATACACTGGGTCACTGGATAGATTCCTTTGACAATTAGGAAAAGGGTTGTAGATTCTCTAATAATATAATTCAGTCAGCCTCAGTTCAAATCAAGTAGGATCTAGGTGGAATGGTCAACTATTTTAATCCCTCCTAGTAATATAGGATGCAGGTAAGCCATCCTCATGCTAACTCTTGCTCACTTTGTCAGAGACAGTGAAGGACTGCTGTCCGGCCTCTGCTTCCCCATGATCCCAACATCCCTATTGCAATCAAGGAAACAGCTTCACCTCCAGCATCTCACAGTATGCCCACCCTGCAGAGAACCATCTCCAGAGCCGCGTTCCAATGTAATGCCATTTTTCTCACAGATTTATTTTTTAAGGTCTCGGCAAATAAAGTATATCCTGAGCTCCATGGGGTCATAAATTCACCCCATTGCTTCAGTCTCCTGAAGTCTTTCAACAATATTTCTTCTCCATTATTACCATGGAATTTCTGGCATCTCTTTCATTAACTATGGACCATCATTAAGTACAGGTTTTGATCAGCTGACCAAACAATTAAAAGCATCCTTATAGTGGAAATAAGGAAAGTTGCCTTAGTGAGGACTCTTCCAAAAATTAAGGAATTAAGGCATCTTCAAGCAAAAAGAGAACAACTTTTACAGAAAGGGCAGAAGAGGCTTCCATTGGGTATATAAAAGGTTCAGCAGAGTTGACTTTTAAGCTTTTTCAAGTGCTTCACATCCTCCCAGATAATACCATCCCATCCTCAGTTTCCAGACTTTCGTCAGAGATATCAGGGACCAGAAATTCAACTGATATACTAACTTATTAACTAATATGATCAAACTATACATTTGGCTCTTGACTAACTCAATCTTATGGCTGCAAAGGCTAGTGAATTGTTGGCAAGGTCATATAGCATCCATTCCTTGAGCTGAGAATCCAGGCACTTAATCCTGTCATCCTCCTTCTCTGATCTATCTAGTACTGTTTGAAAAAGCCCTACCACTTCACACTCTTTAAATTCCTCATACCTCTCCTAGTCTTCTAAGGCAGCAGTAATTGGATTTCCCAAAGTTTTGTCTTCAAAATGTATTTTATTATAATTGATTACAGGTAAAAATTTAAATAACTCTTTTACTACTGCATGCAATGAATTTCTAGATTCCTTCTCCAGAATCTCAAGATGTTCACGGCTTTCAGTCCCTACTATATCAGACTCCACCTATTTCCACTCCTGGTAACCATTTCTGTATTCTTGGTTACAAACAACAGAAACCTACTCTAGTTTACTTAAGCAGAAGGGGGTTTTCTGGAAGGACATTGTGTCAGTTATATATTGCTGTATGGGATGTGATAAAATAATATGATGAATATTTAAATAAAAAAATGTATTACAATAAAAGATCCATTTCCATTAATCCCCCTCAAAATACTCCCCCTCACTTCAACACACATTTATCCCATTGTTCTTGCCGCTTTCTGAAGCAGTTCTGGAAGTCTTCTTTTGTAAGTCTCTTTAGTTGTGCTGTTGTGGCTGCTTCAATGTCTTGAACTGATTCAAAACGTTTTCTTTTCACGGTCATTTTGACTGTGGGGAAGAGCCGGAATTTGCACGGTGCCAGATCCAATGAATAAGGTGGATGAGGACACACCATAATGTTTTTATTTGACAGAAATTGCCATATACCAGAAGCAATGTGTGACATAGAGTGTTGTCATGATGGAGGATGAAGTAAAGACACTCACGAAAGAGGATTTCCAGAATTGCTTCAGAAAGTGGCAAGAATGATGAGATAATTGAGTTCGAAGTGAGGGGGGGTATTTTGAGGGAGATTAATGGCAATGTGTCTTTTACTGTAATAATTTTTTTTTAATTTAAACAGTCACTGTACTTTGTGATCACACCTTGTCTAGTACCTAGATTACCCAAATTTAGCATTAAAAACAACAAGCAGCTATTACCTCACAGTTTCTGTGGGTCAGGACACCGGGCATGGCTTAGCTGGTGGTGCTGGCTGAGGGTCTCTCAAGAGGCTATCATCAAGGTCTACACTGGGGCTACAGTCATTTTAAAGCTCGACAAGAAGAAGATAAGCTTCCCAGTTCATTCACATTAGTGTTGACAAACTTCAGGTCCTTATACTTGTCTGAATTATTGCCATTTCACATATGAAGTAAGCAATGGTTATTATCATGATGATTAAAATTCCAAAAATGTGTGTGTTCATTCATACCTTTCTACCTTCAGTGGAACTCATTTCATTCTTCAGTTTAAAAAGTTTAAAATAAACAAAGAATGACTTAATCTGCCTTCATAGCAGACTCAAAGAAGATCAGACACGTTGGCCAAAGTCTTTGGCTGCCCATATGGTGTAATTGTAAAACCATGATTTAAGGTAGGAATTCCAACAACCCTCATCCCCAATTACTCTGCTGACCACATGCCTATAGTCAGACCAATTTATAAATCATCACTTATTTTATTTAAAGCTGAAATCCCTATAAATACGCCTGTATCTTTAGGAGAGATATTATTGGTTCATTTATACATAAGTGGAAATGATTTCTCATCTCATTCCCTTTGATGAGCAAGAAAATAAAGAGGCCATAGAAGGCTAAAAACAGTAAGGAAAGTGACAAAAGGAAGAAAGTATAATGGAGGACATAATATGTTTGGCCCACTTCATAATGTTTCATGTCCAGTTCTAAAGCAGACCAGGCCCAGGAAATAACCAGCAACAGTGAATTCATAAAATCTCCTTTCATTTTTACCATTGAAAACAGATATATCATCTATTTATCTTAGATAATAAAATATATATATGTATGTCTATAAACTGAGCTGGGCTGTTTCTTCGAACTCATTTATTCAACAATATTCAACAAATATTTATTGGGCATATGTTGTGTAGTAGTAACTGTCTAGGCACTGAGGACAAAATAGTTAACAAGACAAACCTAGCTCTTGATCTTATGAAGCTTATATGTCAAAAGAGATAGTAAACAAGTTACATAAAAGGAAGATGATGAATAGATAGAAGATAGATGATACGTACATAGATAGATAAAGTACTGAAAGGGAAAAAGATGCTGCAACAGAAAATAACAAAGAGAGGGTAGCTAATTTACTTGAAATATCCAAAAAATTCCCTACAGATAAATGACATTTAAGTTGAGATCTGAAATAGGGGATTTCTTCCACTTTTTTTATATTTTTATTAATACAGACTAGAGGAACTGAAAGGATTTGGGGATCACAGAAAGGTATAGATTGAGAAGCAAGCTAAGAAAGAACAAGGCAGTGGTTAATATTAAAAGTCATCACTCTTTATCTGAGTGTTTGCTTCCAAACACTCATTTCAAGATGAAATTCTCATTTCTTGAATTAAATCTAAAATCTATGAATCGTATCAAACTTTAAGTAATTCACATGTGGTTCTCCTATGTAACTATAAAGAAATATTACCATCATTAATAATAATAATTTGTACTTCACTTGGATTGATTCCCAAATCTATAATTAAAAGAGAATTATTTAGGTTTGTGCCAGATTAGTTTAAGAAAACTAATGAAAATGTATATTATTTCTGGAAAGGAATTTATAAAAGTATTACTTGCTTTGTTCTTAAGTTTCCATTGTTGAAACAAAAATTTTGTGAGATTTGATTATAAAGTTCATGTACTGCAAGAACTGTAGTTTTGAAACCTGTCCCTAACAGTAATAATTATGTTTAACCTGACTATAAAATTTCTTGTAGGCTCCTTGACATTAGCAAACTGTGTCTTCCACATACCTCAGCACTAAATACATACTTAAGACTGATTTAAAGAAATCAAATGAATTATACGTATGTATTTATTCCTTTTAATCAATTTCACACAAAAGAAGAAACAACTTTGGTGTGTGAAGAAAGCAAAGGAGTGGATTTTCTGAATGTTAATGCATAAAAAGAGGGAGAGTCACATTTGTTATAACCCCGCCATAAAGTGGAGCTGTAATCTCACCATGCATCTGTTCCATCTGCCATCAATTAGTTTAATGAAAACAGGCTAACAGTGCAGGAGTGATTAGCAGGAAAGATTAAATTCACTTCAGTTTTAATTACAAATCTTTGCCCTTAAAGTTTTATTGGCTTGAAAGAACTCCTACTGTTCCCTGTGTTTCCTCCACAGTTGACGTGCGTTTTCTTTTTTTGCTTTGAAATTATTAATGCATTTTATGTGGTACTTATTTCTAATTACAGACTTTACCCATGAATATAACTGATATGTCCATATGCCAAAATAAGCATAACTAAGACTATTCGAATCTTACTAATTCAAGTACAAATGATATTTAGTGGCAAATTCAGCATCTGTTACACTTAGAAAACTCTGAGGTTTACATACATGTCACTGGACTTATTTGTTTCATTCATTGACTGATGCATTCATTTATTCATTCAGCAAATAGTAACTTAGTGCCCATTATGTCCCTGATACAGGTGCTTAGGATATATGAATGAACAAAAGAAACAAAAATCTCTAACCTCACAGAACCTATATTACAGTGGATGGAAATAAACCAATTGTTATGGGCTGAATTGCGTCCCCCAAAATTCAAATATTGACATTCTAAGCTCCTGTACCTCCGGATGTAACCATATTTTGAGATAAGGTCTTTCAAGCAGTAATTAAGTTAAAATGAGGTCTTTTGCATAGTCCCTAATCCAATGTGACCAGTGTCCTTATATGAAGAAATTAGGACACAGATAAGCACTTTCAGAGGAAAGACCACGTGAAGACTAAGGAAGTAAACAGCTATCTGCAAACCAAGGAGCAAAGACTCAAAATGAAACCCCCCTGTCAACACCTTGACCTCAGACTTGTAGCCTCCAGAAGTAGGAGGCAATAAATTTTTGTTGTTTAAGCCGCCCAGTCTGTGGTATTTTGTTGTGGCATCCCTAGCAAAATATGTGCCAATAAATAACAACAATAAATGAAATCATAAAGAAGTAAATTACATCGTATTTTAGAAAGTTATTTGTGCTATGAAAAAAAGAGCAATAAAAGAGAATTGTGAAGTAGGGGGACATTCATTTATTTCCATCTCTGAGAAAATCATTATAAAATGTGGACACTCACCAATTCTATAAAAATAAGACCACAACCAGAAGGGTACTTGATGAGAGGAAATAATGTTCTCTTAAGGCTCTACCAATTATTTTTCTTCTCTCATTCTTCCCTTGTTAATAGCCATATTGCGAAATAACATCATTTATGAATACCGGAGGGCGCCAAAAAACTGTATACACGTGACTTGCATTCATCTCTTGTTATCAGTATATGTTGAGTATTACAATTTTAATGCAGTGTTTTCCTTTCTTTAAAGTGTATACATTTTTTTGGCATCAACTGTATGTTTTGCAGCATTAAGTTTGTCTAATGTACTATGTCAAGGTGAAGCAAGCCAAGTAACCAGTAGTAAACCAGACTGGCTGATATTTTAACATCTTATTTGATAAACTTTTTAGAAGATACATAAATGTCTACTTCTAAATCTTATGTTTCTTATTGTGCTTTGAGTCTAAAACTCAGTATTTCTAAATCTGATATGGCAGAAATTATGGACAACACAGCTACTTTAAAAACTATGAGAAGTTTTCTTCCCTTTAACTCTAAGAGTAAAAGCAGAAACTTTCTTGTTTCTTTTTGGCTCTGAAAAATATCCCTTTGATGTGCAGACTTGGTCAAGCAAGTATAAGTCACAAGATATAGTCACAGTCCTTGAGGTTGGTCCAGACCTAAATAAGTAATCTAAATGCATATAGTTCAGCCTTGTGAAGTATTCTACTGAATAATGTAAAATTCCCTGGTCCGTGAGTGAGGGACAGTGCAGAAGGTATGTATGTCTCTGAAGAAAGCATGCAATTCCATCATCCTCTGTGAGTTGGTCAAGTAAAGTCCCATGACATTATTAAAGCTCTGCATGAACTTTTCCAGAAGACTGATTTTCAGAAAACTTGGACTTCCAAAGATTGGCAAAATGCTTCATGACATCATCAAAGAATGAGGTAAGGAATGATTCAGTGGGTTTGGCCTCTCCTCACTCCTTTCCTCCCCCCCCCCCGCCCCGACACCATGCGGAGGGGTACCCTGCCAGTTCCAGAAAAGACCTTTCCATAGACTTGTTATCTTCAGAATCGTTCTTTTCAGTTAGGCAAGGACACAAAGGAGTAAAACGTCCCTCCTTGAGGACAATCTTGGGTTTGTTCACAAATCAAGCAGAAATTTCATTATATTCAATTTTTATGTTGTCTTACTCATATAGTCCTAAATAAACCAGTTTAGATACATTATTTCATCTGAAATTCTAAGCCTTATAGATTTTATCAAAATTCATGAGTTGTGCCTGGGCCTACTTTTTCTCCCTCATTATTATGTCTACAGGTTTATCTATCGGAGTACAAAATTCAGAATCAAAGGAAGGAAAGAATACCAGTTGTTCCCAGGCAAACAAATGAGGTCATGTCCTACTTACAATGGTGAGAAAGATTTCCAAAATACACTGTAAGCATTTAGGTTTTGAATTTCTTCATTGGCAACTAAGGTAATTAAAAAAAAAAAAAAAAGATGGGGAGATAGTTTTAGATGGAAATGCAACAAAATATAGTCGTATCAGAATCTCTGGCTAACGATTTCAGCAGAGTGAAGAAACACATATTAAAGATTGTAGAGCAGTCACAGCTATTCCCATAGTGGGGGAAAACTGTCTCCTGCCCTCTTTTTACCATAGCTAATCACTAGTTTTTCATGCTTTGGAAAACAGATATTCTGTGCCTTTTCAACTCCTTTCCAAGGCATGTTTATATTGCACAGAAATTCCTTCCAGGAAAGCCAGTTGTACACTTTTATTGATCCTCACAGGCTCTGCATGAGAAAGAGAAATGGAATGTAAAAACATTTACATTTTGTGAATTAAAAATATTAAGGTCATCTAAGGGGTAAAGGGTAATTCCTGCTTTAAACACTAGATCCTCTGACTCCCCTACCTACCAATGCAATTCGTTAAGGGGAGACAAGAAGCTAGAGCATATCTACCAAAGATGCCCCAGGGGACAAGGTCAGAAGTGTCAGATGCTGTACCTGCCCCTGCCAGCTGTGTCTTTATGACACGAGTGGAAACCAGATGCACAGCCAAGAACTCCACACATTTTGACACTTGGTTCCTTTTCATTCCTGATTGGGTTCATGGATCCACACACTGGCATCCTTTTTGTTACCCACGCGCAGGGCTGTTCCTGAGCCAAACGTTTCCCACCCCTGCCTCCTACCATCTCCACAGGGTGGCCTCCATCCTGTATAACTACCAGCTGGAACTGGCTCCAGTAAATAACATCCCTCTCAATCTAGCGCATACCACAACCAACTGGCCACCCAGTTGTTCACAGCGGCTTAGCCTCCACACCACCTCCCGTTGAGAGCAGCTCCAGCCGGGGAATCTCTTTGTAGTGAGCCAGCCCCACCCCTTATCCTCAGCTGGTCTTGGCCAGTTGCAACAGCTAAGCAATCAGGCCCACCTGTATCCTGACATACACCAAACCCAAGAACACTAGTGAAGTGGGTAGGTTATCGCGCCTTTCAGTGTCCCTAGAGACTCCAGAGCTACCCATGGCCCATACTTACTCTCAAATAGCTTCAAACAATTCCTATTAAGTTTTCAGTTAGGCAATTAGGCAATAACTATTAACATCTTAATACATGTTTCCTTCCTCCTTCCCCAGTTCTGCCTTCCCAGGTTTATCTCTCTGGAAGAGTAAAGAAGTAATTAGACTTTCTGTTGTTTTACACCACCAAGTTTGTGGCAATTTATTTCAGCAGCCCTAGGAAAATAATACAATGGCCTTGACAGAAACACTTTTGTATTAATCAGTTCAGGCTGCTATAACAACATACCACAGACTGGTTGGCTTAAACAACAGAAATGGCAAGTTTAAGAGCAAGATGCCAGCAAATTTGGTTGCCAGTGATGGCCCTGTCTCTCCTGGCTTGCAGACAGCCGCTTTGTCACTGCGTCGCCCCATGGCAGAGAGACAGAAGAAGAAGAAGTGAGCTCTGGCCTGTCTCTTCTCATTAGGGCTCTATCCCCATCATGTGGGGCCTTCCTCATGCCCTCAAATAAACAACATTCTTCCAAACGACCCACCTCCAAATATCATCACACTGAGCTTTAGGGCTTCAACATATGAGTCTGGGGTGGGGGAAGGGCACGCAAATATTCAATACGTAGCACTGTTTCGATGATGTTTCTGGAACACAGATTCCTCTCGGGGGGATGACTTAGTTCTCCTTCCACCAATGTCATACGCTCTCTCATCACTTACCGCTCACGAAGAGGGGGCTTTGTATTCTCTACTACGAGATAGTAGGGAAAACACAGAGACTTAGCATGCAACCTCTAAACATTTCTATCACTCTGGTTACTAATTTTGTCACTGAAATTCATTCATTCATTCATTCATTCATTCAACCAAGCTATGTAACGTATATACTAAGCAACTTTTAGTTAACATCACTGAGGGTCAAAGCGGAGGAATCTATAGATGCTTTATTAACATGCAACCCAGAATCAGGGTTCTTTCTATCTAGAATGACTTTCTATCTAGAATGGTCTACTTCCCTCCAGTGGGGCAAGGAAAACAAACCTCATGTAACCTTCTCTCTGTCTGAAAGGAAACTGGCCACTGGACAAGGTTGGAATCAGAAAACACATAGTCAGGAGTGTGAGTGCAGTCAAGCTCAATTTTTTTTTGTAATACATATGCCTGGGGAACAGTGAAACCAGAAGGTGCGATCTCTTAATTGTCATTTAGTTTCAGCGATAACACCTTTTTCTGATTTTTCTCTTTCCTCCCGAGCTGCTGTTCTTCAGTCTTATTTGCTGGAACTTCCTCCTCTGGCTGATCTCTAAATAGCAGGGTATCCCTGGGGTCAGTACTCTTGTCTCCTCTAATGACATGCAGACCTAACCTACGCCATCCAGGGCCATGGTATTAAATGACTCCTGTGTGCTGACAAACTCCACACATGTGTCTGCAGCCCACCTCTTAACATTCCCCTAGACGTCTATAATGAAGTCTGTCATTCAAAACTAATAAATCCAAAACAGTCCTTTATACATTCCACCCCACAGGCCACTTTTTCAGTAATCCTCATTCCATTAAAATTCACCCGCATTCATCTAAATTCACAGCCAAAAAATCTAGAGTCATACTCAACTCTACGCTCCCTTCCATGCCCCATAGCCAATTCATCAGTAAGTTTTACTGGCTCAATCTTTAAAACATTTTCCAAACCTGACCATATTCTATCACTGTCAGTGCTGCCATAGCAGTCCATGTCATCATAATTTCTTACCTGGATTATTTCAATAACATGCCAACTCACCTGCTCCGTTTCCACTCTGAGCCTCTTACTTTCCACACAACAGGCAGAATCAGATTTTAAAACAAATATCCTACCAAATTTCTGCTCAAAAACCTGCCGTGGCGCTCTGTCATACTTAAAGTAAAAGTCAGCATCCTTACCGTACCCTACAACGCCATGAATACTCTAAGCTCTGGTACCTCAAACCACACCCCCAACCTCTCTGCCTCAAACACTGTTATCTCAGATATTTGTATTAATCACTTCATTCAACTCTATGACCAAATGTCACCTTATTAGAGAGGCCTTTCTTGATCACTATGTTTAAGCTTTCTCTCCTTCAACATTCACTAACCCTTCGTTTTGTGTGTTAAATCATGTTATATATTTATTTCCTGCTTGTTTATGATCTGCCTCCCCCACTAGAATGGAAACACCATGAGGTCAACAACTTTGTCTTAATCACTGCTGTATTTCCAACATTCAGAATAGTGCCAGGCAATCAACAAATATGTATTGACTGAGTAAGGTATTAGTCTGCTCCAGCTGCCATAGCAAATACACAGAAAGGATGGATTAAACAACAGAAATTTATTTTCTCACAGTTCTGGAAACTGGAAGTCGAAGAACAAAATTCCAACTGGTTTGGTTTCTGGTGCGAGCTCCCTTCTGCTTGTACACAGCTACTACCATGTTTCCCTGAAAATAAGACCTAGCTGGACCATCAGCTCTAATGCGTCTTCTGGAGCAAAAATTAATGTAAGACCCAGTCTTATTTTACTATAAGACCAGGTATAATATAATATAATATAATATAATATAATATAATATAATATAATATAATATAATACAGGGTCTTATATTAAGTTTTGCTCCAAAAGACACATTAGAGCTGACGGTCCGACTACGTCTTATTTTCGGGGAAACACGGTACCTTCTTGCTATGACCTTTCCTTGGAATGTACACAGGGAAAGAGGGAGAGGGAGAGAGAAAGATGGGGGGGCAGTTAGAGGGATAGATAGATAGATAGATAGATAGATAGATAGATAGATAGATAGATAGATAGTAGATAGGTAGATAGATATTGATTGAGTGCTAGCTTTCTGGTGTCTCTTCTAAGGAGACAAATCCTATCATATTAGGGCCACATCCCTATGACCTCATTTAACCTTAATTGCTTCCTTACAAGCCCCATCTCCAAATATAGCCACACTGGGGATTGGGGCTTCAACATGCAAATTTGGGGTGAAGGGGATAAAAATATTCAGTCCATAATAAATGAATAAAAAACAGGCAACCAACACTGAGGAAGAAATCAATGTCCTATGCTACGAGGAACTGAAGGGTTTAAAGAATAAAATCTAAATTCACTTTAATTATTTTAATCTCTCAAAATGAAAAAGACAAATAAAAGAAGGGGACTTGGCTTCACGTCTTATCACACATTACTTATGTAAATGATGGATGGTGATTAAAGATAATCATTCAAGTAGACTATGAATGATATATCTGTTAGGACACAATTGCAATTGGAAAGCACTTGAAAACACAAAAATTTGACTAGTGTTTGTACCTATTAGTTATATCTGTAGGTATCTTTTCACCTCCTCTTTATTACTCTAGTTCCTTAAGCGAGACTGCACTTTTTAGCATCAATTTTATTAAACTGATGCAGATTCATGCCCTAGATGATGAGCAACCCTCAGTTATCTTTTCAAATCAGTACTTGTTTGAGCCATCTAAACAATTTCAAAACTGCTTAAGGGAAAAACAAAAATTGGGTCCAAACATAAAGTAACCTTGAAGTTCATTTGCTGAAGATTATATAACTTTGCAATTATTCACTAGCTTCCTTCTCTGTAAGAGGATTATCCACCCCCATCCATTTCCACATGACTTGTCAGTACTTCCTGTGGAAAGAGAAGAGTTCCCAGCCTCAGTGACTTTGGGCTTGGCCATATGACAAGTTTCGGTGAACAGAATATGGGTAGATATGACATCCATCATGCCCAAGAGGGAGCTTTTAGAGCATCATGAGTTCCCCAGCTCTATTGCTCGTTCCCTCTGCTTCCAGAATAGGCAAGTTCTCCACAGGGGCTGCTTTCTCAGTCTGTATGAGAAGACATATGGCGCGGAGCCACAGCCAGCCCCTCTAGTGACATACATGAGAAACAAATCCTTGTCTATAAGCCAGTGAGATTCAGGCACTGTTAGCTACCACAGCAAAGCTGACTAATACATAAGTGAAATGAAAAGAACAAAGATAAAAATAAAAGCCAGATATTTTATTTTTGTAATATTAATTTTGCATTACCTACGTATCTGTTCTAAAGCATACAATACTGTTTTCAATTATTACAACTTCCACGATTTCTCGCATTTCTGTTTGAACATAGACTAGGAACACATAGTTTATATTAATAATGAGAATAACTAGCATTTTTTTTACTGCTTACTATGTTACAAGCATGGTTCTAGGAACTTGTGCACAGATCATATAATTTCTTCCTTACATCAGCTCTAAAAAGAATCATTTTTGTCTCGATTGTTTACACAAGGGAACTGATACTTAAACCGGTTAAGTAATTTTTCCTAGGTCACATAATTAGCAAGTATTGCAATTAGAACTGGACAGGCAAGTTAAAACCAGGTCATGAAGGGAAACAGAAGGGTACAAAGATCTGCCAAGCCAGACCCAAACACTGACTCTTCCAAGAAATCTCAGAGTATTTGCCATAACTACAAACCCTGCTTGAACCAACTTCAAGCCTTTCCTACACGTGGGTCTCCTTGCTCTATTCCATGTGACTGCCATCCCGACTGTTGATAACTGAACAAAACATGAGCTCTTGACCCCAACATAGCCACCTAAACTGCACTGTTTTGAACCAGGATGCAGGCCTTGTTTAAGGATAGCGACTTAAACATTGGCTAACAGCCTACAAGGTGACTTGGGTTGAGAGGGCTGCTCAATAGAATTAACTTGGTCTCATCACAGTTTCTCTGCTGGGGAGTTGGAATGTGAGATTGTCAAAGGGAGACACAGGCAGAATGAGGAAGAGAAATATCATGAGAGAGAGAAGACTGGAGAGGTTATTGGTCAAATTCCCATTTGTGAAGCAAAAGGCCTCCTTACATGCATGAAAATACCACCACCTACAGTTCTTGTTTCTCCTCACATGGGGCACATATAAAATTCGCAAAGTTTATCTGTTTTCATTAAGCAAGCTTCCGAGAAATTACACATATTTCAACACATGAAACACACAGTCACACAATGCTTTCAAAGGTCACAAACTCTGCCTTCTTAACAGCTTTAATGTTGCTCTCAAGAAAGGAAAAAAAAAGCCTGCCCATTTAATCAGCCCCCAGTAATATGATATAGTTATGACTGAATGCTATCAGTTACCAAGGCAAATGTGCAGCATTATTGTCCCAAGAAAGGTAATATAAGTGATAAGAGTATCTCCCCTCTCTGAGGTAGTAACCAACCAGCTTGTGTCCACAGAGCCTAGATGTATTTTGGGAAAGTCTCTTTTGTATCCATCCCCAAAGCCAATGAAATGGAGATCCAGTTCAAGTAAGTTGTCTTACCAGCTTTATCACAAGGAAACAGAAGGTCAGCATCACTTAGCATTGTGCATCATTTAGCATTGTTTGGGTGGTACCAAAGAGAGAAAACAGAAGAATACTTCTTTAGCCTCTCTCCACAACTTAGTGTCTTAAACAGTCTATCAAAGTAGTCAAAAAGTATCCTTAATTTTGGCAAGGACCAAAATTAGAAGTATTAATACAAAGAAATCCTGAGGCAGTAAGAAGGGCAGTTGAAGCAGTGACAGGGGACTAGCCAACCTAACTGGCAGCACTATAAGTAGAGAAATTCTTAGGGGATGACTACTGTAGAACTGTTTTTGAATGACCAGTGCAGAGTAGTCACTGGTCACCTTGAAAACACAAAAATTTGGAACCAAAATTTTGCTACAAATTTTACCCTATATAATTGACTTAATTTGGGTTCCCCCAGAGCTAACACTAAAATAAAGAGTTGAATGAAAGTAGTTTACTTGAGTGGTGATCCAAAAAAACTCTAGTAAGGGAGTGAGAATGTGAGATAAGTGAAAGATGGAAGCCAATCCAGGCTACACTATTGATCAGGTGACTTCCTTAAGGCAAGTCATTAAAGAAATCAAACAAAGAAGAAATTTCAAAATTAATTAGATTCTCACAGTATCAGTTCCTGGTGTACAGGCCCTGTCGCCCTCCATTAGTTATCAGAACTCCCAATAAACTTTTACACTGAAATTCCAAATGTCTTATTAACATACTATCATTCATTCATTCATCCACTTATTAAACAATAACAATCTCACTTCAGCCACATTTTTCGATGAATTACATTGAACAATAACTCAAGTGGACAATTTTCATTTGCAAATCCTGCCACATGGTAAACTAGTTCACTAATATTCTCTCCTACCTCTTGTGGATTTTTTTGTTTTTTTAATGTAGTGACTGATCTTTAGGAGCTCTCACAGTAGAAGGAAAAAAAAATTAATGGAAGACATTATGTGACAAGAGGGGGCACACAGACTTGAAATTTAAGAGATCTCAGTTTTCGTTCCAACGTTTCTTCCTAACAAGTAATAAACTTCAACCAGTCCCGTAAGCTTCTTGGCCTCAATTTCTGCACGTGTACAATTACCTGTTCAATTAGAAGATGAATTAAGTTATTCTATAATCATTTGTGCACTAACAAAGGTAATGCCTAGTGCTTTGAAATTATTTGAAGAGGTATTCTTTTAAAATTTTTCAAGACAAGAGACAGACTGATAGCAATGCATTAGAAAGATTAATCTAGAGTATCACTCAGTAAAAGTTGGAGGCTTTTGCAGTAAACTAACGATGAAATAAGGGTGTGACATAGAGATTGTCAATACAAATGGAAAGAGGAGAATTATGTATTAAAGCAAAAATATTTGTGATGACAAATTAGAACAAAGGAGCAGCAGTCACAATGTTATTAAGTTTGGTCTCTGGGAAGATGGTAACGTCATTCGTTGAATGCCTGAACACTCACACCAGAGTCCAAATGACCAGCCACCAATCATTCCTGGTCCTATCAGCATCTCTAAGTCTTCACCACATCAAAACAGAAGAGCTGCAACATGGATTAACTTCAAATAGAGAGTTAAAGGAACTTGACCGATTAAAAGACATCACCTTCCTTCAACTTAAAAACAGAATATTAAAGATGCACCTAGAACGATGTCCAACACATATCATATTTCCCCAAAAATAAGACCTAGCCGGACCATCAGCTCTAATGCATCTTTTGGAGGAAAAAGTAATATAAGACCCGGTCTTATATTATATTAAAATAAGACCTGGTATTATACTATATTATGTTATATTATATCATATATCATATTATATTATATAAGACCCGGTCTTATAGTAAAATAAGACTGGGTCTTACATTCATTTTTGCTCCAAAAGACGCATAAGAGCTGATGGTCTGGCTAGGTCTTATTTTCGGGGAAACAGGGTAGTAGGCACTCAATATTTGTTGAGTGAACCAACTCCATTTGCAGTCAAGAAGCCCTGAAGAACAATCTTGCAAAATACAATGCTCTGCAGTATACCACACCTATGGAATCCGCAAACTCTCCTTTGGCAAACCTGCCTTATGGAGAAAATGTCATTGTCTTTTGCTACCATCAACAGCTCAAGAGAAGGAAGAAAAATAACATCTTCCTATTACCTGAGCTTTAAAACTTTCTGACACATTCTAAGAGAGTAGGTGATTTATTCATAGCAAAGCTGTAGAGCTAAGGACTAAACTTCAGCTTGATAGAATGGAAACAGCAGGATCCTTTAAAAATGAAAGTACTGCCTTTCAGCAAGAGCTGTAGCAGACTTTTAACTATTTGGGACAAATTTTCCTCCTTTATTAGTGGGAGAGGGAAAATTTCAGTAAGAGAAACTAATAGCTATCCCAAGCTCTATTTTATATTCTTCCCACTAAAATCCAATGAAAGAAAATATCCCTTTCCATCACCTGAATCTTCAAAACCCAAGCTCCAACTTTTGCCTTCAAATACCCATTTATTCTTTCTTTCCTGGCTTTGCTGTGTACTCAGACCATAGCACTGATTACAACCAACTATTCACCTGCACTCATTTCTTAAAAACGGGGTGGAAGGAGAAGCATTATATTACATTTTTTTGTCAGCCAAGTTATCTGCAAAAATTCTGATATCTGCCACCTTGTTAACATTTAATATGATTATTAAATATTTGGGCAAAGATACAGAATATCATGTTTCTCGCCATTTACTTTCCTCACTACTACACATTTGCCCCAGTATAGAGTAAATATGGAAATTAGTAGCATACATAATAAATCTGGAAAATTCCCTTTAAATATTTTGCCGTACTAAAAATCCCTTTGCTGAAACGTTTGGATGAATTCTCAGAAGTCAATATATCTTCTAAGAACATCAGAAAATGGTCCTTGTTAATACTTTTATTTATGCTGTCAAAGAAGAATCCTGCTTCCTGAAAGCTGGACTAAATCATTATGCTTCTCATTTCACCTTGCTTAAATAAACAGCGCTGTCAAAATGTGATGAATTTTTCATAATGCTGATGCTAAAAAGCTTAAGTGGAAGCATTGGAAAACCTCAAAAATTTCAGGCTTGCCCTAAAAAGCAAGTTTGTTTTTAAGTGTTTTATTTCTAT
This sequence comes from Rhinolophus sinicus, assembly GCF_036562045.2. Taxonomy (NCBI): domain Eukaryota; kingdom Metazoa; phylum Chordata; class Mammalia; order Chiroptera; family Rhinolophidae; genus Rhinolophus; species Rhinolophus sinicus. The sequence goes on from NC_133751.1 coordinate 21,385,615, forward strand.
ATCCCTCAAATAGTTGGGATTTGAATGCTGCATTTTGTTGTTATGTTGTTGTTATAACCCAGGAATGATTCACATTATTAAAAAAACCTTACATGGGGGAGAAAGAGACAGCACAAGCAAACTACATTTGTGGAAAAGCAGACTCCTGATTAAATAAAAAACAGATTTTAAAAAGAGGAGGTAGAAGACTGGGATTTTGAGACGGAATCAGTGGGACTATTATGAAGAGTTTAAATATGGGACACAGATGAAGAGGCAAATAAGCTGTAGCAATAATTTATCATGAGTTCTGGCTGGAGGTCTTCAGCAGATGAAACTTACTCATTTACTTGAGGGAATAGTTGACCCACCAGTCGACGTCCCTAAGCTAAACCAACTTTTCTTTTCAATGGTTCTAATTGTGGACAGTTCAAGTTGGCCATATGAGAAATTTGAACCTAGCAGTGATTTCATAATACGGTAGGTCATATCTGTGTATCTGGCTGGACTTATATGCCCTGTATCCATTCCTTCGTCCTAACTGATTATTACTCAAATGGTGTTCTTTTAAAAGGTAAACCAGCCAACAATTTCAATGTATTGTGAGTTTCAATTAGGTTGCACAGCATTAAGAGTAAATTTGGAGTCTTTAGGTTATAGATTATTTTTCATATGCTACTCATTTTATACTTTATTACATAACTGAATGACATGCAGCATTTTCAAAATGGATGTGTATAATTTATGTTTTATAGTCCAATTAATTGCGCTCACTAGGCATATAGTAAACATTCCTCAACTTCTAGGTGTGTAGTTGCAGGGGAAAAAAGTGTGCTCGTATTTCCACATTTAATTTTTAGTTTCTTTTAAAAATTAAATCATATCTGTTGAGCACAATTTCAAAATGAAGGAAACTAGAGGAAAAATCATCACACATTTAGTACAACCCCCACATTTTTAGCTGTATGGTTTAAAATACATGAACAACTAAACAACCATTGGACCTAACCTATTCAACTGAATGGGACTGTATTCATGAAGAGAATCATGAACAGAGTTTGAACTCAATTGTCTGTGATGGAAAAAATATGAGAAGGCAATGCTTCAGTATAGCAGAAATTAGAAAATCAATGTACCAAATACTGTGTTGATATTTTTCACTTTTACTCAGCACAGAATTCTACATGGCAAATATATCTGAAACCTAACATTGCCTTAAAGTAAGTATGTCTGAAATCCAATATTGTTTTAAAGTGGGTTTGTTTACTTCAAAAACATCAGTAATCAGAGTCTATTTCTGGGACATTTCATCTACTTTAATGAATCTTTTCACAGAGTAACCAGACTAGGCTAATTTTGGGCTATTTACCTGGAACCAATATGCCAACAGAGTAACATAAAATATGATTTCGTTATCCCTATCATTATAGAAATTGGAACAATTTACACAGGGGAAATTATAAGACTCAAACAGTAAATGTTTCCCTACTTAACATGTTATAATACCTCTAGCAAAGCATTTTTCCCTGAAACAATAACTCCCCATGACTGTTTTGTTTTTGTTCTGTTTTTTTCATTTTCTTCCAAATGAAAGCACTTACTTAAAACTATACAGTGTCATGAAAGATTCTTTAAAATTCAAGAAAGTATCCTACTATTCTCTCCCTGATCCGTTTTCAACAATTCCACACTCCACATTAAGATTTTTCCTGAATCAAAATTGATCCAAAATATGTTTAATGACATAATTTCTTTGCAGAAAATATAGAAACTCTACAGATTTAAAAACTCTAAAGTCCTATGTTTGATGCCACCATATTTTTACTATAAACTGAAAAACCTTCCGGGAAGTTTCTCTGCAAGTATAACCTCTGCTACACGGTTCATTTATTTGCTGTATCTCAGTCTGAAGAGAACAAATAGCAGTTCATTTTAAGGAGCTCCCAGGTCCTCTTGGGAACCGTAGAATGCCTTGGGCAACTTGGACAATGTACGCAATCAATAAATGCCTGTGTTTCTTCACATCAATATTTCTGAAACATTCATCACACTGCATGTGCCTAATCAAAAGCTGAAAAGGTAGTAACTACAGATTTGAACACAAAGTGTTTACAAAAATCAGTGCAAATACAGCCTATCAGCTTGGTGAGGGTCTTATATCCCAAGTTCCTAGTTCTCTGCCTGGCTCCTAATTAAATATACAGTAACTACATATTGTATCAATGCAGAAAACAGTTCATAGGGAAATATGCATATTTTCCATAACAGACGCACATGTTTGAATTGTTCGACCTCTTAGAAAATGGTTACTCGATAAGACTACAATGAGCCCTTGGCCAACCTCTAGATTAACACACTTCTGAGTTCTGTCATCTTTGACCATGTGTGCTTGATTTGGCTCTTTAGACAACTATATCATACTCTTTCTTTTATTTCTTGAATTTGTTTTTTTTCCAGTTCAACTCAACAGGTATTCTGAAGTAAGTACATTCTTTGACAATCTACTATGAGTATGTAAACAACATTTGCTATAGAAATCTCTTGAATATTTTGACTTTTCAATCTCAATACATCAACACAAAATATTTGTGTTTAATGGTGCAACTGAACCCCAATTATTTTTTTTTAAAAAAAAGCTCTTTGTCATTCATTGATAGGCTCATAGTTACGTATGTCCGCAACATCAAGCCAAGAATTGTTAGCTGATGGCCACCTCGGAGGCGTCAAACGAAGGCACTCAAATGCTTCAGTGATTCACAAGGCTGCCGAATTGCAAAGGGATGGTAGAGTGGACCAGGGGCAACATTATAATTCTGCCACCAGATTCCCTGGTACTGAAGTGTTAAGTACTAGAAAGAGTTACCAAGGGTGTGTGTGTATGAAATCATTTTAGGAACTATATCTCCAATAGAAAGATAATGCTTTGTGAGATGTTCTAGGAGTAATCTTATCACTTTAGCCTGAAATACCACTAGCTCTGATTCTAAGATCAGAATGGAGAGAACGTTTTGCACAAGAATAATTTTATTATTTATTTAGCACTGAGTGACCATACAAAATCTAAACGTTCAACATAACTGAGTTCCCTCCTTTGGGTTTGTTTGTGCCTCGCTGCTCCTGAGTGAGAGGAGACATATAAGAAGCAGCCGAAGTGGAAGTAACATGTGTGTAAGTGAGGAGGCCTCTGCTGGCTCCGCTGGGGTGCAGGCATGGACAGAGAGAGGAGCTTCATGTTTCCTAGAGTGGACATGGACCCTGTCAACTCTGAAAAGAGCCCAGCCCCTTAAATGGGGCCAGTGACAGTTGAGGTTTCCAAAGTGCCTCAGAAAGATGAGACACAATTTACACAAAGATGCTTATGAACTGGAACGTCTGATCTTTTGCTCTCTCCTGAATCTGGCATTGCTTCCACATAACTTTAACACAAACCTTTTTCAGATCTGTGGGTTATAACAAACTCACAGAAATTCCTAATCAAGGCTATTTAAAATTGACCTTTAAATCTTTCTTCCAGTACAGACTGTAATTTGGGGACTATTTTATTAAGAAACATTTTATAGCACACACAATGTGCTAAGCACAGTTCTAAAGTGCCTCGTAAACATTACTCCCTTTAATAATTATAACAACCTTTTGAGTCATGTAACATTATGATTATTCCTATTTTACAAATAAAGAAACTTAGGCAGAGAAAGTGAATATGCACCTTGCCCAACTCATGCTGCAAGGAAATGGCAGAGTTAAACCTCAGATGATCTTGCCCCAGCATCCACACTCATAACCGCCCCACTACACGCCTGTCATAAGTGATTCGTTTTTTTTGTTTTGTTTTGTTTTGTTTTGTTTTAACAAATGGCACTCGTTGATAAATACAGGTATATCTGAATCCATATTCTGCCATACTTCTCAACAATTTGACAAATTATTTGCTTTTTTTACCTGTAAAATGGGGATACAGTATTCCCATCTTAAATACAGGGGGTACTCAGCACCCCAGTAGATGCCTGAAACCACAGATAGTACCGAACCCTAAATATACTACGTTTTTTTCCTATACATACATACCTATGATAAAGTTTAATTTATAAATTTGGCACAGTAAGAGATTAACATTAGTAATAAAATAGAACAATTATAACAATATACTGTAATAAAAGTTATGTGAATGGCTTTGGGGCCATCATTAAGTAACATAAGGGTTACCAGAACACAAGCACTGTGATACCACAACAGTCAATCTGATAACCAAGACGGCTACTAAGTGACTAAAGCACAGGGAGTGTCTACAGCGTGGACATACTGGACAAAGGGCAGATTCACACCCTGGGCAGGACAGACCCAGACAGCGTGAGATTTCATCATACTACTCAGAACGGCATGCAGTTTAAACTTTATAAATTGTTTCTTTTTTTAACTTTCCAGTTAATATTTTCAGACTGCAGTAACAAACCCTAGAAAGTGGGAGGCACTGCTGTAATATGGCCTACTCAAATTAAATGGACTGAAGTAAAGCTAAATTCTGCATAATGTCTGGCACCTAGTAAGCACACCACAAGTGGCTGTTAGTTTTTTATCATATCATTGCAAATAGTGATAGGAGGATTACCATCACAAAATTAAAAATAATAATTAGCTACTATGTTTAGGATCTCTAGTATATTTTCAACAATTCATCACCTCATTTAATCTTTGCAAAAATGCTGCAAGGAAAACAGGACTCCTGTTCACATATTAAAAATATGTAAGACACCAAAATTGAGTAATAAATCTGAGACCTCGTATCTATAAAGTAGTCTGAGAGTTTGTGTGATTTTTTTGAAAGAGAGGGAAAAAAAATTAAGCAGGGGTCAAGGAAGTGACTGCTTCTATGTGTTTGACTGAGTGGGTCCTGAAACACATAAATAAAATAAATAAATAAATAAATAAATAAATAAATAAATAAATAAATAAATAAATTGTAAAAATGTAACTGTCCTCATCTGACCTGACTCTTTTCCATTGAATACAGATGACTGCATACTGTATTTCCTAAAAGCCATGGATATATATTTCAGGTACATCAACAAGCATAATATTGACATCATTCTATTTTTATCCTCCCAAGAGTATTTGTGCTGTCACTGACGTTTTGTTGTCTTTGTTTTGTTTTGTTTTCAAAATCCTTGAGGAAGATGTAATGTAGAAGTACAGTATACTAATACATATTGATTTAGACCTTTCACACCACTTACAGAGAAGATAAAACCTCCTGTCTTTTAAAAACCAATTAACACATTAATCTTGATTGCAAGAGAGTGTTATCTATTACAGTATCCATTAACACAATAAGTAATTTGAAATATATATAATTAAATATGTCTCCTCAAGCTAGCAAAATATGTGAAAATAGAAGAATTTTGAATAATTTGCCTTTTTTCAGGCCAATAATGCTTTGCTTAGGTTCAGCTGCTAACAAATTTATTTATTATTTTTTTCTAAGAAAAATGCAAACTAATGGAAGCTTTCACTTAATTGATAAGTTAAGGCAGAATTAAAGATATTTTTACATCTGCATTTTGAGTTATATGTATAATAACTGACATGCGTCCTTTCAATATACCATTAAGTGGATTTTTTTAAAACGAACATGTATTATTAAATGAAATAATGCATGCAAAGTACCTAACAGTCTGCTTATCACTTAGAAAGCAATCAATCAACACTGGCTATCCTTTTTAAGATTATGCTTTAGATTGATCATGTATTTTTCTGAAGTCTTTATGATCTGCCAGTATAGACAGCATCAAAAGTACTTAATTGGGGTGGGGGGTGGGAGATGAAGGTAAGGGGGATCAAATATATGGTGATGGAAGGAGAACTGACTCTGGGTGATGAACACACAATGGGATTTATAGATGATGTAATACAGAATTGTACACCTGAAATCTATGTAATTTTACTAACAATTGTCACCCCAATAAATTTAAAATATATATATATATATATATATATATATATATATATATATATATAATGTTACCAAAATGATCAGAAAAAAAAAAGTACTTAATTTAAAGAAAAAGGATATTTACCATGTTTCCCTGAAAATAAAACCTAGCTGGATAATCAGCTCTAATGCATCTTTTGGAGCAAAAATTAATATAAGAACCGGTCTTATTTTACCATAATATAAGACCCAGTATAATATAATATAGTATAGTATAGTATAGTATAGTATAGTATAGTATAGTATAGTATAATATAATATAATACAACATAATATAATATTGGGTCTTATATTAATTTTTGCTCCAAAAGATATATTAGAACTCATTGTCCGGCCAGGTCTTATTTTCGGGGAAATAGTACTAAGAGGTTTGCCATTACATGTTATCTGCCATTTGAGTAAAGTTGGGCATGTATTGAACAGCAACTCTCCTGCCAACATTAAGGTAGAAAACAAATGCATCAGAAGCTAGTAAAAGTGAATGCCCAAGGCTCTCGATTTTAACAGCTTCTGTCTGTCCTCAACCAAAGAGTGTGAAACGTACTGAACATGCCCCCCAAAATTCATATGTTGAAACCCCAACCCCTAGTGTGATGGTATTAGGTAATCAGAATGGGATTAGTGTCCTTATAAAAGAGACCCCAGAGCTTCCTCTCACCCTCTTTGCACCGTGTGAGAATACAACGTGAAGAGCTGTCCTCATCTCTGAAAAGGGCCTAACCAGAACCTAACCCACCTAATCCTGGACTTCTACCCTCCAGAACTGTGAGAAATAAATTTGTGTTGTTTATAAGCCACCCAGTCTAGGGTACTTTGTTATAACAGCCCAAAATAAGACAGAGTGTACCTGTCCTCAGAAGGCCTCTTCGTCCATCTATATGAAGGGCCCCTTAAATAGCTTCGAGTGAAAAAGAAAATGTGTTTTCCATCCTCTGAGGCTATGGGGCATATTGGGACCTGAATGTTATAGCCACAGCCAAGATGGAAGTCCCTTCTCTTGTAAAGTACCCACAGTAAATTCATGGAGAACCTAGTTCTGTGCCACCTGTATAGTTCCCTGCTTCAGGATCAGAACTTCATGTACTTTCTATGTCTCAGATCAACTATCTTACTGCAATCTATTCAAAGCCAGCATGTGAGGAAGGGACTTAAAAATTGAAAGTATATGTACCCCTATGTTCACTGCAGTATTATTTATGGTGGCCAAGACATGGAAACAACCAAAGTATCCTTCAATAGATGATTGGATAAAGAAGATGTAATATATATATATATATATATATATATGTATATGTATATGTATATGTATATGTGTATATATATATATATATATATATATATATATATATATACACATACACACACACACACACACACATACACACACACACATAATGGAATATTACTCGAACATAAGGAAAGATGAAATACTGCCATTGCAACCACGTGGATGGATCTTGAGATTATCATGCCAAGCAAAATAAGTCAGACAGAAAAAGTCAAGAACCATATGACTTCACTCATATGTGGGATATAAAACTGAAAGCAACAAATAAACAAGATAAACAAAAACTCACAGACACAAACAACAGTTTAGTTATTATGAGAGGGTAAGAGGGAAGGTAAAGAAAGGAAAGGGGGTTAAATACATGGTATGGTGATGGAAGGAGAACTGACTCTGGGTGGTGAACACACAGCGCAATATATAAATGAAGTATTACAGAATTGTACACTCGAAACCTATGTAATTTTACTAATCATTGTCACTCCAATAAATTTTAATTAAAAAAAAAGAATTAGGAAATTTATAGCCTTAAATGCATATATTAGAAATGAAGAAAGGCTCAAAACCAATGATCTAATAAGCTTCCATCTTAAAAAAGCTAAAAGAACAGCCAATCAACTCCAAAGAAAATATTAAAAAAGGGAAATAAAGAATAGAAAATATACAATAAAGAAAATCAACTAAACTAAAAATTGTCTCTTTGGAAAGATTATATACCCCTAGCAAGAAAATGAATTACCAATATCAGAAATGAAAAAGGGGATATCACATAGACCCTACAGACATTAAATGAATATAACAAGAGAATATTATAACCAACTTTATGTCAAGAAATTTAACAATTCAGCTGAAATAAACAAAGTCCTTAAAAACACAGTACCCCCAAAACCAATACAAGAATAGAAAACCTGAATATTCTAATATCTGTTTTAAAAACTAAAAACTGTTCTTAAAAAAACATCACCACAGAGAAAACTCCAGGCCCAAATGGCTTCACTGCTGAATTCTTCCAAAATTTAAAGAAGAAATTATACCAATTAATCCAAAGGCTTCCAGAGAATAAATATTAGCTATCATTTTTTTTAAAAAAAGTAATAATAAAATTATTTAAAACTTGAAAAAATAGTAAATATTAAAACATTAAAGAAGTACATATGAAATATAAAAATTATAACAAAGTTAAAACAAAAAGAAGAATGAAAGAAATTAGAACCAATCTCTTCTTGACATATTTAAGACTGGATTTTATCTATTAGGAGTCATTTCTATACTGGCCTGAGCAGTAGCATGGAAAAATAATCTTTAAAGAACATTAAAGAGATAGGATCAGTATTAAGTTTTAATCATTTTATTCACATAACTTGACATGTCTAAAAAATAAGTGGATAGAATCATAAACTGATGTAGTATTATACTCACGGAAAATAGACTACATCCAGGTATTTTCTACAAAAGCGACCTACTTTATAATTATTGAATTTGCTTTTGCTATTTTTATTTTTGGCAAAGAAATGGACTATGATGATAGAATTGTGGGAAATAATCAATGAGAGGACGAGGCCAATTGCCCAGCACACATTTTCTCCCTTTCCTACCTAGGCTTTTTTAACAACTCAAGAAGAAACCAACGTATCACAATGTAATATACTGTAACAGGAGGACTAAATGTATTTGCTGGCAGCAGACACATGTGTGTCTATTCAACAGTCCCTGAGTAATCCTTAGCATGATGGATCTGAATAAGCCATTATGGCTTTAACTGGTAAATGAGACATGTCATTGCACTGTATTTATAACAAAAAGAAAGACATCCTTATGGACCATTGGCCTAGAGCCTCATGAGGTCTTTAAACACAGTCCTAGGAAAGTTCTCATGCAGACAGGCAGGCCAATAAAACTGAAGCCCGGCATGTTATGAAATTGTTATCAAAATTCCCTGACGTGGGTGGCCCTTGTTCTCATAGGTTCTGCCTCCATTAACTGAAAATGTCCTCTGGTTTTCAATTCAGCTATCGTCTAAAAGTCATTTGGTTTTGGTTTTGGTTTTTCTTTGTTTTAATGTGCCTTCCCTCACCCTGCCTTTGTTTCTGGACACAAGCTCTGTATTTCCACACCTACCTTCCAATGTTACATGGTGGCCCATGCCCAGTACTTGCAAATAACCTCCCGTTCCTTACCTGGCCTAATCCCAGGCTCTGGCTCTGTCATACACTGGATTTCTTTTTTATTTTTTTATTAATCCATTTCATTTGTTTCTGTTTAAAAACGAAGGCAAAAAGTAGAGTATGCTAAACTAATCTTTAGGATCAGATTACAGTCTATTTTTCTGGAAGTTCAATGTTGAAAGCTGAAACATATCTGAGGGGGATAAAAAGCTGTTCTGAAAGCAAGGTTTGGATTTTGAACCTTCACCGTTGTTAGTTTTTATAATTATTAAGAGTATTTATCACAGTGTTGTTCAGCAGAACCACATTTCCCCTCTTGCCCATGAGACCTCTTTAATAATTTATTACTGGTGCGGTGAAGCTAAGGAAGCCTTTTCTCCACAGAATGAGGAGAAATACTTCACAGAAAATCAGGTGAACCTTTTTCTTATTCCCCAAGGAAGCTTTTAAAGTTCACAAGAGCGGAAGAGCTAATGTGTTTCCCTCATCTGAATGATACCATGGCAAAAATATGGATTAAAAAGTGAATTCCTGGAATGAGAGATACAAATGGGAGCAGCAATAAGTAGCTAATTAGGCGTCTGGCCCAGTTACATAACATGTAGTTACCCAAGTTCATGCAGGACTTCAGGAAACCAGGGAAGACAAGCAGGAGAGCACTTCCCATTCCAAAATACCTTAAAACGATAACTCTATTAGCGTTTTATTATAGTCGTGTATTTCCTGCAGGTCAAGCAAGGGACAAGCCTATGCTACTCTACCGTGTTTAGGAAACAGGTCAGAATTTCACCTTTGTGGTTTGTTTAGGAAAATCCTAAGACACAAAGATGTTAAAATAGGATTCAATGTCAGTTATGACTGAGTCCCTAAGTCAAAATGTCAATTACTACCATGTTCCAAACCGGGTTTCCAGACCACCAAAATATCACTGTACTTGAAAAGGAGATGGACAACTCAATCTTGCAGCTTTTATTTTAGTCCCCACTTTAAGTATGTAAGACGTTGAAACTGGATGTTTGAGAGAGAATTTCTTTGGATAAAATGATTAGCGTGCTGTGTCTATTTCTCTCTCCCCTGCTCTCCTGCTATGAGGAGAACAGAGAATGTTTCTCTCCTCAACCTGAGCATGATGAAAAAAGATTAAAAAGGCCCATTTGGAGAGGTTGATGTATGTCTCCCAATATGAGCAGCTGGAGATTAACCATCCACATGTGAAGAAACCGCTGGGGAGAGAGCTCTGTCTGAGGGGAGGTCTGTGAAGATCCTACAACCTGCCATTTTCCATCTGCCAAGAACTCTTATGGCAGGACTTGCTAAGTAAATCTCTCCTGCTCCCTACATGATCTGGTGGAGCCAGAAACATAGATAGTAAGAAAAGGGAGAAGAGGTAGAAACTTTCTCCAGGGGACGCAGAATAATTAATGCCATAGAATGCATTTGAAGAAAAGGTGGGAAAACAAAAGTAAAGTTGCTTTATAATTGACACTAGTAGTCTCATTTGTTCAGTGTTCTGCTTACTAAAATAATTATTCATGTTCTTCTTTCAGAATGAAATATATGTTTTCCTACAAGGCAAAGAAATGGTTTTTATTGTAAGTTGATTTTTTTTAAGTAATATATATTTAGCTAATAAAAATTCTCTACTGAATTCATTTTGTAATCTTAAAAAAATAATAATACTGTGTTTCACTGAAAATAAGACCTGGCTGGACCATTAGCTCTAATGCGTCTTTTGGAGCAAAAATTAATATAATACTCAGTATTATATTATATTATACCCAGTTTATATTTCATATTCTATTCTATTATATTATATTGTATTATACCTGGTCTTATATTAAAATAAGACCGGGTTTTGTATTAATTTTTGCTCCAAAAGACACATTAGAGCTGATGGTCCGACTAGGTCTTATTTTCGAGGAAAAACAGTAATAATCTTTAAATTCTTCTAAGATTTTGTGGTAAGTATCATATAAATTCAGGTCCTCAGAGGTTTCATCCAATGAGTACATAAATTTCTTCCATAAATTCCTCAAAAGTAGTCAACTGGCCTCTGATTAAGTAGGCTCCAGGTCCATGACTGTGTGAACAATTTCAGCCTTTGTTTGAGAGTGTTTATTATTAAAAGTCCATCCTTATACTTAAGATAAAATCTAAAGTTTTCAGCCCATCCACTGCTTTGGCTGCTTGGCAAAAATACACTCACCCCTTCAATTCCCAGATCAACCCCCTCCAAAGACTTTTCTCGGTCCGTTCGAGTTGACTTGGTTCCCTCCTCTTGTGTCGCCACTGTGCCTCTTCTTTACTTTACCACGTCACTTAGCACAGTGTGTCTCATGTCTTGGTTTATGTCACTGCCTCCTTCTCTAGACTAAGCGTTGCTTTTTGCTTGTTAATCCATTGTACCGGGTCCTGCAGAGGAATCTAAGATAATGGAAGGTGGTTCCTGCCCTCTGGTTGCAATAAGCCCACAAACAGGGATAAAGCATGGACATAGATAATCTTAACATAAACTAGAAGGATGGAAGTGTCTAAGGGAGGTGTATTTCCTGAAGGAGAAATATTATTTATTTTGTCTCTTGCTAGAGTGAACTTAACTATAGCCTCATTTTTGTTCCTATCCTTTACACAATACTTTACATTCTATAGTTCAATTTACCAGTACTTGGTGTTTGATCTTATCAAAAATGATTTTTTTTCTGGTTTAGAGAACAGAAAAACCTTAATATAGCTGATGGCATTTGAATTAAATACTCAAGGACAGACAGCATGAGAAAAGGACCCCTGCACAGAAAATAAAACGATGAGGAGGAAAAGTAACCAAATCAGCTGCCACATAACATATGCAAGGACTAGCAGGTCCTTTGGTTCAGCAGAAGCCCTGGATACACGATTGAGATAATCAGGTGTAGCTTAGTCAGAATACAAAGAACTTGAGCACCAAATGTGCTGAACACATCCACCCCCCTTGGAGGTCTGCAAAAGTAAAAAAGATTCAGGGCCCCACTTCTCACTTCAGACCTTGAAGAAATTGATTTCTTCTCCCAATCCTTCAGCAATTAGGCCAAAGGCATGAAACCCACTCTTGGCTGGTCAAATGTTCTCCAGCAAGACCCAGAATATTACAGGATATAAGGACAGTTAGAAATAATGAAGGTTTTGGTGAAAGCTGAGCCAAGTGCCCCGCTGCACAAGAGTTGGGATTCTTATTCTGTATTATTTAAGAACATGATTTCCTCAAAAACTCAAAAATTAAAAATTTCCTAGAATTCTCAATTTGTATCCAATTGGTATTTCTAGAACTCAACATGTTTAAATTCAGCATTGCAAATCACCTAAACTATTTGAAACTCTAGTGCAAAACGTTAGTACATAGTGTGTAAAGAAATATCTAATATTCTCACATACCGACATGTCAGCTGAAGGAACCCTCTCATTTTCTATGCAGGAAAAAAGGATATAAAAGAAGATCTACATACAGAGTTGACAGGAAAATAGACATTGTATATTTTGTGTTGAATTCCAATAGGTATTCCGCCAAAATAACTCTTCTCCAATGAACATTCTCCAACGTATATTCTGTGCAGAACCTGTATAAGGCATAGGTTAGAACTTCCCATAGGAAATAATAGGCAAAAGCTGTGTCTAGGTGATGGGGTAGGCCCCGCTGAACTTGAAGCCTGCACAGTCAGTAGAATCTAAACGTCTCACTGCATCAACAAACTTAGGAAGATCCACAACTTCCTGCCTATGAGTTATTCCTAAAAACACCAAATGTTCCATTTTTCTCATGACTCCACACACCAAGAGGAATTAGGTAAGGCAAAATGTAATGCTTTTTGCAACTGCTGGAAAGTTTTGTCCTCTACATTGTGCCAATAATACTGTTTTATAATTATATTTTACATAATGCTTTTTTTTAAGGGATTTGGAGGGAGATACATGACTTCCTTTGAGACCAGATGCCTTGTATTCACATCAAAAGGTTTGCCTCAATGTACCCTCCCCCCAAATTGTGTCTTTCTCAAGGTCATGAGGCAGGGGCGAGTTCTAAGTATAATGTCAGATGGCTTATGACGATTTGTTTTAATAACCAGCAGTGGGATGCTTGTTATTCACATTAAACACATAACAGACATAGCAGGTGGTGCAGTTTTTATTCCTGATAGATCATAAGGGACTGAGATATAATGATGTTATTTTCTATAGTATGTTTCTCCTCAAGCTCTCTCCCCAAAATCAAAGAAAATTTGTGTTACTGTGATTTAAAAAATACTGCATGGGTACCTCTTTGCTTTTCTATTAAGTCAGTGTTAGAAGAAAACCAATTATGAATACATATTACTTTTCAAATGCTCTCTATTGGCAAGGGTCTGGATGGATGCTTTGGTTACCTAGGAGATGAAGACAAAATGAAAATTGATTGATTTATCAAACTGATTGTGAGCTGAGCTTCAAGTGGCAGCTGTGTGTGCTGCACATGAAATGTAACTGCTTGGAAGTGATTTCTTTTTTTATTTGTCACATCAGTAATGATGCCACATAGATTACTAGGTACAATGAAGTGGCTCTATTTTATTAGAAAATGCAGTATTGAGTGATTACTCTAATGATTACACTTGGGGAAAAAAAGATATTTTAAAGGAGTAATTCTGGCCTAGATATTTCTTTCAATATGTTCCTAAAAATTATTGCACTGATGACAGGAGAATTCTGTCTGTGATAGGAGCCCGGCTGCTGGATCTCTTTTTAGTAATAATAACCCTGCCTTCAGCTGGCTAAGACTTGGCTAGTGGGAAGAAAACTTAATGGATCTTACTGTAAAAGCAGCTATAACCTCCACCCCCTTTACTCCTCATGCAATTATTCTATACAATTAGGCAGGACAAGCTATAGACCAAAAGAGAAATTTGATTTTCTGAGCTCTCCTAACTTCCCATCAATATCCTCTCCCTCCAAAAGACCACACCTCTTCCTCCAGCTTTGTCATTTTGTGATGTCCCTGTATCACCCACAGCCCTTTACCACAATCTAACCCTTTCAGGAATCTATTTTTGGCACCAGCTCACTATTAAAACTTGAATGCCCAGAGTCTCACAATGGTCAGGGTCTTACTCTTATACAGCAATGCAGATGGAAATAATCTGCTAATTAAAGGGGTTACTAGGTTAGAATAGTCTAAGAGTTATTCCTCCAAGAGTTATTCTCATCGTGTTGGAGACAGAGCCTTACACCAAAAGAATGGACTCATAATGGTGGAACGTAGCTTCTCCTCGGAGACAAGTGCTCATAGGAACCTTCCTTTTTACTCCTCAATTCACACTCTACAGTCACCACAAAATTGCAATCTGTGAACCAGAACAATTTATCTCAGGAACTAATTGAAAACTAGACCAAGAAAAAAAAGAAGGAAAAACAACTGGAGTTTTCCTTCTCTCACTGTAGAAATGCCATTCTCCCATGAACACGTGAGTCTATGAGAACTTCCAGTTAATGCAGACATTGCCATTATTTGCTTCTAATTGGTGAAACTGAACAGGTAAATGGCAATCCCCGCATGGTGTGGGTGGTGGGCTGAGGAACAGGCAGGTTAATGTTGGAAACAGCAGTTGTCCATAAAGTAGTATTTTTGATACAATGAAGAAAGACTGCTAAAGGGGCAAAAAAAGCAAACGGCTGTCTTGAAGGAAAGGAAAATGCGTATCTTACTGATGGACATAAAAGGAGAGTTGAAAAAGGTAGTGACCGCCATGTTTCTGGAGAGAAAGTGTCTATGTTATAACTAAATCAGTTTTCTTCCAAATTAATCTATAAATTTCATGCAATTCTAATCAAAATCTGAATTAGAGTTTTTCTTTAAAACTAGATTATAGGACTGAATTTCATCTCAAAATTTGTGAGAACCAACACTAATAAGGAGGAACTCTCCCTATAAAATTTTAAAATGTACGAGTATGATAAAGTTATAATAAATAGATCAATGTTTCTAACAAACTAGTTAACTTATTAATAGAACACGCAGACTCAATATATGTAAGGATCTAAGGATCTACTAGATGATAATGAAAGTATTTCAAAGTAGTAAAAGTAAATAGATTTAGATTTCTTGAAAACAAAAAGTTATATTCATATCTCCAAACTTACACCAGAATAACTTCTACAACTCAATAGCATAAAAAAAAGTAACCCAATTAAAAAACAGGCTAATGATCTCAATAAGGATTTTTCAAACAAAACATACAAATGGCCAAGAGGGATGTAAAAAAAATGTTCAACATCACTAATCATCAGGGAAGTGCAAATCAAAACCACAATGAGATACCACCTCATACCCTGTAAGAATAGCTATTATCAAAAAGACAAGAAATAACAAATGTTGGAGAGGATATGGAGAAAAGGGAACCCATGTACCCTGCTGGTAGGGATGTACACTGGTGTAGTCACTGTGTAAAACAGTATGGAGGCTCGTCAAAAATTAAAAATAGAACTACCATATGATCTAACAATCCCATTTCTAAATACAGATATAGATATAGATATATGAAATCGGACAATTACATTTGCAAACTGATCCTAGAAAAAGTGCTACATACCTCATGGCTGAATATCACTACAGTCACCTTCAAAGTACTCCCCTTGGGAAGCTACGCACCGATGCCAGAGCCTAGTCCACCCTTCAAAGCAATTTTGGAACTCTTTTTCTAGAATGGCCATCAGAGCTGTCATTGTATTACACTTGATGTCCTGAATGTCGTCAAAATGTCTTCTTGTCAATATTTCCTTTACCTTCAGGTGAAGAAAGAAGCCATTGGGGGCCAGATCAGGTGAGTAGGGAGGGTGTTCCAATACAGTTATTTGTTTACTGGCTAAAAACTCCCTCACAGACAGTGCCGTGTGAGCTGGTGCATTGTCATGATGCAAGAGCCATGAATTGTTGGTGAAAAGTTCAGGTCGTCTAACTTTTTCACGCAGCCTTTTCAGCACTTCCAAATAGTAAACTTCGTTAACTGTCTGTCCAATCGGTACAAATTCATAACGAATAATCCCTCTAATATCAAAAAAAGGTTAGCAACATCGTTGCAACAAATTCACAAACTTAATTGTCAGATCTCATATATCCCTAAATATGTATATCTCCAAAGGAAATAAAATCTATTTCAAAGATGTATGTATACTCCCATGTCCACTGCAGCATTACTCACAATAGCCAAGGTATGTAAACAACCTGTGTCTGTCAACACAGGTTGACAGAGGATAAAGAAAATTATTTACACACACACACACACACACACACACACACACACACACACAAAATGGAATATTATTTATTTAAAAATAAGGAATTCCTGCCATTTGTCACAACATGGAAAAATCTTGAGGGCATTATAACTAAGTGAAATAAGCCAAATGAAGAAAGACAACTACTGTATGGTATCATTTATACAGAGAATCTAAAAAAAAAAACTGAACTCGCAGAAACAGAGAGTAGAATGGTGGTAGCCAGGAGCTGGGCTGTGTGGGGGAAATGGGGAAAGGTTGTTCAGATGGCACAAACTTTCAGTTATAAGATGAATAAATTCTGAAGATCTAATTTCCAGCATTGTGACTACAGTTAATAATACAGTATTGCATATTTAAATTTGGTTAAGAATACATCTTCAGCATTCTCACCAAAAGAACAGTGCATACCTACGTGGTATGACAATTAAGTTCGTGAACTTGCCACCACGCACTTACATTGGCAGCACTGTACAAACAGCTCAGAAAGATTTCATAACCTTGGTGTATCAGTGTCTCACAGCTGTGTTTCTGTCAAGATGTGGCCGTGTCTTGCTGAGTGGCATTCATTATTGCTGCTGCGTGTTTTGTGTGCCATCGTGAGAATGTCTGAGCTTGAATTAGAGCAACGAACAAACATTAAATTTCTTCTTAAACTTGGTAAGAGTGGAAGTGAAATCAGGGACATTTCAGTCCAAGTTTATTGGAATAATGTTGTGAAGAAAACGGCAGTATACAAATGGATTAAACATTTTTCTGAGGGGAGAAAACGCATCACTGACGAAGAGAGGTCAGAGCGGCCAGTAACAAGCAGAACTGACAAAAACATTGCAAAAATTCATCGAATTGTGCGTCAAAATCGTTGGCTCACTGTGAAAAGCATAGTAGACCAAGTAAACATCGATAGAGAAACAGTCAGGAAAATCTTAACTAAAAATCTTGGCATGAGAAAGGTGTGTGCAAAAATGGTCCCAAAGGATCTCACTGATGAACAAAAGCAAAGGACAGTTGAAATTTGTCAAGACCTTTTGGAGAGGCAAGACGATGTTTTGGGCCGTGTTATCACTGGTGATGAAAGATGGGTGTGCAAAAAAAATGACCGTGAAACAAAGCATCAAGTGCACAATGGAAGTCAGCCAATTCTTCATGACCAAAAATGTTCTGTCAGACCAAATCAAGAGTCAAAAGAAGGTTACTAACCTTTTTTTATATCAGAGGGATTATTCATTATGAATTTGTACCAACTCAACAAACAGTTAACCAAGTTTACCACTTGGAAGTGCTGAAAAGGCTTTTTTATTGTGGTAAGAACACAACATGAGATCTATCTTCTTATCAAATTCTTTTAAAAGATTTTATTAAAATGTCACTAACATACAACATTATTAGTTTCAGGCGTACACCATAGTTATTCAACATTTATATACCTAAAGAAGTGATCACTATAAGATCAGCAACCATATGACACCGTACCACATTATCACAGTATTATTGACTATCTTCCCCATGCTGTACATTACATCCCCATGACTTTTTATACCTGGAAATTTGGACCTCTTACTCCCCTTCACCTTTTCCCCCCTTTAAAATTTTTCAGTTACAGTTGACATTCAATATTATTTTATATTAATTTCAGGTGTACAACATAGTGCTTAGATATTTGTACAATTTAAGAAATGATCCCCCTGAGTTAGGCTAGCCCACCTGGCACTATGTATAGTTATTGTCGTATTATTGACTATATTCCCCATGCTTCACATCCCCATGACTATTTTACAACTATCAGTTTATACTTCTTACTCCCTTCACCTTTTACACCGTCCCCCACCCTCTCCCATCTATCACCCCAACAAATCTAGTACCCATCTGACACCATACACAGTTATTGCAATATTATTGATTATATTCCTTATGAGATAACCTATATCCCCATGACTGCTGTGTAACAACATATTTGTACTTCTTAATCCGTTCTCCTTTTTTACTCACCTCAACCCCCTTCCCATCTGGCAACCATCAATATATTCTCTGCACCTATGAGTTTGTTTCTGTTTTGTTTGTTTATTTTGTTCTTTCGATTCCACATATAAGCAAAATCATATTGCATCTGTCTTTCTCGTCTGACACTCCACTCAGCACAATACCCTCCAGGTCCATTCATGCCGCTGCAGATGGTAGGAACCCATTCCCTTCTATGGCCGAGCAGTATTCCATTGTATATATGTACCATCTACTCTTTATCCATTCTTCCATCGATGCCCAGCTACCTCCATATCTTGGCCACTGTAAATAATGCTGCAGTGAACATATGGATGCACATGTCCCCTCAAAATAGCATTTGGGTTTCTTCTGATAAATAAGCTGAAGTGGGATTACTGGGCCCTTCTTTGTCTCTTGCTATAGCCTTTGTTCTAAAGTCTATTTTGTCTGATATAAGTATTGTTACTTCAGCTTTTTTGATTGTCTGTTTTTTTCATTCCCATTTTCATGAAATATCTTTTTCCATCCCTTTACTTTCTATCTGTGTGTCTCTTTGACTCTGAAGTGAGTCTCTTGTAGGCAGCCTGTGCCAGGGTCATATTTTCTTACTCATTCAGCCCTCCTGTGTCTTTTGAGTAGAGCATTTAATCCATTTACAGTGAAAGCAATTGTTGATAGATATGTAGTATTGCCTTTTTATCATTCATAATTTTGAAAGGCTGCATGAAAAAGTTAGACAAAAACAACCTGAACTTTTCGCCAACAACCATGGCTCTTGCATCACGACAATATACCAGCTCACACGGCACTGTCTGTGAGGGAGTTTTTAGCCAATAAACAAATAACTGTGTTGGAACTCAGTTGATCTGGCCTCCAGTGACTTCTTTCTTCACTTGAAGGTAAAGGAAATATTGAAGACATTTTGATGACATTCAGGACATCAAGGGTAATATGATGACAGCTCTGATGGCCATTCCAGAAAAAGAGTTCCAAAATTGCTTTGAAGGGTGGACTAGGCTCTGGCATCAGTACATAGCTTCCCAAGGGGAGTGCTTCTAAGGTGACCGTAGTGATATTCAGTAATGAGGTGTGTAGCACTTTTTCTAGGATGAGTGCAAGAACTTATTTGTCAAACCTCGTATATCAAATCATCACATTGTACATGTTATATTGAATTGAAAAAAAAATTTAATAAAAAAACCCATCAAAAAATAAATAAGTTAGAAAGAATATGTATTTATGTTAAAAACTCATAGCAGTATATATATGATCATATATATATATATATATATATATATATATATATATATGAAAAGATATTATGATTACATTTAAGTCAAAATTTATACAAAAGTATATGTGATGGTATTTATGTGTATGCTTAATATGTGAACATTAACTGAATAGTGAAATTGTGGATGACTTTTATTTTCTTTTTAATTCTTTAGTTCTGCTTTTAAAACTTTTTTTAAAAGAGCATGCAGTATTTTTACAATCATTAAAGTAATTAATAAAATTGTCCTATTATAAAATATCCCTTAGTGGGATAAAAATAAGTTACCTTTTCATCTGAATATTATATTCCCCTTGTAAATCTGTTTATGCTTATAGGTGAAGAAACCGTTTATTGTTCATGCCACAACATAAACTCAGGGCCTCTCAACTAAACCTTTTGCTTTCTTTATAAAACCTTCATTTATGGGAACATCTTTAGATATTATAACAAAGAATCATAAATCACTAGAGTACTCAAATGAGATTTTTAGTAAAGGAGCTGGTGGTCAGAGTGACCCAGTCTCAATAATCTGCACCCCTCACAAAGCAGTTCAGAGATACAGCTCTTCTTGTCAGGATGTAGCACACCAGCAAACACTCACAGACTTTTAGAATACTTGAGTGGGAAAAAAAAAAGTGTCCGGTTTTGGAAAATGTGTTAGGAACTCAAGAAGTGACATCCTGATTTGTTTCCCCCTCCATGTGATGTGGAATTATTGAAAAGCTTTTTTAAAGCAAGACAGTGAAAACTACCTTCTTATCAACCAGCCTGGGAGATATATAATGTCATTGTTAAATATTAAGAATTAGAAAAATCTCTGCACAGACTAATAATAAAAACCCCTCTACCACCCAGAGAAATACTTGGGCCTATGTCTGATGAACACATCTGTGTTGGTAATTTGGCTCTTATAAATCTTTATTTTATTTTTCTTCTTTCACAGTCAGTTCTCATGCTAGTAAATAATAGGATCATTATGTGATATTTTACTAATACTCACTCTTTTAGCCTCCCCCAACATTCCCATACTCGGTGTAACAAAAATCCATTGTAAATCGGTAAATTGCTTATTAGCCACTCAGAAAAAAGGTGTTTAGTATGAGGTGAAAATCACATAATGTCTAGCTCTGGATTACATCTGTGACTTGCTCTATCTCCATCACACATGCTTTTCTCAAACTCGCAGCATTTGAATATATATGACTTTGTAAATGTTTGGTTTATTCTTCCTTCCTTTTCCCCAGAGCTCAGCTCACTGTTATTTCTCTTGGCTCCTCTAGGTGCCCTGGGACAACTGACATTTGCAGGACTTAACCTGAGCCCCACCAGTTACAAGAGCTTGGAGGCCTCAGCTGTCACTTCTGTTCCCATGGAAACTCAAATCAGATTGCCAAAAATGAGGTTAGCCCTTTAAAAATCATATTTTTTAAAGAAATACTGCCCACCGTCATCTTATGTGAAACAGTGCTTATTGAAAGCTGTTTTCTTGTTTTTAAGGATTAAATACCATTTCCATGGTAGCAGATTAATAAACTAGAGAGAGAAGGGAGCTCCGAAAGTTCTTTCTGGCAGCACCTACACGCTCACCTATCATACTCATGAAGCCACCGCAGTGCGAGGCTCTAAAGATGTTTTCCTAAACAATAATAAAGAACTACTTTGTTACTATTCATGTTTCCCATAGATGGACGACTTGTACATTAGTTAAATAAAGGGACAGGAGAGTTTCTGTAATACTAACAATAATAATAACTACTATCTACTAACCGTCTACAATGGGACTGTAAATGTGCCAAGTACTTTACATAGATGCTCTCCAGTCCTCAGTATTGTTGCCTCCATTTTACATGGAAACGGAGACTCGCTGCAGGTCACACAGGAATTGGCAAGGGAGGGAGTTGTGGGATTCAAACCCAGGCCTGGCCTACTCTGAGACCAGGGCTCTTCTCTCATCCTGTTGGGAGTGAGGAATGAAACAGAGAGAGATCAGTCTGCCCCGGCCCTACTGCCGACACAGGCAGTGCATTTCAGGGATTCCATCCACCGGGATGAATGAGGTGAGAGTGAACCAGACGGCTCAGAAGTGTTTACGGACTGTTAGCTCTTTTCTGACCAGGTCATACATAGAATGTCCCGGTGCCCCGAAAGCCCAAAACTGGAACCTAATCTCGCAAGGCCTTAATCTTTCAGTGGCATTCAATGCAATAGCCTTTCCCTCTTCCCACTTCACCCTTTCACCACCAACCGCAACCTACCAACTAAACAACAAAGTCTCAGAATACGGGCTTTACAAATAACATAGGTGTGCTGATTCTGATTACATTCTTAATCAGGTCATGAAAATATCAGTCAATTCAAATGACTGCTGCAGGAATTGTATAAATACATTATTTTACGCTGCTATAGTGTTCTTCTGATGTACTTGAGCGTGGACATGTCTACTGCGTAATCAAAGGTGTAGGTGACCACACGGTATTCAGAAAATTAGATAGGGACAGTAATGGTCACTTATGTCTTCTTCTAAATTAATTCTGCCAGAGTTAAAAATAAACCCCCAAAAGCTCTGAGGACACACTTAG
Source organism: Rhinolophus sinicus (assembly GCF_036562045.2). Classification (NCBI taxonomy): domain Eukaryota; kingdom Metazoa; phylum Chordata; class Mammalia; order Chiroptera; family Rhinolophidae; genus Rhinolophus; species Rhinolophus sinicus. Next base: position 21,408,143 of record NC_133751.1, read on the forward strand.
TAGAAATGGGATCTATTTCAACATTAAAACAGCTGTCTTCCACATTTTTTTCTCAGGCAAAATGTAGATGGAAAACCAATATAACAGATTTTGTCTCCAGGCAAAATAAAATGGATGATTTTAATGTCAGTACAGGAAAAAGGGAGGGGGCAGTTCCCAAAAGAGAAATTCAGTGCTCACTTTTAATTTATGTCAATATTTTTCTATTGAAGTAGGAAAAGAAACCATGAAATAGAACATTTTTAGAGTAGAGTTGAGGCATCCCTGACATCATAATGATACACTGTTTGACCTTGAACTACCTGGATGCTTTGAAATAGGGTACAGTTATTTCTAGTTTAAAGAGCTTAGAAAACATGGCATCAAAGGCCTAAGTGACATTTAATTTGAAGATAAAATTTCAGTGTTTCCTAAAATCACAAGTACCTCTCCAAAGACTCAAAAATCAATACAAAATATAATTCCTCAAGGAAAGAAGTAATTTTCCAAACAAAATAAAAGTTTCCATTTGTAACTCATTACTGCCAAAGTCTGCTCCTCCAAATTTCAGATCCTTAGACATGACACTTAGAATTTCCAATCCTCTGTGCTCCACCATAATGTTAATCATTGCAGTAATCCAAATGGAGCTACAATAAACCAAAAATTCATACTAATCAAGGAAAATGTATTCCAAATGGAGAAGCAAAGAAAAATTACAAAACTCATTTAATTCTACGTGCAACCTTATAAATTAGAACCAAGAAATCAAAGTAAAATCACCCTACAGCAGAAACGAAAGACAAGAAGACCCTAAATTACAGTTCTGTACATTAATTTACCCACAAATTCCAACTAATCAGGAAAACAATCATTAGACAGGGAATCCTGTACTTAAGAGTAAATTTTATCTAACTAAAAATTATCAATTATTCCCTCAAATATACTTCGAAATTGAGACAAAGTTTTTCCCTCTTCTACTCCTCTGCTGTCCCCACAAAATGTCCATGACCTAATAAATAATCCTTGGAACCTAAGACTATGTTACGGTGAAGTGGCAAAAGCGACTTTGCAGATATAATTCAGGTTACAGACTTAAAATAGGGAAGACTGTCCTGGATTGTGTAGACGGGCCCAACCTCATCTCATGAACCCTTCAAAGCAGAAGATATTCTCCAGCTTGAAGATGAGGAACTCAAAAGAGATCAAAGTCTGAGAAGGATTCAGCACACTGTTGCTGGCTCTAGGATGCAGGAGCCTGTGTGCTCCTATCACATCACATAATTATCATTTCTCATCACATAATGGTATCTTGATTTGGGGCCTTGAGGTACCCAGGGAGTGTGGCCTGTTACAGCTACGGGCAGCCCTCAGTTGACAGCTACCTCAGTCTTACAACCACAAGGAACTGAATTCTTCCAACAATAGGAATGAGCCTGAAAGTGGATCCTTCCCAGAGCCTCGCTATAGAAGCCCAGAAGTTGGCACCTTTTTTATTATTGAGATACAGTTGACATATAACATTGTGTAAGTTTAAGGTGTACAACATAGTGATTTGATACATTCATATTGCAATATGATTGTCATTGTAGCTTTAGCGAATATCTCTATCACATCACATAATTATCATTTCTCATCACATAATGGTATCTTGATTTGGGGCCTTGAGGTACCCAGGGCAGAGAACCCAGCTGAACCCTCTAGAACTTCAGATCTACAGAACTGTGAGGTAATGAATGGAGGTGTTTTAAGCTACTAAATCTGTGGTAATTTGTTACACCTACAATAGAAAACAAATACATCCCCAACGCAAAAATCTCTTTTCCCTTCGCCTCTTATCTTCCATTTACCTTTTTAAGGATAAAATCTTAGGATAAAATCTCAAAAGCATTATACTTCTGCATTAACAATCAAAGTACTCCATGTCTATGCTTCAAAAGCATTTCTTGCTCTTTCTGAAAGATGCAAAATAGCTGAGTATAAAGAACTAAAGGGGAGGGGGAAGGTGAGCAAGTTCTTTAATCTCATCAAACTTTAGTTTCTTCATCTATACATTGGGGAGAATGCTAGCTCCCTGACAAGGTTGAGGAATTTATGAATAGTTTAATAAATGTACAAGCATACAGAAAATGCTTAAGCCATCTCAGTCCCCTCTTCCATGGCCTCCTTTGAAGCTTTCTGGAGGTTACAATCCTAAATTCAAGAAACACTGCTTCCACCACTCTACTGATAGATAGCGGGACAGAGCAATGAAGGTTTATATGACAAAGCTGATAACAATGATTTAAATCTTCCTGAAAAGCATTTCCAAGAACCATCCCATAGAAGTCAAGCCTGGGCACACAACCACTCACTGTGCTTCATTACTCGGATGAGCTTATTATTTCAAGGTTATAGTGGCTTTCATACAGTCTGAACGACAAAAATAAAATTTGAAATGATCTTTAAAAATTAGGGGAAAAAAGGAATGTATTCCAAAAAACGGGTACAAAGAGAAAAAGGAGTAATTAAGGATCAGGTCAAAGATAACTACCATGAAGAAAATGTCACTGGTCTTTCTAAATGTGACTTCAAATGTCTGTCTTGAACAATTAATAGGATATTCTCTCTCTCTCTCTCTCTCTCTCTCTCTCTCTCTCTCTCTCCCTCTCCCTCTCTCCTTCTCCCTGTGTGTGTGTATGTGTGTGTGTGTGTGTGTGTGTGTGTATATATATATATATATATATAGTATTTTAACAGCCTTAGCAATAATGTCTCTCTATAAAATCATTTGATATTTGGCAATCCCTATTCTGATGTAATCCTTCTTCTACATTTATTGACTCATTAATGAGCCTTTCATTAGTGATTAAAGATGTTTTGTGTTACAAGAAATTATCTCTTTTCTGTATCTTTTACTGTGTTTCCCCAAAAATAAGACCCAGCCAGGCCATCAGCTCTAATGTGTCTTTTGGAGCAAAAATTAATATAAGAGCCAGTATTATATCATATTATATTGTATTATATTATATTATATATTATATTATATTATATTACATTATACCCGGTGTTATTTTATATTATATTATATAAGACCCAGTCTTATACTATATAAGATCCAGTCTTATATTATATTAAAATAAGACTGGGTATTATATTAATTTTTGCTCCAAATGACACATTAGAGCTGATTGTCTGGCTAGGTCTTATTTTCAGGGAAACATGGTACCAAAATAATTCTCAAATGCCTACCATATGAAATAAAATAATCTAAATGTCAAGATTTTAAAACTGATTTTCACAATTTTATCAAAAGAAACCTTTTTAAAATTTATTACCTTTTCTAGTGGATGACCCAAGTTAGAAGATACTGACATTCTTATTTCAAAAATCTATTCATACTGACAATTCTGTAAGCCAGAGAGGCATTCAGTTATTCATTATAACTGTTATTTCAGATCATCATATCTGTTTCTTATTGGGTTGTTTGTTTATTTGTTGTTTTTGCAAAACTTTATTTGTTGTTCAAAGATTTAGAGAGGCTCTGAAGTGGTATGATACTAATAGGAAAGTATAAGGCCACCAGAATGAGAAAGTAAAGTAAGAACAAGGAACGTGCATTCATTGTGGGGCAGAGGAGCAGATACACCGTTATAATTTCTCATTACCTTCGTTAAATCTGGGTTTTATCCGAATCTATTAAGGAAGGCGCAGCTCACAGTGGCCCATGTGGGGATCGAACCAGCAACCTTGGTGTTATTAGCACTATGTCTAACCAGCTAAGCTAACTGGTCACCCCATTAACTTGGTTTTTCCATGGCTAGAGGTTGACAAGAAGGAAAGAGGAAGAAGGAGAAGAGAGTAGGAATAAAGTATTCCTCAGTATTGCTTTGTCCAGGATGTATTTTTCTGACAGATAGTAACCTAACAAGGAAACTTGTAAGAAGTCTGTGTAAGTCTGTGTATTAGAACATGCTTGGCAATGAGATCTTAAGCTTCTGGATAAGTATCAGTCATGCCATTGGGCAGGCATGTCTGGGTCTGGGTGGATCAACATTTTAGGGAAAGCCTTCCTCTCTGTAAGTGAGGCATTATTCACTACATCGTTTGTGAAATGGGCGGTAGTGTCCCACACACAACATTTATTACAGTAGATGTTGAGGTCTGGCAGAATTCCTTTATTTTCCTGCTGATTTTGGGACACACTGGGAAACAAGACAGAGAAAACAGATAGCTGGAAATAGGAATATTGGATTTATTATTATAACCTAATGGAAAAAATGTGAATTTAGTTCTGTGGTCAAAAGGTTTACTACAACCCCCTATTCCCACACCACTGCCATCCACACACACACAGAGACACAGTTTATACATCAGAAGGTCCACCAAAGAAAATTTTTGAATCTGCACAATACACGCATTTATCCAAGACTGGTCATTCACACTTGGCCCAGGGCAACGTGAGAAGGGAAAGAGAATTAATCCCCAGGGTCGAGTAGAGAAAACAGACCCAGAAGTCACTTATCAGTTAGGAAACTCACTTCATTTCATGGATTGGAATGAATAATGGGCATGGCAGGAGGCCAGGAGTGTTACTGTAGCAGGAGTCTCTCAACATGGAAACGCAAGGCCAACGGGAGGGAGGTTTGCCCCCTCCGAGGCCCTCCCAGTGGAGCCCAAGAATTCTCCAGATATTAAAAATTAATACACCAGAAGGCTGCATCCACCTTTAGGACACGAAAACTCATATCTAGATTTAATATCATACCAATGCCTCAAAGAACTCTCCTAGGTAGTGTATAGCATTACTTAAAATACCAGACTATATCCCCAAGTTTAGAAAGGTAGGAGGAAAAGCCACTTCTGTATTTATTCCAAACTACTCACAAAATAATAACATGATTAAATAGTTAACTTTAATCTTCTTGTCATAAAATTTTTTATACACTATCACTAACAGAAAAAAAAAATGATAGCATTTTCTTAAAAAGAAAAAAATGCGAACGTAATATAATATAATATAATATAATGTAATATAATATAATGTAATATAATGTAATATAAGCCAATATTTATTTCTTAATAAAAGCTTAATTCATCATTTAAACTGGAGTCACTTGTTCCATTAGCTGCTTGCAAATTTGTTTTATATAACATTTTTATATAGATAGTGAATGGTATTAATAATGTAATCTTAGCATATCCCTTTTCCTCTTTAGCTCACATTTTCCTCTTAATTTTTGTCCTTCCATATATTCACTCTATTCTCTCCTTATGTTGAAAAATATGAATTCATGAAATTTGAGATATCAAATAAGTGTTTGACATTTAATTTCCATATTGCTATGAAGTGTTTTATAATAATTCATACAATGGAGTGACTTATTTTTTTCTTTTAATAATTTAACTTAAGAAATCATAAAACAAATATGAGAAGAAAATTGCCCAAGACTTTGACATTGAAAGCAACTTATTTATGCTTTCAACCTAAGGACTGTAAGATTTCAGGGGAGAAACAGCTTCATTTAATCATGTTGAGGAAAAGAATAAATGGACACTCTTAAAAGAAGCAACTTAAACAGATACCCTAGGTAACCACATTCCTGGAATATATCATTTTCTGGATAGTTACAAGAACATCACTGATGGCTCCTGGCAAGCTATTCACTTTGGTGCATAAAGAGACTTTTATTCTTAAATGACTTTTGATTTCTAAAGTTGAAAGGCATTCAGCAACAGTCACTGAGCTCTGAAATGACATAAGTACCAGGTGCACGAGAATCAACAGCGAGAGTAAAGTAACGATTTCCTCTTCCATCTAAGAGAAAGGCCCTGCGTGGTGAGAAATTCTACATGAACTCTGTACGGATCCCATTGGTCACCATTTGTAAATGGTTTCTCAGGTGTCCACTATGTGTCTGTCACTTGCTAGATACTGGGGAGAGGAGAAAGGGGGAATTCAAAGACTGACACAGCATGGGTCTTTTTTCATTAAGTTTACCCCAATTTTGTTGGAGGTACATATGATAAGTAACAATATCATATAAATGACACCAATAACGTGTGTTATGTTGCATCTGATTTTTAAGCAAAGCTCAGAAGGGTACTTGTAAGAAAACTAGGCAAATAGGAAGAAGGACTGACTCCCAAATGTGAGCCATACTTTGGAATGAGAGAGGTTTGGGGTTGGGTTGGGGCTGCGGATAAGCTAGCTGACAAGAGACATTCCAACAGGTAAGACACATGATTCAGGTATAACCATTGAGGCAAAGAGCCAACACAAATGATCTAAGAAGGAGAAGGGTATCCTCGCAAATGTATAGGGAAATCCAGACAATAACAAAGAATTCAGAAGTGACTCTAAACAGTGTAAGGAGAGTGGCCCACAAAATGTGGAGCGCTGGGCAATCCACGGCTACCACGATCCCAAGCCACGTGTGGAGGGCTCAGAGACACGTTATCTTCCTTCAAAGACAGGCAACAGAAGACTTGCCCCATCTGTGCCTGAGAAGGCAGATTCCTGGAAATGGCACTTAAAGCTGAGACTGGAACTGTCAATGTGCGTCTACTGGCAGAGGAGCTTGGGAGCAAAGGGGTTCTAAGCCTAAAAGGAGAAAGAATTACGGGGAATTAATTTAAAAAAAAAAGAGAGAGAGAGAGAAACTATAAGTAAGATAATTTTCTGCTTCTCACAGTTTGAAGCCAGGACCAACCACAAACAAAAGCACATCAATTCCAGCCACCTTTTATGCAAAGGAGAAAGAAACTACATACAATATCTGAGTTTTAGACAAAGCCACTCTACAAAGAGGAGATGGTAGATCTTGGAAAAAGACAAACTATTAACACCAAAAGAAGTGTGAATGACCAGGCACGTGGATAAACCCCCCATCATTAAACAGCAGAGGAGGCTGTCAGCACAAAACTATGGACAGGTCCCTGATAGCTGGCAGGTGTGCGGAAGAGGCTCTATCACCTTCCCTGACCCAACACACACTATTGCCAACGCTTGGCAGTAAACACACATTCTCAAGAGACTGGAGCAAGAGACAGAATGGCCTCAAAATGCTTCTAGGCCATTCCAAAGTGGGGTTCCAAGCAAGTCGCCAACACCATCTGGGTCTCCCACAATGCAACTCAATTCTGATACTATTTACCTGGAAAGCGTATTAGATTCCACTGGTTAAGGGCTTCGTCCCACAAGATTGCACCCGCCCCCAGCCCCACTTCAGATGCCAGTCACAAGTCCAGGTTATCACCTGTGCTTCTGACCAATCATAGATCAGATGTTCCCATGAAGAGAGGCATAGGGCAAAGTATGTGGGAAGGGACACAGGGCTTCCATGCCCTCTCCAGGCGGGCCACTATCCCCAAATCTCCAGGTGTTCACCAACACAGAAGCTCTCCAAACCCTGTCCTTTGGGGTTTTGTGGCGGCTTCATTACATAGGCATGGCTGATTAAATCATTGGCCACTGGTGACTGGTTCAACCTCCAGCCCCTCTCCCCTCCTCAGAAATCAGGGAGTTTTTGTTTCCCTGGCAACCAGCCCCCCTCCTTAGTTGACTTGGGAACTTTCCAAAAGTCCCTCATTAATATAACAAGACACCTTTATCACTCTCCACACTTGGGAAATTCCAAGGGTTTTGGAGCTCTATAACAGAGATAGGACAAGGACCAAATCTATATTTCTTATTATAAATCACAATATCCCAGCCTCACGATGGAAGAATGCAGCAATGAATGCTACTTGACATGCCACTGGAGTACATGGAGATTTTTAGGAAAATTCCTGCAATTATGCGGGACAAACATTGTTTTACTATAGTCCATTGGTCCACTCATGCATTCTGAAGGGACCTGGATCGAACTATATGGTTAATTGTATCATATTGAAGACCAATGGGCTTCTTTGGGACTTCTTCTGTCATCAAAAATGGAACTGGAGCAGATGGAAATCAGCAGCAATAGAGGCCCAGGCAGGAGTCACTCCAGGGAATTACTAAAAAGGAACCAAGTACATAAGGAATCACCCTGCTTGAGACCCTTTTCTCCTCTCAACATCAACAAAATGAATTACCCTGACTCTACAAAAGATAATGGGAAAAGCTTGTGAGATAATTCGGGAGTTGTGGATACATACAGAAATCAGCAAACAAGCAAAGTACCCAATTCTGCACTTACAGAGGTACATCCAGTCCTGTACTTCTCGATTATAATCCACGCTGTTAGTATTTTTCCCATGGTTGAGGAGGCCTGAGAAATAAGTGAGGTTTATGAAGTAGCGAGTGACAGGATTCCCCAATCTATGTTTTGGGAAGAAAAATCTTATCACTGGAGACTGGTGGTGTGTGCTATGAAGAGGAAGGGAGGCTGAGTACAATTACTGTTGAATCAGGGCAATGACAATGCAAATGGGAAATTAATAGTTTTACAGACATCATGTAGATAAACTTTCCAGATGAAATTAAAATGTAAATTTAATTATTCAATGAATAGTCTTTTCTGAAGTGTGAGTCCAAATGAAGCAGAAATTTTCAAACTGTTGTGTACTGATTGTTTCCAGATGTCCTTGGCTTCCACTTTGTTTGCCGATGTGTAATAAAGGAAAGTGCTACGCATGACAAGAGGGGAACAGCAGTTGCTGACCTAACACATCTGAGGTACCATGACACATATTTTAAAATGGCAATTGGCAGCTATCTGGTTAACTTGTTCAAAACAGATCAAGCAAACCAGAAGTAGATCATGCAAACCCAAATTTATCTAAGATATCTAGACTGACGGCCAACATTGATTATGTTAGACCACAAAGCAAAGTGAGATGTTGGCAATGTTTATGGACATTTACTGACAGTTGAACCAGAAATTATCTGTTTTGAAAATAATCCTCAACCTGTTAGAAACAAAGAATTCAAAATGAACCTTCTTCAAACAAACACTGAAATGGACTGGAACCAATTCTTACATAAAAGACACTACCCACAAATAAGTGTACCCACTTACTCTGAAAAAGGAAAACCATTCTCCTTTACAGCACAGCTACCAGGTCACTTCCACCAATCTCCTTGCTAAACTGAATTGTTGGCTTTTTTGTTTCTTAAACAGAAATAAATTAATTCTCTTTGGTTTGGGCATTTTCAAGTATACATTTAAATAAGTATAAGTGTGTACTTCTGTCTGTGTGTGTTTATATATTCATTCTACAGCTATTCTCTCTGCACTTCTAATTTCCTTTAATTCTGCTTAGATGAGTGTTATGGCTTCTTGCAGGTCCATTCACATGTAAAATACGAAACCCTTATCTATCACTCTCGAAGTGAGAAGGATTTGATACATAAAAGGCATTTTTTAAAATTTTATTTCAGCTTCAAAGGTAGCTTTCGTCTCTTGAAGAAATTTCAAAACATGAATGTTATGTTAATTTGTATAATCTCAGATTTAACAAGTCTCTTGATTAAATACTTTCACAGTCAAAGAGAAATAGTGGGGTACAATTATGCAGTCTGAATATATTTTCCCATAACTGTGTATGTTTGTGAATTTTTTTTGGGGGGAGGCAAGTTGTTTCTATGGATGGGAAAATAAGAGCCATTAAAAGATTAAATACAAAGTGATTTCATTATAACCAAACGCTCTTTACTTTTCTCATGCTTTTCCCTGAGTATTAACGTAAAAGGTCATAAACAGGTGAAATGCTAGTAGGGACACAAAATGCAGAGAAGCACGGTGGCACGCCTGCAGCTGTATAATAGGGAGAAACTTTAAAAAGATGCAGATGCCAAAAGCAGAGAATAAGGAGAAAAAAAAGGTCTTTTTCTGGCCAGAGAGATGACGATTAGGAAGGGGCTACTTCCTGGAATTTTTCCAATCTGGTATTTTTCTATGTAAATACTAGTAAACTCTATTTGACATATAGGTTAGCAAATTATTAATAGAAAGGTTTTTCAGTAACTCAATTTTGAGATATAGTCTTTGAAGTAAACAGCCATGGATGCCGAGAATGGCATCCCTGACACATCCAACTTGCATACAAGTTTGAATGTAGAACATCCTTTTGTGAATATTTTTGGGAAGAAAGATTAATTGACTACCTTTCCAGGAAGGCAATGTTACTTCTTAACAATTCTCACTAGCTTTAGTAGGTATTCACTGTATTTGTAATAATGTAACTTATTTTTTCAAAGCTTTTTGTATCTTAGGAGAAAGAAAAATATTATTTTAAGAGCTGGGCTTCCCTCCAGTTTTGTTGAAAGCTTCTTTTTAACGGTCACATCTGGCAGTAAAACAGCACCCGTGCCCAGGTATTGATATGCGTTATTACTCACAGATGGCCAGTGAGCCACCCCACCCCAGGCAACAGGGACACATCCTCAAGGTCAGCTTGCCCATCTGCACCAGACCTCTACAACAGAACTCTAGAGAATCCACATATCAGGATCACTGCCCAAATCCACCTTCAGCTCGTGAGATAACTGCTTGCAGACCAAAAACGTGAATAGATTAAAACCTGACCTCTCATCCAGGACAATGAAATAGAATTGATTGCATTCTCAATTCTTCACATTGCAGAAGTTTAGTTTCCTGGGGAAAATAAGCTATTTAGCTATTTATATGCTCTAAAGTACAAAAAGAGGGCTTTTAGGATGTTTATGTTACACCTTTAAAAGAGGATACATGTTCTTGATTCCACATTTTTGAGAAAAGTATAGAGAAAATGCAAAGTTATTTCTGCTTTCCCATGCCTTTGAAAATAGGTCCCCAGATACCCAGCCATTGACCTTAGGAGTAATCCAGCCCAACATTTGGGAGACCCTGAATTTATTGGTGTGATTTGATCTACCCAGGACCATGAAAACTCCTAGAAACTTCTGTTCAAGGAATTGAATTTGTCTTGCTTCCAATTCTTTCTAGCATCTCCGGCTCTTTTGATGTGGTCACATTAAAGATGGAATAAAAAAAAAAAAAACAATGAAAACCTTAGGGGAAGCAAACACTAGTCCTTTTCTTCTTCTCCAAATAAGTCCATTCACTGTTGTCCATTCTTTGTATGAGCTCTCGTATATTGAGCATTTATCATCCAAAGCTTGTTTATATTTGAGCAGCACTGAGTTACCATCCATTATTCTTCCTTTAACAAATGCCACATTAGCAATATAATCCCACCTCTAAGATATATTTTAAAGCTTTTATTAAGAGATGTGTTGGTAATCTGCTCACTGGAAATAGCTCTTAAGGATTAAAAAATCACAGTTTAGGAACTGTGATGAGTCAGTAAATCAGGCTTCTCCCTGCTCAGAAGCAAGCACAAGGGTCAGCTGGGGAATAGGTAAATTAAATGGTATACTTCCCCTAGTCGCGGCTTCATTTACTGATCTTGTTTGAATACGTTCCCATAACATTTTCCCTGGACACCTCTGAAAGGATTTCAAATAAGGATGCTTTTCTGTGAGCCATCTGGCGGCTTCCTGGAAAGCAACAACACAAGATGTCCCTACTCACAGAGATTGATGAGATTCCCAGGGGAACCTTTCAAAGCTGGTCATTTACAACAAGATGCTCACTGCGGGCCAAACTTGCTTTTAGGTAACTCTAGCTGAACTGATGCGAATACAGGCAATTGACGTTTTAAAGATAATGAGGTCAAGTCTCAGGCATAAAGAAATGGTAAAAGAACGCGCTTATAATAACACTGAAATCTTATGCAAAGGGAAAGAGACAAAAGAATTTCACCCAAAGAAGGTGAACATTCACATACAGTGTACTGTTCACTCAACAAGCATTTATGGAGCAGCTACTATGTAGCAGACATTAGGAATACGGGTACCACAGAGGCACAATCCTTGCACCCCAGAAGCTCATAGTCTTACAAAGAAGAGAGCCATATAAACAAATGTAGTTTAGCTTGAAGGTTATAGAAATAATACAGGAAGTAAAGTAAAAAAGATCAATGTCTGAACTAATCCCAATGAGATGTAAACCCAGCAGAAAAGAGAGTGCAAACTTAAGAGATAAACAATTGCATATTGTTGTTGAAGACTCCCTGGATGTGGGAGGTGTGGAGAGAAAAGCATTCAGGTTTGGGAGACTGAGAAGAAAATATAGAAGGCGTAAAGAAGAGAAACCTGGAGAAGAGCTCAGCTTGAGGGGTCATCGGTGTATCAGTATAAGTTAAAGTCAGTATAGGGCTAATACCGTGTTTCCCCCAAAAAAAGACCTACCATGAAAATAAGCCCCAGTTAAGACCATCAGCCAGACAGACGCATTTAGTACATTATGACGATGTTCCAGAAGAAGATGACATGTCTGTATTTGAATAAATGTGGATTGTTGTACACGAAAAAATAAGACATCCTCTGAAAATAAGCCCTAATGGAGAAAAAATTAATATAAGACCCCGGTCTTATTTTCAGGGAAACACGGTAGTCTACTAACCTACAAAAAAATAAAAATAAAAAAAAAATACCATGAATGGATTCTGAACAATGCCAGGTTTTAGAAGATAACAGAATCTGGTAAAGGGAACTGAGAAGTAACAGTTGGTGAGAAAGGAAACCAACATACAGTGACTTCTGGGGTGCCAAAAAAAAGTTTCAAAACAGGGAGCAGTCAGTTGTATCAAATGTCTCAGAAAAGTTAAGATGGGGACTGAAAAATATTCCTGGGATTTGAAAATCAAGAAAATGTTATTGAAGTTTGCCAGAGCAGTCAACAGAGCCTGGAAAGCAGTGTTGCATGCTGGACATATTGGTGTCTGAGGAGCCATTTAATTCATCATCCAACATAACTGAAGACTTAAATCACACTGGCGGAGAGACTGGAATATATATTCAGTCAGGCCAGCTATAAGAGATAGACTTTTTGTCAACTTGCCCAAAACCTTCTGAATCCTCTCAGTTTAGGTACCAGTAGTGCTGCTGTGTCGGTGGCCAGGCATTAACCCTTTGTTTGCTGTTATCGTGGAGAAATAAAGGGCATCTCCAAGGGGTTGGAGGGATGTAGTGGGTTTTTACCAACAGAATAGAAATATTTTACCAACCTGTAATTTTACCAGCCTGTAAGGCCATGTCAATATGTAGAGAGTGATTATCAGCCCTCAGATGACTAATAAGCAAGGTTGATCTCACGGATAATTTCAACTTGAGGTCATCAGCTTTTTAACCATAGAGTAGTGTGGTAAGTGGTAACCCATTTTTTTTTTTCAATTTAGTGTGTATCCTTTGTTCAGTATATACATACTGAATATATTTTGCATTGTTTCAGAATCCCACATTGTTCAGACAATAGGAGATCTAAAACAGGTGGAAGGCCACACCCTGTGACCCTCAATTCCACTCGGGGAAATAAATTGTGTACATCTAAAACAACTGGAAGTAATTACTAACTTCTAAGCAACAGTGTGGCAATGGGGGGGAAAGTACATTTTACATTAATTCGGGTGGAGCCAAGCTCAAGGGAGTGATCAGGATGGGATCATATTATTTAAGAAAGGCTTCAGAGCTGAGACTTGTGCCGAACAATAGGGTTGTAATACAAATACTTCCTTTGTAAATGTAATTGAAACTGTGCTCCCATTTCATCACTAAGTAAACAGGAGTGAAACAGGACTCAGTGGGTAGTTTAATAAAGGGAGCCCTTGCCTGGGTAGACCAGAATTCCATGCCTTTGTGATACTTATGGTGGGAAAAGCAATCTGCGTTTTGGGGGGATCTCTACTGGCCTTGTATGTAAAAGGATTCTTTGGGTTACCTGCTTTCTAATCCCTCCTCCAGTTCTAGGAGTCTGAGCTTCCACGGCTAAGACTCTAAGGCCACTCTGGTTGAAGAACAAGGGCAGTATACAGCAATTTGTGTGTCTGGGCCACCAAAGAGTAGACAAGGAGGAAGCAATTAGCTGCAGGGCTCTGTCAGTGGCGCCCCGAAGCGGGAATACGCACACTCAACCCTGTGGCCTCATCAACATCACGGCCTTATCTGTCAGCTCCTCACCCATAATCGTCTGCTCCCCTGTCTTCTCCTCACTGTGCACCAATCATGACATCAGTGCTAGGACCACTGAGGTTTCTGACAACACTTTATAGTACAGCCACTGCTATTTCGTTAAGAGCAGCAATTCCATTTTAATTTCCTGAATTCTAAATGTGATTACAATGAATATATTTGTTATAACATTGACACCTTTTTCAAATGAAAACTACCATTATTAAAATAACATCCACATTGTTCTAAGTATGGAAATGTAGGAAAATAATTTTCTTTCTCTCTCTGATGAGACCTATGTCCTCTCAACTGCAAAGATAAATGTCAATTGACTCAGACAATAATTTTGTTGACTTTCAGAAAGTAAAGGAGGAAAATTAGGTAATTTCTTATGAGTGAGTTAAACTTGTATTCTTTACAATAATAGATTTTTTTCTTACTTGTATTAAGTAACAAGTATAATATAGTCTATGACTCTGTACACTTTCCTTTTTTTAATTACTTCATCTTTATTTGATAAATAAGAATTTTCTCAAGTTAATGCTCGTGATCAAAAGCTACGATTTTAATCAAAAGTCAGTGTATAGAATTTCTTAAAAATCTTTTCTGAATTCCAAATGCTCAGAAAAGGGATCTCAAACTATGCCCTCACACTATCAAATGTCTGTATAGACATTAAGAGATGTTAAAGAAATGATAAAACCAAAAGCTTAGTGAGCCGAGTAAAGTTGACTGGGAAGTCTCAAAGACACACATATATTCTACTTGAGCCAAGGACTCAACTTTGTTCTCGTTTATTCCATAACCTGGACTTGATCACTTCTAAGGGGGCAATCAGGTAAATGCAGGAGGTGTGAGACACCTCATATACAGGACTAAAAGCTGAGGGCACATATATTTTATAGCAATCGTTCTCATCTCAAGGGCTAATTTTAGTTAACTATGTACTTTCCCTCCTTTTTTTTTTTTTTTTTCAATCTTCCTATTTCTTTATTTCCTTTTAGTGAATGTGATTCCATCCTTAACACAGAAATAGTGAGTGTTTTTGTCTTTATGGGCAGGAAAGAAAGGGCAAATTGAAGAGATTTAAGAAAAGGAAAAATATCCACGTAGGACAGCCGGATGGCTCAGCTGGATAGAGTGCTAGCTCTTAACAACATGGTTGCCGGTTCAATTCCCACATGGGCCAGTGAGCTGCTCCCTCCACAACTAGATTGAAAGACAACGACTTGGAGCTGATGGGCCCTGGAGACACACACTGTTCCCCAATATTCCCCAATTTAAAAAAATAAAATCATTAAAAAATGAAATAAATGAAAAAAAAAAGACATTTAAAAAGAAAAAACATCCATGGAACAGAATAATGTAGGCCAAAAAAGACAAGGAAATCAGGCTAAATGTCCCTCATCTTACAACAAAACAGAAGGAGCGCAGTGAATCACTCTGGGCCAAGAAAGGGCCTTCAGGTTCAGCATTGAAAGACCCAGGCTTTCAGAGAGCTGACTGAATTTTCCAGCTTATAATCAAAGACTCAGTGCTAAATAAACCTGTGTTTGTTGTACTGCTCTCTCCTTGTATGTATTTCCTGCAAGTTTAGACAAAAATAGCATCTTTGACTCTTCCTTTCTAACTAACTTCCACTGAAAAAACATCTTAATTTTGGTTTTACAGTCGTCCCTGTTTGTATCCCTTTGGCTCTCAACAGTGGGTGCTTATTCCTACCAACAGTCTGATGGGAACAGATGAGCATCTGAATTTCTTTTGATACTTTTGCAAGCTGGCTCTGCACACAGACACTGAATAAATGCTTTTGAAGATCATGTTATTGGAAGAGAAATATAAGAAAAAGGAGTAGGACACTAGGATATAGTGACAGTAGTGCAACTCGCCAGGAGTCAGGAAGCAACCTTCCTATTTCTTCTTGGCAGTAGTCTGACCTTAATAAAATACAGTATCCAGTGTTTGTCTTTTCAGTTTAAAATGAATATGAAGAAATTTGAGAGGGGCTAAAAGAGAACAAAAGAGTAAAATATAATGAGAAAAAAGTATTATAGAAAGCTGTTATTTGGAGAAAACAATGAAAGACATCGAGATTGTTTAATCTGGAAAAGAAAAGCCTATGGGCAGATTTAATGGAAAGCGTCATAATAAGTAAAAAGAAATCAATTAAATTATTCTTCATCTTGAGCGAGGAAACAATGAGAGGAAATGTGCTAAAACTAGAATGAGGGTGCGAGAACTTGGTTAGGCATAAGGAAGAAACTCTTGGCCTTGACATTGAAACTTTAGAGCAGGAGATGTCCAAACTTTTTTCAACGTTTTTCATCAAGGGCCATAGGCGGTAAAATACACAAATAGCCGGGCCACTCACTTGAGGTGAAGTACATATTGCCTCACCTGGTTTATTTAAGTAAACTAAATATATCTTTGGAATTTGCTGCGGGCCAATTAACAATGGATCATGGGCCGCAGTTGGCCCACGGGCCGCAGTTTAGACACCCCTGCTTTAGAGTACACTGCCAAAGAAAAAAAAAATTGTGAAATTTCTTGGAAACATCAATAACAATCTGTATTACTTGATGAAGGCATTTGCAAGAAAAATTTAAATTAGATAGCTTCTTGAAGTCCCAGTTCTGGGACATATTTATAAGAATTTGGCTACCTAAAAAGGTCAGATAAAAATTCCCAAGCTCAAAACATTTGTTCATACACAGTATTTAAGTCTCTGACACCTCCAAGTTTTACATTAGATTTTAAAAGCCTGAACTTTGCACTAAATTTTTTTTTAATTATGCTTATAATGTGTCTTTGTCTCTGTTTCTTGCAATAGGCTCTATTTTTAGAAGCTAGGACTTTTTAAGGCTTTGTGGTTATTGAAAAGAAGATAAGGACATTCTGATTTATAGAATTTGAGACATCCAAATTGACTTTATGATCAAGGCTTGCATAAAAAAGGTAAAAATAAAAACATCTCCCATTTCTATAATTCATGGTCCCTTCCAAGGTGAATTTCCTTCACCACCCTAGTAACAGCCTACCCTGTGTGGTTTCTTAACACCGGAGTAGACAAAACATGGAGGGGAACAGAAAGAGATGAAGATAAAGGGAAAGCAAGAACAAGCTCAGTTAGTATGAAGAGAAGATTGAACTTGACCTTGATTAGGGGAGAGGAGCAGACAATGAAAGATTTTAAGTAGCAAAGTTATACAATCCAATGTTTATGTTATTGAAATCATGTTGAAAGTGTGGAGAATGGAATAAAGTAGATTTGAGTGGATGTGCGATATGAGGATGGCTTAAATTGATAATGTCAGTCAGGATGGACCACATCAAGGGGTTCCAGAGGTATAAAAGAGGCAGAATGATTGATTGGATGAAAGATAGGCTGGGTGAATGAGAGAAAAATCAAGGACAATTCTCAAGAACCTGATATAAAGAAAGACTGAGAGCATTAAAGTGCTTCTTTTCTGGCTCAGCCACTCAAGCCCCCAAGCTCCAAGGGTACATATGAGAAGACTTTGCCAGTTATACAAACTCCTCAAAATCCTTTTCTTTCTAAATCAAAGGCATTCAGTTAAACAAATAGTTGGATTGTCTTTAACGTATTTCTGGAGCCCTTTTCTGAGATATCTTTACTTAATCTTCACAGCAGACCCATAAATTATTTGACAAATGGAGTACTAGAGTTTGCAAGCCTGGAGTCCAAATTCCCAGACTTGCTTTAACAGTACTTCCAGTTTTTGTAAAATCTTATTCCCAAAACTCAAGTGATGTTTTTCCCCCTTAAAGTATATCATTTCCAAGGTCAAATCAAATTCCAACTATTCTGAATGTCTACGTGTAGTAGCAAATCCACTCATTCTGATTTCCAGGTTTATTTGGCAACTCTAAGCTAAGCTGCTCTGGTGGTTTTTACATTAGCACTCCCCTGGTGACAGTCAAAAGGGTCACCATGCAGAGTTTTAATTGAATCTGCCTAACACTCTCCTGGAGATTAAAGGTAAGTGTTTCCAAGGGGAAAGAAAAGTAATAAAACAGAACAGCTTAAAGTCAGGTTGTAAGAGAAAGGAGCAGAACAATCGTATAGCATTTACATTTATGATGATAATAGCACAAATCCTGCTAAAGAAATACTTAAATTCGGGATTTGTTCTCAGGGAAACTTTCTCAGAGGTTGACAACAGGAGAGCAAGAGTAGCCATTTAATCATTCACTGAATGCTATCTACAATCATGAAGTAAGTCTCCAGGAATATTATCTAATTCCATGACCTCAGGCAGGTAAGGTTGTTGATTCCCTTCAGAAAAGAAATCTTAATTATTTTTAAACTGGCTGAATTTTGATTCAATTGGTCAACATGATAGGCTAAAAATTTCTTAGAAGAGAACTACTCTTTTGTTTAGAACACCTAATGACGTTTATTTATGAAAGATAACATCAACAGAGCATAGAGAAGATGGGAAAAGTTTAAAGAAAAAAGTAAAATCTTTAACATAATAAATTAATAAAAAGTGTTCCATTTTCCCTTGGAAGAAAAAGAGAAATGGGATTTTCTGATATCTTTGAATATCTTTTCTATTGCATTTACTCTCTTCGCTTTTTTTGGTTACACACACACACACACACACACACACACACACACACACTCCTTACTTTGTATTCCTTAGAATATTCCTATAATCATTTCTGTGTCTTTGTTTTATCCCATCTCTCTGATGACTGAAAATTTCAGTCATGTATATTTTTATTTTTAGTTGCTTCTAAATATGTCTTTCATCTCTATAATATACTTTTATGGTTGGAGAGATATTCTTTTACATATAATAAAATGTACCAATCTTCCATCTACAGTTTGGTGAATTTTAACAATTATATTCAGCCATGTAGCTATCATCCAACTGAAGATGCAGAACAATTCTATCTGCTCCCACACTGCCTTTGTGTCATATGTTAGGATGCTGTGGAGTGATTCCTGTGATTCTTAGAATCACTTTCATCTAGCTGAGAAGGGCTACTGTTTCTTAAATATTTCTGAGGTTTTCACAAAATGTCTAACAGTTACCACTTTGATCTTTACCCTGAGGTCATTTCTTACTCTGAGAAGCTTTTCCCATCTGGGGGGATTGGGCACTAATTTTATTTTCCAATCAAGCAAGCTCTGGGCCTTATTTCCTTTAAATTCTGCTTATAAACTTGACAATCCCCACTTAATTTTTCTCTCTCTCTTCTCATACTTTATTGTGTACCGCTCAGAGAAGCCACTTGATAAATACAAAATTTTGCCTGGTAATCTCCTTAGCCAGAACCATAAATTAGGCATAGTCCCTATTTTTCAACTAATCTCGGGACAGGGTTTTGTCAACATTTTACCTAATACCTAAGTCACTATCTTTCAGACCTCCAACAATAAATTCATTATTTTCAAATCTTTGCCACTTTTTCAGTCACTGATTGCTGACCAGTACTAAACCCACTACCACATATTTAAGGTTTCGTTACAGCGGTTCCCTACCTCTAGTACCAGTTACCTAGTGCTACATATTAAACAATTCTATTATTTAATGCCTGAAAACTATAACCATTCCATTTGTGTGTTATGCTGTGAACCAACAACTTGGGCTGAGCTCTGCTCAAAGGTTCTTCTGCTGGTCTTTCCGGGGACGATTCAGGTGGTTGTAAGATGACCTCACTCATATGAGTCACATGTTTGGCAGCTGGTGCTGGCCATCTGCTACACCTCTGTCTCCAATTCATCTCATCCTCCAGGAGGCAAGCCCAGGCAGGACTCTTGACCTAGGGTCACAAGTCTCACAGCATCACCTCTGCCACACCCCATTTGTAAAGGAAAGCAAGTCACAAGGCCAACCCACAGTCAAGAGGCAGAAAATCACTCTATCTTTTGATGGGAGGGAGTGCAATACCATATTGTAAAAACGACGTTCAAAAAGTGACAGAAAAAAATTATTGCAGCCAAACTTTACAAATAATCTGCTACTTCTCACAAATGTTCATATGTTGTATTTTCATTATCATTCAGGTCAAAGTATTTTCCAATGTCACTTTTGATCTCCCTTTGACTATATTATGTTTAGAATAAATGTTGCTTAATTTACAAATATGGGGGATTTTCTGGTTATCTCATTTTATGGGTTTCCAATTAAATTTATCTGTGATCAAAGAACATACGTGGTATAATTTTAATTCTTTGAAATCTATAGAGACTTGTTTGATGGCCTTGCACATGGTCTTTTTGGTGAATACTCAAGGTGAAAAGAATGTATATTCTACTCTTATAGGGTTCAATGTTCTATAAACATCAATTAGGTCAAATTAGTTAATAGTAATATTCAGATCTCTTTACTTACTGATATTTTGTCTACTATTTCTATCAGTTTTACAGAGAAGGAATGTATTAGTCGGGATTCCCCAGAGAAACAGAACCAGTAGGATAGAGACAGAGACAGATATAGAGACGAGACAGAGACAGAGATAGAGATGAAGAGATTTATTCTGAAGAACTGGCTCACACAATCATGGTGGCTGAGAGCTCCCATGATCTGCACTACAATCTAGAGACCCAGGAAAGCCTGTGGTGTCGTTCCAATCTGACTCCGAAGGCCTGAGAACCAGGAGCACTGATAGTCTAAGTCCCAGAGCCAGGTGAGAAGCCCAGTGTGCCAGCTCTGAGAGTCAGGCAGAGAGATCCAGTTCTCCCTTCCTCAGCTTTTTGTTCTATTCAGGCATCAAAGGATGGGATGACGTCCACCCCCATTGACAAAGGCAACTTGCATTACTCAGTCCACCATTCAAATGCGAATCTCTTCCAGAATCATCTTCATAGACACACCCAGAAATAATGTTTAATCAGATTTCTGGGCACTTCAGAATTTGATTAGGGTTCTGTCGTTATTACTCTTTTACCAAATCCATTTTGTTTGGGTTGTGTGTTTTTTTGTTTGGTCTTGGGACAAGTCTCGGCAGAGTTCTGTGTTTAAAACATCACTGTACGTCAATCCACAGGTTCTCTAGGTTGTTGTCTGGAAATACCCCACCTTCACTTTGTTTCTCCCCCAGCATTTTCCCTTAACTAGGAGCTATAGCTCAGATATAAGAAATGATTTGTCATCATGTTCCCCCCTTCCCTTTGTTCCCTTCTCTGGTTGTCCATCTGTCTCTCTGGATCACATCACTTTAATCAAATAATAGTTGAATAGCCCTTTCAAGACAGTAACATTTACTTTTACTTTTTCCTGCTAAAGATTAGAGAAGACAGGTCAGCTAAGCATAGTATCTCTCATTTCAGTCCACAATCCATATTATTTGGCAGGTTTGTGACAATGTTTGAGGCATAGGAATTTAGCCATTTCCTTTTTCATTAAAATTGAAGAGGAATCGCACCACCTCTCCACCCCTCCCCACATATTGGTTGTGTTTCTTTGGTAGTTTCTGAGTGAATGAAATGGAGACAAATGTATTTTAGCGACAATGTTTAACTACAAGTTCTTTGTTAAAACAGACATAAAATATTTAACTTGCAACGGAAAAGCCAAGTATGTTTCACTTTCAGAATACAGATGCTTTTGCTCTTCTCACCCAGACAATTTAATCTGGAAAACTTCTTGAGGCCAGAATTACTCTGTAGCTTTCTAGAAATCGGGTCCCAAAGTAATATAAATTACAACTGAGAATTGGGAATCCATTTCCTTCCAGAAATTATTCACAAGAAGAAACAAAGTCTAGGTTGTTTTAAGCAGCTTCACGTCTCCAGTATATTACTATTGGAACCAGCATTAACACTGCACTCAGGGTTCATAAAACCGATGAAATCAGTTCCCAATCAGAAGAGTTAAGCTGAAAGTAATCAAACTGTTACATAATTAGATATTCTAAATCCATATCCAAATTTAGCACTCCATGGTGTTTTATGTACCTTATGAAGCATTTCTTAATCACACAATAATAATCTGATCTCTGAGTGATTTTTCCACATTCATACCCAGTAATGCATTTCCAAACTGAAAAGTGCTTTTCACAGCACTTTCTGAATACATACAAAAAGCACCTCCCAGGTGAGAGTGAAAGCAATATGAAATCAATTCCATAATTCCAATTTTGCATTAAATATATTCCTATGTTTTGCTCCCAATTTAGCAAGCAAAGAAGAACTGAACTCTAAAAGTTTCTAGTTTGCAATGAAGACGCTGTAATTAATTACTTTTAGGTGTGGAGGACCATTCTTATTGGACAAGTCTAAGATTCCTTTTCCATATTCAGCCTTGGCCAGCAGAAGCAACTAATGAACTCTCGATGAGTTCACCTCATACAAAATGAGGTTTTTAATAAAGAAATTATTAAATCTCTGCTTCTAAGAAGTTTGTGCATGTGCCCACCACTTTCATCCCACTACTCTCTGCCAGGGGTGTTAGCAAAGAAAATGAAATATGTTTCTTATCAGAAATGCAGTGGGGGCGGGAGGGGAGGTACCAACAGTCTATAATGGTCACATAAACCTTGATCTCCACACGTCTGTTCTTTCTAACCTGGGAAAGGTCAAGCATCCTTGTTATTCATAAGCAAACTATCAGAACAACACAGCCCCTAAGAGCACGCTATTCTGCATTAACCAGTTACAGCCATTCAAGACTAATATCCACACCAGGACAAATAAACATACATACTAAAGAAAAAGTTCCATAGTTCTCACATCAGGAATTTGTGATCCCAATGGGACAATTCAATTATTGGCCTAAGGAACTGCCCTTTTAAAAGAATCACTTTGAAAAGACACTGAAAATTTATTTTAACTTCTTAATTTCTACACCTCATATCAAATAGTATCAGGTCCTCACATAGAAATATGGCAACAGCTGAAAAGAGAAGATGGTAATTTTTAACAGGCTCATTTCATCTCATTCTACAGCTTGCTCATAGTAAGCTGGGAGAAATTTAAATTTCTCCTCCACATATATGGTCACTGCCCAATTTTTCAGACATTCGTAAGCAGTATCTGTACTAGAGAAGTATCCTGCTTCTGGATGCTATTAGAGCACGTCATTGTTTTGTGTGTGTCGTGTCGAGCTAAAGACATTTCACAACACAACCTTCAGTATCCAAAACTTTTAAAGATACCCATAAAGTCACTTTTCCCTTCTAATTCTTCCCCGCTAGTAGGAGTCTCTTTTGGCTCACTTTGAATTCTGCTAGGAGCTCCAAGCAGTGGTCACTCTCAGCTGCACCCATTCCCTTTCTTCTGTGCCATTTCAGTCCACTGTTCTTCATCCTCCACCTCCATAGCAACAGCTTTCAGACCCCGGAGAATCACACCAAGTCAGGTTCAGGGTGAAAGACTGTCATCAAAGGGTTGCTCTCAGCGGAGAAGAGAAGAGCTCTTCTTTATTGCCCACCAGATCTATCATGGCATACCTCCAGAGGACTTAGAAGAACTTTAATATCATAATTTGTAACCCACCATTAGACTCTGAAGCTGCTTACAAGACATGAATTTGTTCTTTGGGCTCTGAAACCTGGCTGTGGTGTCTTATTAATCGTACTCCCTGTGTGATTGATAAGCAACACTCCCTGTACCAAAACTGCTTGACCTAAAAACTCTCTGTTCTGCAAGACGTAAACTGACACTAGGTCGTAGATAAATACTTGATCATATGTTACTAAGTGTTACTCTTTGTTCTTATCTCAAAGCCCCACTTGCTGACTGAGTTGGCTGAACTTGAACATCCAGTTGCCCCCACCAATCAGAAAATGAGCAACGTAAGTTTCTGACGATGTTTCCCTAGCATCCCATCTCTGTTAGTCACCCCCTTGTAACTTACGTCTTTAAAAACCCTGCCTTTTCCCCTATCTCAGAGCATGTTTTCAGTTCATGCCAAAGACTATATTCTCTGATTTGCAAATTCATTGTCTGGTGAGAGTCCTGTTCACAGACAACCATTTTCTCACTGTGTCCTCACATGGCAGAAAGGGTGAGAGAGCTCTCTGGGGTCTCTTTTATAAGGACACTAATCCCATTCATTAGGGTTCCACCCCCATGACCTTAACAGCTCCAAAGGCCCCACCTCCAAATTATACCATCACACTGGGGATTAGGTTTCAATATACAAATTTTGGGGGGACATAAAAGTTCAGTCTATAGCAGTATTTATACATTCATATATTTTCATTACACAGTATATCATGTCCGCACATTAAAATGTTAAAACAAGTCAGATAACATGAAAATTCTTCTTTGAGTAACACTTACCTTTAGTCCCCTTCCCATCATGCCTAGGGATCACCCCTATTCTTGCAGCTTCCACTCTCACCCTCTTGTAACCCTACCACCTCAATGTTATGAATAAGCCCAGTCGAACTTACCTGAGGATGAGAGACCATGTGGAGGCGAACTGAGGCATCTGCAACCAATATCTAGCACCAACTGCCACACATCTGAGTGAGGACAACGTGGGCCCCCTCGCCTAGTCACATGGAACCTTCAGATAATTGCAGCTTGGATGACCCCAGGTGAAATCAGGATAAGACCCTCCCAGATTGCCAACCTATGGATAATGAGAAATAATAAACCATTGCTTTATGCCATCAGGTTTCAGATTGGTTTGTTATGAAGAATTAGATCATGGAAACATATCCTTTGCCCATTTTTCTATTAGGCTAGTAGTTTTTCCTTTTTAAAATGTTGTTTTCACTTTTTTATTCTGAAAGTTACTCCTTTTTCTAATTTAGATATAATTGACATATAACATTATATTCGTTTCAGGGATACAACATAATGATTCAATATATGCACGTATTGCAAAATGATTGACACAATGAGTCTAGTTAACATCCATCACCTCACATTTTCTTTTCTTGTGAGATAAAAACTTTTAAGGTCTACTCTCTTAGAAACTTTCAAATATACAATTCAATATCATTAACTATAGTCACCATGCTGTCTATTACATCCCCATGACTTATTAAAATCTACTCCTTCTCAATGATAGGTTTCACAAACATTTTTTTCTAGTCTATCAGTTGTATCAGTGTTCATGAAAAGCAGAACCAGTAGGAAACATATATTAACAGGGTGATTGCAAGGAATTGGCTGATGCTATTGTAGGGACTGGCAAGGTAAGTCCAAAAGCCACAGGGCAGGCCTCGCCAAATGAACTGAAGCTGCAGTTCATGGGGTGGAATTTGCTTCTCCTTCAAGGAAGCCTCCATGCTCCTCTGAAGGATTTCCAGGGAACAAATTGAATCAGGACCACTCACAATATCGAGGCTCATCTCCTTTACTTAAGCCAATTAATTATGGACTTTAATACCATCTTTGAAATACCTTCACAGCAACACCTATTTATATGGTGTCTCATTCTGCTAAACGAGATAAGTCAGACAGAAAGACAAGTGTTGTATGATATCACTTAGATATGGAATCTAAAAAGTTGAACCCGCAAAAAACAGAGAGCAAAATGGTGGTTACCACGGGGTGGGGGAGACAGATAAGACTGATGGAGTTTAGAGGTACAAACTTGTAACAAGTACTAAATAAGCACAGTATAATGACCTTAGACAAAAATGCTGTACTATAATTATGTAATGTGGTAAATATTGCCACAAAAGCAATCATATTGCAATACATAAATGTATCAAAGTAAAACCCTGTACACCTTAAACTTACACAATGTTATATGTCAAATTTATTCAGTAAAAAAAGTTATTTGGTGTCTTTAATCAAAATTGTTTTTAATTCTGATGTAATCAAATGTATCAGTCTGCTCATTTGTGTTTTTGGTATCATGTTTAAAAATCACTTATTTTGTCCATGTTTCCAAACAAATTCTCTTCTACTTCATGGACTTTGTGGGTTTAGCTGCTGTTTTTGTTCTTTGCAGTACTATTAGGTACTATATCTTTTTAAATGACTAGCGTATGGTAAGAACACTAACTTTTCCCCCAACTCAATTTTTTTGAAAAATTAATGTCTTATCCATTTATTTG
The DNA here is from genome assembly GCF_036562045.2 of Rhinolophus sinicus. Classification (NCBI taxonomy): domain Eukaryota; kingdom Metazoa; phylum Chordata; class Mammalia; order Chiroptera; family Rhinolophidae; genus Rhinolophus; species Rhinolophus sinicus. The sequence continues at coordinate 21,434,073 of NC_133751.1, forward strand.
AAATGCCATGTAGCTTACAAGTGTAGGTTTCATGGGGACATTATCCCTGTCTCTTATCTTATACTAGACACTTGGCCAGTGTTTCCTTCGCACTGTGAACCAAGGCCAATTGATCAGAAAGACAAGCTAGCTGTGCATCCTCTCAGAGTGCTGAAAAGAGCTGATGCCACGCTCCTCGATGTGTATAGTATGCGTGTGGGAAGCACTGGAAACCAGCTTTTTCAGATTCTATAAAGTGGACAACTGCAAAGGCAATACTGCTGTGTGACCCGCTTCCGGCCATTAGAATTGGGCCAGAGATGGAAACCTGAAGCCAGGTGAGCCACCAGAGTGAGTCTCTCTTTTTAAAATTTGCGATTAGGTCTGAGAATACATCCACATCTGCCTTGTCTTTTGAACTAAAGGGGCATAAAAATCTCTAAAGTTACGACGTAGCCATATTTTACCAAGTAGACAGAGTATAAGAAAAACAAGACTAAAGACTGAGAAGAATAAAGCAGGGTAGATAAAGATTCAGAGATACGAGATGGCAATCCATGCTGGCTTCCTACGGTATTTCCTTATTCCAGACCCTACCAAGGTCTACCTTCATTCTGGCCTTGGAATTCCATGAAAAATCTCTCTTTTTATCAGTAGCATGAATACTTGTCTAATGCCATAGATGCCTTTATCTTATCCGAATGGAAGTTTGTTGGTTTATTAAAAGGGCTCACAAGAGAGAAGTTTACCAAGTATGAACATTCAATGAGCCTTGGGAATCTGACAGTGAACTTTACAGTGGAAATAAAGAGTATCTATTAACACAGATAAGTTACTTAATCAGAGATTAGTTAGGAGAGCTTCTACTCTGCTCACAGCAGATAAACTCCAGTTTCCCTTGGAGTTTATAATACACCATAATATGTATATAAGACACACCCAAAAAAGTATATAAAACATAAATGTACAGCTTTAAAAAGTGACACACATGAAACCTCCATCCAGGTAAAAAAAAATGAACATTAGCAGAACTCCAGAAGCCTCCATAATGTTCCCTGCCAATTACTGTAATCCTCTGCCCCCCAAAACCAACCACTATCCTCTCTTCTAGCATTATAATATAATTTTACCTATTACCAAACTTTATGTGAATTGAATCTTAAACTATTATCTTGTCTTATTTCTTTTCCCTAATATTATGTTTATGAGATTCCTCCACTGTAAGTTGTCATCATAGGTCATTAGTTGTCTCTGCTGTCTAGTATTTCTTTGGGGAAATAACTGAATTTACAGCCCAATTATTGTTGATGGAAATGAAGTTGTTTCTAGCTTTTTGGCTATTATGCATAATGCTGAGGTAAATATTTCTGTAACATCTTTTGGGGTAGCTGGGTATGAGTTTCAGTTGGATTTTTACATAGAAGCAAAATCCCTGGGCCACTTTGGCAGGTAATGCCAAACTGCAGGGCTACTTATAGAACTTTCTGGGCCCAGTGGCATTTGAAAATTCAGAGCTCCTTGTTCAAAAATTACTAAGAATTTCAAGACAGAAACAGCAGAGCAATAAAACAAGTGTGGGGCCCACCTAAGCACTGGGCCTCTGTGTCTGCATCAGTCACTCACCCATGAAGCTGGTCCTGCCAAACGTTTTCCCAAAGGAGTTGCACCAATTTACACAATACAAGGTTTTTTCAAGTCATTTGGATTCATGGAATTGTGAGACTTGTAATAGGGCTGAACATTTAATGATCAGAAGAGCCAGCCCCAGAATTGTATCTCACAAAAAAAAAAAAAAAAAAAAAGAACATTTGGGAAAATACCTTGTTTGATAAAGCTCACAGGGCAAAGACAGAGATTCTGAAGGGAAAACCAAGGCAACCAAAATGAATACTGGATTTTATTCACGGGACAATGTGAGGATTGTACTTCCTTCTGAACAGATTAGGAGAGGCAAGAGGTTAAGAGACAGAGAAAGGATAAAAAGAGAGAAAATGGTATGAGTTTGGGTGGTAAGAAATGCCTATTGTCAGACTTTTATTAATAAGAATTGATAGTGTTCGATTTTAATTTGTTTACATTCCCAAACTGTAAGTATTTTTCCCTAATACAATTTCAGGATTGTGTGAGGAGAGTGTCTTTGTCAATATTGGTAAGGAGCAACGTGCTGTATTTAACAATAATACCTCTGTAGAAATAAAATTAGACAGCACAGAAACAAAAATCCAGCAGAAGCAGCAGATTAGAACCAGAGGTACCTACATGTCCATATGCCCCGGGGAATTTTTGGAAGAGCTTAGACCTTCACAGAGCATGACACGTGGATTTCAGCTGATTTTATTTAGAAGCAGGATCCATAACCACTACATATAATTAATAGCTATTTCCAAATCAATTAACAGTCATTACACATACTGCATTGGTTCTCCTCTAAATAAATGTAATCTGAAATAGAAAAACAGAACTTTTGCCTTCTGGTCAAAATGGAAGAGCAATCGTCCTCAACACTCATGAGTTCCAGTAGACCAGTAGACATTCTCGGACAGTCCATAGAAGTGGCAGCATTTCTGCCCAAATAAGGCAAAACCCAGTGGAGAGGATACGGTGACTCATGGGATGAGATGGTGTCAACAATTAAGTGTGAGTGTCATCAGTGAGTACCAAAGCAAGATGGAGAGAAATGGCTTACATCATAAGTGATTAACCAAATTTAATGAAAAGCAATCCAGTAATGGCTGTGTGTGTGGACTGGGGCGGGGGTGGGAGAAGAGGTATTTTTTCAGAAAACTAGATTCCTCAATAACAAGTGAGAGCACAAAACAAAAGTCATACAAATTTTAGGAGCTTAAGAGGCTACCAATTACACTTTTTCTGGTGGTGTAGATTGGTTCTATTTATACTTCCCAGCTAGAGTTTTTACCTCCACAAGCAAATCAAGGACATGTGCCTTGTTTCATTTATCTTTGTATCCTTGGCCTTCAATACAGCACCTGGCATACATTAGATATTTCAAAATCATTCTTAATTAGCTGACATATGAATTAAATGAGGTGACAAGCATTTTTAAAAAAAACACACACACACAAAAATTTTCCAATGAGAATTATTTGAAAAGCCTATCAAAATGAAAAAGTGAGAAGGTAGCGAAGTCATCCAAAAATTAATATCATACTTTATAAAGAACCAAGTGTAAAAAAGAACTCTAGGCTTTGGTGATTAGGGAGATGAATTTCAAGCCAATGTGAAGATTATCAGAACAACAGAAATATAAAATGTATCCACAGGGAGACATTGTATTTTTATGGAAAAACAATGAGAAGGGATTAGAGAGAACTGTAAGTATGACCTTGGGCAACTAATTCAATCCGTAAAGATCACAAACCTGAATCACCCCCACTGTGCGCTATTTCAGCCTGTTCCCAGGACACTGAACACTGCTGCTGAGAGCAGACACAGAGCTATTCAGACTTGGCACATCACAGTCTCGCAGTCTCACTTCAAACAGGCCTTCAGGACGCAGCAATCCTGCAACCACAACCAGGTTTGCTCCTCTCCGTGGCTAACTCAAAACTTCTCCTTCCTCACTCTCACCTGCCCCTCTCCCTCTTCTCCCTTAGCAGATGGCTTCTCTTGCTTTACTGGAAAATTGAGGCCCTGGGGCCATCAGGCTCTTGTCTTTTATCAACCCCTGTCCTCTTCTATGTGCATATCTATCTTATTTTCATTGTTAGTTTCAGGTGTACAAAACAATATAATAGATAGACATTTACACCCCTCACAAAGTGATATCCCCCCCAATCTACTATCCCTCTGATATCGTATATAGCTGTTACAATCCCATTGATCTATCTTTATGTCTATCTTTTCTTTTCAAAATTTTAATGAAAGATGTGTGCCTCCCCCCTCCAAAGAGTACTCTTTGCATATGTTCTGGTCTCACTCCTTCCTAATTTCTGTGGACCTTGAACCCCTTACTTATCAACCATCTGCCCAGCATCTTTTCCACGTTCCTGGATTCCTACACTTTTCATGATTTCAAATTTGCAAATATATAGCCTAACATTAAAACAAAACATAATACAACAAAAACCATCTCTTGACTCTGCTCCCCTTCCAAGTACTGTGAAATTTCTCTAAACTCCCAAATTTTTCCAAGTGATCTCTGCCTTCCTTCTTTTCCCCACTTTGTAACATCTTTGACTCCTTGAAAAGAATTTAAGGGTTTTCTCTTCTTTCAAATTCACTTTCCACACCTATTTCATCAAATAAATGATTTATTCTCCCAAATCAAAACCATTCACGTCATCTTGCCAATTTCTTCTACATCTTTGTACTTCACAACCCCTCAGTCACCAAGTCCTGTCAATTCTTCCTTGACATTGAATTTTAGATTTGTCTCTTGTTTTTCTTTGCCTAAATCCTTAACCGTTTATGCTTGGGATACTAAAATTGCCTACTACCTAATTATATAAGCTGCATATATAAATGCTGCATAAATAAATGATCCCCAAATCTCAATGACTAACAACATGAGAGTTTTATTTCAAGTTTAAGACAGGTGGTCAGGGGACTCTGCTTCTCGCTACTTCACCCTGGGATTTAGGTTGACACTAGAGCAACCCTTGTCTAAAAACGTACCAGTCTCGCAGCAGAGGAAAAAGAGTGTGGTAAACCACAACTCAGCTCCTAAAGCTTCTGCTTGGAAGTGGCACTCATCACTTTTTATTACTTCCAAATAGCACCTTCCCTCCTGTCTTCATGCGCTTGTCTCCATCTCCCACCCCACCCCAGCCAGCACTCCCACTTCAAAACCTGCAAACTCTAATATTCTCAGAAGACATTTCCTTGCATATACACCAAAACACTCCAGATCCCTCTCCACTGATTCCTTCCCTAATTACTGCCTGTACTACACAACTTAGAGATTTAATATATAATATCAGTATCCAATGTGAGTACAGATACAGCTAGTTTGCACATTAATTGCATCTGTGCAATAAAATCTCCAAATGTATATATTTTGTCATCAAGGACAGTTCTTAACTGTTGCCATTTAAATCACGGATTTTTGCTGATTTCCAAGTAATCCTGAAAGTCTCCGACATAAAGAAATTTGTCAGTTCTCTAAGGCACACCATGAGATAGCCATGCCCCTAACTAAATGGAATGAGGTTGGTGGGCAGTATAGAGGAAACAGAGGAATGAAAGTAAATGTGGTTGTCAGTACTGGGTCTAGAAACAGACCACCTGGGTTCAAATCCAGGTCTTTACCACTTACTGACGGGGTGACTATTAATTACCAAGTTACTTGAACTCTTTTTCCTATCTTGTCTCTTATTTGATTATTATGCTAATATGTTTCTATCATATACATTAAAAGTGCTTATAAAACTGACTGGAATTTGTACTTTCTAATCCCTCTACCTTCCCCCCCATCCCCACACCCCTCCCATCTAGCAACCCTCAGTTGTTTTCTTTCCCCCTATTATATCTCCGAGTCTATTTCTGTTTTGTCTGTTTCTTTATTCTGTTCTTTAGATGCCACATATCAGGGAGTACAATTAGTAGTCACAATATAGCCACAGGGATATGAAATGCAGTTTGGAGAATATAATCAAAAACGTTGTTAAAGTTTTGTAGGGGGTCAGATGGGAACTTGTCTTATTAGGGAGACCACTTCATGGATGGTGTAGATGCCTGACCACTGCACTGTACACCTGAAGCTGAAGCTGAATAATATTGAATGTCAACTATAATTTTATATATATATATATATATATATATATATATATATATATATATATACACATAAGTACAGCATGGGGAATAGAGTCAATGGAACTGTAACAGCTATATATGATGTCAGAGGGGTAGTAGATGGGAGAAGAGGGTTATCACTTTGTGAGAGGTGTACATGTCTAACTATTACACCGTTTTGTACACCTGAAACTAATAAAAAAAATAAAATTGACTGGAATATATTAAGCCCTCCATAAAGATTAGGGGGTGGTGCCACTGCTACTGGTCAGTGGACTGTCTAAAATCTCAATAGAGCTTTGTTATCTTGTACTCTCATGATCATCAAGAATAAAGTATATGAGGAAACTCATATTTTCTAGTGGTACTTGCAAATCTGATGTCAGGAAACACTTCTAAAATATTCCAAGGATTTATTATATTTCTTTTCTTTCCCTTAGCACTGAGGACTGCCCAAGACTCACTCAAGGTTTTCAATAAATACTTTTTGATTAATATAACCTCTCATCTCTCAGCTTCCAAATCTTAAAAATAGGAATAATAGGGGCCAGCCTGGTGGCTCAGGCGGTTGGAGCTCCAGGCTTCTAACTCCGAAATCTGCCAGTTCGATTCCCACATGGGCCAGTGGGCTCTCAACCACAAGGTTGCCGGTTCAACTGCTCGAGTCCCCCAAGGGATGGAGGGCGGTGTCCCCTACAACTAAAGCTTGAACAGGGCACCTTGAGCTGAGATGCCGCTGAGCTCCCAGATGGCTCAGTCAGTTGGAGTGCGTCCTCTCAACCACAAGGTTGCTGGTTCAACTACCGCAAGGGATGGTGGGCTGAGCTCCCTGCAACCAGCAATGGCACTGAACCTGGAGCTGAGCTGTGCCCTTCACAACTAAGACTGAAAGGACAGCAACTTGAAGCTGAACGGCACCCTCCACAATTAAAATTGAAAGGACAACAACTTGACTTGAAAAAAAAGTCCTGGAAGTACACACTGTTCCCCAATAAAAGTCCTGTTCCCCTTCCCCAATAAAATCTTTAAAAAAGATAGGAATAATAGCTGCAGTACTTAAATTACAAAGTTATTTTAGATATGAAATTTGAATTTGTTTTAGAAAACAAAATGAAACAATGCACATGCATATAAATGTCTTTTGATGATAATGAAAGTTGGAAATGGGATATTTGGGGTGACAGGAGAAAGTAAAAAGAAAAGATATAAATTTTTCTATTTAACATTTTAGAAGGTAAAAGTAACATGAGGATATTTATGAAGAAAAGATAATAAAAATTAAAAGTGACTAAATAATATATCTCTGCTTTCAATTAGAAAAGCAAAAAATGACATATATTGAGACACTGTAAGAAAAAAAATCAAGTTCTTCCAATGGCTTGAATATAAAAAGAGAAAGGAAGAAATGACCATGGTTGAGAATATGCCCAACTTTAAAACATTTATGAAAACAGTATCTACTGAAAATCGGGAAGATTTATAGAACAAGGGTATGAGGGGCCGGAGGGTACATGAGGAAGAGAAACAGAGAAACAGAGAGAAAAATGAATGAACTGGATGTTAATGAGGGCGCTCCCCTACCCCCAGCCCCATTGCCATTTACCAAATTCTGTTAGGTGCTGAAATATGTCTAATTCCAGAATTTTAATTTACCTTTCCTATTCTTAGCATACTGTGGTATATTTTTGTCCATGCATTCTATTTTACTTTACTTATTTGTACTTTTCTATGATAAAAATAACTTTTAAATTTGTTATTAAAATGGTAAATCTGCAGCTTCAAGTGAAAGTGAGTTTAGAATTGATGAATTATTAGTGATAATATTCCTGTCATAAAAGTAACAACTGCAAGCTGACAAAAACATTAGTTTGGTGCATAAAAATATCCTGTCGGCTAGATCCAAGATGGCATCATAGATAAACACAACCTGCTTCCTTCTGTGAACACATTAAAATTACAACTAAATTATAGAACAATCAACATGGATAATCACCTGAAGTCTAGTGGAACAGAAGTTTTACAACTAAGGATATAAAGAAGAAGCCATCTCAAGACTGGTAGGAGGGGCAGAGATGCAAAATGGGCTGGTCCCACACCGAAGTATTGCAATTGAGAATCAGGAGTGATATCTTGGCTGCAAAGGTTACCCCCAGAGGAGCGAGGGACCCCAGCCCCACACAGCTCCCGAACCTGGAATACTGGTACTGGGAAGAAGAGCCCCTACAACATCTGGCTATGAAAAACTCAGGATTCCGACCATCTGAGTGGTCTGGAAGGCTGCAGGAAATCCAGATGTCCTCTTAAGTGGCTCATACACAAGCATTCACCCTGGGCTCCATCGGAGGAATAGTGATTTGGGGGGTGTCAGAGGCATACAGGGGAGCAAACTGAGGTATATTGCTTCAGGGCGAAAGCTGTAGGACAGTCACCATTTTCCCTGAGAGGGGTCCTGCACCCATGCTGCAAGTAGGTGGGGACCATCTTTCCTGTGTTGAGCCCTCCCCCACCAGGCCAAATGTGAATCTGATTGGACTGGTGAGATTCGCTCACTCCACTGTTGACTCAGCTGGGAGCCTATTATACTCTCTCTTGGAAAACTATTGGAATCCCCAGGCAGGCGACAACTAGCTTGATGTGCTCTGAGACTTTTGCTGAGTAGATCCAGGCTCAGCACTGGCACAAAAACCAGAATCTATATTAACCTTCTGACCAAAACTCTTCCCACTCTAGTGACTCCCTGAGACTCTGCCTCACCCAACTTGTGTACCACATGAGGCTTTATCAGTGGCTGAACCTTAAGGGAGCCGGCAGGTGGCAGCACACTGCAGGATTGCCTGGCTTTTTGCGGAGCTACCCTAGGCCCCGTACTGGTAGCAGACGTCCTCAGTTCGCAGCATGGGTCTCCCACGTGCCTCCAGGGTTAGCACAGGCAGCAAACAACTGCAGATAGCTTTGTAGCGCCTACCAGGTGACCCCAGCTGGTCGCAGGAAATGGGTGACATGCGCCTGCACCAGAGCCCCTCCAAGAGGTCCCAGAACCAACATACCGTATTGCCCCCAAAATAAGACTGGGTCTTATATTAATTTTTGCTCCAAAAGATGCATTAGGGCTTATTTTCAGGGGATGTCTTATTTTTTTCATGTACAACAATCTACATTTATTCATGTATAAAAACTACATTTATTCAAATACAGTCATGTCATCTTCTTCTGGAACATCATCAAAACTCTCCAAACCCTGAATTCCAGCTTGAATTTGTTACAACTCCATTTCCTATAGAACCGCTGGCCCCAATCTCTCATGTCCAGCAATAGAGCTCTCCTTAAATGAGCACTTCTTGTCCATGTATGCTGCTCATAGTGCATTGGCAACACAGCTGTCAGCGATTTTATCCCATGAATTCTTCACCCAAGTCATGACCTCTTGTAGACTAGGCTTCACAAAGTTTCCACGCAGATTTCTCTCCATTCTGCTTTCAATGTAGTCATTGATTTCCAGGAGCAAATCATCCTTGAATGGCTTGTTTATTGCAACACGAAGGATCTGGAGGCAGTCATTCCTGCGAGAATCATTATTTGATCTATTATTCTCTCTGAAAGGAAGTTCTTCATGTCTTTAGCATGGTGAGTGCTGGCTGAATCCCAGACTTGCAGACCTCTTTGGCCACCTCACAAAACAAGTGGCAGCATTAAATCAACCCACTTCCTTATAACTGCTTGTGTGCACCAGGCTTTTTTGATTTCAAGAACATAAATGCCTGAGACATGTTTAACCTTATCTTTCTTGCCCTTAGTGATGATTAGAGGTGGGGCTTTCTCTCCATCCAGATGAATTGCCAAAATACAGGTAACACGTGCACTTTCGTAACCAGTGGAGGGAATGTAGATTGACGAGGCGCCCCTCTGATCAATTGTAGTTTGAGATCCTCTGTCCATAAACACTGCAGTTTCATCCAGCACAATCATGTTGGAGAGTTGGTATTTAGAAAACTCGATGCCATCAACAAAGGACTTGGATGCAAATGCACGTTCAATAACTTCAGTATCTTCCAGCTTGAAGTGTTGTTGATCTTAGAGACAGTTCATATCACTGAAGGAAGCCATCCAGCCAGTGTTGTGATGCTTTGAATTCTTCTGGGGATATTTCTAACTGTGGTGCCATTGCAAGGGCAAATGCTTGAATATCAGCCCTGCACACAACCAAAGCCTTTGCTCTCCTTTCAGCAATCCATTCACAAATGATGTCTTCCAGCTCAGAAAATAATGGCTGCCAACCTGATCCACACTTGCACTTCTTAGCATTTCCGTCATCCATCCATTGACTGAGGTTATCATACTCTGCTTGCCATTTTTGGACCATTCGGAAATCCAATTTCTCTCTGCAGAAAGCCATAAGATTCTTGCCCCGGAAGTCCTCCATGATTCCTTTCTTGTACTTGACGGAATCACTCTTTCTTTTTGTACTCATCTTGTCTGGGGGTCAAAATATTATTCCCTTTAAATCTACCATTAAATCAAGTGTTAACTGAAGACTTACAAGACAGGAGTGGCAACAAAAATGACAGTGAAGAATGATGGTCCACACAAAAGTGACAAAAAATTGCAGGAACCAAAATTCAGAAACCGTTTCTTTATTTCACACGAGTGCATTCACACAAGTACATCTGTTACAAGCATGACATACTGAATTATGAAGATTCATATTAGACACAACCATATCCTTTCTTTATCAAGTGCGCGCATTATTCGTGTGTTGTGTCTGTACTCCAATTGGTCATTCGGCAATAAGTCTCAAGTTCATCTGTTTACATAGGTGTTTACCTCTTGTCCAAAGTTGCCTGCTTGGGTATTTACAAATACTTAATTATAATTTATATTATCATTTGTTTTAAGTATCAATGTCAATGTTATTTATTTATGTTTAATTAATATTATCATTTTATAATTCAATATCTCCATCGTGTGTTGCAACGGACCTACTAAATGTGTCCATCTGGCTGATGATCTTAACTGGGACTTATTTTGGGGGTAGGGCTTATATTATGAGCATCCTGAAAAATCATGCTAGGGATTATTTTCCGGTTAGGTCTTCTTTTCGGGGAAATACGGTACTTGGAGGTTGGCTTCAGACCATAGCAGAGCATTGCCCAATTAGCCCCACAAGTGGCACACACAAAGTGCAGTCTCAAGAGGCACCAGAGCCCACTGGGGCAAATCCCATTCAGTGGGGTAAGCCCACTGCACAACAGCCCATAAGCTGTGGACATGGCCAAATTCCACAGCCAGTCAGCCTAAGGGTCAATACCACCCACTGAAGTGCCAATAGCAATCAAGGCTCAATTATAACAGGAAGGCACAAACAACCCACACAAGGGACACTCCTAGAGCAACCAGTTTAGGTGACCAGGGAGATAGTGCCAGGGCCCACAGGGCACCTACTACATAAGGCCACCCAGCCAAGACTGGGAGATATAGCAAATCTACATAATACATAGAAACAAACACAGAGAGGCAGCCAAAATGAGGAAACAAATAAATACATCCCGAATGAAAAAACAGGAGAAAACTCCAGAAAAAGAACTAAGCAAAATGGAGGTAAGCAACCTACTAGATACAGAGTTCAAAACTGTGTTTATAAGGAACTTAGTGAGAACAACAGAGAGCTAGCAAGCATAAAAAAGGACATAGAAACCATAAAAAATAATGAATCAGAAGTGAAGAATACAATAACTGAAATGACAAATGCAGTAGAAGAAATTACCAGCAGACTAGATGAAGAGGAGGGCTGAATCAGCAGTTTGGAAGACAAGGTAGCAGAAAACACCTAATTGGAAGAGCATAAAGAAAAAAGAACACACACAAAAAAAATGCAGATAGTTTAAGAGACCTCTGGGACAACATATCAAGCAGAACATTCGCATCATAGGGTTACGATAAGAAGGAGAGAGAAAGCAAGGGATTAGAATGTATTTTAAGAAATAATAACTGAAAATTTTCCTAACTGGAGAAGGAACTAGACCTACAAGCCCAGGAAGTGCAGAGGGTCCCACACAAGATGAACCCAAACAGGCCCACACCAAGGCACATTATAATTAGAATGGCAAAGATTAAAGACAAAGAGAGAATCTGCCCAAAAAGCAGCAAGAGAAAGGCAACTAGTAACTTATAAGGGAGCTCCCATAAGATCGTCAGCTGATTTCTCAACAGGAACTTTATAGGCCAGAAGGGATTGACTTTTCAACGTGATGAAAAGCAAGAAACTACCACCAAGAGTACTCTACCCAGCAAGGTTATCGTTTAAAATTGAAGGACAGATAAGGAACTTCCCAGACAAGAAAAAGCTAAGGGAGTTCATTACCACCAAACCACTATTACAAAGAATGTTAGAGGGACTTCAAGATGGAAAATTTTAAAAAAGATCAAAATTATGAGTAATAAAATGTCAATAGTTAAGTATCTATCAACAATTTCTTTCGACATAAATGGACTAAATAGTTGACTCAAAAGATATACGACTGAATGGATAAGAAATCAAAACCCTTACATATGCTGCCTACAAGAGAATCACTTGTAGATTGAAAGACACACACAGACAGAAAGTATTATTCATGAAAATGGAAACAAAAAAATTTTTTAAATCTGGGATAGCAATACTTATACCAGATAAAATAGACTTTAAAACAAAAGCTATAACAAGAAACAAAGAAGCACCCAATAATTCTACTTCTTGGTTATTTATCCGAAGAAACCCAAAACTTTCTTTTGAGGGGACATGTGCATCGATATGTTCATTGCAGCATTGTTTACAATGGCCAAGATGTGGAGGCAGCCTGGGTGTCTGTCGATAGAAGAATGGATAAAGAGTAGATGATATATATGTATATATAATGGAATATTGCTCGGCCATGAAAGGGAATGGGTTCTTGCTATCTGCAGCAGCGTGGATGGACCAGGAGGGTGTTGTGCTAAGTGGAGTATATCAGAGAAAGACAGATACAATGTGATTTCACTTATATGTAGTATATAAGCACAAAATTAACAAACAAAACAGAAACAAACTCATAGATACAGAGAACATTGTGATGATTGTCAGATGGGAGGGGGTTAGGGATGTGGGTGAAAAAAGGGGAAGGGATTAAGAAGTACAAATTGGTTGTTACTACGAAGTACTTATGGGGATGTAGGGTATAGCATAAGGAATATAGTCAATAACATGGTGATAACTCTATATGATGTCAGATGGGTACTAGATTTGTTGGGGTGAAAGATGGGAGTGAGTTCGAGGGCAGGGTAAAAAAGGTAAAGGGATTAAGTACAAATGGGTAGTTATAAAATAGTCATGAGGATGTAAAGTGAAGCATAGGGAATACAGTCAATGATATAGTAACAACTATTATAGTGCCAGATGTGTACTAGACTAGTCAGGAGAATCATTTTTTAATTATATAAATGTCTAACCACTATGTTGTACACCTGAAATTAATGTCAAATAATATTGAATGTCAACTGTAATTGAAAATGTTTAAAGGGTGGGAAAAGGTGAAGCAGAATAAGAGGTCCAAATTTCCAGGTACAAAACCAGTAAGTCATGAGAATGCAATATACAACATAAGGAATATAGGCAATAATATTGTGATAGTGTGGTATGGTGTCAGATGGTGGCTGGATTTATGGTGATCACTTCTTTAGGTATATAAATGTTGAATAACCATGGTGTACCCCTGAAACTAATATAATATTGTATGCTAGCTATAGTTTTAATAAAAAGCTTTTAAAAATTTAGAAAGGAAAATATCCTGTGTCTGTTTCTGCAATATATGTTCATTTCAAGAAAAACATTGCTTTTGTAGATTTCCATTTGGGAGAAGTGAAATGTTCTTGACTAATATGTTGGCTTCCTATTAGAGGGTATATTTCCTTCCAACAAACCATTAGTTTACCAGTGTTTGATGCTAGAAATAGCTCCATAGTGAAAAATAAAATTACACCTTTGTTGGGTCTCATCTTTTATTTTAAGTGGATTTCTAATGACTGTGATACATACATGGGGTCCAGATTGGAAGAGATCACTAATACTATCTTAGTATGGAAACTGAGACATAGATTTATTATTTCTAAGCCTACTTTCTTAATATATATCATAATATAGGTTTGAAAATAAACTCAGCATACTAAGTGTAATAGTCACAGTTCAGAATTAAACAGACCTCACTGTCCCTTACTCATCATAAATATTCCTCTTCTTACTATTGTTCCACAGACTCTTGGTGATTTCTATAGCAATGGAAGTGGAGACAGCTAAATTTCTGTAAACAGAACTATCCTTTCATTATTCTCCTCCTCAAAAATGTTATGTAGTTCATCTTCTTCCCTAGCTTCAGTTCCAAAACTCTGTATTATGGGCCCAAGATTACTTTTTCAACTTTAACCCTCACTATTACCCAATTTGTAGCTCTGCTCTAGTCTGTTTGCTGGGTGTACCATGTTTATCACTTCTACAGCAGTCTTTATACAAGTTGTTTGTCCTAGCACACCCTCCCTTGCTCCCTGTATCCAAACCCCACATGCACTTCAGGAGTCAGCTCAAGGTCCCCTTTCTCTGTGTAGTCTTCCCCAGGGTCTCAAACTCATAATGACCTCCCCTTTTAAGAACCCTTTTAATCCTGGGGCATGCCATTCACTCATTTAAATGAGTGAGCTATACCTTTTATGGTCATTGCTGTTTCCATTTCTGCCAGTCTTGGGATTCCAGGGAGATTATAAATTCATTGAAGACAGGAGTATAGTTTATTCCTTTTACACTCTGTAGTAAATTTAAATACAGTACTAGCTTGAGATTTGCAAATAAGTGCTTCATAAACATGAATGTGAATTCTTACACTATTTTTAAAGAGTTGAAAGATTAGAGCAACCCCTCAGATTCAGACTTGAAGTTCATTCACTATGGCCACCATGCCACTGAATCTGTTTTGATCTATAGTCAATTTATTTCATATAATGTAAGAAAAATCATCAAACTTCTGCCCACGCCAGCCGCGCTCTTTCCAATAACAATAAGCTAAATTCTCCCCATTAAAGTTAACCTCACAGAAAGGAAGATCATTTCGATTCTATACTTGGGAGAGGTAAGAGCACTTACACCTTTCATTTATCCTTTTAGATCTTTATTCCTTCATTTAACAAGTATTTGTTGAAAGTCTACTATATACAAAGGATACACCCACTAAGGACCAGAATGCTACCATTCACTGATCCATTCCTTTATGCCTTGAAAATCTTCCAATCTTCACAAATCCTCTATTAAATGCAAACACACCAGAAAGAAGAAGAAACACTTTGAACCACTACTAGGCAACACCTTTACCAGGATCAACTGACCACCTTCTGAGTTTAAGAATGGCTCCTGGAGAGCCAGGGACAGAGAAGGTACTGAAAGAGGACGTGGTATAGGTGCTAAATAAAACCTCACCTATAATCTGATGCGGGAAATGACAAACTCTCCTTCTACGGAGGTGGGTAGGGGTGTGTTCAACTCTCTCCCATTTTCCTATGTTCCTAGGGCCAATCTGCAAGTTTATTTCACTCTGGGATACATATTTTTTGAACATCTACCTAGGATAGATCATAAATGTAATTTCCAAAATGGCCCAATAAAGTCAACCATAAGTATTATCTGGTTACAAGTCAAGTAATTTGGAAGGGCTGTGACCTCTCACTTCTTTGCTATCCACAGTAGCTTACTTAGACATTTGGCCTTGTTTAAACAATGCATTCTGAAACCCCAAGCAAGTGTGTATGTAGTTCTTTTGTAGAACCTAAAAGGAAACACCATTTTTTTTTTTTAATTTCACAAAGGAAAGGCTAAACTTTGATAAAATGCCAATACAAATTTTAGTACATGTTATGTTTAGTTAGCTGGACTAATATGAATGACCATCAGGTCAAGGAATGTCTGTGAACCTGCTTTTTAAGATTTTCATCCTGATCTTTGAGAACTGAACTATGTGGTTTTGCTGCCCTCTTGAGGAGAGTCAAGCATCATTGCATGTACTATTTGATCACATTCGCATGATATGGTTATTGAAACAGAATAAATTACTGACTATATTAACCAAGGCACAAATTAAAATAATAATTATTGCAACGCAAATAGTCTCCTAAACATCGCAAAGAACTTATAACTGCTACATTATTAAACTTCCAAACTAACCACTACAAGTTTTGGGGCCCTTTATGGACAACTAACATGGGACAATCATTCACTCAAAGGCAGTTACAAAGTGTGTTACCCACTTACAGTCCTGGGTTCCCTTATAAAATATGCTGAATAAAATAACCCCAAAAGAGGACTCTTTCAAATTCCTTATAAATTTCCTTTAGTTGCAGGTGAATTTATGAGTCAAATTTGTGGGTATTTTTCCAGAAAATATTGTCATGTCTACAATTTAAATCTTTCTCCCAACTCACAAGAGTAGAAAAGCAAATCACATAATAAGTAGCTCCCAGTTTATTTATTCAACAAGATTTATTCAGAACCTTCCATGCGATCTTTCTGAATTATTCCAAAGGTTGGCTGAGAAATTGATGAACTACTGAACTCTCTTCTACCCGCCCTATGATACGCCCTCTGATATTTCAAATGTGTGACAACGTTTACACACAACATGAAAGTCAGCTATCAGGAAACTGGCCTAGGTTCATTCACTCTCACTCCTTCTCCACCTGAACAAGCAAACTATCGATATATATTAAGAACTCTCTGCCTGTGCAGTTCCAAAGTTCTAAAATTTGAAACGAGGAATTGGGAGTCAACTTCCAGATTTTCTGCCGCAATCACTACCCCATATATGGGCTGAGTTATGGCACAGAGTAACCACTAGAGGTCGCATCAGGTGGGCTGTACTGCGGCTGGCCCTCTGCCAAGGGATGAAACAGGGCACCTGGATGGTCCTCAGGGCTTTCCTTCCCTCTTTCTTCCACCCCACCCACTGCCCCCTCTTCAGCTTGGTTGCCCAAATCTCCCACTGATGCACTCTTTATCCGAGACTTCCCAGTGTCTATCCTTTTTATAACTCCAACTCCTAGAACGTCTAGATCCTGATCCCACTTAGAGATGGGAAGCGGCTTGGTAAGGTTGTATCAGATTGCATTAATTAATTCAGATCGTGGGCTTAATGAGTGATAACTGACTGATATCTTTGTCTTCTTATGGAGCAATGTTTTTTAACACAACCAAATAAACATCTTCATGGCCATATAGTAGAGTGGTTAAGATGCACCTCACTGATTTTACAAGATGGATATGATGGTATACAATAAAGAAAAACAGACTTCAATTTGCTATTTGGACTCATTAATTTCGATCCTGGATTAAAGGAAATAGCAAGCAAGTATTATTGCTTTGCTGGTTTGGGATGAGGAGGGGTTGTTGTTGTTGTTTTGGTCTTGCTCAGCTAAAAAATCCTTCAGTCTCTTTCAGATGGTGAAAAGTCCATCCAGTCCCATCTGGTCACATAACTGCAACCATCAATTTCAAGTTATAATTTCACCCCTCTCCCTGCTCCATCGGTCTTGGAAGCCTGCACTAGGAAAGCAGAATGAGGTTGGCTTTCTTACTCTTCCTTACTCACCCCTCTCTTGCGAGGCCAGGCGCAGGGAGGAAGAATTGGCAGAAGGCACAGTTCTTACATGATGGTGCAGTCGTGATCTTGGATCACTGCTCTTTGGTCTCCAAGGCTGATTCTTCTCTAAAGGTTTTGGGGGCAGATCCTCAGAGGCCTTCTCATTGGGGTACATGGCCTGCCTGTCATCCAGCAGACCATTTATTATTCCTCTGTCCCCGGCCTCTGGGCCTCTGACTGTCCATTCCTCTCCTCATGTTTCCTGTCACCACTCACAGCAATATTCCATGGTAGCATGAAGCGCGGTTAATAAACATGCTGTGTGATGACCTTCACCCAACAAAGACAGAGGAGACACGAATGAGCTGGCAGATAAATTTCCCCTCCGGTCCTCTTTCTGATGAATTATTCTATACAGTTTTTCTTCAGAGCATGGAACAGTGGCCCACTTGGTTTGTCACCTTGAATTTGCCTCTTGTCCTTCTCTGTCTCACTTCTTTCCTTCACTCTCACTGCACTGGAGAAGGGGGGGGACCCTCCTAATTAAGTATTATCACCTCAAATTTGCCTAAAACTTTTTTTTCATTGGACCTGAACTAGGGAACTAGAAATAGTGTCATATTTCATAAATTTCCCTTTATTGTGGAGAGAATCCAAACAACCAATTTATATTTAACCAGAAAAAGAAAATAGAAATTTGGCGTTTGCATTGAGATAATTTGGCAATGGACTAAAAGTGTATCACTAGTCACAGCATGATTAATTTAAACACCTGCATATCCACGGTACCAACCTGGTCCAGATCAACACAATCTCTTGCCTAGATTTGTGTCACTAATTCCTCACTGGTCTTCCTCACTCTAGCCTTTACCTGCCTCAACCCATTCTCCTTACTGCTGCCAGAATGATCGCATCAGGATACCTAACTGCCTTTGGGGGTCCCTGTTAAAGAGGCACCTTTCTCACCTTAACTTCCTTAGGAACGAGTCAAATATGAGTCCGTGTGTGTCTCAAATTCCACCAGACCCAAGTGTTCCTGAACACCCGTCACCTCTTCCAATGAATGGGAGGAACAGCATCCAGCAACACTCTCCAAATAATTCCTGACTCTCAGCTTTAAAAAAAAAGAAAAAGAAAAACCCAAAGCTGAACACTACACGTGCTTATCTCACACACGTCACAGTTCAGTGACAGACAGAGATGGGATGAAGGCTCTGTTCCATCTTGTCTTTCAGGGACCCAGCTTCCTTCCACATAGTGGTTCCTTCATCCCTTAGGGTTTACAGTCCTATTCTGGATTCCCTGCGTCCCACTTGCCAAGAAGCAAATAAAGAAACTAGAGGATTGTGCACAAGAGGTTTAGAGGCCCAGCTATAAGGAGCACACATCACTTCTGCCAAACACCCTTGGTGGTGGTTAGTTCTATGTGTCAACTTACAGGGTGTTTTGGGTGAGACTGATGTTTAAATCGGTGAACTGTGAGAAAAGCTCATTCCTCTTCATAATGCAGGTGGGCCTCATCCAATCAGTTGAAGGCACGAATAGCATGAAAAGACCAACCTCCCTGAGCAAGAGGAAATTCTCCAGCAGACTCCCTTTGGATTTCATCTGTACCACGGGGTCACCAGCCTGCCAGCCCTCACTGCAGACTCTGGACTCAACAGTCTCTGTAATCTTGTGAGCCAATTCCTCATAAGGAATCATATACCGGGGGTGCCAAAAAAATGTATAGAAGTGGACACGTTGGTCAGCATTGCTCAAACAATAGTTCACCATAATCAGAAGTGTCTGGACGCTGATGGTAACCACTTTGAGCACCTCTTGTAATTGCAGAAGTTATGGGTATACACTGAGTATTACAATTTTAACAGTTTTTTCCTTTCTTAAAATGTGTATACATTTTTTGGCACCCTTTGTATATCCTGATGGTTCTGTTTCTCTGGAGAAGCCTGACTTGCCAGAACTCAGGCATATGGCCCCTAACTGCAAAGGAGCTTGGATACGGAGCTAGTATACCCTGGAAAACATGAATAGGGCGCACTGGCAATTTCTAAAACAGACATCTGATCAGCTAACTTCCCTCTGTTAAATCCATCAGACATATCCCATCACCCTTAGAGCAACGTCCAAACTCACTATCAAGTCACAGGTTCTCCACATGCTTATATTTGTCTACATCTCCCCCTCCCACTAACAGCGCACCCTCTGATGAATTTCTTCTGATGGGGCTCACCCTCTCCTGACTCCAGGTCTTCCCATACACTGTTAATAAAAGCTACCACTTACTGACCACTTACTACTGGCCAAGCACTACCCCAAAAAGCTTAAATGTGTTTTCCATGTAATTCTTACCACAACCCTGTGAGGTAAGTTATTATGTCTACCTTACAGATGGAAAAGCTGTAGCACAGAGAAGTTGGGTAATCCACCCAAGGTCAGACAGCAAGTAAACAGTGAAAAGGGATTCAAAGTCCTCATCTAACGTGAAGATCCCCTTCACCCTTTCACCATACCTCACCAACAGCCCCTTCCTCTGCCTAACACCTTAGCATCCTTTGGATATCACTTTAACACTCTCTTCTTTCGGGAGCCATTTGTGTATGATTCCCTAGTCGCCACCAGGCCTACCAGTTCCAGCTTTCGTGGAACTCTTTATCTCCTCTGTGATAGCATGTTTGTTGTAACCACTTGTCTGATTGTAAGTCATCTCCCTTAGAGTTTAAGTTCAGGAATGGAAGAGATACACACACACACACACACACACACCCCACAGAGACAACAACATATTTATAATTGTAGAAAAAAGATATGTAGTGTAATAAATCTCTCTCATTTGCCCATCCAACCCACTCTTCACCCTTTGTCTTAGTTCAGGCTGTTTTCCAAAGCACCACAGACTGGGTGGCTTATAAACAACAGAAACTATTGCTCACGGTTTTGGAGGCTGGAAGTCTGGATCATGTGGCAGCATGGTCAGGTTCTAGTGAGAACCCTCATCCACGCTGCAGGCTGAGGACTTCCCGCATCGTCCCATGGCAGAAACAAGGCAAGAGAACTTTCTGGGGTTCCTTTGATTAGGGCACTAATCCCTTATAAAATCCACCCTCATGACCTAACCACCTCCCAAAGGCCCCACCTCCTAATAACATCGCATTGAGGCCTAGCATTTCAACATACAAATTTGGTGAGGGTGGAGGGAGAGAGGACACAAATATTTAGTCCATAACACCCGTCTCTACTCTATTCTGTGCCCGACAAGGCTGACATTTGCAGTCCACACCAATGATCTCCCTTGCCCTCTGGTTTCTGTCGTTTGTCCAATGGGAGGGCACAGACCGGTAACCAGATGGCAAGACAAGAGCAAGGTCAGGTTATCTCCTCCTGGGGTTTTCTTGGTCCTTCTACAGACGGCCACAGCTCTCGTAGGGCAGTCCTCTCCTGTAAACACTCCCTCCAGTGTCCCGTAGCCATTCCTTCAACCCTCTTGCTACTCTCCGCTGTCATCAGTTTTGTGGCATTTCACTGTCCCTTGTTGAGTGTTCTTAACCCTTTCCCACACCTCTGAGAATAGTCCCTTCATTAAATCTCCATTATTCCATTTGAGTATTTGTTATCTCTTTCTTGCCAGGGCCCTAATCCACATAGGAGGACACTTAATAAGAAATGTGCAAAATTTGTGTGAAGGAATTTTAAAACACTATGAATGGACACAAAAATAGGTGTGAAACATGCAAAAGCATAAGTAATTCTTGACTAGGAAGGATCAACATAATAAAGATGCAAAACTCCATTAATTAATCCATAATTTTATATTGATCTAGTAAAAATAGTAACAATACTTTTAACTAAAGAAGCTAATCTTAAAGTTTATACAAAAATATGACCAGCAAAAATAAACTGGGGAAAAAAGTAACCAGGAAAAACGAGCCTTACTGGTTATAAATAAAAAGCTATAATATTAAGAATAGCACAGTAACTGCTCAAGAATTGAAAAGGAAAAATTGGGGTAAAAGAGAAAGTCCAAACATAGGTCTAAGTATATAAAATAATTTAGTGTGTCATAAAGTGTTATTTCAAATCAGTTAGAAAAGATGAATTGTTCAACAAATGATTTGAGGACAATCCAGATATTTAAAAAAAGAAAAGAAAAGCTTCCTTTTCTTCTTTATTCTTCTTATTTTCTCTTTTGTAGATTTATTGAGGCATAATTGATAGGCAAAAAACTGTACATATTTAATATATACAATTTGATGAGTTTGGACATATACATGCACCTGTGATATCATCACCATAATCAAGGTCAGAAACGTGTCCATCACCTACAACAGTTTCCTTGTGTCTCTTTGGTTTTTTCCCTGTTTTTTTTTTGTTGTTGTTGTTGTTGTTGTTGTTGTTGATTTGTGTTTTAGTTTGGAGTGGGGGAGGGGTGCTAGGACACTTAACACGAGATCTACACTTTAACAAATTTTTAAGTGCACAATACGACATTATTAACTCCAGGCTCTATGTCGTACAGCAGGTCACTAGACTTACTTCTCCTGAATAACTGTGATTTTATACCCATTGAATAACAACTATCCCTTGCCTCCCCCCATCCCCTGGCAACTACCATCCCATTTTCCTGCTTCTCTATTTTCAGATACCTCAGATAAGTGGAATCATGCAATATTTGTCTGCCTGTGACTGGCCTATTTCACTTAGCTTAATGTCTTCTAGGTCCATCCATGTTGTTGCAAATGGTAGTATTTCCTTCTTTTTTAAGGCTGAATGATATTTCAGTATGTGTGTCTATACCACATTTTCTTTATCCATTCATCTGCAGATGAACATATGGGTTGTGTCCATGTGTTGGTTATTGTGAATAAGTGCAATGAACTTGGGAGAGCTAAGATCTCTTTGAGATTCTGATTTCAACTCTTTTGATTTAGCAACCCCAAAAGTGGGGTTGCTACATCATAATGATAGTTCTATTTTTAATTTTTTAAGGAACTTCCATCCTGTTTTCCTTTTCTTAATTTATGCTCCCTTGCCCCTTCCTCCTGAGGCTGTGTTTAAATTCCAGGATTATTCGTAGCACCTAAGCAACAGAAGAAGATCACCTAGTCCCGTGTGTCAGCTGGGCCTGGGAGCATACACTGGTGTGTCCCCTGCCTCCTTCTGGGCAGTGGTGCAGGTGGGGCATATTGAGACATGCCTCACCCCTGGCTGCATAGCCCCTTCAGGTCCAACACAATCTCTGCTACTTCTGGGAGACTCCTGAGGGTGAAGACTCATTCTACATCAATACCATGCTGGGTTGGTACAGGACATCCGTGGGACTGTCTACGACATGGGGTGCAGGCATTGCCTCCAAATATGACACCTCAAGAGAATGGCTGTGCTAAGTGTGCTTAGGGGTCCTATATATGTGTATACCATTACTGATCACAGTAGCATTAGGTTCTAGGTCTCTGGAGATCAAACATGGCAGCATGGTGCATGTAAGTCAGGATCCAACCAGGAAACAAACAGATGGGATCTTACCATCTCCCCAGGGCTCTTAATCACAGACTCCACAAATTCACAGGAAAGTCTGCTTGTTGCCTAGAGAAACCCGACCCTCCTCCTGTCCCCAGCTCTGCCTTTTTATTCCCTGGGGGCTGAGCATTTCGAAATAGAAAAGCTAGGGAGAGACAGGAAACCAATTTGATTCCACAAAACCTTCACCCTCCACATTCCTACCCAGCAATGCGCACAGAATAGCATAGCTGCTTGAATGGAGCACAGACCAAAGGGGGAGGCGGGCAGTTTGGATTGCAAAACTCTATAAAGTGCCATATCTAGCACATAAAAACATCTTTTACACAGACATTATATGTCGCAAAGAAACCAACTAGAGAAGCCACTGGTCTGCTTGCCAATAATAACACACAGGCACATCTAAGAAAGAAAGAGAGAAAACAAAGAAATTAAATTCTTCAGGCTTTGCTGGGAAATTCATTTGGGTGACTTTTACTACACACTTATACCGTGTTTCCCCGAAAATAAGACCCAGCCAGACAATCAGCTCTAATGCGTCTTTTGGAACAAAAATCACTATAAGATCCAGTCTTATTTTACTATAAGACTGTGTCTATAATATAATATAATATAATATAATATAATATAATATAATATAATATAATATAATATAATACAATACAATACAATACAATACAATGTAATATAATATAATATAATACAATACAATACAATACAATACAATACAATACAATACAATACAATATAATATAATATAATATAATATAATATAATATAATATAATATAAATACAATATAATATAATACTGGGTCTTATATTAATTTTTGCTCCAAAAGACGCATTAGAGCTGATTGTCTGGCTAGGTCTTATTTTGGGGGAAACACGGTATTTCCAACTGGATATATTGAAGTGCTTCACTAAATCTCTTGCAATAACAATTCTCGACTAACATCTTTATTCCCCTTCCCTTTACCTGCCTCTTAGTAAGAAGCTTGCCTCCCCACCTACAGTCTTCTCTTCAAAGTGCCACCACTGGGATTTCGATTCCATCAGTGATCCCCCCAGCATCTCTACCAGTTCCTTTCTCTCCTTATCCTGACAGGCTAGAGACTCTTGTCTTATACAAACCCATCCTCTCCCTTCCTTTACCAAAACCTCATTGTACTTTTTTATTATAAAATAGGACATGGACCTCTTGCTCTGAAATTCAAGCTCTCTAAAACACGGCACTGTAAGAAAATCGTCGTGCTAGGTGTTCTTAGTGGTCCCATATATACATGCCACTAATTATTAAAATATTATTAGGTTCCCAGGCTTATCAAGATCAAAGCCAGGAAACACTCAGGATCCAACCAGGAATCAGGATCCAACCAGGAATCAGAAACCACTCTCCACATTTAAATCGCAGGGGATTTAGTACAGGAAATTGGTAATGCAGTGAAGCAAGAACTGAGAAGCCAAATAGGGTTGGTGAGGCCACCTGACTGACATCTGCAGGCTTGAGGAGCCAATGGGAGGAGGCGGCATTGCAGAAGCTCAGGGCTGGGTCACCCAGGAGAACCAGGAGTCACAGTGAGCTCTGTCACACACAGCAGGGGCCACAGAGGAGCGTGGCCACTCCCACAAATGCCACCTGGTGCAGAGACAGAGGGGAAATGCCCCATTTCTCAGTGTATTTCTCAGCCCCTCAGCCCCTAAGGACCCATCTTGCCTTTTTTCTGCAGCCTCACTCTTGCCCTGCGGCCCTTACCTGGCTCAGGTGGCCCTCACCTCCCTGCGTCTCCAGTGCTTCCTGCCACTCCAGATCCTAGCCCATCCTCACAACTCCAGCGGCCCGGCTCCTAAGACCTCGCCTGAGTGGGATTTCTGTCACTTGCAAGTGAAAGCATCCTGATCCAACTCACAAATATCAACATGGTCTGTCATTTGTTCTGTAAATCTCCCATTTTGTGCTTCAGAATAACGATTTTCTTCTTTTACTTTCTGATTTCAACTCATTTCATCACCAGCACTATCTCTTGACATTCTTCTTGCAGTCATTTTTCATAAAGAAACATAGTTTTAATCATCAGTCCTCATGTCCATAAGAACAAGTAGAAATGACGGGTAGAGCCCCTGTAAACGACAAAAGCTACACAATATTCTAGACTTAAGGAAAAAGGAAAACACATTTCCAAGTGGAGGGAAGAGGACATCAGTGGACCTCACCTGCGGCATCAGGACACCTGATTTGGCAGTTTGCACAGTGAGTATACTCGTGCATACAGGCTTTGGAGCCAGGGTGACCACCTGAAGCCTCAGTTTCTCCATTTGTAAGTGGACATTTTAATAATCCATCTCTTACGGAGCGGTCATATTAAAACAGATAATGCATGTGCTGCAGTTTCAAAAGTTCCTGGCATGTAATCGGACTGAGAAAACACTAGCTATTTTTTTAATTGCTGTTAGAAGTGGCAGAGGCGGAGAACAGATGGAAGCTGGAAGCTGGCATTACCCAGGACATTACAAAATAAGTGGAGCATGAATTTATGGAATTGTTTGGTCAAAACATATGTCTGCCATTTTTAGCAAATTAATAGAGGGATTCCTGAGTACTATAAACCCCCAACTCTAACTTTAGTACCAGAAAAGCTGGATGACTGTTATAAAGCACCAAACATATAGATACAAATATACAGACAGAAAGGTACACCTACAGATGTGAAACCCCCTAAGAAAAAGGCAAAGTGGTTTCTATGAGGCTAAATCCTCCCTGACCTCAACTGTTACTAACAAGTAGCCAAATATTTAATCCCACATGAAGAGATAAGGCAATATTTATAAAGTACAGAGGGTGTCAAAAACAATGTATACACATTTTAAGAAAGGAAAAAACTGTATTAAACTTGTAATACTCAATATATACCAATAATAAATATGAATACAAGTCACGTGTATACTTTTTTTTTGGCATCCCCAGTATTTAGTTATAGATGGAAGGATAATTTACAGCAAAATGTATATGTAAGGAACACAAATCTGAGCCCATAAGTCACACATGCAAGAAATAGAACTTCATTTTTCTGGAATTCAACTGATTGTCTATTTCAGGCTCTCCTTCAGAAACTAAAGTGCAAATGATTCTAGAACCCACAGCTGCTGCCCCTACCCTCCCTCCCCCACTGGAGCACAGGGACTGAAGCAGGAGCAGTAACAGTGTCCTTCGTAGCCCCACCAGCACCTGAGGCAAAAGGAAAACTCGGTAATACTGATCCTGTGTTCACTTATAATTTTGATATTAATTAATTACATTAATTTTGAGTTTCTAAATACATTTGTGTATTGCATTAAATATTATTTATCTTGATTACTGAGGTTTTTGGCACCCATTAAATTTTGCACCCAAAGTGGGGGCTTCGCATGCGTCACCCTAATGCCAACCCTTCTCCTGGAGTTAAGTTTAAGTTCCAGGAGTTCATATAGTTATGCCAAGATATTAGGATGAAGAAAATGGGCTGGAGATGTGGGGTTGTCTTCTACTGTATTTCTCCGAAACTAAGACCTAGCCAGACGATCAGCTCTAATGCATTTTTTGGAGCAGAAATTAATATAAGACCCAGTCTTATTTTAATATAAGACTTAACAATATAAGTCTTTAATATAAGACTTAACCTCTTACTTAACAATTCATTATTTTATAAAATAATTATTTTAATATAAAACCAGGTATGATATGACATAATATAAAATAATATAATATTAACATAATATAATACTGTGTCTTACATAATATAAGACCGGGTCTTATATTAATTTTTCTCCACAAGACGCATTAGAGCTGATGGTCTGGCTAGGTCTTATTTTCGGGGAAACACAGTATCAACACCAGCAGTCTTTGAAATGCACGTTGCCTATCTGGTTCAAGGTCATTGATCCACTCAGGTGGCTGGCAGGTCACCCATTGGCCTCAACTACAAGACCCTTTAAACTTGGCCTATATTCAATCACTTCCATGCCCTTTCAAAGTTGCTCAGAAAACAGTGATCTGCAATCCCATGTCACTCTGGGACTCAGGTCAATTAATAGGATTGTCTGAGATACTTTACGCTGCCATCCTGCTTTCATATGCACAAAAATTGTTCTACTTCTCCCCATGGCACAGAGAGACAGGCAGGAGCCTGGGAGGTTGACTAAGGCCCAGCTTCCTGGCCACATCACAGCACATATTTTACACTTGATGTGGAATTTCAGAAGATGGCTAGTCCTTGGCAGTCCATCTACTTCCCCAGGCTCCTTCTGGGCACAGAGGCACAGGTCCAGTGGGGTGCAGATATTTAACAGCCAGCTCTCCTGGGTGGGGGCTGGGGGGAGAGACAGCATTTGCCAATTTCCAGATAGTAAAACTCTCGCCACAGCTGATTTCCAATTCCCAGTGTGATACCAACAAGCACACAGAACTCCTAACTATCTAACAATGGACTCTGGAAAGCGGGCACAAAGCAGGTCCCGCACACTGTGGCACAAATCCCCTCAATAAGAGCCCCCGAGCCATCCGAGATTTCTGTCGCCCTAGGACGGCAGTCAAGGAGGCCAAAGACAGGCATCGGCCTCCAGGTTTCAAGGACAGCCTGACATCTGGTCTCCTGTTTACCTTCTCGCTCTCTTCCTTCTCTGGTGCAGAGATTTAGAAACAGAATAACAGCCCTTTATCTAATCTTTCAAATCCACTGGGCACGATTGACTCCTGGAAACAGAAATAGATTAGCCAAGCATTTAACTATTTTGTCATCTGATTTATCTGTGTCATCCCTTCCTGAAGGCAATGGATGCCTAACTGGTCACAGGAGCGAGCAACCAGTTCAGGAGATCCCAGAGGAAAAAGGCAGCAGTTTATACCTCAGTTATATTATTAATTGAAACACTCCCCAGAAGATAAGTGAAATAATGACCTCTTACTTAACAATTCATAAGTTATTCGCTCAACACAGATTTACTGTATGTTATTATATGCTCATTAAGTGTCAGGGTCTGTGCTCGATACTAGATATACAAAAAATGAGTAAGGCCACCCAATCTTGGGGAGTCAGATGTAGTCTCTAATTAGAGTATTGGTTAAGATTTTGTATATATTTATATACAATTATTATAAACCATAAATATATAAACTATATAAATACCACATATAAACTATATATATACATACAGAGAGTGCCAAAAAAATGTATACACATTTTAAGAAAGGAAAAAAACTGTATTAAAATTGTAATAATCAACATAGACCGATAACTAAAGATGGAAACGAGTCACATTTGACTCCTACAATTACAAGAGGTGCTCAAAGTGCTTACCATCAGCTTAATTTTAATATAGTTTTTCTTTCCTAAAATGTGTACACATTTTTTGGGCACCCTTTATATATATATATATATATATATATATATACACACATACATACTGTATATACACATATGTATCGTGTATATAAACTTACGTGTTAAAACTGAAAAAAAAAAAAGAAAATCCAAGAAAGTGAGTTATCATAAAAATAACCTTTAGGGGAGCAGGGGAGAGCTCTGTGTTCAGGAAGAAGCTTCTAGATGCTGGCAGTGCTCTATTTCTTGATCCGGGGCCGGTATTGACATTGGGGTTCACCTGATTGGCAACTATACATCTATAATTGTATGTCCTTTTTACAGTATTTTCTTATTTTTAAAACTCCCTTCTGCCTAAGTGATTTCACCATTTGACCATGTCAAGAATGTTTCTTTTTGTACCACATATTTTCAGTCCTAAGCACAGTCTTATTCTAGGTTTCCAACAAGTTGAGAGTTTTTAATATTTTCAAGGGCGGTTGTTGAGAGGCAGCATCTTTGAATTTCTTCCTAACAACTGGTTTCTTTTCTACATAGGGATGGGTATGTTTCGTCCTTCCTACCAGCTGGATGTTATATTAAGTGATGCTGAGGTCAGCATTCAGGATGCCCAATGGAACAAACGGTACTCTCGTGGATGAATTTTCCATAACTTTAGGGTACGCAAAACCACCACTGCTTCTCTCAACACATGTAACGATAAGCTTTTCTACAGGACTACAACTGGGGCTGGGGTGGCGGGGTCTCGATTCAGACCTGTGAACAGAGGAAGCTTGGCCCAGCAAGAACAGGCAGGGACCCCGAGAATCAGGGCACGGGGCAAGGACATTCCCATAAACTAAAAGGGAAGCAACAAAAGGGAGATCTGCCAAAACTTCGTTTGTCCTCAGATCAGAGACCATGGCCTACATAGATGTTCAAAAGGCTCATATCAGATTCCACACTCACCTACTGACTAATTACATTACCTGAAGCAACTCACTCCACCTCTGAGCCTGGATAAAAGGGAATCATAATAGTAACTACTTCTGGGGGGTTTTATAGAATGATCATAACGTATGTTGAGTGCTTGGTAAATATAAGGGTACATTATCACAGCAATATGTTCATTTTAACAAAATTTCACAGGGAAACAATTTGAATGTTTTCTAGACTTGTTTTGCTGGCATTTTATTTGGAAATTCTCTGAAATCCAGCAATGTATTTATTATCCAGGGATAGATGCTTTCGGTTGTCTAATGGATGGTGCTAAAAGAAACAATTATAATCAATTTACAGATTCTATCTACAATGCACATTACTCAATATCCATTTATGTTATTAAAAATAACCGAGTATAAAAATATTATTTTTAAATTGCTTTGAGTGCCAGTTCTAACATATATTGCTAAAAATCCACACAGAAATACTTAAACTCACATTTGTGGAAGGCATAAGGGAGTTTTTATATTCTACTGTTCTGCCTGTGCTTTCAAGTCTCAGGTCTCCATCGAGGCTGGTAAGGCAACCTCTCAGGAAGAGCTCCACATTTTATAGAGACAGTGGAGAGTTACAATCAATGACGTGCCAGGAACCGGGTCTCAGAAACCCTTCAGTCCTTGAGAAAGACTGACTGCAGTCTAACTTTCCCGTTAGTGTGTCTATACTCCATGGATTTTGCTACTTAACTTTCCAAAAATAATGGTCGAAAGAAACTGAAATCCCTAGGGAATTTGTCCCTGACTCAATTTGTCCCTTGTCCTCAGCTGGGAACGCTGCCTGGGGTGGGAACCAGTTCCGTCGTCCCAGTCCCCTCCCTGCAACCCCTTTTCTGCTCTGCTTGCTCCCTTCCACCCTCTGCACTGACTCTACTCCCATCCAGCCCCCAAGTGTTAATTCCAGGGATTTCTTCAAATCCCAGTTCCTTGCACAATATCGGGAATTTCATGTGATTCCGATGCAGGAAAAGGGCAGGAATCCCGTGCCATTATTACCATGGTCTGAAGCCCTCCCCCTCTTCCCACTTATTTACCTTAGTAATGAAAAAGTAACCAATAACCACTCCACCCCACCCCAGTTTTAAGAGTCATCTTCATTAATCAGTCACCAAATGCTACCTCCTTACCCCAATCAATCATTAATTGATCAACAACTGCTATTTCTTCTGTCCCTACGGTTCTTGCTATTTTACTTAATCCCCCTCTTCCTCTGTCAGTTCTTAACTCCCTTCTCCTCCTTCAACCACACACCAGAAAGGACTTGCCCCAACAACCTGTGTGAAGTAAATTTCTGTCTAGACCTTCTCATTATTCCATCAGGCCAATGTTCAATTCTTCCCTAATCCTTATCCCAATATAATCATTTAATGTTCCTTCTTTAGTGTTTAGGGTCAGGATCTTGTCGGCGTTGCCCCTCTTTGTTCCAGCACCTAGCCCAATACCTGACATGCAGTCTGTCAAAAACCCCTACTGTCAAGCCAGTAAGTTAGCGTGCCACTATTTCATGGATGCTGAAAGCAGCACCGAGACTCTGAATCAGAGATGGATGGACAGGTTATTAATCACAGCCAGAGGATTCACATTTTTGCACCAGTTCCCTGAGCTCTAAGTCCAACAGGATAACACCCAAAGGACCAGGTGACACCTGCACACACAGTGGCTTATGATACAAGGGAGGAACCCTGAGTGCAGAGAATCCAAACACGTTATAATGGGCAGTAAGTATGCCTGCCCTTCGCTCCAGAGGCAGGACCTGAGCTCTATTTTCTAAGGCCATTCGCTATATGAACATCTCTGAAAGGATATGCTGGGACAAAGACAGTCAGTGCCTCTCTGGCAAGATGTGCAGGAACACAGAAGACCCTGGAAAACTGTCTGCCAACAAGTAGAGAATCAAAAAACATTTGTTGCTTGAATGAACACATCAATTAGAGCACTTATCCAGCATAGACGATGGAACTAAAAGTATAAAAGAAAGTAAAATAGGAAACCTCCTTCTTTTGTTCCCAAAGACACCTCCTTACCCAGTGGTTTGCTGGCAACCAACTCTCGGAGGGAAAGAAGAACCTTGGTTTGTAGCATTTTCCAATTTCCCTGGTGGAAATATTCCCACCATGACCAACTACGAACTACTGGTATCACTGAATGCAGAGCTGGTGAGAGCCGCACAGCAGCACGCCATCACGTAGTGTTTCCACTACACAAATACAAAGCACATAGAGCACCTCGGTGGGTGAGCTTACTATCAGTAATGCAGTAAAAATGCAGTAAAAATGCAGTAAAATACTTAGGATGCAAGGTAGAGTGTATTCTGCTTTAGTTTTGAGAACAACTTAATGGTAAGTTTATATGGTTTGATCTATAATGATGTCTGTGTTTAACAACTGGCTCACAGATTATTAAAAATTTAGCAATTGGCCCTTAGGAGTGGATACAAGCCAGCTCCAATACCACTGTCCTTTACTCACCTCTCTCCATCTTTGGTGTCATTCTTGTTCCTCCAGTCCCATTGTGTGTCTTATTTCTAGATCTCTATTTCTCTCAAACTTGGCTTTTCATCCTGCTCTGTGAGGCTGAGCTCTGCCTCACTTCTTTTCACTACCCACCCCCCACCCGGCCCTATTTGAAAACCTTCGGGTCTGTACTTCACCCAGCCAGGGAAGCACCCCCAGAAAGGGACTCAGGGAATCCCACCAAGCCTTCCTCAGTAACCAAGGCTACAGCAGGGAGGGGAGGTGGATTCCCAAGAGAAAACTTTCAACACATTTTCTCATGGAATCATTGTCACAACTTTTTCTGAGCTCTATTACTTTCAGTGCCATATTTTTAGTATTGCGTGTTTTATAACAGGGATTTATAAACAAATCTGAGATGCCGATCTCTCCTCTTATATGAAAAATGCATTTGGTTTTCCAAACTTAGAAAGGAACCTTGGGAATATACTCAAATAGACTACTTGACATATACATATTTATGTTTTATTTATTGAGCTATGTCCACCAGAGGGCAGCAAAAAATTGTATATGCGAATAACATTTGCTCCATACAGAAATTAAGAGCAAACCCGTATCATTACTGAAAAACAGGAAAACATTAAAGCCCTAGACACCAACATTACTTCAAATTTATGTGACATAAATAAATAAATAAACAAATAAATAAATAAGAGTGTCTATTTCTTAAGTCTAAAAGAAAAAAGAAAAAGGATGAATATATGAATGCCCCTATTTATTTTTTGAGTTTCAATATTAAGAAGCAATAGCATCGTAAAGCTATAATTTCACTTTTTACTTCAAAGCCCCAATACTGACTTTCATCGTAGTTGAATTTCCAGTTGGTTACTCATCGATCCATTTAACATATATTATTTGAAGACTTCTCATGTTCAAAACATTGTGCTAGCAATTACCACCACTTCTGAAGCATAACTTGCCAAATACAGAAATGATTGCCTGTCTTTATGAGTCAGGGTTCTCCAGAGAAACAGAACCAACAGGAGATACATATATATATATATATATATATATATATATATATATATATATATGATTTATTTTAAGAAACTGGCTCATGTAATTACAGAGGCTGGCAAGTCTGGAACATGTGGGGCAGGACTGCGAGCTGGGAATTCAGGCCAGAGTTGATGCTGCAGTCAAGGCAGAATGTCTTCTTCTCTAGGGAACCTCAGCTTTTTCTCTTGAGACCTACACCTGAATAGTGAGGCCCTCCCACAGTATCAAAGTCAATGTGCCCTTTACCTAAAGTCAACTGATTACAGATGTTAACTTCATCTTCCAAATGCCTCCACAGCAGAGTTTAATTAAATGACAGGGTACTATAGCCTACCCAAGTGGACCCACAAAATTAATCATCACACGCCCCAAAAACATTCCCCCTGTCCAGGTGCCCTGCCCCAGAAATATCACCCTTGGAAAATCATGCTTTGAGTCATGCATCGCTCTTCCCAGATGTCATCCTCTGAAACACGTATATCCCTAGTAGGTTAACAGACCTAGTTAGACACTAATAGTTGTCTGCAAGGCTATCCCATACATTTCTCCAGACAGAAGAGCATCTGTGGAGCTCTGAAAGCACTGAGCAGCAGGAGGTTCTGAATGCTAAAAGGGAAGCTGTGATTTACATCCACAGTCACCAACTTCCAAATGTTACATGCAATTTGCCCTCGCCAATGGTGCTAGTATTTTGGGTATGGTGTGAGAAACTATATTGTTTATTTTAGAAACTGAATCTGACTTGTAACTCAGCAACGAAGCAACAGCAGCACGATGCCACACTCTCTAACTCTTGTTCTCTGTGCTCTGCAGTTTCATTTCAGAATGCTTTGCTTATTGTTCTTCAGTAAAGAGTCACAAACAAGGTCTGGTGACATTCAGTAAGAGATTGAGCATAGTCACTTGTATAAAGTGCTAAAGACATTCTTTTTAATCACGTTCACTTTTTCCCCTCAAACCCTCTTATAAAGACCTTGATGATCTCTGAAAAAAGATGGATGTTATCTAGTAGCCCAGACTGAAATGAGCAGGCAAAGGAAGCATTCTGGACAAAGGGCTGACCTCCAGGTTTTGCTCCTCTGGGCCCCAGATGCAGACAGCTGTCTGCCCAGTCCAGTCACCTACAACTGCATGTGACTCAAGACCTTAATGACAATAAAAGGGTTAATTTAGACAGAATTGATCTGTATTGTAAAATAAAAATGACACATATTTTACTACATAGTCCACTAATAATAAATACAAACATAATTATATACTGAATGCAAACAATAAATGGCATACAGAGAAATTCTAATACTAATTTCCAGTATTTTCTTCAATATATCTTTGGTGAACGTCCTTAGATGATTCTTTTTTTTTTTTTTTTTTTTTAGATGATTCTTAAGAGAATCATCACTGTTGGGGTTTGATCTAGGTCCGATTTCTCTTGTCTCCTGCTTTTCCAATTTCTGTTGAAAGCCACATGCTGTTTGTGGTTTTGCAGGCGTGCACCAAAGGTCACTTCCTTCTAGCAGAACCGTTATTCTTACTATCTGCTCGTGGGCTTGCTCAATGGTCCATTTAATATCCGCTCTTAATAACCATGCTGTTACCATGGTTGTCTTTACTGCTCTCCACTATATCTACAAAGTGCCATCTGCCACTCGTCTCCGGTCAGAGGCCTTTGTGTTGAGGTGATGGATAGGGCGCTATTATCCTCACATCTAAACACACCAAAAAAGTGACCTAACGAGAGAGCTGAGTTGAAAAGACATCCCCTCCTGGAATGTAACAGGGAGGCCAGGTTATGGCCCCTGAAATAGCAACAACAACTTTCCCCCTAGAAGGTGCAGCTCAGGAGTATTTAACTCTATTGTGCTCAATAGTAAGTTGGCAACATTAGAGCATGCATTATGTTTTTCAATATTTCCGTGGGCAATCAGCAAAGGATCAGGGGAAAACATTACTTTCTGAAATGCATTTAAAAATTAGATCAGTGGCAAACGCAGACTGCCAGATGTTTTGGAGGAGAATTTTCTTCTGTGTTGTCAATTGGATGCCTCTGCTTTCTCAGATTTGTCAGCTGAAATATTTCAGTTCTCTGGAGGAGGAGGAAAGAAACACTGCTCATTTTCATAAATTATGTTTCTAATGTTCACATAATAAAGATGATTATAAGTGTTTAGTCTGAATAAATATGAATGTTTGCAATAGTCTTTCATGTGAGGACACTTGTGCCATCACGCTCTGAAGTGAACAGACTGATGGTACTCTGGCGTATGGTTTGACACATATCCTGACTTCAATCCATTCAGTAAGTTACTACACAACCCCAATGCGGTCAAGGCCATAGAGTCCAATTTAACAAGGATAAGTCATAGCTTCCCTCTGTTTTGTAACCGAACACACTAACACTTTCATCTTGATCAGTCCTCCTACAAACCCATGTCAAGGGCCACAGATGATAAGGCTCCAAACAAGATACTAATCACAACTATTTGAAAAACAACTCCAAACGCATGCCCAGACCTGGGTCAAAAAGACCAGTTGCTACAGGAAAGATGACGTGCCTTAACTGGTTTACAAATCTTACAGGCAACAATGATAAACATAGAGCCTTTCCTATGCCACTTACAATATCATGAATTTTCAGAAGATTCAGGCTTTTGGCTAAGGTAAACAAGTTTAACTTATCATTTAAACAATATATGTCACGATGAAAATCACGCTGTATAAAGTGCTGTAATTACCATTTACCATTCAAATACAGAAATTCAGCTCATTTGATACCACCTAGTCAAGATCAATACTGCATTTCTCACTGCCTTTATTTCCAGCTTTGTCAAACCTGACAAGTGCAGTAGTACATTCATAGCACTCAAACGTAAACAATAATACTCAAGGGTTTAGCAAATGTGTAGTTGAGATTTTGTCTTAGAGTAACTGACTTTTAAGTTTCGTGGGTCATCTTAATCAAGGATCACTAAAAGTCTATTTTAAGTTTCGAACATAACCATGGTGTGCTACGTGCTGTGGATAATATGAAATGAGTATCACAGACATGACCAATCATTGCATTGGTCATAGTTCTTCAAAGATGCAGAACCAGTAAGACACGTGTATATATAAGGAAATCTATTGAAGGTGTTGGCTCACATGAAGGTAGAGGCTAAGGAGTTCCGAGATCTACAGCGGGCAGTTTGGAGACACAGGAAGAGCCAATATTTTAGGTGTGTCTAAGGACAGGAAAAGACCAATGTCCCAGTTCAAAGCAGTCAGGCAGGACTGCTTTTTGTTCTATTGTCTTCAGTTGATTGGGTGCGGCCATCCCACATTAGGGAGGGCAATCTGCTTCACTCAGTCTACTGATTCAAATTAATCTCATCCGGGAACATCCTCCCAGACACATCCAGAACAGTGTTGGGCCAAACATCTGGGCACCCTGTGGCCCAGTCAAGCTGACACACAGAATGAACCATCACACCCATATACACAAAAAATTTATCATTTAGGGAAAAAAATAAGACAAACACAATAAATAGTGTTAAACAATAACAAAGTGACATACGAGTATGGTTAAGTGCCAAATTGAATGATAATGCTTATAGATGATTACCACAGAATTTCAGAAAGGGAATAAACAAACAGAATTTCTGATAAACTACTTGTATAATAAATGTTTTTATTTGTCTGCAGGTAATTAAGTCCAAAAAATTAAAGGGTAAATAAGGGTTGTTCACCAACAAAAAGGAACAAGAAATAAAATGCCTAAAATAACAATGAAAAAAACTGAAGCACAAATGTAAGGGAGTAAAGTAACAGACTGTGTCAACATTTTTCCTATCTGAATCTTTATACCATTTTATAGCTCCATGTGAAAGATTGCTTTAGCTCAGAGAAAATGGCTTTTGATGCCATATATTCCAAAAACACCTGCTGGTCTTGAGTGTTTCAGCAAATTATTCAGCCTGCTGGGAATTCTTAGGTTACAAATTTTACATTTATAGCTTCTCAAATATTTTAGAGGTTTTCAGCAGAAGGGAAAAGCAAGTGATATCAAGTGTAATAACCTCTGAGAATCACAGATATTACTCATTGCCTTAGTTTGCTCCCCACTACGCACCACATTCTATTCTCTCACAGGCAGTATTTTAACGGAAGAGGTACAAGGAAGTGTGTCTCACTCTGTTATTTCCCCAAGGATTAGGCGATGGCATAAGCAAATCCTTGGCTAACACAGCAGTTTTTACTAGGATCTGATAATAGAAAATATTATATAATACTTCGACGCTATCTCGCCAATCTTTCTTGAAGGCAGCAATCCCAAACAGCTCTGGAGTCATCAAAGAGTCTATAACTGAAAATCCATCATGTTCTTCAGTTTATGCTTCAGGAATTCTAGATCAGCTCGCCAGTCTCACCTAACCACAGTTTTCCAACAAGGCTCAACAGCCTAGAGAGACTGACTGAACGCCACCATTACACCAACAAGAATGGCAAAATCTACTCCATTTTCCTTGATTCCCCAGCTGTTTTATGACAATGATTTCTCACTGGTTACTCCCTTTGCTGGGATCAGACAGATTGAAATGATGTCTCCTGAATTTTTCCCTTCAATATACAGCAGTGTTGCTCAACCGTGGAAGATTAGACACCAGCAGAATTGTGAGCATCCTATCCCCCATGACCAAGACTTGGCAGGTAGCAGATCCTGGAGTTCCCTGGCCCTAGGTAGGGAGCCGGGGAGCCTTGGTGTTGAGAGTTTGAAGAAGCTGGTACTGGGAGAGGGAGAGCACAGAATACAGAACTCTGGAAAACCCACACAAATGGAAGAGAGGTCCCAGCAGGAAGCCCAAGCAGACTAGACGGGATTAGCTACACCTTCATGGGCACCAATCAAAGAAAACCAGGCACTGAACAGGCTAATCACTGCTCAGTGGAAAGTAACAAGACTAGAGAAGGAGCCCAATACCAGAAAGCTGCCTCCACACTGCATTAAACAATCCAACGTTCTCTCAGAACAAATATGCAACCTTGGAGGAAAGGAGGAGAAGAGGAGAGCACATGACAGGGAGGGAGAGAGTCCGGACAGAGAGTCTGCCCTTTCAACTGATGGACTATTTTATTCCATCACTCCCTAAAGATTAATCACAAGATTAGATCAACCGCAAAGAACCTTTTGTTAAACCTGAAGAGGTTGAGTTAAGTCTAATAGACAAGTTGTTTTCTAGCAAGTTCATGCTTCCACCAGCAGCAGAACTGAGGTATTCAAAGCTAAATAAGATCAATTAAAGCTAAATAAGATTAATTATAGCAAATAAAAGTAGCATATTTGTGAGACAGGTACGATAGTGTAAATTTTAACCCCCAAATGAAGAAATGAGTATGACGTAGTTCATACGTTCCTTGAATTCACACTCTATATGGCGTAAAATTCCACAGGAACATTATACGAGTAGCACTGTTGGCTCTACTCACTGTGCTGTATATTAGATTCCAGGACTCATTCATCTACTAGTTGCAAGTTTGTACCCTTAAACATCTCCCCTATTCATCAAGCCCCTGGTAACCACCATTCCACTCTGTTTTTATGAGTTCAGCTTTTTAAACATACACTCTATTGATACATAACTCGTATACAGAAAAGTACACCAATCGTGAATGTACAGCTTGATGAATTTTCACCAAGTGAACACAAACCCTGTCAGGGCCATAGGTCAGGAAGTAAAACATGACCAGTATCATCCCACCTTCATAGTCCTGACTTCCATCACCATCCATTAACTTTGCCAGTTTTTGAATTTTATATAAATGAAATCACACACTGTGTGTGTGTGTGTGTGTGTGTGTGTGTGTGTGTGTGGCCTCTTTCCCTCAAAATTATGTATGTGACATTCATTCCACAGTGTTGCACATGACAGTAGCTTCTTCATTGTCACTGCTTTGTAGGGTTCCATTGTATGACTATATCACAATTTATTTATTCATTTTACTGCTGATGGACATTTTGGTTGTTTCCAGTTTAAGGCTATTGTGAACAAAGCTGCTAAGAACATTCATACACATGCCTGTTGGTGCACATATGTATGCGTTTCTGTTCATATACACCTAGGAATAATATACTCGTGCATAGGTTTCCATGGTTAGCTATATAGTAAACATTTCAAAACAATTTTTCAAAATATTAATAGTTGTACCAATTTAAACTCCCACTCGTAACATTTAGGAATTCCAACTGCTCCACGTCTTCACCGATATTTCACCAGTACTGGCAGCCTTCCTTATTACAGCTGTTCTCGTGAACATACAGTGTTATCTTACAGTGTTAAAATTTGCATTTCCCTGATGACTACGTTAACCTTCCATGGGCCTGTTTGCCATTTGGAGGAACTTTTTGTGAAGTGTTTGTTAAAGTCATTTGTCATTTTTCCATTGGGTTTCTGTCTTTGTTTCATAGTAATTCCTTATCAAACATACATGTTGCAATTATCTTTCCTTCCACTCTGACTTGCCTTTTCCACTTCCTAATGAAGTCTTTTGATAACTGAAATTCTTTTTGACATAGTCAAAATCATTAATCTTTTCTTTTATAGTTAGTGTTCTTTGTATTCTCTTAAGGAATCTTTGCCTCCCATAAGGCCACCAAGATATTCTCCTGTTATATTCTCAAAGCTTTATTTTACCTTTCACACTTAGACACGATCCGCCAGGAATTGATTGTTGTATATCATGTACAGTAGTCAAGATTCATTTTTTTTCCATATGGCTATCTAACTTACCCAGCACCATTTATTTAATAGATTATCTTTTGCCCACAGCATTAACAATAGCACACTTTTGTCCTAAGTTATGCCAGCATATGCGTGTGAGGCTACTTCTGGGTTATTCTGTCCCATTAGTCTATAGTCTATGTCTATCCTTGTGCCAATACCACTACGAGATAATAGGATATATCTATATCTATATCTATATCTATATATCTCTGCCCCTGGTTCCTGGCTCCTAAAACCCTTGTAATTTCCTAAGTGGTAAGAGTATCTCTTGCTCTAATATTTGGTGTTAGGCCCTACTCCTGACACAGGACTCCAAAAACCCTTGTAAATTCCTAAGTGAGAACACTAGGAACATCTTTTGTTCTACTGAGACAATTCTGAGTGGGCTCCTGGATGGGCGCTGGTCAACAGAAAAACCAAGCCTTTATTAGAATCTTGGAATTTTCAGGCCCTACCCCCATTCTCCAGAGAAGGGAGAAGGGTAGGAAATGGAGCTAACTGATCATGCCTACATGATGAAGCCTCCGTCAAAATCCCCAACCTGCAAGGTTCAGGGAGCTTCCAGGTAGGTGAACACAACCATATACCAGGAGGTGATACACCCCAATTCCACAGGGACAGAAGCTCCTGCACTTGGGACCCCCCAGAACTGCCCTCTCTGTTTCTTCTTCTGGCCATTCGTCTGTATCCTTCATGGTATTTTTTAATAAACTAGTATATGTGCTTCCCTGAGTTCTGTGAGACACCCTAGCAAATTAATTTTTTCCAAAATAAGGAAGGGGTCTTTGGACCCACTAAC
This sequence comes from Rhinolophus sinicus, assembly GCF_036562045.2. Classification (NCBI taxonomy): domain Eukaryota; kingdom Metazoa; phylum Chordata; class Mammalia; order Chiroptera; family Rhinolophidae; genus Rhinolophus; species Rhinolophus sinicus. Next base: position 21,474,342 of record NC_133751.1, read on the forward strand.
CTATCGCCTGGTCAGAAGCATAGGAAATAACCTGGACTTGCTACTGGCACTGAAGGTGGGGGAAGGGGTGTCTTACGGAACTGAGCCCTTAATCTCTGGGATCTGACACTATCTCCGGGTAGGTAGTATGAAAATTTAGTTGTGTTGTAGGACATCCAGCTCTGGTGGCACAGACGATTGCTTAGTGTGGGGGAAAAACCTCCACACATTTGCTGACCAGAAGTGACATGCAGTAAAGGACATTCGCAGGTGCAGAACTAGGGTTTTCCCTCCACAGAAGGTGGCAAACTGGGTTTCTCTAATACAACCACACTGCCTTAATTTCTCTAGCTATATAATATGCTTTCTTCTTTTGCTTCAAGAGTTTCTTGGATATGCTTGACTTTCAAAAAATTCTATCTAAGGGGTGGCCAGTTAGCTCAGTTGGTTAGAGCGCGGTGCTGTTAACACCAAGTTTGCCAGTTTGATCCCCGCATGGGCCACTGTGAGCTGCACCCTCCTTAAAAAAAGAAAAGAAAAGTCTATCTAAATTTTAGAATCAGCTTCACAATTCTATAAAAATATGTATTGTATAAAATATGTATATGTGTATTTTATACATTATACACAAATATATATACACATAGTTTGGAATTTTGAATGGAGTTACATTGATTTTTACTAACCAATTTTTTAAAAACAGACATCTTTACAAAGTGACTTTTCCAATTGTTGAACTTGGTAGAGTCCCCCATTTATTTAGATCTTTAATTTCTCTCAGCTTAATTTTGCAGTTTTTTTGTAAAGGTCCTGCACCTCTTTAATTAGACTTATACCTGTGTATTTTATTTTGCTGCTATTATAAATAATTTTTTAAAATTTTACCTTTTAATTATATGTTGGAAGCATATAAAATAAAGTTAATTTCTAGATATTGACACTATATCCATTGACATCTGTGACGTTTCAGCTTTACATGACAGAGATCCAATTTAATGATCATTCAAAAAGAGATGCAATTACATTTTTAAAATGGGTAGTCTTAATGTATAAGTGGAATCTAAAGAACAAAATAAATGAACAAACAGAACAGAAACAAAATCATAGTTACAGAGAACAAACTGGTGGTTGCCAAATGGGAGATGGGAGGGGGATTGGGAGACTAGGTGAAAAAAGTGAAGGGTTTAGGAAACACAAATTGGTAGTTACAAAATAGTCACAGGGTGAAGTACAGCATAGGGAATATAGTCAATAACATTGCAATAACTACGTATGGTGACAGATGGGTACTAGACTTATCAAGGGGAAATAACTTTGTAAATTATATGAATGTCTAACCACTATGCTGTACACCTGAAGCTAATATAAAATGACATTGAGGCCTGGCCCGGTGGCTCAGGCGGTTAGAGCTCCATTCTCCTAACTCCGAAGGCTGCCAGTTTGATTCCCACATGTGCCAGTGGGCTCTCAACCACAAGGTTGCCAGTTCAATTCCTCGAGTCCCACAAGGGATGGTGGGCTCTGCCCCCTGCAACTAAGATTGACCATGGCACCTTGAGCTGAGCTGCCTTCCAGATGGCTCAGTTGGTTGGAGTGCGGGCTCTCACACACAAGGTTGCCGGTTCGACTCCCACAAGGGATGGCGGGCTGTGCCCCCTGCAACTAGCAACGGCAACTGGACCTGGAGCTGAGCTGCGCCCTCCACAACTAAGACTGAAAGGACAACAACTTGAAGCTGAACAGAACCCTCCACAACTAAGATTGAAAGGACAACAACTTGACTTGGAAAAAAGTCCTGGAAGTATACACTGTTCCCCAATAAAGTACTGTTCCCCTTCCCCAATAAAAAAAAAAAAAATCTTAAATAAAAAAGAATTTTTAAATGATCCTTGCATATGGTTTCCATTTCTCTTGGAATAGGAAGTAAATATGAACTACTTAGTCGCACATGAACTCGATCCTCCCTACCTTTCTAGGTTTGTCACGTACTTCTCTCCCCCCTTTCTTCTGTTCTACCATGTTGGCATCTCAACTCAAATGCAGACTCAGGGCCTCTGATCATGCTGGACAGCTGTACCCTCTGTAATACTTTTGTCTCGATTTCTCCCCTCAGTTACTTATCTCCAGATTAGGTCTTAGCTTACATATCACTTCCTCAGGGAAGCCTTTTCCAAACTAGCTATAATCACCATCATCATCCAACAGACTGTTCAGTCCCAACAGACTGTGTATCATCAGAGGAGAAACAGACTGTGTATCATTCAGGATGGAGGTAAATTCTATTTAATGTATCAGTCCCCTACATTCCAAGCTCCATGAAGAAAGAGACTATGTCATGTCACAGCAGGATTATCAGCCACAATACAGGCCTGGTCCCCAGGACGCCCTCAGGAATCCTGCTTTGCTTTGTTTTGCTTAACTCAGTATCCACTCAGTCTAATATTTCTTCATTGTTCTCAACAGGTGTTTCTTCCTCAAACGTTGTTATCAGCAGAGTTTCTGCCTTCCCTCGGTGGTCCTCTCTGCCTACCCACAATCCACACGCAATCTCATCTGTTCACATGGATACAACGACTAGCTATATGCTATGACTTAAAATTGTATTTCTTCCACCCTGATCACAAGCTTCGGATTATGTATCTAACTGCCTACTAAGTATTTCCAACTGGATGTTACACACACATTCAAACTCAACGTGTTCCACTGAGCTCATCTTTTTCCCTTTCCTCCACTCCCATACCCACCTGCTCCTGCTACTCTGACATTTAGAGTACGATTAATGGTGCCATCAGCCACCTAGTTTCCTAAAGCAGAAATCATGCAGTCATTCTAGACTCCTTTCCCTTTGCCTACCCACACCTTTTCCCTCACTGAGTATTCCTCCCACATGGTTCTGTAATCCTTCTTCCCATCGCTACTACTGCTGCCTACTGAGGTTTCCAGTCTTTCTTACCCTGACTACTGAAACAGCTTCCTAACAACTCTCTTTAGCTCAATTTTGACCCCCGTTGAAGCTTCCTCCATATAGCACACAGTATAATGTATTTAAAATGCAGTTTGGCTATATGGAGTTTCCACGCTTACACCCCTTCCAAGGCTTTCCATAGTCTCGCTATTCAGGTAAACACCAGGCGCTGTGTAACTTGACTCTTTACTTTTCCACTTCTACCTTTTATGTTATCTCATAATAATCCCCACTAATTCTTATTAAACAATGATGTTTCCTTCATCTTTAGCTTCCCTTATGGTGCTCCCCAGGCCTGGAACGTCACTCAGCTCTTACCTATCCTTCAAGATTATATTCTGGGAACATCTCTTTCCAGAAAGCCCAAATCTCCGGGTTGGACTGAGTTCATCTCTGCTCTCCCACAACCCCCCGCAAACCACGTAACTTAAGACTAGCTGTGTACAGTCTGTCTCCTCTACTACACAATCATATCCTTGAGAGCTGGCTCAATATCATATTTGTCTTAGTGACCCACGAGGTAGGGGACTACATGGTACCTATTACACACACATATCTAAAAATAGCTAACGCACTGACATTTTTTAGAACACTTTGAACCTCTGTGACAGAACCCAATATCCACTTTGCCATTTCTTTCTTGTATTCCATTAAATTGTATTCCAGGTGACAGTGTGCCAAGCTCAGTGACTACATGTCCCACCCTCCCTTCCCATGATAGAAGACCAATGAAACGTAAGAAGTCACTTCTGGCTTTCTGAAAACCTCTTTAAAGGAGGCTGACCGAACTGGGGGAAAAAGCAACTTTGTTATTTACTCCTTCCCTCCTTCTTCCTGAAATGTAATCAGTCTTACAATTTGTTTCTTTTAGGTCCCTGACAATCTGATTATACCATTAGCCACTATCCATCAATCAGTATAGATCCTTACCTCAGGTTTTCTACTAACAGACAAAGTGAACAATAAGATAAATTGTTTGAATTTATAAGAATTGTCTTTTTCTGCTGTCCTACAGGGCCACTCCAAAGGGAGGAAGTGATGTCACAGCCATCTACTCCTGGTTGGTGCAAACATGTGCAGAACCACTTTCAACCAGATTCAAATGTTCTCCTCTTTAGTCAACTGATCTGAAGGAATTCTCCCATGAGAGTAGAGCACAATGCAGCAGGAGGCGGCAAGGTGAGATTTAATGAAACTACTTATGCAACTTATTTCTGCCCTCACAACTAGATTAGACCCAGTCCTGGATATATCACTTCCACTTGCTGATGGAGGATTTCAGGCCATGTCAAACATCAGAGTTGGTTTCTAATCCTTCACTACTTATTGTATGCTCCTTTGTTCTTCATTTTACTGGTAAAGAAATAATCCTAACTGCTCCACTTTATACTTCTGACCTCATCTCCTACTCTTATCACCTTGGCTCACTCCGCTCCAGTTATTCTCTTCCTCCATCAGATAAGTCATGATCTCGACTTTGGCCCTTCTTGTTATTTGTGCCTCAAATACTCTTGCCCTAGAAATGCACAAGACAACTTCAACACCTCCTTCACAACACGGCTCAAACATTACACTCTTAGTGACACCTTCCTGTCAACGCTTTTTTTTTTTTTTTTTTTTTGAGTTAAACCCTTCCCTACCCTGGTAATTGTAATTTATCCTGATTTATTTTTCATCGTGCACAGGTCACCTTCTAATATAATGTATATTTCGATTTATTTATTTATTCTGTCTTCCTCTACTAAGATATTAGTTACATGAGGGAATTTCCGTCTGCCTACTTTACCATTCTATCTCCAGTGCCTAGAATACTGTGTGAACAAACTGGATAGTCAACAAATACTTCAATGAATGAGTGAATTAATTCCCCCCTCCAAAATCCTACAAAATTTTAAAGTTTGTTTGAAAGCATTCCAATGGGTCAAAAATAAATAGTACTGTTAAATGAATAAGTCTGATCTTTTTCATTTACATTGTCTAAAACCCCCAATTTATTTTTCCCTCCTTTGCCCCCTACATCCTTCCAATTGATATATATTATAAAAATTTTAAGTGAGGAGAAATCAGTTCAGTTTGTTCTTATTTCGCAACATCTGCTGGCTTTTCAAACAATAATGCCATTGGTTGTTTTTTATTCAAACACAGTGTGAGGCTTTGTTTCTTAGACAAGTCAACAGAACAAGCAAACAATTAGAATTACTCTCAGCTTGAAGAAGCGCTCTGAATCCAGGATCTCAGTCAGAATCCCCATAATGCCAAAATCAGCCTGATCTAAAATCGTTGATTCCCCTTTGGCCCTACTCCCTCAGAAAACACACACACACACACACACACACACACACACACACACATAAAATTCTGATATAAATTAACAAAGTCTTGCCATTTTTGTGGGAATTTTTTCATCTCACAGATTTGCTTTGAAATTGATTCCCAGAGCATGTTGGGATCAGACAAGTCAAAGCTCTGGAGACAGACAGTGGTAAAGGTGGGACAGAAGAGGAATTGGCTTCTCCTGGCCAGGTGAATCCCTTCGATGGGCCTGTTAAAGGACTTGTTAAGGGTCTTCAAGCAATGGGGAAAGGACACCATCCAAGACAGGAGAGCTGCTTTACTTAGCAGTAAAACTCAGTGGGGAGGTGAAGTTCCTTCCACATTACAGACTCTCCATTCTCTGTATCCTACTTCTTCCTGATCAATGCCCAGACTTCACATTAGACACATGATAAGTCTGTAAATTCAACTGATATTGAATTTAGGCAACCCACAGACTCAATATTTAGGTGTGTCTTTGGCTCTCTCAACCTAGTGGCTGCAAGAAATGTAATGTTCCTTTTGCAGAGTCAAAAAAAGACACTGATTTTCAATCCATGCTTTAAGGAAATTGGCACTAGTGAATTTTTTTTTTAAGCTATGTAAAATAGCTTAAAGTAAAAGCTATATTAAACAGGACTTGCATAGCTCTTCGTACTGGCCTCTAATAGGAACTAGTTAGTCCCCCAAAGCCTTCCTTCACTTAGCACTACATTCCAGGGTGAATAATTTAATATACTGTGTCACCTGTGTCACCTCTGCATACCACAGTTTGCCAGAGACCCACTGCATACTAACAGGAGTTTTCACTACCTTTCTCTCTGTGTCAGTTAGCCATTGCCACAATAACGCTACGTAACAAAACTACATGGTATAATATAATCACTTATTCTTGCTCTTGTAACTTCAGGTTGGTAGAAGTTCGGTGATCTAGCTTGGGCTCAAGTGGGTCTCCAAGTCGCCCTACATCTCATCTACCGCAGACCAGCAGGCTAGCTAAGGCATTGTGTGTGTGTGTGTGTGTGTGTGTGTGTGTGTGTGTGTGAGTGGTGATGAAAGAAATGCAAGAGGGCATACCACTGCTGCACAAACGCATCTCAGCCCTTTGTTCACACCACATCCACTAACATCCCACCAGCCAAAGCAAATCACATGGTCAAACGTAACATCGGGGAGGAAGGTTAGAATATTCCACCCACAATGGGAGAAAAAAGGAAAGTCTTTGTTGAACAATAATGCAAACTACCATAATCCCTAATAAGGTCAGATAAGCAACTCTGGGTGCCCTTATGTCTTTGAATGCCTGTGCCTACACAAACTTCTGATTTAAATTTCTATATCGATAGGGTCTTGGGTGAAAAACAATAGAAACCAACTGTCAGAAAATGAGACCATTAAAAGAATATTGAATTATTAACAGACACAACAGGGAGATTGAAGAACTAGGCTCAGATGCTCCAACATCAGTACCGGTGCATAAGGCACAGCAGAGCACAGCCCTGGGCCTGTGTGAAGACACAGCTTCCACTGCCTCTGAGCTGTAGGCCTATGTGGCTCACTGCGGGAATCATCAGCTGCATATAAATTTGGAGCACTTGAAATATGATGAGTCCAAATGGAGGTGTGTCCACCAGATTTCTGAAGTACAAAGGAAATCATAAAATACCTCATCGATCTCTTAAGTTGATTCCATGTTGAAATTATACTATTTCAGTTAAAGTATATTCTCAAAATTAATTTTACCTGTTTCTTTTTACTGTTTTTACATTAGACCAGCAAGTTTCAGACAGCATATGTGGCTCCCATTACATTTCTATTGGGTAGCACTACTCTTAACACTGCAGGTGGCACTCTCTCCTCTGCCAACATATACTGGATGCTAGTAACTGTTGCTGGCACCATCACCAGCATGGTCTCCAGGAGCTGGAAGCTGCTAAAACAGCCTGTACTGGCAGAGAAGAATGTTCCCTACCCTGTCGTGTTTGCATCCCAAACAGAATCTGGGAAAGATCCATCCCTTAGCCGAACCACAATTCCATGCTTATGCCCGAGTTTCAAAAGAGGCTAACAAAGTGAATATATGGTGTTTCTAGCCTCTACGGAAGGAGATAAAACTCTTACCTACAACCAAGACCCATAAATGGAATTCCCCAAATATAGGTAGAGATTTCGACATTGAGTGCCTGACTAGAAAATGAAAGATGGGCAAACTGCAGATATCAAGTAGATACACTATTGAGAAGATTTGCTTTTCACAGAAGCAGAGAAATGATCCAGTAACTCAAGTGGGATAAAGAGTCTGGAAAATTTTGTTCTCCCTAAGACAGGAGACATAATAGCACTTTATAAGCTCATGAAATTGAGCAAGCAACAGAGAAAACGTGATTTTATAGAAGAGAGAAGCCAACTGCTGATGTGATGTCCTTGAACATGTGAGAGTCGATGGAAACCGGTGAGCATGTAGAAGGGACTGGCCTAAGCTAGGAGTGTGGAAAATTCACCTGTAGTAATGAAAGGCAGAGTATGTGGGCACAGAGCAAGCAGGGGGATAGATGTGATGGCATGAGCATGCTGGAAGTGACTTCTGGTGGCCTTTAGTATCCCAGTAAAACAGAAAACAAGGTCTCAGCAGAGAGTGAGGATGGGGAGGAGGCACAGAGGAGGGAGAATACAGAAAAATAGCCTCTGGGCAGTGGGTGAGTAGAGAACTGGAGAAATGCATTGTGGTTGTCACAGGCTATTAAGTGTCCACTTATGATTAGTACCAATGAATTCAAGGTGAGACCAGTAAGCAAGATGGTGTGTTTATTCAGATCTGTTCAGCCATATGGGCACAGACCCTGAAAAACTGAGAGTTGGCTTTAGCCAGAGTTGGAATTAACAAAATGGGAAAATGCTTACAGTTTTGTAGAAAACATGTGAGATTTTACATAGAGCATGATTACAGAACTTCCATAAGAACAAAACAGACTTAAAGGAAATTTATACATGGGTATGGTTTTATCGGCAATGTAAATTTCTTATATAGTCTCTAATTTTCTTTTTGCAAAAATCAAAACTCGCTCAGTCTATCTTCAACAACCTAATACTTGGGACTATGCCATATAACCAAAGGCAGGAAGTAGGACCAGGTCACACAATAAATTTAAATCTGAAAGCAACAAAACAAGACAACAATTCTTTTTGTCCCTTCTCTCACTGAGCACAGCAACCATTTTATGCTTCCTTCCCTTAATTCCCTCTGTTTACGGATTAATGCGCAGGGTCTCCATATAGCTGCTCCTATCTCAGCCCATAGTGCCAGAGGCCACCACAATCTGACCGAGTCATTGTCTTTTTCAGATAAAGTTCACAAGAGGCAAGCTCATTGGCTTAGCTTGAATCAGGGCTCGTTGTTTGGTTCAATCCGCTGGAACCAGGAATGAGAAGTCAGCTGGTCAAAATATGGTGGACCTCCAATCCCTTTCCCAGGTAAAATATGTTTGTGTATTTAAACATTCAAGTAAATATGGAAGCATAGAGAGAAAAAGAAAAGGGGCCTTTGGTCTTACCTCTCTCCCCCCTGAATACTCCCAATTCCACAACCCACTGAAGAGGAAAACACAGCTAACAGTTTGGGCTGTACCCTTTCAACGGCTTTTCTGGGTTAGGTTATTTGCTACTTTGTTCTTAAGGCTTTCCTTTTTTCTTGTTAAACTTGCCTTTCTTTCTTTATGCTGATGACTTCCTGACAGTATTCTTAGTAAGTTATATATCCCACTGGTCTTGCATCAAGGCCTATAAAGACATTTTTAGTAATAAACCCAATGATCTAATCTCTTAAGGTGCTCATATTTCACTCGCTTTTTAAAAGCAGACATTTTATGGATTGGTGAAGCAATCATTTAGAAACATACATCTCTGAAGCCATAATCATTTTATAATTTGTTCTGCTTCACAAACAACCACAGCCAGTCTTCCAAGAGGACAATCCTTTACCAAATCTCTAACGTTAAATCTGCTTACGGCTATTTCAGATAATGGGAGCTGTCCAGTCTGTGACGTGCTCAGTCTCTTCCATTTAGGGAGGATCTGTTGTACTAATAATTGACTTGAAAATGAGCTCTGCACTAGAAAGTCAGCAGTGAATAACGGAACTAAGTGACCTTACAAAATGTATTGGAAATTTCTTTCTGGAGGTCAAAGAATATATCAAGCATAATAGCAAATGTGCATTTTTTTTTAATAGTACATCACATTCTTATAAGACTCTGATATAAAGTTCACGGTGCTACCATTTCAAAAGAACTGGTTAAAGATACTTCAACCAAAACCTACTTTGTAGATGTGTCTACATTTCTGAAATAATAAATAATATGCAATACAGGAAAGTCTCCAGAGAGTTCTCCTAAAAAAAAAGAAAATCCCCCAAAATATGTCTTTTGTGGACTTTGTTGTGAGTCGTATTTGTGCAGAAACATCCAACTGACAATTTCGTTGTGTGTGGCAAAACTCCACCCCAGTACCCGTCTTATCTCTCAGTTTTTCTGCCTCAGGACTTGTTCTGAAAATACAAGATTTTTCAGCCTTACGCAGAACATTCCAGAAACACAGGGGAGTTAACAGGCACAGGGGAAACCCGCAACCAGGAAGAAATGGGAGTCAGTGGACAAATTCCTCAGTCTTCTGCTTTTTGGAGGGATAACTCCGAAGCCCATTCTACCCAGTTCCTTGGAGGGTCCCCTGTGGAACCGAGCACCAGTTGCCATAGCCATAACTGGATGACTAATGCAGCCTTTATTGGCTTCCCAGAATCATCTCTCACAGTACCTTCTCCCAAATGCCTGCCTCAGGGGGGGAACCAAACATAAGATGTTATACAAAGGGCTCTCAACAGTGCACAGAACATAGTATGTAGTTAGTACCTGATGCTTCCCTTCCCTGCATCTCTTCATAAACATCATTCATCCTATTGATAACACAGTTTTCTATTCTTCATCAAGGACTCATTCTTGGCAAAACAATGCTCTGATATAACTATCTATCCGATATGGCTACTGAAGACTTGAAATTTGGCTAGTCCAAATTGAGAAGTGTTGACAGTATAATATATACAACAGATTTTGAAAACTTGGAATCAAAAAGTGATGTAAAGTATCTTATTAATAATTTTATATTGATTAGTTGAAATGATATTTTAGATACAGTGGGTTAAATAAAATGTATTATTAACATTAATTTCACTTGTTTCTGTTTACTTTTTATAACAGTTACCAAAAATGCCTAATTACATTAGTGACTTATACTTCTATTGGACAGAGCTGCTCTAGAAATTGTGGGAAAGAGCCATAGTATAAAAAGAGGGAGGGAGGGAGGGAGGGAGGGAGGGAGGGAGGGAGGGAGGGAGGAAAGGAATATGTGTAGATAACTGAGTATATTCAACAAGATGTTTAATTATAAGCCAATTATATAAGTAGACTATTACTTTTATTCAGTTGTGTATATTCATATTACTGAGGTGTAAGAGCTGCTTATAAGTATATTTTGGGTACAAATCCTTTGTCAAATATATGCATTCTGAATAATTTCCCCAGTTTGTAGTTTGCTTTGCTTTTCATTTTTTTGACAGTGTTTTCCAAAGAGCAGAAGCTTTTAATTTTGATGAATCCAATTATTCAGTTGTTTCTTTGATCATGAGGGATTGCTATATCCTAGTTAAGAAAAATTTACCTACTGCAAACTCAGACAGATATTCCGGTGTTTCTTTTTTACAGGAGCTTTGCATACAGTAGAATGACTAAAAATCAAGGTTGACAAGACCTAATGCAAGCAAGGATGTGGAGCAACCAACTCTCTCATAAATTGCTTCTGAGAGTGCAAAATGGTACAAACATTTCGGAAAATTGTTTAGTAGGTTCTTATGATGTTAAACGTGCACCTACTCTATGACCCAGCAATTCCACTGTAGGTATTTACTCCAGAAAAGTGAAAACATGCCCACCAAAAGCTTCTATAAAAATGCTTCTAGCAGCCATAGTTCTAATAGCTTAAAACGGAAAACCACACAATTGTCCAACAACAGGTAGCAAATAAACAAATTGTTGTATATTCCCTACAATGGTAAATGAACTACTGCTGGATACAGTAGTATAGAGGAATCACAAAAACATAATAAGCAAAAGAAGCCAAACACAAAAGAGCATATACTCTATGAATCCATTGAAAACGAGTTCAAAACAGGTAAAACTAATTGATATTGATAGAAATGGGCACAGTTGCCTTGGGGTGGAAGGAAAGAAAAAGGGATTCACCATCAGGGGTAAAGGGGAATTTTCTAAGGTGGAAATGCTTCGTATCTTGACAATGGTGTGCATTACATGGGTGTATTAATTAGTTATTGATGTGTACACTTAAAACGTGTGCATTTCACCACATGCAAATTATACCTCAAAAAAATATACATATTGCATCTTAGACATGTTTAAGTATAAGCTTGTCCTAAATGTACACTTTATGACATTTGGGTATTTAAAGTCACAGGCATGCTACTGGAAAAATTTAAACTGGAAGAAATTCTGTTGGGGTGTGCCTGCATTTCCTGCACGCCTGGAAAGATCTGTGCTTATCTGTGCCCTTTCAGATGTAAATAGAGTCAGATTATGTGCTGAAGGCTGTTTCACTCTGGATTACAACATTTTAGCTCAGTGGGAATTCCCAACAGTGGGGCTGTGTTCTCCACTATGTTTGATCTGCACCGTGGGCAAGTGCCAGGAGTAATTCTATCTCTATCTACAGTTGTAAAGACAAAATATGACATGACAGAATTTTATTTATAAAATCACAAGGTTGGAAAATATTTTTGTTAGCTATAAAACAAAGCGCAGCCTACTCCATCTTCTCAAGGGCCAGAGAAAGCATATCACTTGATCAGTGGTATCGGCTAAGCCTCCGACCTAGTCTTAATAGTACAAAAGGGGCTGTGGGTAAAGCATTAACAAAACCTTTTGTCCTTTATGAACAGATTTTATGGCACTGTTTCCCTGGAAACCTGAAAAAGACAGAATGGCAGTGGTGCTACTGGGTGATATTTCTTATGATAAAAAAATGACAAATTGCATCTGGCTGGAGAGAAACTATATATGAACTATAAATACCTGGTGGGAAATGACAACTTTGGGCTCCCGGAGTGTGATGACACTCACAATGCAGCAGACTCCTTGCAGGGACTGGAATTTCTGCCTCAAACGTTGTTGTAGGAGATATTGGTTCCTATTGGAGACATGTGACTTTCAAGCCAAGATGAAGTAACTACATGCATGTGTCTCATCTCCTTGCACTTGAACTGTCACCTTGGAAGCCAGATATTCGCCCCTTGATTGGTGTGAGGACTAACGCAAGAAGTCTTACTGAAGAGGGATCCCCAATGCTGCCCTTCTAGCAAGTTGCATTTCCTGCTCTATATTCCTCTAATTGAATCTGATGCCAAGTGAGCCCCTGTGGAAGTCTTGTGAGTCAGCAATTTTAGACATTGGGCATTGCAATGACTCAGTACACAATACAAGATACTGTATATGGAATGGTAGTGAATAAATATGTCTTTCGTGATTGTTCTTGGAATCACTGCCATCTCTGTCCTATGGTTAAGTCACTCTTCAATGCCACAATATGAAATGAACATGTCATCTGCTCCTGTACAATAGTAGGAATATAGTGAACACAAAATAATACATAAATTACTTTGACCTCCTTAGAAGAAAGGCATAAAAATCAAAATATGCTTTGGTGGGGCCCGCCCGGTGGCTCAGGTGGTTAGAGCTCCATGCTCCTAACTTCGAAGGCTGCCGGTTCGATTCCCACATGGACCAGTGGGCTCTCAACTATAAGGTTGCCAGTTCAATTCCTTGAGTCCCACAAGGAATGGTGGGCTGTGCCCCCTGCAACTACCAACGGCAATTGGACCTGGAGCTGAGCTGCGCCCCCCACAACTAAGACTGAAAGGACAACCACTTGAAGCTGAGCTGCGCCCTCCACAACTAAGATTGAAAGGACAACCACTTGAAGCTGAGCTGCGCCCTCCACAACTAAGATTGAAAGGACAAAAACTTGACTTGGAAAAAAGGCCTGGAAGTACACACTGTCCCCAGTAAAGTCCTGTTCCCCTTCCCCAATAAAAATCCTTAAATAAAATATATGCTTTGGTTACAGGCAAAGTTGCTAGCTTTATTTCCTCTGACATTTTTGATAACCTATTTTTTGTTTTCCTCACAGATATATACATAAATGGCTCCTCTTATTAAAATAAAGGAAAAGAGTGAGCAGAAAAACAATGTTTCTCCCCATATGTTCTCCATTCTACCTCACCTTTGCTTACCTCTCACTGCGAAGACTGCACGACTTGTCCATTGCTAGACTAGACGGAGTGAAATAGAATTTCTGTAACTGGCATAGTTCTATAGCTAGAGAACAGAGATACATCCTCCCTGCCCCACTCTTCCAAACGAACACAATGAGGATTCTGTTCACATGGCAGAGGAAGAAACAACTATAACTCACAGTTATTTGCACATCTCACTAACAGCAGGATATATACATCCTGCAAAGTCAGGACACTCTCAAATCATTGATGCATTCAGCCAACAAATATTTGTTGAGCAACTACTATGTGGCAGGCACTATACTCCATCTCTATAGAGAAAAAAATATTACTTCCAAACTTCATGAAATTTACATTCTAGAGGAGGAAAACAGACAATAAACAGTATGATAAATAATTAATATATATATATATATATATATATATATATATATATATATATATATATATATATATATATATATATTATATATATGAAACCAACAAGTGTTTTTTGTTTTGTTTTCAAGGTAAGGTGGGACTGGTGGAAGCTTTAAATAGGGTGACCAGAGGATTCCTGACAAAGTGACAATGATTTGAGGGTGAAAAAGCCTAAGATTAAGGCCTCCTGGCCTGGAAAACTGACTGATTCTGGACAACAAATGGCACAAGCTTAGACTGTTGCCTTCCTAGCCCAGCCTAATTTTTCAGATGGCCTCAAGATAACTGCCATTAAAATAAAATACATCAGAAGAACAAGAAAGCAAAAACTGAAATACAATGTTGAATATATCAAAAATAAATTTTGGTTGTGCCTACTGACACACTAGAAATAAATAAACTAGAAGCTTACCAAGATTAAGGAAATTGCTGTTAAAAAGAATCTATGAACCTAAGAACCAAAGAGCCATGCAACTCTTTGAGCCTTAAAACAACCTATAAGCCTACAAAACAACTGCAAAATATATGCAACTCCCAAAGGGAACATACTTCTGAAACCCATTTCAGGTGTGGCCAAGAAGAATACTAGACAAGGAAGGTTCTTCCACAGAGCAGAGTGGGAGCCACAAAGAGCAATGGACAGGAATTCCCCCCCAGAGAGCAGAAACAGGGTCCAACTGAGAAACGTCCTCCACTGCCAGAACAGAGATCTTCTAGATTCCTGCCCAGCTGGTTTCCATCAGTGCTATGTACCAGTGACTGCTGTGTTTCCCATTCTTCTTTTCTAAATAAGAGTTTCAATGATCTGATCCACCCTGACCCATGTGAGCCACCTCTGAACCTGAGTGAAAAAACTGAACACCACCCAGGAATGATGGGATTTCAGCTGGATATAGCATCAGGATGGAACTTTGAGTTGTCTCCCCTGGTGGAACACGTGAGTGTGCTCTGTGTCTTGCAGAAAGGATGAGTGTGAGAAGGATCTGCACAGAAACCAGGCAGCCAGAGTTGCAGGCTGTAGGAGAGAAAAGAAGCAGCCCACCAATACTCACCTACCCTTATTCCTGGGCACATAATTAGGTCACATTTCCCAGTCTTCCTTGTAGACTGATGAAACCATATGACTAAATTGTCGCCAATGATATATGAGTAGATGTGATATGTGCCTGCCTCTTCAGGCCTTAAGAGCGGTAAACCTCCTCCACACTGTTCCTCTTTCCACCGGCTGAAACCTAGATGTGGTGAACAAGCCTTGACCATGCATCTGATGACAAGGCCCTAGAGGATGAAAGAGTCACAAGATGGAAGAATCTTGCTTCCCTGAATCACCATGTTGAAGAGAGTTGCTACCAATGTGGAGTACCCTCAACTATTACATAAGGGAGAAATAACCTTCTTCATTAAATTAGGGATTTTCTAAGTATATTTTTACAACAACTTAGTCTACTCTAACACAGAAATTTAACACCCTGGCTAATGCAGAAATTATCGTCTATATATTTCAAGATGACAAAAAAGAATATATTTTAGAAAGCTTTTGTCTTAGTTTGGGCTGCTATTACAGGATACCATAGACTAGGTGGCTTATAAACAACACACATTTATTGTTCACAGTTCTGGAGACTAAAAGTCCAAGATTAAGATGTTGGCCAATTCAGTGTCTGACAAGAACCCAGTTCCTGGTTCATAGTCATCTTTTCACTGTGTCCTCATGTGGCAGAAGGGAAAGGGGCCACTCTGGGATCACTTTCATAATCCCATTCACGAGGCTCTACCCTCATGACATAATCACATCCCAATGGCTCCAGCTCCTAGTACCATCACATTGAGGGGCAGGCTTTGAACATATGAATGTGGGGGGCGGAGCATAAATATTCAGTGTATTGCAGCTTTCTTTCAAAATAGCTAAAATTTTTTAAGTTTTGGGAGCACCTTTCTAGTTCCTGGGATGCAGCCCGATTCACGAACCACTTAGTAAAGCCAATTAGATCTAATTTACTCAGTTGAATTTTGATCTTTACCAGGTTTGGTGGCAGTGTCAGAACCAAAGGGAACTTCTGATGGCAAAGAGACAATGAGAAACACAGGCGCAGAGCCCGCAAACCTCATTTTGAGTACAGGGTCTTTCTCGTTATTTTGCTCAGGCTGTGGCTAAGTCCCTCTCGTTTTCACTCTGCTCTCTCTGAGTTCAGCTCCCAATCTAAATGGTCTTCCTTCACAGGGCAGGTCAGATTGAGCTGGGAGACTACTCTACCTGAAGCCAACTGAGCTGCTTAGAGGATTCTGCCTGGAGCCAGTTGAGTTGGCTGATGGTTCTACCCAGAGCCAAGGCTCTAGCCTTCAGACCACAAGGAAATTAGGATGTTTTTACTTATGAAAAGGTATGGGAAATGAAGATGCATTTTTGTTAAGGGAAATGAGAATCAGTGTTTGTTTAAACTAGAATTTCTGGTTATGAAGGACAAACTAAATGTATACAAAAACTAGAACATAAAAAGAAATTTTATCTTATGTAATTAAGCTAGCTAAAAATTAAGTTGTTATTATGGTATAAGCGTTTCTCAAATTAAGCTTTAATGTTAATGGTGTACTTATGTAAAACCAAAACTTAATTTTCTTTCATCTGCTAAAGGTTTTTCTTTTTGATTAATCTGCCAAGAAAGCAAAACTCTGTATTTTATCAAAATAATTGTCTGTTTTATATTGTCTTAATCAAGTCTTTGATTACTTAAGATGTTGCAGAAGAATGATGAGGACCGAGAGACTCAAGCGGCACACAGAGATCAGGGAGAACACAGCTTTATTACACCAGCAGGCTCAGTGGGATTGTTCCCAAAGAACTGAGCACTAACTGGGGTCAGGCACTTGTTTTATAGGGTTAGGACTCCGGGTTAGGGGGAAATCTGGCCAGGGTGCTGGGGAGGTCCGTCCCTAGCAGCTGTGATTGCTCAACATTGTTTTGACAGGGAGGTCTCTAACCATAGTGCCCGCGGAAGACATCTCCGATAAGGGGCTGTAGGAAAAAAACATCCCAACAAAGAAAACTGAATCTTCTCAATAGTAAGAGATAACCTTCAGTATTTGCCTTTAAAATCTTTTAGTCTCTTTGGTCAAATAAATAATTAAATATTGTTTCATAAATAAAATAAAATTTTTAAAGTTTTGAAACCATCATTTTCCAGTTTGTTTGTTTTTTTAAAAAAACAACTGTGGTGGATCCCTTTCTTTCCTACAGATTATAGATAAATGAATCATTACTATACTGAACATGTAAGATTTAGCAGAATAATTTTTTAAAAAGGACAGAAAAATATTATTTGCCAGTGTGGTACTTAGACATCTTTATAGTGCTACAGCAATTAGAATGCAAGTATATTTCAATGACATTAAAAATTCCATTCCAAAATAAATTGCTTAGTGTCTGTCTCTTGCACTAGGTGGCAAATTTCTCAAGAATATGGACTCCATTTTGTTCTTTACTGTACAATACCTGGCACGGTATCTCACATACAATAAGCATTTAACAAAAACTGGTTGAATGAATAAATAAATGATTGAGTGAATGAAAAGTGTTTAAATTTTTAAATTAGTTTTCACTTTTGTGGAAAAGTAACATATTTAGTAGAAATTCAAAAAACAAAAAGTTGTAGTCTATTTAACTTATCTTTAATTCTATCATCACCCATCAACAAACTTTTCTAAATTATAGAAAATTCTGAAAATTTAACATGTAAAATCCTGAAATTTTAAATGTGATTTCTAATTCAATGGGTATACAAATAGTTAACGCAGAAATATGTCCAGGTTTTCATCTCTACCTTGAGTATTCCGCACCTAGACCTGTGATATTTATACAATGAAATACAAAACTAAACCTCTAGTAAAATATTATGAACCAGTTTTCTAACTTCAGACATCAATCCTAGACTTGCCTTTTATCACCTTGAATTGAACAGTAGGAATTGTGCACATTACTAACGACTAGATTTGGTCCACAGTGAAAAAAAATCAATAGCTTCATAGTTAACTCCCAAACTCCTCCCGGCAATGCCATGAGTGAATTTATCCACAGACCAGAAATCGGTTTAGTTTGCTCTGCTCTTACAACAGAACAATGGATCAGCAGACAGCTTACCTATAATGTCAGCATTACTGAAACTACAGGTGGTAAATCCCTTTAATGCAAATATTTGTATCCCAAACTTCCAAAGGGATGCTTGTCTAAGCTTAAAAGGAGCCATAATTTTAAGAGAGACATTTTCTTTAGAGTTAAGGATTTCAATAGCTCAGCATGAGGCTCTGTCTAGACTCCTCTAAGAATTAGACTTTTAGAAAATGGATCCACAAAGCTGAAATAAGCCTGCTACATTGTTCAATTTGATCACAAACTAAAAAGAATTTTAAAACAAATGGTTAATTTTTGCTTTCTTACTATAACTGGGAATTGGTTTAAATAGGTATTTTAATCTCAAATATATTCTTTAAACCATCATTAAGTCTAAGGTTGAAAATTTTAGTCTTCAGTGTTTATTGACCTATTTTCATTTTTAATATGTGATTCATTTACTCACACATTCATTCAAGAAATATTTATTGAGTACTGTGCAGAGATTGCTTGTTGTCTGTTCCAGTACCCATGCTCCCTCTTCTAGAAGCCCTGATTTTTAGCTGGGCACATGAATCATGGAATAAAAAGCTGATCCCCAAGTCTCCCTTTCAGCACGGCTCTTACCACTGAAAGGGTGGGGGTAACCAGAAATGCCATGTAGCGGCTCCTGAGAAATAGCCTTAAAAACCAGCTGGCCTTTATTCTTTGCCTGTCTTCTCACCCTCCTCCACCTCACAGTTCAGAATGTGGATCCCTCTAACGAAAAGACCGATCTCTTGCACACAAAGATAAGACCCACATCCTAGGGGTGATAGAGCAGAAAACTAGAAGCAGCATGCATGCCTGAGTGCTCTGTGGACCAGAGACACACACCTGCCCTGGACCGCCCACCTCTAGACTTTCATGCAACAGAAAAAAATAAAGTCCTATCAAAGTCACTGTTATTTGGGGGCTTTATATTACCTGCAGTGAAACCTAATCCTAACAGATACAAGCACAGTTTGTAAGATATTGTAAGTGTTGAACTAAATACAAGATGAGAGAGGCAGAGTTCCTGCATACAACCAGGTTAAAATTTAACAACGAATACTGAAGTATAAAGGGCACCAGAGTGGATTATGGTACTTTTATGATGTTTTCAAACCAACTCCCTTCTTCTGGTAACAACCACCACTATCCTTTGGAGAAACTCTTCTCTCATATCATGAGATCGAATTTTAATCCCTGTAACGCCATTCCTAAACCATCTTCAGTTATTTGGGGAGGTGGTGGGGGAAAGTGAAAATGTAACGCAAGCCTGGCCAATTGAAGTACTAGCCATTGTAAGTGATTCAAGAATGAGCATATGAATTGAACGTGGCCATTTAGAATCCAGCTGTATTAACAGATCACTGCAAGATGCATAATAAAACAACCCACAACTCAGTGCTTACAACAACAAACACCTATCATGGGCCTAGGTCAGCTAGGCCTACCCAGCTTTAGGCTGCAGATGGGGCCCATGTCTGCTCCACGTCTCTCATTCTCCTTGGACCAGCAACTATCTGGGTAAAGTTCTCGTGACATATGGCAGAGGCACAAGAAGCCATGCTAAACTGCACAAGCACATTTAAGGTCTCTGCTCAAGTCATGTTCACTAATATTTCATTGGGGTGGGGAAATATATCCTGCCTCCTTAGTTAACTCTAAGGCCACATGACACATGGAGATAATAATGCAATTGATTATACACACATCTTGAATGCCTTAGGGTCATGGTATTAGAAGGCTCTAAGCCTGGGGCTGCATGTGCCAATCTTCCAGGCTAACTGGATGAAGCACATGTCCAATAGCAAAGAAAATGATAACACATGAAGAGAAGAAAAGACAGCAGAGTGAGAGATGGATGGATAGACATATAAAGCATACTGAATCCTCTACTTTATAATGGAACCATGCCAAAAAAATTACCAAAAATAGTATTTACATAGGGAGATCTAACAATTAAGTTTGAGAACTTGTTGCAACAATGTTGCTAAATTTTTTTTGCTATAGGACTATTCATTATGAATTTGTACCAATTGGACAGACAGTTAACAAAGTTTACTATTTAGAAGTGCTGAAAAGGCTGCGTGAAGAAGTTAGATGACCTGAACTTTTTGTCAGCAATTCATGGCTCTTACATCACGACAATGTACCAGCTCACAAGGCACTGTCTGGGAGGGAGTTTTTAGCCAGTAAACAAATAACTGTATTGGAACACCCTCCCTACTCACCTGATCTGGTCCCCGGTGACTTCTTTCTTTACCCAAAGATAAGGGAAATATTGAAAGGAAGACATTTTGATGACATTCAGGACATCAAGAGTAATATGATGACAGCTCTGATGGCCATTCCAGAAAAAGAGTTCCAAAATTGCTTTGAAGTGTGCTAGGTGCTGGCATCAGTGCATAGATTCCCAAGGGGAGTACTTCTAAGGTGACCATAGTGATATTCAGCAGTGAGGTATGTAGCACTTTTTCTAGGATGAGTTCTCGAACTTAATTGTCCAACTTTATAAAAAGAATTGTGAAGATTCAGAAAAGTAGGTAGATTAGAGAAATTTTTTGGAATGATTTTATTGGGATAGCATTTATTGGAATGATGAGTAAAGATTAGTTTCACCATAACAGATATAAAAGTGAATTTCAGGAAAGAAAATTATCTAAGCTCTCTAGCAGCCATTGTTGATTTATCCACCTAATGTCTATTCCTTGCCTTCTGTCACAGAGGCTAAAAAATTAATACTCACTTTCCTAGAATTCGTTGTGGTCATGTACGTTCTGTTGATCAGATATAAGCAGAAAATCTGCAGGGGTCTCTCAGGAAAGCTTTTCCTTCCTCACAAAAACGAAAGAGGCAGCGTCAGATCCTACTTCTTTCTCCCTACCTCTCCCATCTCTATATTCTTTTTATTATTATTATTATTAATTTCAGGTGTGTGTACAAAACAATGTAACAGTTACACATTTCTACCCCTCACAAAGTGATAACTCCCCTCCACCAGTCTACTACCCCTTTGACATCGTATGTAGCTGTTACAATTCCACTGACTATTCCCTATGCTGTACTCCACATCCTGTGACAATACACACAGACACACACACACACACACACACACACACACACACACACAGTTGCCATTCATTATTATTCAGCTTCAGTTTCAGGTGGACACTGCAGTAGTCAGGCATCTACACCGTCCATGAAGTGGTCTCCCCAATAAGATAAGTGCTCATCTGACCCCCTAAAAAAATCTTTACAACATTATTCATTATATTCCCCAAATTGCCTTTGATATTCCTGTGACAATCTTGTGGTTACCGATTGTGCTTTCTAATTCCCTCACCTTCTCCTTCATCCCCACGCCCCTCCCATCTAGCAACCTTCAGTTTTTCCTCTATATCTCTGAGACTGTTTCTGATTAGTTTGTTCATTTATTATATACTTTAGATTCCACATATAAGTGAGATCATATGGTATTTGTCTTTCTCTGTCTGACTTATTTCACTTCACACAATGTTCTCTAGGTCCAACCACCCATCTCTATATTCTTGCGTTGTTACCTAACTGTAGGGCAGCCATTCTGCACTCTTGAGAAGAAAGCCAGAGTCCTGACAACAAGGAGCCAGTAAACACTACAAGCAGTTGGTTCCTCTGATCTTGTTCAGAGAAACAAATAAAACCTTACTTGGTTCAGACACTGTTCAGGTTTTCCATTATTTGCATCTGAAAGGATTCTTAGCTGTTTTAAGCCTAAAGTCAAGGTAATGTCTGTTTTAGGTCAAGAACCAATTATACAGCGAATTAAAGAATCTCTGTATACCACCTTAGAGTTTATAACACTTTTTTGCATTTCACTTAATTACTAATTAGAAAGTTAAAGATAAAAGCCTTGACTATCCAATTAAATAAGTTAGATTTTATCAAATGAGAGCATAACCTGGAAAGCCCATTGTAACTGTCTAAATGTAAATAGATTTATGTATTACTGTTATGAGAAAGGCAAGAAGCCATAACAAGTTTTTGAGAATGGGATTTCATTTGTGTTTATTTTAGAATGGACTTTGAAGGATGGACTGAAAAAAACTAGACTGGAAGCAACGAAGCTCTTATTTGGTGAACGAAGGATCCACTGACAAAATAACAAGGGATTTCTAGCTAGGATATACTATTACAGAATGTGGTAAAACTTAGAAAACAGGGCAAAATATATCAAATATCTACTTTCAGACACTGGAACACAGGCAGAGAAAAATACTATTCCAATTAGAAAGGAAATAAATGAGGTGAGCCCTACAATTGCCCTGGTTTTATGCCTGGAGGTACTTTCAGACCCTGGTCCACATAGGGAGATCCAAGCAAAGCTGGGCTGAGAAGACAAAATTGAGTTTGGGGAGAATGAGATGTCTAGAAATTGTAATAAGGTATGCTAGAAAGGAAGAACTATACATACAAAGAATTTCAGAATACTCTTTAAGCCGTTGCCTGACTACTTAGCTGATGCTCCAAGAGGCTAAGCAAAAAATTTAACTACCAAGGAAAAAATAATTACTGGTGAACTACAACCTGAACAACTGCTCGGATTCACACGGAAAAGAGTCATTTGCGTTCCATCCAACGAGAATGTAGAAACTTTATTAAAGACCTGTGACATACAATAGAAAGCCTAAACCACTTCTAAAGGAGGGCACTAGAGAATCCTTAAGGATAGTCTTGAACCTCACAAAGTTTAAAAATGAGCCTCAAAAGGATCAAGCTGATCAGCTACTAGAATAATAGCGTCCCAAAACAAAGCCCTACATTCTTTAAAAATCCAGGCATTTAATGCATTAGTTTTATAATGCTGCCATAACAAATTAACACAAATTTAATGGCTTAAAACAGTAGCCATATATTACCTCAGAGTTCTGTAGGTCAGAAGCCCAGGTATAACATGATTCAGTTGAATCCTCTCTTTAGAATCTCACAAGGCTGAAATAAAGGTGTTGGCAGGATATTGGAATGAACTTCCAAACCCATTTTGTTTGTTGGATGAATTCAGTTCCTCGTGGTTTAAGGACCGAAGTCCCCATTTCCTTGTTGGCTGTCAGGTGGGGTCTATCTTTGCTCCTAGAGCAAGTGGCTCAAGTCCCACACATGCTTCCAATCACCTTGACTTCCCCTTTTGCTGCAATTCTCTGACTTTAGTTGGAGAAATTTCATTGCATTTAATTAGACTGCGCTCACCCCAACAATCTAGTATGGTCTTCCTATCTCAAAATCCATAATTTTAGTTATATCTATATCTGCAAAGTCTCTTTCGTCAAGTTACATACATATTCAAGGGATACAGGGATAAGGGTGTGAACATCTTTGAAGAGCTATTCTGCCTACCATAGTCAAGAATGTCACATTTACAACAACCAGCACCCAATCAAAGTTTATCAGATAAGGAGCAGGAAAGTATGACTCATATCGAGGAGGGGAAAGAATCTGTTAATAGAAACAGGCAGAAGTGAAAGAAATGAAGAAATTAGCAGATAAAGATTTTTAAAATAGCCATTATAAATATATCAAATGTGTTCAAGAAAAACATGAAGACATTACGGAAATAAATGGAAACTATCAAAAAAAACTAAATGGAATTTCTTTTGTTGACAAAGCATTATCTAAAATAAAATTCTCAGTGAATAAGCATAAGAACAGGTTAAACACTGCAGAAGTAAAGATCAGTAAATTTAAAGATTTATCAATAGAAACTGTAAAAACTGAAAGACAGGAAGAAAAATAAAATGAACAGAGCCTTAGTGATCTCTGAGATAATATCAATCAATCTAACATATGTGTAATCGCAATCCCAGAATATGAGGAAAAATTAAACACATTTTTTTCTGTATTTAATGAAAAATATCAACCCGATATTCAAGAAGCTCAACAAGCCCCACGAAGGATAAACACAAGAAAACCAAACCAACCAAGACACATCATAATCAAATTTGTTAAGACAACAATTAAAAGAAAATCTTAAAGTACACATAGGGGGAAAAAAGACACATTATATACAAGGGGAAAGGTTAAGAAATACAGTTGACTCTTGAACAACACAGGTCTGAACTGTGTGGGTCCACTTATAAGGGATTTTTTTTCAATAGATATACAGTCAGCCCTCTGTATTTACAGGTTGCGAATCAGTGGATTCAACCAACCATGGATGGAGAACAGTATTTTCAATCCTCAGTTGGGAATCTGCCCATATGGAGGGCTGACTGTATGTGTGGTAGATACCTTTAGGGTCACGGCACTAGATACAAGTAGTCTTGGAACCAATACCCCCCCAGATACCAAGAGACAACTAAGTTTTTAGGGGGTCAAAAGTTATATGCGGATTTTTAACCCTGCAGGCTAAACACCCTGTGGGTGTTAGGTCAGTTCTCCTAACACCCACATTGTTCAAGGGTGAATTATATTGCTGACTTCTTATCAGAAACAATGCAATTCCAAAGAACACAGAACAACATCTTTATAAGACTGAAAGAAAAAAAATCTATCATCCTAGAATCCTGTATCTACAGAATGATTCCTTCAAAATTGAAAATAAAGACATTTTAGGACAAACTGTGGAAAGAAATTGTTACCAACAGGGCAACACTAGAAAAAATAATACGGGAAGTTCTTTAGGTGAAGGAAAATGACATCAGATGAAATCTCGGTATACACGAATGAAGAACACTGGAATTGGTAAATGTGAGGATAAATATAAAAGACATTTTATTCTTTTTAAATTTATTTAACACTAAAGAAAAATAACTATGCATTTGGAGTCTATGACACATGTGAAGTAAAATATATGACAATAATAAATAATCAGAGAACTACACTATTGTAAGCTACTTATATTTTATATGACATGGTATATATATATATATATATATATATATATATATATATATATTACTTCAGAATGATATATTATTTCAAAAACCTTAGATATTTTGCAGCCCCAAAATACATAAATATATCCATGCAAGCATACATACATATATAAAATTTAGCTAATACAGGAGATAAAATGAGGAGACAAAATATTAAACAAGAAACAAAAAAAACTCTAATCTAAAGAAGGCATGAAAAGAGGAAAAAGGAACAAAGAATATATAGGACAAATAGAAAATAAATTGCATGGTGGTAGATTTAAACTCAACTATATCAATAATTACATTAACTGTAAATGGATTAAACATACCAATTAAAAGACAAATTGTCAGATTGGATTTTAAAAGCAAGACACAACTATGTTATCTACAAAAAACACACATTAATAAAAAGACAGAGCAGGTAAAAATAAAAATAGGGTAAAAGATACACATGGAAACATCATAAGAAAGCAGGAGTAGCTACATTAACATCGAACAAAGTAGATTTTAGGAGAAAACATAGTACCAGAGCTAAACAGAAAACGTGTAGTGATAAAAGGGTCAATTCATCAAGAAGACATAAGAGTCCTAAGTACTTGGGAAAGCAGTTTGGCAATTTCTTTTAAAAGTAAATATGCACTTACCATATGACTGAGCAATTCCACTCCTAGGTATTCACCTACAAGAAAGAAAACATAAGTACACAAAAAGACTTTTAATAAATATTCATAGCAGCTTGAGGATAACAGTCCCCAAATTAGAAACAACTCAAATTTGGAATATTATTCAGCAATAGAAAGGAATGACCATTACAAAACATCAATGTGAATCTCAAAACCATGCTGAATGAGAGTAGCCAATCACAAAAAAAATACATACCACTTAATTCCATCTATATGAAGTTCTAGAACGGGTAAAACTTGCTTTAGTGATATAAATTAAATCAGAGGTTGGGAGGGGGCCTTGACTAGGAAGAGGCATAAGGGAATTTCAGGGTTGTGGAAATGTTCTATATCATTTTGAGGCTGTGGTAACACAAGTATATCTATTTCTCAAAATTAATCGACTGTACTTTTTAAAATGGGAAAATTTTATTTCTGTAAATTATACCTGAATACGTTGACTTTAAAAAAATAAAATAAAACAAGAGAGGAGAGTTTAAGAAGGGTTCACAGGGTTAAATGACACAGAAAGAGAGGACTCTGAGAATTGAAAAAAACTTATTTTGCTACAAGGATATTCTTAGAGACTCTAGGAAGTACTCATATTGAAAAGAGGAATAAAATATGGATGCAAGGCATTTTAGTCACGTTTACCTAGTCTGAAAAATTAAAATAGAAAACGCATAAGCTTTCCTGTTTCAGTTAGTGCTTCTCATCTTTTGATGTGCATAGTAATCACCTGAGGTCTTGTTAAAATGCAGGTTCTGATTCATGAAATCTTGGATGAGACTTGATATTCTATATTTCTAACAAAATACCAGGAGATGTGGATGTTGCTGGTTCATCCACTACACTTTAAGCAGCAAGAACACTGATCACTTTTCTGAGACATTGATGGTTTACATCTAGTACCAGTTTGGTCTAAAAGTTCTCAAAACCTATGGAATCCATTCCTACCATTAGTTACATGTAGTTTGACAATTCAAACCCGCTATTTGTGAATATAATCAATACAGGTGCTTATGATGCTCTGGAAAATAACAGAGATTTTCATTTACGTCAGCAGCCTTGGGTTCAAGTTCCAGCTGTTTCTAACTCATAATCTGGGTTATCACCCCTAGCCTGCAAAATGAGAGAACGGTTTCGGTTTCTCCTCTCTAGGCTACTGGGAGGATTACAATAGAAAATGGAAGTGAAAGTAATTGCAGGAACTATAACCTGAAAAAAAAAAAAAAATGTTTACAACGTCAAACAAAATGAGCAAAACAAGATTTTACGTGCCACAGTTTTTAAAAGGAGCGGGACCTAAAATAAGAGGTGGGGCTCCGGGATTATCCCCGTGGGCGTCAGGAATGTGCCATATTGTAATAGAGGGACGCCCCATTTTAAAAATAATCTGGAGAATATAAACTTCTGCATTTAATACTACCCCTAAAAACGAAACTTTAAATACGAACTTTTCCCTCATTACAGACTTGAACTGACACCTAACTCAAAGTCCAGTGATACTATTTTTGCTTCAGTCTGCTGATTTGCAACAAAGTCCTACCCACGCATCGCTGTCCCTTTCTCCCATCCTCTCGTCACTTTCCTGCCCCCGCGTCCTGCAGCCCCCGCCCCAGGGCTGTAGTTTCCACTACGCTGATGGGAGAGGTGGTAACGGACTCCTCCATCTACTCGTCTGAGGAGGGGGCGTATGAGGAGCCACGTACCAGAGAACGGTAAGAGACCCGCGCTAGGAGGCGCAGAATCACGAGAAAATCCGAGTTAAGGACGCCGCGTCGGGGCAGAAGGGGAGACGCGGGAGCCCACAGCCGCCGAGCGACCGCGCAGCTTTGCCCTCAGCCGCGCCGCCACCCCCAGAGCCTTCCAGGGATGGCACGCGCGGGAGGAGGCGGGGCCCAGCGCGCGGCAGCCGCCGCGAAGGCGGCCGCCTTTGCTGCGGCCGGAAACAATAGTGCAGGAGCCCGAGCCGCGCGGAACTGCTGCGGCGGCGCGCGGAGCTGGACGGTAAAGACCCTGCGCCCTTACCCCCGACCCCACTGCGTCCCGGCCCCGCGGTGCCACCGCCTTCGCGCTCCGTGTCCCGCGGCCCCTCGTGCTCTTCTGCGTGAGGCGCCCCCGACGGACCGACGGAGAGACGGACTCGGCACCCTGAGGGGCGGGCGGGCGCCCCCATCGCCGGAGACGGGACGGGGGGCTTGGCTTCCCGAAGCGCTGAGTCCGGGGGACCGGCTGCCGTGGCCCTCGGACGATTCCTCTTTGGGTGGGAGAAAACCCCGGGCGAGCGGAACCCATGGGTCCTCCCTGCCCGGCTTGGCCACCTCGCCTCCGGCGGAGCCCGACCCGTACGGTGGAGCCGCTACACGGTTTTGGACGCTGTGGGTGCTTTGGCCGCGGGAGGGATGCCCTTCCCGGGTGTTCGCGTTTCCACGTGCATTTTCCTGCCCCGATCTCCGCTAGGAAGCCTCGCTACGCCGAGTTAGCGAAATGCATCTAAGGTTCCCACAATGAAGTTAGCAAAGCAGTGTCCCAAACAGGTCGTTTTTCCTGCATTTAACAGCGTTAAGTAGTTTGACAAACCCTGGCAGCTGAAAAGACCTCGCTGCTAAGCTCTTTCGGTGCGTGGTCGAGGGGGGGGAGGAGGGTGGACCAGAATGCCCGCAAAGTGCTTTCCTTCAGATCTCCTCCTCAACCAAATGAGGTGTGGGACCAGAAAAGACACTTTGACCTAGTGTCACCTATAGCAAAGTTTTACTAGGTTTGTGTCTTTGCACAATAAAAGCATGATATTGAGGTATAAGTATGGCGATGCATGTTTGATGGGGCTGTTGAATTAGATAAACTGAACAGCAGTCTTCTCTCTTCCTAGAAGTTGCTAATATTGCTGTAACGACAAGTTCTTGAAATTGCGTAACTCTCCTTTTCTGTTTCTTAATAGGGACACTATGAATGAAGAGGAGCAGTTTGTAAACATTGATTTGAATGACGACAACATTTGCAGTGTTTGTAAACTAGGAACAGACAAAGAAACACTCCAATTCTGCCACGTTTGTTTTGAACTAAATATTGAGGGTAAGGACAGAATATATATTCATTTTATGGCATGAACTTTACACAGCTACTTTATGTGAACTAGTTATAGGGTAAAACTAAAATTTCTTGAATGATTGGAGACTGTGCCAGGTATGAATTACGGAAATCTATTAAAGATAAATTTATGGAAACGAAGCCGAAGTTAGCACAGCCATGAATTTAAGAGAAATCTGGTTTTTTTTTAACTCCCCTAGTACTAACCCCATTTTTGCTAATGTTAAAATGAGGTATGAATATTGACTGGTAAACATATTTTCTGGTTTGAGAGCTTATTAAGTTGTCAGGTTTTAATATACATGTCTGTGTGTGTGTGTGTGTGTGTGTGTGTGTGTGTGTGTTGTGGGGCGGGCTTGGTGGGTTTTGTTTTGTTTTAATATTAAGAACTAACGTAACCAAACATTTACATTGATGGGCAAACGTAATTTTAATCCTTTGGCCTACCATGCTAATTCTTGACAGAGGTGAGCTATAACTCTTCCCTAGTGCTATCTTACCTAAAAAAACATGCTTAAATTTTTATATAACCTCTTTTCAGTGGTCACACACACTAATTTTTAAAACTAAAAAGGCTTTTAAAATGTCTTAAAGTATCTCTGAGAGCTTATAAGAGTTCTCCAAATACTAAAAAAAAAAAAAATTGTTACTCAAAGTGTTTGGATTAGTGCACAGTTAATGTGTCTATGGATATCAATAGTTTGCCCCCAAGAAACATGTGGGATATGTTTCTTTAATCTTGACATTGTCATTTTAAAATTGATTTTTAAAAATATTTGAGTCACAATAAAAAGAATATTCTAGCAATAAAAAAGTTTACGTGTTATTTGAATTTTGAATTGTAATATCAGTAGAGATTTTGTTAGAACCTTAGATTCTGGGTAGTTTAAAGCAGTATTTCATTCTTTTTGCTAGTTTGTACATTTGGAAAAATTCATTACTTTACTTATTATATTAGGAGATATAAAATGTTCCCATAGTTAAAAAAAAAAAAGAGAGAGACGGAGAGAAAATTAGGATTATGTACCTTGAGATGCCCATTAGGACTTGTTTTTCTGAAATTGTTCTAGATAGTCTATAGAAAAATCAAAATTATAACCATAACTAGACTACTAAAAGCATCTAGAGTTAATTATATGACATTCATCTTTTGTTTAAGATTGTGTTGGTTACGACAGTTTTGCCAGTATACTCTTGGAAGAATTGTAGTTTCTGACCATGATAATTGATGGAAAATCGTGGATTTCTTGTGGGTTTCATAGACTATGTATAACTTTGACTTTAGTAAGTGTAGTAATTAAAACTGCTTTCAAGGGCATGACTTAAAAATACGATTCTTCTGTAGCATTTACATTTCTATGTCCTTAATCGTGCTAGAGTGAAAGATTATAAATTTACGTTCTTTGGAATTAGAGTTGGCCCTGTACTGTTACATTGTAGGTTTTAATTTTAGATGGGCAAAAGCATTAGAAATGTTCCAGCTCAAACCTGTATTGTACATTAAAGGCAACTGAGAGCCAGGTAGTTGGGCTGTCGGAGGTTGCTCTAGTGATGGCAAGCTGTTGCTAAATGCTAGGTGTTCACTATGAGCACTTTTGTACTAGGCACTGTCCTAAGGAAGCACCTTACCCGGATTATCTTGTGCAGCTCAAAATAGCTCTGGGATAGCTACTTTTATCTATCTTAAAGGTGATGGACTAAGCTCTGAGACCTAAGAAATGCATTTTGAAGTCGCACAGCAATAATTGACAGTCCTGGGCTTTGAAGCCTGGCAGTCTGGTTCTAGTATGTGATCTTAATTCCATTGATCTACTGTCGATAGTTATTTCAATTGATAGGGCTAATATTAGGAACCTGATTTCCTGAATCCTAAATGACTGCCCTTGCTATTTGGTCAGCCATTTTCTCCTAACCAGGGCTTCCTGCTAAATTAATGGTATTCATGCTGTGATAGAATTTTTCTACAGAAATCCAAACTTTCACAATTGTATTTCTATGCTTTTTTTGGTATGCCTTTTAACTGGTTCTCAGTCACTATATAGAGAATATATAAATATTCCTCAGGTAACATCTTAATAAATATTTCATCTCTGATAACATTTATATCTGTATAAGCATGACATAAGTCCTACATTGTTGAAATAATAGTTTTCTTTAGTAGACAATTCTCAATTTGAATTAGAACTATTTTATATTCTGTGTACACTCAAGGTTTTACATTTTTAATGCCAATTAAACCTTTGTGAGAAAAATTATTTTAGAATTAGATTTTCTTGATTTATCTGGTCAGTTCTCGCAAATATAATACATTTTTATTTTTACTACACTGATAAGCTAGTGCATTATAACCATTTTAGTATCATTAGATTATTCTTAAATCTTAGACATTTTAGAGGGGGGAAAAGAGGGAAATGAGAGGACCCTGAATTCCATAAAATTTTAGTTTTTATATCAGTATACAGGTTTTTGGAAACCAATTTTGAAAAGTGGTAATGAAGTAATCACATCCTAAAAGTAACAAGGTATATTTTTTTTCTATGTAAGTAAACATTTTTAAATGTTTTTGCAGTTTTCTTTCTTCTACCAAGTTCTCCACACAATGCCAGTCAATAAATGTTAGAATGTGAGAGAAACTTTAAAAAATAATGCCTTTAAAAGTATGACTTTAAAAAAAAATTTAGCTTTAACTAGTTTGGTATAACTTCTTTGTGTATGGTAATGCTGCTGCTGCCTGGTTTCTTAGCTAACTAATGGCTAAATTTACTCTAAAGCATTTTATTCATTTTTTTCCCAGCTAAAAGGCTAGTTAATTCTCTTAAGGAATTTTTAAGCTAGTTTTCAGTGCACAATTAGGAGTTTTAAGAGTCCACACATTTGTAGTAAACAAAAATGTTTTATACCTTTTGAACTGTTGCTTATGTCAGATCAAAACTCGTCTAATCAAATGGCCTCCTGTTTAAAAGTTCTGTGTAGGCATATATTGGCAAAATGAAGACAAAATAGCAAAGAGAAATAATAAAAGATAGTGTAATCTCGTAGGAGAGATTTCATATTCTGAGATGACTCTTAAGTTGCCTTTTTTCTGTGACTTTACAGTAGTAACAAAGAAATGGGTACCTACATTTTATATACTTATGAGACATAGGTGATATAATGTAAGGACCCAAAAATGTACTTGAAAGACTCAAATTTTTTCAGATGTTTGGAAAATTCATTTTTTTGTACTTATAATTCACCATTAAAATAACTTGTTTACTTCTGGTATTAGGAGACAGACACATAAACTTCCTAATACTTATGGCCTATCTTTGGTCTTAAGACACTATCAACTTTTTTATGGGTCTGTGACCAAATACACTAATGTGCATCATAGCTCATTGTGCTAAAATCTCTAAAGTTATTTAGTGACCAAATTGCTACCATATCCTAAGCTGTTGAGACTGGGAGGAAGTCATCCCACGGTGGTCAGGAACCAGTAATGAAACTCAACTGTAATGTAACAGTCAGAAATGAGATTAAAGGGGAAAAAAGATGCAGGACTCCAGTCTGTTACTTCATACTATCTGTTTTCATTTTGTGCCAAAATGCTATGCAAATAATTCATATTTCTACCTTCCTCTAATGATTTGCTTTCTTTTCTATAAACTTTTTCATAAGATTGGATCAATTTCCCTTATGCCAAGCAAAATATCCAGTGTAAGTTTATCTTGCTAGTCGATTAATAAGCATATTGGTCCACTTTGGACTGTGTAGTCCATCTCAGTCTTCATTTTCCCCTAATTTGTTGAAGTTTCGAGAAGCCGACCAAAATTCAGATCATTAGTAATCTTTCCAGCAAGAAAAATCTAAAGGTATTTTCTCTTGGTTAACGCACAGGTGATCCCAGTCTTACTTTTAATCTGGCTCTTCCTTGTTCTCTGAGTCTTTGACTAATATGCTGTTCACATGGTCAATAGTCAGGGAGCAATTTGAATCTCAATATTAAATCCTCGATTTAATTTGGAAGGCAAGACTCCTCAGTCTGTCAACAGCTCTTCCTCTGTCCTGCTTCTGACGCACTAGTATCTTTCCACTTGGGTAAAGGGGGCCTCCACGTGTGATAAGGAAGCTGTATACAGGTAACTCAGTCTGGTAGTAGCCTCTTTCTCATTTCCCATAAAGGCAGACATCATGCTTTGGTATTAACTAAAAGAGCATTTTTAAATATGAAACTTAATGTGACTTTTGAACTTTAGCTCAGCTATGTTTGGTATACTTGGAAATACAAACACAGGTGTTTTTTTTTCCTTAACTGCCTTTTAATGCTACTTTAAATAAATTTTGAGCACTTTTAAAATGGCTCCAATAGCAAAACCTCATTATTTAGACAGGAGTAAGCAGGAGTGGAAGTAGAAAGTGGATTTAATTGGTGATAAAACTATAGAATATTTTAAAATAAAAATAATTGAAACTAGGATAACAACATCTAGTGAAGACTTGTAATTTAACTAACAATACCATATATGAGGAGCCAGGTTCCAGATTCTAATCCTGTCCTAATTACGGTGGCCTCTTTTTAGTTCCTCCCAACTTTTACCCCCTTTTAACTTTGTTAAGATTTCTATTTATAAAGTCTAGGGTGAATTTAAAATTTACATTGTACACAAATTTGGGTTGGAAAGATATATCCATTAGGAATTAAATCTGGCTGTATATAACAGGAAATCCAAATAATGATGAAATAAAATGCAACTATACAAGTTAGATGCTATGTTAGCTGTTATCCCAATCTGATGAATGAGGAAAGTGAGTAGAGTCCTAAATCACACAGCTTAGACTTGAAACCCAAGGTCTCTGGTTCCAAAAAGCCCAGGTGCCTAAGTCATTCTGCTTCCAAACATAATTACGTGGACTGTTAAGAATTTAGGAGATGTTAAGTAACTCAAAATTAGAGATGAATTACACAAATGTGAATATTCAATCAAGGAACAAAATTTAGGTCCCAAGAGATGCTTAATTGTAAAAAATAATTTCTATTATTTGATTAATACACACATTTGGTGAAATATCCAAAAATATACAGTTTCGATGACCAAACGAGTAGGATGATGCAATGTTCATACAGATTGTAATAAGAAAATACATAGTTTTTAGAACTCTTGGATTGGATTATCAGAGAAGAGGGAAGAACTAGGAAGAAAAAAGGGCACACACATGACAGGGACAATCTAGTTGAGCCTTAGACTGACATTTGCTACAGAATCAGGCAGGTGTCACCTGGTCATGAGTTAGTGGTTCTAGCACTGCTGCTGTCCTTCCAACCATCCATGTACTGGAGGCTGACATACTACCTTGATTAGTCTTCTCAGGAGGGAATAGGGTTCTTAAGTCAGTGGAGACAGTCTGCAAACACAAGTCAGAATGTCAGCTCCACTCCCGGAATTGCACACCATCTAACTTTTGTTCAACAGCCCCAATAGCTGAGCCTGGGGCACTTTCTAGAAAGAGAAACGGGCAATTTATGAAGTGAGGTTTCTAGTTTCTGAGTCTAGAAAATAATGAATGTTAAACTTTGCTAACATCAATAGAACATTTTAGAAATATTTAGAACATAGTATAAATATTGTTCCTCTATTGACATCCTGATAAAATTTAAGAAAATTTTCCAGTGTTTATTACTGAATGTAATATGAAGACAACATAACTTTATATTTGTATAGCACCTTAGAGGTTGGAACATAGTCTTTCTTACAGCACCTTAAATTTAATCTCCACATTATATAGGAAATTAACATTAAGTGTGAATTTCAAATAAGGTAATACATGAAAAATGTGTAACTGATTAAAATCAAAGTGGCTAAGTAACATTGCAGAATTATAAAACTGTTACCAACTATAGTTCTAGTTAGAGTGGATTTAAATTATTCTAATCCAATTTGGCACACCATCTGTTAGGATTTTGATAAGGGGAATAAACTCATTAAACACTAAGCCTTGAATTTATAGTTTGTAACAAGGGAACCATGTCTGTTTATTTACAAATAATTTTAAACTAGAGTACGTATTTCTGGTAGCTTTTTGCCATTACTGTCTAAACTATAAAACAGTAAGGCAAAATGATTTGTGTATACCCACCAAAATCTAAATCTCAGAATTAAAGCTATGTGGTTGAGTCCATAGCAACTTTTAGACACATTCAGTCACAAATATATTTTTCCATATATTACCTTATTTAAAATTCACACTTAATGTTCATTTCCTATATAACAACATGGAGATTAAATTTAATAGGCAGTAAAAGTACCTTCTAACTTCTAAAGTGCTATACAAATATACTTAAATGACATTTTTAATATCTAAAACTCATAACTGGAAGAATAATATCTATAATAAATTTAATGAACAATAATTGCTAGTCAGTCTTGAAAACAGAGCCCATATGTTGAAGTTTGTTGGTATTATTGGGGGGAGTCCTTCAAAATCAACGTGAACTATGCTTTTGCTCATACTTTCATATTTCTATCTTCAGATATTAAAGAGGATCTTTATTATCTTTAAGTTTTGGGGACAGTGTCACATATTTTAAAGTCTTTGTGTTCTTACTACTTCCTCACTAACACTTGTATTAATAGTATTTGCCCTGAAAACATTTCTGTTACTTATTTATAAAGTATCCTTCATAATCTTGACCACGTTCCTTTGGCTCACCAGATTATTTTCAGTATATCAACAATTAATTTTCAATTCAATGTCAAGCAACATTTTGGCTAGTAGTAGAATAAATACAATATAGATAAAGTATAATTCCTATATACTGTATCAGAAAGTTCTCCAGAAAACTCAGTTTTAGGTTACCAGTGTATTTATTAATGAAATTGGTCTGATAATATCAGTCGAAGTATTTTGGGAAAGAAATTAAAATCTCAGATTCTATATCCAGTTGAGACTGGAAATAGAACAATTTCATGCTTCTTAGAGCCTGTCTTCTTAATTCATTTATTTACCTCCCGTATTTGTCTGACCTTACACTGACTCATCATCTTGCCTGCTTACAGTTCTCTGTCCCCTGGCAGATAGACCAAAAAGATAGAGTGGTAGAAATGCTACTGTCTCCCATATTTAAAAGAAAACCAAAAAACCAAGGGGGAAAAACTTGACTCTCTTTCCCTAAAACTTAGCATCGTTCTTGCAAGAGCAGTGTTCATTCAAGGTCTCCTCTGTATCCTCCCAACTCATTCTTCAGCATCCCTACAACCTGCCAACTTCCTTTTCTTTCACTAGTGACATTCTAGTAGTCAATGCAGTAAATAGTTTCATGTTCTTGACATTTTTAGTACCTGACGTTTAACATTTTCCTCTTTCTGAAAACATTCGACTCCATAGGTTCTGTGATAAAATAACTCTGGCCTCTTATTTTTGCCTATTTTACTGTCTCCTTCCTAGGTTCATGCCTATCACCAGTCCCTAAAATATTAGTGTTTTCATTTAATTCTGTCCTTGTCTTTCTTCTCACATTGCACTCATCTATTTCTTTCATCACAGTGGCTTCAGCTATACGTCTGTAAGCTAATGAAGCTCCCCAAACATAACACCAGGCCCAGTATTTCTTCTGAGTGCCAGACCTGTAGATATAACTGCCTGCTTGCCCTTCTTGATTTAGATAATCTACAGGTGTCTTGAAGTTAAGTTTCTCAAACTAAATTTACATCCTTCCATATACCCATGCATTTTATATTTCACTCATATTTGGTTCACATGGAACTCCAGGCTCCATATCCCAGAGATTTTGATTCTGTAGGTCTAGAGTGGAGTCTAGGAATTTGCATTTTAACAAGAATTCCAGCTGCCTTTCAATGTAGATGGTCTAAGGACCAAACTTTGAAAAACTGCCCTTAATGACTGAATGGTTCCAGGTTCTTTAGGACTTTCCATGTAGAGCTGTGTAGGTACATGGATGAATTAGGGCTGAAATCTTACCTAAGCTCTACTTTTCAACTGTGTGCCCTGGCAGGGATGGTTTTCCAATTTGCCTTTGCAAGTTGGCCTATGGGCTCACAGCAGCCCTTATCTGTTACCCTCACTACTTTCCTGCCACCCACTGCAGTCTGTCCCTGAGACCTAGTGATTCTTTCCAGTCTGTTCCCTGCTTTTCATTCCAACTGCTACGCCTTTGTCCAGGTCCTTATTCCTTCTTACCAATATTACTTCAAGAGCCACTTTAGTTTCATAGACTTTCTCCCCCTTCTCCCATCACACTACCCCACACTCCCAATTCTTCTCTCTCAGTATCACCAGAAAAATAAAGTCTTTAAAGTACAGATCTGATCATGCCATTCATTGTCTTAGAACTCTCCATTGATTCCTCGCCATTTTCATCAGGTTAAGCTGTTAACTCCCTAACATGACACATAGACATTTCATGACCAAGTAAATACCTGCTTCACTGGCCACCTTCATCTTTCATTCCCGCTCCAGAGTCACTCCACAAGCCGGTCTCATGCACCCACTCCCTCCCTCCAGTTCCCGCCCTTTCTCTCTCACTTGCTTACCTAGTTTCCTCTGTCCTATACATCATTTACTTGTCTTTCCTCCTAGTATACTGCAACGACTTTCCTTTTGGAGTACGTGTATTTCATAGAGGTGATGAGAAATACTACCACTGCCTGTGTTTACAGGGCCGCTGTGAGGATCACAACAGATGTTGACTATAGGAGCCTTTTGGTAAATACAGTTTGTGATGCAAATGTTAGTATTAATTTAAATTCAAATACAGAAGGGTTTTGTTCTCATCTGAAAGGGTGAAATACTGCTGAAAAGATTGCTGTGATTGGTTGGTATAGTAAGCAGCTTCTCCATTGATACAGTAAGTTAATGTTTTATGTACATGGAGGAGGTTTGAATTTATCCTGAGTTTACCTTTCATATGAGTTGATTTTCACTAGGTTTTGCTGCTTTGGCTGCTATTTCCCTCATATAGCAGCTGCTCAGCACATCCTTTCACCAGTTTCATTGTTTTTTATCAACAATGTGAATTGTGTTCAGTTATCAGCATCTTTATTCCTCACTCCCTTTGGGTCTTAGGGTCTCCAACAAGAATTGCCAGATAAAAACTATAGTGTGGTTATCATTTTACTTTGAGGGAGGGAGACTGCTTTCATTTGAAGGTTAAATATTATTCCTTTGTTAGCCTAAACATTCTCACAATCTTAAAAGAAATTCAGAATTTTAGCTAGTATGTATGTCTTTTAACCTTTAAGCATCTTTTTTTGTTTCACTTAGTTATCGGAACATACAGTACAGTACATAAAGACTAATGTGTCTTGGACTAAAGAACAAACACTATGTTCTTTCCCAAACCAAAATGTATTTCTTTATAGCCATCTTTTGTTTTGCATTGAAAAAGCAAACTATGCCTAACAGAAAAATCAAAATACAGGAAGCAAAAATAATATTAAGACTAATAGTCCCACCTATCTACCAATAATCTCTTAATATTTTGGTTCTTCTCAATTGTTTCTACAGTGGAGTGTACGTGCGGGTGGTATGCACGCATACGTGTGCATGTGCATACTCGTGGTAATTGTGTTTTAAGAAATGAAGTCAGGCTACATATTTTTTTTTCATAAGCAGCCTTTTCATTTAATCTGTTAGGAACATCTTTTTCATGTTTGTAAGTGAAATTCTACCACATTAATTTTTTTTTAAAGGTTGCATTCCATTGTACCATAATTTATGTAATCGGTATCTCATTAATGAATGTTTAGTTTGCTTCCAATTTACCCGTACTAAAACATTCTTATATATACATCCTTTTTTGCATGTCTGATTAAATTCCCAGAGGAAGACTTCTGGGTTAGAGGTGTGTCCCAAATTGCAGTCAAGTCCAGACATTGTTATAATGTCTTCCATTACTATTGAATTAATGCTATGAAATCAACCATTTGGAGAGAAAAAAAAACAACCTTATTTCCTAATGGAAAAATCTTACTGTACACCGTTTCTTTTGTTTAGATCCAAGTTCTTTTTACTCTAGAATTGCTATGATGCAATTATAACACGGTCAAAATATTTCTATTTTAGCATTTTGTAGTATGATTCATCAATTATCATTGCTTTTTTAGCTTCAGTTTTTCTTATGAAATGGTTGGTGAGTTGTAGTGATTGTTTCCCATCAGCCTGAATTTTTACCATTACGTACAGTAGTGATTAAATTATAAATGCCTTCAAATTCACTAGTTAGTACATATCTATTTATTAGATGCAGCTGTAAAGCATTTATTAAAGCAAAAGTCAACTAGAATTTCAGGAACAGTGATTAAATGTATGCAAAGAAGTTGAGATGCAAAACTAAGGTTTTAAAAGAGCTTCATGGCAGCTTTTCACTTTTTCTTATTTGTAAGAAAATCATGTAGAACCTTAACTGGGCAGACAGCCGTTCAGGAGATGAAAGGGAAAGAGTTTATGGGGCTAACACATTTCTTGCTTTCAAACCTATAAATTTACTTTGTTTCCGCATTCATCTGGTGTTATTATGAAAGCATTCTTTTCAGGCGCTTTTGTTTAAGTAATATGTATCTTTTTAACCTTGTCTATCTTTAGAAAAGATTTTTTTTTCCTGCAACTTAGTGTCTCCATGTGCTACATATAATTGGGTACTTAAAGCTGATAATTCCATCATTAGAGTTAATTTGAGTAGCTTTTTAGGAGTCTGTTATGACAATTTCATACACAAAAATTTTTAGAATAAGTGTCAGTACATTCAGTTGGGGAAAATGGAACAAGTAGAAAGAGGGTTACTTGGGTCAGTTAGAGTATTGGTCTAATTTGATAAATTTAAGTACTAGAAAAACAAATTCAGCTTTTAATATTCTATGCTACTATGAGCTTAGTATTTTGTAGTAGACTACCAGAAAGAAGATGGAAGAATCTGGACAGCTTCCATCATGTTCTTGTTGCAAATACCCTTTTGCTTAATGTATAACCTATGGACAAACTGCCCGGTCCAATTAGGTAGCCTGTCCAATTTATGGTTATTCAAATTTCAATTAATTAAAGGGAAAATTTTAGTTCCTTGACCACTGTAGCTAAATTTCAGTGTATGAGGTGTGATCAGACAATATGGTGAATGTTT
The DNA here is from genome assembly GCF_036562045.2 of Rhinolophus sinicus. Classification (NCBI taxonomy): domain Eukaryota; kingdom Metazoa; phylum Chordata; class Mammalia; order Chiroptera; family Rhinolophidae; genus Rhinolophus; species Rhinolophus sinicus. The sequence continues at coordinate 21,514,256 of NC_133751.1, forward strand.
AAATTTAAAAAAAATTATTACAGTAGAAGACACATTGCCATTAATCCCCCTCAAAATACTCCCCCTCACTTCAGACACACTTATCCCCTTGTTCTTGCCACTTTCTGAAGCAGTTGTGGAAGTATTCTTTTGTGAGTGTCTTCAATTGCTCTGTCGTGGCTGCCTTGATGTCCTGAATCAATTCAAAACATTTTCCTTTCATGGCCATTTTGCCTTTGGGGAAGAGCCAGATCCAGTGGATAAGATGGATGAGGACACACCATGATGATTTTATTTGACAGAAATTGCTGTACCAGAAACAGTGTGCGACATGGAGCCTTTCTGCTGTGATCAACAAATATGGTGAATGCTGCTGTCAAGTGTCATCCAATGGAAAGGCAGGGATCTTCAATATGGGAAGTAACACGCTGAACCTTAGTAACAGTGTGTGACAAGTTTCATCTTGTTCAGTGCAGTCAGTTGGGTGTGAGCTACAGTTAAGAGGTGTGTTTTAATGTGTGCCGTAAATCACCCTCCATCATAACAACGCTCAATGTCACATATCACTGCTGATACGGCAATTTCTGTCAAACAAAAACATTATGGTGTGTCCTCATCCACCGAATTCACCGGATCTGACACCGTGAGACTTCTGGCTCTTCCCAAAGTCAAAATGATTCAGGACATGGAGGCAGACACAACAGAGCAACTAAAGACACTCACAAAAGAGCACTTTCAGAACTGCTTCAGAAAGTGGCAAGAATGATGGGATAAGTGTGTTTGAAGCAAGGGGGAGTATTTTGAGGGGGATTAATGGCAATACGTCTTTTACTGCAATTTTTTTTTATTTAAACATTCACCGTATCTTTTGATCACACCTCCTATACAACATGTCCATTGTCACAAAAAGTTCTTTTGGACATTTTTAAGCAGGTAACTACATTAGGGGGTAGAATTGAGTGTGGATTATTTTTATACCTTGTTAGTAACAAACAGTTGTTATGTAGGTGTGTTTCCCCCAATTTCTAACTGTTCTAATGAAAAAGTAAAATTGAAGGAGGTTTTCTTTTCGGCAAGTCATTTGAATTTATACGCCTGTCAACACAAGAACTCAGTTCTACCCTTGAGGTTTATCTTTTAACATTATCTCTCTCAACTCCTTGCTCACTGAAATTTGCCCTTAAAATTACAAACATTATAATTATTGGATTAAGCCACATTAACTGTTTAATCCATGTCTTAGCACAATAAAAACTTTAAAATAGAATAAACATCTCTAAGCTGAAATCTGTCTAAAGACCACCTGTTGGTATATCATTCTTTAGGGCAGTGATTTTCAAAATGTGGAAAAACAACTTGCTGAACCCATCTGTATATTGGCTTGGTGTGGTTGCCAGTAATTCCGTCTGCTAGCAATGCAGAGATAAACAATTACCTAATACTTTTAAATAATATGTTAGGTACTTGTACATGACAGACTCTTAAGTGACTCCTGAATTAGCTAAAGGCATGAAGGGTTGGGGAATGGAGCACTCTTCATCTCAGTACTCACTAAGGCACGTAAGACAAGCAATAAAAATTTCCACAAGGTAGAAACCTGTCCTATTGTGGGTTTAGAAAGAAAGTAAGCACTCTGACCATCCATCCTTGCCTTCTCACCTCTGGTCTTAATCTACCTTTAGTCTGATGGCAGTACCATCACTGAGTGGCTGTGATTGGAAATAGGTATATTTGAATTGAATCATGGTTTGGCTGCTGCTTATTCATCAGATGCAGAGTAGCCTGGTTGAATTGAGTGTCACAGCATCATTGGAACAAGCAGTATTTACAAGGAAGCAATCCTGACCTGTGTCACTGCACAACCTTAGTATAGTGTAAGCCACCTAACCAACTGACAAGGCTGCAGAGCTTGCTAGGCCAGAGGTACCTGCACACTCATGAAGGAAACGATAAGAACTGTTTTGAATTGAAGAGCACTTGCCCTATTTTCAGCCAGTAGCTGCTTCTCATTACTAATCGGTTGCTGCCAGATCTTCTGATTTTGTTTTTAAGAAAACCAAGACTAAAAATTGTAAATATTTTTTGTGTTTTTTTTTAAATACTCAGTCTAAACAAAACTTGTCTGTAGTATGGATCCAGACTTCAGACTATGGGTGTGGCACTTCTCTGTAACAGAGCCTTTCCCCTATTGTATCAGAAATGGGAGTCTGGTCCTCAAAAACAAAGAAGTAACATCTCAGCCCTTTGGGTCTTTCTTAGTACAACAAAGTTCAGATATCCTCCCATTTTTACAATTACTTGCTTACTTCGAAGCTCAAGATGACTTCTGTATGAGCAGCACATAAACATGCAGGTGACTGTTCTTTTAACAACTAAGGTAAGATCATCATGAAAAGGAAAACACTTACTCTTGGAAAATTTCTTTAAGCTGCACAAAATGTGAGCCTTCATAAGAAAAGATTTTGAAGCAGGACTGTGGATTGTTGCACAAATTGTTGGTCATGTTTGAAGGCAATATGTTTAAACTCTTTTCACAGCATGTTAACCTGGCACTTAAATCATGACTAAATTTTCTTGCCTTATTTAAATATTAAGAAGGAACACAAAAACCCACCATTTGGAAAACCAGTACTGCCAGTTTTCTAATTCTGTTTAAGTTTAAAGTGGTTGCTCTCTTAGAGCTTTCCAGTCTATTACCAATGTGATGACGTGTATTACAGCTTTACATCCAACTACTAGTCATATTATATTTGCTGTACCTGTGGAACACCAAATTACATGAAGCCATCCCTTTGATTGGGAAATGAAATACAAGGTGTGATCTAAAAATATGGTGAATATTTAAATAAAAGTGTATTACAATAAAAGACACATTGCCATTAATCACCCTCAAAATACGCCCCCTCGCTTCGAACACACTTATCCCATCGTTCTTGCCACTTTCTGAAGCAATTCTCGAAGTCCTCTTTTGTGAGTGTCTTCAAGTGCTCTGTCATGGCTGCCTTGATATCCTGAATCGATTCAAAACGTTTTCCTTTCATGGTCATTTTGACTTTGGGGAAGAGCCAGAAGTTGCATGGTGCCAGATCCAGTGAATAAGGTGGATGAGGACACACTGTAATGTTTTTATTTGACAGAAATTGCCATATACCAGAAGCGATGTGTGACAGAGCGTTGTCATGATGCAGGATGATTTACAGCACACTTTAAAATACACTTTCTCTCAACCATAGCTCACACCCAACTGACTACACTGTACAGGATGAAACTTGTCATACACTAAGGTTTGACGCACCACTTCCCATATTGAAGATCTCTGCCTTTCTGCGGATGGCACTCGGCAGCAGCATTCACCGTATTTGTTGATCACACCTCCTATCGTAATCAAATTCAGAGTGAAGTGTAATTGACAGAGTAAACATGTATAAGGTAGTCAGGTGATATGATTCAAGCATGTGTGAACTACAAAGCCATGTAGTGTGAGTGTAGTCGGCTGAGAGATGGTGCTGTGTGACAGAACCAACTAGTAAACCATCAGGAAAATACTGCTTCGCTTACCTCATTACCACCAAATGATAAATAAGATCTTCAAGAGGCTAGGGGGAAAAGCCAAGGATAATGGGACATGTGATAGAACTTAAGTGTTTTGGTTTTTGTGACTGTTTTAGTGCCATTTGCAATATCATTAGGGGGAAAAATTGTTACTACGATAGGCAGATTAAATATAAGCATGGAATTACTCTTATTTTAAAAGGGTGACAGTGGTAGGTTGACCAAAAAAAAATCTACATTTGAGTGGCTTTTGCTCTTCTATGGGTTTAACCAAGTTTTCTTAAAGTAAATTGATTTTAAAGAGGGACTTAAAGAATAGAAATGGTGATAGCAAGGCAGATGGGTTAGTAGGAGGGTTCTCAAAATATGTGAGAATGGTATAACAAAATCAGAGATGAAGTAGGAAACAATAAACTATTGAATAGGAAGCGCTTAACATTTTAAAAATACCACTGTTCATACAGAAATGTACTGCCTATGTAAATTTCTGAAAAGCCTCTGAATCCAAAAGAAACTTGTACTTTAAAAAAATTAGCAATTATAGTTGCCATTTAAGGTCTTGGGTTCTCTAAAAATAATGACCTCATGACAAAAAAGGTTACATGGACATATTTGAAGTATGTTTTACAGTTTTCATAATAGTTAGGATGTCAATTACATTAGCCTTCAAAATTTTTATTAGTAAGCAAGTTGTAGTGCAGTTTTTGTTGAACTGGTTTGGAATTCCTTATAACTCAGCTCCTCAAAAGTATCACTCATTTAATTGCATTCAGATTCATTCCCTTTCAAAAGCTGCTGAGGAAACAAATTAGTGCTCAGAGCTGTTTACATTTGTGAATGCAATTAAAATTGAAAAGTCAGGGAACTTGTTGTGATCTCTGAAAATAGCAATGGTTGTTTCTCTTATACTAATTTGAACCAATGAGGTGGAAAAAACAAAATCACTTCAAGAGTTTATAAAATGGCATGTATATTGCTGATACAAATTATGTGAGCTACTTACTTTGTTTTCTAGATTTAAAAAAATTTGTTTTAAGTATATGAAGCAGTGTATTTAAGTTTTTTGTGTCCTTTGCTACTGCATGGGATATTTTAAACTGTATAAAACAAATATTTTCAAATTGAACTGTAAAACTCAGTCAACTTTTAAAATTATAGAAGAGAGCGGTACAGATCTGGATGAATGAGCTGCAGTTTATATACAACAGCCTTCTTGTATATTCAGTGTATATAAATTCCTATTAAAAATGTATAATTGAGTAGAAGTTCCTGATTTTGCTTGGCAGATGGAATGATGCCACAGGAATGCAATCTCTATCAGTGCTACTCATCAGTCAGACTAATGGCCCATTAAACCAAGTATAGGAGTAACTTCACTGGAAGATGCCTTTAATTAACCTCTGAGCAGCCTGGCAAAACTGGTTCCCTTGCTGGGATAGGCAAAAACATTTCATTGTGTTAGATCTTGAATAATTGGTAATACGTTTTGGTTTGGTTTTTTAATATAATTTTAATTTTCCTTTATTCATTTAACTACTTTTTCTTGCATTCTCATCTGTGCCAGGCACTATGACGCTGCGGATGTATGTAAACAGATACAATCTCCTTTCTCACAGAATTTATGTTCTAGCGGGAACTAAAGGCCAGTGAAGAGGCAATTGGAAAATCTGGTGTGATAAACTAACTCAGATGTATTGGTTAGAAAAGGATTCTTAGAGGAAATGGAAACTAGATAGGAGATGATGCCCCAGCTAGTGCGGGGGCGTGGGGCGTGGGGCGTGGGGATGGAGTGAAGCGGGATTTGGGATGTACTGCTGGATTTTATGGGGAGGAAAGTCTGTTAAGGTGGACAGCAGATGTCTCCAGGAGAATGGGGGGCTGCTGTTAAGGAGGACGCCCAGGTTTCTTCCTTAAGCAGTTGGTTGATGCCAGACTCAAGAAGAGACTCTGGTTTGGGTTTCAGGGATGAGAATAAAGAGGTTTGTTTATTTGGGCAGGGTGAGTTTGAGGAGCCTGTGGGACATCTAAGTAGAAATGTATACTGTAGTCAGAACTCTTCTTGCCTATGACACTTTTTATCATGTCTTTTTTCAGACATTCTTCTCAGTGTCTGAAAGAATCTGAAATTGTAGTTGCATTTATATAATTTCACAGTAAATTGAATATTGTGGTTCTCTGATTTTGCTGTTGATCTCAACAGATTCCTTGTATGCATAAATCATGTGTTTATCTGGGTTGCTAGCATTCATTTTGGGATTTAAGTAAAAATTAAAAGAAAAATTATTTCTGGAGGAAGAAAGGTTATATTACATGAATTACTAAGAAACAACAATGAATTAAAAAGCTTAATTTACAAGCCCACATTATGCTTTAAATAGACATCTATTTTACTGACCTGTTGTTGAAGCATGAGTACATGAGGAAATTCATTGTATAATTTTTTATCCTTTTAAATACAATTTCTAGACAGATTTTTAAAACTGGTGGCTAAATAAATTTTTAAAACTTAACAGCAAAATTAATTACTTTGTGTAGCCTAGTTTAGAACCCTTTTTATATGCTAAAGAATTTCTTTTCATATAGACTTAAAGGAGAATCTTCTAATGTTTAGATACAGCTAAATCATTGCTACATGGAATAGAGCTGTGGCAGTGGGATGAGAAGAAGACCATTTACTGTTTGGGGGTACAGGCTAGCCATCTGTTGGCATTGAGACCTAAGAGAGTTTATAGAGAGTCAGGAAGCTCTTAAAAATTTTTTCCAAAATTAGTGAAGTAGGCAGGATTCAAGTTCTCTCTCCTTATCTGCTGTGTACCCAGAACAGTAAGCATTAGAATCAAACAGCAGAATGGAGCTGTTTATTTGGTTTATAATTGACACCAACTGCTCTTTTGTCTTATTTATGATCTAAAACATAGTAACTTTTAATATTTTTATTCTAATAAGCAAATTTTAGGAACTTTATGATAACCCATGTGTGCACTGGGTTATTTATCAAATGGAACTTTGAGATTCTGCACTAAACTATTTTAACTTTGTTGGAAATTTGACCTAATTAGAGAATAACGGGTAAAAATATAAATATATCAGGGTGCCAAAAAAATGTATACAAGTGGACACTTTGGTCAACGTTACTCAAGCAGTAGTTTGCCATAATTAGAAGTGTCTGGACGCTGATGGTAACCACTTTGAGCACCTCTTGTAATTTCAGAAGTTATCTGTATATATCGAGTATTACAATTTTAATAGTTTTCCTTTCATAAAATATGTATACATTTTTTTGGCATCGTGTGTGTACATACAATTGCAGTACAAGTAGCAAAAGGGTAAATGTGTATGAAATCCTAATTTCAATTTTTATGCTCAGTGGAAAAAAACAAGGCTGAGATGTTTGAGTTTACCTATGAGAGCAGTTGTTCACCTGTTCTTACAGAGAGCTCATTTAGCACCGGTTTTGGCCATCTCAGCAGGTCCCACCATTGTCTGATATTATATTGTTTTAGAACAAATTAATCTTCACAAGCACTTTTATACCTGATTTTAGTACCATTAAAGTGCAGATACTTCATTATCTCACTGTTAGGCAGAGTGTGGAGCTCAATTAAGAAAATTGTTACAACTTCAATTTTTAAACAAAGGATGAATACAGAATGTAGTTTTTTCTGATGAGACAGCTAAAACTTTTTTTTTAACCCAGCACCTGAGTGGCTCTCCACTTACTCTGTTTTCAGAGCTAAGCAGATTTAGAGTGGTGAGTTCTGGTAGCATTAATTTTTAGCTTCACATCCCTATTCACCATCAACTTAAGAACACTGCTTTTGACTTTAATAATATGGCTTGAACTTAGAAAATGTATGAATGTATTCTGTATTCTGTATATTTGAAAATGTATTCTATATTTTAAAAAACAATTGAGATATCATACTTAAGCTCTTCTGTAAAAGTGTAATAAGACTATTATGTATTATTCCGTTTATGGTGTGTAATGAACACTTAGGAGTTGAAGAATTATACTGGCTATTGTTGTGTCTTGGCAGATTGAATTGACTGCTGTATGAAAAATAATTTTGTGTAATGCATTTTTTCTATAAGATTATCTTGATAAAATTTTGGTAAATATAAAACAAATGTGAAAACATTTTAGATGCTTTCATACCTCAAAAAATACATCTAAACAGTTCATTGACTTTTTTGAGGCTTTTATTAATGTGTATTTTTCTGGTTCTCGTTTATCTTTCCCCAGTAAAACCATAACTAATAATTTAAGAACATGACTTACTATGTTTTTATTGGTGGAAAAAATTGTCAATCATTTCTATTATTGAGCCTTATAATAGAAATTTTTGCAACTGTGGACTTCAGGACAATTATGAAGAAAGCATTATAATGCAAAGGCCAAGTTTCTGTAAATGTAAATTGCTAATTCAGTAGTATTTTTTTACATTGTATGCAGTAACCTGCCTCTGGACTAAGATTAAAATTGAACTTTTAAGTCTTTAAAAAGGTTTGCTATTCATAAGACTTAAATATTACTAAATATATAATTAAATTGAAGCAGAAATTATTAAACCATATTTTATTAATACCAATATTCTTTAGCATTTTCCCTCTGATGTATAAACTATCAATGACTCTGTGTTTTACTGAGATCTGTATGTATTTAATGCAACTTATGAAAAACAAAGTTTTCTCAAGTCTTCCTTTTTTTCTTTTTGCCCCTATAGGAGTACCAAAATCTGATCTCTTGCACACTGGATCGTTAAGGGGTCATAAAGACTGCTTTGAAAAGTACCATTTGATTGCAAACCAGGATTGTCCTAGATCTAAGCTTTCAAAAAATACTTATTATGAAGAAGTTAAAACCATTTTAAGTAAGAAGATAAACTGGATTGTACAATATGCACAAAATAAGGATGTGGATTCAGATTCTGAATGTTCTAAAAATCCCCAGCATCACCTGTTTAATTTCAAGCATAATTCAGATAAAAAGTTACTCCCACCGTTTGATTCCCAAGTACCAAAGTATTCTGCAAAGTGGATAGGTGGAGGTACAGGTGGCGTCTCACACTGCACACAAAGAATATTGGAGCAGAGGGAAAGCACAGACTTTGGGCTTGCAATGTTACAAGACTCAGGTGCCACTGTGTGCCACAGTAGTGTACTGTGGTCTCATAGTCACAACCAGGCACAGAAGAAAGAAGAGACAATCTCTAATCCAGAGGCTAACGTCCAGACTCAGCACCCACATTATAGCAGAGAAGAATGTAAGTAAAATAGAGAGAAAGCTGAAGGATGGAGTCTTGTTGGGTTTTTTTTTTATATTTTTATATATGCCGTGTCAAGAATTTTGCTGTACACTTATAGATTTGGTAAATAGAGTGTTTAAATGACAGGTTCACCCTAGAAAAAAAGGAGATGTCTTAAATCTCTCCATCAGTTCTGGAATAGTCCTTAGTGTGTCCTAAGCATTGGAAGTCTACAGCCCTATCATTTGTTTTGCTATTCTAAATTACTAAGCTAAACAGAATCAACAAACTGAATTGGAAAGTTCAGCATTCATATAGTTTAGAAAAAGAGCCTCAACCATTGGCTCACACACATATTGTCAACGTTGCTAATCCCTGCAAGACTAATTCACTGGGGGTGGCATTTCGGAAGCAAAAATCTGACATTTTACTAAAGGCTAAAGGTAATGTGTTATTTTAAAGTTGGAAAAGTGACTCATTCAGTGTGCATCTACAAAAACTCACAGAAGCTGAGATCATTTTAATTGGCTTAAAATCAAATGATTTTAGAGCTAGAAGGGACCACAGGTCTATTTTTAATACACTTCTTGATTCTGCATACGAATTATCTAATGTTATATAACTAGATAGTCAAATTGATTTTTCAGAGTATTTCCAGAGTACTTTACAGTAGTGTTTTTCAGACTGCGTATCATCAACTAACTATTTAGTAGCGTTTAAGCAAAATCAACTTGATGGGTTAGTGACTCACTTTTTAAAAACTGAAACAAAATAGTTAATATCAGAATCCAGTGGACCTAATCTGAAGTACTTTTTGGTGAAACGCTTGTTTCAGGTGGAAGCGTATTGGGGGTGATATAAAACCTTTCTTTTTTCTTTTTTTTTTTTAATTAAAATTTATTGGGGTGACAATTGTTAGTAAAGCTACATAGATTTCAGGTGTACAATTCTGTATTACCTCTTTCTTACTGTGGGGTTGAGGTTAGAATTTGGAAACTCCACACTGCAGGAGTTAATGAATCTTAGGGGACCGCTGAATGTTACGCTGGCAGATGAGTACAAATATTTTTTGTAAATAGGAGATTGTGTTAGTGATGTAGGCAGCCTGTTTCCCCAGGTTGTTGTAGTAATAATGAATATGTTTTCATGTTTCAGTGAATTCGATGACTTTTGGTGAGGTAAAGCAACTGAATGCAAAGCTCCGACAGCAAATACAGGGTAAAGAATCAGTGTGAATGTTTTTTGTATGTGAAAATTTTGATACAGAAAATGCTATGACAGGATACCATTAGCTTCATCTGAATTTAAATTTGGAAGTGGGATTAGAACCTGTTAGACTTTCCACAGCAAATAAGAAAATTTATTTATCAACTGCAGGGGAAATCGGTTTTTCTTTTTTAAGTGAAAATGGAGACTTCACCTTAATCTCTACCTTCTTACTAACGTTTTATTAACTCTACTATTCTGCCAGGCTCTGTGCTAGGCGAGCTCCCTAACAGTTTTTTAAATTATGAACAGGTTCAAACACAAACACAGTGAGAATAGTACAGTGTACTTCTTGACCCATCATCACCAGCTTCAACTATTATCAAAAGCATAGCTAATTTTTCTTCATCTCTACTTGCACCCACTCCCCCTGTCCCACCCCAGCATGGATTATTTTGAAACAAATCCCAGACAACATACTATTTTGTCCCAAAATACTTCAGGATTTTATCTGAAAGATAACGTTATTTAAGCTAATCACAACCTCATTATCACATCTGGGGGGGGAAAAAAATCCCAGGAAATGTGATAGTGACACCAACAGTTAATAGTTAATATTCAGATTCCCCAATTGTCTCTTTTTTTTTCTTTTTTTTTCTTTTTTTTTTTTTAACTATTGATTCTCATTTAAGTGAGGAAACTGCACTTAGGAGAGTGTGAGGTTGCTTACAGAGATCATGCATTCAGTTAGTAACAGATGAAAGGTTCTGACCTCTCCCTGTCTTCAACTCCAAAGCTAGTGATCTTTCTTGGCCACACAGCCTTTCAGAATAGTAAAATAACAAGAATAATAGCAACATTACATTTATCAAGTACTTATTCTGTGGTAAGTACTTTATTTACCCCCCCCCCATTAACCCTGTGAGTGCTTACTCTGATTGAGGTGACACATAAGAGAAAATTAAAACAATGTAAGTTACTTGCCTGACACTTACAAGTAGGAACAAAGATTAAATATGCCAGGTAATCTGATTCTAAAGCTCCTTAGAGATGTTTCCAGACCTAGGTACTAACGGACACTAACTTTTCATAAATCAGACATTACTGACTTAATCTGTTTATATTTCACATTGAGAAAAGTGTCTCAGACATAACTGCCATTTCTGCAGCACTTCTGTAGAGTCGTTGCTTATGACTATTCAGTTTCACTTGATGGAGAAGAGGAATTCCGAATTCCAGTTGGCAGTGCAAAGTGGTCAGCATCCTAGGATGCTCAAAACACAGCTCTTGCCTTGGTGTCAAATCACTGTCATTGCATGCATGCAGCCAGTGCATTCAGTTAGGTACTTGAAATATAACCCACAGGATTAGCTTTCTGTGTACTAAAAACGGAACTACCTTTTAAATCTTTACAGAAGTTTTTGAAGAGTTAACACACCAGGTGCAAGAAAAAGATTCTTTGGCCTCAGAGCTCCATGTCCGCCACGTTGCCATCGAACAGCTTCATAAGAACTATTCCAAGTTACCTTGTCTGCAAGTGGGGCGGACAGGTGTGAAGTCGCACCTACCCATAAACAACTGAACTCAGCTGGCACCCACTGCCCAGGCCCTGCCACGGACTGACAGCTCTGCTCTGCCTAGCATGCAGGCTCTGAAGAAGTTGAAGAAAGTTATGGTCCATTTTTTCATGGTCATTAAATTTGTAAAGCTTAAAGGCAGTATTAACATCTTTGTCAAATACAGTGGATCATTACACTCTACTCTTCTAGGGTTAATCATTTTGGTTTATTTTGGGAATCTTTCCCCGTAATTACTAAATGGCCCTCCCTAATTACCACATGTGACTACTTAAATATACTGTTACAGCGTGATTTTATTAAACGTGGTTTAATGTAATTCAACTTTCAAAACAATAGAAGGTTAACAAACTCCTTAGATTAGTCTGAACTACTAAAGATAAATTTTAAGAGGGAAATGGAATTCATATTGCCTCTTATTTATTATGAGCAATATTTTAATATGAAAATTTTATATATAAATGCTATTTTAGGTACCTTTCCATTCTCTTTATAAATGTCTATTTGAATGGCTCTCTGTGTTATATTTACACTTTCATGTGTAAATATGTTACCCATATTTCACATCACTGCATTTTATTCTCTTAATACACTGTTTTTACAACTTTGTTTTCCAAAGATAAATGTATTTTGGAGTAGAAATCTATCTAGTTGAATTGTTTGACTTCTAATAACTCTTACGAAAGAAGAATTAATAACTTTTTAAAGCAAATACACAAGAAAATAAAATATTTTTTTCTAACGAGCAGTTCTGAGTTCATTCAGGAAAAAAACGCTAATCTAGCTTTTGTATGTCAACTTATCGCCATAGAAGTAAAAGCCTCTTCTACTTCATGATTACTTTCATTCTAATGACTTTGATGTGTTAGAATTTGGACAGAGTAAGTCAAGCCTCATTTCCAAGTTCAATGTAATATCTGCCTTCAAATTGTGCTATGAAGTAATTGTCCCATCTTTGAAAAAAATTAAAATTATTTTGTGTGCCTCTGGATAAAGCTTCAAGAATCCTTTAACTGTCCAAATTCTGTTATCAACATCAGAAAGCTTTGTGAGGTATTTTTCTAAACTAGAATCGAAAGGGCAAGAGAAGACTGCTTGACACAGAAAAACAAAACTAATTCAAAAAAAGCTCGTTTTGAAAAGGATATTCATATAAGTTGTGACATTTCCAAAGAGTTCTGAATAGGTTGTCTCAAGCAGCTAGATAAGTTTTTAATAATGTAATATATAGTAAAAGCTTTAACCAATGCAGAATTAAAATGGGCTCTAAATTGTTTTCAACTGGTGCTTAGAATGTATTTATAACAAGATCCTTTGCTTGAAAGAACCTACAGAAAAGCCCCATACCTTGGCAGCTTCATACAAAAAGAAGGAATGACTTCTGCTGTAAATTTGGCAGCCTGCCCTGGCTTGGGTCCGATTTTCGTCTTGAACACAAATAGTATTTGACTAAGCAAAGAAACACCTCAAACTAATAGGAAACAACTTTTTGTAATGCTAAGATGTATTAAATTTGCCTGAGAGTATTACTTGATATCTCATTGACTTTTGTTGTTTTGTTTTGAAGTATGACGTAATTGTTTTTTTTGGAGAGAGCTTTTGAAAGATGATTTCAATTTCTCTTGATTCTTTGAGTCATCCAAAATGAATTTAAAATTCAGGGCGTTGGGAGGCATTGCCTTAGTTTTTGATAAGCTTTAAATTGTATGTGTGCAATATCAAAATCTCTGTAAATTTACAAGTTGAATAAAGACACTTCCAGATGATGCTAGTATCTTAGGGCCGACCGTGTTTCCCTGAAAATAAGACCCAGCTGGACAATCAGCTCTAATGCGTCTTTTGGAGCAAAAATTAATGTAAGACCCAGTCTCGGTCTTATATTAAATTTTGCTCCAAAAGACGCATTAGAGCTGATTGTCCAGCTGGGTCTTATTTTCAGGAAAACATGGTAGTTGTTGTGGTCACATTTTCAAAGTTGACTTTACTCTCTTTGGGCATAATTCATGAAGAATGTCACCATCCAGTGGCTTGCACACCTTGTGCTTCTGTTTGGATCACTTCACGACAGCTATAAATTTTGGGAGGTGTTGCATTTGGTATCAGTAGTAGCATATTTCCAGAAGGTGAGCCATATGGTGCAGCCCTGAACACAACAGCGTTACCCAAAGAAAGTATTTTCTTATTTCTTAAAGAATTTCTGGCAAACATGTAGCTTTACTAATGAGTCTGGAACAGCTGGATGGGATTGTGCATGTACCAAGGTCTTAATCGGGGACTCTGATTTATTCCATGTAGATACTTAAGCTCTTCAAAGGAAAGGTGCTCCTAAAAAATACCCACGGTGCTGGCACTCACACTCATACTTTATTTGGATAAATATTCTAGTAAAATAAATTTTTGTTGGAAGTATTTTGCACAGCAGTTTATCCAAATATTTGATAAACTTATTTTGTATTCCAGTGTTAGTTTTCTTGATTGAATATGCAATTATTGTACATACTAAAATAAGGATGAGGGACAGAGTTGAGGTCCATGTTGAGAGAATATGAAATGCCACCAATATTGGTTACCGTACTTGGCTATTCTGTACCGTTGTTAGCACTTTTTGCAGAAGTTTAGAAGAAAATCTCATATATACCTTCAGTTATGAAACAAGAGAGACTGCTAATTAGCCATTTCAAATATTTTCAGAGCTTATATGATTAAGCGAAGTGAAATAAAACTAATGTTCACATTCGATTTCTTAATTTGGCAAGTTGAATTTAGTTTAAAAAAATCAGTTTGAAGTCAAAAGTGATTTTGACCACACAAGATTGTTCTTTTTAAAGAGTAAAGTTTTCAAATCCATTTGGCCTTTTATCATCCTTTAAGCCTAGTATTTAATATCCTAATTTGTTTTGTTTTTTTTAAAGGCATGCACTCAAGACACCAATAATGGATGATGAAGGCAGCAGAATAATGTTTTGTCCTATTATGTAGTTTGTAGTTTCTTATGTATAATGTTGGGGCAAAGAAATGTTCTTTTTCAAATTATATGCTCATTTCACCACAAAGTGCCCATTTTTATATGCATTTGAGGATTATTTTTTAAATAGCAAGCTCATGTTGGAAAGTGATTTCAGAAATATAGTCAAAATATATTGTATTTTGTTGTTGGCATCTTGACAGGCATCTAGAGATTTCTCAGGTTTCTCATTTTACCATATTCTTTACCACTGAAAATAGTTTAAAGTGCTTTCTTTTTTTTTTTGTTTATATAATATTTTTACCTTGGTGTTTATACGCTTCAGTCTTGTCAGCCAATTTTTGCTAGTTTTTTTAATTAGTTTTTTTGGATCTACTTGTGTGTGAATGTTTGCCAGTTTGGGAAGAAGTCTGTATTATTAATGTAAAATGTAATACAAAATGTACATGCTCTGAAATTAAGCAGGAACTTCTAAAAAATAAATTATT
This sequence comes from Rhinolophus sinicus, assembly GCF_036562045.2. Classification (NCBI taxonomy): domain Eukaryota; kingdom Metazoa; phylum Chordata; class Mammalia; order Chiroptera; family Rhinolophidae; genus Rhinolophus; species Rhinolophus sinicus. The sequence goes on from NC_133751.1 coordinate 21,529,269, forward strand.
TGTGTTCAGGTTAGTGACCCTAAAATTAGGTTATGACATGAAAACTTTTAAATGGTACAGAGTCAGGTTCTTGTGTTATTAATATTTTTTTCTGATTTATGCCAGTTTACTGATACTATTGCTTATTCTAAAGATATTTGAGTATTTTTAAGTACTTACCAAAAAGTTTAGTACTCAACAAAACTCTTTAAATATCTTTCATTCAGATGTGGCTGTAAAGCACAGATAATTGATTTCATTTCAATGTTTAATTGCATTTTTGACTTTAGGTTGGTGAAAATCATTGAGGAAATTTGTGGTAAAAATCAGTACTACCGTGTTTCCCCGGAAATAAGACCTAGCCGGACCATCAGCTCTCATGCATCTTTTGGAGCAAAAATTAATATAAGACCCGGTCTTATATCAATTTTTGCTCCAAAAGATGCATTGCATGAGAGCTGATGGTCCAGCTAGGTTTTATCTTCGGGGAAACATGGTATGAGAAAAAACTCAACAGGTTACTTTTGCCAAATTAAGTTTTATGGTGTTAAGGTGGGAGAGAGTATTTACTTGAATAACAAGGTAATAGGGCTCTGGCACCAGTGTGGGTATCTCGGAGGGAGGAGGGCTTTATAATACAGCGTTTGGAAGGAAAAACAAGGTTCTGTCTTGCATCTCCGTATTTTCATTCACTTCATCCTTTCCTAACCGCCCTTGTTAAAATGTAGTCTTAACGTTGGAAACAATTTGGTCACGTTGCTGTGAACCACGTTACAGCAAGTCTCTAGCATAAAGATGTTTTTAGCATCTAGTTTGTAACACACGCTTCTATTCTTTTTAGTTTAAGAGTCCAGATTACTAATGCATTTTAGTAATCTTGAACAGTCACAATTTTAAGATTACCAGGCAAATCATGGAGATGAGAATTGGCCTCCATCCTCCCCCGGCCCCCCAAAAGTGTTAGTTGAACCTCCTCACCCACACGTAAAGCAAAGGGAATTTTAGTAAATGTGTTTATTTCTTTCAAACATGTAGAATGTTGATTTCCAGTCTACTACCTCCAAAAGAGACAGTTGAGAAAGTTTAGTAGTTCTGTTAAAGCCATTCCTACTTTTACAATTTGTGTGTTAACCTTGCTTTAAATCTGAGTAGCTTATACTATGGTCATTGAACATCATCTCTCTTTGCTGTTAGGAATTTATTTTACAAAATTGTGCTAAGACATTTGGAAAAAGAAAATGCAGTGGTGAAAAACAAGACAGTTTCAAAAGTTTAGACATTACTTGGCTGTTACACTTTTAAAACTGCAATAACTTACATATTTGTATTCTGCTTTGGAACTGTAATTACATATACTTGTCTACTATTTTTAATTTTACAATAAAATAAATATTTTGTTATCTGTTAGTTTCAGTGGATATTTTTAATAGAACTTTTTTTTTTAATGGTTGACCTATATGAATGGTTTTCTTTTGCAGGCTTAAGTTTATACTTCGAATTGTTATCTAATGATTTCTATCTTAATTTCTTGTGAGAATTCTTTCTTTGAAACTTAAGTGAATATTCTCTCTGTCCCAGGAATCCAGAAGCAGGCAGTAAGATTCCTGTGATTTACTGGATGTCTATGTAACTTTTTAAATTGGATTGTACTTTACATATAATAAATATATAGATTTTAAGTATGTTTGTTTTAACAAATATATTACAACTAACCATCACCACTTAGTGCCCCTTTCCAATCTCCTCACTCCCCATTTCCCTTCTAACCACTGTTCTGATCTGTCACTGTAATTTGCATGAGCCTGCTCTATAACTTTATATATAAACGTTATCATGCAGTATGTGCTCATTTGCCTCGCTTGTTTCACTCAACTGGAAGCTTTGAAATTCATAATTAACATAAGGATCAGAAGTTTGTCCCTGCCCCCCTTTTTTCCTTTGCTGACTAGTATTCTATTGTATGAATACATTGTAATTTGGAATATTAAAAACAGAAATATAAAAATAACATCACTTGTGATTAGCATTATGAATCTGAATATTTATGAAATTACCATTTTTCCCAAATGGTTTTTAACACAATTTACATTTTGTGGTAAAAAAATTTAAACTAGGGAAAAAAGACAGTCATACAAAAGGTCAGAGACAGATTACAAAATAAGGAATGTTTGAGAATTGAGACATTTAATAGGGTGCTAAGAGACCCTTAATCAGTCTAAAGATCTCCTCACAAGTCTTAACAGCCTAAATCAGACCCCTCTGTTTTCCAGAAGAGGTAATGATGGCCAGGAGAGTGGTTTGGTGAAAGTATTGGCAAGAGGACCACACCACAAATGAAGTCCTGTTTAAAATACTTTGTGACGTTAAGGAAAATTGGTCTCTCTTCTAAGCTTGAGTTCACTCAGCTAGAGCAAACAACCGGTAAAATGTAGGCGTACCTCTGTATTATTGCTTTTGTTCCCGCCTGCTTTCCAAGGCTTGGGAATTTTCAAACTATTTGTAAAATGATTTGCTCTTCCTCATTTTCAAATGTCAGTATAGGACCTGGAATTCTTTGCAGGTGTCTTAGAGACGGGCAAGTCGGTGTGTATGGGACAGTAGGAGGGAGAGCTGCAGGCACAACAACGCCCTTTTTTATATAACACGTATTAGTATTCTAAGCTATTTGTAAAAAGTTGTTCAAAGGTTTACTTTTAGAATCTGATCTAGATGCTGTCTTAGATCCCTTTATCTTGAAAAATTCCACATGATTTCAAGTTTACATCAGTGGTTTCTCTTTTCTTTTTCTTTTTTTTTTGGTGGTGGTGCTGCTCTGCGTCAGAATCCTAGTCCAGTGCTCAGATGGCACAGACCACCTTCACCTGTAGAAGCAAAAATTTACCTCAACCTCCCTTGCATCTGGGGTACCCCTCCTTGACTGGTGACGCAAAGAAACTGAGTAGGAGAAGATCCATGTTGAGAGCAGCTGTGCCTGGCTACGAACAGAGGCAACACCTGGTATCCTATAGCCAGTGGGGGCTCCTGGCATCTGGCATTGAGTAGCCATCACTCTGTGAATTTGGCCATGAACCTAGTAGTTCATTAATTGCCTTCATTCCTGCCTGGTTTCCAAGAGTTCTGGGCAATCTCTGCCTATTGAAAGAATTGCGTTTTAGCCTGTCGACTAGTGGCTTTCTCTAACCTGCAACGGAGAACTCTGACACCTCACACCATCCACTGGGTCCAGGTCCGTGTTCAGTGCTCTCCTACTTGAAGATCTTACAAAACTGGCTTCTAAAAGTGAACTGCTGGGAGCCGTGTATCTAAACAATCCCTCAGGACCACATGGGCTGCCTGTTGGGCCAGCTGAAATTGATGGAAAGACTCGGAAAAGAAATTAAACCCTTTGGTAATGAAAATGTCAATTTTCCTGTTAAAAGTGTTCATTATTCACAGGAGGGTGACGAGCGCTTTCCACTGTCCGCCACTAATTACTGAAAGTACTAGCGGTGTGTATCTACCAGGATGATGGAGGAGGCAGCCTGATAGGAACAGTGATGGTTGTAACTACCGTGTTTCCCCAAAAGGAAGACCTAACCGGAAAATAAGCCCTAGCATGATTTTTCAGAAGGACATCACCTGAACATAAGCCCTAATGCGTCTTTTGGAGCAAAACAATATATGACCCGGTCTTGTTTTCAGGGAAACGGGGAAAAGCTCTGGACTGGCCTGTGTTCTCCCTGGTAATGCTCAATCACTCCCAGCCCAGGAAGCGTCTGTCAAATGAATGAGACACATCAGAGGCGGCATCAGAATGACATGTTCTCTAAGTGTAACTCAGTAGCTACTCCAAAAAGTGCCTCAGACCTTCATCCAGTGGCTGAATACTACACATTATCTCCACATGCCCCATTCTCCACATCGCTTACTTCAGGCCTTTGCTAACTTGCACTTGTTCTGTCTCCATTTCTCCTCCAAACCAGTGGCTCTCTGACTTGGAGTTTCATAAAACATACATCAGTGGGCCACGTCCCCAGAGTTTCTAAATTAATAGGTCAGAGGTGAGACCCAAGAATTTGTCTAACGAGTCCCCAGGTGATGCTGATGCCGCAAGTCCACATAGCACATTGCAAACCACTGCTCCAAACCATCCAGTGCCCCAGCATTTACTTCCCAAAAGATGTGACAATGCTACCATCTCCTTAAAGACTTTTTTAGGTTGCCATTGCCTAGAGGGTAAAATCAGTCCTCACAGCTCGGCATTAAGAGCCTTCACCATTTGGCTCCCACCTACTTTCTATGTTAATTCGTTCATCAAATTGTGATTTTATTATGGTCCAGGAACTCTAACAAGGCCTATAGGCTTTGGGCCGAAGAGAGAAAAAAAGCCTTCAAGACTTTGTCAACTGAAAAGGATTCTGCCAAGAGAGTAAATAAATAAGGACTGAAACTTGTCCATTGGATTTTGTAACTAGGAATTCAGTGAGAACAGTCTGAATGGACCTATGGAAGCAAAAATAAATCACAATGAATTGAAAGTGTAGGTAGGGAGGTAGATAGTGAATTTGGGGTATGATCTCTAAAAAGTGTAACCATAAAGTGCAGTTGAAATCAGAGAGGATGTGTTTCCAAGGTTATTTACTTTTTTTAAGTTGGAAGGTATCTGAACGTGAATAAATGCTAAGAGGACCGAAAAGCTAAACAAGGAAAGGTAGAAATGATCAAAGGAGTAACGTACTAAAGAGAAGGAACAGGCCAGCACATGTAGAATTTGTTTTTGAAGAGGCTTAGGACCGCCTCAGACCTTGACACTGGAGAGGAGGTAAAACTGTAGACAAATGTACCTGAGGGCGATTGATTGGAGAGTCAGCTGACAAAGGCCCTACCTGGCGGCTTCCGTTTTCTATGAGCAGGAAGAAGACGATGAGGTCACAGGCTCGAGGGAAGTGGTGAAGTGCTCGAGAGCTGCTTCCTGAGAAACAAGGGACGTCTTGGCTACAACAGGAAGGGTTACTGGACTGTTTAGAAGAGGTGGACTCTCTCGGTGGTAAACACACAATGTGATACCGTGTTTCCCTGAAAATAAGACTGGGTCTTATATTCATTTTTGCTGCAAAAGATATATTAGGGCTTATGTTCAGGGGATGTCATCCTGAAAAATACTAGGGCTTATTTTACGGTTAGGTCTTTTTTTTTTGGTGAAACACGGTATATAGACAATGTTTTACAGAATTGTACACTTGAAACCTATGTAATTTAACTAACCATTGTCACCCCAATAAACTTTGATTTAAAAAAAAAAAAAAAAAAAGGAGAGGTGGACATTGAGGCCCATGACGCACCGCTGGCTGAATTTCTCTGAATTTGCATTCAGATTTTGTTGCTGTAAATATACACAGAGAAGGATTTTTGCAATTGGAGTAAACTAAACTGAGAGCACTACTGGAAACAGATTAGAATCTGAAACTTAGATAAATTTGTGGCTCGAAAAGAAAATTCACAAAACCTTACCCAGTAAATGAAATCAAGTGTGTGTCTGGGGGTGGGGGTGGGGGGGCGAGGGGACTGAGAAATTTGAAAAGCTACTGCAAATATCATGTGGGGGAAAAAAAATGAATTCTGTAGTTTAACTTAAGCAATAATTTTCAAGCAAGTATTTTCTTTGTCCCCTCAGGAATTGGCTCTACAGCAAAAGCAAACTAAGACTCTTTTGCAGGCCAAGCCCTTATAGGTTAGTTGGTATCAAGCTTCAGCGGAGAGAAGTGGGGAAGTATCTGGCCTAGATAAAAGGAGGTTTACAGAGGCCTCCTCTCCATTCCTGGGCACTGCTTTGCCTCTTTTAGCTTCTCTTATCATCTGAAAAAAGTTGAATTGACCTTGGTGATCTTTAGGGGAATTCCAGCTCTAACACTCTATAAGGATAATGAATTCTAAGAAACCTGCGATGGAAAATCTCCCCAGCCCCTGCATGAACAGCAGAGTTGAGCTGAAGGGACCTAAAGGAAATGTGATTTCATTTAAGAAGAAACTGTGAGGGGCTTTTACAGCAGGCTATTTCTAAGACCATCTGTGACCACAGAAAAGACAACAGAATCAACCTGGCTCATAAACAGCTGAACAATTCTTTACGTACTGTTTGCAGAGAGAAAAAAGGACTATAAGCCTTGACACCTTATTCCTCTCCCACATTCTTCTATCAGGGAAAAGTATTTGGGGAGAATTTTCTTTTAGGAGTAACAGTGAGATGGTTCTCCATTACAATCAGAAGTTGGGTCTCCTACAGGACAGCTCCTACCTACTGGCTCAGACATTTCCACCTGTCCTGGAAGATGAAAACTGTAAGGGCAGTGTGGAAAGCTGTTTATTAAAGCATGATTTATTCAATAAGTAGAACCGTCCTTTACTCTGATGTTCTATGTTTCCTATTATGGGAGCAGAAAATTGTTCTTTCTTTCCTGAAGTGATAACAGTAGATAAATTTTCATTTTTGTTTAATGTTTAGTTTTGAGGCTTTACTTGGTGAAAATTAAAACATAATCTTATGATCTCATGTTGGTGTATCGGGGTTCTCCAGAGAAACAAAGAAACAAAACCAATAGGGGGTGTGTGTGTGTGTGTGTGTGTGTGTGTGTGTGTGTAGACATACCGGGGGTGCCAAAAAAATGTATACAAGTGGACACTTTGGTCAACGTTGCTCAAGCAGTAGTTCTCCATAATCAGAAGTGTCTGGACTCTAATGGTAACCACTTTGAGCACCTCTTGTAATTGCAGAAGTCAAACGTGACTTGTATTCAGCTTTTGTTATCGGTATATATTGAGTATTACAATTTTAATACAGTTTTCCTTTCTTAAAATGTGTATACATTTTTTGGCACCCTCTGTATATATGAATATATATATATATATATATATATATATATATATATATATATATATATATATATATATATATATATATGAGAGAGATTGGTTTATTATTTTAGGGACTTGGCTCACACAATTGTGGGGGCTAGCAAGTCTAAAATTTGCAGAACAGGCTGGCAGCCTGGCAATTCTGGCAAGAGTTGATGTTGCAGTCTTGATTCCAAAAGCAGTCTGGAGGCAAAATGCCCTCCTCTACAGGAAACCTTTATCTCTTCTCTTAAGGCCTCCAACTGATTAAATGAGTCCCACCCACATTATGGTGGGTAATATACTTTATTAAAATGTACTGATTTCAATGTTAGTCACATTTAAATGGGTGTTTGACCAAACAACTTGACACCATCGCCTAGCCCAGTTGACATATAAAATTAAACATTACAGTTGATCTCTATTTTTCCTTTTATTTTCATACTCCATGAATTTGTTAGGTCTGGAAACCGTGGGTCTCGCATTGCCCCATCCACACAGCTTCCTCTAAGCAGCCGTCCCCAAAACCCTCAGCTCAGGTCTTCATGATCTCCAGAGAAGGAAACGCTCTCAAGAGGCTCTTACACTATTCTGAATTTGTCCATGTGTTCTAAGAGGGCTGAGAGGAACAACCGTTCATTATTTTTTTCATAATCCTTTGTGTAATAGACAGTTACCTAATTATCCTTTTTTCTCTTAATCTGGTGTTGGTCTTCAATTATATGAAGACTGAGTTTTATACAAAACAGAAAAGATATATACAGTGCCGAGTAAATTCAATACCCAATAATTTTAGAAAATATATGGAAGGTTGTTAAAATATTGAATGTTTGGTCTGTCCCTTAGTCTTGCTTTCTCCTACCTCCCTCCCACAAATAACTCTTCAGAGAGTTCTTTTGCATCAGAGAAAGATGCCACTCCTTCTCAACCACTACCAGCCCAAAGCACAGTCTTGAAACCAATGTGCATAGTCCTGGGTGGCAGAAGAGCTTGAGAGCCCCACGGAGGTAACTGTAAATAACTGAGACCACAAAGCCAACATCTGGGCCCCCTGCAAAGTTTCTCGCTACTGTTGCTGTCACATTGCTTCTCACAGCAGCACCAGAAAAATGTGGGGCCCGTGCACTGCCACTGCCCTACAGCGAGAATAGGGGTGCTTCTGTCACGTAACAGAGAAGAAAGCGCAGGGGGAGTTGAGTTAGTGACCTGCAAAACCACATTGCCTGTGTGAACAAAGTACAATCCAATAGACATTCACACCCTACAGGGCTACACTGCTTTCTTCCAAGTATGGATGGAATTTCTGTCCCAGATTGACGTAGATTGGTGTCTTCTCAGAGGACAAAGTGAAGCCACATGTGAGACATATAAATATCCTAGGAAACCACTAAATGTGTGGGGCTAAAGGGGCCTCTGAGAGTCTCAGAGCTTTGATTTGCTTTGCTTTATTTTAGGAAAGCCTTTTCTCAAACATAAAAAGTCCTTCAAGAACAATTAAGATGTAATAAAGATGAAAGTAGAGCTGTTCCTACTCTAAATGAAAGACGATGGAGCTTGTTTAAGCAAAGCCCCCTCCCTTCACATCCCTCTCAGTAACTATCCCCCCAGTTCCCTGAAACTGAGACAGGAAAGTCATAGGCAATTAGGGACAGGACCGCGGTGGCGGGCACCAAGGCCCCGACAGTCTCAGAGTGAGATGGGAAAATCATGGGCAGTCAGGGTCGGGAGGCCTCAAGGCCAAAGAGAACAGCAGCTGGCAGAGAAAAATAAAATGTGGAAAAGAGAATTAGACGGGAGGGGTTACCGCATCAGACTGCCGAGTCAGCCGAGATACCAGCCCAGGTGCACGAGGGGTCGGGGGTGGAGCCCACCTGGCTCCTGGTAAACAAGTTCAAGATTATAGATTCAAGGGCATATAGTCTCCAGCTCAGTTTAGCCTGCGGGGTATTCCACGCGGATCCCCCCTCTCCGAGATCTCCTGGAGGAGAGCTGTACTCATATTTTTCGCTTCTGAAATAAAACTATATACTGCTTCAATTTACCTCTCCCGATCCACATTCTTATTCTTCGGTGCGTGAGGACACAAACCCCAGGCACCAGACATCAGAAATCCTCTTACCAAAACTGCCACCATGAGTCCGGAAGCAACTGAGTGACCTAAGGACGTTGGGTATCTACAAAGTGTGTGTCATGCAGGGTCTCTGGTCCCACTCCCCACACAAGAACGCAGGATATGGTGAGGCCAAAAAGGAACACCCACAGAACCATAGATATGGGAGTCAAACCACTATAGTCTCTCTGGCGGCTGGGTTGGAGACACAGGAAGCAGGAGCCACATGATCCGCAATACGCCAACTGCTGCTCTGCCAACCAACCCCCTAGCTTAGCATGGCAGTTATATCAGTGGCTAATGGCTAACCAGTAACAGCTGATGGCCAACTAGTCACAGCTGATGGCCATCTACTACCCGAACCAGCACCTTTCCAAGTGAGGCCGAGAGCCTAGAAACTGCTCTCTGGGCCTCTCTCCCCACAGTGTGATTTAGAAACTGCTGATCTAGTGTTACTCCCTTAAATGGACTAAATCGCTTAAGAGACTTCCAAACATTCTGCAGACCTTGTTAGCCGCAGAGGCAAGGAGCAAACCCCAAGTCTCCTGATTCCATTTCCAGAGCTCCCATGATACGATACCACCTCCATCTGGGCTCTGAGTTTTTATTTCTATCACATAAGATCTTCTAATAGAATTGCAGGCTATCTCCACACTGATGGACCGCAGACACAGCCAGGAGAAGAAAACACAGGGGAAAGAAAAGGCAGGGCAGGTCTTCCCTGCTAAGTAAAACAAGGTTTGGTCCAAACCAGGACAAGACACCAGCGAGTGTCTTAGATTCCTCATTCTGGAAGGCAACCAGGTAGGCTTGGAGAACAGCTCCAATCAGAACTGAAACACAGCAAGTGTCTTTCTTACATCAAAAAGCCAGTTTCAGAAAATTCATTCCTAGGAACTGTCAAAGCTTATGAGTGCCCATTGCTACTACCCAGAAAAACAGGAAAACACGTACCCTGCTGATCCTGTTTCTTCAAAACAGAGGTGCTAAAATCCATATATTTACTATAGTCATGTTCAAGAGACTATGCACCGTGTGGGTGAGATTTCCTGTCAGCAGAAGGAAATGGCAACTGCATGTAAAAAGCTCCAAATGTCTCATATTACATTATGTCGTGTTGTTATGTTATGTTGTTATATTATCTCTTTTGCAGAAATGACATATTGCTGTACCACACGCTAGAACTCATGAAGAGGAGGCTCATGTTACTGGACCAACAAAGAAACTCATTAGGAAGCCAAATTCCAATACCTAAGTGAATCTGAAATGAAAACCTAGTGAGATACAAAGAAACTTCAGAACAAGATGGGAAACTTTTAGCTAAGTAACCCTCTTCCTACTCATTACCTCTAACGAGGCTCATTAGAAGTAAAAGGAGGACCTAGCCAATTACCTACCTATTGCTTGGCTTCCTGTTGTGCTAATAGACAGGAAGAGAAATAGAAACTGCAGCCAAGCAAGCACTGGTGTCTGAGTGCAGTCTGCAGGTTGGCCACAGGTCTGCTGCGTCCTTCTGATCAGTCAACTTCAGTCAAATCTCCTTACTGGAGATGCTAGGAGATTCTCTAAGAAAAGGAAAACAAAGTTGTGTTGCCTCTTCCCCTTTCCTTCTGGAACAATTCAGTCCAAGACCTGTTAGGTAGGTGTCCACAGGGGTGTGGGGGGTGGAGCTGCGGGTGTGAGTGTTAGAGCTGGAGCAGGCAGGGGTGGGGCTGGCGCAGGCTGTCAGACTGCCAGAGGGATAAGGAAGGCGCCCGCAGGGCCATGGGGAGGGATGAGGGCCCGGGTGTGGGGTGTCAGAGCCTCAGAAGAGGCATCTTTGGGGGAAGAGGACAATGGAAAATTAGTTACATACACAGAGATTGATCAAATAAGTAAATCTATGAAGGATAATGGAAGTCTGTCTTCTCATTCCTGAAGGAGTTAGAAATTGGAAAGGGAGAAAACTAGAATGAACTCTGTAGGGTTGACTGGAATTGAAGATAATGGGGTGAACCAATGACCCTCAAGATAGATGATAGACAGACAGATAGGCAGATCCATGAACATTAAATGCACATGTAAATGTGGCTATTTGTGCTTGTTCAGAGCGGGTCTGGGAGAATGACCCCAGACAAAAGCAGTGAGTATCCCCTAAAACCCTAATTTGGTTTTTTTCTTAACTTTTATTTATTTTAAGTGTGTTTTTCCAGGACCCATCAGCTCCAAGTCAAGTAGTTGTTTCAATCTAGTTGCGGAGGGCGCAGCTCACAGTGGCCCATGTGGGGATTGAACCAGCAACCTTGTTGTTAAGAGCACCTGGCTCTAACCAACTGAGCTAACCCGCCCCTCCCAAAACCCCAATTTAAATTTCTACTGTAAAAAAAAAAAGAAAAAAAAAGAAATAAACAAAGCTAAGAGAATCACTTAAAATAGAGTCAGGAGACCCTTAGGGAAGTTGGGCCTGTGCACATCTTGTGCCTCGGTGCTCAGAGCTGCTATTAAGTTGCTAGCCTGTGGCTAAACTTGGCTAAGGCTGAGCCATAAACATCCTGGAACCACAGCTGCTCCATGCACATATATGGACTTTATTTCCTCCTTGTAGTTTTCACTTCTGTCATTTGCATATAGGAATTAACTAATCCCTGTTAACCTAAATCATTAGTCCTTCATTTGCATGAGAGAATTACACTTTTTTTTTTCCTTTATAAACTCTCCCTTGTTCTCTCCAGCGACCAGTTTGAATTGCTATCCCAATCTGTGTTTCTGGGATGCGAATTCTTTAAGATCCCAAATAATCTTGTTTCACAGCCTCAGATCTTGATTGGGTTACAAACTATTCTCCACTAAATCAGGGCCCCTTCTGGGAAACGATTAACTTTAGGGAGGGGGGAAGGAAAGAACATGAGTGTTTTTTGTCCCAAAAAATACGAAAGTGCTGAAAAAATACAAAAGTGCTCAAAAAATTATGTGGGCATGTCAAAATGGAACACAGACCATGTTGAAGGGGTTCCATTGGCCAAATTGAACAAAGTGTAACTATCAAAATGATTAGTGAATCAGTTGAGTAAAATAGGAAACTGTCCATACTGATATTTAAAAATGAATAAATTGAGTTTGTCATGAGAGATGGATAGGAGAGTTACATAATCTCAAAATACCTACCCCTAAATAATTGTTCTTTACAAAGGGGAAAAGAAAAACTAAGGTTCCACCTTAACCAAGTGATCAAAGTGGTGCTGGGGAGAGAGGGTGAGGTGAAAAGAGGCATAAGATTGCTATTTTGCATAAGAAAACACAATTTGATTTTTTTAAATGACATAAAGGTATAACTGATAAAAATATTAAATTGGAAAAAAATTAACAATTCTTGTCTGTTATTCTTAGGTCTTATTCACTGAAAGCTAGAAAATAAACCAACAAATATCACTTAAGACTATTCTGTGATAACATAGTACTTGAAACCAAAAAATAAATGAAAAGGTTTTTACAAAGGGGGGAAAAAAATCACATAATGTCTCTCAACAGGAATCCCGATCCCTTAGAATTCCAAATGTTACTAATTTGAAAGAACCCATTCTAAAGTTAGTGAATACTGTTACTAGTTGTTCAAGATAATCAAATGTTATCTAACATTTGTAGAGTCTTCGTGAAGGGCAGGCATTGTTCTTAGTGTATTATCACATTTAACTTCCACAATTTCTCTGTGAGGAAGGTACAATTATTATCCCCATTCTACAGATGAGGAAACTGAGGTACAGAGACTTTAAGAACCTAGCCCCATGACACATCACAGTTAGAGGCAAGAGCTCAGTAGTTTAACTCCTGTGCCTGTGTGTTTAATCATTACACTGACAATTTTAATCTGTAAGTCTAACCCTGAGTTTTATTCCTCCTCACATTTAATCAGTCATCTAATATCTATTCATGTTGTCCCTCCAGACATCTCTAGGAACCATCTCTGCTAGTGTGACTAACTATCTCAACTTTCATTCTAACCCTCCTATTAAGGAACCTTCCAATTCCTCTCTGCCATGCACTGAATGTTTGTGTCCCCTCAAAATTCTTATGTTGAAACCCCTACCCCGCAATGTAATATTAGGAAGTGGGGCCTTTGAGAGGTAATTACGTTTAGATGAGGTCATGAAAATGACTCTGATGGGATCAGTGTCCTTATAAGAAGAGGAAGAGAGGCCAAAGCCCAGGTGCTCTCCCCTCACTCCCTCCTCCTTCTCCCTCTTCCCCCTACCCACCCCCTCTGCCTTGTGAGGACAAAAGCAGCAAGGTAGAAATCTGCAGGCCAGGAAGACAGCTTTCATGGAATTCACCAGCACTTGATCTGGGACTTCCCAGCCTCCAGAACTGTGAGAAATAAATGTCTGTTGTTTAAGCCGCCCCGTCTGTGGTATTTGTTACGGCAGCGCAAGCTGACTAATACGCTCTCTATGTCCAGATTCTCCCCATACTGACCATATTCCAGGCTATCTCCAAAGGAAGCTTTCAAAGACACACTGATCCATGCCATACTCCTACTGAAAAATATGTGATGACGTGCAGCCTGATGCAGGGGGTTCAAACCTTCACATCTGTCAGGAGTGGACTCAAACCTCAGTATCATTGGACCCAGTTATTTTACTATCTTTCTCACTACGCTTTTCTATGCAAGGTTCCCTCCAGCCAATTCCCTAAACATATCCTATATGGCCCCTTCTCTCTGCCTCTATATATGTTCTCTGGCTTTTTCTGGAATGCCCTGCCCCCCCTTCTCTCTCCAGAAAATTCCTCTTTACCTTGTAAGACCCACTCTAAGTGTCCAATCTTCTGAAAGATTTCTCCAAATTTCTGTGCTCCCAGAACGTTTTCCTGATAGCTTTATTTGGGAAAGCATTTATTTAAGGTCAGTCTCAGCCAAAAACTGAAAATGCCCCAAAGGCAAGGACAGTATCTCCTCATTTTTTTGTGTCTTTACCCCTTACATATGGACTGGTAGTTAGTAGAAGCTCATTAAAAAGAATGTTGAGGGGATAAATTGAACCTATAAATACACTCTTTCCAAATTTGGATAGCCATTAACTTTGGCTGGAGTAGTAGATCATTTTAACAAATAGAGGATTATTTTAGAGATAATCTTGCTTATCTAATTTCCTAACATTGTATTTTCCCTGCAGCTCCACATCCCAATTCACTGATCAACTATCACACCTAAGATAGGTTGTCATTACAGCTGCAGTGAGTCACTTGCCTGGGGAAAAGTACATGTCACACATTTACATTTTGGCCTTAAGGTAAAAGCACTTCTTTGTTTTCAGAACAGAGCAGAAGTCAGTGATGAAAATCTAGTGTCATTTATAAAAATGTGCACTTATAACAAAGGTGTGCTCCGGGTCTTGCACTGGTATTTGTGACCATTCCCACTACTGACTGATGAGGTGATAAAGTCCCACCAGCTGGACTTGTGCACACAGCCTCTCACAAGCTATTCAGCCAAGATGTTTCCTTTGAGATTTTCAGCTGCAAACTATATCACTAGTGACCTTAAAACTTCCACTGGAAGAAGAGGCCTAACATTTGTAGGAAAGGTCCCTCTGGGGCAGGATGGTAAGAGTGATGGCTAAGTAGAGAACACGTAGGAGGCACCTACAATAGTCTGGAGAGCCTTCCTCAATGGAAAGAGACATTTCTTTGAAGTACCCTGCTGTGCCGTTACAACGTAACGAAGGTTCAGTGGACCACAATCCCAAATATGGCGGTGGCCCCATAAAATGACAGTGAAGCTGAAGAATTCCTATCCAGTGATGGGGTCGCTGTTGTAATGTCACAGTGCAACACATTACTGACACGTTTGTGCTGCTGCCGGTGCAAACACACCTACTGCACTGCCGGTCAGATAAAGCACAGCACCTGCAATTATGTACAGGATATAACATTTCATAACGATAATAAACAACTATGTTACTTGTTTATGTGGTTCTTCTTATAGTTTTTAGCATTATTTTAGAGTGTACTCTTTCTACTTACGAAAAAAATTTGCTGTAAAAGAGTATGCCATGTTACACTGGTAGCAGACTCCTACATTTTGTGTTGACCACGTCTCTTGAATGCATCATTTTCTCTTTTGCTTGATTTAATATCATGTTGTTTTGCACAGTAACATGCTGTACAGGCTTGTAGCCTGGGAGCAGTGGGCAATACTACATAGCCTGGGTGTGCAGTAGGCTACACCATTGAGGTTTGAGTAAGTACATTCTATGATGTTTGTCTATGATGAAATCCCCTGACAACATGTTTCTCAGAACACATCCCTGCCATTAAGAGGTGCACGACTGTATGTGAAGTATAGACTGCCACATTAGACACGTGTGTGTACACACACACACACACACACACACACACACTTACAGTTTCTGTGTTTACCAGCATAATGCAGCATATTTGAACCTACAGATTAGGTTCTTTTCTGGGTAGCAATAGTATAAAAGAAAGAACACTAGACTAAAAGTCAGAATATCTGACCCAAGAAACTTGCAATAAATGATAATAGGAAATAAAAATTTGGACAACAATCACCAGGTGCCACGAGTTGTTCTAATGACTTACATATATTAAATGAGTTAGTCCTCATAACAAACCTAAGAGGTGGGTACTGTTACTTTAAAGATGGCAAGCTGAGGGACACCGAGAGTGAGTTGACCACATCATCGCTTGTTAAGAGGTGGAGCTGGGATTTGAGACCAGGCATCGTGGCTAACAGAGTTGGAGCTTTTAGCCACTAGCTCCAACATTTAATTCTAATATCTGTTTACAAAATGCACTGCTCTTGTCAGCTCTTAGGACTTTTCCCATTTGTTTGGGTTTTTAAGCATCATGGGATTTGCCCTTCGACCAGCCCTCCTGCTTAAGAGCAACTGTATGAAAGGAGAAATTATACATTCAGATAGTGATGTGATGTTAATTAAATGGACCAGATCATACATGAGCTTTTAGTTTGAAAAGGAGGAGACAACTAATAAAAGATGCTGTTTCTTCAGCCATCATTCAAATGCCTATTCATAAACCTATCCTTAGGTCATAAAAACACACATTTTGTAACAGACACATAAACAGACATCTCCTAGAATTCAATGACTCTACACTCCATCACCTTCTGCATCCCTTCAATGCCAATGAAATGAAAAATGCTTCTCTTAAAAAACAGACAGTAAAAACCATGTCTAAATCACTGTTGACTTAACCCCTCTGGTACCCAAGAGTGTTTTCTCTTTGGAAAAGCTCTGGAAGCACTATTGAACTCAATCATAACTCTTGCAGTATTGTATTACTTTACACTAACAAGCAACACAATTAAATGTTCAGAAATTAAACCAAGTGAGAGAGAGTGTGCTGGATGAGACAGGCTCCCAGAAGCCTTGCGGTGTTTGGGTCTAGAAACCTGATCTCAGCAAAAACGTCTGGTAAACTCAATTTGCCTTATAATTTCACACCTCCACTTCCACCAATATTAAACTTCAGGATTTCATTTCTTTACCCAGAGTGGAAACGGATCCGTTTATATCTGTTTCTCAGCCTGCACGTTTTATGGGGGCAGTGAACAAGAGTATATTATGTTACTAAACCATACCACGCAGTAAATTACATGGAGGAAAACAAAAGCAAAATCTGCTGAGCATGGTGGTGGTGGTGGTGTTTTAAAGAGAATGATTCTATCTTACTTTAAAGGAGCAAATAGTAAAACATTTCTTAAGAATTTGTCATCATACTTCATCTTTCTCTTTAGTTAGTTTAGCAATAGAAACAGTATTTGAAAGAAACAGATTCCACATGGAGGCAGGTAAACTGAGAGATTACTGGTGCTCTAGCAATTGTGACAGTTACCAACTAAACCCTGTTACAGTAACTCTTAGCATCTTGCTTTTACATCTGTGGGTAAATTTGCCAGGAAGAGAATCAAACTCAAAATATTTCAACCTTCTCAGCTTTCCTAAAGCTGCTGAATGTTGGCAGCAGCATTTTTTGCTCATGGAGTTCAAGTTTTTCAGGCAGAGGTGATGGGGAAAGGAGAACAAACAACGCCATAAAGTACACAAAAACCAGCCATTGCCTCAATAGTGTAAAGACTATGGGAGGCTGGGGAATGATCAATAGTTCCCTAGGAGGCTGAGAGTATTCACCTCCCATCAAACTTATTTTCATCTACTTGTTTCAATCCACACCCACCCCCAAAGTTGGAGCAGAATTTGGGAGATGAAGGCCACAGCATCTCTGTAACAAAGAGGGAAGCACAAAATTCAGTAGCATACCTGCTTCCTTCAGAAATGACACAAGCAATCCCCAAAATATCCTTATTAAACACTCACATATGTCTACATTCTATAAAAGCAAAAAAGGAACCCATGGGTGAGATATTCCCCACCTATCCACCTTACCCCACTATTGAAAACAATGTTGAGGGAATAATATTAAAATGACATCATTATGCAGCAGGGGATGGGAATTAATGTTTTAATTGGGAATTAATTAATTGGTGGATAGAGAACCTGAGATTCTAAAACGTTGTTGTCCTTCTTACGCCCACAAAGCTTCAAAGGTTGTGTTGTCGCAATGCTCAGAGCATGGAAGGCGTTCAAGGTCAAAATCGCCCATTGCAGAAACTCTATTTTTGGAAGTCTCCCTTTTTAACAAGTTCTCCTACTCTAAAGAATTGGAAGGATTAAATTTAATACCTTATATAGATAAAAAGGACAAATTAAAATGTTTCCTAAAATTACTATAGTCATAAAAGTCTTCAATGTTACATGGTTTCTTTAGAAACAGATTCCCTTCACCTCTAGAGAGCGAGTTAGTGAAACTGTTTGCATTACGAATGACCATCAGAAAAAATTTTTATCAGAAGACAAGGAATTCTTATTAGAAAATCAAGAATTCAGAAATGTGAAAGGTCTATGAATTTCAAAGATGATTCACCCTTAATTTTGCTGAGAAATCTAACTAGCTCTTTCTCAAGATTTTTCAAGGATTTTTTTTTTTCGTTGTTTTAAAGAAAGTGGAGGGGGAAAAAAGAAACCAGTCTATGGGTGGTGAGGACAGAAATTATGTTCCTTAATAAAAATATTAGAGAGCAGTCTACTCACCATAACAAATAGAACCAGGTAGTCAAAAAAAAAACAGGAGATAGCAGAGTGCCTGAGAGAAAAAACCTAGGAAATAAAAGCATGTGCTGCTCCCAAATATGTTTTATATCTGTTAAATCCTAGCATCTTATTGACAATATACTATTACTGGGGACAGTAGTCCTCACTGACCCGTGGTTTTGCTTACCCATGGCCAATCGAGGTCTGAAAATATTAAATGAAAAATTCCAGAAATAAACAATTCATAAGGTTTAAATTATATGCTGTTCTGAGTAGCAGAACGTGATGAAATCGTCACACCGTCCTACTAGGTCCCGCCCAGGAAATGAATCCTCCTTTTGTCCAGTGTATTCAGGTTGTGTATACACTGCCCGCCTGTTAAACACTTAGTAGCCATCTTGTTATCAAACAGATTGTCATGTAGCAGTGCTTATGCTCAAGTCACCCTTATTTTACCCAATAATGGACCCAAAGAGCAAGAGTAATGATGCTGGCAATATGGATGTGCCAAAGAAAAGCCAAAAAGTGCTTCCTTTAAATGAAAAGGTGAAACTTCTTGATTTAATAAGGCATTTTATCATTTCACATCACCACATGAAAAAGGGTGAGTACAGTACAAGATTTTAAGACAGACCACATTCACATAACTTATTACAGTATATCATTATAATTGTGCTATATAATTATTATTGTTATTACCGTGTTTCCCCCAAAATAAGACCTAGCCGGACAATCAACTCTAATGTGTCTTTTGGAGCAAAAATTAATATAAGACCTGGTATTATACTATATTATAATATCCGGTCTTATTATACTACATTTTACTTATTTTACTATAATATAATATAATTATATATTATATTATATTGTATTACTATAATATAATATATATTATATTATAATTATATTATAGTATGATATAATATATATTATATTACATAATATATATTATATTATATTATATTATCTAAGACCCGGTCTTATAGCAAAATAAGACCGGGTCTTACATTAATTTTTGCTCCAAAAGATGCGTTAGCACTGATTGTCCAGCTCAGTCTTATTTTCAGGGAACATGGTAATCTCTTACTGTGCCTAATTTATAAATTAAACTTTATCATAGGTATGTATGTATGTATGTATGTATAAATAGGAAAAAAATATAATTGAATAGGATTCAGTACTATCTGTGGTTTCAGGCATCCACTGGAGGTCTTGGAATGTATCCCCCTCGGATGCGGGGTGGGGGGTACTGTACTTAGGAGAAGTTTGAGGCCATCTCTGGGGAACCCACCCACCACTTCGGGAGACCCTCCTCAGGTGCATCCCCTTTGTGAAATCTGTCTCAATTCCCTCGGCAGAGAGAGGGGTGAGGTCATAGAGCCCTTGCTAATTTTCATTTTGTACTGGGTCCCACAAGTCATGTTCTTATGATCCCATTCTTTTGAAATGTAGGCATTAGGACCACACAGGTTCCATCTCAGTGCAGCTCCCTAGCTCTATGTGATGTATGCCATCCAGGCATTATCACAACAGAGTACTGAAGTCTAAATAGTGATTGCCACTGACCTTCTTCTGGGAGGTCAGCAATATGGTAAAAAGATTTCCTTGGATTCCCTCACAGGCTCAAGGGAGCCACATTTGCCAAACAAGGCCAGCCATAAAGGTTGGTCTTTCATCAGTCACAGTTCATTGACACACTGACACAGTCCAAACTGTTTCTGGAGTCTATCAAACAACCTCCTGGGTAAACAGACCAGGGCTAATAGGACAAAGCCATGAGGAATAATTCTTTTACTGTACTCATACCATTACCCTGGCTCTCAAAATCTGGTGCCTCAATCCGAAGCATAAGCATCCCCTGGGAATTTGTTAGAAACATACAATCTTAGAGCTGCTGAGTGAAATTCTGGATGTGGGGCCCAGCAGCCGGAGTTTTAACAATCTATTCTGGGGATCTGATGGCATTAAGAACCACTGGCTTACTGAAAACAGATATATTTTCCACTCATAAATATACAGCATCCATTATAATAAATGTCTCCCACCATTCAAACTATAAGAGGAAAGTTACATTTTTTTAATTCACTCACTCAATTCAATCATCACTGCTTTTATGCTTATGCTAAATATGTGTGTGTGTGAGCCCCTCCCGCGCGTCAGGCACTGCAATGGAGATAAAGGCAACGGCTTATCATCCAATGCAGAGGAAGATGAGAGGCAAATTCAGAAACACGAATAGCTCTGCCCAGGATGTCTGATGAAAAGAGAAAGTGCAGCATGCATTTGGCCAAAGGAGAGGTTACATAGAGTTTGTTGCAGCAAGGTTGGGGAAAATCTAATGAAAGCACAGTGCAGCTATAATTTTGATGTGTAGTAAATGGAGAAGAGAAACTTCCCCGCCCAGGAATAGGATAAAGACATGAGGTGGAGAAGAACAGAATGTGTATCCAGGTGAGCACCTAATTCCGTTATGTTGGAAATAGATCCTGTGAAAAAGGGTAATCTGAGACTAAGCCAGAATAATAGTGTGGGAGCCACTTTTGGAAGGAGGGTCCTGATTGCCAGGCAGAGTTCTGGCTTCTGAGAGTAACAAGGAAACCCTGAGGCCTGTCATGGAGCAGGTAGCACTGCCCTCTCACGTGCCTGCTCAGTCTTTGCCGTGTGGGATCCCAGGGCAAAGCCCTTGAGCCCTCTGAGATGCTGTTTTGACAGAGACAAAAACATGTTTCTCCTTCTATGTTGTAGGCAGAAGGCGGGCAGAAAGGAGGCGGAACTATGTTGCCTGCTTGCCCGGTGAAACTAGACGTTTCTTTCTGGCTCTTGCCCGCTAAGGCAGAGAAGCTATTTGTAAATCGCCTTTTTAGTCTTTCACATCAGAATCCTTCGTGGAGACTTTTTTTTTTTTTTTTTTTAAGTCGAGTAATTTGTAGTTTGGAAAGTTTTCCTGAGCAAAGCTATGTTTAAGCTCCCACTTTTAGACACCAGACTTCTAACTCCTCTCTCCCCACCCTCATCTCCTGCGTGGTGTGTGTCCTGGATGGACTAAATCAGCAGCCACAGGCATCTTTAAATCCAGGGGGAAGAGACAGGACAACACGATGGGCCCCGAGGCAAGAGAAGACTACCTTTTGTTAGCTACCTTTTTCAGCCATTTCTGCCAGTTTCATAACACTCACTCTTCCTGATTTTTCTAAGGCTAGAAACGTGAGCAAATAAATTGTAAAAAGCAGAAGAGTCACTTAGAAAATATATAGGTGCTTAGAAAAAATATTTCTGTCTTGAATGTTAGTTCTTGAAGGCAAAGATCATCTCTAGTTAATTCTGCACAGTACTCAAATGACATAAAGTAATTTGATGCTTTGAGAGTCTCATTTAAGAAACAATACAAAAATAGCTGAGGGAATGTAAATTACTACTATGTCTATGTTCAGCAAGTTGGCAGTGCCTATCAAAACTTAAAATACATGTACAATGTGAGCCCAAGTTATACTTCTAGGACTTTCATACAGATATACTGAAATACACAAATTGGCTCTATGTATTCAATAAGATATTACTGGTGTTAACAATTGTTTTAAATTAGGGAACTGGTTAAATACGTTAAAGTATAGCCATAGAATACTTGGAAACCAGAGTAAAGAATGTGGAAGACCTTTATGCACTGACACGAAGAAAATTCTAAAATATACAGTTTTTCACAAACAGAAAAGGCAGCACAATGTGATCTGTATATTACAATAAAAAAATCAGGGTAAAGAATATATATATTTGTTTGTTTATACAAAAAAAAATACTAAAAAATATGGGTACAAAAGAAACATAACATTGGCAACTTCCAAGGAAAGAAACTTGGGTGCTAGGATATGGGTTGGCAGAGACCTTTCATTGCATATTCTTTAGTTCCTTTTGCATTTAGAGCTGCACGGATGTGTCATTAATTAAAAAAAAAATAAGAATTCTAAACAGGTTTGAAAACTAAATTATTAGCTTGAAAAATAAAGTAGAAATTCTAATTTTTCTTAAAATAATTCTAAAAGACTATCAGTTTTGAAACTTTTTATCCTAAAAGTGCAACAAAACTTCTCCTGTCTATAAAGAAAAAAAAATAGACTTTTAAAAAATTCTCCTAACTTTAAAGAAAAAAATAAATCCTCCAAAGTAAAATAAGATGAAATACGTAGACTTCTTTACCCTTATCCCAAAGAGACAAGGCCAAAGAGATAAGCCAGGGGTGAAAAAGTCACTGGACTAGTGATCAAGAAAAAGAAGACAGTGTGTGAAAGTCTGAAAGTACATTAAGCCAAGAATTTATTTGGCTGTCCCTTGTTTTAGAAAAAGATGTCATTGGACTTGGTAAATTATACACCACACAAAAATGCAATGTCCATAAAAATAAACCAATTGCTCAATAAAGTCACTCACTCAACAGATGTGCATGAAGTTGTGTAATGAAACCAAAGAGAAAGTCATCGCATGTGACCTTGTAAAGAAAACACCATGCCGTGTACCTAACCCAACGACAGCCTTATGGCAGTTATTGGAAGCACACACTGCAATTTCTTATTTCTTTGAATGTAGACAGACATCATAATCACAAAACATACTTGAGTTTTGGGACCAAACATAACTGCACAAGAGACCAAAATAATGGAATCTAGGTAAGCAGCCCTGCCACGATCTGTTTAAGGATAGATTTCGGATCATCTAAGGAAAGAAAGGACTGCATATTCTTCAAGCTGTCCCCCTTAAATATTATGCTTCTCAGCAGGCTTTTGCTTCTGACTGAATAGTTGTGAATTTCATGTTATAAATACTTCCTGACAGGTGCCTGGAGATATTCTCTGGTGCTGCTATAGGACAGAATGATAGGTTTTAATCATCAGCAAAGCTGGCAAGGAATTAACATCCTTTAACGTAAGCTAATGAGTGTTTCCATCCCATGTGGAAGGAGAAGCTCTAGCTACTTCTGCACAGAAGTGACCTGACGATTTCCCACAGGGACATTTTAGACCCATTCCAACATATGCATGAATGGAGGACTGAGACTCAAAATTTGACCGAAGTTTAATATTTCTGCCTGAAAAAGATGAACACATGTTATTTCAAGAGTTCATCATAGTCATTTTTTAAAACCAGAAAAGCACCCAGAGAACATTTAAATGTGAGCAAATGGCTTCATGATAAAAGACCAAAAAATAAACTGGTTACAAAATGTATGTCTTGATAACTAAATCACTTGACTTACATGGATATAGCAAAAAGAAAAAAAACAAAACAGTTAAATGTTAGAGGATATTTAAATAATAAACTGATTTGGCTATATTGTATCAGAAGTTATTCTTTCTGGCAGTGTTTCAGTCAGAATGAGCTTCAGCCTCATCTAACCGAAAAACCAAAATAACAGTGACTGAAACAAAAGAATTTTACCTCTTTTTTACATAAAAGAAATCTAGATAGGCAATTCAGGGCTGACACAGTGGCTCCATAGTCATCAAGGAAAAAGGTTCCTCCTCTCTTTTTCCTCAACATCTTAGCCATCCCAGGGTGCTTTCCATCTGGAAGGTCACCCACGTGGTCTAAGATGGTGGCTGCAGCTTCTGCCAACATGCCCAATATGAAGAGGGAGCAGGAAAGGGGGTGCAACACCTAACTGAGTGTGAGGGAAATATAGTTAAAAACAAACTCATTCCCAATCCAGAAATCCTCTCCACAAAGGTAGTAGAGAAAGAAAACACTATTATTTATTATTGAATAAACATTAAATAAGAATGTGATACACATCACAGGCAATCTGATAATCAGAGATTGCAAAGACAAAGAGAAATCTCATCTTTCACCCGCAAAGCCAGGCAGACATAACCTATTGCATACATGTTCTAAAGATAAATAATAATAACTAGTCCTAAAGTTAGAAGACTTGACAGCACCATTTTGTTTCATATACTTCATCCTAAATTAACCTGGCAATTGAGGTGCCCATCTGTGTGAGTTAACTGACTTTATACAAAGGAAAAAACACACTTCTCATATATTTGTGATAGGAGGTAGTTTTACAAATTGGAGCCAGGTCAGCAAAAGTTAGGCTCCTACCTCCTGCTGACACTTGGGGATAGGACACTATTTCCCTTGGATGTTTACAAGGGAATGAGATGATTCCTAAGTTCTTGAGAAAAGCATTCCTGGGTTGAAAAGCTGACCAAAGTCCCATCTAATTTTCAAAATAATTTATATATACTTCAAAGAGAACAGAAAGTACTCCCAATTACACGTTTTTAAAGAAAATGCTCTAAGGAAAAGGGAAATCTCTTCTCTTATTTTCAACAGGGAGAATTAAGACTCTTACTGTTCATCTGTATTTGTCCTTACACATGTCAACAGCCTTTAATGGATTGTCCCATTTATAACAGCAACAAAAATTACAGAATACCTAAAAATTATCTTAACAAGAAATGAACAAAAATGAAGGGAGAAAAAATGTAAACTTTTTGGAGGACACAAAAGAAGAATTGATCGAAAGGAAATGCACACTTTGTAATAGTATGAGAAAAAACTCGCCATCAGGGAGAGATCCAAGATGGCAGAGTAGATAAACACTGCGCCTGGGTTCTTCTGTGAGCACATTAAAATTACAACAAAGTCATGCAAAAATCAACCTGGAGAACCATCTGAATTCTAGCTGAACAGAAGATATAAAGAAGACGGCATGTCAAGACTGGTAGGAGACGCAAAGATGTGGAATGGGCTCCAAACCTGAGTGGGGCAGTTGAGAATCAAGACAGATATCTTGGTCACCTTGGTTCCCCCTGGAGGAGCAGGGGACCCCAGCCCCCCACCACTAGTACTGGTGCTGGGAACAGGAGCCTCCACAACTGGCTATGAAAAACAGTGGGAATTCCGACTGTTCGGGTGGGATGGAAAGCTGTGGGAAACCCAGACATCCTCTTAAACAGTCTGCACACACTTACGTGCTCACAAGCCCCAGCGGAGGGACAGTGACTGGGGACCTCGGAGACATATGGGGTGGGGGGACAGATGGAGGTGTGTGACTTCAGAAGGAAGACAGTCGGCATTTTCCTAGTGAGTGGGTCCATCTTTGTGCAGCCGGCAGGTGGGCGCCATCTTTCTCGTGTTGAGCCCGCCCCCCCACAGGCCAAATCTGAATCTGATTGGTCTGGAGAGCTCCACTGCTCTGCCCCGTTGATTCAGCTGGGACCCCACCCCGCCAAACTCACTCACTGCACTTTCTCCGTGAGTAGGCAGCCCCGCCCCACATTGCCCTGTTTCTGAGAAAATTATCACAGTACGAGTCCCCCAGGTGGGTCGTGACTAGACTCAGTGTGCTCAGAGACTTTTGCAGAGTTGCTCCAGTCTCAGCACTGGCACCAAACCAGAATTTACATTAACCTGATGACCATAATTCTTCCCACTCTATAGAGACCCTGCCTCATCCATGGGATGTAAAGTAAAGTATAGAGAATATAGTCAATGACGGTAATAACTATGTATAGTGCCAGGTGGGAACTAGACTAGTTAGGGGATTCTTTCTTAAATTATATAAATGTCTAACCACTATGCTATACACCTGAAACTAATATAAAAAACACTGGAAGTCAACTGTAATTGGGAAAAAAAGGAGGGAGGAATTGGAGTAAGAAGTTCAAATTTCCAGGTATAAAACAAGTCATGGGGATGTAAGGGAATATAGTCAATAATATTGGGATAGCGTGGTACGGTGTCAGATGGTTGCTGGACTCATCATGGTGATCGCTTATTTAGGTGTATAAATGTTGAACAACTATTGTGTACACCTGAAACTCATATAATATTGTATGTTGGCTATATTTTAATAAAACTCGTTCTGAAAAAGAAAAATGCCTATGTTTTTCTAAAACATTTTTACACTTCATTATGTAAATGACCAGTAGTAGAAGCCTCAGGTCTAAAGTCTCTTTGTTGAGTGTTTATCTGGGAAGCTCAGACTTCCAGTGTATTGAGGAAGGGAACAAGCGTTTCATTTAGATATTTCCATTTAGTGAACATATTTACAATTTAGTAAAAGGGCTGCCTTTTAATCAAATATGTTTACTTTCTCAATTCAATCAGATGGAAGCACATTGGCAGAACTGATTTTTTAAATTTTTTTATTTTTTTTCAATTGGCTAAGATTTGGCCAATTAAATCTTAGAGTCTTCCCAGAATACCTTCTTTGAGATTTAAATTATGTGTGAAATAGGAAGGAAAGCAGCTCAGCATACACAGAATTCTGGCAATTGACCTAATTATTATATTTGGTAAAACAGAACCTTCTCCTCCTTAAGAACTGAGCTTCCATAGCCTTACTCACACGTGTATAATTCTGTAACTGTTTCACAGAATTTCCCCAGACTACTCAATCTGATTGTCTTTCCACACAATTTTTTTATCCCTGAACTTTTGTTTTTTAAGCCAATGCAAAGCTTCATATGAGAAATGTGAATGCAGTAGGGTGCCTGTGCAGGGAGCAAACAGGGTGCTTGATGTGGTTTAGAAATAAATGAGAGAAAATCACCCAGAGCAAATTCTCCTTTGAGTGGTCTTCCTTAGTTAGATAAGTAACTTAGGGTGAATGGGTCCATATGGGTGGCTGAAGGGCTCCAGAGGGTAAAAATATGCTTTTGCTTTTCAAGCAAAGTTTTGTTTCAAGGAAACAGCAGGTAGCAAAGATGTCCCTTGGGAGGAAATGCATCTTGTTACATCAAATATCCAGAGCTTCTGGGAGAGAAGGTGCCAATAGTCCCACTGGGCTCCCAGCGCCTGGAAGTGAGGTGCTGCCTGGGTCAGCCAGGGTGGCCCTCCAGACAGTTACCTGGAGAAGAGGTTCAGTCTGACTGAGTAATACCGGGAAGGGCCACGGGGACTATGTACAAAAGAAGGAACTAGGAAGTTGCATTCCAAGCCTGCTACCTGCGTGCTTCAAGACACAGAACTCAGGCAGATGTTAATCACACAGAACAGACCATCCGAAGCCTATGGAACAGAGATTCCACTGTAATGGCATTCCGGTAATTAAGCCTATTACAAACTAGCCCCAGGCTGTACCTTACCAAAGTTAAAGGTAAACCTGCCCCTATCCTTGTACCTTGCAGATGTTCCCCATACCAAGAAAGTTCCATGGAAACACAGCACCTATAAACCCTACCCTGCCGGCCGAGGTCTCTCTTCCACTGGCCGTTGGTCTATGTGTGTACGGTGGCCTTTCTTTCACTCTCTGCTAAATAAACTTACTTTCACTTTAAACTCTGTATCAGCTCATGGTTGAATTCTTTCCTATATGAAACCAGGAACCTCTTGGCCAGTAGCTTGAGTTCCCACTCCAGGGAATTCCCTTCACCAACATCACAAGGACCTGGGGTTTGTGAAGGAACTAGAACTGGTCGTTGGAGGAAGGGAAGTGCTGCTTTGAGCACAGTGTGCCACTGACAAATCTGGCCTCAACAGTTGTGTTTGGAAAACATGCACTTAAGCCTGTGAGTCGGGACCAAGAGGACTTACCAGTCTCTGGCGGTGTTTGCAAAGCCTGGTGTTTGCAATTATGACCAACCTGGCTGGAGTCCTTAAACAACCTTGAGGGAGGGGGTCCTTAAGAAGGAGGTTCTAGACTTTTGATTGACAGGGTGATTGGGTACTGGAGACACAAATTGAACAAATAAGATGATGCAGCCATCTGCCCCTAGTTTGGAGGCGGCAATGCAAATTTGAAAACATCCTACCTGAATATCTGAAATTTTGTTTCGTATGTCAGCTCACTAACAATCCACTCACTCAGCTGACTGTGGTTTTTCGTTTTCCAAGTAGTAGGAAAGGGTCAAAGTCAAATGCCTTCAGGTATGAGGCTGGGAAAACAACTGTGTCGTAGAATAAGCAATGTTTGAGATGGGGAAAAGTGAACAGTGCACCTCTCTTCTTCCAAGGGCATCCATACACAATGATATTTAAAAATCTGAGCTGATTAAGACAAAGAAAAAAATATGATTAAGTCTGTAGGCTGAATTCAGTATCTACCTCAACTGCCACTTTGATACCCTACAACTTCATTGTACCTAGAACCTGTTTTAATTTATTCAAATGTTTCTGCTCCCCCAAGGTCACTATGGAAAACGTTGAAAGAATCCTATAACGAGAGAACGCTTTATTGAGCCACAGCTCAGTTCCAAGCTCTAGTTCCTAAACAACCCAGAGATGGCTAAGACAAGTCCCTTCCCAGACACATGTGGTACTGTCAGCACAGTTTGTTCAGTTTCCTGTCTCCAGCTCCCTCATGTCATCAGGGATGCTTCTCTGTTTATGCAACACTGTTGGATACACCCAATCTTACTTTCTTTAAAGCCAGGTTTTTGCGAAATATGTAGAAGACTCACTTTAAGTAACAGAACCCCATTCATAGTGCTGCCTGCTCTTCCCTACGGACATCTCACCCTCTTTGTTCCTCCTGCCCCTGGACACCCAGGAACCCTGACTTACAGTCTCTGACTCTGCCTGTTGTACCACGTACGCAGCAGCGTTCCTGGCACCTTGCGTGCTTTTCATGTACTGAATGATCTCAGTTGAGTTCTGTTGGTGTGGAATTCTGGTTAATGTTCCTGATTTTTCTCTCTGTGAGTCTCTTGAGATGGACCTGAATCTTTGGACATGAAACCCATTCAACCGAGACCTAGTTTCATGGTCTCTGAACCTGGCCTCTCATTTGGTGTGAAAATTTGTCTTTGATCTTCTTTTCTGGAAGCAGCGTACCCTTCCCTGCCTTCTTTTTCCCATGAACAGATGTTTCTACACTAAGATGCAATTTCTTTTCTGCACTCTCAGCTCCTCAAGCTTGCAGTTGGTCCTCGTTCTCCTCCATTTGTCCCATCTTCTTATTCCTCGTAATTCCCCTGATATTTTTGAAGGTAGCTATCTGTGAAGCTGCTTTTAGAAAGGCAAGGAATTTGGAGAGTAAAATAGAACAGTAAAAGACATAAATAATACACTGGGGGAAAGTGAATCCTTACCATCCATGAAAAAAGGGTGAAACACCAATAGGAAGACTTTTTTCTTTTTTTAAGGAGGGCCCAGCTCACAGTAGCCCATGTGGGGATCGATCCAACAACCTTGGTGTTATCAGCACCGCGCTCTAACCAATTGAGCTAACCGGTCACCCCAATAGGAAGATTTGGGCTGCAGAATAAAAGCCCTTCCTAGATCTAGCTTATTTTCCCCACTCTGTACCCCTATTGTTAGTCTTCAAATTATCTTTTTTTCATATGATTATCCGTATGGTTATATGGTCATGTGATAGACCATTTTCGGCCACTTAGTGACTTTCATTCTTAGAGAAGCTGCTCTCTATTTATCCTCTCTAAAGATTTATTTCCTGTGTGATTTCACTCCGAGTTTTTCATTTAATTAATGAAATCCATTCTCAGTCCTGTAGCCAGAGGACCTTTCTAACCACCTGTACATTCAGTTTCGCCAGTGCAAGCACTTCTTTCTCACCCATTTATTTCTCACTAAATCCCCAAAAGGCACAATGATTAAGGCTCAATAGACATTTCCTTTAGGAATAATTTTTTTTTAAACATAAATTACCTAATTAAATACCATCTACTTCCAAATCTTCTTTCTAAATATATGTTGAGTTTTAGGGGTGGGAGCAGTGAAAAAGAAAAGTCAAACTCAAAATAACTCCCAGATATCGTAGTTTCACATAGTTTTCCTTTGGCAAAGTTCTAAAATTACAACACTTTGTAAATATGGGACGAAGGCCACTCTCAGAGTCCAGTCAATTGAGCTTTGTTCACTTTTGACTTGATTGCTATACTATGCCTACGATAATAGTCTATTTTGATTGTTTCAGAAGTGAAACATTTCTTACAATCACAATTCATTTTGTTACTAAGTGAATATGAATAGGATATGAACACAAAGAGTGCTGGAAATCCAGGCAATTCTCATTTTTCCCAAATCACCACCCTCCCACCTCAAGTCAGCTCTTTAATACACTTTCCACATGACCATTGTTATGTGATGATTTGATTCCAAGGTGGAGGGGATAACCTACCTATTCAACCTTTCCTGGACGAATTCGATCCTATGAATTCCTAAAAGGAAACATTTAGAGTTCCAGTTTGGACTGTACCAAGTATGTCCACATTCCTAGAGTTATGAAACTCAACTCTGCTCTGGCATCAAGATGAGAGGAGTGACAAGATGGGTTAGTGCTGGCAGTGGGGCTAAGAAAGGGGGAGCTGGCAGGCCTGTAGAGGCCTGGGTACGAGTGACCACACGACTTTGTCAACTGGACCAACAGAATAAGGAAGTTCCTGACATCGGAGAGAAGTGAACTCCCTGGCAGCCACAAAACAGGAAGTGTACCTAAAGGGTGTTTGTAGAACGCATAAGCAAGAGAATGTACCTCTATTTGACCTTAAATACTTGTGAAATAGTTGGGGACTTTTCTAAGAAGAAAACTGTAATTGCTTGCTATTGCTGGAAACTGCCTTGCCAGCGGTCTGGCATCGTGGGAATTTGCCTGGCTTTGTGTGGCTGCCACCCAAAACTGGTAACCACTAAGTCGAAGTTAAATATA
Source organism: Rhinolophus sinicus (assembly GCF_036562045.2). Classification (NCBI taxonomy): domain Eukaryota; kingdom Metazoa; phylum Chordata; class Mammalia; order Chiroptera; family Rhinolophidae; genus Rhinolophus; species Rhinolophus sinicus. The sequence goes on from NC_133751.1 coordinate 21,559,939, forward strand.
AGCTAAAATTAAATTACTTCCCTCCGTTGTTTATGTATTTCGGCTGAATGAGGACAGTTTAGCAATGATTTTATATTCATTAGGAGGATGGCATGTCACATAGCAAGTCAATCATACTTATAACGAAAACAACAAGACATTATGCTATGTTTTTCCACAATCCCCTATGTTCAGTTGGAATAAAATATAGGATCTCTAGCGACGTAACACTAAATAGATGTAAATGCACTTCATCCCTCAATGTGCAAAGATATCGATGGCAGAACTCTGTGAGCTGTGTTCAGTAACTTCCAAAGAACAACACCCAGATGTCTAGCTACAAAAGCAAATTTTTCGTGATTAAACCTAAAGCTTTTATTTTTTTTTTATAACTGAAAACTATTTATTCCTCTAGAAATAACCAAGGAAAAATACATAGTATTTTCAAAGGGAAGATAATCATGATCAACAATCACAGAAATGGAGAGTGGGAGAGTATGTTAAGTGCAGACCTGTCAGAAGCCTGAACATGGAGTGTGTTGAAGGGAAGAAATAGATCAGTGATTCTAAATCTTTTTGGAATTGCTACCTACAATCCGTGATCACATTTTTTGCTGCAAGATAATATTCCATCCTCTGAAAGCATGCAGTCTTTCCCACAGTTGTTACAGTTATTATTGGGTATCAGTTAAAGAATATAACTATGTATGCAGGCATATAAGAAAACCAAGGTTGTTATCGCATAGCCAGTGATTCTCTGTAAGTAATCCCAGGCATGCTTAACTGTCCACATGGGAATCATAACATGTTCAACCATAACACCCACCCCTCCTACGGTGGGCTCTTACTTAGGAAAAGAAAGGAGGATGGAGAAAATTAAATTCTGAGTGTTATATCGAGTAGAAATTTTCCCATAGGTTGCAGCTATTTTGGAGTATAATGTAGAAAAAATATCAATAATATTTGTATAGTAAAATGTGTTTTGCACTAAAAAGAGACACTCGGTGTGAGACCCTTCCACCACTTACTTGCCATATTTCGTTTTGCAAATGGAAATCTTCTATTCCTCAGTAATGCAATCCATGGAGGGTTCTAAGATATATGAGATATATGTTTCTTTGAAATAGTTAAGAAATGTACTCATTTACAAAACACAAAAAAGCCTACAAGCAATCACCAAAGAGGATGGTTTGTTAAAGGGGAAGTTGAGGGTTCTTTGGACACATAGTAGACGCCCAACTTAAACTAACAGAAGAGAAAAGGTCAGGGAGATTTTCCTAAGGGTAAATGGAGACATGAGATCCTAAAGGATGAGAAAGAAGGGATTTTGAAAGTGTTGAGTGAAGGCCTTGGGGAGATAGAAAAAGAGCAAGGCAAGTTCTAGCAGGACTGAAACAAACGGTTGCAATGGAGAGACAGACAGGAAGGACAAGGCAGAAAAAGCAAGAAGAGAGACAGTGAATAAGAACAGGGTGGAAATGCCAAAGATCTGGCTGGGGAAATAAGGGTAGACCAGATTTAGCGAGGCTAGGTCTATGATCAGTGTTTTCCAGGAATTTTGATTCCCCCCCACCCCACGCCCCAGGTTGAAAAAAATGAAGCCACTTGTAGATATAACAGTGTGGAACTGATGCAAAGAGAATCATATCTTAGCTGCATTGGAGATTATGAATTAGTCCAGGAGCAAAGTGGTAGCGGATTTTCAGACTAGAAAAGTGGTCGTGTCGGACCTGCCAGTGGAGACAGAAAGAATGGGATGAAACTGAGATGCCTTTAAGAAGCAGACTCAGCATAACATGGGGAAGACTGGGTTGTGAGGGTGAAAGATGAGGGAGTGGGGTGGGGGAGGAGATGGAGATATAGGGAAATACTGGGGCTCAACAAGGAGATTAACAGAGGGATGCCAGGTATATGTTGACAAAGATCATGCTGAAATATGCCACGTATCCTCTGAGATGTTTCCTTTATGGGCCCAGACAAGATTTCCAGGGATGGACCTTAGAAAAAAGATAAGAGCAGACAGTTATGAATGGGTTAGATTTGATCATTTAGCTGAAAAAGCTTTTTGAAGAATGGACTCTGCACTTTAGTCAAAATTAGGTCCTTCCCAGTCATAGTTTTCTCTATTTGGATATTTGTTTGTTTTTTAGTATAGGGCTGTGTGTGTGTGTGTGTGTGTGTGTGTGTGTGTGTGTGTGTGTGTGTATTCTGATGGGAATTATGTATAACCAAGACTTTGCAAAGCCAGAAAAGAAATCACATAGTAAATATTTTTGTAATTCTAATGCCAGTCAAGATGGATAACTTTACTTGCAATATTAAAAAACAACATTGTGTAGCAGGCTCTTGCCCAGGACTTGCTCAACTTTAAAAGGAAATACGAAAAGAAATATGTGGGTTAATCCCTGTCCCCATCAATATATTGCTCTGCCCTTATTGTGTCTGCAGAGTCAGACTCCAGAGGTCAGCATCCAAGGAAAGCTTTCTAGCCTCCCTATTCATTCCGTTTTTCCCTTAAGATCCTAAATTCATGGAATCTTACCTATAATTGGCATTTGCCTTTTCTAATGTTCTTCTTTCTCTCTTGTCCTCTGCATTTTCCTCCCCCCCCAAATAAACAAACAAACAAATAAATAAATAAATAAATAAATAGAACTTTCCAATGTGCTGAGGGTTTGCAGATGGATAGATTTGATCAGTGTGGCCCTGGAGCTATCAATAAAGAGTTTTTCTAAAATAGACTATTTTCAGTTCAACTAGACTAGATGACTACTCCACTGGACACTGTCCTTTCTGCCATCAAGTTCCAGACTCATAACCTAGTGCTTTTTAGACATCTTTTCAGGATAAGTAGAATGGACAGTAAAAGGGGAACTTGGGCCCATTCAGAGGTGTAAGGAGAGAGAAAGGAGGCTGAATACATCCTTGCCATTCCCAAAGGTACCTCCTAGGACCAATGTACACAATTCTATTCTGCCACTGGAGCAGCAAACTAGAACAATAGTTAGAACTGATGAGGCAATCAAATTGAAATAGAGGGGTTATTCTCTCTCTCTCTCTCTCTCTCTCTCTCTCTGTCTGTCACTCTCTCTGTCTCTCTCCTTCATCCCTTTTTGTACTACATTATCTTTTTCATTAAAAATAAAATCCTGAAACCCACAGCCTATACCTGGCAGTAACGCCTCAAGACTGTCATGGTCATGAAAAATAAGGAAAGACTTAGAAAATGTCCAGACCAGACAGACCAAAAGATATGGGCAGTAATGCAATGTTGTCTCCTGATGGGATCCTAGGACAGAAAAAAAAAGACAATCGTGGGAAAACTAGTGATAATCAAATAAAATCTGGCTTTATAGTAATGAACCAATGTTGGCTTCTTAGTTTTGTCAAACGTGCCACAGGAATATAAAATGTTAACATCAGGGGAAACTGTCTGAGAGTACACGAATTTTATACTTATGTTGCTGTTTTCCTGTTAATCTAAGCTTATTCCAAAATAAAATTTTTATTAAAAATAAAAAATTTTACAAAAACCTTCATCTTATCTTCTCCCCTCTAATAGCAGTAATACCCATCTGTAAAGACTATTTTATATCACACAGCGTGTCCTACTCCAATCTGTATTATGTCATTTATACTCAGAGCAGCCACATGCATAGGCAGACTTGGTATTATTGGTCCAATTGACACCTGAGGAAACAGAAGGAAAGAGGTGGTGACAGGCCACCTTTCACTGTGTTGGTTACGGTGAGACTAAGCTATCTTTAAAAGGAAACCTTAAAAACAGAGTGGCTCAAAAAAAAACAAACAAAACAAAAAAAAACCTTATTTTTTGAGATATAATTGACATCTAACATTGTGAAAGCTTAACATTTGAGACATTTATATGTTGCAATATGATTATCACCATGTTATTAGCTAACACCTCTTCAGAAAAACGTTTAATTACTCATTTCTCTTTCGCGTAACAGTCTAGAGACAGTGTGAAATTGTCTGAGGATCCAGGCTCCATCTGTTGTGTTCCCTTGGGTTTTGCCCTCAGCAGGCCCATGCAGGCTCACAAATGCCACATCTGCATCCCAGCCCAGGGGAAAGAAGAAAGAAGGACGGGGCAGGCAGCCCACTTCTTCTCGTTAAGAACATCATGTGGAATGGGCCACACCATTTGTATGGGCAACCCATTGGCCACAGCTTGGTCATGTGGCTACACCTTACCTAAAGGGAGGCTGGGGAATTACAGTCCAGCTGGAAGTCTATACCTGAGAACTGGCCCTGAAAGGAAGAAAAGGGGAGGGAATTCGGAGGATAATTAATGAACTCTGCCATGACCACCAGGCTCTTTAGAAGTGGAATAGGGGCTTTAATCAAGGTTTTCTGATTTCAAGTTTGGTGCTACCATTCCTATTACCTGTTGAATATACATTTGTACTCTCTATTCATTTATACATAAATGGAAAACAGAATAAATTCAGCTAATTTTTGTTTTACCTATCACTATCTTTTTTCGTTCCTAAATTTACCACTTAATAAAAACACTGACTTACTAGACATTATCCTCTGGGTCACATCCTCTAATGTTTCTATATTTCGTAACATCAGTGTAAATGTGTGTTTTCTGGAATGCACATCCAGAATAGTACTGGCTTTCACTCTTCTCTTAAAGCTAGAGAAAAACTGAAGTACCAGACAGATGGCAGAAGAGCATTCCGCTGTTGTGTGTCCCATGTCCTGTTTTGCAGGCTGCCACGTGACCTTAGCAAAACTATTTATCGGACCTTTTATCTCCAGGATCAAATCCAGATTTTTAGGGAACCTAAAGATTGTAAGTGATTTGGAGGCCCTCTTTAAGAAAAACACACAATTACTAATCCAAATTAAGTATGAAAATGGGTACTTATTTATAGTGTGAAATGAAATCATAACCAAAAAAAAATTTTAAAGCTGACAAATATCACAAACTCCTGAATAATAAGATATTTTTATGCTGCCTCACATACCACTGTAATACTTCCTCCCCTATATATTTGGCTGCACACTAAAGACAATCTTTTTTATATGATGACAGTTTTGTGATAGTTTTCTAAAGTGAACAAAAAAAAAATTCTTTTCCTAACACAATTAATTGAAATTTGTTTTTCCTTTGTTCAAAGTTGGGATCCATAAAAAAGCCAACTTCACACTCAGTGTTACTTGCTGTTTGTATTACTGCTATTGGTTTTGCCTTACAAACATGGCAATTATGATAAATTCTATTTTGTGGGATTCCTATCAAAAAAGGAAGAAAAATGGTGTTAATATGTGCTACATTATCAAGTATATTCCTGACTGCAGGGAATCTCCACTTCAAAAACAACTGAATCCTCTCTGCTTACAATTTTTTTTGTTGTTGACATTTTTATATTTTTATTGGGCTTCATCCATTTTTAAAGATTTTTTTTTTTTTTAGAGCAGTTTTAGGTTGACAACAAAATTGTCAGAGAAAGGTAGAGATTTCTCATATCCCCCCTGCTCCACACATGCATAACCTCCTCCATTATAAACATCACTCACCAGAATGGTACATTTTTACCAAGCGTGAACCTACATTGACACATCATAATCACCCCAAATCCTTCGTCTACATTATGGTTCACTCTGGGTATTACACATTCTACAGGTTTGGACAAATGTATAATGGCACGTATCCCTCATTATAATCTCATAAAGAGTATTTTCACTGTCCTGAAATATCCTGTGACTATTCACCTCCTACCACTTCCCCACTCCTGGTAACCACTGATCTTTTTATTGTCTCCATAGTTTTGCCTTTTCCAGAATGTCATACAGTTGAAATCATACAGTATGTATAGCCTTGTCAGATTGGCTTCTTTCAGTTAACAATATGCATTTAAGTTACCTCCATGTCTTTTTATGGTCTCCTTATAATTGTATACAACCGATGACTGAAAAAATATTTCTCCCAAATTAGCTTCTAACACCCTTCGTTTCAAGTCTTCTTTCTTTGCTGTCCACATGCCCAGGCACCATTGGAATTAGAAATTGAGTTGGGGGAGAACAGCACCACAGGACACATCCAGGAAGCTACGCCTAACCCTGGAACAGCAATCAATAACCTAATCATACATGGAGTTGACCAAGACCCCCGCCCCCCCGAAATGTATTCTACCTCACCCCATCTAAATGCATCCTCACCGCAACTTCCCTCAGCCAGTTTCCAAAAATACCTCAATGTGCCCCAACATGAGGTAAAGCATGAGGGCAGAGAAATGAGAAGTCAGAAAGGAAAGAGACAGCAGTAACCTGAAGATTGTGGTTCCTCTTGTAAAAGGTACAGAAATAGGTGACAAAGTTGTCACACTGTCCGCCCCTCCCAGAGCCTGTGCTAGGGAAGCACCCTGAAGCTTAAGCTTCTTTGCTTCACAACAACTCTGCCTCCTTTTTCTCACACGTAAAATAGGGATGATACTGGCCCAGCTTATTGAAAGGCTTGAGGGAGGAAGATACACGTAATCACTTTGAGAATGAAAGGCTCCTCGGGACAGCTACACACACACTTGACACGGGGAACTTTGTGCAGGATCTGCCACCAAACCCATCATCGCAGTGAATGCAAAACTGAGTATCTTTCTGGTTCCTTTCCATCTGTGTTTGTTTTCTTTTCCTTTCATCCTCACTTTTACGTTCATTCTAGTATCTCCTTCCCCCAGCTTGCTTGCGTACCTTTCTTTTTGCCATGTTTTATTTCCTGCTTTTTCTGTTCCCTCCTTTTCCCTCTCTCTAGCCCTTGTCCTCCCCCTCAGCCCCCAATTCCTGTGGTTTGTGTCCACTTACGTAGCTGTTCCCATCCCTTTTTCTAAGCAGCTTTCCATAGCTTTAAAACCTACAGATTCTGGGATAGCCATCAGCCTAGGAGAGGCAGGCAGCTGTGTGATGCCTCACTCTGCAGATGGGGTTTCAGGGTGACCCTGTCTGATCACCAGGCTCGACTTATGAAATACAACTTATGGAAATTCATGGCAGGCAAACTCCCTGCACGACATGGGACAACATCTTGATAGATGGGCCAGAGGTGATGGATCGCTCCTCTCTTACGTTTAGTCCATGAATTTTGGTTCATGAGTTTCCTCCAGCAGGGACTGAGTTGTTCCAGAGACAAGATAATAACAGTCAATTGGGAGCTCGGCTCTTGGCTTATTGCTTGTTTGCAGATATCGCCCTCCTTATTCAGTAAAGCAAATTATTACTGACAATGTAAGACTTTAGTTCATTTCAGTGCTTTTTAAATTAAACAGACAGCGTGGTGTATGGATTGAGATTTCAAGCGCTGTAAAAAAAAAAAAAATTCTCTCCTTAAGTATGGACAAACATGGAATTAAAATATAGAAGCTTAATAATCCTCCTCATCAGATGTTTGTTCTTCTGGGGAAATAATTATAGCTCCCTGTAATCTTAATCCTGAGTAGTTGCTTTTTATTTTAATACATCCCCCTTTTTTAGTATTAGGAAATGAATCTAAAATCTGAATATCAGAAAGATTGGGTGACAACTGTGCCTGCTTAACATTATCTCATTAGTGCTCGTGATGCTCTTGAAAGATGTATGCAAAGTATTTTTATCTCCATTTTTTAGAATGTGAAAACAAGCTGTCTCAAAGCTCTTTAACAACTTAAGATCACACAGTGGCTCAGTCATATCGTCAGAAATAAAAGCCAGCGTTTTTCACAAGAAGGACTGTAACAATCAGAAACATAGCAAGTCTGCGTTTGATGATGAGAAATTTCATCTGAAGCTGAATTGAGCAGGAATAAAGTTGTCACAGCTGGTGATTTTATATGTTTAGGAAAATTTCTGTCCAAAAACCTGCAACAAAATATGTAGCCCCTGCTTGATCTGGTACATTACAGCAAAGATATCGACCAAACAAATTCCTACAATCTTATTCTTCTCCACTTCTCTCATTTACAAAATTCACAAGTTTTTCCTACAAAAACAGAATCAGGAGACACCAGTTGAAAAAGAAGTTGCAATGCAGAGTTCAAGAGTTTGTAGGAAGACAGTTGAGCATCTTGGAAATTGGACCGGTACCTCCTAAGGCTTCTGCTTCCTGGTCCTGAAACTGACACTGAAAAGTATGAATAATTGTTAACAGGCCCATCTACATGGAACGGACATGGCTAAAAGTCACCCCTGAATCCTCCGTGCTTGGCTTAGCCTAATAAGCAGGTATTTCATGCATAATTATTGACTGTGAAGGGGGAGGATATATGAATAATCAATGATATTCAAATGTGCTGCTATTACTCTGCCCAACATATTTCCACCTGCAGAAGCTCTTATTGTTCCTGGAGTAGTATTTCAGGTACTTTCTACTACCTAGCGCTTTTCTAATTAAGAGACCTCTTCCATCTCCCTTCAACACAGAGAATGTCCCATCTCTATGAATACCAAGCTTTTACCTGTGTAACTGCCATCATCTCACTTGTCCATTTTCATTGAGCACAATAACCACCTGGGGTGTACGGAGATTCTAGGCCTCCAGCAACTTTGATTCAGATGGGAGGGCAGGAGTCAGCATTTAAACAAGAATCCCAGGGGGTTTTGATACAGGCACTCCAACGCCACTCAGAGGGGAAAGACAGCTCCCTATAAAGCCCTATCCCACAGATAAAGACATAGAGGTTCAGCAAAGTTTCTTGCCCAAGGAAACTCATCCATTCCATCATTCGGTCATTTGATAAATACCTATTGTGAGTGTAGCTCCTCATACACTACTGGTTTGTGCAGGATTGGAGCCTGATCTGGTCCCCAATCCATTGCTATTTCTACTCTGCCTGCTTCCAGGTATTATGAAAATTCCAAACAATAAAACAATGCCCCAGACTGGCTGGGGTTGCACGCAGGAAAGGCTTCATGGAGCAGGCAGAATATGGATAGAATTCTTCCTGTCAAGATGAAGATAAGGGGACTGGGCCAGCGAAGATATTAGTAATGGTACAATGGCTTGTGTCCAGAACTGCATGACGAACCCAGGGGACCAGATAAGTGAGGCAAAGAAGGCACAGGGTGACATAGCTCAGGGATCCCAGTAGGCACATTCCAGGAGACCTCAGAGTCTTACCCCCTGTATCTCCTGGGAAGTTCTCACTGCCACATTCAAGTGTGTTGGGATCCCAAGTGGGAAGAGGAGAATCCCAGCTGCCCTCCCTACCTGAGCCCCCCTACACAAGTACCCTTGAGTCTATAGTATCAGTCGCCTTGTTCTGAGCACCTCTCTCCCTCCAAGCTTTCCAGGGGAAAGAACCTCTTCTTCAGTAACCACTTACTGATACAGAAAGATAGGGAAATGAGATGGAAAGGGCTGCACACAAAAACCAGACAAGAAGTATAAATACAACCTGGGATAAATCCTCAGGATGCTGGAGCCTCGTGAGGGAGGAGAAACATTCATCAAGATCGGTAAGCATGGAGTGATTTCCCAGGACACTTTGGTTCTCAGCCCAGGCTGTACGTTAGAATCACCTAAGGAGCTCTGAAAAAATACCATTGCCTTGGCACCCCCATGACCAATGACATCGGGAGCTCGAAGGCAAAGTCCAGACACCAGGGCATTTTAAAAGACCACCAGGTGGTTCTGATGTGCATCCAGGGTTGCGAACCACTGATCTAATAAGGCAGAGCTTCAAGATAACACATGCAGTTTAAATGTGCTGGAGCCAATGAGGCGACATACAGATGGCTTTAAACACAGCGATTTTAACCTGTGACTACGAGGTCAAGCAAGAGAGGCCTAAGTAATCCCAGGAACAGGTTAAGGTGTGAGCCAGCCCATCTGAGGGAGTAACACCAGGGTTCTTGCCTGTGGGGGACCTGAGTAGGAAGCCACCGTGTGCCACGCCAGAGAAGTTGGTTTTATAAACAAACAAATACATCTATTATTATCCCCATTTCTCAAATAAGGAAACTGAGTCATGCAGAGGTTAAAATTGCCCAAAGCTCTTACTAGGGCATTTGCTCAAAATAAATACATGAACATTAAACGGATTTTGATGAAAGCAATCAATAGAGTATGTTTAGTTGAATGTAGAGGACATTGCCATTTTTGTAGGTCAAAAAGAGTTGAATATAAAGAATTCCACATGGCTTATTCTAACAAATTCCTATCTGATCTTGTCTTTAGGTGTGTTTCTTATTCAATTATTACTGCTCAACTGTTTATACAGAAAGTCTAATTGTATCTTGGCTTGTTATTCCACAGGAACCTTTTTCTAAATACTAATTCCAACATACCAGAATTGTACACAAGTTCTGACAATTGAGTTTGCAAACTCATCCTAGAAAAAGTGCTACACACTTCATTGCTGAATATCACTACAGTCACCTTCGAAGTCCTCCCCTTGGGAAGCTATGCACCAGCTCCAGTGCCTAGTCCATCCTTTAAAGCAATTTTGGAACTCTTTCTGGAATGGCCATCAGAGCTGTGATCGTATTATCCTTGATGTCCTGACTGTCATCAAAATGTCTCCCTTTCAGTATTTCCTTTATCTTTGGGTAAAGAAAGAAGTCCTTGGGGGCCAGATCAGGTGAGTAGGGAGGGTGTTTCAACATAGTTATTTGTTTACTGGCTAAAAACTCCCCCACAGACAGTGCCGTGTGAGCTGGTGCATTGTTGTGATGTAAGAGCCAAGAATTGTTGGAGAAAAGTTCAAGTCGTCTAACTTTTTCACGCAGCCTTTTCAGCACTTGCAAATAGTAAACTTCGTTAACTGTTTGTCCAGTTGGTACAAATTCATAATTATAAATCCCTCTGATATCAGAAAGGGTTAATAACATCATTGCAACAAGTTCATGAACTTAATTTTCCCACCTTCGTATATTCATGTTATCAGATATCTGTGTTTCTATGTGTCTCATATCAGCAATCAGTTCCACTTGGTAAAGTGTTTAAACCAAAAGAAGCAAAACAAATGACTCTCCCTTACAACAAAATCAGACTAATAAACCTTTCATAGGGCGATCAGCCTTAGCATGACGAATAGAGCTGGACTGGCCAGCTTTCAGGTTTCTGTGAGAACAAGGGCAAAGCTTGCAGCCAAGTAACAGAAACCAAGCCTGTGAAGTTACTCTCTAACTTCTTAACAAAAGCAGGGAAGAAGAGCAAATGTTCTCCCCTCTGAATTTTCTGGGTATCAGAATACCCTAGAGGAAACTACGCTGGCTCTACCATTGGTCCAGTAAGTCAGACTGTGCCAAGGAAAGTTTAATTTGATTGTCATCCTTTTAATTCCAAACAGGGTGCCATTTTTCACTGAGCCCCGATCCTCACCGGATAAACTCCATGAGGCCAAGACCACCTCTGTCTTATTCAGCACGTGATTACCAGTGTCTGGCACAGTACGTGGCACAAGGTAGAGGTGGATAGGTATTTTGGAAAGACTACCGAAGGTGCCAAAAAAGTTATAGACATGACTTGTATTCATCTTTTGTTATCGGTATATATTGAGTATTACAATTTTAATACAATTTTTTCCTTTCTTAAAATGTGTATACTTTTTTTGTACCCTTTGTATGTTTGCAAAAGCATGAATTGATGTAGTCACAATACAAGCAATGGCTGGTTTTCTAATCCCAACTTGATAACTGGTTATGTGATAATGGACAAGTCATTTAAATTCTCTAGGCCTCCCTTTTCCTCAGGAGCAAAAGAGGAGATTGGGATGGAATCCCTCTTCACTTCCGTAATCCCAGTGCACAGAAGAGGGTGCATTGGGTTAGTCTTGGGCACAGCATAGCACTTCCGTGGTCTATTCATCAGTCCTTTTTAAACTGACCCAAGAGCACATCAGAGAAGGGCAGGTCCAGTAAGACCTGGAGATTTTACAATAGCAAGGCTCATAGGGACAGAGCCTGAGGATGCAAACATTAGATTCCTTGCGCATGTCTGATTCGATTTAGGAGTAATTTTTCAATTATGTTTACTTGTATGAGGCCTGCATTTTTATCGCAGCTCAATGAAGATTCTATTCTCTCACCTTTTAAAAACAATTGAAAATTTTCCATAAAGGCCGGTTTCTCCCAGTGAAAAGAGACCAGATAATGGCATCTTCTTAGCAAGGCCAGACTTTTGAAGCTCTCTGACCCTGTGGCGAGATACAGCCCTCAAGGGGCAAATGGCTTATGGCTTAGGGTTCCACTCCATTTTGAAGAAGGGAAGGTGACCCCAAATACCACCACTTTTAACCCTCTATTTACCCACCTCTTTATATTCGTTCCTTAGGTTTAAAGGGCAGAGCAAAAGGACTACAAGGGAAAGTGGGAGAAAAGATGGAGAAAAAGACATGGCACTCTCCATATCTGCTCGTCTAATAGAAAAAAAGTCCTTGAACTCCAAACAGACAATTTAGTTCGCTAACTTGTTGCAACTATGTTTCTAACCTTTTTTTAATATCAGAGGGATTATTCATTATGAATTTGTACCAACTAGACAAACAGTTAACCAAGTTTACTATTTGGAAGAGCTGAAAAAGCTGCATGAAAAAGTTAAATGACCTGAACTTTTCACCAACAATTCGTGGCTCTTGCATCACGACAATGCACCAGCTCACACGGCACTGTCTGTGAGGGAGTTTTTAGCCAGTAAACAAATAACTATGTTGAAACACCCTCCCTACTCACCTGATCTGGCCCCCAAGGACTTCTTTCTTTACCCGAAGATAAAGGAAATACTGAAAGGAAGACATTTTGATGACATTCAGGACATTAAGGGTAATATGATGACAGCTCTGATGGCCATTCCAGATAAAAAGTTCCAAAATTGCATTGCAGGTTGGAGTAGGCGCGGGCGTCAGTGCATAGCTTCCCAAGGGAAGTACTTCAAAGGTGACCATAGTGATATTCAGCAGTGAGGTATGTAGCACTTTTTCTAGGATGAGTTCGCGAACTTAATTGCCAGAACTCGAACATTTTCTAGTCAGAAAACAGAAAAATGTCCTAGACACTTAATTTGTTTAAATTTTTTTTTTTTTATTGGGGAATACTGGGGAACAGTGTGTTTCTCCAGGGCCCATCAGCTCCAAGTCGTTGTCCTTCAATCTAGTTATGGAGGGCGCAGCTCACTGGCCCATGTGGGAATCGAACCAGCAACTCTGTTGTTCAGAGCTTGTGCTCTAACCAACTGAGCCATCCGGCTGCCCCAGACACTTAATTTCTTAATGAACAACATATTTAAAGTGCTAGTACTTTGGGGAACATTTAGTTGTAGCATTTATGAAATAACTATGAAGAAAGCATTACTGTCCTGGTCACAGACAGAGAATGCCACATACCAGTGATTTATCACTGTGTAATAGATCGATCCAAACCTCAGTAGTTCAAAGCAATACTCACTTTATGATACCTTGTATTTATGATTTCATGCAGCAGGAATTGAGGCAGGGTTCAGCTGGGTGGTCCTTCTGCTCCCTGTGGCATTGGCTGAGGTTTCAGGGTATTTGGCTGATGGAAGGACTGAATGGAGAGTCCAACGTGGCTTCATGCACATGTCTGTCACCCTGGCTAGGATGACGGGTAGGCTGGGCCGAGCCGGAGCCACTGACCGGAGCGCCTATGCTGGCCTCGCCAGCACGACGGTCTCAGGTAATTGGACTACTAACACGGATACATGCTCTTGGAGACAGTTACCTAAGAACCAAGAAATGGAACCTACTAGTTTCCTGAGGACTGGACCAGGCAAATGTTACAATTTCATTTCTGCCATTTTCTACTGGTTGAAACAATAACTGAGCCAGACATTTTCAAAGTAAAGGGACAGACACACCTCTATCCCCAACCTCGTGTTGGGGGAAGACTCAAAGAACTTGTAGCCATTTTAAATATGCGACGTCTGGCAAGGTAACATTTCCTGGGCAACCACATCTGTAGTTGGCAAGTGAACATGAGCTGTTGAGATCTACCTGCAAAAAAGTACAAGAGGTCTGCCAGAAAGAGGGGTGGGAAACACTGAAACCAATGCCAGGAAGCAGGTGTGTGAATGTGAAGAGAAAGAGGCTGTGGTGTGATCGGTACTCTTCCGTTTGTGACACTCATGCTGAAAATAGAAACCGCTCTGAGTGGTGAGAAGATCTGGGCATAGATAATTAACATAGGTAAGTGTTCTACTACGAAAGGTCAACTATATTGTCCTCTGATCCTGCTGGTGAGGAAGCTGGGGTCACAGTTCTTTTCAGGACATAAGGGTTAAAAACTGGAAAGACCATATTGAGTTACCACCTTTAGAGCTTTGTTTAAAAGGATGACAGACAGCTTTCCTGCTTGGGAACATAATCAAACTTTAATATGCTCTATGGAAACTTCAACAACTTTCACACACTTTTTTCCTCTTATGTGTAGTAAATGTGTGTGAGCCACCCAGATGGCCCTTTTAAATAAGGTCCTCATTCCTCCATTCACTGGGAGTATTGGTGGCCCATCCATGGTTCTCAGCTGAGTTCCTTCCTGGGAATCACTCTACTGTGAAAAGAGCCACCTTGTCCAATGGGCAGCCCCCGTCTAATACTGGTCCTTCTCACGGGATCAGCTGATACGTTTTTGACGACTACGATGACTACATCTCAGTTCAACTCTTCCGTTTGGGCTCAGTTCAAATCTTACCTCCCTCTCTCCTCCAAGAGAGTTGAACTCCAACGCACTGCCCAGTACGTTTTTGCACACAAATCTCCATCTCAGAGATTGTTTCCTGGGAAACTCAACCAAAAATATAAGTATAACAGCAATCAGGGTAGGCAACAATGATGAGAGGAACCTGTGTCAACTTTGGAAGCCCTGGCAGTGACTGAACAGAGGAAGCCACACAGGGCACTTGACAGTTACACTGCCCCCATCAGGGCAATCTCAGAATGGCAACCACACAAGCAAGGGAAATGGCTCTGCCTGCTTCCTGGGGGTGAGCTTTGTTCTTTAGTCCCTTCAGCTGTGTGCTAGCAAACTGCTTCAGTGTGTGTGTGTGTGTGTGGGGGGGGTAGGTCTGAGTTATAGTCTTTTCCGATTTCCATGGTATAAATACTGCTACCTTGCCTGATTTCAGACTACTGACTGTTTAAGAACGGGGCCATCACATTGGTAAATATTTCTCCGTCAGTGCTTGGGGAGCAGTAGGAGTGCGTCTAGCACACCCCTGCCTGTGAGCATACTGTCCTGCTCAGACAGGCTTGGACTGGCATGAGCACCACACTCACTGGCAGAAAATCTGGTATGGGTCTGTCAGTGGCATAAGCTTGTTGTGGCATGAGAATCAGAAGAAGATAACAGTGAGTGAGCAAAGCCATGAAATCCTGTCTGGGTGAATTTGAATGCAAAGTGTATAGAGAATATGAGCAGCAGATATCAGGAAGTAGATGCTAAGAAGGCAGAAGCAGTGATGCCAGGAAATGATAGGAACTCTGAGCAGGTGGTGGTAGTGAGAAGTCACCAAGTAGTGGCACGAACAGGAACTGAAAGACAGCCCAAGGATACGGAGACAGGAAGAGGAGGTGAGCTGCCTTAGTGGCGGGGCCATGCAGAAGAGAGCAATCGACTCGCCCTGCTGACACGGTGACAAGGGCTGCCATTCACCCCGATGGCAGTGTAGTGCTGCCACCTGAGAGGACGGCCTACCCAGCTGAAATCCCCATCTTCCTTATTTTCACATACATCCTTACAATCAGCTCCTGTGATCTGCAGTCATCAGAGGGAATCTCTGTTCCTTGCAAAGACACACATTTATTAACCCAGGTTGCCATTTGAGTTGAACAGCCCGAAGGCAGAAACAAACTCAGTGTGTGTGCAAAGGCTGTTGACATGATCAGAAGCAATCCAGAATAGAAGCAGCAGAGTCCTTGTGACAACAAAGGAAATAAAGCAATTTCCTTCTGAAGGTCTAAAGCCATCAGGGCAGCATGGCTGTCACCCCTTGGCCCTGCTAGTAAAGGGAAACACTGTGAGGGACTTGGGCACCAGTCACTCATTCATTCAATAAATATGTAATGAGTGTCTATTCTGAGAGCCCCTCACTGTGTGGGACTCTGGGGATACAACGGGAATTAGAAACAAACACAGACCCTCCACCGTGGAGTCTGTAGTCTAGTGGGGGAGATAAGTATTTGATCAAGAAACATCCACAAAAAACATAGACCTCAACTGTGCTAAGAAGAGACCTGTGCTTCCATGAGACCACCCAATGGGGTTGAGGGGATTTGGCTCAGTTGGGGAGACTGGAGAATTCCATGAGCAGTGATAACAAACTGAGACCTGAACAATGTGTCCAAAGGAAGAGAGGAGGAAAGAGTATTGAGGAAAAGCAGGGACATGTTCCTGGGGACTGACGGATAAAGGGAGCATGGGGACTGACACACCTTTGGATTCAAAGCAGAGTCCTGGAGCAGGAGCATTGACACCACCTGGGTGCTGGTTAGAAATGCAGGAACTCAGGCCCTAGCCCAGATCTACTTAACTGGAATCTGCATAGTAACAAGATTCCCAAGTGATCTGTACATTTTTTAATATTTGAGAGACTGAAAGACCATTGTGGCTGGACCTACAAAAGTGAGGGGTCGGGTGTGGTGTGAGCTGACACTGGCCAGTCAGGACAAGCCCAACAGCCAGAGCTTCACTGGCCATGGTTAGAGTTTGGATTTATTTTAAAAGTATTGAGAAATCATGACGTGTGTGTGTGTGTTGGAGGGAGGTAGGAGACAATCTAGCTGCAATGCAGAAACTTATTAGACAGGAGCAGAATTAAATGTGATTTGCAATGAGAAGGTGATTACGATTGTCCAAGTAAGATAATGTGGGAGTTTGGGCTCTGGAGATGGTGGTGGAGTGGAAAAACGTGAATGGATCTGAAAAATATTCCGGAAACAAAGTCGACAAGACATAATGACAGTTTAGATTTGGGGAGAGGGGATGATAAAATATGACATGCTTTCAGACTTGCACAAATGATATTTATGGTGTTTGTTGATTTTTACTATTATAGTCATAAACCCAAGAGTTATGCCAGCAGGTGCTCAATGTTTATTGAGTGAATGAATGAGTGAACTGAATGGAAAGTTTGAGGTATACTTTTAGGGAATAGATCATGAGTTTAGCTTTAGAATTGGGGATTGTTGTGGGTTGAATTGTGTCTCCCTAAAAGATATGTTGAAGTCTAAACCCTGGTACCTGTGCCCTTATTTGAAAATAGGGTCTTTGCAGATGTAATCAAGTTAAGAATAGGTCATTCTGGGTTAGGGCAGGCCCTAAGTCTAATGACTGGTGTCCTCATAGGGAGAGAGAGATTTGGAGATACACAGGCACACAGAGGGAGAAGACAGCCACCTGAAGATGGAGGTAGAAATGGAAGTGATGTGTCTACAAGACATCAATACTGATTACCATCAACCACCAGAAACTCAAAGAGAGCTGTGGAACAGATTCTCTCACTGAGCTTCCAGAAGGAACCAACCCTGCTGACACTTTGATTTCAGACTTGCACCTTTCAGAACTATGAGAATAAATTTCTGTTGCCTTAAGCCACCCCGTTTGTGGTATTTTGTTATGACAGCCCTAAGAAACTAATACAGGAACACCTTTCCAAGGAGAAATGTTTCCATGGTTCAAAATTTAGATGACACTGAGCAATGACCCTAATGAAGGCTCTTGGTTAGAACCTGCTATTATCAAGATAAATACCTGTGGTAACCCCTGTGCCCTAGGAAATATGGGAATCCACTTTTGTTGTAAAGAACAGTCTATTGCCAAGCACCCCTTCAGCAATCTTAAAGTTGAGAAAAGATAGATATACAAGAAAAGGCAATGTTGCACATAAACCAAGGTAGGGTAGAGCGCACGGAGAAAGTTGTACTTAAGGAGTGCGCCGAGTTCTGCTTCATGGGACTGAAGATGCTTTCCTTATGTTTGAGACTGGTTTGTGACTTAACTACCCAGAAGTTTCTTGGAGATTTTCTCTAGTTCAGTCATCACTTTTTAAGAAGGGCTGGGAGATCAACTTTCAGGGCCTTTCCAGGAATGTAAACATCATTATCAATTCCCTGTAAGACTCGAAAGGCCATCCTCATTTATCATGGGCCTGTCTACTTCCCAGGTAACAGATCAAAGTGTTGCAACATGCTCATCTGCAGTGCTGTCCCACATCCAGCACAGGCTCCGGTCTAACCCGGCCTTGAGCCCAGAAAGGAGAGGAACGGGAACTGCTAGGGAATGAAGGTCTCATTGTCCATCCCACCTGGGTTTCTCTGGGTTTCTGTGGGAGATGGGTAGCCAGCTCCTCCTTCAGAGCTGGCCATGAGGGATGACCCTGACCCTTTGGCCTTCAGCACGAGGATTAATTACTAGGAGCCACTAGAGGACAAGCCACTATCACGTACAGATAGTTTCAGACAATGTGTGCTTCCAGAGTTTGCATCTATTTCAGTTGTCCAGACCTTGAAAGCATATCTTCACAGAAGGAAGCATGGGTGGTGGAAAGGGCCCCAGGTTAGGCCACCTTCTGTAGCCGAACTCACTGAATGCAACGATATCTGCTAAATGATTACGGTCTTGGAATTCCTAGAACACGCGGGCTTGCTGGCCAAAGCAAAGAGGCCTCTCTCCCTGGTCCCACCCTGTCCTACCGGCTGTGCAATCAGAAGTAAATATTTCCACAACTCTAAGCCAAATCAAATAACAACCCTCTAAGCAATACACAGAAACGGGCTTGTGCAGTACACAACCCTAGGTGGTCAGGGAGACATGGTCAGGGTGTCCCTGGACAGATTTTTCTCTCCTGCTGATGAGCCGACTCCTCTCCCCGCCCCCTCTTACTGCCAACTACTTAACTAAAGTTCTGTGTTACATGGATCCTCTCTGCAGGCTGAGGCATGAACCAAAACCTGTTTTCCCCTTCCCCTGGTCACAGGAAAGGCGGATGAATATTTTTAAAAGGGAACTTGCAAAACAACAACAAAAACTAAATAAAAGAAAGTACAGAAGTGTAAGTGCTCAATTTCTACATCACTGCCCAAGTGGGCCATGGATTGGAGAAGAGACTGATATTAATACCTAGGAAGTAATTGTCATTCACGTGGCTAGCACACAGTGTGAGTGCTGTCCCCGTGCCCCACCCCCGGAGCAGAGGAGAGTGAAGCTGTTCTCCCTACTATAGCAGGCCACTAAATCCATGCTAGCCATGAGCTAGCGCAAGCACACTCACTACAGGTGGATTGGAACAGACAGAGGAAAGGCATAAATCATTTGAGACCTATCTGTGCTCTGATAAGAAGTGTTCAGCGTGACCGAGCCAGTTAAGGGAGTGGTGAAAATTTGGGGGGTTGGAAGCCAACCCTGGCCATTGGGCTTGGGCTTCTACTTCCTTCTTGTCCTTCTTATAGGTGCCTGGGGTTATGCAGCTCACCATCTTCTTGTCTCTTTAGATGTGGAGTGAGAGGGAGGGTGGGGAGAAATGAGGGAGAACCTCAGGCAGGCTCACACTTGCTCAGCAGGTGGTGAGAACATGGGTCCCACCCAGCCTTTGAAATAATCAAGGCCTTTTCTTGGGAGTAGATGAAGTGACCAGAGATGCCTCAGCCGGGAGCAGTACTGCTGTCTGAAAAGTCTGCCTGGCTGCAGCCCCTCAGCTCAATTGATCTGCACTGGGGAAGAAATGTGAACCTGTGGGGAACTAAGAGGGCGAAGACAACGAATGTGTGGCAAAGACAAATAGTCTTAGCAACTCCGCACCCAGGTGCTGTAGACAGTGTCCATGAAGACTGAAGGGGAACAATTCCCGCACCGGGAGAGGAAGAGGGCGAGAGAGGGCGAGGGAGAGATTGGGGAGGCGAGGAAGAGGAGGAGAGAAGGAGAAGGGAAGAGGAAAAGGGAGAATGAAGCAGGATGGAGGGGAGGAAGGCAGAAGACGGTGAGGTGACTGAAGAGGAAAATACCGAGGCTCTGACAGCTAGTGCTGGACCCGCCTTGTTCCCAGCCCTGGTCTCCTGCTGGTTACCTCCCAGGCAGGCCGCCGCCTGACCCCATCCCGTAGTCAGAGGAAGGAGGCTGCTTCACCACAGCCTTCCTTTCGGAAACTATGCCTCAAAGTCCTCAGACAGGGCCTGATGAAGGAGGAGGAGCTGAGCTGCATAGCTGCCCGCTGGCTAAGATTCTTTTGCTGCTAAGCAAACCCTGGACTTGCAATCCCTTGTGTTCCTACCAAATATTTTGATCCAGCTCTGGGTTTCTGCCTGATTCTCCTACTTCCTGATTGTTTTCCTAATACTCCATGTTCACTGTAGCATTGCTCACAATAGCCAACAGGTGAAGCAACCTAAATGTCCCCTGAAGAATAAATGGATAAAGAAAATGTCATCATATATATAAGGAACACACACACACACACACACACACGACGGTTATTAGTCTTAAAAAAGAAGGAAATCCTGTTACACACAACAAGATAGATGAACCTTGAGGACTTTATGCTGAGTGAAATAAGCCAGTCACAAAACGACAAACACTGCATGATTCTACTTAGGTATCTAGGCAGCGAAACTCAGAAACAGAAAACAGAATGTGGTTACTGGGGATTCAGGGGGGGAATGAGTCGTTGTTCAATGGGTCGTTTCAGTTTTGCAAGATGACAAAGTTCTAGAGATCTGTTGCACAATGTGCGCCGCTAACACTGCTATACTATACTCTGAAAAGTGGTTAAGAGAGTGTAAACGGGAACATAAACGGAGCCACGTTAAAACAGAGTCCATGCTGCCAGGCCAGAGCAGCTGCCTTGTATGTCCTATGTCTCAAATCTCTGGAACGTTAAAATGGCAAAATAACCTTTGGACTAGGCCTAGGGAAACATTGTGCCCCAAAAAACGATTTGCAAAGATAACAAGAAAGCAGTTATTATGGCTACTAGACTGATGACTACTGCACTGAAAATCACAACGTGGTTTAGCATAAACATCGCTATGTTATGTTCTCTGCACCATAGAAATGCCTTCCTTCTATTGATATAATTCTTCCCTTCGCTTTCGCATAAATACCCACTGCCTTTGTCTCCTAATCAGGATGTTATTTGGGCTTCTGCCTGAATCAATGCTTCCCAAATAGCTATTCTATTGATCTCAATAAATGCTTCTTGCCTCTCTCTTTGAAAGGCCCTTTTATCTTTACGTTAACAATAGGAAATTTTGTTATGTGTTTTTTTACCACAATTTTTTAAAATGGGAAACAACCCAAGTGCCCATCCACGGATGCCTGGGTAAACAAATCACGGTATATACAGTAAGGGAATCTTAACTGGCTGTAAATAGGAATGGAATACTGACACATGCTTCAACCTGGATGAACCTTGAAACCACTATGTTCAGTGAAAGAAGCCAGACACAAAAGTTCACATACGCATATTATGTGATTCCATTCATAGGAAACATTGATAATAGGTTAATCCACAGAGACAGAAAGCAGATTAATGTTTGCTAGAGGACGGGGGAAGGAAAGAATGGACAGTAACTGCCTAGCAGATATGGGGTTTCCTTTTGGGGTGATGAAAATATGTCAGAACTAGATACAGGTGGTGGTAGCACAACATTATCAATGTACTACCGTGTTTCCCTGAAAATAAGACCTAGCCAGACCATCAGCTCTGATGAGTCTTTTGGAGCAAAAATTAATATAAGACCCGGTCTTATTTTACTATAATATAAGACCAGGTCTTCTGTAATATAATGTAATATAATATAATACCAGGTCTTATATTAATTTTTGCTCCAAAAGATGCATTAGAGCTGATGGTCTGGCTAGGTCTTACTTTTGGGGAAACAGGGCTAAGTGACACTCAATTGTTCACTTTAAAATGGTTAATTTTATGTTATGTGAATTTCATCTCAATAAAAAAAATTAAAACATTTTTAAAAAGCAATATATAAACAGAGCTCTTGGACCAACGACTTCTTACTGCCTAACTAGATTAAATAAGACAATTGGGGCCATCCACTATAAATCCCCTCAGTTTTAAATCCTATCACCTTGCATGCAAATATGTGGACATCAAACTTTTGCTACCTCATTTGATGCTAAGAGAATGACGTGTCTTTCCCTTGTAAAAATAACTCATCCAAACACCTTCATTCTTTCTTCTAAGTTCTCACTCTTCCAACTTTCCCTTTTCTCTTAAATATTCGATCTTGTCTTTTCTATTTTTTTCCCACCCTAAAAAATATTCCACTAACCTTGTCCTGTTACCTGCACTGGCTTTCCATTCTCTGCCAAGTTTTCCAAATAGCAGTCAGCATTCAACTTCTGCCTCAATTTGCCTCCCGAAGGTCACCAATGACTCCATACTATCAAATCTAATGAACAAATGTGTCTTTATTGTAAAAGCAATTCCTTTGACTTCTTTCCACATTTCCTTTCTTGATACTGTTCTCACCATCCACTCTTAAAATATTCTTGTTCCCAAGGGCCCCCTCTCAGCCCACTCATGCTTCACGTTTTCTGGGTGACCTCAGACACTCTGTGGCTTTAAAATCACCTACATGATGATAATGAGTCTCTCACCTATACCTCTGGCTGAGACTTTTCCCAAAGCTTCAGACACATATATTCAATTTCGTATTCAACATTTCCGCCCGGAGGCCCCATGGGAACATCAGATGCCTAAAACAACACATCAACTTCCACACAAAGCTTTCTCCTTCTGTAGCAGCCACTCAATTAGCTAAGTCAAAAACCTGAGCGTCACTTTGGAGTCTCCGAACTTCCTCACTCTCTCTCCTTTTTATGTGTTTTAGAAATCGCCTAATTCTTCCAATTGTACCTCATAAATATTTAACAGAATTGTAGATCAGATGACGAGATCCTATCACTCCCTGCCTCTAACTCTCCTATGGCTTTGCGTTGCCGTTGACCTAAAATGAGAATTCCCAGGCCCCACAGAAACTGTGCTCCCTCCCTCTCCACCCACATCCATCTCCCACCGCTTGGCCCCTCTGTTGCTAGGCTCTGGTCACACTGTGTTTCTTTGTGTTCCTCAAACACTCAAGCTCATTCATATCTCCAGGTTGTGCCACCTGAGGTTTCTTCTTCCTGGAAAGGTTTCCTGCCAGCTTTGGCATGGCTGGCTCTTTCTTCATACTCACTTCTCAACACAAAAGCCACCTCTGAGAGCCCTAATCCTACCCTACTACCCGCAGCAAGCAGACCGACCCTCTTGGACACATCCCGTTTTTTTCTTCATGGCACCTACCATGATTTGAGTCACCTGATTTGTGTGTTCCCTTATTGTCTGATTCCTTTCCTAGAATAAGCACTTATCCTTTTGGAAATTTTTATTTGTTTAGTTTTTGGCCCATCTCCCCTACTAGAATTTAAATGTTATGAGAGCTGGGATCTTGTATATATGTCTTACATCGCCAACTCCAGTCTGCTCTCTGGCCCGTCATGGATTCCTCCCTTACCCTTCTGGCCCAATGCTACTCATTTCTTAGCATGTTTTGTGCCTGCTCTTGACTGAGCTATGACAAAGAAAGAGAGAAAGACAAAAGTATCTCTTCATTCACTTTCTGAGAGGAGTCTGGAGCTCCTAGTTTCTGAGTGGTGCTGAAAGTAACGTGCCCTCCCAATGGTGGGACCCTGTTCACACAAACACTCCATGATTCAACATTTATTAAGCACCTTCTATGTGTCTTGTACTGTATTAAGTGTTGAGTGGTTACACTGGTGAATTCAGCATTATCTCTGGTCTACAAGGGCTCACATTTTTATCAGGGAAGACACATAAGCAACTGCAATTGTGGTCATCAAATATCTTACATTATCTGAGATGATTCCGATTGCTGGATCATGTGTCCTGGTTTGTGATTCAGAATATCCTGACCTTGTAACTATCAACTTCAAATGATAAATACCAACGGTATGGACACAGTTATTTGGAAACATAAAAGCGGCAATTAATTCTGCTGGTAGGATCAGGGGAAACCTCATAACAGACCAATCGAATCTTGATATAACTATAGGCTGTTTCAACTGGAGAAGATGGGGAACAGCATTCAAAGCAAAGAGAAAGTTATGAGCAAATGTACAGAAGAGAATGGGCTCATCAAGTACTCAGGAGAGAGAGAGAGAGAGAGAGAGAGAGAGAGAGAGAGAGAGAGAGAACCACAAGGTGAATGACCACAGAATGTTGGGAGCTTGGTAACTGACAGCCTTGAATGCCATGGTGAGGAATATTGATTCATTGATTCCCCCCCCCCCCCAATTCACCAGTTCCCCACACCTGTGCTGAACTGACTACAGAAGAACTACCTGGAAAACTTATTTAAAATGCATATTTCTGGGGGTCAGACCTGGATAATCTGATTCAGCTCATTTGTAATGGATCCCTGGAACCTCCCCGAGAAATTCAGATGATGAGCTCAGGTTGGGAACATGATTGTAGAGAATGGAAGAAGCCCTTCTTAGTCTTGCTCTGCTTAGTGTTACCAAGATGTAAAACTGGTCTGTTTAGCCTCACAGTTTCCAAATGGGACAGGAAGTAGTTTGGTTACACCATACCGATGGGAGAGTGGGCTCTGGGTTTATTTCTGCTGTGACTCTCCATAGCCCAGTGTGTTTTGGCACTCAATGCCCACTCCTCATGTGCCTAGTGCAATCATCTGGGCACCTGTCTCAATGTCCTCATCAGCAATCCAGTTTCCCCATAGACTTGAAGCTTCTGGAAGAACCCAAGTTACTTGTTTGGGGTCTGACAACCTGCCCAACCCTGAAACTCCCTTCTCTGTAGAGCTGGGTCCTAACTATTATAAAAGTCTTATTTCAAAGCAAAGAGAACCCCAGAGACACTGGTCCTCAACAGAATCAAAAGAGTTATGGCAAACCAAGGTTTTCAGCAGGAAGATGACATAATCTGGTCTACATTTCAAGAGGATGGACTCCAAAACATAGGGGGAAACACAGGAAAACATTTAGAAGGCTGTGTAGTCGTTTAGGGAGAGAGACAGTGAAGCATTGTGCAAACGGTAGTGGAGACAATGGGTCGGAAGGGGCTGAGAACTTGGTCACAAATTAGAGGCAGAGAGGACAAAAACAAAGATGATGCCAAGATTTCTAGCTTTATAAAGTGATATTTTAGTTGGATTAGTTATTTGCTTCTATATCACTTGTTACCTATTTTTAAATCTTACTCAAAGTTTTCATTGCATGGGGAAGGACCATTATTAAATGATGTCACAGTGTGTCACAGCCCATTTGTAAAAAGCACTTTAAGTACCTCAGCGTAAGCCTTTCTCCTCAATTGAACTAATTTTCTCCACCACAAATATCAAGTGTCCAGCAATGTAAAAAGCAATCCTTTTCAACCATGAAAAATAATGCTATTATTCAAACCTCAAAGAAATCCCTTGAAATATTATTTTAGATTTTTTTTTTTTTTTTTTTTTTGCTGCATTCAAGGCTGCTAACCTGAAAATAAAAAAATTATTTCTGATAAATTTGAACAAATGTGCCTGCTTTAGTATTTGGCTTGGAGAAATTTTTTTTGGTAAAAATAATGCAAAGTCAAAAAAAAAATGCAAAGTCATGTTTTGTTTCTGAAATGTTTATTTTTCCTGAGATTCTGACAGATGGTCACAGATTTCAGGGAACAACTTAAAATTTAGATTTAGTTTGGCACCTTGGAGTCATCATTCAATTTATAGGGTTATTGACCTAAAAAACACTAATATTCAAATGCTGTCCAATTAACATATCTTGATTCCTTGAAATATTACAGCTGTCTTCTTTACGCTGCTTGAAGTTGCTAAGTAGAACCACTAGTGAAATTAAAATGTAAACCTAGGGACTAGGATTCTTCATTCCTAATTCAGCCAGGGCCCAGCTCTGAATTAGAATACAACAAAACCCTCAGGTTTACTGGCAAAGAAGCGTAACTCAAATGCTGTGTCCACAGACTCCGACATGCAGCTTTGTCTTCCTGGCTTGCCAGCCACAATCGCTGCAGAAGCCACCATGGACCTGTAAATTAAGGCAACTCTTCCTTTGGCTGGAATTTTCTTTTCCCTGGCTTCTTCTTCCAACAAAACAACAAAATGACTGCCAAACTCCTCTTCTGTTCCACAAATACTTCCCTACAATGGAGGGTGCTTTGAAAACACACACTTTGAGGTTATTTTCCTCCTCGATGAGTTCGTTTCAGCCTTGTGTGTTCAGGAAGGAGGACCAACCCTTCTCCCCAAAGAGCAGAGGAGTGACTGCTTACAAGTAGGAAGAATGCTCCTGGCTGGAGGAAGGGAGTTACCAGCTCCGGCCTCCGTATCACATCCCTGCCAAGTAACAGTTGGTAGGCTGCCCCGTGATTTTCCACACTCCAGATTCAGAGGGAGTGATGTTCTTTTTCATTCAGATCAACCCGAGAAAAGAGAAAAAATAAATAAAGGAGCAATAGGTGTGGCCTAATTCACTACCGCCTGAACTCCTGACAGAGAAGCAAAACCTTCTGACACCTGCATGTTTGAGCAAAGCTCAGCTTCATCAGGAATGTGGAGTGGAAAGCCGATTGCCAGCAGGAAGAGTTGGAATTGCCTTAAGCCAAGCTGCAGAGTGTCAGTATAGGTTATGACTTGATGGGATGCCTGAGGCCTTGACATCTCCCTTCTGTGGTTTCTCCCCAGCTGGTGTGTAATAGGAGCTAGAGAGAAAGTGACCTGAACCCAGAGTTCTCAGGAAATTCAAGAAGAAAAGCTTCTGTGGAGCAAAACTGAACGTACGTATCTTCTTCTTAAAAATACCCTACACTTTCAGTAAAATTCTGTGTATTAGTGAGTGAAGCAAATCCAGCTCTATTGTCTCCATGAGGAGAGAGGAGAGAGGATGTAAATAAAAGAGCTGCTGAAATAACTGTCTTGGCCCAAGATGGATCCTTTCCTGACCAGAGGGCCATGTTAGCAAACCAAAACTGAGATAATTTTTGTATCCTTTAAATGCTCTGCTGGACCAGAAACACAGTATATCCTGTCTGCCAATCTCCAAACGCCAAGCCAACTCTGGCCCTTCTCACCTCAAAAAAAGGTTAACTAGGTGGCCCCAGCCAATCAGATGCTTTCTGTCTCTTCCTTGTTCTTTATTCACTATCCTATGAAAGCCTTCTCTGAAAGGAGACTGCCCACTTCATGAAGTGTTAAATAAAGTGTGTTTTTATCACCTAACCAGGCTTCTGTAATCATTTTTTCACAAAGCCAAAGACATGTATACACCAAGCCTGACAGATCCACATCAGATTTTCCGTCCTTCCTGTAGGGACGAATGTTGGTGCCACGTAACAGGCATTGAAACTGAAACTTGGAAATGTTACATCACTAGCTCATGGTCAAATGACTGTTATAAGGCAGAGTCTGAATTTGAACCCAGCATGGCCAAACTTCCAATCGGGGTGTGTCCTTTGTCTTAGTGGCTCCCAAATGCCAGCCCCTGGGCTGATGCCAGCATCCTTGGGCAGTGTGGTCAAAATACCTGGGCCACCAGCTCCAGAAAATCTAATCCAATAGGTCTGGAATGAGACCTGGAAAACTGTTTTTGTTTGTTTTTTTACATATCCTTGACATTTTTCTGCAGCCAGACTTGGGAACCATTGCATTATATACTCTTCTAAGCTTTTTTCCACCATCAATTCATTAATTGATTTCACGGAAATCTTAGCTCATCTCGTAAATCAAAGTACAATGCATCTATCACTTTTAGGGAATATAGGTGACCTTTCTATGAACCGTAAAATATATTTTCCAATTATTTAAAGTTGCAGTGGTCCTTTAGAAAATGTCCTCGAGTTGGGACTCAGGGATGCTTCTTTATGTTCAAAAAATTAGGGTGCATCCTTGGGACTAATTTATCACTCAGAATTGTCTTGCTGCAAAACTCTATAGTTTTCTGCAGGGCTCAAGATTTTCCTTACCTTTTGGTGGCTGAGAATACCAGGGCTACAGATGCTCAAGGCAAACTCCCCATCTCAGACATTTTTTATTTACTACACCCTCTGGGCTTTACTTATTTTAGACGTAGGGCTATGCATCTGCTTCATCCAATTTTCTAAAATACACTTTTTCCTAAGACACTTTTTTTTCTTTTGGCTTCTTGCTAAGGACTCTGTTGAGCATTTCTTGAGGCCTGAGGTTAAGCTTTTTATATCCTATGCTCTCCAGCTAGAGGTTCTGTGTGTGCACCTATATCCAGGTCTCCCAAGTTTACTTCTCCTTCTCACTCACCTCTTTTCTGTGAAGGGGGACACAGCTAGACTAAAGCAGCCAACTGCAGTCCTGAGGCCAAACCTAGCCTGACATCCGTTTTTGTAAATAACATTTTATTGGAACACAAGCAGGCCCATTCATTGGCTTGTCTATGGCTGCTTTCACGCTACAGTGGCAAAATTGAGTAGCCAGAAGTAGACAGACCATATGGCCTGCAAATCCAGAAGCATTTTCTATCTGGCCCTTTACAGAAAAAGTTTGCCAGTCCGTGCACTAAAGGAACATTTCCAATGAAAATATTTATAAATTTTCCTCTGATAGAGAAACACCACATGGACTTCCAGGATCACTCCACACCACATACGCTGTGAGGATTTTGTTGTCTGCCTATTTTTCTTTATTTTTAATCTGTAGCTTTCGGTCACAAACATATATATTCTTTTTCAATCCCGTGTTCAGATTTCAGTGGTTATTAAAGAGGCAATACTAGGGCCTAAAATAACACAGTCTTATCACCAAAAGCCACTTTTGAATATACAATGAATCACCGTGTTACATGGATAGGGGAAGGAGTACCGAGAAGAGTATTTGAATCTATTAATTTGCCATAATGCTCTCCAATTACCCTTTCTTCCTCCTGCTAAAATGAACCCTGATTTCACCAATTTGATTTACAGTGCTGAAAACAAAAGGAAACAATTTTTTCTTTTGATTTTCCCCAAATCATCTTGATAACCGGTAATGACACAAAGTATATACCCGGGGTACCAAAAAAATGTACTTGTAGTCATCTTTTGTTATCGGTATATATTGAGTATTATAATTTTAATAGTTTTTTCCTTTCTTAAAATGTGTGTACCTTTTTTTGGCACCCTCCATATCTAACAAAATATTAACCCAGGAATAAATTTTTAGAAAAACAATCTCATTTCTTTCTATGAAAATAAGAAGCAACGTGCCTTTAAAAACCTTATTACTGTTTTCTCTTTTTTAAAAAAACTTTTATTTATTTAAGTGTGTTTTTCCAGGACCCATCAGCTCCAAGTCAAGTAGTTGTTTCAATCTAGTTGTGGAGGGTGGATGGAACCAGCAACCTTGTTAAGACCACTGTGCTCTAACCAACTGAGCTAACCAGCTGCCCCCATCTTATTACTGTTTTCAAATCTCACAGATTTACTATAGAAAATCTTCCGGATTTAATATGTAATGATTGCAGAAAAGCAACCGGCTTGTAGCTGAAATCTGCACCTGGTCTGTAATCGTGCCCACTTCGCCTGCCGCGTTCTTGATACTTAAAAGTACCAGCGCGCCCTCTTGCGGTAAATTGCAGTTACTGTTCTCTTCTACTAAGAATTTAGACGTGTGGTATGGGCCCATTACGTTTTATGTAACTCATTTTACAAGAGCCCACTCCACCTTACATTTCATCTGTGATTGATTCATATGGAACAATAATCAATAATATATGCTGAGACTTGCAGAATGACCTGCTAAAACTTCCCTGGACTGTAATGAAATATGACTACCAGTGTCTGACACCCAGTCTGAGTTCCCAAGAGCAGTAATAAATCCGCCATCCATCTCTGGTTCATAGAATTACTTTGTAAGAAGAAAAAACGTAAAATCTAACATTATCATATTCTTGCATATAAGGTGTTATAAAAAACTTCTATTTGCTCTGCTTTCCAATTTGAAGATGTGGATATATACATAAGGGTAAATACTTTTTATCAAAGGGCACGTGAAAATTCCCCTACATGGAAGAATAAAAAGGCTTCATCAAAATCAAATCCACATCCCAGTTTCTGGTTGTCTCCTTTCAAAGGGAGCTTTGGGTACCTGTTCTGGCCGCTCGACTTTGTGAATTCATTGGTTTGGACTATAGTGCAAGCCCTCTGGAACCCCTTTGGCACTTGTGAGACCAACTACCCATGATATATCCTCTTGACTGCTTGCGGTTTTTTTGTTACTGTTGTAGTTTTAAATATATACAAGCCCCACCACTTACTAGTTTAACTGGGATCCCTTGAGAAAGTTACTTTAACGCTATCAGCCTTAAGTCCTCATCTGTAAAATGGACCGATTAATAATGACAACTTCATGTAGCTGTTATGAGGATTAAATATAAGAATAAAAGCTAAGCTGCCCAGCTCAGTGCTGGTCACATAGGAAGAGTTTAATAAGTGCTGCAATCAGTATGATTTTGAGGTTTCTGAACATATTCTAACACTGATTTCTTCATATTCCTCCTCTCCCTTTGTCACTCCCCCCTTTTCTAATGTATTTTTTGTCTGTTTATGTTTGCTTTTGCTTCCTGTGTAGCAATGGAAAAGCTAGGTTTCTCAGTGTGGGGTTTTGTTTTAGAGCCCTACATTTCAGTAGACTTATTACTATCTCTAACCCGGCAGACTGCACCATAGGGCCAATACCAAGAAATGTGAATAGTGAACTATCTCTGTGGTACTCAGGTATTTGGACCCCGTTTTTATTGGAGAGCTGAACTAGGTCTCCAGAAAGATGTTTTTTAAAACTAGGAAGAGCAATACAATGAAGTACTTACTGTCTGTACTTTCAGAGGTCAGGAGATTTTCTTCATCTATCTGGAAGCTTCTAATGCAAGTTGCTTTCGTGAGGAAACACTCCCCCATCATGGATCTGTCCATTAGAAGAAGAGTAAACATTGACTATGATACATCACTGGACAGAAAGATGCTCCAACTATTGCGGGTAATATTTTGTCCACAGCTTCATCAAACATCAACAGTGACTTTATAGGTCAGCTCCAGCTGAAAAAAGTAGTTATTTTAGAACAGTGATTTCTCAGTTTCCTTAGCAATGCTGTGATATCACGTCAAGGTTCTTACACTCAAAATTAGGGCCTAAACATGTTTGGTGGTTCTCCGTATACAGCTCCTGTCGGGCGGGGAGGCCTGCGGGGTCCCTGCTCCCGCTCCCCATACAAGAACGCAGGATATGGTGAGGCCAAAAAGGAACACCCACGGAGCCATAGGTAGGGGAGTCATACCACTACGGTCTCACTGGAGGCTGGGTTCACTGGACATGTGACCTGCTGTCCGTTTTCTCTGCAACTGACCGATGACTCTCCTCCACTCCCCTCGGCTCTCCTTTGTAGCCGCAGCAGTTATATTAGTGGCCAATGGCTCAATGGCTACAGCTGATGGCCAATCAGCCACAGCTGATGGCCATCTACTACCCGAGCCAGCACCCCTCCACGTGAGGCCGAGAGCCTGTAAACTACATTATGGGGCTCTGTCCCCACAGCTCCTATTTGCAGATGTTGCAATCTCCTCATTATATGTAGCAAGCCTAAAATATGCTAGGGGTGGGGGTGGGGTGGGGACTTTTCAAACAGCTAATATTTAAAAAATAGAATTTTTACCTGTGCCCACTCTGGTATCCACGATTGTTGTCTGTTACCTAGGAATTAACTGGTGAGTTGCGAGGAATGATCACCATAGTAACTAGAAGGACACTGCAACGTTGTAAATGTGGGAAGATGTTAAATTTAGATCAAAGTGAGTATATGTCACATTATCAACCCTCTTCCTGTAGGAGCTAATTTTCGTCAACAGATCTTCCTTATACATCACATGAAAGGCCCTTTTTCTTCCTTTGTGCCAATTTTCAAAACTGTTTAAATTAGCAAAATTTTATTTTTGGTCATCAGAAATACTTGTTTTTGTTTTCTCAAACTATAATCATGTCCCAGTGCTAGTTAGCTTTCACTGGATGATGAATAATACAAATGTCTTGTGTTTTCTGGATACGCACTTTTAAGTAACGCTTTTATATTTTTAACACCAGAAATACACCATCTGACCTGCATTGTGACTGTTTGCTGTGAGTCATTCAAAAGCTGGCGTGTTGTAGGATTTTACTGCTTTTTGTGGCATTAACTTCCCAAGCCACAAACAAACAGCCTTCATACTACCGAGATGAGATCAAACAGTTGATGGCATTTATATTTTCCTAAGCGTCAGAAAGAATGCAATCCCACAAAATTAAATGCCTTCAGGAGAAAAAAAGTTACCATGTGGATGTTTGACATCAAAGACAGAAATATCTTCCATCTCTGTTTAGTGTTCCCAAACTCCAGGCAGCCTTTTTTTATAATTTTGCTTTTTCTCCATTCTCTTTCCTTCTTGGCTCTCTGAATTATAATTAGGAACCTGGAGGATAGATTTCCTTCACTTGTGCTCATTTTTAGTAATATACAGAATCTAATAAAGGACCGTTCTGCTTCTTCATAAAAGATTGATTCTGCTTCTTTGGTGTTCCCGACACAAACCTGTGGGGTATTTGGCAACTGTCTCACCAACAGTGAACTCCTGAAAGAGGGCTGTGTTCCAAGTAGTGCAAAAGCTTGTGTTGCTAGTTACATGTCTTGCTTTGTCCATCATCTATTGTTGTCTAAAAATAACAAACGTTCATGATCCAGCTTTTCACTAAAGCTTTCAGGAGAAGTTGACCTTCCTTGGATTGTGTCTCTGGAAGAGCTGAGTGAAGGGCTGTACTTTGAAAGACTGTATTTTGCTTCCAACCAGACCCTCTGACAGAGCAGGCACCTCCCATTGGTCTGGACTGAGGAGTGGATGAGAGGTGCAGTATTTCCATGGTCCAATAAAACCAGCTGGATGCAGTTCGTAACAATCGAAATATACCCCCTTCTTTTCTGCCTAAAAGTCCGAGAAGAATGAGGTATATAGTTCATTACCAAAAAGAAACAGTCCTTCTAGTAACTAGTCCAGAGAACGGCCAGAGGTGAAATATTCATTTTCCAATGAGTTGCCTGACAGTCTTGGTAGAGTCTGTCTTCAGTAAGAGCCCAGGAACCCCTTCTCCCTACAGTCTCCTTTCTCTCCCCACTTCTCCCATGATGCCTAGTCTCCTCCCTGGTGCTGGCGCCATCTCGGGAGTGGAGTAGACAGTAGGATTTCTTAAAGTAATGATGGCTATTTCTCCTAGACAACTCAAACTCCATTATACTTGCATTCTCCCTTGTAAGGAGAGGCTTCGGCATTTGAGAATCTTCTGATTAGAGCATTTAAAATCAAGATAAACCGTTTTACTTATAACATTGACAATTGTACATAGCATCACGTGCAATGAGCTTAAAATTTCATTCACTGAAGTCTGTATTACAAAAATCCTCTCATCAGAGGTAAAGAAAGAAGAAAAGATAAAAATCTATATGTACATATCCATTCAAGAAGTCTGAACATGACTTACTGCCTTCTTTGAACCAGGAATTGTAGTAGGTGCTGGGAGTACAGAAATGAGTAATTCACAGGCACACTCTCAGTGTCTATAAATTCATAAATTAACTGTGGGTGGTGTAGGAGTGGTAAACAGACATATAAAAAGTTAATGGCAGTGCAGTCCTGTGAGAACTTGCATCTCGATATGAACAAAGTATTACATTGGCTCCGATGAAGGCACTCGTCCCTGGGAGAGGCTGGACAAGTGGGAGGAACGCAAAACAACACAAAGGAAAGCACATACCTTGATTAATTTTCCTGGACGTAGCCTCAGCAGAGCCATTTCCAAAGTGGGCGTGCGCCATTTTACACAGTGGGTCCGCATTCCACACTGGTGTGTAACTATCGTGAAATAGACACAGCCACATATCAAGTGGAGATGCCAGGAGGCAAAGGGGACATGGGTTTGAATAAACTTAAGATGCTCAGACAGACCACTGTAGAGTGTATTCATTTGCTAGGGCTGCCATAACAAAGCACTACTGACTGGAATGGCTGAAACAACAGGAATTTATTTCTTCACAGTTCTGTTGCCTAGACATCTAAGATTAAGGTGTTGTTAGGGTCAGTATCTTCTAAAGGCCTTGCTCCTTGGTTTGTAGATGGCTGTCTTCATCTGCTGTCTTGATATGGTCATCCTTCTGTGTGTGTGTGTGTGTGTGTGTGTGTGTGTGTGTGTGTGTGTCTTAACCTCCTTTCTTATAAGGACACCAGTCATATTACAGTCCACCCATATGATCTCATTTTACTTTAGTCACCTCTTTAAAGGCCTTATCTCCAAATGCAGTCACATTTTTAGGCATGGGAGGGTTAGGACTTGACAATGATTCTCTCATTGACCAAACTTTGGTCGAGCTCTTCTGAGCTCTTTTTTTGACTAGGCCTGACCTTAGGCTCCCATGCCCTTCCCTGTAGAGTCCATTTCTAGCAAGAACCCTGCTAAGTCACTTTAACCAAAATCACCCATCATCATCCAGGCGAATTGATCAACCTGGTCTGCCTTCAGCAAGAATCCTGCTAGATCCATTTAAGACAGAATCCTCCCTTACAGATGATGTTTCTTCTTAGTAATTTCCCATCTACTGACCCTCCCCACCACACACACACACCCTTTTTCTTGGCTACAAATTCCCATTTTTCCTTGTATTTGGAGTTGAGGCAATCTCTCTCCCCTACTACAAAACCCCAGTGTAGTGGTCCCTATACCTATTTTGATAGTCCCCAGGATAAAGTCGACCTTACCCTTCTCTAACAAGTGTCATGAAGAATTTTATTTTTAACAGACTTCAACATATGAATTTTGGGGGACACAATTCAACCCATAACATAAGATCTTGACTGGCAAAGGTATGGTAAGGAAGCTCCAGTCATAAGCTTCTCCTTCAGGAAACAAGGAGAGGGAGAGGGGGAGGGGGAGGAGGAGGGGAGGGGAGGGGAGGGGGAGGGGAGGGGAGGGGGGAGGGGAGGGAGGGGGAGGGGGAGGGGAGGGGGAGGGGAGGGGGAGGGGAGGGGAGGAGGGGAGGGGAGGGGAGGGGAGGAGGAGGGGAGGGGAGGGGGAGGTGGGGGAGCAAGAGGGAGAAAAGAGAGTCCTGGTTTTCTTAGAGCTCTGTAGGACATTGATTGTTTGGGACAACCTGGAGAGTAAGGAGGGGAAAAAAAGGAGAACAGGACAAAGCAGTTTGTTGTCATCCTATAGGATGACACTTCCATTTAGTTTAGGAAAAATAAACTTAAGTAAAAAAACAAAATCAACAAATGTTACGACATTCTGCCATATGTATCTCATGGCAATTGAAACTCCAACTACTATTTCACCCCCAAAGAATCATTTTTATAATTATTACCAGTTATTGACTGCCAACTAGGTCAGTCCAGCAGAGACGGTAAGGGCAAGGACCCTCGAGTCAGACAACCCAGCATTTGAATCACAGTTCTATCACTTACCATGTTTCCCCAAAAATAAGACCTAGCTGGACAATCAGCTCTAATGTGTCTTTTGGAGCAAAAATTAATATAAGACCCTTGTTTTACTATAAGACCGGGAATATAATATAATATAATATAATATAATATAATATAATATAATATAATACCAGGTCTTATATTAATTTTTGCTCCAAAAGACGCATTAGAGCTGGTTGTCCAGCTAGGTCTTATTTTCAGGGAAACAGGGTACCATGTGACCTTGAACAATTCAATTTCTCTATGCCTCATTTTCTCACCTAGAAAATTTGAATAACTGTGTCTTCCTTAGAGGGCTCTAGTGAGGATTATATGAGATCGTAAAGATTATTGCTATCTATTATTAATATTTTTCCGGGACTCTGTATAGGAGGTGCTTTATATATTTTATCTATTTTAATCTCCTAAAAAAGTCCTACGAGGTATATATCAGCAGCCCCACAGCCTCCTAATACTCTGCCTGCCCCTGCCATCACTGACAACTTCCATGAGGAGATTCATGAGAGTTTTACTCCCGAAAACTGATGGAAAGAGTAGCTTCACAGTCACTTACTTCTTCTCTTCTTTGGATGGTGCATTCTATTCTGCTTGTAGCTGCTCTCCTGGCATAGTTTCTATGACAACCTGTCTCTGGGATATTTTTATGTTCATCCATAGTACTCATGTCTCTTCTTGTTACAAAAAGAAAATCCATCAAATAAAGCCTTACATAAAGGTTTTGTTAATGGAAAAACTTCTGTTCATGGGGAATCTCAAAAAGGAACCATGATGCTACATCGACCACGGCAGTACATTACTTAAAACTGCTTTTGTTTAAATGTTATAAAGCCCCATATACAACTCATTCTCTCCAGCATAATAACTGGAAACATGTATAATTAGATCTCATAGTTACTAGTACAACGCAAAACAGATGTCCAGTTTCATTCTGATGTTGGAGCTTTTGTAAAATTTGTGTCTTGATGTTTCTTTTGGCTTTATTG
The DNA here is from genome assembly GCF_036562045.2 of Rhinolophus sinicus. Lineage (NCBI taxonomy): Eukaryota > Metazoa > Chordata > Mammalia > Chiroptera > Rhinolophidae > Rhinolophus > Rhinolophus sinicus. The sequence continues at coordinate 21,596,383 of NC_133751.1, forward strand.
TTCATTGCAATTTGCTTGACCATACTGCAGTATGTAAATGTTGGGAACTCTCTGCACAATCTAATCTACACCCTAGGAACGGATAAGCGTATGAAGTGGCCTAATAGAGTTAATACCCTAAGAACTGGCCAGGCGGTAGTCGACAGTATTGTTGTCAAAACGAACACCAGAAGTTTTATTATTTAGCATGTTGTAAAGAATTTCTAATTGACGAAATAAGTGGAGGTTAAGTCAGGCCAGTGTTAGAAGTTGGGCATCTCCACCTTTGCAGGAAAAACATATAAATAAATGCCTGTCCAGGCAGATACTTCATACCAGGGGGACACCGGTGAGGCCCTGTGCCTCTCCCATCTGTGGATGATCTTGTCCTCCGATCTGAAAGGCCTGACCTGCCTTCCATCAGTACCTGCTTGTCTTGGTCTTGAAGGTGCGGGTCATTTTGTCAAGGGTTGGGCCTGAAAATACTGCAAGTATACACAGGCAGCATGATCGTTTTGTGCCTGCTTGCTAGCAAATGTTTGTTTGCTTAGAATATTATGGTCTGAAATGTGTTTTTGCTGCAACTGCCTGGTAGAAGAGGGGTGGGTTGGAGACACTGAGCTGACACGCCCCCTGTAGGTGCTGGAGAATTCTGATACTGTCCAAAACCGACCTGACAAGGCTGGGATGGTAAAAGGCGTTAAGTTCGTTCAAATTCTCATTCTCTATTCTTCAACATATACCTCATACTACCCCTGTGTACCTGAATTTCCTCCTGTCACACTAGAACTTGTCTTCAAGAACAGGCTCAGTGATCTTGACACAAGGACAGCCTACGGGTCAGCATACTGGTATTATATTCAGACAATGTAGAGATGCTCTGGTTTCCATAACCACCACTTAGGTACTGAGTCATGAATCCTCATGCTAGCTCCCAGACTCTGTTTTGTTTTGTCTTTTTTCCTTTTAAATAGACTGTTTTTTTAGAGCAGTTTTAGGTTTACAGCAAAATTGAGAGGAAGGTACTGAGATTTCCCATTACCTTCTGTCTTCACATACACACACACAACGTTCCCCACTATCAACACCTGCCCCCCCAACCCCACCAAGGGGTACATTTGTTGCAGTTGGTGAACCTGCACTGTCACATCATTATCACCCAAAGTCCACAGTTTGCATTAGGGTCCACCCTTGGTGTCATATATTCTATGCGTTTTGACCAATGTACAATGACATATATCCATCATTAGAGCATCATACAGAACAGTTTCAGTGACCTAAAAATCCTGTGTTTCACCTATTCATCCTTCAACATATGAATTGGGGTGGGGGGTGACCCCTGCCCCCACCCTCCACCCCCACCGGCAACCACTGATTTCAGTGTCTCCATAGTTTTGCCTTTTCCCGAACATCATGTAGTTGGAATCATACGGTGTGTGGCCTTCTCAGATTGGCCTTCTTCACTTCATAATACACATTTAAATTTCTTCCATGTCTTTTCCTGACTTGGTAGCTCATTTCATTTTAGGGCTGAAAATATTCCACTGCCTGGATGAACCAGTTTGTGTGTCCACTCACCTACTGCAGGACAACTCGGTGCTTCCCAGTTTGGGCAGTTATGAATAAATCTTCTATGTATATTCACATGCAGGTTTTTGTGTGGACATAAAATTTCAACTCCTTTGGGTAAGTACTCAGAAATTTGATTACTGCGTCATGTGATAAGAGTATGTTTAGTTTCCTAAGAGACTGCCAAACTGCCTTCCCATTTTGCATTCCCACCAGCGGGGACTGCGAGTTCCTGTTGCTTTTGGTGTTGTCAGTTTTATGGATTTGGGCCATTCTGATAGGTGTGTAGTTGTATCTCCTTGTTGTTTTAATTTACATTTCCCTAGTGACATATAAAGTGGAGCATCGTTTCATATGCTTATTTGCCATCTCTGTATCTTCTTAGGTGAGGTGTTTTTTCAGGTCTTTTGCCACTTTTTGAAATCAGGATGTTCGTTTTCTTATTGTTGAGTTTTAAAAGTTCTTTGTATATTTTGGCTAGCAGTCCTTTGTCAGATATATCTTTTGCAAAGATGTTCTCCCAGTCTGTGGCCTTTCATTCCCTTGACCAGGCTCATTGTCAATGCAGTGAAAACATGTGTATATGCTTATGCATTGGACTGATTCATTTATCTTTTCTTTCATTTGTTCAGCATGTATTTATTAAGCACCTGCTAAGTATGAGGCACTGTACCAAGCACGTGGTAACCAACAGAGGCCTGGGGTTGCGTTTGCCTCTAAGCCATGATAGGTCATAGTTTAAATCCTCAAACATGTATTCATACCCTTAGTGATTTAGCCTGTGAAATACTGTGGAGCCTGACCTGTTTTGATCCCCAGCGACTGCCCTGATTACTCTCCTTATTGCAGATAAGCACACCTAAGTGGTCTCACTTTTCACTCACATCTCCCTGTCCCAATTCTTCCTCTGCACACAGGTGATATTTATCCTTCTAAAATTTATATACAATCAGGTTATATTTCTGGTTTTAAAATGTGTATTACCTATAGCTGTAACAGATATCAGTTTATTCTATAACACTGGAGTGCAAGAGACATCATTTCTCTTAACTTCTTTAAAATAGTTAAATTATGCTGAGCCCCCTTCTACTCAATAGGAAACACAATTTCAGTCTTTGTATTGGGCTCCTTCCTTCCACCAGGGTTCTTCTGAAGTGTACAGGAATCTCTTACAGAATATTCAAGAATGGGCCCTCTGGTTTACAATGCTCACCTCTGATCTTCACCTTGACTGTATCCAGTTGGTCCTATGAAAGTAGGTAAAGCCAAGCCTAGCTCTTTAGAAATATTTGGTTTCTGCCCAGCAATACAAAAACATATGAGACAAGGAAAAGCAAAAGTTAGACACCTTCTTTGGTGGTAGAAAGTAAATATATATATATGGAGAGAGAGAGAGAGAGAAACAAAACCATTAAGTAATGTTTCAAATTATCCTGCTTTGTGGAGAGAGTCCAAATTCTTTAGCCTGGCTATAAGACATATCTACACTTTCGAGTTTCACCTTCATCCTGTGATGTGCTGGAGCCAGTTCACACCAGCTCATGAAAGCCAAGTGCTAGACTTTCAGGCATGTTGTGAGCCAGTTGCTAAACATAGCTATTATTAAAAATTAAATGGTATAAATATCACTCCCTCCCCCTTCCCATCTCCCTAGAGAGCCTTCCCATCCCCATCTGAGCTCCCAAAGTACTTTGTCAGTATTTGTATTACAACAAATCTGACACTGTTCCTGATTGTTGTTTGCACTAAAATATCCCCAGACTATGATCTTGTCAATAAGACTTTTCATTCATATGTGTCTCCCTTGCTCTGTGACGAGGGCCCGGCACATGGTAAGAATTCAATAATTGTTTGGTGAGTAAGTGAGGAAATGACTCTTGGAGATTAAAACCTATTCTCTTCCTGATATCTTGGGATCTCCCCTCTACCCAGCAGCACCCACGGTTTCCCAGCTCAGGCTTTACATACCTAAGTCTGAGTCCTTCCCTTTTTTCATCAGTCACCACAGGAAAATCTTGGTTTCCCTCCACAAGAGAAGTGACTTTCATTCTTCAAGTCTCTTACTCTGGGGGAAGAATTAAAATACAGATCAAACTCAAGTAGCAAAGAAACAAAGAATATTTAACAATACCCTGACATACAGAAAGCCAATTACAAGTCTCAACGTCCATATGTAATGTCCTTTGTACATGAGCCGAAAATGGAAAGTTTATGTGACTGGACGGTAAGTCAGTGCAGGGGCTCTCTTCAGCCCAATCGATACTTTACAGACAGAGCATGAATTTGGTGAAAACTGTGGGAATGGCTAATGTGCCTAGCATTGTTGGGTGGGTTGGTAATGGACAAAATGGCCAGGAGCATGGCTCATTATAGCGATATGCCTGGGAAACATACTTCAGAATAGAATGTCATGAACATTCTGGAAGGTTCATGTCAGAAATGTGACAAAGACTGGGAAAAACAAAGGTTGAAAACCACTGCTTTTGATTTTAGACTGTGCAACCTCAAGTACAGAACTGCTTAACCTAATTTCTGATTCCACAAACAGCTTTGGGGAAATAGTCATTGCTTTGCCCTAGTCTTCCCAGAACAAGAACCAAACGTCCCTGAGGACACCAAATGACACCACCACCCCACCGCCAAGCTGGCACCGGCAAAGATGTAGGCTATTTGCAGAGAGCACACCGCCTCTGCTGTGAGTGGGCAATAAACTACCAGGGAGATGCATGCTGCCTGCCTGGAGACAGGGTTGCTAGGTACCTCTGAAGTAGTGAGACCGAGAGGTGTACATGATTCCCCCCACACTTCTTATTTTACACAGTGACAGTCGTAGCCTGGAAACAACAGCGAAGAATGGCATCTGTGGTATTAGAAATAATGGCCAGCCAAGTGCCCTATGGGGCACGAGGAGCGGGTTGAGGCTTTTATCAAGAGCAGGAGAAAAAAGTAATGTGATTTGGTTTCACCATAATTGCTTAAGCAGCCTGGGTGAGAACTAATTATGAGTTCATCTGGCTCCAGAGAAACCCCCCTCTTCCCTTCTCCAGGATGATACTGAAATATCAGCATTGCATCACCAGAAATCACTCCCATTGGTGGCCTTTCTTAAGGCGAGCAGCGTGCTCAGTCTCTCTGAAAGCCACTGGAATCTGTATAGACCCAGGAATTTATATCTTTCCAAGGCAAATAAAATATTCCTGGCACTTACTTGTCACTTGAAAACTCAGAGTGCTTGCCTGTTATTACATCACAGAGGAACTGTTGTTTTCAAAATGTGGGAGTGATGAAATGCAGAGAAGGAAAGGAAGGGACACGTTACAGGCCCTATGTCACTACAACAGCCCTGCCATTGTTAGATTTGAGGGAGATCCTGGGTTTCAGAACCATGCTGTTCATTGAAGATATCTTGACACTCCAGGGCACTCACCAGGCTCCAATGGCCCTAAAGAGACAAGCACATTTGCTCAGAAAGTTGGTCGCCTAACTCTCAAACCAGCAGTGCTAACACTGGAAGTCAGCAGGATGGGACTTGTATTCCATCTAGGTTAGTAGTCCAAATTACAAATCTAGATGAAAGCTAAGTAACGCTGCTATACTATGCTCTTTTGGGTCCTATGTGAATGAAAATTAGGTGAGTTGGATTGTGGGAGTAGGAGAACATGGGTTCAACCTGGGTTCAAATCCTGACTCTGATGCTTAATAACTATATGTGAGCTATATGCAAGTTAGGTTGGTGCAAAAGTAATTGTGGTTTAAAAGCTTAAAAATAATTGCAAAAACCACAATTACTTTTGCACCAACCTACTAGTTGCCTTCACTGAGTGTCAGATTCAACTGAGAAATGAGGTAAAAATATCAGTCTTCTTGCAGCATCTTCTCCAGGATGATACTAAATAGTAAGGATGAGAAATAATATGTAAAGTGTCTAATGGCACTTGGGACAGAGAATATACAAGATAAATGGCAGCACCTGTCCCAGTTCTCTCTAGGTGAAAAAGCCTAATCTGAGCACCTCTACATGACTGGCACTGTGGAGGTTACAAAGACATACCACTTATGAGTTTTGTCTTCTAAACCATCACAATTTAGATGGGGAGGGGAGTGGGGCAGAGGAGGAATAAGGGCTATGTGAGACAAGCAGCAACAAAACAACACTATAGAATTCGATTTGAAATCATGTGGTGCAAACTCTAGGTGGGGTAGGAGTTCAGGGGAAAGGAAGAACAATCTGAGTGGGGTAATAACTTCAACCACTTGAACAGAAAGACAGATACAAGTGGTATCTGCCAACGCTAAGATTTACTCAGAAGTCAAACTGTCGATTTAACAAAAAAAAGGAAGACCAATCCACTGAGAAAAGGCTCGTTATAGCACCCAAAGGACTGGATAGTAAAACCAGCCAGCTCTGGGTCACACTCTCAAAGAAGATGGGAGCTCTTTGGAAGTTCGAAGTGTGGACCTTGGCTAGGCTCACAGGTGGTGGATAGGAGCTATGCGGCCATCTTTATTTTGCAAATAAAGTCAGTTTACGCCTAGAAAATGAGGAGCAGAAATGAACCATTCAACTCCATAAAAAGTCCAAACTACAATACAAGTTTAAAATGTATTACTTTATAAAGTTAAATGGCTTACTGTACCCATGACTCTGCTGATCTCCCTTGTCATAGATTCCTTTAAATATAAATTGGGCTTATGCCCAATTCCATAAACATGGATGAATAATAAATAGCACTTTATTTTCTGTAATTCATAGTGATTTGAATCTGTATCCCCAGGAAAAAAATTCATCATTCATCATTATTAACCACCTGCTTAGTGCAAGAAGAGGGAAAACACAACAGCACTGATTATGTATTTAAGTTATACCCATGCTTTATATTTTGTACAGATTTGCCTAAATACCATATGATTTTGAATATAAATATTTTCTCCAAAAAAGCATGCCATAGAAATAAAAGAAATTGCCTTCTATTTAAGTCTCTACAAAGCCCCTCCTATTGTAGGAGGTCTATTCAATTATTTTAAAAAGCATGTACCTGAATTAAAGGTACAATTTTTCCCCACATTTTCCTTAGAGATAAAAAAGTTCACCTTAATTTGAACCTGTACAAAGTCTTGCCTGTTATGGGAGGCCTAGTCAATTATCCTGATTTAGTTTCAATAAGTAGAAGTTCAAACTGCTTGTAGAATTCAGCTAAGAAAATAAATAAATAAATAAATAAATAAATAAATAAATAAATAAATAGGGGGAGGCAAAAATATTTTACATATTGAAATTATTCCTGGAGGTATAAATTCTAAATTATAATAGTTGGGTGAAATTATAAATAATTCTTTTAAAGATCAACTGAAAAAGCCATATAGTAAGTGATTAGATTGGAAAGTTATAAATATAGACCCATGGTATGGACTGAATATTTGTGTCTCCCCAAAATTCCTGTGTTGAAATCCTAACCCCAGGGGCCAGCCCGGTGGCTCAGGTGGTTGGAGCACCAGTGCTCCTAACGCCGAGGTTGCTGGTTCAAGTCACACATGGGCCAGTGAGCTGCGCCCTCTACAGCTAAGATTGTAAACAAACAGCTCTCCCTGGAGCTGGATTGCTCTGAACAGCCAGAGGTTGGCATGGCATGTGCTGCTGTGTGCTGCCGTGGTCTACCGTGTGCTGCCAGGAGCCGCTGGTGGCCAGCGTGAGTGGCCGGCAGACAGCGAGAGCTGCCGTGAGCTGCTGTGAGCGGCCGACCGACGACCAGTGACCGACTGCCTCAGCTGGGGAGAGCGCAAGGTTCATAATACCAGCGTGGGCCAGGGAGCTGTGTCCTACACAACTCGACTGAGAAATAACAGCTTGAGCTGGAGTGAGGAAGGGAGGTGGAAGAAGGAGAAAAAGAAAAAGAAATCCAAACCTGCTGGCCCAGTGTTGTTTATGAATGACTACTTGTGTCTTGGGAATAATTTCCCAATGATAGCATCATACACAAATTCCTTTCATCCCTAGTGCGGCCAACTTCTCTTCTAAGCTTCCTGTAGGTTTTCTGTTCTATGTCATGATTCCTGACTCCAAATTTTCCCACTCAATTTCCCTATGGCCTCCCCCATGTTTCACCTGCCTGCATTTCTTGCTTAGACATATAAACCTAGTACTTCTAGATGGTCCTATATATTTAATCTGCATCTTTAATTATAACAAAATCCTTGAAAAACTGTAAGTATGTCTTATGCTTTTTTGAAAACCTAGCACCTGATTCTATTCTTGCAACAGTATGGACACATATAAATATTTCCTGGTGATAATTTATTGAATATACATTACGTGATACAGTCACTTTATACATGTCATCTAATTTAATGCTAAAACAACTCTGCAAGGTGAGTTTAATATTCACCATTTTACAGATAAAGTAGGGGAAAGAAAGGGCACTGAAAATTTCACCATAACTCTGAGTGTAAGAAATATCACATTATTTTGTGTAAATCAAATTGAGTTGCTTAGAGCAGCAATTGGCTGGCAGGAAATTCCATTTCAGCATTTCTCAATTGCCCTCCTCCACTCCCATTTCCAGGTGATAACAAAGGTCAGGAGTGAGGGTGTCTTATGCAGTCAAAAATACTGGAAGGAAGGCTTGTGGTCCACACTGGTCCCCATTGGTCCCCATTGATATGCTCATTGTCCAGGCCACATAATCTGGTCCCTGAGGGAAGTTGTACTCACAGATAAATTTGAACAAGTGTCTCTGTCATCTCAATTCCTGAGATCATGGCTCCTCGAGTTCTTCCTCCTTAGCATCCTGTGGCAATCCACCAAAACAGGAGTTAACCAGCAGGACTTGTGCTGTTTCTTTGGAAACTACCCAAGTCCCCTTCCCCTTGCTCAACTCAAGGAATCGCTTGCCTATAGTCAGTTCTATTTCCACCCACCTCCCAACCCCAAAGCTCTTGTCTTTCTTCTCTTCCACTCTGAATGAGGTGGCCTAATCCCCATAAAGGGTCTAGTGTTCCAAAACAAAATGAACAAAAAGGAATAAAGCTGTCCTCTGGCAACATCTGCTTTCCATTCAACAACCCAAAGCCCCTGGGGCAAAGAAATACAATGGCTTGGCTACTTTCTTGGAATGGGAAAGGAAAAAATACCTTTAGCAGAGAAAACAAAGCACAATTTTTTTTTATTGTAGAACAATAAAAATTAAAATACTACCTCTAATATAAATACACATATACATATATAATATAAAGAAGCACGTATTCATATAGTATATTTAGAACATACACAGTGGTTGAATGAATACCTGTGTGAAAGGGAGACTTTCACTGTAAAAGCAATAACTTTTATTATAATGACCTGTCTTATCTTCTAGTCTTCTTCTAGTATTGCCTTTGAACCACATTCCAAACTCAGGGGAAAAAAACATGTTTATAAAACTGCAAAGGTCAAGGCCAGTAATGGAAATTGATTTTACATGCTCAGCGGAGTGTTTTTAAAACCATGGAACAGTCGAAGGGAAAAGAAATCTATTTAATTACTCGACAGTATTTTGTAGTCCATTAAAACGGCTCCACAATTGTCTACCTCTCCTGAACCAACTTAACATAAATCCCTCCCATTAAAGAAGCACTTCTTAGAAATTGCACAGAGTGCACCCTTCTGAAGAGGTGAAAACTCCAGGGGATGAACTCAAACTGAGAATAATGATTACTACATGAGGACAAGATGCTTCCTATAAATGTTTGTAATGAGGCAGAAATGTTCATTTGAAACTCCTGCCCAACACCTGAGTAGCTGGTCCCTTTGAACATGTCTTTTTCTCCCTTCACTTTCTATTTGATGAGATCATGGGGAAGAAATCAATAATAGCCTATGCTTCAGGAAAAATTACGGTCCATTTTTGTCTTTATTCTTTTTGAATTTCAGTCTATCATGGTCAACACTAAAATCTTTTTCCCACATTTCAAAACAAATTCATGATACGTAATTTGAAATATGATTTTACTGTTATTAACAATGGACTGCTTTTTAAATTCTTACCATTTTAGATGGGAGACAAAGAAGACGAAAACGGTACATAAATTAGGCTTAAGGAGCTGTGTAGCTCAATGACTATTTGGTTATACAAGCAAGTGTGCTTACCTTGATAGGTCAGTGCGCAAATGAGTCTCTTGGGACAATTGTTCTCCAGTTAGGGGAAGTCAGGCTGCAAGTCCTTCTAAAGATCATTACATTCATTAGATCATTAATTCAATTGATTCCATTTAATTAAAGTTCTTGAATAATGGCAGAGTCAAGTACTATTGTCTGGAATTTTAGTAGCCTTTCTACATAAACCATAATTAATTAATTATGCATTAACTATTCAGCATCTGTTCTAAGATAGTAACTTAGAAACCACGATGATTTGTAACACCATTATTAGCTTAAACAAATTATAGTTCAGGTTGATTTATAGTGCTCGCTCTGCCCATACTAACAAGATTTTGCTATATTCAACTGTTATGTCAAGGTAGGTACGCATCTAAAGCTACTTCAACTCTCTTACCTGAAATTTAGCTTTCTCCAGATTCCTTCCCTTACAGCCTATTCCATTACAGACTCTTCCCTCTTCTAGTTCTAAATCTGCAAGAGAGTTGCCATTTTTCTTCTTGCAAACTGTGGTTTCCAACCTGCTTTTGAAAAACTGCCCTCAATAATTTCTATTGCTCTTTTTGAAATTCATGCTATTTGCTTATATTAGCTAGGCCCACCTCAGCCAGGTATTCATGCCCTTCCATAAGGTTTTGAACAACTAGGTTTGTTTTCTTCTCTATCTATGATAAGCTAATAAATGGGACCTCAAAATGCACCCATGCCCTAATCACTGGAACCTATAAAAGTTACCCTTCTTGGAAAAGGATTTGATCTGATTAAATTAAGCATCTTGAAATGAGGAGATTGTCCTGGATTATCTGTGTGGGCCGTAAATGCTGTCACATGTGTCCCTTATATGCGAGATGCAGAGGGAGATTTGACACACACACAAAGAAGAAGGCAACATGAAGACAGAACAGAGATGTGAAGATGCTGGCCTTGAAGACTGGAGTGATCACAAGCCAAGGAATGCCAACAGCCATCAAAAGCTGGAAGAGGAAAGGACCTATTCTCCCGTAGACCGTCTGGAGGGAGCACACCCCTGCCGACACCTTGATTTCAGCCCAGTGGTACTGATTTGGGACTTCTGTCCTCCAGAACTGAGAGAGAATAAATTCCTGTTGTTTTAAACCAAGCGTGTGGTATTCCAGAGTCATAAGAAACTATTCTATTCTTTACTTTCATTCTCGAAGGCTTTATCATCTATATAGTGCCAAGAAGTCATACAGAAAACCAGTAGAGAAGGATTCATAAAAGCCTATGCAACATCTCAAGAACAAGGAAGTAAACAATATCTGTAAATATTACCAAAAGATTGAGATAAAAATTTTAAAGTGTCCGCGATTACGGAATTAGGAAGTCTTCAGTAACCACAAGAATAGTTCCACAAGAATAGTTTCAATATGGTGGTACGGATGGCAGTCCCTCTGATGAGTGATGAATGGGAAGTCAGAAAGATGAAATCCATAATAGATGCAATTTTCAAAAATTGTGTTTGTAATAAATTCTGGGGCCCATAGGCAGGGACTACGCCCTCTCTCAGCAGGAAGTAGCAAGAGCAGTCACAGCTTGTATTCCTGGATTTAAAAACTGTCTTAATCTGTTTATAAAGAGTAATTGTAGTTGTTTTGTTTCCTCTCTAATCTAACCTTACTGATTTTACAGAAATAAAATGAACAAAGGACAAAGGGGATTGTAACAGTGACCTTATATCTTCTATTTTTGAAATTTAAACTTCTGATGTAATTCAGCTTGACAGTGGTTTGGCTTAGGACTTTTTGAAAGTTTTTTTTTTTTTCTTTCTTTGCTTCCCTCACCTCCCCCCCACAACCTTGAAGACTGTTTACTGTGCATTTACTATGCATACCGGTTCCAAAGGATCTCTTTACTTCAGACCAGTGAGCACACCTGGCTGGTAACTTGGGAGGAGTTTTTTTGCATCTGTACAGGGTTCACTCCTGACCCTGGGGCAGAAGAGCCTCTAGGATACACCTTTTCCTAAAGTTGCCTGGCCAACTTCTCCTTCCTTCTTTCTGCTCCTCCAGTGTGTCTATAAGATCTTTGGTGATATTAAAAGCAGGAAGGCAGTCTTTGTGACAGGGAGTCCACTGTCTTCCTTTAATGCTGGCATTTTGGAATAAAACCTACTTTTCTTTTCACCAAAAAAAATAATAATAATGTTTGTACATAGAAACATAAGGTATGGAGCAGAACACAGAACCAAAGATGAATGTATTATTCTTAAGGAGGAGACTTGAGGATATTCATAAGAAACCAACAAGTAGAGGGAGAAGACTAAACACACAAGAGGAGAGATGCTTGATAAAACAAGGTCTCTGAAGAGATGGGCAAGGCTAAGCACAAGCTGCTATGTTAAAAGATCAGCTATGGACAGACAGAGGGACACCACTCTGAGATGGGAATGAAGAAAGTAAACATGGGTGAGAAGATAACCAATTCTGTGTTAACATATGGCAGATTGCATATGCTCTTCAGTAATGGAACTGTACCACTCCTCCGTGGAAAGACGGTCTTTCTCCTAACCTTGAATCTAGGTTGTTCTTAATGACCTGCTTGACCAATACAATGCAGTAGAACAGACATTCTGGGACTTCCATGCTTATGACATACTTTTGGAATGCTTGCTCTTGGGCCATTCATACCCAGCCACCATACCATGAACAGCCACATAGAGAGGCTGGCACCACGTAGGTGCTCTGGTCCACAGCCCCAGCCCAGCTCCTAGCTTACAACTAGCATCAGTTGCCCAGCCAGCTGGGAGAGACATCTTGGGCATCCAACTTAATCAAATCTTCAATTGTCTATAGGTCAAACTGTCAACAGCTCAAGCTGCAATAACATGAAAGAGCCAAAATGACAACTGCCCAACTGTGCCCATCAACCCACAAAATCTTAAGAGAAAAATGATTTTTGTTTTAAGTCATGACATCCTGGAATGTTTTGTCACCCAGCCAGGGAAAATCAGAACATGGAAGAATGGGGAGTTAAAGAATTCATGCTTTATTTTCTCTCAGTTGAGTAGAAGGCTAAATGATTCGGAATAGCTAATATGAGGAACAAATAATTGATCAGGGAAGTGTAGAAAGATTGTTCAACAGTGTTGAGGGTCCAATTCATGTGATAGACTCTAAATCTGTGATGACACCAATCTCTTTTATGATTTTTCTCTAGTAGAGCTCAAAAGATTCATATAGGTTTGAGGTTTGGCAGTACAGATACACAGAAAAACAAAGGGCCAAGAGAGAAAAGGGTGGTGCTGAGAAAGATGGTTAAAGCAGTAAATCAGTGCCTAAGAGCAGGGCCGAATGATGCTTTAGGCACAAAGTTTAGGGCCCACAAAAAAACGTTTAATTTCTTTTAGGATCAGAAACAAAAAACAAACTTCTGGGCCAAAGAAAATATTATAATATATATTAGTATATTTATCTTTATGTAAGTACAATTGCAAAATATAACTTTTTTTAATGGAGAAAGGGGCCCATGAAGGCAAAATGTTTAGGGCTCATAAAAGTCATTATGTAGTCCTGCCTAGGAGAAGCAGACAATATGAGAAAAAAGAGAGATGCTAAGGGTCAGAGGTCTTCATGAAACTATTTTGAATTTGTAGCCAAATTAAGAGGTCAAGAGACCTAGAAGAATAAGAGATTGTGAGGAGGGAGTGGAATGTGAGTTTTAAGTTTTTAGAAAAGAAGATGGGTCTCATAGATGATGAGAAGTTTTGAGATATGTTGGTGAGAAATGCGAAGGGTAGTAGCTGTTGAAGTAAAGAAAATCAAGGACCATGGTGGATAGAAGATTGAGAGAGTCATTAATACTGAAGTGATCCACAATGGCGGCAGGAGTTAGAAAGACTAGGATTCTAGATGGACCAAAGATTTGTGTGTAAAAATTGAAGTACTAGAAGAAACAAAGGAAATTTTTTCTTAGTTGGCATAATTGGCAAAATTCACCTTAAGTGGAATTTTGAGAAGCTCCTTAGTCAAGTTTTACAATAATGAAATATATTTTAAATATTTCTTTTCTACCAAAACTAATACGAAGTTCCTTTTTTTTAATTGAGATATAATTGACATATAACATTACATTAGCTGCAGGTGTACAGCGTAATGATTGCAAAATGATCACCACCACAGTAGGCCTAGGTAATGTCTATCACCATACATAGTTACAATTTTTTTGTAGTGAGAACTTTTAAGACATACTCTCTTAGCAACTTTCAAATATTCAATACAGTATTAACTATAGTCACCATGGTGTACAGAAACTTTTCAATTATCTCAAAATAGGGGAAATATAGGAATGATATGAGATCTAGGTAGCAAAATGGAAAGGTTGATAAACTAAACAATATACAAATAAAATTACTCTGCATGACACCAAAACCAAAATGGCAATTCAATAAACTAGGAAATAATATATTGCAACTCATATTTCAGTAGAGGTCTATTTTCCTTATAATATAAAGACCTACAACAAAACAATAGGTCAGTAGATAAAGGTTCTGCACACAATTCCAACATGTGGATTCCACCAAGCAATTCTCTGACACCTGCTAGGTGTTTTACAATTCAACCCAATTCTGACATCATCTACCAAGAGAGAGCATCAGACTCCACAGGCTAAGGGCTCAGTCCTACAAGACTGCCTTCCACTTCAGATGCCAATCACAAGTTCAGCTGTTATCTGTGCTTCTGACCTAACGGCTATAAGTCAGAGGTTCCCCACAACCTCTTCCTTGGGTTCACTTAATTTGCTAAAGCAGCTCAGAACTCTGGAAACCCATTTACTCAAAGGGTATTAAATGATACAATCAACAGCCAAATAAAGAGCTACATAGGGCAAAGTCCCAAACAAAGGATCTGCTGTCCTCTTGGAGTCCAGCATGGTGGAACCAGGAAGAGTTCTGGCTCACAAACCCAGGAGCTCTCCCAACCCCATCCTTGTGCATTTTCATGGAGGCTTCAAAAGCATGATTGATTAAATCATTAGTCATTGGTGACTGATTCAGTCTCCAGCCCCACTCCTCTTCCCATAGGACTGAAAGTTCCAATCCTCTAATCACTCAGTTGCTTCTCCTGATCTTAAGTGCCAAAAGTCACCTCATTAACATAACAAATGATATCATATTGCTCTTGTCACTTAGGAAATTCCAAGGTTTTTAGGAGCTCTGTGCCAGAAATGGAAACCAAGACCAGAATACTTTTTTCGTCTTATAAATCATGACATCACAATAGGCAATGGAGTTGGCCAACAGTTCACAGAAAAGGAAATACAGTGTTAAACAATAGAAATGATACACATCCTCAAAGTGCAATCACAAATTAAAACTTCAATGAAATATTTTTCAATTGTCAAATTGACAAAGGTGAAAAAAATGAATAAAATATTGTGTTGGCAAGGATAATGGGAATCTGACTCTCAAATATTGCTGATGACTGTAAATCATCACACAGCCTATGGAGAACAATTCTGTCAATATTTACTACAACTTAAAAAAAAAGTAAATAACTTTAGATGAGCAATCTCACTTCTAGGAACTAGTGCCACAAATAACTTGCAAATATAAAAGATGTCATAGGTAAAATGTTATTTATAGCAGCTTGTTTGCAATGGCAGAAGACTTTTTTTAAAAAGGAAAATTTGTATGTACTCTTAAGAAAAACTATTCTAAATATTTTGTTAAGCAAAAAAAGAGAAAGGTTTTAGAACAGCATATATAATATCCTATCATTTGTGTATTTCTAAGGAACAAACAATAAACATACACACACACATATGCATATGATTATATTTGCATAAAATATCTTTGGAAGGCTATCCAAAAATTGGTGATAATAGTTGCTTCCAGAAGAGTCCTAGGGGACTAGAAGACAAGGGGGAAGGATAATTTTTATTTCACATTCTTCTTGATAAGGAACCACTTATAATCCTCAGTGATCCTGGAAGCGACCACATTAGTTGAGGAAGGGTAGTGGGTGTTAGAGCTGGGTATCATACAACTCAAAGAAAGAGGGCTTTTTGGATATGATTGGAGAGTCAGGGTTTGGAAGTCACAATGAAGGTCTAAGTGAATGTCACCTCCTGGCCCACATACAGATGAAGAAAGAATGGACAGCATCTTTAAGGCAAGCTGCCTGAAAAGTAATGATGTCAAGGAAAAGCCATGTTTACATTAGGACAAGAACACAGTGAGTTCCGAGAAGAGGTTGAGGATGTTGAAGAGAATAGAATAGGATTGTCAGAGAGCAATAGAAAGTGTTGTGAGAGAGGTCAGCAGTGGGAAGCAATGAGAAGATGACTCAGAGAAAAAATGTACAGAATAGGATGGAAAAGAATAAGAAGGAGATGCCCTGAAGAGCCTGTATTCTAGACCTGAGGGTGACAGCCATGAGAGGTATGAAAGGAAATAACAGCTAACAAGGTTCTGTGGTTTTATTAGTGTCGACTTGGGCTCATGCCCCAAGTGACCCAACGGTGCTAGCTGGTGGCCCAGACTATAAATGCTGAGATGGGCTAGAACCTACATGTTAGCAACTGTTTGACTATGGCATTTATTCTACAGATTCTTTGCACAGTGGCCCTAATAGAAATTCAGTAAAAAATTATTTCTGTGCCACCACAAAATTCAACCCTAGGTAGTACTGACCACCCACATGGAGGGCCTTTGACCCCAACCTCATCATCAAATTGAAATTTCACTCTTACCTATTTTCCCAACATTCCCAATCACTCACTGTAATTCTACCTTCAGATTGTGTGGTTTTGATGGCTCTGCATCACCCAACTCCAGATGGGACACTGGACATGGGCCTGAGCCTATCAACTCATCACATTCTCCAGGCCAGGCTAATTCGTTTAGGCATGGGCAAGTGACCCAACCCAGACCTAGAGGCAGCAAGCCTTTTCCTGAGACTTCCAGGAGAGAGGCAAATACTCCTTTCTGGTGGCCTTAAGTCTGAGAAGTTGTATCTGGTACTGCTGCACCCATTTTAACCATCACAAGAAGAGAGGATGTCTAAGAACGGTGCCAGAAAGAAGGAAAAGAGCAGAGATCCTGGGAGAGAGATGCTGGGCCCTGATGCATCACAAGTCCCTGAGTATAATTTTCAGCTACGTGATCAAATACCCCCACTTCTACTTCAGTCAATGTGTTTGTTTTTTTCCTGTCCAAAGCAAGAATAGAGTTCAAACTGACTCAGCTATTATTATTGATGAGCATTTTATTGAAAAGATAGTGTATGTCAAGATTGAAGAACATAATTGAGATACATATTTTAATTACTCAAAATTATGCCAAGCTGACAATTATTTTTATAGTTTGCATATTACCTCAGAAAATAGAACTATTAGGTTGGTGCAAAAATAATTGCAGTTTTTGCAATTTTTAATCTTTTAAACCGCAATTACTTTTGCACCAACCTCATAGAGGGGAACTTCCTCAAACTGATAAGAAGCTTATAAGAAAATCCTATAACTAGTGTCATATTAATGGTGAAAGACTGAACACATCCCTAAAATGGGGAACAAGGCAAGAATGTCCACTGCCACCATTTCTATCTAACATTGTTCTAAAGGTTATAACACTATAATAAGGTGAGAGAAAGAAAGAAAAGCAAACAGATTGGAAAGGAAGACACAAATCTGTTTATTCACAAATGACATGATCATATATGAAAAAATCCTAAACAATCTGCAAATAAGCTGTTAGATCTAAATTTGAGTTTAGAAAGATAGTAAGGTTCAATGTCAATATACAAAAAAACAATTGTATTTCCATATATTAGCAATAAACAATCAAAAATTAAAATTTACCATTTACAATGGCATCAAACATACAAAACGCTTAAGAATTTCACAAAAGATGTTTATGACTCATATACTAAAAACTACAAACATTGCTGAGAAAAATTAAAGAAGATTTAAGTAAATGGTGAGATATGCCATGTTCATAGATTAAATTCAATATTGTTAAGATGTCAATTCCCTCCAAAATGATTTATAGATTTACGGCATCCTAGTCAAAATCCAAGCAGGCTACTTCGTAAAAGTGGCAAGCTGATTTTAAAATATATATGAAAATGCAAAAGATTCAGAATAGCCAAAACAACTTGTAGGAAAAAGAACAAAGTTAGGGGACATTTTGGATTTTTTAAAGTATTTTTCTAGGAAGTCATTTGTAGAAGTTATCCATAACTACTGGATAAAAGACTAGAAATACCTTTAAGAAAAAAAACCTTATTAAATTTTGCAGCTCAAAACCCTTTTAGATTTGAAATATTTTAAAAGTAAATTAGTAGTTGTCATGATCTTGAGAAATGCCTGAGTGACTCCATCTTTCAGACACCAGGTGAAAATAAAATGGGATGGGGTGAAGGTATGACATGGAATTACCTGCTAGTGAAGAATATCATGGACAGGAAGAAAAAAACCTAATTTACTAAATAAATTAATGTAGTGGTAAATTTACTAAGAAATGCAAATAAAATGTCCTATTATGTAGAAGATATTTTACAAATAGTTGATGCTTATAATTATGCTTTAATAAAGCAAAGTCAGTTTTTAGAAGCTACAGAAAATGCACTGAACTGGGAATCTGCTGACCTAAAACTTTAGTCCAGGATCTGTCACCAACCAGCCTTTGGACATGTAAACTTTACCGCTCTAGGTCTTAGCCTTGACATCTTCAAACGGAGGTAACTGAAGGAAATAATTTCTAAGGGCCCCTTCCAGATCTATACCAAGAATTCCATGCAGAACTTTATGTATTTTTTTTTTTCAGTGTTACTACATTTTGAAATAACTTCTATTCATTTCTTCTCTATAGACTCCAACTCCTTAAAATTTATACATCTTTATTAGAGAACATTACTATGGGATTGTTGTGGTTGTGGTAAAGAAATCAGGGTCTAGGAGGAGATGCAAAATGGCGGAGAAGATAAATATTGTGCCTGTTTCCTTCCATGAACAAATTAAAATTACAACTAAATTACAGAACAATCAACCTGGAGAACCATCTTAAGTTTGGCTGAACAGAAGTTTTATAACTGAGGCTATAAAGAAGCCACGTCATGACTGGTAAGAGAGGTGGAAATGTGGAACTGGCTGACCCCAAACCTCCATGTGGAGGTTGAGAACCAGGAAGGATATCTTGGCTATGGAGGTTACCCCCAAAGGAGCGAGGGATCCCAGCCCCACACTGGTCTCCCCAACCCAGAGTACTGGTGCTGAGAAGAGGAGCCCCCACAACAATTGGCTGTGAAAAACAGTGGGGATTCCGATCATCTAGGTGGGACGGAAGGCCGTGGGAAACCCAGGGTCCCTGCACAGACTTTCTCCCTGCCAGGCACTCACCTTAGGCTCCAGCAGAGGGACAGTAACTCAGGGGTATCAGAGACATACGGGGGCAGAGTGAGTTGTATTGCTTCAGATTGAGGGCTGGAGGACAGTCACCATTTCCTGTGAGGAAATCCTCCTCCAGTGCAGGTGGCAGGTGGCCGCCATCTTTCTTGAGCCTACACACCCCGCCCCCAGGCCAAATCTGAAATCTAATTGGTCTGGTGAGCTTAGCAGCTCTGTCTTGCTGACTCACTGGGATCCCGCCTCACCCAACTTCCCCAACACGGGAGGTACTTTCTCCAAGAGCAGCCAGCCCTGCTTTCATTGCATTCTTTTTTGGAAAACTATCAGAGTCCGACAGACCCCAGGCTGGCGGCAACTGACCTCAGTGTACTCTGAGACCTTTGCTGAGTAACTTCAGGCTCAGCCCTCGCATCAAACCAGAATTTCCATTAACCTGGTGACCACAACTCTTCCCACTCTAGTGACTCCCTGAAACTCTGACTCACCCAACTTGTGTACCACATGAGGCTTTCTCAGTGGCTGAACCATATCAGTGGCTGAACCTTAAGGGAGCTGGAAGGTGGCAGCACTCCACGGGGTATCCTGGCTTTCTGTGGAGCTATGTGGCAGTTGTCCTGGGTTCACAGTGTGGCCTCTTCCTCAGGCCTCCAGGGTTAGCAGAGGCAGCAAACAACTGCAGATTGCTTTGAAGCTCTTATCAGGTAGTCCCCGGCAGGTCACAGGCAGTGGGTGACAAAATAGACTTCAAAAACAAAGGCTATAACAAGAGACAAAGATGGACCCAGTAATCCCACTTCAAGGTATTTATCTGAAAAAACCCAAACACTACTTTGAAGGGACGTGTGCAGCCATATGTTCACTGCAGCATTGTTCACAATGGCCAAGATGTGGGGGCATCCTAGGTGTCTGTCAATGGATAAATGAATAAAGAGGACGTGGTACATATATACAATGGAATATTGCTCAGCCATGGAAGGAAATGTGTCCTTGCCATCTGTCACAGCATGGATGAACCTGGAGGGTATTGTGCTGAGTGGAGTGTCAGAGAAAGACAGATACAATGTAATTTTGCTTATATGTGGAATCTAATGAACAAAATAAACAAAACAGAAACAAACTCATAGATACAGACAACATATTGTTGGTTGCCAGATGGGAGGGGCGTTGAGGGTGAGTAAAAAGGGGAAGGGATTAAGAAGTACAAATTGGTTGTTTCACAGTAATCATGGGGGTGTAGGGTATAGCATAAGGAATATAGTCAATAATATTGTAATAACTATGTATGGTGCAGATGGGTAATAGATTTGTTGTGATGATAGATGGGAGGGAGTTGGGGGCAGGGTAAAAGAGGTGAAGGGATTAAGAAGTACAAACTGCCTGATCACTGCACTGTACACCTGAAGCTGAAGCTGAACAATAATGAATGTCAACTACAATTTTATATATATAGTTACAAGAAGCGGAGTACAGCATTAGGAATAGAGACAGTGGAAATGTAATGGCTGTGTGCGATGTCAGAGGGACAGTGGATGGGGGTAGGGGGATTGACACTGTGTGAGGGATATAAATGATAAATGTCTAACTATTACACTGTTTTGTGCACCTGAAACTAATAAACAAAAACAAACAAAAAAGAAGTACAAACTGATAGTTACAAAATAGTCATGGGATGTAAAGTAAAGCACAGTGAATATAGTCAATAATATGGTAATAACTATGTGTAGTGCCAGGTGGGTACTAGACTACTCAGGGGGATCATTTCTTAAATTATATAAATGTCTAACCACTATGCTGTACACCTGAAATGAATATAAAACAATATTGAATGTCAACTATAATTGAACAATTTTAAAAAGGAAAAATTGAAGGGGAATAAGAGGTCCAAATTGCCTTTGTAAAACAAATTTCCTTTGTATAAAACAAATAAGTCACGGGGATATAATGTACAGCATTGGGAATATAGCCAATGATATTGTGATAGCATAGTATGGTGTCAGATGGTTGCTGGACTTATCATGGTGACCACTTCTTTAGGTATATAAATATTGAATAACTACGGTGTACACCTGAAACTAATATAATATATGTTAGCTATATTTTAATTAAACTATTTTTAAAAAGAATAGGAAATCAGTAGCTATAAAATGGCTTTCCCTTTCTCCATCTAGGACCAGTAATGAAGGCATTTAGCATGTCTCTACCACTGATTACGGATATTTCTATTTTTTCTTCTTTCTGCAGTCCTCTAAAATGTAGTCTTTGACACATCACATGCATAAAGTACTAGTTATTTCTCTCTATTGGTTTCCAGAGCAAGCTAGGGTATAGGAGGATACATAAGTAAACTTAAAAAGGTTCAGCATTCTAAGTGGAAATAACTAGTTCAAATTCACCATCTCACCTCTCTGCAGCTACATCTGAAAAGTTCCCTCTGATATTTTTGTAAGTCTGATTCCTTACTTACTGGAAGAGCTATTGCGCTTATAAGGATCTTGTCCAAAAAAAGCCCTGTTTAGCTTTTCTCTTTCTAGTGCATAAAGCCAGAAGTCAAAAAGATAAGCAACATGAATAACATTTTGTAAAGTGTTAAAAAGTACTTGTCTTAAATTTTACTAGGATAGAATGAGGTACTCCTACCCTAAACTGCCCCGGGCAGGTCCCAAATAGGAGATCATCCCTGTAGCACTCCACTCTTATGTGGAATTTAAGAAAGATGAAATCGCTCTTCTGAAGATCATACTCCTGGGCTCATGACCTTTTGAAATTTTCTTTGTTCTTCTGTTCACTTTATTCCAGAACATACCATCAGTCCAAAATACCTGCTAATCTTTACTAGTGTGAGGGAGGCCATTCTGAGACATAAGCTTCATATAGCTAAAGAAAATTCCAGGTGTGGTCTCATGTTACCCAAGTACCTTAGCACAGGTTTAAAGAATTGGATTTACACCTTGGGACCATCTTGACCATTGCTGTACCCAGAATCTAAGATTCCTCCTTCAAACTCATCATACCTACACACACAGGCTCTGACCTGTTGGTTCCCTTTAGTTTTAAGTAGAAGTTGTATCACCAGTGACCACCTGAATTGAAAACTTGAAACTTGGCTTGTGTCTCTTAAATGTTGCCCTTGGGAAACCTTGACCAGTTTGTCCTAACCCCTTTTAGCTGAGCCTCCTAGAGTTGCATATCAATATGCAACTCTTATTCTGCATGCTTTCCTTATCTGTTCTTTTCTGTAGTTCTTTTCGTAGTTCTTCCCATTCTTGATCTTTCCTAAGGCTGTTAATTCACATTGTATTCTCTTAAATTTCCCTCTGAACCCATAAAGTTTGTGTTTTGTAGACTTTCTAACTCAGGTGCCAATTTTAACCTACAGACCCTCCACTCTTGGAGACATGTGTGAATTTTGTCGACCTCAAACAGTCCACTGTGAATCTTTTATTTCGTGGTGCTGAAACTGGAAGTAAGTTATTTATACCCAAATTCAGACATTTTTTAAATAGTGTGAAATAAAGCTCAGCTTCCCTTTGTTGTCACGATAATGAAGTAGTGTTTAGTCTATCACACTTGGGGGTGGCTAGGTAGCACCAACAAATGTCCTTAGTTTATAGCCAATCATAGGGGCAATAATGTGGAGAAAGGTATACAATGATAATCTATAGAGAAATGTATAAAATGAAAACAATATCAAGAGTAAATGTTTTTAAAAGCTAAAATTGTTAATATTTTCATGTTGATTTCACCAAGTCTCTATGAGAATGGATATTTGATATATTGAGGTGCTGCTGGAGTCTATATTTATTACTTTACACTAAGCTTTCAAAGGTAATTCTGGCAATGTTTTAGTGTATTTGGAATTCATAAAAATTATTTCATTAAAAAATGCAAGTTGACATGTGAATGCTATCTCACACTTAAGTAAAAACAAAGTCAGCTGCCGCCTGGCTGCAACAGTACTTTCATTTGACACTTTCAAATACGTGGCGTAAAAAGTCGTAGTACGCTGGCCAGCAAAAAGCAAAAGAGCGTGGAAAGCATTGGGGCAATGAAATTGGGTAAGAGCACAACATTTTCAGTTCGACTGTTTTATTTTACAGTCTAAGATTATAAAAGCAACAAACTGTAAAAGTATACTAAACCGTTTATCACTGAATTCTACATGATTCTACAGTAAATATCATAATCTATCCTTTCCTTAAGAAAAATTGTTAGTTCTATATTTCAGCTAAAGAACCTACAATGCCAATGTAATAATAATCTATTTAGTAGGTTAATACATTTCTCAAATTCAGTTCACTTCCGATTCAGCAGAGGGAAAATCAGAGAGATTCCAAGTGTGAGAAGAACAGCGTGCACTGTTGCTGGCTCTGAGCTGTAGGGTCCCATGAGCAAGGACCAGAGAGAGGTTCTGGGAGCCATGGGCAGACCCTAGCTGACAGCCAGCAAGGAAATGGGGACCTCAGTCCTGCAAACATAAGGCATGGGATTCTGCCAAAAACCAAAGAAAACAGCTGAGCTAACTCAACTTCTGACCTACAGAACCGTGAGATAGTAAATTTGAATTGTTTTATACTGTTAAATTTGTGGTAATTTGCGGTCATTTGTTATGGTAGCAATAGAAAACAAATACAGACCATGACACTGGATGAAAATGAAAGGGGAGTGTAATAGGAGATGAAATGAGAGGTGTGGAGGATGGATTGGAAGAAGGTAAATGAGGGAGCAGCTACGGTGGGGCCTCCTTGTAGAGCACTGTAAGGCCATTTGAATGAGCCAAAAACAGTTGAAAACTCAAAGGATGAGTCAAGAGGATTTGCTCATAAATGGCCCATTGGGTGTTAGGCAAAGAGGAGAGATTGTTGACTCCCAAATCATTGGCCTGAGCCAAGAGTAGAAGAATTGTACTGACATAACAAGCAATTCAGGAGGAGCAAGTTTAATGGGGGTTGAGAGGCAGGGGCAAACAAGGGTTCATCTTGAGACATGTTATATATGAAATGCCTTTCAGACATCTACGTGGAGTTCGTTAAGCTGTTAGATATAAAAGTCTGGAGTTCAGAGGATTGTCTGGAGCTGGAATTATTAACTAGGAAGTCCTCTCATATCAAGTGTTCAAAGCCATGAGATGATGAGTTCAAATACCAAGCAAATGAGTTTAAAGAGAGGAGTGGTGCTTTGTGGCTCACCCCTTTTCGAAAGTCTCTCTTAAATTGCATATTTTTTCTGTTTTGCAGATACAAATATATGAATAATCCCACAAGCCAAAATACTGTTAAATGTTTAGTTATGTATTTCATGTTACCTGCCTTTAAAATAAAATTGAATGAAATCCAATTATTATAGAAAATCCAAAATAAAGCGTTATCACAAATATTAGGGCTTCCAAATTAAACATAGAGACTATAGTTGAAAAAGCCCATTGAAATTTGCATAAGCTATGCACCCATATCAAAAGACTAATGAATTATGTTCCTCCAATTGTTGTTGCGCAGAGACATTTTAATGTCCAAGAATTGTGTACATTCTTATATAACATTTATGCTGAACATCTGGTATAAGGAGTATTATCCTTCCAATTCATTTTGGTTCCTCAACACTATGAAAATTCAGTATTTACATGTCTGCAATTAAAAACAAAACAAAATTACCAACGCAACTACTCTGTTCTGCTCTCATTTCCTTCCACACATACTGCCCCCCATCGTGTTTCACTTCTTGTTAATGATTCGGGTCATAGCTAGTTTATTATTTTCACCAACTTTCTTCCAGAAAAGAAAAAAAAGCATTTGTGAGCCCTTTAGACTAGTATAAAAACACTCAAAACTCTTTCTGTCATAATCTCTGTGTCATAAACATCTCTCTGTCGCTCTCTCTCAAGGTAAAGCATACAATATGGACACTTTTTATATCACACACACACACACACACACACACACACACACACACACACACACACACAAAGAGTTGTAGAAACCTTTCTACAAGGTAGAGAAAAACCTGACCTGCTGCAATTATCTGCCTGAAGAACAGTTACAAAATATTTTTGCCAATCACATCACATCACAAATAATTATTAATGTGATAACTTTATTAACATCATAACTTTAGCTCCATGTTTTGAGTTTCTTCTGGACTGGGTGTGGGGTGGGGAACATGCTCCGTATGGCAACACCTCGTTGGATCACCCGCTGACAAAGCAGATTTTTAAACCTTATCCATAATCACCCTAATTGAACCATCAAATGTCAGAACTTGTTGGTGAATTTGATGAATTCTAGCCATCTCTGTGGCGCCACTAACATTGCCCACATTAAGGGAGTGCCACTACCTTGGAAACAATTTCCTCAGGCTTATGACCTCTCCCCCTCCACCTGCCTGTATTGAAAAAGTAGTAAGGAAGGTTTGCAATGCTGCCCTCACAAGTCTGTGAAACTTCCTTTCAGTTGGAAGCACCATCAAATCCAAACCCTTTTATATGCCTACAACACTATTACCTTGATATCTTTTTGTGGCACCTAATTTATAATACAACATATAACATGTAACACAGATTGTACATATGTCTCTACCTCCTACTAGATTGTAAACAATTTGTTTATCTTTTGATCCTAATAGACACACTGTCCCCAATATTCTGGCACAAATATTTTACATGATTATGCAAAAAAGGGCCCCTGAAAACTGACATCCAGTCCTCCCTCCCCCACCCCCACCGCCGCCACCACCACCACAACTCACTGAACCAAGCAAAGAAAAGTGAAAACAAGGGGATTTGTTTTCTCTTTTTGTCTTAAGAGATGAATGGATGCTATGTATGTATGTATGTATGTATGTATTCCCCCATTTTTTTATTAGTTTCAGTGGGGGATTTGTTTTCTTAATGAAAGCATGCTTTATGTCGCTCACTAAGGTATTTAATTATATTTAAACCTACGGATCTTGTGCCTTTGCCAAAATAATATTGAATGAAGATTGTTGTGATGGTTAAATTTTATGCATCAACTTAACTAGGCCATGGTGCCCAGTTGTTTAGTTAAACACGACACTAGATGTTGCTGTGATGAGTATTTTGTAGATGTGATTAATATTTACAATCAGTGAACTTTAAGTAAAGGAGATTACAGTCAATAATGTGGGTGGGCCACAGTCAGTTGGAGGCCTTAAGAGCAAACACTGAGGTTTCCCGGAGTAGAATGAATACTACTTCCTTGAGACCATGACAGAAATTCTGCCTACGGATTTTGAACTCAAGACTGCAACCTCAACTCTTGCCTGTTTTCAGCCTGCCAGTCTGCCCTACAGATTGCAAACTTGCCAGCTCCCCCGATTATATGAGCCAGTTCCTCAAAATAAATCTTTCTCCATATATGCATTCTATTGGTTCTGTTTCTCTGGAGAACTTTAACACTTGTATTTCAAAGCAGTTCCTTCTTTTATAATATTTGCAAACCTTCTGTTAATTGAATATAACTCTATTCTTAATTTTGTTACACACAACAAGGGTAGGGGTTTGTACACTACTTGTTAACAGAATTTCTCTCCTGTAATGGAGAACAAGAGAGTATTGTCAAAGAAATTCAACAACGGTACCTCTCCTGCCAAGCAGGGAAATTTTACACCAGAGGTTTTTAATATGAGCCCAGAATGTGTGGCCCATCTAAGTATTATAGCCTATACATTCTCCTAACTTAGTTCACAAGAATTAACAAATCTGAACCAATTACCAACAAAAAAATCTGAGAAGCTGGATCAACGTATTTTCTGAAAAAGATGGGACATGTCTGAGGTATAGTTAGGGCAGGGAGGATGGTTTCACCAGTTAATATAACTCAAAATAGGAAGTTGGTGTGTCCAGTTTCCATTGCTTCATTCATCAAGAGAGTTTGTGTTGTGACTTTTGGAAGTCACTTATACTGCATGATGTAATGGAGAAAATAATGAACATTACTAATTTTCTTTATGCTTATGTTTTTTTAACCACTGCCAGTTGATGTATATTTAAGAAGTGAAGCAAAGAAAGTAGATTTAACTTACTTTAATTTAGCCAAATAGTTAAGTCCTGGAAAACTTGAAGAAATATATTGAAGTGTTTTTAGAATTAAAGAGTCTTAGATCCCACTTCCTAGACCTCCAATGGCCTCCAAAGGCTGCATGAACACTTTTCCCTGATGTTACAAAAGAGAACTTTCTCTGTCCACTACAAAAGTGACAGTTTAGTATTCAGATTCCAACTTGACATGTGGATTGAGAAGATGGTACCTGAGACTGTTTTGTTTTCAGTACTGAACTTCTCTGAGCTCAAACGAATAACAGATTTTAAAGACTTACACAGTTACTTACTGGAAAATGAGTCCTGATTTGGAAAGCTAGTCATAGTTTTTGGTGACTGAGTGTGAGTTGTGTTTTCTGTAATTTGGGGTACAAGCACAGAATGTGTGTGATTTTAAAGCCCCTGCCTTAATAAGGTGGCTCATTTTCAAAAGAAACCACTTGTGCTAAAAGCAAACTACACCTATTCACAGACCATCTTAGCGAACATTTAGAGTTCACTGTGAAAGGAAAAATACATATTAATGTGTAATTGCTTGTATCAGATATGTTCCCTCTTCCAGCCTCAAAGAGAAGGGTCCTGCATTGTTAGGCCAACTCTTTGGGGCTTTTGTGATTCTGACTCAGGAGGAAAGACAACTGAGGGGAAAGATCTGAAGCACACAGCCAGGGCTGGAGAAGAATCTGGCCAAGTTTTGAAAGACAGAGGCACACAAGCAGCTACCTTGTGTGAGAACAGTGGATGAGAGAGAAAAGACGTGTTTAAGATGTGTTGTTTGTTATTTATCTGCTTCACAGTATTCAGGCTAAGGTACTGCTCTAAGTCTGGACCATGTGGGTCACAGATTTATAAACATTACACAAAATAGCAATCTTGAGCTACAGAAATTTCGGAACAATTTTTGAGTAATGTTTGTGGCTACGTAGGTATTTTATGAAATTGCAAAGATAAAAGCTTTCATTAGTAGAATAACCTCAATCAGATTGTTATGAGTTTAGAAACACCATCATATCTCCTAGAATAGTCTAGGGTATAAATATCAGTAACCTCTTTAAACTGACCAGTCCAGTAGCCCTAGGTAAAAAACTATAATTTAAAAAAAAATAAAGTTAATTGTACTGGTCTTGGGATTGCGTATTTATAACAGCTAAAAAATTGTTTTGAATTGCTAATAGCCTATAATCACTAACATCAGTAATAAAAATTTTAAATATTCATAAAACTGGGCTGAAAACATGCTCCCAGGCCTAGTGGGCCGTGAGGAATCTGGTCAATCTATAACTTGAACAACCAGTTCTTGAATAATTTATAACATGAAAAATGGCTCCTTTTAATAATTTTTAAAAAGTAGAAATATCTTGTATTTTGGGGGCTGGCTATATTAAAGTTCTTTCACAAAACGAATACCATGGTGTCGATTCAAAATAAAACTTTCTTCAAAAAGTCAGTGTACATTTTCCACATTTGTATTTGCTCAAAAACTAAGCTTTGTATCTGGAAAGTCCTTGAATAGAGAAGCATCTCAGAAACAGAAAGCTTGGACTCCCAAAGTTTCATTCATTCAGTCAATATCCCAGGAGCCTCTCCTTCATGCATGCAGGACACTGTGCTCAGTGCCAGGCTGGGCAGGATAAATGGGTCACCAAAAGGTAGTCTCTGCTCTGAAGGAAGGACCCAACTAGGAGTTCGAAATAACCTAAAATATAACACGGTGGCTGCACAGTTGACATGCCTGCAATTAGTACTGCTAGGACAAGGCTCAGTCCATTAAATGCAGTCTTCCTTCCGTCCGGCCCGTGTTGTGCCCCCCACGCCAAGCCCTGGGTCTAGAGAACTGGAGCTCTACAGAGCTGGACCAAGAACTCGCACTCCTGGCGGGAGGATGTCAAGGGCGCAGAGCGGTAAGGAGAGACCAAAGAGGGAAGCAGAGGCCCAGTGAGCCCTGGGATCGTGGCCTGCGCGACCCCCAAAGATGCTGCAGCAGGTAGGGCCGGCAGCGAGGATCGGCTCCTCCCCGAGAGCGGGTCTTCCCTGGAAATCACAGCCTACAGCGTTACGCGGCCCTCGCCGTCGGACTGGAGGGTCTGCGCCTGGTGCCCAGCGGCCCGGGTCTGGGGGACAGGCTCTAGGCGAAGCCACGCCCCTTGGCTCCTCCCCCCAGATGCGCAAGCTGGTCCCGCACCGCGCCAACCCTTTCCCGGGTCATCGCCCCTCCCCTCTTCCGGGCCGCGAGCCCCCCGCGCTCCGCCTCAGGTCCGCGCTCGCTCGCGCGCGCTCGCCCGCCCGCCCGCCCTCTCAGCGCGCGCTCGGCTGCCCGACGACGCGGGAGTCGCACGCGCGGGACAAGGCTAGCTGCGCTTCCCCGCCGCCGAGGGCTGGCTCGCTGAGGCGGCACCCTCGGTTCAACGCCCGGAGAGGGTCGGGGCTGCGGAATCTACGGACACAGCGGCGGCGGCGGCGGTGAGGAAAACTGGCTGGGGGAGGCGGGCATGTTGGAGCTGAGTGAGGGCATCAGGGGGAGGGTGGTCCGGCGCCCCTGCGGCCACGTCGAAGGCTCGCTGAAGGGCGGCGCGCAGAGGAACTGGGAGGAGTCCTGGGTCGAACCGGGTCGCATCGGCTCCGGCTCCGCGCGAAGGAGCGGCTGGGGGGCGCGGGGGCGGACGGCTAGGGTTTCCGCGGGACCCTCGGCGGGATCGGGACTGAGGAGACGCCGCCTCGAGGCTTCTGCCACGTTTCCACCGCGCGTTGCCTTTCTCTTCGGAGTGGGCGACAACCCTGCGTCTTCCCACACCCTGACACCCCTCTTCCGCGTCCGTGTGTTTTCTGGAGCCCAGCTCGCTAAGGGGAGAGCCGGACACCCGGAGACTGGCCCCTGCCTGGGGGCCGCAGACCCGCGAGCAAACAGGGGCTGTTTGGGGGGAGGAAGGGGATGGAGCTCCTGGGCCCTGCCCCCTGAACTCGGGAAACACCGCGATTGCACAAGTTGGACGCGCTTGCAGACCGTTCTCTGAGACGCGGGTGGAGGTGTTTGATGCCTACTCACCTCGCACGCTTAGAACCGAACGTGAGTGCTTAGCAGCAGGTTCTGATGGCTGAGAAAGTCCAGCTTCCGGCCCCGTGGGAATCGTGTCTCCTCAGCGTCCGGAGCCCGCTTTGTGACGCTGCTGAGACGGGTCCAGGGCTCGTCACCCCTACGGTCAGGGGCCCCGCTTCCCAACCTTGGAAACGTCTAGCAGGAGAGAGATTTGTTTCTAGAAAACGGTTGCAATTAGCTTTTCGTTACAAGGGAGGGAAAAGTACAAAGTTATCAACTGGAAGGCAGGGCTGGGTTTTCCTCTGGGTTCCATGCGCGCCCCCAGGAGCAGAGGAGCCTGTGGAACAAAGTACAACTTGAGGAGCAGCCGCCGCGGTGACGACGTCCCAGGATGACGTCACCGTGCGATATTTAAAATGGGAGCTTTTCGCTCTGAGTGTGGGTGGAGGAATTGCGGCCACTTAACTCTAGGCGCCGAAGGTCCTATGGGCCCTGCTTGCTTCTGGTTTCACTCTTCTGACTTTGTAACTCTCCCTCTTTTTACCTTTTGGTACTCCGAGAACACTGACTGGTGGAAGTATTTCTCAGCTATTCCAGGCATCATTTCTTCAAACGGGGGGAAAAAAAAAAGTAATTCCATATGACTCATCTTGTGTTACAACCGAGAGCAACCACTAAGTGGTTCTTTCCTTCCTTTCTTCTTTTATTTTTGATATGAAACAAAGCCAAAAAAAGGGGCTGGGGAATAACCCCCCCCCCCAAACTCGTATATGTAGAACATAGTTGGCAAATTTAATAAATGAGGGGAATGATCTAGCTAAGGATTCAGTGCATTTCTTTAGCGTGGTTCCTTGTTTTCTTTGGTGGAGTGGAGGCTAATGTAGTTCCACCAGCAACTTTTATCCCAAACCATATATTAAATTGCATTGGGTTTTCTTTTCCATCATAACGTGGTGGAAAATAAATATAGCTTTATAAAGTGGAAATGGCTCACATTTTTTTCAGAAGGAAGCTGCACAGCAGTTGTGGAGGGCTGGGGTTTTGGTGCCTGCACACTCTGATGTGCAGCCCGGTACCTGGTAGCTGGCCATAGAAAGTGGATTTGGCATTCTAGGATTCCAGGAGGAAGGTTTGGGTGTCTTCCCATCCAGGATCAGGGTGGCTATGCTGCCAGCACACCTCTCAGATAACTATATAGAATTTATTTCACAGTGAGATCCCTTGTTTGAATTTGCACAAGGAGTAAGGGAATCATATTATGAAGAGAGACTTTAAGAACAGGTTTGAGAAAAAAAGGAAGTTAACAGAATCAGCTTTTTTTTGAATGTGTGAGAACACAAACTATCAGATTAGTCGGGTTTTATACTAAACATAACAGAGGCTGTAAGTCTTAAATAATTGGCTTAGAAAAAGGTGATGTTGCTTAGTAAATGCAGCATCTGAATAACTCCCAAGTTACAGCAGCCAAATGAATGAGCTCATCGCATAAAGACAGAATATACATCGAAACAATCCCAGGACAAGGTTTTTTTGCCTTTATGGATTAATCAATGATAAATCAAATCTTCCATTTAAAGATCTGCCTTGAGGCACTTCCAAAATGCAAACAAATTTCTGATTTTTTCAGTTTGATTTTTCTGTAGATGGCCCTGAGTTTCCATTCTCTTAAGAGAGCATGGAAAGCTGCTATTTTTTTTTTTTACATCTTGTAGGTGAATACAGTGGTTGCCAAAAAGAATGTATACAAATTTTAAGAAAGGAAAAAAGTATTAAAGTTGTAATACTCAATATATACTAATAACAAAAGATGCATATCCTGTTTCCCCGAAAATAAGACCTAGCTGGACCATCAGCTCTAATGCTTCATTTGGAGCAAAAATTAATATAAGACCGAGTCTTACATTATGTTACATTATATTTTATTATACCCGGTCTTATAGTAAAATAAGACTGGGTCTTATATTAATTTTTGCTCCAAAAGACGCATTAGAGCTGATGGTCCGGCTAGGTCTTATTTTCGGGGAAACACGGTACAAGTCATATATACATTTTTTTGGCACCCCGAGTATTTCTGTTCCTGAAAGAATGCTTATAAACACTCCATACTGAATTTTTTTTCTTTATGTATAGCAACTTTATTGAAATATAATTCACGTACCATACAATTCACATTTAAAATGTACAGTTGGTTTTAGTATATTCATAGAGTTGTATGACCATTACCACTGTCAGTTTTAGGATATTCTCATCACCTCGAAAAGAAACCCTATGCTCATTGACATCACTCCTCTTATCCCTCCATGCCTCCTACCTCTCTAAGCCACTTCTCTACTTTCTGTCTATATATTAGTATTTGCCTGTTTTGGACGTTTCATATAAATGGAATTATACAGTTTTTGGTTTTTTATGACTGTTCTTCTTTCCCTTAGTATGATATATTCAAGGTTCATCCATCCTGTTGTGTGTGTATCAGTACTTCATTCCTTTCTGTTGCTGAATAATATTCCATTCCATATATTTATTTATCCATTCATCAGTTGATGGACATTTGGGTTTCCACTTTTTTGCTATTATAAGTAACGCTGCTATGGACATTTGTGTACAAGTATTTGTGTGGACATATATTTTCATTTCCCTGGGATTTGTAGGTAGGAGTAGAATTGCTTGGTCATATGTTAACTCTATGTCTAACCTTTTTAAGAACTGACAAACTTTTCTGTAATGGCCCTGCAATACTGGATTTTAAAGTGAACATTTTGTGTTTTAAAATTCAAATTACTTCACAGAATTTTAAACATAAATTATTGCAGCTAAATATTGACACATTTAGTAAAAATTATACAGTGGTATTGTTATAGTGGTATTATTACAGTGCTTCCCTGAGTGATATCTCTGATTTTATTTTAGCCAACATGCACAATTTGGTGTGCTCTCTTTACTGAACTTCTTCACAAAGCTGTGATAAGATTCGTAAACAGTATTCTATAATAAAGTCTTTATGGCATAAATTGGTGATTGTTCTCTACTCCAGATATGAGCCAGTGAATGACAAGATAAAATTGGAAGGAGGAAGGGGAGCTGAAAGAAGGGATATTTTGCAGAGCTTTATTTTCCAGTTTTATGTTTTGGGTTTTTTTGTTTTTTCATTTTTTGAGAAAAACTTTTATCTTTGCAGGGAAAGATGAAGAACGAAATTGCTGCTGTTGTCTTCTTTTTCACAAGGCTTGTTCGAAAACATGATAAGTTGAAAAAAGAGGCAGTTGAGAGATTTGCTGAGAAATTGACTCTAATACTTCAAGAAAAATACAAAAATCACTGGTATCCTGAAAAACCATCAAAAGGACAGGCCTACAGGTAAAGGGTTGGATTGGAATAAGTGAAGAGGCTAATCAGCTCCTGAAATGAATGCAAGGTCAAAGGATTGAAGAGTGTCCAGTCTATGCCTTTCATAGTTTATCTGCAGAATACATAACTCTGGGTGTTTTGGTATTTTTTCCTTACTCATTTTTTAAATACATGTTTTTGCTGTTAGCATCCCACTGCCTGGACTTGGGAGGCTGATACTTTAAGCTCATAGGAGTTAGTCTTCTTGTGGTTATAGTTTGGCTCCAGGTTGCGTGAATTCTTATATATAGCACAGTACTTGGGGGGTTTTGCAATTCTAGAGGACCTCTGAAGCTATCACCCATAAATGGGCACAGTAGGAGTTGAGGGAAATGAATCTATAGAGGTAAATTACATGCTACATTCTTTTTTTTCAAAAAATAAAAATTTTAAGGCAAATGGAAACTAAGGTTATTGGACCTAATATGTTCTTGATACAAGATTAATTTGATTTATACTATGCATGATTCTTTATGGGTGAAGCCAGTGTGACTATTTTATAGGTGAAGGTAACTTCCTATGATCCGCAACTGGTAAATATTAGCTGTAAGATTTGAATTCCCGTACAACTGACCCTAAATTCCTAATGGGCTTTCTGCACACCACACTGTGGCTCTCACAGGGAAGGTAATTCTCACTTGCCAGCTGTCTTTTGTTTTCTGGTTTATAAGTTACACTTACAGCTTAAAGTAAAGAAGAGCAGACTCCTGCAGAACATGTCCTGGCATGCTCACTCCCTAGTATTTATGTGACCACTTGGAAACCTGACTTGAGAATGTTCTGCTAAACTGGTCTGTCAAACCTTGTCCCATTTGTGGATGTGGTCACAAAAAATAAAAGTGGAACAGTTGTGGCTATCATATCTACAGAAATTCTTGATGCATATTGCTATCCCCAAAGTTTCCTCCACAAATCAGAACTTCTGTGCTGTGATGTAAAAAGGGCTTCCTTTTAGTCACTAAGCTGTTGCAAATGCAAAACTATTCAAGGAATCTGCAAGGGAGGTGAAAATATGATTTATTTCTCATTTGCTAAAAGCCAGGTGAGCTTGTGTTCTATTGAAAAGAAAAGAATCAAAGTAATTGATTTATTTTCCCCTTCATTTTTATCCAAAGAGGTTTCCTGGTAAATTGGAAAATGTGGGGAATTAAAGTGGAAATATGGATGTTCTGTATAAAGCAGACTCAAGTTACTTATCTTGTCACCTGATTCTCTTTAATATTTTTCTGCACATCTTCATTTCTGATAGAGTGAGCTTTTGTGAGTTAGAGCTGTTGAGGCTTTTTACACTGATGTAATTGACATTGGACAAAGGCTTTTGGAAGTGCCAAGCCACTGTACTATTACTGAAAAAGGAGACACTGTCAAGTAAATGCTTAAAGGTCAGACAGTGTACAGTTTCATTTCCATTAATTCTAAAAACTTCAGGGAAAAAAGTTAGCCAAACAGGATTAAATTGGCATGTGATCAGAAGTATCATTAAGTCATTTTGAAGCCATCTTTGAAGTAGAAAACTATTAGACTTAATAGTAGGTCACTACTATTATAAAAATGAATAAAATATAGGATTAACCAGAATTAGTATACTCTAATCCATAAGGTAGGTTGGAAGTGTTTTTTCTTTTAATGTGTTTATAAATTTAAGTTGTTTCTCCACACTATATACAAATAAGATGCTTCTGGAGGGCAATTTGGCATTGTTATCAAGATGTGTAAAAATATTCACACTCTGAACAGTAAATCTAAACATCTATTCTAGAAGCATAATCAGAAATGCACACAAATATATATATGAATATGGATGTTTCTTACACTTTATAATTGCAAGAAATTGGAAAGAACTAAACTGTCAAATTAAGTAATTGACAGGCTATTTTTATGCAACTCTTAAAATCCTGTTTTGAAGAGTGGTTAATGGATAAGTAAGTATATAGAGTGAAAAAGCAGCATAAAAATATGTAAGTTATGTAAATTTTGTTGAAGCAGAGTCTCTATTTAAGCATCTGTATTTACATATATATATTTTTAAGCTTAGAGCCTACATCACTCTCAATGTAGGTAACAAAAATACATACGTAATATCTAAGATCTGCCTCCTTACCCTTGACTGCTTTTGATCCTAGGGCACCTGGGATTTTTGAATCAATCTACACAACATTAGAATGTGTAACATAGGACCATCTTACAGAAACGAACAAACAGCATCTTACATACTATAAAATAATTTATTTTGCTCTGAATTTGCTAAATTGTGATGATATTAAGACAGAATAAGGTATTTAATAAAATGAACTTTGGAGTCTCTTGGTCTGGATTTGGACCCTGGATTCACCACTTTCTGACTGAGTGATATGGGCAAGTTACTCAGATTCTTTTTGCCTCCTTCTTAAAATGAGGGAAATAGTATCAAATTCACAGGATAATTGTAAAAATTAAAAGAGTTAATACATGCAAAGCGTTTTAGGAAATTGTCTGTTGCATAGTAAACATTCAAAAAGTTGTTAATCACAGTTAACCCTTGAACAGTTGACACAGGTTAGGGGCGCTGAACCCTGCACAGTTGGGGGGGGTGGAATATATATATATATTATGTATAACTTTTGACTTCCCCCAAAACTTAAGTTACCCTAAGTATCTGAGGGGAATTGGTTCCAGGACCCCCACTTGGATAACAAAATCAGTGGATGCTCAAGTCCCCTATGTAAAATGGCATATATCCTTGCATACAGTTCCCAACGGAGGACCAAAAACAAGGTGTTGAAAAATCTGCACATAAGTGGACTTATGCAATTCAAACTTTTCAAAGATCAACTGTATTATTATTTAGATAATATGTATTATCTGTTACCTAATGAGAACTTTTTCACTGTTTTAAATGAAAATAGAAATCAACTTAAAAAATTTAAGTTTTAAAAACCTTAAATAGCATATTCTATTGATGTCATTGTATTATTTAATGGTATAATTACTATTCGTCAGTTACATTGTATTTTCCATATTTTTAGAGCTTTGGGTCTGAGGAAGTGAAATGGCTTAATCTAAATTCATCCAATAAATACTAGGACTTGTACTAAAACCTGGGTTCTCTTGATTGATTTCTTAGTTGTAGGCATTAAATACTTTTCATTGTAGCTACCATTACTCTAGGTAAGCGGTATGCTTATTTTAACCTGTATTTTTGCATTTGTACAGGGAGCCACCTTTGAGCATTCCATCAGGTAGATGAGGTATTTCTTAGGTTAAAAAATAATGGAACCAGAGGCTTTATTGGTTGAGAAATTTTTTCACTTACTTTGACAGTGATTGAAAAAAGAAAACCTATGAGTAACAAGTTAAATGAAATAAGCCAATAACACTTTTGGATTATATTTTAATCTTAAGTATGTGATATGAATGCTTCTCTGTCCTTGACTGATTCTATATTTATTGAACAATTATAAGTAAGGCAAAGAACATCCTTCTTAACACTTGTTTTATTACCTGGGACATATAAGCAAGGTAATAACAGATCAAAACCTGTCACAAGAATTAATATTATTTGAAAAATTGGTTGAGATGTTTTGTTAGTTGGAGATTTTGTTATATGTGAACTCAGTCTATTAAAACTTTACCTTCACGGCTCTGAGTAAATTCATGCAACTTTATACTCCTTGCTCATTTAATGTACATATGACCTTAGTAGTTTCTAGGTAAAATGAGGTAGAGCCAGTTCTAGTGATTTCCCTGGGCTCACACAAAAGCCCTCTTTTTACTAGACTGGGTAGTTTGTTGATGCTGCCTCTTTGCCTTTAGTTCACATTTACTATTTAGGGTAGATACATTCCTGGGTTCTCCACCAGGGTATTTTTTTTTTTTCACATTGTAAAATACTTACAATGAGACTTAAGATTATAGTTCTCTTAAAGCTATTAACTTTCCTCCACTTTGTTGTAGATGCATTCGTGTCAATAAGTTTCAGAGAGTTGATCCTGACGTTTTGAAAGCCTGTGAGAACAGCTGCATCTTGTACAGTGACCTGGGCTTGCCAAAGGAACTCACTCTATGGGTGGACCCATGTGAGGTGTGCTGTCGGTGAGTTCTTGAATTTGGTGACTGAACTGATTACCTTGCTGGAATTGACTTTATGAAATTCTCTCAGGTACTGCCTGCCTGTGTATCTTTATGGCCAGAAGCTGGTTGCTTGGCTTTCTCAGATGTAGGTTTTGTAAAGTACTCTTCTGGAAGTGGTAGTGAAGGACTGGTTATATTCCTGTTTTACAGCTAAAGAAACTCAAAAACCCTGATGGGCAAGGGTTTTTCTAGAGCTTTGCCAGGGTGCTTATTTGTAGACCAAGAAGTAGAATTTAAACACCTAGACTCCTGTAGGTCTATTACTGTTTTCTTTCAATGGTGGTGCACTTGTCTTTCCCCTCTTCAAAATAGAAAAGAAGCCATTCCCAAAAAATACTGGATAATAACATTTGGTTGGTCTCTGTTTCTATTCTTACCTCCCATTTGGGTTAAGTAACTGATTGATATATTCATGGTTTTGTTTTCATAATGGAAATTATTTCTTGTCTTCTAATGAACAGAATTGTAAAAGGTTGAGTGTTAGGTCTGAAGTTTAATTGTACTCCTTTCTAAAAACATTCATTGTGGACCAGGCATTCTTAATTATGGCATTTTTAAAACTGAAAGTATCATTCGGTTTTCAGGTAGTTCAAAGTGTGGTAAATCAGAAGAAAGAATAAGCAGATTACAACGGAGTGTGATTTGTGCTGTAATAGAAATATGTACAAAATGCAGTGGTTGGTAGCACAGTGGAGAAAATTACTTCCTCTGCTGAGAGTCAGGAAAACTCTATTGAGTAGGTAATACTTGAACTGGTTAGGGAAGGATGATTAGATGAGAAAGAGGGAAGGACATCTCCAGGCAGGAGGAACAGGATGAGCACATTCTGGGAACCCCCTATGAATGGGTTGTTTTCTACAGTTGTTCCTTAAGGTATTTCTCTTTGGTTTTGAGGTACAATTCACCTGTTGACTGTAGTGGAAATGCTTTTTGATGAAACCCTAATACATTCCAAAGGTAGGTATTAACAATAGCCTTTGACTTGATTTCCAACAATGAAAGTGGAGCTGAAGACATGTCGTGCCAAAAATACATGGTTATTCTTCCACTGAATTTCTGGACTGCCCTGAAGCTGTTTATTATAAGCTGTTGGTATAAGCTTTTTGCTTTGGGAAACTGGGTGTAGGTAGTAAGTAGATTCTCCAACACTTCCTTCTCAGTTAGAAAATGGAAGAGCACGATATCTCAAGTTTTGGTCCAAAAAGGTCAAATAATTTTAGATTCTGGGACTAATTAAGGACTCACCTGAGGTCAGGGTCAGACTTTGTAGACTTTGGCCACTGAACACCTGCAGGAGACCTCAATATACAAGAAACAAGTATCACTAAGTTACTGTATTGATTTGCTTACATTTTTTCAGTCCCCAATTGGATCCTGATTGACTCTTACGTAGTTGTAATATTGACTCTTTTAAATAGTTGCGTAGTTTTCCAGCCCATAAAGTATTATAAGCAGCATCTGAAAGGGGGTTGTTCATAGTAGTAAAAGTTACCCCCAAAAAATGTCGTATAGTCAGCAATAGAGGCAGGAGCTAAAAAGCTGAAGAGTTGGTACAAATGTATTATTACACAAATAATAAATATTTAATACAGCAATCTTAAATCATTAGGGTAAAGTTTCTCTGTCCAAGGATGTTAAGAAGTCGTGTAATTATGTAAATATTTTGGATATATGTATTTGAAATGTTTATATCTTGGCACCTGAAAGCTTTAGTTATGTAGACATTCTACTTAAGTGGGTACTTCATTACTTGATGATGTCAGATAATGAAAAATTATTGTACTTTCATCTTGTTAATAAAAGAAAATCTTTGCATTCAGTAGCTTTCTTATTAATTTTGTATATGATTAAAATTTTACCAAACGTTGGCTGTTACTCAATTTTTTTCACAGATAATAGTAATCACCTTCAAAATATGGGGTGCTCATTCAGTGATAACAGGACCCACAAAAGAAAGGCGTGTTAGCAATTGTGTATAAGTGGTGCTACAAAAGGTAATAGACGAGATTTAGAGAGTGATTAGTGCTTTTGGACCAAAACTGAAAAGAAATACTCTGAAAATTAAAACAAAGCTAATTTAGCAGTTACACAATTGAACGAATATCTGAGATTCATTAAATATAATAAATCATTGGTATACTAGAGACTAAAGGTTATGAAAAAAAATTGAAATTCACTCCAAGAGAACGTTCTTCATAGTCTGAGTTACTCCATCAGGATAAAATATTGGAAGGGCGCAGAGTGTCACATAGTTAGAAAGGTTATTACTTAGTGAAATGTTTGAGAGGATACAGAATAGATAACATCTTTCCGATAAGAAGCTGGCAGCTTTATTATCTACTCAACATATTTCTATGCTTTTTAAAATAGTTTCTATAATCCTTTTCCTGATAAAAAGCATTAGATACTATTGATTTGTTTCAAATTAACTAAATTGGCCTTAATGTTTTAGAAGTGTGTCATTGAGAAATGGAAAGTTTAAAAGTTGTTCATTCTAATTCTAGGGAATTGACTAAACATTCTAATGTTGCAGTAACATAGTAAGCGGCTTCACTTACCGTGAAGAGAGCGCTCATACCAAAATACTACAAAAGGAAAGATGCAGAACCTAATTGAACTTGCATGTCAAAGAAATCTGAGTTTAATAGAGCTAATCCTTCAGTCATTAGATGTCTGCCCTTGATTTAGGTCTGTGCTTCTACAAAGGCAGGGATTTTTCTCAAATTTCCTGCTTTTCTTTTTTGCCTGAATTTTGACTCCATTAATGGGCAAAACTGAAGGTAGGCCTAACCCCATTGTTAATATTGACATTAACATATGAATCAACTTTTGATTGTATCAATGTTTGCTGAGTCTTTAAATGCTGGAGAGGATTTAGGGGTAAATTTCCATTGCTAAAACCCTATGCTAAGTAAACTTGAAATTATGAGATGTGAATTCTGTGTTGTGAGGAACTCCCCTAACTGTTCAGGCATCTTATACTAAGAAGAATCACCAGTGGAAGACCAACCAGTATCCAACCAGCTCCAGCGTCTTCACCCAGCTGATGGGGAACTGAGGCCTGGAGAGATTAAGTGACTTGCCTATGGCAGAGCTAGTTGATGGCAGAGCCATAACCGTGTCCAGTGCTCCTGCCATCCTGTAGCAACTCCTCTCATGAGGTAAACTGAAAAAGAATACAAGAGGGAGTTATGCACCATATTTCGGTAGCATTTATAGCCCTATTCAGCCTGTGAGAATGGAAGACAGCACAGCTATATAAAGAAATAGAACTCACCTATGAGACTATTTGCTTTCTCTATGAACTTTCGAAGGCTTTATTGTGGTTAGGCTTTTTATTTTATTGTGGGTACCCTGATTCAGAAATAATTTAAGACAAGAGTTATTTGAAATGAAATTAATTGACATCATAGTCAATTATACTTCACCCTATTTTTCTATTGAAGTTCTCATGTTCTTAAAGCTTAGAATCACTTTGTCTAACTTTAATTACTATTGTGTAAGAACTGCTTAACAATTCATTTTCTTTTGTTTACTAGAAATTGTTTGATAGTTTTTATATTGTGCAAGCTATTTAAGTAGATTTGTGGGTTTCTCTTTTGTCCTCTGAATGAAAACTCCTAGTTTTACTGTTGATTATATTTTCCCTCGTTGCAGAAATTATTTTCCTTTTTTTAGTAATCAACGGCCAAAGTTACATATTCTGACAATTATTTTTTTTAGATCAAGGCTTTAAAAACATTTTGCAAGAATAAAAAAAGGCTTGCTCATTTTATTTTTTAAAAAAACTAAAATGAGAGGTGAGCAGTTATTCTAGAAACCTCTATGAGGTAAGCGGTATAATTCAAGCAAAACCCCTTTATTTTTCTCAATAGTTTTTTTTTTCTTTAACCTCAGCAGTTGCCTCAGTTCTCATTTTTGTTGGTGTGGATGTAGGAAACACGGGCCCCTTTTTATTTAATCATGATGAAAGTAAATCTCAGGAATGTCTAGTTGACTTGTGACTTGAATTATTAGGATCTACATTACAACAGTCAGTTAAAAATACATTAGAAAATGTTACTGCCAATTCTAATGGTACTTAACAAAAATGTAATCAAAACAATGAATTTCTCTTTGCTGTTTTATTTTTATTAGGAGGCAGCAGAAAATAAAATAGAGTCATTTTTACTGTGGGTGCCAAAAACATGTATATAAGTGTACACTTTGGTCATTGTTGCTCAAGCAGTAGTTCGCCATAATCAGAAGTGTCTGGACGCTGATGGTAACCACTTTGAGCACCTCTTGTCATTGCAGAAGTCAAATGTGACTTGTATTTATCTTTTGTTATTGGTATATATATTGAGTATTACAATTTTAATAGTTTTTTCCTTAAAATGTGTATACATTTTTAGGGCACCCTCTGTATTTGTACTTAAATAGAACAGAAGTAGAAAATTGTGGCCTGCGTGTTAGCATGGAGCTGGGTTAGGATACTATACATGTAGGGTCAGGTTCTAGAAGGGTTCCTTCTTTGCCTTGGACCAGTGGCATGTCCAGGCCTGTTTAATTGTTTTTATGGATATTTCTTTGTTGATGTGACTTAAAGGTTTGTAATACTTTTTTTGTTTTTGTTTTTAATTCCTAGGTACGGAGAGAAAAACAATGCGTTCATTGTTGCCAGCTTTGAAAATGAGGATGAGAACAAGGATGAGATCTCCAAGAAAGTTACCAGGGCCCTTGATAAGGTTACCTCTGATTATCATTCAGGATCCTCTTCTTCAGATGAAGAAACAAGTAAGGAAGTAGAAGTGAAACCCAGTTCGGTGACTGCAACCCCAAGCCCCGTGTACCAGGTAACTGAAACAGCTTCGTATTGAAGGTCCATGAGCAGGGCTTTGCCAAGTCATTCCAGGTAGTTTCACTCATGTTGCCCAAGGTTTTTCTGATTGAGATTCCGGATCACAGTTCTTACCTTTCCACATGAAGCTGCACCTCTGAGATGTAAATAGGTATCCTGAGTCACTTCATCAAAGGTCTGCTTCACTACTCAATAAGTAGGGTAAATATGTTTCAAAAAGTGTGGTAAAGAAGATTAAAAAAACCATGATGATAAAGCATTCCTGATGTTTTGAAAATCCTTATTATATTCAAAAATAGCCACTCATTTTTTTGTAGTCTTTAACACTTCCAATTTGTGCCTTTAGGTTTAATTTTCTTGTTCTTTTCCATGAATAAAGAGAAAGTTCACTAAATAATGCTTCAGTTAATTTTTCACTCAAGCCAAAATAATATCTCCTTTTTAACGGTTGAAGAGTTACATAGCTACTGTGCGTGCACTTATATGTTCCTTATTTACTATTTATATCCCACATACCAAAAAATATCTAATGTACTTTTAAAAATTCTTAACACAACAGTACTCAACAGATATTTTAAAGTCAAAAAATTTAAAGACACCTTTTGAGTTGAGCCTCAACATGTACATTTTTCTAATTTTGAGCACAGTTGACCCTTGAACAACATGGGTTTGAACTGCACAGGTCCACTTACGCAGGTTTTATTTTTTCAATGAATACCTGTCGTACTGTTTTTCAGTCTAAGGTTGGGAGTCGAAGGTGTGGTGAGCCATCTATGCATTGATCTACACAGGACTTGAACATCCTCAGATTTGGGTATCTTGAAACCAATCCCCTGAGTCCCTAACCCTTGTGTTGTTCAAGGGTCAACTATATATTTTTTAAAATATACCTATTTTATATTATTAGGTTGGTGCAAAA
The DNA here is from genome assembly GCF_036562045.2 of Rhinolophus sinicus. NCBI lineage: Eukaryota > Metazoa > Chordata > Mammalia > Chiroptera > Rhinolophidae > Rhinolophus > Rhinolophus sinicus. The sequence goes on from NC_133751.1 coordinate 21,639,765, forward strand.
GTAATTGCAATGTTTGCAGTTATTTTCAACCTTTTAAACCGCAATTACTTTTGCACCAACCTAATAATTTGGCCTTAATTAGACATAATGAAATATACCAGGTTTATGGTAGAGTTGGATTTAGGCTAAAATGAAAATTTAGACCTTAATCAGAGTATCAGAGTTTTGAGTATGAAAAACTAAATCTTTAAATTCAGCATACATTTATATATAATGAATATCCTTTCAGTATAACTTAATTTTTAATTTCTAATTTCTTTTTTCAGTTGAATTAACCCTTCCCAGGCTTGAGAGGAAAATTAGTTCTGGTGATTATCATATTTTTAGGGATATATGTATGTGTGTATTATAAAATAACATAGCACCTGCTTTTAAAAAACAACTTCAAACAGTATAAAACAGTATAATAGTGACAAGCCTTCCCTCTCCCACCAACCACTAGTCCTGTGCCCTTCCGTGGAGGTATTTATTACCAGTTATTTTTATATTCTTCCTGAGAGATTTCCCATATAGATAAGCAAACATAATATTTGTATTTCAGGGATCATTTTTAAGACCTTTGCCTTAAATATATTGGGCTTTTTTTTCTTTCTCTGCTTGATGTATTATATACTACAAATTACCATTGTTTAATTGCCTGCAATTCATTAAGATATGTAACAATTTTATTATTTGTTGTTGCTCAACAAAGCAATAATGCAATTAAGTCCCAAGTTGAATTGATTGCTGATAATACTTTATAAGTAAACTGACCTTTAATTTTAGAATTTATTTTAAAATTTAATTGTATTAATTTTCCCCCATATTGAAAAATTGTTATGATAAAATTGTAACAAAGACATGGAAATGGAAGTGTCTTTCTTGTGCTTTTTAAATAAAACATTTCTCCTTGACATTATATTCACTAACCAAAAATTTCATGAGAGAATCATGGTTATTACAAGCCATTGTGTAGGATGCTGGTGCAAGTGTCCAGTTTTAATCTTCCTCTCTAATTTGCATTTTGAGCCTGCATTTCCAAGAACTTTAAAAAGGGATCATCAAAGTAAGGACAAAAATTCGTAGTTTAGGGATCTTTGTTCTATCTTTGCGTACTTCTAAAAGGTACCCCCAAGATAACTCCCCACTATTTAGGAAGTAAAGATTATATCATTTCTCCCCAAATTCATCTATAGATCTAACTTAGTATCAATCAAAATCCCAAAAGGCTTTTTAACTTAGAAAGTGACGATTCTAAAACTTAAGAAGAAGCATCAAGTTGGAGGCCTCATACTAATACAGAGCCATTATGTTTATCAAGGTAAGTGTGGTTAATGGTTCAAAGATACACAAATATATTAATGTAACAGAATAGAGTCCAGAAATAGACCCACATATGTTCAGTCTTTTTTTTTTTTAATATGCCAAAGCAATTCAGTAGGGAAAGTCTTTAAGAACTGGTACCTAAACAGTTGGATAATCTATATGAAAAAGAAGAATCATCTAACTGCTACTTGACACCATGCACACACAAACTAGAGATGGATCACAGACCTAAACATATAAGCTGAATCTCTGATGTTTTAGAAGAAAACGGAGATTTTATTTTTATAAAGTTAAATTTGTAAAAATTTTTTCTTGTGTGTGTTCTGTCCCCCAGAAGAAATCTTTGCCTATCCCAAATAATAAAGCTATCTCCTTACAAGCTTCCATTCATTCAGTGTTGTGATCTTTTCTAGTTGAAATAACCAAAAAAAATTCTGGTTGCTTTAGATTGCTGTGTTTGATCTTACTCCTTTTGATTTATTTAGAAAATATATGAGGTTTTTAACATACTTAGACTTGACCATAGGAATGTCACTCTTTGGGTTGTGGGTGAGTGATTTTGTTTTTCTTTAATGAGGAATCTGGAAACTCACCTAGTTTTTATGTGACATATAGTTTTTCCTTTGAATTAACTTACTGTTTTCTCTTCTCTACAGATTTCAGAACTGATATTCCCACCTCTTCCAATGTGGCACCCTTTGCCCAGAAAAAAGCCAGGAATGTACCGAGGAAATGGCCATCAGAATCACTACCCTCCTCCTATTCCATTTGGTTATCCAAATCAGGGAAGGAAGAATAAACCGTATCGCCCAATTCCAGTAACGTGGGTACCTCCTCCTGGAATGCATTGTGACCGGAATCACTGGATTAATCCTCACATGTTAGCACCTCACTAGCTCCTTTTGATTCTCTTGATGTTGAGAAGGTAGAATAAGCCTGATTACATGTTAAAAGTTAAAAGTTCATATTCATAGTAGTAAAGTTAGATGGGTCAAACCATCAAACTTATTTTTATAGAGAAGTTATTGAGAATAATCTTTCTTAAAAATATATATGCACTTTAGCTATATTGATATAGTTTGAGAAACTTTATTAAAGTTAGTCAAGTGCCTGAGTTTTTAATATTGGACTTGAGTATTTATATATTGTGCATCAACTCTGTTGCATATGAGAACACTGTAGGAGTGGACGATCTGTTCTAGCACCTTTGAACATTTACTTTATGGAGAGTATGTAAGTTATTTATACACAAGGAAATATATTTTATGTCGTTGTTCAGAAGAATTGTGTGAAATCATGTAGTTGCAAATAAAAAGTAGTTTGAGGCATGACAATGTGTGCTTCTGTTCCGTGCATAAAAAAGAAGGGAGAGAGCAAAGGGGATGTTTCACTTCACTGTTGAAATATTTAGTAAAGAAAAATAGAATAAGAATTTAAATTTTCCTTTAAAACTTTTTTTCAAACCATACCTTTCGCAAAGACTACATTATCAAAATATGTATAAAAAAATCTAAAATTAGTTGTAGCTAATTGAAAATATAATAAAACATCTTTCAACCATCAGAGTCACTATTCATAGACTTTCCTAGCCAAGAATTTGGCCCATACTAACTTTGATACGACATCTGATTTTATGTGCATAATGCCATCGCATAAAGTAGAAAGGTCCTTCAGCCACTCTTAATTTCTGTGCCTTGTGCTTTTCTCCAACACGTTAAAATCTTTACTAGAGGTCTAAAATAAAAGCAGATAATACAGTACTTCATATTCTTCCGTAGTCCTTCATATTTGTACCACTGTAATTCCATCAGTCTTGTAAGTATACTTGAACTACAAAAAAGAGATAAGAATTTGACCAGGTCTTATATTAATTTTTGCTCCATAAGACTCATTAGAGCTGATTGTCCAGCTAGGTCTTATTTTGGGGGAAGCAACGGTATGTATTACATAGTACTAATTTCATGAGAAAAAAATTACCTTGAGGGAGAAAAAGTCCCTATTATTAAGAGTATTAAATACCTGAAAAATAAGCTTTAACAACAGAAAGGAGTAAGTCCTATAGAAAAGTTCATAAAAATTTTTACAAATATAGTGCTTGTAATGTCACTCATTATATCAATAGAGCGGATGGTCCGGCTAGGTCTTATTTTCAGAGAAACACAGTATGTATGCAAATAAGGCCAATACAAGAATGATCTGTGTCTACTGATGTACAGAGTTGTCCACTGTATTGTGAGGAGTGAAAATAGGTGCAAAAAATGATAATAGAACTTAATGGGGTTACCATAGAGAGTCTCAGAGTATTCAAGTAAGTTGCCCCAGGTGACCTAAACTAACAGGGCCTCAGACCCCTGGCAGTGTGACTCCAGGACACATGCTTTTAGGAGATAAGAGGGTTGGAAAGAGACTAAACCATTAATAATGCTACACTTAAACTGTTAATAATAGTGTGTGAGCATTTTTTTTTTTTTGCATATGGAAAATAAAAGATTTTGGTACCATTGGTTTATTTTACACTAGATTTCAATGAAAAATTCTTTTAAAAATGGCCACTAGAGGGCATCAGATATTTTCCAACTTCCAAGCTAAAGGTTGTATTTGCAAATAATCTCCCTTCTCCACAAAAAACATTAGTGGTTAGTTTAAATCATTGCTTTTCCTATGGGTCTACATGTAGAAATTGCTATTGGTGATGGAGATTTTTAGTTAAGTATGTTATAGTTAGTTATATATACAACAAAACATTTACTAGAATTTTCTGTTAATAAAAGTAATGCTCATTTAAGGAAACAAATAGCTGAAAACACAAAGATTAAAATCACCTATAATCCCTTCAGCAAAAATAACCACTGTGAGTATTTTAGTGGATGGGGATATTTAAAAGAAGGAGCTTTTAATTTTATACTCCCATACTGTTGTGTTATGCAATATATTCATTTTGTGGTCAGTTTTAAATGTGGAACATTTTATTACGTCATTTTTTTTTCTAGAACATGATTTTTAATAGTTTCATGGTATTCCTATGTATGTGCGTTAATTGATTGAACCGATCTTTATTATTAGGTATTAAGCTACAGATCTCATTTGGATATGTCTTTTCAGTCATATACTAAATAGTATACCACCTTTGTTGAGGGTGGGATGAGGGGAGGAGAGTACTACTTTCAAGTCCAGAAATCAATGGACAAATGGATCTCATAACAGAACTGCCAACTTTTTGAAATCACATACAAAATAATAGACAATAAATTTTTTAGAGTCAAATTGATAAAGCTATAAAACAACATAAAACATCCAGTGTGACTGACAATTTATCTCACTAAATTCAATGGAAAAAACATTGTTTTTGCATCTTACAGATCATCAAACACTTCTAAAGAAGTAAAACTTACTGATTAAAAATTAAGTATATTTAAAATTTTGAACTTTGTGTAAAGAGAGTGGAACATAAAAATTATAAAATTCACTTTTGTCATCTGTGTTGTTATTAAGTGAAACCTATTTTACGTTTCCTAAATAGCCCAGTGATAAGACAGATAATACTTAAAATCTGCTGTTGATAGCTAATAAGATCCTATGGTAAATAATTTTGAAAATAACCATTTGTGGTGCTTGATACTCACTGTGAAATCTGGAAATACACAAAATAAGTTAAAATACAGGATCTTGAATAAATACTGGCATGCAGCTTTACAGTAAAATCCCTCTCCCCCGATACAATTAAAGAGTACCAATCAAAGTTTAAGTAGGAAACCATTAAAAATTATATATCCCTAAACAGTGTTAAATGTATAAAATATATCAGTATACTTCCAGTCACCAAATTTTTAATGTAAAGAATTTTTCTTACAATTTGAGTCAATGGTGAGTTAATCTGTTTTCTCTATAACGTATATCCGTAATATATCAATCTTCAAGTTTGGTTTCTTTTTTGAAGGAGTGTGCCAACAGAACCATTTCCTCAGGTATGTTGTCTTCACTGTATCTAGTACAGTTGATATGTATAATTTACTCAAATTATTTAATCAACATAAGCATAAACAGGTTGGGTACCAATCAAAGCAGACTTTTGTCAATCATACACTCCACTGGGGCCACCATGGGCCCCATGTGCTCTGGGCATCGGTGAGCACGTTGTGAAAGGGAGCAGAGGGCGCTGGGTAGGCCAGAGTCTGGTCTCCTTTCACAGGCCTTCTCCTCAGCTGGTGTCGCCGGGAGCAGAGTGAGGTGAGAAAGCGCCACACACTCCAACTCTTTCCTTCTTGCCTTTCATTTAGTTCTTAGCTGGGCCTGCCAAGGACTTGAGGTTCCTAGAAAAATACTAAACCAGGAATCAGGAGACCTGATTTTGTTCCTACGTGGTCTTTCTGAATCGATTTTTTACATAAAATGATACTAAACTAGGTAACATATAGCCTATGGATATTTTGGGGGGGTTTTGTTTTTATAAAATTCGAACTGCTATATAAATTTTCTTATGTTTTGCCCATATTACAGAAAGTTTAAATCAAACCCACATAAACATGGTCACAAAGTCCTGTTGGGTTACTATACAGTCCATCTTTACTTCGTCCTGGACATAGTATCTTAGTTGGCAAGGCTGAGATAACATTTCCTTTCACGTGTTTTACTTCGTGTTCTGTTATTTCTGTGAACACATAAAATCTCCCCTTGTCAGCAGATCAAAAGACTGGTGGGGGCTGAGTGCTGGAGGAATGATTTTCCAACAGGTTGCAGATCATTGGGATCTTATCTCGCTCAGAATTGGTCGTCCTGTTCCTAGAAATGTTCTCACTGATGACATTTCTGGGACAACATGAGAGGAAAAGTGTCCTACTTACCAATATTAAAAGAGCACAGTGCCAACTAGCCAACATTCAGCTTGGAATAGTGTATGACAGCTGACCTGGCACATGACCCACACACATCTTCCTTTCAAGCGCAAGATAACTAATTCTCTTCATTGCATTAGTTTGTGCTGATTCTATAAAACTGCTCTGGGCAAAAACTCCAGAAACATGAAAAAACCAAAGATAAATGAAGACGAAACACACCATAATGGGAATACATGTGGTGATGGTCAACTGAACAAGTTACAGAATTTTAAACCATGAGATAATTTTCTTCTCAGAGATCAGGAAAGAAAGTTGGATAAGAGTACTATGAGGATTTGGGGGGGGTGGCGATAAGCACTCATCCATTGCAAGCGTAAGCTGCTACGCTTAAGGTATTTTAATAATAGCTATCAAAATATTTTACTCAGCACCACCTCCCTTCCTAGAAATTTACCTTAAAGACATATTTATACATGCAAAATGATGTAAATACAAATATACTGCTTGTAATTTCACTCATATCAAAAAGATGAGGTCAATTTAAATGGCCATGAATTGGAGACGGTTATGTAAGTTATAGGGTATCATTGTGATGTAAATATTAGTTTTGAAAATAATAAAGTTTTAGATAGGTAGATGTACAGATAATAGATGCAGATATAGAATGATCTGAGGATTTTTTAAGGAAACAAGTGTATAAAACTTGTTTTTGGAAAAAATATATATATGCATATGCAAATATAAACAATGAGTAAGTATGGTAGTGGAGAGCAGTGCAACTAAAACCTCGGAGAGAAAAAGTCCGACTTCATCCCAGACCTAGTCAGAATCTCTGAGGAGCATTTTAGAAACTTATTTCTAAAATGTTCCTCTGCTTCTCGAGGTTTTTATAATAATTAGGTTTAAGTTGGCTCCTACTGAGTCAGGTCAACCCGTTCTGTTTTGTGCAAGTTACCTTTTTAAGCGTTGTGCACCTTCCCCTCACCACACGTACTCACTTTTTCTCGATACTGCCCTGTGGGAAGAAACCAGACCAGTTGTTTTGCAGAACATATGATGCAAACTTTTTGAATGCATATTTGTTCCCAGTGACGTTTCCTTTCTAAAAACTCATTATTTACTGAGCAATATGCCAGCCAGTTAGGAACTAGGGATAAAGGTGAATAAACCAGGTTCAAGCTCATAAAGGGGATATATTGAGTATGTTAAATAATTAGTATTACAAAACGATGTGTGCCATGAAAAACCTATACCGGCAATATTGAGGGCCCAGACGCACCCCCAAGTTAGCTTTTGAGGGACCAGGAAAAATGTGTCAGCAGAGGAGATGGAGTTTGGACTTACACTTGCAGGGCAAATATGCACTGGGCAGGTAAACAGGAGAGGCTGTTCTCTTGTTGAGGAAATCGCATGTTCACAAAGGTTTGAAACCCCAGCTCCCAGCAGGCACCTAGAGGGGGACCCAGGGGTGTGGAGAAATCCACCACAGAAAACGGAATGGGCTATGACCCTTTATATCACATTAAAATGCCCTGGTTTTTAATATGCTCATACTTAAATTTTAAGACAACCAATCCAGTAGGACTGGGAAAGGCAAGATCACGATGACTTTGTTGGAGACTGACATCAGGCTTCTGTCATTTCCTGTGTCTTCTCCCACCTCTCATCCTCCATTAGTTAGAATTTTCACAGCTCCACAGTGAAATGAGAAACAAACTGATCATGGACCTAGTCCTGAATTAACTGAACTGAAATTTATTTCTTGGTTCTTCATTAACTCCAGAAATTCTTTTTCTGTAGTTACCTTAGGACAATAACTTATTTTTCTAGTTGTCAAATTCAGAAAAATAACAAAATAACAAATCACTTAACAAAACTGCCTTCCTGATCTTTTCACTATTTCCTTTCATTGCATTTAGAAATTACATTTGATTATGCCTTAGACTTAAAACTAAAACTTATTTAATAGCACATTATATTCAGTTTTGTCTCCACTTCCTCAGTTTTGCCATTTGGTATTTAATTAACCAAAAATATGACCTGGCCTTTAGAGTTCCAAGATTAAAATATAGACTAAAGACATTAAATTATACTGCTTCACTTAGCATATTTTATTGTAATCTTGGTTCTTTGAAAAATCTGTGTATCATTATAAGCATCCTAGCTACCAGGGACAAATGCAGAGACTTTTCATTGTATCAGTTCTATTTCTTTAAAACCTTCCATCATCCCCGTGATACAGGTATTTTTATCCCCCTTTTAAGCACTGGAAAACTGAAGCTACGTAAGAGTGGTGTTCAAACATGTCTGACTTCAAGGCCTATGCTTTTCTCCTTTTAACCTTTGAGTAAAAAGTTTCATAGTATAACTACCAGTGGTTCTCAACCTGGGGGCAATTTTGCCCCCCACTCCAGTGGACATTTGGTATGTTTGGACACCTCTGGTTAGCACATCTGGGGGAAGAGATGATTGCCACTGGCACCTAGTAGGTAGAGGCCATGGATGCTACTAAACAACCTACAATGCACAGGACAGTCCCCCACAACAAAGAATTATCCAGCCCAAAATGTTAGAATTGCCAAGGTTGAGAAACTATAGTACAAACAAAATATTCCTCAAAATGCCTTCTTACAGAAGCATTACTACCTGATCCTGTTTTTCTTCTGAAATCATATTTAAAGTCAAAGAAAACAGCTTTAAACTATAACCAGATATGTACTTAATACATATATCCATGCATTTTTTAATGCAACTGAAAAACTCTTGAGTTTATACTGTAAAATAGTATGAAATGATCACAGAATTTTGGAGGTTTCATCCTCAATTACATACCTGTCATAAATGCACAGGAGTGGAGAAACATATATGCATGTTTGACATGTTTTCACTGATGTGTGATTGTTCTGATCTTTATTGTTTAATAAAGTATGCAGGGTAGGTGGAAGCAACCTTCACTCAGAAAAGCAGGAACAGCAAGCATATTGAAGCTTTATAAAGTAGACATTTTTAAAAAGCACAATGAAGCCACACCATGAGTCAGAAAACTACTTTCTCGATTTTATTTTAAAAGTACACAATGTCACAAAACTAGAGCAAGTTCTTGGTTTTTTAACCAAATTTTGTTAATTTCAAAATCTGCACCATTGGATATTTAACCCAGAAATTTTAAATACAAAAGTCATTATTGAAACAGAGACTATCAATTCTCTACTTGCATATGTGAAGTGTCAAAATATTTTTTTCTCAGTAGTACAAGTGCATTTACTACAAAAGTTCACAGTTTGGGATGAGAATAGGTGCATCAGTGAATTGTGGTTCTCTTAACACTTGTGTCAAGTTAGTAGAAAACACAAAGTTCTTCCTTCATTGGAACTTTTAGTGTTTGTTCACAACCAAAACCAAACCCAGCTGATATTCACCACACTCTTAAATTACAAGATATGGTATTTTGTAAAACTTGATTTTAATAGTAAGAAGCCAGATGCAGCAAATATTTGCTGGTGTTACTATACCTAAGGTAATATATTTATTTGCTGGTGTTACATCCATAAGGTATTTGCTGGTATTACATCCATAAGATAATACATTTGGTAGTGTTACTATCCAAAAGATAAGCAGAACTACAATTCACAAATTTATTATTCTTCCCTGCTTCTATAACCTAAGTAGAATATGTGCTCAGTTATGGACATTTTAGTGTCAAAATAGGCACATGAGTAAAAAATCCAACTACAGAATATGCTGCCTTTATTGAAAGAATATCCAAAGGCATTCGAAATATTAAAACTTGCCCAGAACATTTATACTAAACACAGGAATATTACAAAGATGTATGTACATTATATATTGTCACAAGCCACTAAAAAGTTAAAATGGTGCCAACATTTTCTACAAACTACTCCTTACATGACACATCAAAGCATTAACTACATAATATGGACCTTTTCTGTTCACACTGGAATTAGGCATCTGAAAGCCCTAAACACTGTAGAGATGAAGAGATTAGAAAAAAATTATAAACGTTCACATAATTTCAAATTTACATGCTGCACGCACACAAAAAGAATGGCTATTTTAAGAAGCCATACATTACAGAATTTGATACACAATTTCATGCAATGAGATTCTTTTTTATATGTAATCAAAATATTTACTTGCCCCTTCACTATGCTCTAAATTTCTGGAACTCAATTTTGAAGATTATCTTTTAAGTAAAATTAAGTATTAATCCGTACTGATAATCTTAATTGTGTGTCTTGATTTAACTTCCCCCTACAACACACTCGGGCTGGGCTTCCACTGTAATGACTCCACTGCATATAGGTCAAATTTAAAGTAAGTTATTTCCCCGGAATAACTGGTCAGTGTAAGCAATAAGATTTGGGGGCGTGGGGGGAGGGGCTTCTAACAGGGGAATATTAGTAAGAATGCCAATAAGAAAAAGAGCACCTGTAAACTGCATATTCAAAGCATGGAACTGCATCCTCTCCGGTATCTCTTCCTTTCAAGTTATCCTGTGTAACTCAACACAAGATGGTGTCGTGTCTCTTAGATGTAAAGTGGAATCAAATGGTTCTGCCTCCAAGATGCAGTCCCGTCCTGGACTGATGTTGTTTAGCTCTAATGGAAATGCCTGAGTAACAATTTTTTGTTGAATTGCTTGATATTATCAATAGTAATTCTAGAACAAATATTTAATCTCTGTTTCAACTGAAATTATCAGTGAGAATTGTTTAGGAAGTTATCAGTCCCAATTTTTGAATTGACTGAAATTTACAATGAGAGTAGCTGGAAACATAGCCTGAACCTGAATTCTGTCCTGTAAACATCATCACGCCCAATAGATCTCTTCTGGTTAAACAGCTAATTTTTTATGAGCCCATTTCTCACGTAGTAGGTGGTATGGACCTGAACTGAAAGAGCTTCTGGAAGAGATTCTGATTTACTTACAGTTAAATTCTAGACTTACAGTGAAGTCTAAGGGAAGGAAGGCCTTCCATATGTCCATTTTTTGCAGTAATTTCCACTTACATTGCATAATCTTTGTTACATGAAAATGGGAAATTGAAAGGACCAAACATTTTATTAAAGTTTGTGCTGCTATTTATTCTTATAATATCTTATAAGTTTTATTCATATAAAACAGACCAGACATCTGGTATTAAAAAATAGTTACTGTTATAAAATCAGAAACACAAAGTGTGTTGCGGATGCTGAAATTTAGAAATCTTTATGAATAACGCAGTTAACATCCATAAAGAACAGAAAAGAGGAGGAGGCAAGATTGAAAGTATGAGGATAGAAAGGTGTCACAGTGATGCATTTTTATGAACAGTACCTTCACCTCTAAGCACCTTCCAGGTGATAGCTAGTTCATAGGCACCAGAAATTTCGTAATAAAAATTAAATTACCAAAAAGGCACAGATGAAAATGTTAACATAAGTATAAAAGCAATATTATGTAAGGTTAAAAACCTGTTTAAAAAATGCTTCCAAATGTGTAAAACTATACACTAATCCATTACAGACATTCAGTTTAAATTTATCAATAAAAAGTGTACACAATACTCTTCCTAATCATAAATTTATGCCAACATTAGTTTATAATGTACCATGTACCACCGCAGCACCCAAAGAGATTAGCAGAAACCAACTCCCTACTAAAATCTAGGGAAAAGGTTTTAGAGCTAGTGAAATAATTTATTGCAGGATTTATTTACTATAAAGAAACTGTTGGCTCATTCTACTATATCCACACTCCCTCACAATCCCAAGGGAATACAATAAATTCACTTTCTTTTACTACAAATATTACACACATTTGGCAGTTAGGAGTATTCCTTTTACTTCTTTTCCTTTGCTTTTTTTTTTTTAAGAATAAATCACTTTCACAAAACTAAGACTCAAATTTTTCAAAGCTCAACGTGATTTTCTGCAACTACACGAAGACGCATTGGCCATACAATAGCAACCGTACATCCTCCCAAGTCTGAAACACAGAACTGATGGAGGACACTTAACTAGCTTAACATGTATTTCATCATTGAGTCTATGAAGAAAACGTCCTCCAGTAACTGCATTCAAGAAGGCAAATTTAGAATTACATGTTTCTAGAACATTTAACATGCAACACCATCAAAAGACAACACTGAACCAGAAAATAAAATTTTAATTTAGAACCAATAACTAGGGAATTTCAATTAGTATTTGTCAAATAATAAATGAATTGTCATTTTTCTTATTAGAAAAAATATGACCTAAAGTAGAGAGCCAGCATCTAATTGGGAACTGCAAAATACTCCATCCTTGATCTGGCTGGTCACTGTTTTGAAGACCACCACAGGCCTCCAGGTATCAATTACTCATCACTCAAATCCATCCTCACTATTGCACCACTAATGTCATTGCTCTATGTATTCTAGCTAACAGCACATTTTCTAAATGAATCCATTTTAGCAGATAAAAGAGGTTACTATGTCCCTGTTGCCTGTAGCAGTCTATTAATTAAATACTTAAGAAATCATTTCATAGACAAGGTTTATGAATGACGTGAAAGAAAAACTAGTAATTTCTGGAACACTGTGGTGTTTTCTGTTACTAGAGCTATTCCAAACACATTTAGAGTTTTCCAAGAAGCTATAAAAATAAGAACAAACATGCATATCAGTGTGTTTTGCCACGAATGATCCTTTATCAATTTTGGGGTACTACAGAGTCATAAATTAGTTGAGAAGGGCATCCTAAAAAGAATGGTAGAAATTATAAAGTACCACTTTCGATGATTCAAGTATCAACTTGGTGTGCATGTTTAAGTTCACCAATTTCTTTACCTGTGATTTCATATTCAAAGTGCTACATGTTACTTAAGTATTAATATTGAGAAACCTATAAAATCAACCTTTTCCAGGAAATCCTTTTCAGATGGTGAATTTGTCTTCACTAACTTTAATGCCATTAGCATTTCAAACAAAACTTTTTGAAGTACAGTTCTTACAGTTTCTGGTTACCTTCTTTTTGATCTATTTTTGAGGCTGGTAGCAAAATTTACACCAGAATACGTTTTCATATTTCGAAAGAAACGAAACGCGGAGCCCACAGATGACACACGCAGAGGCTCTCTACACGATAGAGCCGTCTTTGCTCTGTGCTGGGATCATCACGGGTACCGCTCCCATCCTGCTGAGATTAGGGGCAGCTACCTTAGTGGGGGGGAGAGTCGGACTCTGGGGAGCACGCTCAAAGTCTTCACTTGGCACCTGGTTATACTGAGTCTTGGAATATCCTTCCATGTTGGAAGGAGACATGGATCCTAGGGACGAGTGATTGCTGCCGATGTAGCTTCTGGCAGTGGATGTCCGGCTCTTTGGAGGAGGCACGTCTTCCCTAGAAAGCAAAGATCCTAATATAAGCTCAAAGAATATGTTTCTAAAAACTTACAATCACGAAACATCCTAATCATGGGTGGGGGTGAGGGAAGAGACTTTACTTAAGCATTAAGTACATAAAAGTGTGTGTGACGCAAAAAAAAAAAAGCAAGCACAATACAGCATAACGTTATGAACTGTGTATTTGTCCCATATCATTTACAGAGTATGTATCTTCAGATGTAATGAAATGGGTTTTTTTCTAAGAATTTATGATTCTATAATGTTGTCTTACAAGGAACAAATAATTTCATGTTCTAGTATCTCTAATCAAGATAATCTAATTATAGTCATGTAACACTTTACACTTGATAAAGCACTAATACCTACAGATATATTTCTATCAAAAAAAATCCTTCTCGTTATAAAAGTTACTTATCTAAGACCTGAGCTGAAAACTTAGCTGCTTCAAGTCTGCGAAAACTAGGAATAAGAATGTTCATACCAAGGACTGACAAAAGAAGATATACTGAATTACCTCTGGTGCATTTCAAAAATACAAGTGCCCAGACCCCATCCCATACCTAACAAATGTCAAATTCCTGATGTTATTTAAGTCATCTGTTATTATTTTTTAAAATTCTATAATCCAATGTGCACTTTTAGTTAAGATCTATTGGTTTAGAACAGGGGTGTCCAAACTGTGGCCCGCGAGCCAACTGTGGTCTGCAATCCATTTTTAATTGGCCCGCAGCAAATTCCAAAAATATATTTAGTTTACTTAAATAAACCAGGTGAGGCAATATGTACTTCACCTCGAGTGAGTGGCGCGGCTGTTTGTGTATTTTACCGCATACGGCCCTTGGTAAAAAATGTTGAAAAAAATTTGGACATCCCTGGTTTAGAATATTCTAAAAAAATAAAATCACATTACCAATAGTTCTATAAACTACCTGTGTCACTTGATACACTCAGGTCTGTTTTTTTAAAACCTCAACCTCTGGTCCATGTTTTCGAAAACCTCATGCCTGTACTTTCCTGGGAGAAGGCAGACAGTCCTGAGATAAGTCATTCTGCAGTGGCTCTTAAAATAGGGTCTGACACTGGAGGAATTCAAGAGGTGGGGCACGAAGGAGGTGGGTTGGATCTGTACACTTGAAACTGACAAGTAAAAGCTTTAAATGGACTGAGGGGAAGAGCTGTAGCTTTTACCTACATGTCACAGGGGCGGATGCTTTGGATGATTGAGAACTAATGCGTTAGACACATAAACTTAGTATATACATCAGTCAATTCTTGTGTCACTTATTACCTGATATCATGATGAACTTCCTTTTCATATTTTTTTTCTCTGCGCTTTTTATGACAGCAAAAGATGATCAGACCGATCAACACGAGAGCGAGCAAAGTTCCTATAATAGCTCCTGCAATTGTCCCGGCTCTGTTTGAAGCTAGAATAAGATGTTCATAAGAAAATAATGAATAGTAAAAAACACCGTAGCAAGTCATGCAGAAGGTAAGGATACATACTGACAGAATGATTTCCTTGCCTATATTAACTTTATGTGACAATTAGCTATTTTTGGTCCAGGGGGAAAATCCAATAAGAGAACTTTCATCTGAACAATAGAATCTCTTTCAAGCATAAAAGTGATAAAAACCAGATTAAAAGATTTTAATATTCCAGCTATCTTGGTTGGGAGCAAGAATATTCTAAATAGCTTGTACTTATAATGGCTAAATGTGGTGTAACAGTTGACAGCTCTTATCTTCTTAATGTCGCTACAACAATGAAGGTTTTATGAATAAAATGTCATTTTTCCTTTCCATGATTTCGGAAAGCGAGTAACGAAGCCTCAGAGTGCTTTGCTCACAGGTAGCACCCACTTGCCCTCAATGCACACTTGCTGACTGAACCAAAGGCAAACGATTGTCATCGCAATAGACAGAAGAAACACACTTACGAGGAACCACATCCAGGTGTAACTGGCACTGATCAGAGCCCACTCTGTTGCTGACTGTACAGCTGTACGTCCCAGAGTACTCAGTAGTAGCGTTTTTTACCGATATAATAGGTGAACTCATTTCTAGGAAAAGTAAGGCAGGGGAGAGCAAAACATTTTTACAGGATTGTATTGGTGAGTTTTTGGTAAAGGCAAACCCTACTAAATTTGACAATCCAGGCAACAGTGAGACAGGCTGAAGCTGGGTGCAGAACAAACTGCCAGGGAGACACACACGCCTGTATCCAGAATACAAACAATCGTGCCACCAGTTCATTTCTATCAAGGAGAAAATAACCATGAGCTCCTTAGCACAGTCTCAGCTGAAGCAGAGCTGCACTGATTATAAAAAAATATTCCATGACACAAAAGCTCTTTAGTACAGTAGGAAGATTTGCAAAGCCTATCTCATCCACCCACCTCTCCCTACATTGGACGAACATACAATATAAAGTCAGAAGGGGTCACACAGTTTGCCTCTTAGTTTGGAAAAAAAGACACAGAGGTGGAGAAAAATCCTACTTAAGATCAACCAGTTTGAAAACAGGTCAGCTGTAACAGAGTGAGCAAACAGATTTAACCAATGTGTAACTTTCTAGTTAGTCCCACACAGGTGTTTTTCAGGTTTATTTAGCTTTCATTGGCACACCATGGGTAAATTACCCTATCTTCAACATGAATCTAGGCAAAAATTTCAAGATCCAATTCATGTAATAACTTAGCCACTAAGTTATGATCATGAACATTTTCTATTACTATTACCATCAATTAAAAAATGCATACCAAAGAAACCAATTATAATACCCAAAACAGTGAAATCATTATAAAAGTATCTCTACATGACACTAAACTGTCATAAAACACCAAATAATTCCCAGGGGATCCTGATTGTTCTGTATAGAATAGGGGAGGTATTTGGGGACACACACACACACACACACACACACACACACACACACAAATCCCCCTACTAGAGTTAGGCCCAAATCAATGGCACATGTACAAGTTGTATAGTCAATGGTACCTGCTATCAATGACGTTGGCATTTTCTGTGCGTTGGACAATTTCTGCCATGCATATTCTAATGGAAGTGAACCTTCTTTTGGTTCACATTTTAGTTTAAAGTCATTTCCAATTTCTTCTGATCCATCAACGTAACATCGTATACCCGAAGGCTTAACTGAGAAAAGAAAATTAAAACTTCATACAAAAGAATGGAATTTATACTTGAACACAAAGCTTGCTGCACAACCACGGCCTCATCACATGATCCTGGGTTCTGCGTTGACAAGACTGAAAGACTACAAGTGGTCAACACCAGTTCTCTCAGCTTTGTCCAACACAAAACAGGCAAGCAGCCATTGCATAGGGAGGTCTGGCGGCATCCCAGGTGCGGCTCTGTGCCCCTCTGGTTCCATGGGGCACCCCTGAAAAATGGAGGCATGAAGTGGGCCGCACCCCTTCAGACTTGAGGAAGCTTCCCCGTCCATTCTATTCCTCTTCTCCGCTGGCCATGTAGCCCTCCCTCTGGGAGTATGTGCCTTGTCACATCCCTCTGGGTGCCGTGCTCGTGCCAATCAGGGGGTTTGTATTAAAGAATGCTGATAACACGGACAATTCCCTTAGTACAGCAAGGACCAATTAGTATTCCACATTTACACTAACCCGAGAGTAGTGTTATAAAAAGGCAATAAATCTGAGGCTATACGCCAGGTCTCTCTGGTAACTGTTCAGAGTGGCTCCTAACCCCAGTATCTGCAACTCACCCCAACACTGGATTAACACCTTGGCATTCATACTCTTTTGTTGAACTGTATTAAGGCCTAATACACATACAATAAAATGAACACATTTTAACAGTGTGGGGTGATCACGCTCAGCAGATGCTGAACACACACATACACACTGTTAAGCACCACTCCAACCTCCTCCTCCCCTGTGCTGGTTGCAACTGATCTCACTCTACAGCTCCGCTGGCCAGATTTTACTGCTGTAGGTTAGTGCTGCTGCATCTCGAGTCATATAAATAGAATAATGCAGTATGTACTTTGTTTTTTTACAGTGTGTACTTTTGTCTTGCTGTTATTCATCGTAAGGCTTTTGAAACTGATTCCTGTTGTTACATATTAAAAAGTCCATTATTTGACAGCCGAGTTGTATCCCATGGACAGACTGTAACATAAATTTGCTTATCCATTCCTCTATCAGTGAACACTGATTCCAGTTGTGGGGTTACTGTTAAAGCCTAATTAGCTAAAGTGACCAGGTACAGGTGTGTGGCCTGTCCTCAGCAGACTGACTGACCAGTGGGAAGGCAGTATGGGGGGCTGGGAAATGTCACTGGCAAGAGAGAAGGGGGATTCTGAAGGATTCTCGGAGAGTCTCAAAGAAGCTGCGATCTGTTCTGAGTCTGACGCTGTTTCTAAGGCAGGATTAGTTGAAGCTGGGACTGAACTGGCCACAAGGGCTAATCAGCAACTGAGTACCCCCAGTAAAGGACAGGCAGTGCAAAGTGGGGTTGAGGGTGATGCTGGGGTGACAGCAGTCACCTCTTGTGGGGACAGAGCCCCAGAGAGCATTTTCCAGGCTCTCAGCCTCACATAGAAGGGTGCTGGCTCAGGTAGTAGATGGCCATCAGCTGTGACTAGTTGACCATCGGCTGTTGCCGGTTAGCCATTAGCTGCTGATATAACTGCTGTGGTAAGCTAGCAAACGTGGAGTGTGGTGGAGTGTGGATTGCGGATTGTGTGGTTCCTGCTTCCTGTGTCTCCAACCCAGCCGCCAGTGACACTATAGTGGTATGACTCCCCTATCTTTTTGGCCTTTTTGGCCTCACCGTGTCCTGAGTTCTTATGTGGGGAGCAGGACCAGAGACCCCG
Organism: Rhinolophus sinicus; assembly: GCF_036562045.2. Lineage (NCBI taxonomy): Eukaryota > Metazoa > Chordata > Mammalia > Chiroptera > Rhinolophidae > Rhinolophus > Rhinolophus sinicus. The sequence goes on from NC_133751.1 coordinate 21,658,151, forward strand.
CGTGACTCCCTGCACGACACCTCTAGTTTACAGCTGCCCCACGACCTGAGGAGAAACGACGTTCCCTATAAACTCTGCTGCTGGCTGTAACTGTGTCTGTCCACGCCTGATAAATGGCAGGACTGCTTTCTTCTTCTTTAGTCTGACCTGGTTTTCCTTCTTTCAATCGTGGATGGGCTTTTATTCTTCAACAATAAATAAATGTGAGGTTTTAGTTTTACACCATTATGAACATTCACGTTGATACTGGCATGTTTTCCTTTTTCTCGGTAATTGCTGGGTCATTTATGCTACATGTATATTTAACATTAAAACAAACTGTCGAACTTTTCCAAATCTGGCCAAAAAGATCCATCCTACACGGTGGGATATCTTTAACCAAGGTTATCAGTCGTGATCTCACTTCTTCACGCACTTCTTGGTAATTCTTAAACGTGATGGTATTTCTCCCCTTCACCTGTTACTACTTGTACGTTTCCCTAAGGATTAACAGGTGCATTTAACCGCATTATTTTCCTAAGAAAATCCGTTGTCAGACTGATCAATCACCCTGGAGACATCAACTGGATGTTTAAATCTGTTTTGCAAATTATTTAGTCCTGTGAGTCCAACAAAATGAACCTTGCTCTCTATTTCTTCAAACTACCAATAAATCCTTTATTCTATAAACTAGCAGTGAGATATGAAAACAATGCTTTGTATACCAAACATCTACTGGGTAATACAGCATTTTAACCCTAACCCTCATCTTTTCTACTGAAAATGACCCTTTCCCATACACCAAATGTTTCCAACAAATGAGCAGTTACTTAAAGCGGCTGCTCAGGAGATTCAGGGCACCACTGAGTTTGAGATCTCAACATACTCCACCCACAACAGAACAGTATTTTACTAACACTGGTTTTGGAGTGTCACATTGGAGGGGCCACCTGTTTTCCATTAAGAGGAGAAAGTACAAGTCTTTCTATATGCCAACCCCAACCACCATACCACAGCGAAGATTAACTCTTCATCCATGGCACTTGCCTAGATCAAAAGATAAAACCACAAAGGGACATAGATGAAGTTTTATCCCCTAATGTCCCTTTGGTCTAGGGTTCCAGGATACCTAGCCATTGTTCTCAGAACATTTGCCTCCCTGGTCATTAGCACAGCTAGCAGTTCTTCTCAGGTAAGGGTACATGACTGTAAGTTGCATGTACTTGACCTGACCCAATTCAGTAACGCTGTGCTCAATATACAGAGGGTGCCAAAAAAAATGTATACACATTTTTCTTTTTAAATTTTTTATTGGGGAATATTGGGGAACAGTGTGTTTCTCCAGGGCCCATCAGCTCCAAGTTGTTGTCCTTCAATCTAGTTGTGGAAGGTGCAGCTCAGCTCCAAGTCCAGTTGCCATTTTCAATCTTTAGTGGCAGGGGGCACAGCCCACCATCCCATGTGGGAATTGAACCGGCAACCCTGTTGTTCAGAGCTCACGCTCTAACCAATCGAGCCATCAGGCCACCCCGAAATGTATACACATTTTCAGAAAGGAAAAAAATTTATTGAAATTGTAATACTCAATATTTAGCAATAACAGACAAATACAAGTCATCTGTATACATTTCTTTGGCACCCCCGTTATGTATCTGTGGGGACAGAGTCCCAGTAAGTAGTTTACAGGCTCTCGGCCTCATGTGGAAGGGTGCTGGCTCGGCTGTGGCTGGTTGGCCGTCGGCTGTGGCCAGTTAGCCGCTAGTATAACTGCTGCGGCTACAGAGAGCCGAGGATTGCCGAGGACTGCCGAGGATTGCCGAAGAGCCGAGCAGAGTCAAGGAGAGCGGAAGAGGAGAGCCGAAGAGAGCGGAAGAGAGGGGAGGGACAGAGTCGAGGAGAGTGGAGGAGAGTCGTCGGTCGGTCGGTTGGCGGAAAGGCGGACGGTAGGTCGCACGTCCGGTGGTCCCAGCCTCCAGTGAGACCATAGGGGTATGACTCCCCTACCTATGGCTCCGTGGGTGTTCCTTTTTGGCCTCACCATATCCTGCGTTCTTGTGTGGGGAGCGGGACCAGAGACCCTGCAGGCCGCCCCGCACAACAAATGGCACAGCGAGCAGGGTCCCTGCATGACAAATGGCACAGCGAGCAGGGTCTCCCGCACGACAGTCTCCCACACGACAGTCTCCCGCACAACAGTATCACATGATCATCCCTCTGTGCCAGTAGCCTACCTCAGTCTATCGGAAACACTCTAAATCCCCATATGGGACGCCATAACTTTTAACACGTCATTCATCCAGGAATGCTAAATTTGCTTGGTTCAAAATACCTGACTCCAGGCAAAATCCATGCATAAGATTCTAAAAATCGATAGGCAAAGTTTGAGGAGAAACAAGGTCTCAAAGTGGCTCCCTGAGATACATTTTTAATTATGAAAGGAGACGTTGTAAGTTTACAGTGGAGAAACACATCAGATAAAACTTAGGTGGTCATGATTAACAATGAGCCACGACCGTGCGCCCTTACTGGAGGAGACTCAGGAGACGTAAATGCAACGTGGATCTTAGATTTGGCCCTGCTGCAGGACACTGGGAGGAAACTGAAATTCAAATGAGGCCTGTAGTTTAATTAATAGTATTGTCCCAACATTAATTTCTTGATTTTCATAATTGTACTATCATTTTGTACCATGTTAATATTAGGAGAAATTAGATGGTAAGTACACTTTCAGGAACGCTCTAGTATTTCTGCAACTTTTCTGTAAAACTAAAATTATTTCACACACACACACACAAAAAAAAATGCCCTGCTCTGTACCAATGGCTTGCAAATCCCAGTGCTGCCTGAGCCACCATACATGCTGTGGCCATTGTATTCTGGTGGCACTTGAATGTACCATACACGTCCCGGAAACTGTGCATCTCTCCTCTTCAAAACAACCGACTCTTGTACCAAAAGGTCTCTATAATAAGCCCTTTTGGAATTGTGGGGAAAGGCTCTTGTGATACCTTATTTCCCCAAAAATAAGACCTAGCTGGACAATCAGCTCTAATGCATCTTTTGGAGCAAAAGTTAATATAAGATCCGGTCTTATTTTAGTATAAGACTGGGTCTAATATAGTATAGTATAGTATAATACCAGGTCTTATATTAATTTTTGCTCCAAGAGATACAAACAAAGCTGATTGTCCAGCTAGCTCTTATTAACGGGGAAACATGGTATGTGGCCACCATATTAATCCAATACTAATTCCCTTTGTTATCATCACCCCCTTTCAGCTTCTTTATCGAGCTGTGTCCACACGCACATTTGGGCCAGCATGTCACTCCTCACACCCAGGCAAGTAACAGTCGCCCTGGTTCGTGTCCACACAGAGTACAGGGCTCAATGAATGTGCTCTCATTACTCTGCAAACAGCACGGACCGTATCTCCCCCAAAATAAGACCTGGTCTTGTATTAATTTTTCATCCAAAAGATGCATGACGGCATATTTTCAGGGGATGTATTATTTTTTTTCATGTACAACAATCTACATTTATTCAAATAGTCATGTCATCTTCTTCTGGAACATCGTCATAACGTACTAAATGTGTCCGTGTGGCAGACGATTTTAACTGGGGCTTATTTTCGGGGAAACACGGTAGCATCTCCTCCAGATTTCCCATAAATGAACCAAAGTTCAGGCAGAGTTTGTAACAGTGAACCAACAAGCAAGAGCTCCACTGGACTACTACCCATTCAGGGCCCTCGAGGGCATTTTGTCTTTCCTCCAGATTGTGTGCAGAATTTTCAGGAAAAACTAACAAACAAGCTTCCATCCAGCTCTCACTTTCAAGAGAAAAAATTCTGATAGTTTCTCCCACAGCATGACTCATCTGAAAACATGGAAGAGAGTTACAAGAATTTTCTGGCTCTCAGTCTCGCAGGATCTGAGTATTAGTCACCCAACTTCTGTCCAGCAATAACTTCCTCCTTTCTCCTCTTTCCCTTTAACTCCTCTCTCTCTCCCTAGTTCGAATTCAGAGTTTGCTTGGCCATGATGATCCCCCAAACACTAACAAAAGATGTTACTGTGCCAATGCCTCGCAGTGACCCATTCTGAAGAATTCGATGTTGGGGTTGTGATGTTTAATGTAAAAGGGCCGTTCTCCCTGACCCAAAGCCATAGCTGCCACTATCAGTGTGCTTGGCCATACTATTATGTGCCAACTCTGTTGTCCAACCTGGCTTCTTTCTTGGGTGTGTGCTGCCTTATTCTGTAATGATCCCTTCAATAGAAGCCTGCAAATTCAACCCAGTATCCGGTCCTATAGAATCAACCAATCTCTCTCTCTCTCTCTCTCTCACTCTCTCACACACACACACACTCACACACAAGTCCACACCTCTTCTGGGAATACGAGATCTGGGAATGCCAATCACATCCCTCCCAGTGTACTTGTCCCATCAAACAGAGATTTCACAATGAAAAATTCTGATACGATGATAAACTGGTATACTCGGTACATCACAAACCAGTTAAAATTCCATGTATATCTTTTTCAGTGCTTTCTGGAGAGCAGTGTTAAAAGAAGATATACAGTCAGGGTTATAACCCCAGGTATACCTGGGTTTGAGATAAGAGTTCAGACAAGTTATTCAGCTTTTACCTGCTTTCACATTTATAAAAAAAAGGACGATAAACTCCACATTTACTGCGTGTAGACAGAGAAAGCTAGAATTTCTGATGTTACCATATTCCTTTCCTTTTCTTAGTTCCTTGTTCAGGTTCACATGCTTTCATACCAGAGGGAACACTGTGAATGAATGCCATTCAGACCCCTGTGTGCCCACTCAACGATGCTGCAGTGGGAAGGCTGCTTTTCCAGCCACGACAACCCCTGAAGTTGCCACTGGAGTGCACGAAATCTGCATTCTTGTTTCTGCTCTGACATTCATTCTTTAGAAAAGAGTGATACTCAAAATGAGTCTGGAACCGAAAGTGCTTAACCACTAATTAGTTCTCTAAAACAAAAGGAATGAGGAAGTGGGGGAGACCTCCTTTAATTAGTTAATTCCAGTGGTATGGTAGGCAGTTCTAGCTATCAGTATTTCCTATGTAAAGTGGTTCCCCAAGTATCCCCCCAAACCTTGTTACAAAACCGTGGAATTTACAGAATAGGGAAGAGGTGTCTTTCTACATGGTAGCCATTGCACTTTTGTGTAAAATCTACGAAAACAAGATTGAAGAAGCATATTTATGAACAATAGCCTTTCAGAATTTCTCAACTTGAAGGGGTTCAGAGTGCTTGTGCATGACCACAAAAGCTAGAGGATAATAAACTTCGAAGTCTTTGACAGTTTATAAAAGGTTTACACTTATCTCCTTAACTATCCTAGAGAGAGCTATACAATCCTAGTGACCATCTGGCTAATCCTCCCACTTTATGGATGAAAAATAGTGATGCTCATAGAGGTTAAATGACTATGACGTGTGATGGCCTTCTCCCAATCCAATCTTCCTTCTACCGTTTACCTCTATTCTAAATACTCCAGTTATGCATCACGGAAACCTCACTCTTCGGCAAGTTTGAAATGAAAAGTTTAAAGCACACATAGCATTTTGAACTGAATGAGATAGAATAGAAATTTAATGATTATTACATCTTGTAATGTTTCCAAAAGGTAGGCTTAAGTCCAGGAAATTAAGAGGTTCTATTTAATTTTCAGGGCAAATCTGAGGACAATGCAAAAACAAAACAAAAACAAAAAAAACCTGGATCTCCAAATTCCTGGCCGAGGGTTCTTCTTCCATATCACAGAACTTCTTCATTTACTTTCAAATTCTCTTGTAAATTTCACAAAGAAGTTGGTCACTTATTTTTTTCTAACCTAAAAAATATACTAGGTTTATATTTTATGCTATTTGAGGATAACAGAATTACTTCAAATGTTTAAAATTATTACTCTTAAAAAATTAAGCTTTGTCTCACATAAATGCTGCTACTGTCATACTGTGACCACCCACCCCGTTAATAAGTAACATTAATATAAATAACTTACCAAGAACTTTCAGCTGAATCTTCTTACTTCCGACACCAGGGGCTTTTTTCACTTTGCACTGATATGTGCCAGTATCTGACAACTGCAAATTTGTTACGTTTATTGATGCATCACCAGATTTGAGATCACTACTTGTAAAATGCACTCGTCCTTTCAGATCTGGATAGTAGTCATCATAAATTTTGTCTCCTGAATATAAAATAATCTAAAAGAAAACGAAAATAAAACTGGGGAAACAAAACAAAAACAAGCAAACCCTCTGTCTCCTCAAATCCAAAAAAGAATAAGAACACAGTATTATGAGGAAACCTACAATTATTCAAAGCACAGATTAAGAAAATGGAAAGAGATCAATACGAGTGTATGGTCACACACTCTCATTTTAGATGGGGAAACCAAAGCCCAACATGATTAAGCGATATAGCCCTGTATTAGAGAGATTTAGTGAAACTGGAGAACACAGATTTGTGAATTCCTATAAACTCTTGTTTTTCAGCAGCCAATCAAATGTATAAAATGAAGTACCCACCACCACCACTTCCAAAAAAGGGTGTATGATAATTTACCTGTGAAATCGAACGAAAAACCAAGACTTTTTATCTTAATATGTTGGAGAGTTAATATTTAATATTTCAGGGTCCTAGACTCTAATAAAGTCATAAAATAAACCTCTTAAGACATGTGGGCCCAGGTGAGCAGGACCTTTCAATTAATCCTCTGTGAGTAAAAAGCAAAGACCCCTTCCTAATTCCACTGCATTTTCTGAGCCACTGTTACACACTTTATTGGAAATAACTAAAGGCTAAATTTAGAAGGAAAATAAAAACTGTGCTATACCTGACTTGGAAGTACACTAGTCACTGCTATAACCAAAATTAATTTAACGCACTTTATAATTTTTCACATTTGCTAACCACATCCTTCATTCTGGTCAGCTGAGACCCAAGTAAGTGTCAAAGAGTAGCGGTGCCAAACTCACATCATAATCAGAAAACACAACAACAGGCTACATCCTGCAAATAGTTTTTACCCGAGATGTTAATTATGGACAACACAATCAGAATAAATGTCAACTGTAGGAATTTTAAGGGCAGAAACTTGAGTTCTTTTCTGTATTATCACCTCCCCTACCATGCTGACCCCACTCCTAATTCACTAAAGATGTTTTATTTATGTACTAAGTGTTGGCTTCTAGGAAGCACTCCACAGCAGTTTGCTAAGTAAATAAAAGAAGCAGTTGATGGGTCCACAGCTGCCTTACTCTGTAAACACAGCCATTACTTTCTGGGTTCCATCTCGCCACACCCACTAGTCAACAACACAGAACTCCTCAAATGAGGCTGCCGTATCTTCCTTTGTATGTAACTATAGACTCCTCATAAAGTTCAATTCATTGTACTTTCAGTCTCTCATTTTGCCACACGCATGCTAGTAGTCTTTTGAGGAGGGCCTGACAAATAAGATTTGTCCCTACTGCTAGTTATTTTGTAAACTATCTTAGTATGTTCCCACGAAAACGATGTTATGAACAGTACTTAGGAAATGGCAATTTCGATTCCTCTTCACAACCCTGCAAGCTGGTGGCACTATTCACATTTAACCATCAGCCTGAGGAAAGCAGTGCCCCTCACAAATCAACTTTTGCAAAGTCACACAGCTCACACGCAAACCAGATCTCTTTGAACCAACCCAGTACGCTGACTTCATTAACACTTCTGTATGACTTGTAGGTTTATAAAACACTTATGCGTACACTATTTCAGTGAATTCTCATCATTATCCTGAGAGGTGGTGTATTTTTTCCCATTTTCAACCTGAGGAAACAGAGGCTTATGAAACATGAGAGGCAGTACAGGATAGTGCAAAGGTAAATAAGGTACAAAGTGGGGAGGCAGAGAGAGCAGGGTTCAAACCCCAGCTGCATCTGCTGCCAGCGGTGAGGCCCTGGGCATGTTCCTTCAAATCTCTGAGCCTCCGTTTTCTCCTCTTCACGTGTATAATAATAATTCTCAGTATAGAGAGTTATATACTTATTATATAAGGCTTAAATAAGTATATGTAATCAAAGTACATGACACACCAGAGCACATAGTAAGTGCATGATACACGGTTAACTGCTGACTAAAGAGATCACACAGAGAATAAGGGTGGAAATTTCTCCAGTGCAGTCCCCCACACTTCCTGCTAGCATACATATATTAAAATAAGGGCTCAGCTAACATACAATGTAGCTAAATTCCATGTAAGCATCCTCTTCTGCACCCATCTCTCCCTAACCCTTCTATCTTGCCTTTGGTCTGATCTCACTATGTTTTAGGTTACAGACTAGGTGTTTCACCCACAAATGGGCACTTAAACCCAGGCCCCAGTTTCTCCCTGTCTCACAAGTCCTGTAGGCAGCAAAGCTGGGCCTCTCTCAGCACCTAAGACTTCAGGTACTCCTTCCACGAAGGGACACACAGGCTATAGGGCACACTGTGCTTCTTGGTCTCTAGCAGCACTTTGTCCCAGGGCTTCACTCATGAGTCTTAAGCCAGAAGCATTTAAGACACAAGCTCTCCATTCATTCATCTTAACCTCGGGAGCAGAGTCCTGGACTCAAAAGGGACACGGGCACTGCACTGGGCACTGCACTGGCAAGTGTGAGGTAGAAGTCTCTATTCAGGGTGCTGGCACTGCCACGGGAAGAGAGAAAGAGAAGAGCAAAGCAGGGAGGCAGGGAACAGGGTGTCTGGGCTGAATGGACAGAATGAGTCAGGCTCAATTCATTTTCCTTATGAGGGAATTGCCAGTAGCAGACTCAGGGCAGAGGTATGTCCTTAGAGGGGGTGGCCCTGGTCATTTACAACTTGGGAAAGCACCTTAATTATTTCACAAATAAGTAAGGCAAACTGCCTGGATTTGCCAAAAATAATGATCACCTAACTGCACTGATTCAGATATTAAAATGGCTGAAGAACCCCTTCTTTTATGTGGACCATACGTAAAAATAAAATTTCTCTTCCAACTATATATACAGTTGACCCTCAAACAATGCAGAGGTTAAGGGTGTCAGCCCCTATACCATGCGGCCAAAATTTGCACGTAACTTTTGACTCCCAAAAACTTAACTACTGATAGCCTACTGTTGACAGGAAGCTTTATCGGTAATAGTCAAGTAACACAAATTTTATATGTTATATATGTATTATATACTGTATCCTTAAAATAAAGGCAAAGAAAAGAGTTATTAAGAAAATCATAAGGAAGAGAAAATACATTTACAGCATTTATTGAAAAAAAGCCACGTATAATGGACCTGCACAGTTCAAACCTATGCTGTTCAAGGGTCAACTGTTTTACCATATTCTCTAAATATTTGGACTTATTTTTCCCTCCCTGGTTTAATAATAACTTATTAACATTGACCTTATTTTTAATTAAATGTGTCAGATAGATGAAGCTAATATGCAATATTCTAAATTAAGTGAAATACCCTGTTACCATTGCAGGATATATATGCAGCATCCTATATATTGCAGATTATATATATATATCTGCAGATGAGATTATTGGGTAATTTTCCTCCTTTGTGCTACTTTTGGTTTTCCAGGTTTCCTATTAGGCTCTTCTTTGTATAATAATTAGAAAATTTTCTATAATATTTTGATATTTAATTTTTTAAATTTGATGAAATATTTTATAAATTGCTGTTTTGCTATGAAGACTGTTTTGCTTTTAAAGAAATTCATTATATAGGATATTTAACTTGAAGAAATACGGAAAACAGACTCTGTAATAACATGTAACTGCATTACACTATGTCACATTTAATGACCCTTATCCTGGGATTGGATTCCTTGTGTTCAAGTTAAAAATTCAATTCTATCCACTTTTCACCAAGTCTAGTTTACTCGCTGTCCCTCAACACACATTATGCGCATTTCGGCCCCACTGGCATGTGTGTTCCCACCCGATTTCCAGAAGGTTCCCAAGCTCCTGTGCCCCCAACTGCTATGTGACAACAGCCCAGCGAGGGGCACCTCAGACAAGCCCCACAGCCGTCTGCTCAGCACGCAGGCATTTAGCACACTTACCACTTGGTCCACCTGCTGGTTATCAGATGGTGACAGCAGCCACTCGATGTCCAGTGGGCCCTGGTCTTCCGGACTAAGGGTAAATTTGCATGGCATATAGGCAGTTTCCCCTTTGGCCTTTTCAATCATCTGATCAGGAGTAGTGATACTCAAACTTCTGGCAAAATCTGGAGAAAGACATATATACACAGACTAAGCATCACCTGCACACACGCCGTGTACCCAGCTGGTTCAGAAGGAGCACAGGAGATGGTGGAAACAGGATGCGATTTGGGACCGGAGTAAGAGCATTCAAACTCAGCGGGGCCCAGTTTTTCATTTGTGACTTTGTAAAAACGGAATGACAATACTAAATTCCAACAGAACAAATTAAAATGAAGAATTAAGTCGTTAGCTATCCCATGATCCTTTCCATTAGCCCTAAAAGAAGCTTAATACACAGTGACTACCACTTGTAATAAAATGTTAATAAAGTCGAAGCCAATAGATTGAGAATAAAAGAAAAGCCAGATTACATTCAAGACCACTTATATTCAGGCTCCATCCTAAGCTTTTAATCAATTTAAGTGCACTCCTCAAACAGATTAAAACTAGGCAGACTCTCTACTCCCTTAAATCAGAGGTTGTCCTAACTCTGACCAATGGAATACAATAGGAGTGTTCCTGTCCTGTACGGAGTTTCGGAGTTTCGAGGCTAGGCTTCAAAAGGTCCTGCTGCTCCCACTCCCGCCCTCTTGGACTCCTGCCACCTGCCATGGAGTAAACAAATCATGTTGAGAGAGAAATGAAGTGTCTGCCCAATGGCTGCAACTGCCCAACATGCAGCCACCCTGAAACACCCAGCCCCATGAGTGAGCCCAAAATTCTCATCTCGGGCTAGCCTAAACTGGCAACCCAACAGGATCAGGAACTAACACATGATTTTTGCTTTAAGCCTCTAGAGTTTGGGCTGGTTTGTTACACAGCAAAGAGTGATGACTCACCATCCAAACCCATTGATTCGGCCCAAAGGGACTACTTAATATCGCCCTGAAAAGTCCATACTACTCCAATCTGCATTTCATGTCCACATATCTGTTTAAATTACATGGTTTGATATTTATGTGTATAATCTCAAGTCTCTTCTAAATTAAAATTCAATCCTCCAAATAGTACTTTCTCCCATTTCTAATAAACTCAGCTCCATCCCTACCTCATTCGCCAAGGCATTCCTCTACCTCTTTACCCTACAATTTTTCTCTCCTACGAAATATGCACAGTACTTTACTTTCTGCTATCTGTATTATACTAATCTTGGAGCTTTTTTCCTTCATAAACCTTATTGTGAAGTTGACATGGTAGGCTCCATGGTTTTGTCACATCTTCTAGATGGTGATAGGTTATCTTCTTCCAATACTACTTTGTTTTTTTAAATGCATTTTTTGAATACATATCCTGATTTACCATTAACTCACTAGCTCCATTAGGGTTGGGAGAAACTGTGGGTACCTTTATCTCCTGTTGTCGTTCCCTGCCCATTAGTAGAAAAGAACTGGTGCCTAGATTATAAGATTGATCAATTTTAGAAATGTTGAAAGAGCATTAACCTACCAGAAGTTGTTGCTGCTACTTGAGGATATCCTTTCTATAGACACTACAATTTGTCACCTACATTTAATTTGTTTGGGTATCAATATTTTATGTATTAAGATAAAAATAATCTTATTATTCACCAGAATGAAAATTCCATTCCAAAATGAATCAAGACATAGCCCCAAAATATAGAGGTAAGAACATATGAGAATGAAGATTTGCTATTAAAAGACAATTAAAACATCATGGTTACTCTGTGCTTTTAGGGTTTTTATTTGGCAAAAGTCAAATCATACCTAAATGTGTTTAAATTCAAATGCTAATTATGCTCGCAGTACTTCTATTAGTCATTAGAATAAAATGCAACTTAGTTTTCATGATAGTATCTTTCATGCTTTCCTGTTTGATACATAAAAATTATTTTACCTTAAAAGAGTACCATAGAAAAGTTACATAAGTATAAAAAGAATCTGGAAAAGTATATACTAAACTGTTAACAGCAGATATTTCTTGAGAACTGAGATTTTAAGAAAAGTGACTGCCCATTTCTGATTTATACTGAGATTTTCTTAATGTATATACTGCTAAAGAAATTGTGAACAGATTTTTAAATGGCTTTCATCTATTTTTTTCCCCAAAAAATGTTTAAAACATTCAACTGCTCATTGTGTTGCACTAGAAATGAATTAAAATCTCAAGGTCATACAAAACAGTTATTAGGTTTCCTAGCAACAATAAAGGAGCCTCTTTGCTCAGAGGCATGGTTTTTCAAGTGTTGATACATTCAATAGTCACAAAATTGTAGAAGACAAAAAGCGGATACTTGGTCTCATGCAGTGTCTCTGGGGATTCTTTTCTAATACTGCCTAATTCTATTTATGAAGCAAATTGAGTGATAATTTAACTTGCAAACTACTTGCAGGTTCAAATATAAGTCTGAAAATGAAATCGTGTAAGAAATTTTCTTACAATTTTATTCAAACATATTCAGAGTGTAATGAAATATGTAGCACATTACCAACAAGTATTTGCAAGGTCCAGTTAATAAATGTGCCCACTGGATTATGTAAATAAACTGAATCACATCCCATTTTGGCAGTGACTGAAATAACATCTCCCAGTTTTCTGCTTGTTTTTATAATCTCCAAATTCCTAATCACTTGAATCTGTAGAATTTCTCTTCTGCCCAGTCTGACTTCTATCTGAATATCAAAATGTTATGCATTCATCAAACTTTTTTAGTCTTTGATGTTGTCAATTTCCTGCTACGGTGTTTCCCGGAAAATAAGACCTAGCCGGACAATCAGCTCTAACGCGTCTTTTGGAGCAAAAAATAATATAAGACTATAAGACCGGGTGTTATATTAATTTTTGCTCCAAAAGACGTATTAGATCTGACTGTCCGGCTAGGTCTCATTTTCGGGGAAACGGGAAGGCCTCAGATTTGTTTCTACTCTGAGAATGGAGAACTGGAGGTGATGGTAGGCACTCTAGGAGGCAGGCAGTATTTGGAACTCATAAACTGCCTTGATTTCTTTCATTTGTTTTTCAAATATAAACTACAGGTTAACCTAAATGGTCTCCAGCAATTGCTTTTTCTTCTGACAATCTTAAAATCATAGGAAGTTGGAAAGTGCTCATGAAACTTTATAGTTGATTAAAAGAGAGAAGTATATGTGTGTAACTGTTGTTTTGAGTGAGGGCAGCCTTAGAGAAAAATAGAGAACACAAAAGCTATGAAGGGAACGACAAATTTAAAATCAAATATTTTAGGTTAGGAAAATCACCAGCTAGCATTCTACAAACACTTGCTGAATGAAGGAAAGTTTTCTGTTATTCTATCAGGGAGAAAACAACATAAAAGGAATGTTTTGAAACATGTTTTCCATGTATTGACCTATACCAGCAAGAGAGTAACAAAAGTCTGACCAGTGATGGCATACCCACAGGAATTTTAAAGGCCATGTCTCAGTGTAGGATTGGAGCAGTGACAGGTGAGGTTTTTCCTACCCTGGACCCTAGTGAGTATTTCATGTCTTTTTTTTTTAAATTAGTTTCAGGTGCACAAAGCAACATAATACACATTTGATTTTGAGGCTAAAGACCATGCTTCCTGGTTTTCACTGGTTGATGTTAGCAGAGTGAAATTTCATGTCTTTAGCTAAATAAGTAGATAACAAATGAAAATCTCACCGGCACAAGTACCCCCATATAAGGGAAGGGAAACAGAGAAATCTACCAGAGACGAAAGACGGTCTGTTTCAAAATAGTGGAGCAACCTTAATTTGCAATGTGGCTAAAAGTAGGTGAAAATAAAATAAGACCTTTATCTATTAAAGCTGGAAGAGTGAAAGTGTGCTCGTCTGGCGCCTATCATACAAGGAAATCAAAGATGAGAGAAAGCACTAGTGGATCAAGTCCCTATTTGTAGAGCACTTGCGTCCATGCAGCTCTCCTGTCTGAAACGCCCACTTTCTCCCTCTGAGAGTACTTCTAGCCATTTATCAGAGGATCTCTTACCTTTCACCTCCTCTCTGAAGTTTGCCCCATCCCCACAGGCGGTGCTGCTTCCTCCTCTCTGTCACACAGCACCAGTTGTTTACATGTCCCTTCCCTTAAGCACATAGTTCCACTCACTTAACAGGTTCCCTGGACTTCATCTCCTGAGGGTATGTCCCTAGCCCTACTTCATAAGCCTCTCTCAACCCATGTGTGGCTGGAGAAAACTGCTCAACTGCAAGTGGAGGGTGTCTGAGGGAAGGTAAAGGAGCTATTTGAAAGAGTAGAGATGGGAGAGAGGACCACCAGACCCGGTTGGGGAAAGCCGGGGCGGAAGACCATGTACCCAGGGAAGCAAAGGAGTGGAACGATGAAACCCAGACAGGAGACACGGATCACAGTAGCTGAGTGAGCCTGTCTCGTGCTGATGAGAGCAAAGCTGATGCTTATGTAATACGCGTATTATAGGAAATGATAGCAAATCTGGTAGGAAACTAACATGTATGCAACATTACATGCAGTTATGTTAACATGAGAAATATGACATGAAGAAAAACTTTTATTTGTGAATATTCTAAAATACAACTATGAAGAAAAGTTGTTTGTCTCTTTCAACTACCTCTATCTAGGACCACATGAGGCAGAAAAATACTACACACTGATGTGTGGTTTCTTAGACTATCTGGAATCATTCCAAACATATTAACAAAAAAGGAAAAAAACTGAGAAATGAAAATCAAATTTTAAATTTGATTCCAAACGTCTTGCATACATCTTTAGTTTCTTGGAAAGGGGTATGTTATGATAATCTTAACACCAGTTGTTATAAAGAATTTGTTTGATATTGAGGGTTTTGAGAAATGTGAAAGAATATCATAAGGGTTACTATTTTAAATACAGAGGACACATTCAATTGGATCATTGCATTTGGATCACAGAATTCAAGATCCTTACATAGAAACACAATTATAGTAAAAAATCATCCACTAGAGCAATGTTAAGAAATAAAATGGATAAATCAGGAACGAGTATGTTTGCGGGATTAATTGGAACAAGTATAATTTTGTTGTGTGTTTGATAAATACCATGTTTCCCTGAAAATAAGACCGGGTCTTATATTAATTTTTGCTCCAAAAGATGCATTAGGGCGTATTTTCAGGGGATGTCTTATTTTTTCGTGTACAACAATCTACATTTATTCAAATACAGTCACATCATCTTCTTCCGAAACATCATCATAACGTACTAAATGTGTCCGTCTGGCTGACGGTCTTAATTGGGGCTTATTTTTGGGGTAGCTCTTATTTTCGGGGAAATACGGTACTACAGATGCCTGGGTTAGCAGGTAAGTCACTGTGATATTCCAAAATCTGTGCAAAAGTGCAACTGCCATGTTATTTGGATCATTTCCTTTTCCCCTTTGACAGATGCTAATTCCAAACTGTGCCAGTCTTTCTCACCAGGAAGTAGCAAGGGATTAGCAATGTTTAAAAGACCTAAATAAGGAGTATTTCTAGAAAGCAAAAAGAAAAATACTTTAAATATGTTAATAGTAGTTAACCGCTCCAACCAGGCTTTTAATGTTGCTGGAGTACTGAAGAAAACATAGGACATTAGAAATTACGCTCTTCGCTGTCTAAGAGTTTTAGTTGTTTACTCCATATGTGCCACTCAGTACAGTATGTTAACATGTACTTAGAGCTAAGAAAATAACACAGTCAGATAAGTTAATAACAATGAGAATGACACTAAGTATACTTATTTGCTTTTCTATGTAGTTTTTTTTAAATATAAATTCCCAGCTCCCCACCCCCAATGAGAAATCAAAAAGCAGGCGCCCAGGAAATAAACTGAGATGGAAACCATCATCTTAACAATAAATAGTAACTAACAGTGATTGAGTACTTATTATGTGCTAGGCTCTTTTCAAAATACTTCGTGCAGAGTAATTCTTTCAATTCTCGACAATTCTGAGGGAGGTACAACTATTATCCCTATGGTAAAATGAAGAGATCGAGTCACCAAGAGTTGCCTAAGCTACTAAGGGAGCGAGATACAGATCTAGGCAGCCAGGCTCCCGAGCCACACTGGTCCAGTAAGGAGCAGGCCCAGTAATCACCCTGGACAGGGAGATTTTGTTCTAAAAATCACTATAAAACACAGTATGTTATTAGACTGCATTCCAATCACTGTGGAGGAGGAGAGTTCAGAATTTACATCATTCCTCTCCTTTACAAAATTTCTAAGGAGACATTTTAGGTAGCACGCAGTTCAGGAGTTTGGGGGAAACTTTTTTTTTTTTTTTTTTTAAATAACAGGGAAATAAATACCAGACTAGAAATCTGTTGTCAGGTTTTCCACAAGAAAAGCTTGATCATTCTGGACACACTGCTTCTCTAGGACACAAACATAAATTAAGGGTGTTGAACTGAATTATCTCTTTCAGATCTAAATATGTCCTGATTTTAGACCATCAATCAACCAACAAGCCCTC
Organism: Rhinolophus sinicus; assembly: GCF_036562045.2. Classification (NCBI taxonomy): domain Eukaryota; kingdom Metazoa; phylum Chordata; class Mammalia; order Chiroptera; family Rhinolophidae; genus Rhinolophus; species Rhinolophus sinicus. The sequence continues at coordinate 21,674,815 of NC_133751.1, forward strand.
CCCTGACATCCATCTCCTTCCCTCCCCCACAACTCAAAAACAGTAAGGGTGGTTCTCCAAATGCAGCCATTTCTGAAACAGTAGCATATGGAATTAAAGAAGCAGTTCTGCCCATTAATAGTGGGGGTTCTAAATTCAGATTTCGGTTCACATTCAAACTGAGCTTTCTAAATGCTTGGCCGTAGGCAAGGTTCCAGGCTTTTTAAGTCTTAAATGTTTTCTTCTTTAAAATGGGAATTAATAGTAATAATGCCTACTTCACTATAGGGATATTAAATAAAATAAAACATGTAAAGCATTAGGACAACCTGGTATGATCCTTTCAAACAAACGGTATCTCCTGTGACAATTCATTGTCATCTTATATGCCTGTCACTTCTACTAGCATATAAACTCCTTTAGTGTTGGGAAGGTATCTTTTAATTTTTTATCCCTTACACCTAGCATATAGGAAGAACTCAAAATTTGCTGTGTAAATAAATAACACTGGAATGTAAGTTTGAGGTTTGGGAATCACCACTGGTGACCGAGGCCTAATCTGGTCTAATGAAAGGCTTTGTGGGACGTGGCAATGGGGTATGTCTGATGACAGAGGCTGACGTCTGAGTAGAGACAGAAGTGAATGACGACTGTTTTGAGGAACTTGTCTCTCAAGGACAGGAGAAAAATAACAGTGTGATGTGTGGTCAAGAAAAGTCTGTTTTGAAGTGAGAAATGCAGAGCATGTTTCTAAGTCAAAAGGAAAGAGCAATAGAATGGGAGAGGTTAAAAATACATAAAGCAGGACACTCCGAGCCTGAAGGAGCAAGACCCCAGAAAAGAATGATGATATCACAGAAAATGGGAGATCAGACACCTTTAAATAAGAATGGAGGGAAGGACATATGAGGATCAATACAATTATGGATAAGTGTTGAGGAAGTGGAGCAACTGGAACTCTCAAGAGTCTGTTGGTGGGAGTGTCAACTGGTATGACTAACTTTGGAAAACTGTTTGGCCGAATCGGTCATAGCTAAGCATATAACCTACAGGACCCCAGAAACTCCATTCATGTATGCACATGTGCATGAAAACCCACGCATGAGAATGTCACAGCAGCACTTTCCACAATAGCCAAAAAATGGAGGAAAAAAGTGTCCACCAACAGTAGAATGGGTAAATCAATTGTAGTATAGTCCCAATAGAACACCATATAGTCGGGCAAATGAATAAATGAGAGCTACACAACATAAATAATCTTACAAACATGAAAGTGAAAGTCAGACAAAAAGCATAGACTATATAATTCCACTTATATAAAGTATTAACACTAACCTATACCGTTCGAAATCAGGAGAGAGAGAAGAAAGTGACTGGAGGGGGAATGAGGGGATTTCTGAAATGTTCTTTTTCTTGAACTGGGTGCTAATAACTTAGATGTGTCTCCTCACCTGTACACTTATAAATAATGCTCTAAACTGCCTATTTTTCTACATAGGAATGCCCGACTTCAAATAAAAAATTTAAAAATAAATGTAAAGAGTTGGAGACAAAAGTTAGTTTTCTTGTCTTTGTTAAAAATAAAATGTTCTGATGTTTTATAAATGTACTTTTATAAAAACTCTAGCCAAATGACAGTAAACCCAGTCTCCTTTGGTACAGTGATGCCTTTGCACTTTCTCTCCAGTTGTGCACCACAGGCCATGAGCCGGAGCAGGAAACTGGCCTGGAGGGTTGATCCACATCAGGAATGGGAGGGCGCTGAGGTCTGGTCTGATTGTGGGAACCAGAATTAGTGAAGAAAAAGTCTGGTTGTAAAGTGACCAGAAGAGGGTGAGGGTGGAAGAGGGAGGTAAGGACTCAGAGATCTCACTGAGCAGAGTGATAGAAGCTCAAGACAGCTGGGAGACAGTGATAATAGAGTTTCAAGACTTCAGAGGAAGGACTAAGTATAAGGAGAGGGTTACCCATTCCCAAATAAAATGGATAGAAAAATCACTGTATTTGAGAGGTCAAGGAACTGTGGTACAGGATGTTGGAAAAGTGAACTGTAAAAAACGTAAATCCTAAAACTCCAAGATAATGCTAAAATGGAGGGGGAGGGGACAGGAGTATGAGGTATAGGGGTTCATAAAGAGTCACCCCAAGATGTGCATCTGTATGATGCAGATTATTTTGAGCTAAAGGCAAATGAAACCCTTAAGACTCCAGAGAAATTCTACCCGCCCGTTACCTACCTAGAAGTTGAATTATGGGCCTTGCCCATAATAAGCTATATGGCAGGGCAAACAACTAATTACTGAACATCTCTTTTTATGTCCTGCAATGACCTTCTAAAGCCCAAGGCACCTTACCTCACCCTTAACTCAGAGCATTGTGTGTACATCATTTTAACTTTCTGTTCCTGAGACTCTCGTGTATTGGGGTCTTTCTCATATATGTGGGTTCCCATATGTACATATGTATTAAATTTGGTTTTCTCTTGTTTATCTGTCTCATGTATATATAATATTATTAGACCAGCCCAAAGAGGCAAGTTTCTTCCTCAGTGGCAAGGCATTTCTTCATCAATGTGGAGAAGCAACCAGAAGTTAGGTATCAGCAGGAGCCTCAAGGGCTGAAGGGTTCCACAAGGTGGAGGGAAAATGGTCTGGAGAAGCCAGCGGAACCCGAAGAAAATAATCAATCAGAAAACCACACGTTTTTACATTGCATGGCACATCTGCTCCGATCCCCACTGTGCCCTGCTGAGAATCATAGCTGAGTAAGTGCCTGACTCCTTCCTCTAGATTGAAGCTTGCTGAGAGTATCCAAATGGTGTCTTTCTCTTATCTCCTGAAGCACCTATTTCAACACCTTACCCATGTATGTGCACACGTTATTTACTTACCCCCAAACTTCATCCACAGAGACTGATGCTCTGTGTAAGACTTAATATATAATTTATAAATCAGGACCCAAGGAAAACATGTTATAATTGAAAGGCAGACAAGGGGAGTTACAAATGTGAACATGTAGACAGACAGATTTTCAGTAAGTATTTGTTGAATTATAATCGATTGGGACTCACCTCTTCCTCACTACACACACACACACACACACACACACACACAATCTCAGGAAAGCATTCAAATTACAATTTTTATCAAATGAAGTCTCAACCTTTTTTCAATCTATGTAGTATACTGCCTCCCCCATGTTCTCTAATACACAGATGCTAATTTCAGAATTCTCTGGCAAAATAAATGCAAATAGGATATTTTGAATTATGGGTAAAGGAGATCCCGTTGCCATGGTGAGTATTTTCATCACCTTCATAGAACAATCTGTACTGCTCCATTTTAAGAAAACTGCCTTTGCCTCCTTGCTCATAAAATCCTCAGGCTCTCTTCTCTTCCTTTAATTAGCATGAGACAGGAATAGTGACTGAGTACTTGGCACACACACACACAAAAAGAAAAACTCAGGTGAAGTGGCTTACAAAGATGAGACCACAAAAAATAAAAAAGCAAAGAAATAGACATAGTAGCAAAATGAGTAAATAATTTTATCTCTTTATGAAAAATCCCGAAGTTAATAAAGAAAGGGTTGATTACAATAAGAAAATCATCCCTGTTAGAAGCATGTCTAACTTGATTGCTTCAATCTTGGCATTAATTCCATTCTAATATCCCAAAGTGAATTCAAATTTCCCTAGCAACCATCACCAGGGGCCCGTCTATCCTTATTTTCAACCTCACAATAAATGCATTCATTTCCCCCATAGGCAACTTAAAAATGTGATTTCTGTGCATATATTTGCTTTTTCTGCCTTAGACCAGAAATATAAATGCATATAACTATTGAATAAGGACAGTTGATATAATTTGGTGTATGCGTAACAAATGCTGTGATGATTACAAGAAACTAATTAAGAAACAAGAGACTTTAGTTTGTTGCCAACAGGAAACCTATGTAACACAAACAATTACTTTTGAGTTAAAAATCTCATGAGAGCAATTCCAAAGGCACGTTCCATTTGACAAAGCTATTTTGATAGCACACCAACCCATCCTTTTTTAGTTACTAGAATGTTCTGAGACTAGATATGGTGGAAGGTGATTAGAATTAAAGCTCTAAGTTCTAGACTGGTGCTGGCCACATATGGCAACTGAACACTTGAAACGTGGGTACTGCAAACTGAGATGTGCTGAAGGTCAAATATTGACCAGATCACTAAGGCTTACTATAAAACAAAAATTTTAATCTCATTAATGTTTAATTTGATTACATATGGAAATATTTTATATATATTGGGTTAAACAAAATATATTCTTCTTGACGAACTAGATTGTCTCACAATTCTGGTCTTAATATTCCTACAAGGTATAATCTGCTGGGCTGAAGAAGAGACGGAGAGTTCCAATGCCATCTGAATTCTACCACTCCCATAACATCTGCAGATGTGTTGAAGGAAGGCCAGAAAAAAATACTTTTAAATTTAAGAAAATGAATATACATTTTTTTACTTACAAAAAATATAGTAATTTGAATATGTATATTCAAATTAATTTCACTTAATCTTTTTACTTTCAAATGCCACTACCAGAAAATTTTAAATTACATATGTGGCTTGCATTATATTTTTATTGGACAGCACTGTTTAGATCAATGCCACAATTTATTAGACTTAGGCCTTGGTTTTAGGACTTGATTCCTATAAATGAGATTGTACATAATATGAGGTATTCTTCCTAACCCAAGGTTGTCAGGAAGAATGGATTCAAATGAGATGCGTGTGAAATTGTCTTAAAAAATAAGGTAAGATCACTTTTCTACCCCAGAGTAACCAGTTCATTCTAAAAGTATCAGATTTCACATTGTACAACCAAGTAGATTAAAAAGTCCTCTCAATTCTTACTGTAGAACTACCTGAAACAAAACACTTGGAAGTTTTTGTCTGGTCTAGCAGAGAAAAACCCATGGGAATTGTCTGGTATTCAAGAGTTCAAAGCACTCTCCACACTGGGGAATCAGACTGAGGAGAGTCAGCTAGAGTCACTCTAAAAATTTAACAAAGAAAGATGTGGCTCAACACCTTTCGTTCACTGTATCCGAATGTTCCTTGAGATTCCTTGAGAGCATTTCAATCTGTGCAGCCAAACCATCCTTCCTGTGGAGAAACCTATACTCACAAAGCACATACAACTACACTGGAAAAGTGAAAAAGTAACCACGATTAGTTATATTTCTTCTTGAAATCTATACACATTTTTATCTCTTAGAAGTAAATAAAGTCATTCCCATTCCAACTGATAAAATACCTTGGAAAGAATGAAAGTGATTTAATAAGTTTCCAATGAAATTTGTGTTATCTCAGTATGTATAAACACCTGTTAATTTGACTGTTAATCCTTTTCCTCAGCAACTATCAAAGGACAAACTAAACCAAGCCATTGGATTCACATCTACCCTAAAAATAGACATATTTTCTCCTTCCTTCTAAGAGCACCCAGCCCATTAAAATAAACTGCAAACACTGCTGACTCAAGTTAAGATCTTTAAGGCTTAAACTCTGATTGGCTAACTCTGCTAGAAACCACAATGTATGAGTCAATGAGGTGAGGGAGGAAAGGCTACAGAAAAGACCAGTGGGAAAGCATAAAAGATAAAATGTCTTTACGTCACCATTTTGCCATTGAATATAGAAACATTTTCAACTTCCTTCCCATTCTTTTACATGGAGACAGGAATGGATTCAACAAAGTGAACAAATCACAAAGAAACACCACTAACAGAGCCCCAAAAGAACCCCAAAGCAAACCATGAACTCATACCAGCTTCCTAGACAGATCACTTCACCATGACAACGTGACACGGTTCCATCCCCCTCACACTCCGCCATTTGTAATTTCAGCCCCACTGAAGTAACCAAGTAGAAAATAAGGTAGGGAACTACTGATCCTTGCTTCTACTTAGCACCACTCTTAGTAGAAACCCATCTAATTCCAATACCAATCTAACGATTATTCCAGAATATCAGATTTGTTTTCTTACACAATACAATACAGATGAAAGACAGCAAAATAAAGCCAATAAGCTCATTTTAGTTAGATAAATTTTAATTGCTTTCTGGGTTACTTTAATAATTACAGTTCATAGCCATTACTTGGCTGGCCGTCAAATGAACCAAATCAAAAGTTCCCAGTCTCACGTCTCGCCTTTATTTAATTATACTTGACAATGATTTGTGGATAGAGGAAAGATGGGAATACACAGAGGGGGAGAGAATAGGCAGCAAACAAGAGATTAAAATAAGACTAGTGTGGTCATATAAATTCACTCCATTACAGAATGCATGCGAAGCACACTCATGCGCGCGCACACACACTGCTGGCTGATGCAGGACACTGAGCCCAGCCCTGCTCACCTCTTCCACAATGTACCTATTCTTGACCTTCAAATGTACTTTCCCCTCTAGGTCTTTTTCTCAAGCCAACAAACACGAATTCCTGTCTGGTATACCTTTCCCCATTTATTCAATTAACAAGCACTGTGCATATATATATATATATATATATATATATATATATGGGAATGAAATTAAGAATAAACAATCCTTGACCTCATAAAATGTACAGTCAGTTGAGGAAACACCACCACCAAAAAGGAAAGCCTGATTAAGTGTTAGAACATGCCCCACTCTCAGGAAGTGCCTGGAGCACAGGGGAAAGCTCACGTCCTGGCAGTCAGATGCCAATGACGAAGCTATTTCAATCATCTTAAGAGACATGAGGATAAGCTGGAACAGTGGCTGGAGAGATATAAGGGGCTTAGCAACTGACTGGACGTGAGCCGGTGCAAGGCTAGGAAGAGTCAAGTAAGATACCCAGATTTCTGCCTGGGCATTTGGTGAGTGAAAATGCCACTTAAAGTTGAGAGGAACAGTGGTATGCAGACAGGTTCAATGGGAGGTGTCTGTGGGAAGTCTAGGCGAGATGTCAAATGGGTGGTTTAAAACTATGAGCAAAGGTTACGCAATAGACCACAAACTGACTAGAGGCTATGTAAGGACAGTGGCAACTGAAGCCATAAACTGAGGAGCCCCAACATTCAAGGTACAAGAAGGAAATGGTCTCGCAAAGGAAAATAAGGAACAAGGTTCTAGGTCTGGGTGGCTGGAAGTCCGTGGAGTCCTTATCTGCTGGCTTCTACCTTTGCCCCTGGGTCTGCTACTGTCCCCTGGAATTACAGCCACACTTTCAAACCAACTGCAAGGGCACAGTACATTTCTCATTCCCCACTTACCCGGGGCTCACTTCTAAATCAATTAAAATCTAGCTTTACTCTAACCGCTACAAAAGCTGTCCTCCCTGTGGAATCGAATTTCCTGAATGTTCTCAATAATCTCCTAATGGTAAGACTCACTAGCCTCATCTGTGCCAGTTTCTAGGATATCCTCATCTTCTAGTTCTCTCCTACATTCCCTCTCACTCCTATCGGTCACCTTCTGGCTACCTGCTAGCTGTTGATGTTTCCAGTGTCATCTTTCACCTTGTCTTCTAGTCCTACCTGCTTTTCCTGGTTAACCTTACACAGATGCCACGTATCAGCGGTGTTCTCAATTCTCTATCACTGATCTTTGCCTCTTCCTGAGATCCAGTCCTTTGTGTAAATCTTCCTGCTGGATATTGTTTACCTTCATTCCCCTCAGGCCCCTCAAGTACAACCCGAGCAAACTCAAGCTCATTGTCACCTCCCTAAAACTTGCTCCTCTTCTCTTTATCCCCTGTAGGTTAGTGACATCACCATTCACTCAAGCCAGACATATTACTGCTTCTCTCCCAACTTTTTTTTTTACCCCTCTCCTTGAATCAGGTTCTACTGCATCTCTCCCAAAACAACTTTCCAGGTCAAAGAGGAAGCCCAACACCAGTCTGCTGTGCTTCAACAGAGGCTGTGTATGTCCAGGTCATTTCAGATGGATTCCTACCTCGGATGTATCAGTTCTGCCTGCCTCCAGAATTCTGCAGAGTTCTGCATCACTCAAAAGAATGATGTCAGTGTATAACCTCACATCTTTAATGCCCCCTCCACAAGCTTCTTAGTGCCATGGGTGTGGGGGAGGGGGAAGAGGGACATCTTGACAAATGTCTGTTTATTTGTAATCTCCTAGTAAGTTCTTGAAACAGCCTTTAGATCTTTGCCCACTCAAGTATGGTCAGCAGGGACATCATAGGGAACTTGATAAAATGCAAAATCACAGACCCCACCCCACAATTTTTCAGGTGCACATCAAAAGTTTGAGAAGTGCTGGTTAGATGCTTTATATATGCACTGAATTTCTCAACTCATACAATTTCTCAACTGCGAGACACATCATACCCTTTCAGATCGCCACATCTTTGCAAAAGCTGTGCCATCTGCTGGGAATGTCCTATCAAACCTGTACCCTGCTAAGTCCTATACTACTGTAAGGGCACCTAGAACAGGCGTAGTACATAGGAAACCACAAATATGTGCACGATTGATCATTTAATCAATTAATTACTGGATGAGTCTGAGGTACTGAAGTGCATTCAGGCAGAAGTTGAATGTGAGGCAGCTGGAAATAGGGGCCCAGAATTCAAAGGAGAGGAGGGCTGAGCTGGCAATATTTTTCAGTCACTAGCAACTACCCTGTTTCCCAGAAAATAAGACGTAGTCGGACAATCAGCTCTAATGTGTCTTTTGGAGCAAATATTAATATGAGACCCAGTCTTGTATTATACTATATTATATTATAAAGACCCAATCTTGTACTAATTTTTGCTCTAAAAGACATTAGAGCTTACTGTCTGGCTAGGTCTTATTTTAGGGGAAACAGGGTATTTGGAAGTTACAATAATCAATAGGTGAAGTCACTCAGGTTTAAAATGGAGACTAAAAGGAATATGGGCCAAATCACGGGAAAGATCGATATTTCAGGGACCTATTGTAGAAAGCAGTGAAAAACAGGTTAACAGGGTAGGAAAGAACCCAAATAAGTGTCAAGGAGCTCCAAAAAAATACATGGATTAGGCACAAGATTATTGTTACCTTTGGCAACTGAAGTGGGGGCTGAACAGTGAAGTCAGAGATAAAGCAGACACTTGAATTCTTTAGACTAAGAACTGAATGAGACAAGGCTAGTAAAATCCTCACTACAAGGACAATCTTTACTGGATGGGAAGGGAAAGAGAAATGGAACTGATGAAAGCTACTATCATATACATGGGCCTGGTGGCAAAGAGGTTGAAAACTTTCAGTCACGCCACATTTGCTGAACACTTGCTCCTATCTGCCAGGTGCCACAAGCTAACAGTGGAACTGTAACAATGAACAATACAGGTAATGCCCCTGCACTCTGACCTAGTGCAATGAGATAAACTGAGTAATTGGTGGAGCCCCCATAAGAGATAGGGTAAGGAGCCAATAAAAGGGTGGCTCGCCTGGGAGGAGAGGCAACTTTTGCTCTGGTGGTTGGTACAATGGCAGGAATGTAAATGCTGAGAGAGAGATAAGTGGAGGGGATAAAGTTCATGCCTAATAATCTTTTTTTTTTTTTTTTATGTAAAGGAAAAGACTCCAGGAAAGTAAAATGATAAATATTTCACTTTGCTCAACAGCCCTGAGATAGTACGACCTCCATTCTTGATACATAAAGCAACTGAGGCACACAGAGAGGACAGGGACCTACCACCATCAAATAGCTAACAAGTGGCTGGGAGACCAGAATCACTGGCCAGGACTTCTTTTAGTTCCCTTCACACTGACAGTGTGAAAAACTGCAGCACCCCAAACTTTATCAAGATCCCCAGGCTGCTCGTACATGGGCCCCATTAGTCTGCAATACCAGTTTAAGCCCTGGATCCTCTTGTTTTCACAGTGCCTGAAAGTAGTCAACAAAGATAAAGAATTTAAAGGGCTAAGAAAAGCCTTCGTACTTGGCACACAGTCCAGCTAACAGCAGGTTCTTAATAAATGACTGATAACCAGTAATAGAAATTTTGGATGTGGATTAGAGGTCATCAGAGGAAAGGAGCTGCTTTAGAGGCAGAATAGCATAGTTATAAGAGCCAGGACTAAGGAGGCAATCTGTGACCTTCTCAACTTCTACGACCACTCTGTGCCTGTTTCCCCACAACAGGGATAATACATAGGGTTGTTAGGTAGACTGAGTATGTGTAAAACCCCTATTTAATTGCTCAATCAAGGCTTTAATTTTATTACCATTGCAACTGCTCTACGACAACTGACCCTACCATTACCAATACTGTATAGTATGACTTGCTATGAGGTTTGCAATCAAAACGCATCCAAAGGAGTTTCACCAGCAACCAGAGTGTAACACAGAACTCCTTACAACCCCTATAGAGACAGAGCTAGAGGGAGGTCTACTGCTGCTAGCACTGCAATTTTTGAAATATGTAAACTTCCACCTTGTTTTGCCAATTGTCGAAGCCAATCACGCAACCACTCAACGTGAGGTCATAGCAATGAATTTCTACATTGGCAAGAGGTATCTGAAGAAATAACTCAAATCCATACATCAATCACATAGTTTTTGAACTGTCTCCTGAGCTGGAAAATGAAAAATAGTTGTCTTGTTTAGCTAAAGACAATAGTCCTTTAATGAGATGTTCGCTGCAACCCACTGTAAACTTTATGGGCAGAATGACTCTATATGTATCAAAATATCCTTGGGTGAGATTGTGCAGACAAAAGTGAAGAATCCAAAAAAAAAAAAAAAAAAAAATCCAAGTATCCAAATATCCCTGGAAAAAGAAATTTCTTTAGATGGTTTATGTTCTTCCACTTTTCTGATTCAGATGTACCCTAAAACACTTTTTCCCCCCACAGAAAACAGAAACACTGTGTTCTCAGCTTCACCTTTAGTTTCATCCTTGACAAAACAAAAATGGGAATGTACCATGTAAATTGGCTACTGACCCTTCATCTTTTCCAGAAGCTTTACTTCAGAATTTTCGGCCATTCTAAATGATATATACCGTGCTTCCCCGAAAATAAGACATAGCTGGACCATCAGCTCTAATGCGTCTTTTGGAGCAAAAAAATAATATAAGACCCGGTCTTATTTTACTATAAAACTGGGTATAGTATAATATAATATCAGACTGGGTTTTATATTAATTTTTGCTCCAAAAAACCCATTAGAGCTGATGGTCCAGCTACAGCTTATTTTTGGGGAAAGACGGTATCTATCAAAAAGGTGGAGGTAGTGCTCTAAACTCAGATAGAAGATTAGACTTGTTAATAGAATGTTGATCCCATGAGTAATGCTCACAGCTGTGGCATCCAACAATGGAATTAACATTTCAACAGGAAGTAGAGAGCCATCCCAACAGAAAGGGCCACCTGATCCTGCTCTGGAGCACTTAAAATTATCCTTCCGGAGGCTACACAAAGTGTGTCTCCTAGGGTCCCCACCTATGGATTTTTTTTTTCTTTAACGAATCATTTAGGTAAAAAAAAATGAGACAAGGGCTTACTTTGACAAACAACATTAGTTGGTTAAAAAACTGACAAGGAAACAGATCAGTCTTTTAAAGTACCAAGGATTATGCTTCCTAATGGTCCACGCGTTTTTTTAAATGGCTTCTTTTCCCTCCAGAGAAAGGCGCAGTTGAAAAATGGGCTTGGAGAATCCTTTAGGAATTACCCTGTACACGTCATCCCGTCTAATCTTCAAAAGGAACCAACTCCTTATATACTCAAAACCCAGGTTACGAATGTCTCCTTCGCACTTTGCCCCGGGCCTGCGGAAATCAATACTGCATTTCTGCAGGAACCTCCTCTCGATTTCCCAAGGTCTACTCCGTCGAGTCACCGTCCGGCTCGCCTCTGCGACGAGACCAAGAACACCCAGGCTCCCGTTCTTCCAGCGCCTCTTTCCTAGAGGTAGCCTGGACCGTCTCAGCCACTGAAAAGCTCAGTGTCCATTCAATCATGGCGTTTGTAATTCGGTCTCCTCGCTTGGACTGCTCCACACCTGAAAACTCGCCGCCCAAGGCTTTTGAAATCGGATAAACCCGGACGGACTCTACACCGCGGCTAACAAGGGAAGAGCAAGAGCAAATAAAGCAAAGCCGGTACCGGCGGCCAAGAATGGCGAGGGGGAGCCGCCAGGTGCACCCCGCACGCCGCGCGGGGGAGGCCCGTCCACCGCCGCCCCTTATCTAGGGGCTCGCTCCCTAGCTCAGCCCCCGCCCCCGCCCCCGCTCCCCGGACACCCCACGCCCCCGCTCCCCGGACACCCCACGCCCCCGCATGGCTCCCTTCTGAGCCGCTCCGCCTTCCCGGCTCGCGCACCCGGCCGGGCAAAAATCACCCCATGCAATTCCACCCGCACAACCACTACAGCCGCAAAGCCCCCAAATCGCACCCGTCCTCTCCCCGCCCGCCCGCTCCCCCCTCCCCCACGCCTCATTGTTCCCGGGTGGCCGCAGGCGGCGAGCGCCCCGGGTCTGACCAGTCAATGGGGACAGTAGGGGTAGAATTGCTCACACTCACCAGCAACTCCACACAGGAGGAGGAAGAGCGGCAGAAGCCCCATGGTGGCGGCCCGGCCGTGGGCGGCGACTGCAGGTAGGGGGCTCTCGCCCGGGGTCTGTCTCCCGGCGCCTCGCGCACTCCCGACTCGCAGGCAACTGCGGCACCTCGGCACCCCAGCCCCACCCCGCCCGCCTTCGCTTGGCAGGTGAAACGCGTCACTTCCGGCATTGGCTCAGCCGCGCGGGCGCGTGGGTTGCCGTGGCAACCGGGAGCCGGTGGCGGCGCGCGGGTTACACCGCGCTGTAATGGGCACTCCTCGGCGGGCGTCTGGTGCCGGGAGCTGTGGCTCTCCGCCGCTCCTCGCGCCGAGCCTGAGCCTGCGTCCCCGCCCCCATGCCTTCGGTGAAATCAGAGTTTGTGCCCGACAGTCGGCCCGCCCCTCTCCAGGCAACTAAAATTCCCGCACGCTTTTGCTGCCAGGCGCGCCAGCGGACAATACTCATCCGCCTGCCGCAGGACTTGAAGTGCGGCTCTTGCATTTGGCTGCCTGCGCTCACCCCTCCCTTCCCTTGGGGTAGGAGTGAGTGGGGCGTCTCCATCCACGCGTCCCACCTATGAGGGTTTGCTGCGTTGGTCGGAGCTCCCGCCTAAGGCTCTGGGGGAAGGGAACTACCCCCCAGCATTTGCTTCGGTCTCATTGAGTCGGATGGGCTGATGGAGAAGAGAAGGCTTGAGAATGCTTTTCCTCATTTCCAGTAATGACTGAACCCCTAAACTGCCGCTACGGACTTGGGCAATACCCAGACTGGCTTTCCTCGCCTTGAATTTAAAGGTTATTCTAGCCCTGCAATTGGCCAACAAAGACCAGTGAGCTGGAAAAGTGGGGCTAAGTGGGGATATTTAAAGGCTTGGGGAAGGAGGTTTGGGGGACCGGGGAATTAGAGATCTTGAATCACCGGGTGTAATGTCCCTTCTGCCGCCTGGTGCCCTCCACACGTGTTATTTCCCTGCTTGTAGTCAGTTGCTCAAGTAGGTTAATTTATAGCTGCCGATTCACTGGTGTTTCCCATGTGTTCCACGTGAGGCATGAATTAGAGGAGAGAAGCAGCGTTACGCAGTGGGTAAATTTTTGGGCTCCGAAATGAGTCAGTTACTGGGCAAGCTAGAAACTGCTCCTACCTCTTGGGTAGCTATGAAAACTAGATGAGATAATGCAGGAAATGGTTGGCACCATGCCTGGCACAACAGTAAATAGTAAAGTGGAAGCTAATGAAATTAATATTGGAAAATTCTTATTTATTGAACCAGAAAAATCGGTTATCAGGAAAACCAAAATTGCCCAACTGCAATTTAGCTTGTAGTGTGCAACCCTGGCCGCACATTAGAATTACTTGGAGAACTTTTACAAAATACCTGTCGTGCAGGGAGGCCTGCGGGGTCTCTGCTCCCGCTCCCCATACAAGAATGCAGGATATGGTGAGGCCAAAAAGGAACATCCACGGAGCCATAGGTAGGGGAGTCATACCACTATGGTCTCACTGGAGGCTGGGTTCACTGGACATGTGACCTGCTGTCCGTTTTGTCTGCAACCCACCAACGACTCTCTTTCTCTCTCCTCCACTCTCCTCGGCTCTCCTTCGTAGCCGCAGCAGTTATATTAGTGGCCAATGGCTCAATGGCTACAGCTGACGGCCAATCAACCACAGCTGATAGCCATCTACTACCCGAGCCAGCACCCCTTCACGTGAGGCTGAGAGCCTGTAAACTACTTTCTGGGGCTCTGCCCCCACAATACCACTACCTGAGCCCCACTCCAGAGATCCTGATTTAACTTGTGTATAGTGGAATCCTGGCTGATTTAAGGAAGAGTTCAGAGTAACCACTAGGGACTTCCTATTAGCTGAAGAAACAGGAATTCTACTGGATATAAATGAAGATATAAAATATTTGGAACCTAAATTTTTACTCACCACTTTATACTTTATGAATGTGGGGACAGAGCCCCAGAAAGTAGTTTACAGGCTCTCAGCCTCACGTGGAGGAGTGCTGGCTCGGGTAGTAGATGGCCGTCAGCTGTGGCTGATTGGCCGTCAGCTGTAGCCAGTTAGCCAATTAGCCGCCAATATAACTGCTGCGGCTACGAAGGAGAGCCAAGGAGAGTGGAGGAGAGTGAAAGAGTCGTCGGTGGGTTGCAGATAAAAGGGACAGCAGGTCGCACGTCCAGTGAACCCAGCCTCCAGTGAGACCATAGTGGTATGACTCCCCTACCTATGGCTCCGTGGGTGTTCCTTTTTGGCCTCACCGGATAAGACATTGTTATAAAATTGCTGCCGTGAGTGTCTTTTCCACTGGGTTGAAATTAAACCCATTCTTCAGGGGTCATCTCAACCACATACTAGAGGAAACCTTTAGAAATTTCCTAAAAGGATTTTCATCTTAATTCTTTTCCTTCTGGAACTTTTTTTTTTTTTAACATTCCTTACCTTTTGCCTCTTGTGGTAGGTATTTTCATGTCTATCAATCACTTCTCTTACTCTGAATCTTTCTAGAAGGCCAAAAAGGCACTCTTGGAAGCGCAACCTATAGTAGGTTCTGTAGTGTTTGTTGAATTGAAAATATTTAATTCATGTATTAATATATCGACATATATTGATAAAAAGTACCTCCCAAATCATTACATCTTAATATATCTTTTTAGACTGTACTTTTAACAATGTAAATTTTACAAAATCAATGTTTTATGCTTCTTTAGGTTATACTTCCAAATGTATTGTGGGGGCAGAGACCCAGAAAGTAGTTTCCAGGCTCTCAGCCTCACATAGAAAGGAGTTGGCTCAGGTAGTAAATGGCCATCAACTGTGATTGGATGGCCATCAGCTGTGGCTAGTTGGCTGTCCGCTGTAACCAGTGAGCCATTGGCCACTAATATAACTGCTGTGGCTACGCTAGCAGAGAGAGGGAAAAATGGGCTAACAAGAAGATGGTGTCTGAGCTAACAAGAACGGATTGTAGAGAGGAGGATGGCGCCAGCGAGAATATAGTGATATGACTCCCCTACTTATGTCTCCGTGGGTGTTCCTTTTTGGCCTCACCATATCCTGTGTTCTTATGTGGGGAGCGGGAGCAGAGACCCCGCAGGCCGCCCTGCATGACATGTATCATCTCTAAGAATTAAGTAACTTTGAAAGGAGTAGTTTAATCTTACTTAGGGAACTATTCTTTTTAAAAAATTATATTAAAGCTGGGGAAAAAATGGGGAAAAGTGATATGTAGTCATCTTTGGACTTTGGTTGTGACTACATTATTTCATATAAACAGTAGCTAAAATCATGCAGTTATCTGAAACTTTTTTTTTAATAATGCTTTTGAGATTCATCTACCTTTTTTTAAATTGGGGAACAGCGTGTTTCTCCAGGGCCCATCAGCTCCAAGTCGTTGTCCTTGAATCTAATTGTGGAGGGCACAGCTCAGCTCCAAGTCCAGTTGCTGTTTTCAATCTTTAGTTGCGGGGGACGCAGCTCGCGCTGTAACCAACTGAGCCATCCGGCTGCCCCTGAAACTTCTTAACGACACCTTTGAAAGCCTTTGTAGCTATTGTAAGCTTGGAAATTGTCTCCTGGAAGCTGTAATGAAATAATCTCATTAATTCTGGAATGTACAAATTGTTGATTATTTGGTATCTTCAAACCAGGGTAACAAATAGTGCACAATCATTAAATGACTTGCCCTATCTTGGCAAAACACCAAGCACTCCACGTTATATAGCCTTTAAACCAGCAGAAAGGTGGTTCTTGGCCCATCAAAGAAGGCGATAATTAATTGTGGAGACATAAATAATTCTATGGCTAATATAGCATCTGTCCTTACAAAGATTTCTCAGCAGTAATGGATTTTTCAACACACCTACAGATGATTCAAATCCTATAATCACATTCAGAGATTGACTTACACTTAAAAATTAAAGGATTCTCACCTCTTATCATCCTGGAATATGAAGGCATGTGAAGCAAGAAACTTTCATATGTAACACTGCTGATTTTTATATTTTCTGGAAAATAGTAACGCTATTAACAAGGAGTGAAGGTTCCTCATGAGTGTGTTCTCCTTATATTACCAAGACCATTGGTTTTAAATATTTTTTGAGGTGGCAAGATGGTTGATACCATCCCAGTCTTCTATGTGCCCCTAAGGAAATGAACTTATAAACACATACATTTTTATAATAGTTTTATGCCATGTATATAATATTTATAAGTCAACCCATAGCCAGTGACCCAGAACTTTTTTTAGATTCCTAATAATGTGGATTCCAAATGAATAGACAAAAGTGATCAATTTATACGGACCAAAAATGAGGATTTTATTGATGGCCTTTTAAAATGTTCTTATCTGGGGCAGCCGGTTAGCTTAGTTGGTTGGAGTGCTGTGCTCATCACCAAGGTTGCCGATTTGATCCCCCCATGGGCTACTTTGAGCTGCGCCCTCCATATAAAAAAAAAAAAAAAGTTCTTATCCAAGAATGAATCTTGTTTCTTCCAGTTGCTTTCTTCTTCGTTTCTTCTCTGTCAGATGAGCTCCATCACTCTCTTCTCTTCTCAATCGCCCTTTAACACTCCTGTTCTCTGTAGATAGCTGTATGGAGAAATCAAACCACATCTTCCTTCGTTGGTGACCCCCCAGGTTTTTTCACTTAGCTGCTCCACTCAATTTTTGAATCACTTGAAAAACAGCATCTGGGTAGAAAAATTAAATTGGCAGGCATTTCCTCAGCAACTTTTCCTCAAAATAGCTAAATTAGGGCACTTCCAAGGCCTCATTCTGACTTTCAGGGGACCTATGAACTTTTGCCTTTGTGGACCTCTTTCACCTCAAAAAATATTTAAAACTGTCTTTTACGACTGTGTTGGGATAAAGGCAAATTTAATCCAGGCTGGATCATATTATTATTTCTTCTGATTCCAAAAGAAATGAAAACGTTTTCATAGGCTCTGGATCAGTTGCTCTGGGCGTTGCTTGTCTCCCTTCCTCCCCTAATCTAAGTTGTTCTGGTGATACTAATAATATTAAAGATTTTCCTCCGAAAGGGAGGGAAAGGAGTGACCTTATAAATTTCCCTTTCATCTCTGTCTCTATTTCACCTCTTTTGCCCAAAGTCCCCTTTCTTATAGTATCTTCATCTCCAGTCCCTTTTCTTTCCTTTTCTTGCCTTTTCTTCTTAGGCCAAAACAATCCACAAAGTACTAAATTTGCCCTGTTCTAAAGATAAGAATGACACAGGTACATACCTAGGCATGAAAGTTTATTGCTTGTCTTACTTAGCTCTTTCTTCGTTTCCACAATTCCATAATTTGTATTTGGCTTTGAGATGTTTTGTTTGCCTGTTTGGGTATAAAGAAATAGGACTGGTAGAATAAACCCAGAGCATATATCCTCTTTCTAGGATTTTACACTAACTTTGGTGGTGACCTTTGGAAAGAAAATTAAACTGTGAACTCTGTCATGATCCTCAGGAAGAAAGAATTACAATGTCTGGTGTCTGTGGCGTACGTATAGGTTGTTTTGAGAATAGATGATTTGCACAGTCCTCTGGGCATTTTAGATCAAAGATGCTGTGCTTACCTAGTATTAAACCCATTTAATTTATACCCAGAGAATAAATTTAAATATTACAGAAGTGGGTGGAGCCTCCGTCTACTTTATATCTTGCTGGTTTCTTTTTGGCTGGAGACAGCTTTCTATCTGATAGGTAATAACAATGCTTTCCATTTATAGACTGTGTAACATCTCTTATCCAAGGAGTTCAAAGAACTCAGCAATTATGACTCACAGTTCCTTAAAATATCTCTATAAAGCTCGAGATGACACACATTGTGGTAAACTGGTTATAGGTAAAGAAACTGGAGTCACGGAGATGTTAACATGTTCACAAGGCATTTTAAGAGACAGAGGTGGAATTCTGAATAAGTTCCCCTTTCTTTGGATTAGACCATAGTCAGTAGCATATATTCCCTTCCCATGAAGATATATTCTTCAGGGGCTTCAGTTGTGTTTATGATGAAGATAATACTTCTTGACTATGAGGAGTTTAACTCTCACATACCTCTCTAAGCTCATCCCATACTCCCTACCCGCCCATAGCTACAGCCCCTTTGTAGATGCTGTCTCTCCCTTCTGCCTGTAATACTTGACCTTCTCAAGTGGGTATCTCCTAGTCATCCTTCCCATTTCAAATCAAGTGTCCCTTCCTAAGAGAACCCTGATTAAGTTTCTCAATACTAGTACCAGGCATCTCCCCTTCAGAGCACTTGCCACAGTTGAAATTTTGTATTTTCTGTGTTAAATATTTGATTATTTGATTAATGCCTATCCCACTCACCCAGCTGTAGGCTGCGTGAGGGCAGAGAACATGTCTGTTTCTCCTTACCATTGTAGCCCCAGAATCTAGTGTTGTATGTGGTGCTAACTATGGCCTCAAAACATATTTGTCGACTGAGTTAATTTAGATTTTAGGAAAAGTGTTCTTTTAGAGTTTGAGCCCAAATCCTCAGCTTCAACTTGGAATTAGAATCAGGAAGAAAATGGTGGGTATTCTAAATTACTATTCTAACATATTTGAATAGGAAAATGTACAGAACGTCTTAATAACTTCATTCTAATTTAATTTGTTTTAAAACAAATTAAAAACAAATTAGGAAAATGGTGGGAAGGGAAGATCTCAGAAAAACTGTGATGAGGGGGAGCTAATGTAATTTAATACGAAATTTATATCTGGTCTTTGGAAATCTGAGATTAGACAGGGAAGTCAATGGGTTATTTCTGTAGCAGGCGTCCCCACTTGAGCTCTAAAAGTGGACTTCGCTCTGTGTATTTCCCTTTGGCTCTTTGGCTTCCAGTCATCTTTGAATGTTAATTTGAATGGTCTGGAGAGGCTCACTGTAGATTTTTCCAGGGCACCTGAGAAAGACTGAGAGACTAGATGCATTTGACTTCTCTATTTCTTGACCTTATTGAATGGCTCACGTCTAAGAATCCTGGAGAGTTGCTGCCAGCAAAAGCCTTAGATGTACTGACCGGTTGTTTGAGTATAACACACCGTGGGCAAGACTCCCTCTTTTTAGAAGTCAGCCCTTTTGATTTAGCAGAAAGAACAACCAAAAGGGTTTTGTGTGTGTGTGTGTTACTGTTGTTGGCTTTTTTGTTTTTTGTTTTAAAGAGGACCTGTCATAATCCTATCTGTGTTTTGAAAAAGAACACGCCTCTAGAGGCAGTACCAACAGAGTAGGAAGAAACAAAAGGAAGGAGATCATTGAAGAGATTATTGTCATAGTTATAGTAAAAGCTGGTGGGGTCTGAACTCAAGTTGTGGTGGTAAGAGAGGTGTGGGAGATATTTCAGAGAAAGAACTAGCGGGATTTGAGCCCTGCCGGTCATAGACAGTGAGGAACAGGAAACAATCAAAGCCATCTCGGGTTTCTAGGTTTGGGCAATCAGTGGATAAGGGTGCTGTTAACTAAATAGGGAATAGCGGAAAAGCAGGTTTAGTGCAGTGTAAATGTTAGGTTTTTGGCACCTGAGGGACACCCAAGTGGATATGCCAGAAACAAAGACGACCTGGCGAGAGATCCAGATTTTGGAACCTAGATTACACTCCTTTGAGGAATTAGTTTGCTTTTTATATTGGTTGTAAATCTCATTGCAGCCATGCTGGAAATGTTGTTAATTTCCCCCCATAAACACCCATTTAGACTCTAGTGTTTCTGATAGACCATGATGAAGTGTCATTCATGAAAATGTCTCTTTGGAGATTTGCATTCTTAAGGCCAGCTCAGAGCTTCAGTAAAGCAACTTGTCTCACTCAGACATAGAATTGGGAGCCAAGATTTCTAGGCCAAACCTTATTCTCTTCCCAGGAACAATGGAGCATAGAATGTTTAAGGGCAAGTCACATATATTATGGTGTGGAGCTAGTATTGTTTGTAGTTTTAGGGAAAAGGGACATTTGCTTTTAAAGAAGTGAGGGAGAGTTGGCAGACCTTTCAGGTAGGGAAGCAGATCTAGCATGAATCTGGGCTGATGGGGATGCAGTGTAAAGTTGGAGTGAAGGACCCTAGTTAGAGCTGAAAGACTGAGTAGCAGGAATGGTGAATCATCAAGAAGAGAGCCTGAGACCCCAAATTCCAGGCAGCTTTGGGGACTTTGTTGATGGGTTTGGGAAGAGTCAGCTGTGATAGTGTGATTTATAAGAAATGTATATACAGAAGGTGCCCCCAAAAATGTATATACATTTTAAGAAAGGAAAAAACTGTATTAAAATAGTAGTACTTGTGGCAAGTAAAATCCATCACTCCCAAAAACATCCTTTGAGCGAACGTCATACTACACATTGCCACCGTAATTCAACTCAACTTCGAAAAGTAATACATATTACAGATAACATCTCTTAAAATGTGCATACATTTTTTTGGCACCCCTGGTATTTGGTTGTTCTTCTTTCTCATGTATGTATTTGGTCTTCATCCACAGTGCTGGCCTCACAGCTCCCAAAACTCCCTGAATCTCCTGAGTAATCAGAGCACTGCGAGCATCTTTTGTTATAATATTTGGTCACTTGTCCTCCATTTCTGAAAAGCTCCGGAGCTCTAAGTAGGAACCCGGTATCTTATTATTCATAACAAGCTTCTTTCCACCATCACTGAGCTTATGTTAATGAGGTGACTTTTGGAAATCCCCTAAAGATGAGGACTGGTTGCCAGGAGAACCAACCATGCATGGAGAGGTGGACCTTTCAGTCCCACTTGCTGATTTCCAGGAAAGGGAGTGGGGCTGGAGGTTAAATCAGTCACTGATGACCATTGATTTAATCAATCATGCCTATGTGATAAAGCCTTCATAAAAATCCAAAAGAAGTGGATTCAGAGAGCTTCAGGGTTGGTGAACCAGAACTCTTCCATGTGCCACTGTGCTAGGCCCCAAACCCCACAAGGACAGAAGCTCCTTTGTTTGGGACTTTGTGTAGCTCTTCATCTGACCATTGATTCAGATCTTTTAATATTCTTTGAAATAAACTCGCAATCTAGTCAGTAGATGGGTTTCCTGAGTTCTGTGAGCCACTCTAGCAAATTAATCGAACTCAAGGAGGTGGTTGTGAGAACATCTGATTTATAGCCAGTTGGTCAGAAGCACAGGTAATAGAAGCACAGGTAACAACCTGGACTTGCAACTGGCTTCTGAAGTCCGCTGTAGCAAATTAAACACACCCCAGGAGAGGGTCGTTGGACCCTCCAATCTATAACCTGTTAGTCAGAAGCACAAGCACAAGTGACAGATAACCTGGTCTTGTGACTGGCCTCTGAGTGGGGGTGGTGGTGATGGGGGAGCATCTTGTAGGACTGAGGCCTTAATTTATAGAATCTGATGCAATCTCTGATTCGGTAGTGTTGGAACTGAGTTCACTTGTAGGACACCCAGCTGTTGTCGGAAAATTGCTTGGTGGTGCAAAGAGACACCCTCCACCCCCGCCAGCATACACACTGTAATCAGGGAGCAGAACCTTATCAACCATGAATTCTGCTAAGCAGTAGCGAAGAGAGAAGGAAGGTGAAGGAGGGGAGGGGCCAGGGGCAGTGGGAGTGGGCAAGGAAAAGGTGTTCTTTGGACTACGAAGTGACTACCTGGCTGGATAGCCATTCATGGGGATAGTGGATATTTCTAATTCCAGATTGCTAGTAGTGAGAACATATCACAACTCCCAATTTAAGCTCTACAGGATTAGGGAATTTTTAAATTTCTGATAGAAGAGGAACTTTCCTATTGTGTAGGTAGATTGGCGTGTCTGTCAAGGTGATCTTACCTGTCCCTACTTTTATAGGTTTAAAAGTCAGTTATGCATTCCTGATTCAAAAGCACTCAAAAGATTTAAGAAGTCCCCCTTCATTAAAAAGCATTCTGGTCACTGCTGAGTTTTATGATTTCTCTTTTATATAAACATTTTTTGCATATAAAAATAAACCGTGGCTGTGTTTATTTTATTTTATGTTTCCAATCCCCTGCTGCCGTTATTGCTAAGCAAGGAAGGAATATAGTGAGTGTCACGGAAAGGAGATTAATTTCTGTTGTGTCAGTGAGTCAGATAAACTTCGGTTTGGTGAGAGATTCTGGGTGGGGGTCACAGTTGTCCCTTTAAAGTTACATAAGAAAACTGAGGAAAGAACAGTTAAACATGTTTAATATGTGTTTGCTTTAAAATGTATTTAGGTACCATGATTCCCTGAAAATAAGACCTAGCCGGACAATCAGCTCTAATGCTTCTTTTGGCGCAAAAATTAATATAAGACCTGATCTTATTTTATTATAAGACCGGGTCTTACATAATGTAATGTAATGTAATGTAATGTAATGTAATGTAATATAATATAATATAATATAATATAATATAATATAATATAATATATATAATAATATAAAATATAAGACTGGGTCTTATATTAACTTTTGCTCCAACGGACGCATTAGAGCTGATTGTCTAGCTAGGTCTTATTTTCGGGGAAACACGGTAGCTCCAATTTGTAGTATTTTAGTTTTTGCGTAATTTCAACAGAGATTAAGTATACTCTGTCTTTACCAAGTAGAAATGCATTGAGTGCATAGTTGGACTCTGTTAACATGATAGTAATTTTCCATACTGTGTCCTGTAGATGTGTTAGGCCATATCTTTTTTGAGTTCTTTATTCCAATACTATACTACTTGCTTCATTGAAGAAAGAAATGGACTTCTGGTGAGTAATCCCAGTATATCCCATATGGCTTTCAACAAACGGCTGCTAGCTTCCTAACATTCCTTTCGTGTAGATGCTCTTTCATGCATTAAAATTGCTTAATGGACGGGAGAAGAATCAAATGGACAAACACTGGCAACTCAAATAGAAACTCAGATGGCAGCTCAAAATGGATAATTAGGTTTGGTCTGCAGAACTGCAGAACGCCATCTGCCAAAAGATATGCCTGCAGATTCCAGGGGCCGACCTCTTAATTAATCTCTTAAGAAGGATGAGAGCCACGTAAGGCAGTAAGAAGGAAAGGTCTCAGTTCAAGTCAAAAAATACATAAACCAAAGTAGTTTGTAATCTTCGACAGAATGAGGAAATAACCGTTTAGCCTCCTGATAACCTAGGTCAACTCTTTTTTCACTCCTCTTATTTTTACCTTCAGACCCCAAAGGGCTGCTGAGAATTTTTAAGGAGTGATGCTGAGCCCAGAAGCCTAAGATATTAGGAAGAGAAATGTATTTTCTCTAGTGTGGATGGAGTATAGTGAAGCTGAATACAAACTAGGGTTTAACATAACCATTGCAGGAAGGATCAGTGAAACCAGGTAGTTTTCCAAAGATGGATATAGAATTGGGCCCATTAGCAGGCATTCTGGTTTTAGTATCGGTTGGTTAGAGTTTAGATGACCTAAGTGATAGCTAGAATAGATAGCTAGAGTAGATGATCTATATAGGAACCAAAAGGGTAGTGGTTTGACTTGGGCTGACCCTGAGGTACAGATTTGAGTGCACGTTTTTGTTTAGAAGGTGATCCCAGGAAGCACAAGTAGGGAAATGTGGAGGTGCGACAACCATGGAAGAAAGCCAGGAGAAGGGATGTTGATGAGCAGATTGATTCTGTGGATAATCAGTCAATCCCAATGGGAGAACCTGGAAGATTATATAGAGTAAGTCTTGGAGTTGTCCCGTCTCAGCAGTGAGGAGCTAGAGTATTCATTCACCAACTCCCACCTTTTGATGACTGAAGGTTGTTCCTGAGGATATTAACTCCCCAGCAATCCCCATCTTTAGGAGTCCAGCACACCTCTGCAGTTGGAGAAAGTCCTCAGGCAGTCAGCCAGTCCTTGGTTCTTACACGTAGAAAATATGGGAACAGTAAATGGTGAGTTACTATGGACCCGACACCTAACAGCATCTGTTATATGGTTCTTAGATTTTTTGGTCATCAATCACCTGGAGAATTTGGTTACAGTTAATGGATCCTCTCACTAGAAAAAAACGAGGACATATAATGTACATGGTTTTGCATTTGATTTATTAGGATTTACAAGTTCCACCTGAAGTGCCAAAGAGTCTCTGTCTTTGGCGGCTCTATGCTGATCTATAGAAAAATTTTACCTTGTCTCAGCTTGCTAGAAAGTGAATATAGGATGGCTGGGCCAGCCAGCGAATTATTAATCTTGGACAGCCTTCTGGAAGAAAGTATTGTGATATCTGAATGATAGACTCCATAGTTATATTGAAACACCATGTTCTTGATGGAGGAATGGATAACATCATTGGCAGGACTCAGAGATGTGAAGGAGGGAGGTCCAGGTGGCATGACTGCGTGGTTATATCATTGTAAAAGTGTTAGCAGGAGACAGACTTAGAGACTGAAGAATAGTGTTGCTAGAGATTAAAGGTTTGTTTCCCTCCCAAAATTCAAATGCTAGAATCCTAACCCCCCAATGTGATGGTATTTGGAGGTGGGGCATTTGGGAGGTGATTAGGTCATGGAGGTTGAACCTTATGAATGGAATTAATGCCCTTATAAAAGAGGCCCCAGAGAACTTAGCTCCTTCCACCATGTGAGGACACAGTGAGAAGGTCCTTTATGAACTAGGAAGTGGGTCCTCACCAGACGCTGAATCTGCCAGTGCCTTGATCTTGGACTTCCCTGTCTCCAGAAGTGTGAGAAATGTTTGTTATTTAAGCCTCCCCACTCCAGTCTATGCTATTTTGTTATAGCAGCTGGAACAGACTAAAACAAGTATCTTCCCAAGACTATACTTTCAGGGATCATTTCTATAGTTCGTTACAAGTATCTTCCCAAATTTGGTGAATTGTGAACTTGGATTTGGTTCTAGTAAGGCCATCTAAAATTCCTGTAGGAAAAGCACAATAGTCTATTTTATTTTACATTTTGTTTGTTGAATGGGTAATGCAACTGTATGGCTTCAACTTTAGTAGCTGTAAAGATTATAAAAATAGATTTTTTTTTCTTTATGCCCTGACTGCCAGCCATCTGGAGTTTCTCCAGAAGCAATAACTTGTCAGTTTCTAACACAGTAGTGATGATGGCTGTGGGAAGGAGATTTCTAATACCCAGGAAAATGAACCATTATTGAAATTGCTATGATATTATTCATGACCTTGAAACAAAGGCATCACAAAATCACTAAATACAGTCCCCCATACCTGCTCCAGGTTTAGAAGGAGGCTTTTTGGTTTACTGGTAAGATTTCTGGCATGGCACAGACCTTGCACGTGGTGAAATGCAAACTCTCCTTGTGTAGATGAGGAACAGTGGCTATTTCTTGGGGGTGGGTTATGTCTTAAAGAACTCCTGGTGACTCGCTGTTGGGGAAGGTGGTACAAAGTTCTGGATTCTGGTACACCCTTGGGGGCTAGACAGGCAGCAGTCTGGTTCACTGCTGAGATAGAGCCCTTCTCTTACATGGGAGCTGGTCAGCGTAAATATCATAAAACAACTCTTTGAAGACATAAGAATTCCGTGCTTTTGTTTTCCAAGAGACCCTACGGATCCAAAGGAGAATAAGTGGTGGCAACATGTTTGGCCCACATGGTTCCCACGTGGTGCCTGAGTAACTGGGGATGAGTAGTGGGGAATGGGAATCATGGTTCATGGGCCAGAAGCTCCAATTTTGGGGTGCCAGGAATATAGGTGTTTCAGAAAATTAAGCTAGAAAATACTGGGAATGATTTCTATTTCTTAACTAATTTAAATAAATTAATGACCGAAAAAAGGGAGGGGGATCAATTGTTCGTGATTCAGCTTCTTGATAATCTGCAAGTGCTTGCGGTTCCTGGTAGCCTGTTTTAAACACAGCCTGACACCCCCTAAGTAATTCTACCAAGTCTCTAAGGCCAGCCTGATGGCCAAGGACTTTTGGCCTTTGATTCTGAGTGTGTGCGTGTGTGCATGTGTGTGTGTGTGACAAGTCTGATAGTTCTGCTTGCCCTGAGTCATTAGGGGAGAAATGTACACAAGGAAAGAAAAAACAGATGATGACCAGCATCTCAGTTCAGGTCCTTTGAGAAGCTGATATCAAGACAGGATTCGAAGTGCAAGAAATTTCTTGTGGGAAATGCCTGTAAGGGGAAATGGAGAGGGAGCAGAGGAAGCTGAGAGAGCCTCAGACCACACCACTGATGTGAACCCTGTGAAGGAGAAAGTGAAGGCAGGAAGGGCAGGTAGGAAGATTCAGACTGCAGAGCAGTTCTGAAAGTTTCTAAAAGGTCTTCAAACCCAAGTCACTGGGTGAGGAATGAGCCTGCCTTTGTTTCCCTGTCATACTTGGTCATTGGCTGGGAGCAGCTTTTGGATTCAGAGCACAGCCACTGGAGTCACCCCTGAGGACCATGAAGACAGGGAAGCTTTTTACAATTTTGAAGATTTCTGCAATACATTTGTGTATAGGAGTTTGGGGTATTTCAGGATGGTAGGGACGGGGAGGTGACATTTCAGTGAATAACAGCAACCTGAACAACTGACATTCACATGTACACCATGCATTTGTTAAATACCATGCATGCCTTAAATCATGTAATGCTTGTAATGGCATTGTTGCATGCTGTATTAGGTAGGACTCTTGATTGGAAATGACAGAACTAAAATGAACTTGGGCGAAAAAGAAGAATCTATGGAATTTATCTGCTCACAAAACGAGGAAGTCTCAGAGCTGGGATTAGAGGAAGGCAGTTGAGGCATGAAAGTGCAGAGTAGGTCCCTGCTTTTATTTAAAAGGTCGATAATTTTTTCTATCATGGGATTTTTATATTAATTTTGATTTTGAAAAGTATTATTTAAAATGCTATTTTTTTAAATAAGAGGAAAGAACAAAGGAAAAAATTTTAAAAAAGAAAATGCTACTTTTTGATTACTGAGTTGTTTTGTTTGTTTGTTTGTTTTTGGCATCCCCTTCAGTTTTGCTCCATAGATGAGTGCCTCATTTGCCTCACCTTAGTCTCAACCCTGCTTCAGGCATAGCTGAACCCAGAGGTTCATAGGATCACGTGATCACGTCATGACTCAGCTAGCTCCTTTGCTTCTGCTGCTTCTTGGTTTGACTTTATTTTGTTTGTAGGCACCTTCTACATGTAGATTTTAGCACGCACAATTTCAGAGGGAGAGAGACTTTCTCTGTTCTGCACACTCTTGGATGTTTGAAAGGACTGCTTGAATCGATCTGAAATCTAGGGCATTCTGAAAGAATTTTCAATTATAGGGTACACTTCAATCGAGAAAGGATTGAATTTCTGGATTAATTCTTATTGCCTTCTTCTTGGAAGCTCAATCTTTAAAAAAAAATCACATAATTACAAAATTTTCATTGGAAGACAAACACAGTTTTAACTAACTCTTTAGAGTGACTAGGTGAAAACACCAAAGTGTCTTTCATTGAGGCAGCTTTTTATGAAATGTTAATATACTTCTCTTTGTGAAATAACAATATGTCAAGGATACCTTATTAATTGAAGAAGGCAAGATGTAAAAACTCTACCATATATCATTTGTGAGAAATGTGTGTATGTGTATACATGCATATGATTATTTTTTTCTGGAAAGATTTAGGAAAAAACTGATAGTAGTTATTGCTTCTTCTTTTTTTTTTTTTTTAAAGAATTCTTTATTTGTGGGGGGAAGGGAACAGGACTTTATTGGGGAAGAGTGTGTATTTCTAGGACTTCATTGGGGAATTGTGTTTTTCCCAGGCCCCATGAGCTCCAAGTCAAGTTGTTGTCCTTTCAGTCTTAGTTGTGGGGGGTGCAGCTCAGCTCTAAGTCCAGTTGCCATTGTTCAGTCTTCATTGCAGGGGGTGCAGCCCACCATCCCTTGTGGGAGTCAAACTGGCAACCTTGTGGTTGAGAGCATGCGGTCCAACCAACTGAGCCATCTGGCCGCCCCAGTTATTGCTTCTGAGGAGGGTAGTTGTGTGGCTGATAGACCATGGGAGTAAAACTAATTTTTCACTGTATATCCTTTTATATATTTTGAATTTTGTACTATATGCATACATTACCTATTCAAAAAATAAATTTTAAAATACCTATTCAAAATAAAATATTTTTTTTTTTCCCTAATAAATATGTGATGTATACTACTATAGACATTAAGAACAAATTAGGGAACAAGATAGAAAAGTTTTCTGTGCTCCTGGAGGAAATCATCAGGCCTTGATTTAGAATAAATTCATTATAAGTTCCTTGGCGTGTAATACAGTCAAAGTGACATGGCTATGTTTGAATGGTCAGTATTGAGGTAGAAGGCAGTTTTCCTTTTTTCACTCCAGACTTCTCTTACTCAAAATGAGACACCGGCAGAGGTATAGCCGAGGCATACTAGAGTTTTGACAAATGTCCTGAGATTAAATAGACAGAAAACCAATGTTAGTTGATAGTGGCAGTCTGTCCCCAACAAAGAATGCAAAGTAGGATTTGTTACTGACCCCTGCCCTTAGCAATAAATAGGGGTTGTCTTGTCAATAATGTTAAGGGTTCTATGAGCCTTTCACAGATATTGATAGCCCGAATTCCTGGAGCACTTGGGTGTTGGTTCAAAAGGGAAGTATACTGATTTCATGAATCCCATTTTCTAAGAGAGCAGAAGTGCTTCCATGAATTTGCAGGATGTCTAGTTATTATTCTAGGAGCCAGTAGGTGGTCATGACAAGTGACAGACAATGCAAAAGGTCAAGAATGCTTGTGCTAGGCGAGGTGAGGGCAATGTACGCTCCTTCAACTAGGAGACCTTGAGAAACATTGGAAAGAATAGTGATTGAGTAATAATCAGTAGAATTACCTCCTGTTGGCTCTTATGCTAAAACCCATTAGGTCCAGTTTCTGGGATTAAAAACTTCAATCCCCAAATTTACTGACTCAAAATGTGTTAATCCCTGGAGGAGCTCAAGGGCAAATGATAATTGACTTCAATGAACATGACATTAGTGATGCAATTCCCGGAGTCTGTGTCTAACTAAGCCAAAGTCTGCATGCCTCCAAGATCAGTCTTAGTAGCTGAGGAGGGATCTATGGATGTGCAGGAACCCTGGGCTTAGTGGATCTCCCGTACCAGAGGTAGGAGAAGGCGCCATCGAGCTGCCAGCTCATCCACAACATAAAGAACTACTCTGCTGCTGATGGGGCTAGACTTGCTTCTGATCATGTCATCCCTAGATTTACAAGTCTGGAAGAAACACCTTTTCTACCTTCATTTTCATCTTTTTTTGAGATCTTGAACTTTACCTGTATGAACATAATTGCCATTAATAGCTTGGTTATTCAAATCTGTCTCGACTTGGTTAGATGAAGTGCCTAGCTGGTGTATTTAGTTTTGGTATTTCTTCCTCTTGCAGTTTTAAATCACCATAGATTGTTCTCTAACATCTATGTTACTACATCATAGACCTTTAGACACAGAGTAAAACCAAGAGAGCAATCCATTTTATTCAGTTTGCAAATGTGGTTCAAGGGGGAAAGGTATTAATACATATTCAAAGAAAAATGATATTGCTAAAATTTGTTGACAATTTGGAAAAGTATGTTTAGTTAGTTCACTTTACAACAACATATGCAAATAGACTAATGAATTAAAAATGAAGTAATAAGATAATCAGAAGAATATAAGTATGTATATTTGTGTGTACATATACATATACATACACATATATGGGCTAGAAAAGATCTTGACTGTTTTTGGTAAATTTTATTGAACTATAACGTACATATGGGAAAGTGCACAAATTGTAAGTGTTGGATGAATTTTCACTGAGCAAACACTCCCGTGTAATTAACTACAAAGAACCAAGGAAGAAAACATAAGGGATATGACTGATAAGATTGACAACACAAGTAATTTAGACCATCTGTATGTCAAAAAAATGTCAAACAAAATTACAGGGGAAAGAGACAAACTGGGAAAATGTTTTCAAATATATGACAAGGATAATTACCTTAATATTTATTTTTTTTCAAAGTAAAATAAAATTAAGAAATTTGGGGTATATATGTTTGTTTGTTTTTTTCTCTCTAATAGTTAAAGAAATTGGAAATACTGAAAACTATAACACCCAATAATGGAAGGTGCTAGAAACAGGCTTTTGTATGCATTTCTAGTAAGGGTATAAATGGAGTCTAGTTTGAATGTGGGGTGTGGATAGGGGCGGTGGCTGTGTGCAATTTGTAGTAGGTATCATTGGCCTGCAACATGTATGGACACTTTTACCCAAAAATTCTACTTCTAGAAATTTGCTGTAAAGCACAAGAAATCACTTAAAATATCTAAAAATTGGGTTTGGTTAAACAATATATGTTATAATCTTCTCCAGTCATTAAAAAACATTACAGAAGAATGTTGAATAACATGAAAAAAAAATTGCAATATGTTAAGTGAAGACATCAAAGTATAAAACTAAACGTATGCTAAGAACCCAGATTTTGAAATAAATGATATATACATATGTGCCGAAAAAAAATACTGGTAGATCTTATATCAAAATAGAAGAGGGCAAAGGGGGTCAAATATATGTTGATTGAAGGAGAACTGAAATCTGGGTGGTGAGCACACAGTGTGATGTATAGATGATGTAATACAGAATTGTACAACTGAAACCTATGTCATTTTACTAACTAATGTCACCCCAATAAATTTAATTTAAAAAAAATGAATAGGTTTAAACCTGGATGAGGAAATATGGGTGATTATTTTCCCCTTTGCACTCTTCTATATTTTCCAAGTTTTCTGTAGTGAATATTAATTTTCTAAGCAGAAAAAAATATTATAGGTAATAAAAATAATTTAAAAGTTTTCTATAGTGTGATTGCCTAAAGTCTGTATCCTAAGTGGTAGAAATGTCCTTTCTACCTGTATTAGCTGCACATAAAAGAAACAAAAACACTGACTGATTTCACCCTCTGTCTAAAATTGGTAAAAAATTCTATATTCATCTTTAAAGATGTATGCATTATGGTTACCTCTGTGGTGAAATCCAGAATCTTGACACAGTATCAACATAAACCACAAGTTGAATCAAAAACAACCATAAACTACCAACATAATACCCTTCATAAACAATAGAGGTAAATATTCTCCTGTAACACCATCTACATAAAAGGTATTAAATTACTTGTGTATAAATTACTATGCTAACAATGTTGAAGTGTTCCACTCAATTCCACTGGATTACAAGTACTATATACATATTAAGCTTTTATGGATTTGCCTAATGAGATTATTTGCCACATTTATGCAGTGGGAGGGATTACTTGAATGTTTTCTCTCTCGTTTGCAGACAATATTGCCACTCCCTCCTTGCATGGATAGAGATGGAAGATCACCTTTTGTATACCAGAGGGGCATGGGCAATGCCCAGGAGAAAGCTAAAGAGTAGCGTTTAGTTTCAAGTCAGCTCCTGAGCTGAGAAGTATAGGGAAACCATTTATAGGAGCCAGGGGTCTTTTAGGAAGGGAGACAAATAACTTCTCTCCTTGCCCCCCAAGTGTTCTACCTGAGGCTTGGTTTCTGGTAGATTCACAGATTTGGACTAGGGTAATCATATTTTGAAATACAGAAATATGCAAAGAAGAAAATCATAACCATAAATATTCCCACCATCTAGCATGATTGCTAAACATATTAGTTTTTTTTAGTATATCTTAATTATTGTTAAAAATTACTCAATTATTGTTATAAGATCAGTATATGCAGATTACAAAGAATTCATGCAATGCAGAGAAGTACAAAAAGGAAACAAATCATCAAATTCTGTCATTAATAAATAACACAGTAGTGAACCTCACTTAGGACATTTTTTAATGAAAGAAGAGTGAAAGATAAACGTCCTACAAATGGGATAATAATGTAAATCCTATTTCTAAGTACAATTTACTTTAAATATATAATATAAGAAAAACAAGAAATTAAAGGAATTGTTGAAATTCAAACTCAGGACATAGTTCTTCACTACAAGAGATAATATTTTCTAAAAGATTCTTCTTAAGTTAACAAAGAACTTATGAAAAATACAGAGATTGGAGTTGTGTGTATTTTTTTAATGAAATCTTTATATCTTACCTGATACTAATTAATATCCTGCTAAGAAAAGACCTAGAAACTTAACACTCCTGCAATTCCTCCCAATGTTGTTTGTTATTATTATTTAATTTATACATTGTATGATTTTTAACATTTATTTTCCAGTCTGTAGCAAAATTTCCATAGTAACTTAGTGTCATTTCTCGATTTTTAAGAGTCAATACTCAGAGTTTTCATGATTTCTCTTTTCCTGAAGTCTTTGCTTTAATCTCATAATTGGCTGATTTTTTTTCTGAATAAGTAGTTTTTTTTTTTTCAAAGGATCTTGCGTTGCCTGATGTTATGAAAATACCTACTTGTAATGTTTATTCTTGAATAATATTTTGTCTGAATATTTATTCGTGGGTTAGACTGTATATTTTTCTTGGGTCCCACACTGTTTTCCTTTTTGAGGATTGTTTTAATTATCTATTGCTGTGTAACAAATTACTTGAAATTTTAGCCACTTACAACAAAGCTTTGTTATCATATAAAGTTTCTGAGGTTCAGGAATCTGGGAGCGGCTTAGCTGTGGGATTCTGGCTCAGGATATCTCATGATAACCCATTCAAGTTGTGGGCTAGTGCTGCAGTCATCTCAAGGGGTGACAGGGCCTAGCAGATCTACTTCCATGATGATGGCTCACTCAGGTGGTTGTTGTTGAGAATCCGTTTCTCCCTGGCTGGTGGCAAAAGAGTTCAGTACCTCAGTGCCTTGGCCCTTGCATAGCAGCAGGCTTACCCCAAAATGAGTGATCCGAAAGAGTGGGAGTGCAACCAGCACAGAGGCTGCAGCTCCTTTTATACTTAACCTTGGAAGTGCCGTACCATCGCTTCTACACGATTCTATTGGTCACACAGACCAACCTTGTTAAAATGAGGGAGGGGACTACTACACAACGGTGTAAATACCAAGAGGCAGGGATCATTGAAAGTCATCTTGGAGGCTGGTTACTCCTGCTCTTTTCCTTCTGGTGTTGAGTATTGACATGGACATGGCAGAAGCCAGCCTAAATTCTCTCCCTTGCTACCAGTTTAACATATAAAACCTGATGCCTTTAAAAAAAAAAAAAAATCTTTACTTTTGAAGCTTATTAGTTTCTTTGTGAGTTGAATGTTCTATATCAGATTTTCTTGGTGGTGATATTTTCTTCTGAAGACTCAGTTTTTGATTCACTTCAGGGATATTTCTTGAATTATGTCTTTGAATAAAAGTTTTCTTGCATTTTGGGGTTCTCTTCTTCAAGAACATCAGTTATACTTAGATTATCTTCCATATCTATTAGCTTCTTTCTAATTACTCCAATCTTTGGCTTTTTCATTCTGCTTTCATTGTAATCCTCTCTTTTAGTAATATAGTTTTTACCTGGACTTATCACATCCCTTACTATTTACTGTCAATTCATTAATTGTGTATTACTATTGCTTAGGTCCTCACTTTTTCTTTTAGGACTGCAATGTTTTTCTTAAAATATCATTCTGTTATTTGGTTATTTTATCTGAGAGTTATTGATTTATTCAATTCATGTTTTCATTAAATTGTTTCATAGTACCGTGTTTCCCTGAAAATAAGACCTAGCCAGACAATAAGCTCTAATTCGTCTCTTGGAGCAAAAATTAATGTATGACCCAGTCTTATTTTACTATAATGTAAGATCGGGTATAATATAATATAATATAATACAATACAATACAATATAATATATAATACTGGGTCTTACATTAATTTTTGCTCCAAAAGACGTATTAGAGCTGATTGTCCAGCTAGGTCTTATTTCGGGGGAAACACGGTATAAAACAATTGTGAGATAATTTTTCTGTTCTATTCTTTCTTTAGAATATGTGGCCCTAAATATCTTCCAGGATGATTTGGTCAGACTAACAAAAGTGAGAAAATAAAGAAATATTATTAAATAATTCTTTCAATTCTCTGCAACTTTCAATCCTCTCAGGTCTCAGGCACCACAGATAAGGTGACTTTTTCCCCTCAGCTGTCTCTTGTGAACATGAAGAGGGAATGGATAATACTTAAATAACTATGTGGCCCTACCAGTTTTGAGATGTCAGTAAGAATCTGGAAAAGATAACCTGAGTGCAGGTTTAGTAGAAGGAAATTAACATTAATGTACAGTCTCCTTTTCTCCCTAAAATTATATAATCATTAATCTTTCTTAAAACAAACTCCTGGAGATTATCCAAATGCTTTTGTTGGAATTTTGCCATATCAAATACTGTCTAAAATAAGTAAACTATCAGAAGGGAGGGGCTTGGGGTATCATTTTGATTCCTAAATCTTATAGATGCAATTGATTTGTCCTTTGTCCATTCACAATTTTATGGAAATAGAAGTTAGCGATGTGTTCAATCAAAACATCTGAAACAGCTATTGCCACGGACCACCCCATCAGTAATTTCTAATATATGCGGTCTGACAATTACATTCACAAAAATCATCCTAAAAAAAGTGCTACATACCTTATTGCTGAGTATCACTATGGTCACCTTCGAAGTATTCCTTTTGGGGAAGCTATGCACCAATGGCAGCACCTAATCCACCCTTCAAAGCAATGTTGGAACTCTTTTTCTGGAATGGCCATCAGTGCTGTTGTCGTTATTACCCTTGATGTCCTGAATGTCATCAAAGTATCTTCCTTTCAATATTTCCTTTATCTTTGGGTAAGGAAACAAGTCTTTGGGGGTGATCAGGTGAGTAGGGAGGGTGTTCCAATACAGTTATTTGTTTACTGGCTAAAAACTCCCTCACAGACAGTGCCGTGTGAGCTGGTGCATTGTCGTGATGCAAGAGCCATGAATTGTTGGCGAAAAGTTCAGATTGTCTAACTTTTTCACGCAGCCTTTTCAGCACTTCCAAATAGTAAACTTGGTTGACTGTCCAGTTGGTACAAATTCACAATGAATAATCCCTCTGATATCAAAAAAGGTTAGCAACATTGTTGCAACACGTTCATGAACTTAATTGTCAGACCTTGTATATTTCCAGAATTGTTTTATGTATATAAACCCAAATATATATTTCTTTAAAACATTCACACATACACATGAATGGGGACATACTGAAGATACTTTTTTTTTTTATACCTACTGTTTTACTTATGGATATTGGAAATCTTTTCATATGAAAACAGAGATTTTATTCAATTTTTTTTAAAAGGCTCCATGATTTAGTTACCTTCTTCTCTGCAGATAAGCATTTATGTACTTTATGCATATATAAACACTGCTGTAGTAAGCATCTTTGTTCACGTATATGTATATGTATATAAAAGTATGGCAATAGAACAAATTCCCAAGAGGAATTTATGAAATTCTCAATGATGGTTAGATATAGCCCACTAGGAACCATTCTGTAAGAAATACCTCACTTTATTTAAGTTGAGCCTGGGCAACTCAAAATTTAGAGGAGTTTATCAGATTTGATGTCATTTTTTATTTTATTTTTTAAAGATTTTATTGGGGAAGGGGAACAGGACTTTATTGGGGAACACTGTGTAATTCCAGGACTTTTTCCAAGTCAAGTTGTTGTCCTTTCAATCTTAGTTGTGGAGGGTGCTGTTCAGCTTCAAGTTGTCCTTTCAGTCTTAGTTGTGGAGGGCACAGCTCAGCTCCAGGTCCAGTTGCTGTTGTTAGTTGCAGGGGGTGCAGCCCACCATCCCTTGCGGGAGTCGAACTGGCAACCTCATGGTTGAGAGCCCGTGTTCCAACCAACTGAGCCATCTGGAAACTCAGTGGCAGCTCAGCTCAAGGTGCCGTGTTCAATCTTAGTTGCAGGGGGCAGAGCCCACCATCCCTTGTGTGAGTCGAAGAGTCAAACCGGCAACCTTGTGGTTGAAAGCTCACTGGCCCATGTGGGAATCGAACTGGCAGCCTTTGGCGTTAGGAGCACAGAGCTCCAACCACCTGAGCCTCCAGGCCAGCCCCTGATGTCCTTCTTAACAATGCCTGCAAGTGTCAGAAAATTGTATTTTCCTCTCTTTTATCTGATAATTTTTAATTGGTATTTTAAAAAGGAACAAACATTATATTTATGCTGGAATTATGTAATTGATAAACGAGGTACGATTTATTAAATTTCCTGGATACTTGGGCCACCCAGGAGGAGTGAGTTACATTTGAGCCTGTGCACACGACTGTTTCAAGTGTAGCACGGTGTCTGCCATTCATGTTGTTCTAGGCCAGTCTAGGTCCTAAATTGAGAGGCTATAATTAAAGACTAAGTTAAAAAAATGGGCAAAACTATCTATTGTATGGAATATGGAGAGTGGCATCTTTCCCTTGCTTCATACCAATAATAGCAATATTAGTAAATCCCTAACTCGTGTTATAAACTGAATACTTGTGTCCCCTCAAAATTCCTATATTGAAATCCTGACTTCCAATGTGATGGTATTAGGAGATAGGCTCTCTGGGAGGATATTAGATGATGAGGGTGGAGCCCTCACAAATGGGATTAATGTTCTTAGGAAAGAGACCCCCAGAGAGCTCTGACACCCCTTTCATCATTTGAGGAGATAGTGAGAAGGTGGCTTGCACCAGACACTGAATCTGCTAGCACCTTGATCTTGGACTTTCCAGCCTTGAGAACTATGAGAAATAAATTTGTGTTGTGTGTAAGCTACCCAGTCTATGGTATTCAATTATAGGCAGCCCAGGTGGATTAAGACAGTGTATAATAAGCACTCAATAAATGTTAACTAAGTGCTTTATATGCATTGTGTTATCTAATTACCACAATTAGATAAGGACTATAAAAGTTTGCATCTTATAAACACACAAATGTATGTCAATTTTAATATACCTAGTGAATGGCAAAGTTGAGAGTTAAACCCAAGCCATCTGACTTCATAAATCAGACAAAGGAGATGTTGTCTTCTATTAGGTTGGTACAAAAGTAATTGTGGTTTTAAAGGTTAATAATTTAAAAAAACGCAATTACTTTTACACCAACCTAATACATCAGACATTAGCCCCCAAATGGCACACCTCTGAATGTTTAACAGCAGTGGTAGCAACTTCAGCAAATATTGGCATCACAGTTGCTAGTGCTTAGCAGATTTAAGTGACCAGACCTATATCTAATAACTGCAGTGAGCTTGAGTAGGAGAAAAAAAAAGATGGCTCCAAGAATAGACCAATTTGCTCATGGAAAATAGTCTGTAGTCCCTCCTAGAACAATTCTGGAGAAATATGAGAAAATTGGAGTTCCCAAAGGATAATGGAGCAGATCTGGGAAAATACAAATTTGTGGCTGCTTTTGCCTATTGCTTTACCCTAGGCTTGGCTTACCTAAATTTAAATACAGATACATATACAGCTCCTGATATACCTGAGAACCAAGATATTTAGACTATATGTGATCACAAAGGTGTGGACAAAAAAACACACAACAGGTTCTATGGAAAGTAACCTCAGAGGGTGATTGATCATATATTTTTAACTGGATAGGTCATGGTGGGTAGTCACACCCCAGGCATATAACTTTTTTAGTAAAAGGTTTATCTTTGCCTTAAGCAAGTGCTGTTCATTGTTCTTATTCATTTAGGTTAACACACCTTTTAAATACCGGAGTAATCCTCTTTTTTCAGACCCCTCAGAAGCATAACCACCCTCAAGAAAACACGTAATCTTGTTAACTGTCCTATAATCTGTTCCTTGGCTTGCTTTCTCCCTCCCACCTTCATGTAATCTTTCTTACTTCTCTCCTAAATTCTGAATGCATAAAAGAAACTGTCACTCTCCTAAGCATTTGAGATCTTGCTTCCTGGCAATTGTCCTCAGTTTGGTTCAAATAAACTCTTATAAAAATGCTCTACAGGTTTGGACATTACATTGACAAAGCTGTTGACTCTTAACACCTTCTCAGTAGGGTGTTAGAAAAACCTGTAGCTGAAGCAAGATAAACAGCTCTAACTTGTTCTCTTGATAGTTCTGGCTCTGAGTCATCTGTTGATCCTTTCAAAACTCTCATACCAGTTTTCATCCTAGTAGGTTGTACTATACAGATTCATGCCAGTATGAATTGGCGCTTTCTGGTATGGGGCTATGTAGAGAAACTATAAAATTCTCAGTTTCTGGCTACAACTGTTTAAGTCTCAGACTGAAACACTCAGAGTTTTCATCTATGTCATGCTAATTGTTCTAGATATTTCTGTTTCTATTTGCTGCAGTCAGCTCTGTGCACATGATATAATTCTCCTTTTGTACTCAGCAAAATGGCTATCTTTGCTTCCACTGTTATAGTGGGAGGGTTTTAGTGATGGCCTGCTTTTGGAGGGAAGTTACAGGTGGAGGGCTTTATGAGGACTCTCCCACTATTTAAAAACAATTTACTTTGGTAATTTGGGGCATTACTCAATGCTATTGCTTTACCTGCATCTCTACCCCATTATTTATAATTATTACATAGCCTGAAGCAAGAAATACATTTGCATATGGAGAGCAAATTGTTAACAATGAAGATTTAGAATTTGATTGATGTAGATTCTGGTCTAGATCTTGTTCTTCCAAACTTTGTTGACCTTGGGAAAACACTTAACCTTTCTAATCCTCAATTTCCGTGGCTGTAAAATGGCAATTAAATGACACCCAGCAACAATTCCAAAAGGTTCCCACACCTCTTTCTTTTGTATTTTTTCCCCTTTTTTTAAACTTTTTAAATGCATTTTTTAAGTGTTTTTTTTCCAAGACCTATCAGCTCCAAGTCAAGTAGTTGTTTCCATCTAGTTGTGCAGCTCACAGTGGCCCATGTGGGGATCAAACCGGCAACCTTGTTGGTTAAGAGCACTGTGCTTTAACCAACTAAGCTAACCAGCCGCCCTTTTGCATGTTTTAAACACTTAAAAGGAGAGAGTTCTCTTTCAACATTATTTATTTTTAAAGATTGTGTGCGTGGGGGGGGCGGGGGGGGGAGTAGTGCTGGTAACTGAGACATAGAGTAAAGAAATAAAATGGAATCACTATAGGCAAGCTGCTAGTTTACTGAAATCAAGCAGGTTGAGGTAGGTACGAGGAAATGATTCTATTCTTGTTTTAATTAGCCTGGGAACTTAAACTTTTAAACTTTCCAGTCCTGTGTCAATTTCTGGAGATACATCAAACCTCCAGATAACCCTCTGATTGCCCACTGAAAGACTTAGGAAAGAATGTTCAAATATCAAGACCACCTTACATCTGTTATCCAGACTACTGGTTATCTAGGGGATTACCATCTCAGACTAATCTGGATGCTAAGAATGCAGGACTAATTATTTTACAGAATGTACTGTTGAGGAAAAAGGGGTTCTATTGAAAGTAATCTCACAGGGTGATCTGATCATAAATTCCTAACTGGGCAGGTCATGGTGGGTATTCATGCCCCAGGCATATACCTTCTTTAAAATAAAAGGTCTATCTTTGCCCTAAAAAGCCCTGTCCATTGTTTCTGTGCATCTAGGTTAACCTTTGCAATGTCCCCTTTCAGACCCCTCCTTCAAAAGCATGAGAACACACACTCTTGTCTAACCTGTAATTGAATCCCCACCTTGCTTTCCCTCACCTCCACGTAATTTTCTTTATGTTTCCTCCTTAATTTAAAATGCCCAAAAGAAACTGCAAAACTGTTACTCTTAGGAGCATTTGAGATCTTGCTCCCTGGCATCCATCATCAGTTTGGCTGAAAAAACTCATAAAAATTACCTACAGGTCTGGACGTTTCTTAATCAACAGTACTTTTGTAATAGAATGAAATAGTCTCTCTGACTCCATCTTGCTCTATCCTGACATGGATTAGCAACTTCTGCTTAGTCCTGCACATAGACATGCTAGTTATTAACAGAATCTAACCTGTAGCCTAGGAATGACGGAAACAGCCTCCCTGCTCAAAGCTATCTCCCCGAAAAGATAAGGAAGGTATGTACAAA
The DNA here is from genome assembly GCF_036562045.2 of Rhinolophus sinicus. Classification (NCBI taxonomy): domain Eukaryota; kingdom Metazoa; phylum Chordata; class Mammalia; order Chiroptera; family Rhinolophidae; genus Rhinolophus; species Rhinolophus sinicus. The sequence continues at coordinate 21,715,342 of NC_133751.1, forward strand.
ATAATGATTGTTTATCAAAAGATTTATAGGAACATCATGACGAGGACCACAGGAACCAGAGTTTGTTAACCAAAGATAAAGAAGATTCACCATCCCCCCAATTCTTGTTGACATCCAGATGTTTGTGATTATCAATCATCTCCTGACCAAACCCCTCAAACCCCTCCCATTTCCCCCTTTCCCTTGACATAAGAGAAGCCTGAATTCTGTGATTTCTCAAGATGGTTGTTTAGGACTTTAGTCCACCACCTTCTCGACTTGCTGGTATTCCGAATAAACTCGGCTTCCTTGCCCCAACTCCTTGTCACTTGACTTCCTAGTTGTCATGTGGCGAGCAGTTTGAGCTTTCACTTTTTACTATACAAACCCTTCCCAGTAGCTTTTCTTTTATCTTTGGAACATTCTGGGTGTTGCCTAGTTGTGTTTCGGATATGCAAACCCTGAGACCTTTGAATAAATTTTTATCATTTATTTATAGCAAAGCCTCCAGACTTTTTTAGTTTGTTCAATAAACTTAACATTTTTAATTGTGAGAAAATTTTAGCTTCTCTGAAATTTACAGTTCTATGTGTTCTTTGTTTAAAATTAAATTTCCTCAGAGATTTCGCTGTCTATTTCAAGTGATTTTCAGTTAGGTAATGATTTTCTCAAACAGAATTATTGAATTTTTTAGCGTTTTTTAAAAAATAAATGCTAATTAGAAATTTATTCAAAAGGCAGAAGATGTTGGTGAATTAAGAACTAATGGCAGATTTTTTTTTATTGTGGTAAATATACATAACAAAATTATTATTTTAAACATATTTAAGTGTACAGTTCAGTAGCAGTAAGTACATTCAGTGTCATGCAATAATTACTACCGTCTATCCCTGGAACTTTTGCATGTTCCCCAACTAAAATTCTGTAACCATTAGACAATAACTTCCCATTCTCCCCTCCCCCTGTCAGTGTGAGAATGTCCAAAGAAGTAGAGAATTTTTATAAGAGTTCATTTGAGCCAAACTGATGACCATTGCTGGGAAGCAAGATCTGAAATGCTCTGGAGCATGACAGTTTTGCAGTTTCTTTTATGCATTTGGAATTAAGGAGGGAAGATTACTTGAAGGAGTGAGAAAGCAAGGCGGGGGTGGATTACAGGAGAGTTAACAAGACTATGTGCTCTCTTGAGGGTGGATATGCTTCCAAGGGGTCTGAAAAAGAGACATTTCAAAGGTGTGTTAACCTAGATGCACAAGAACAATGGACAGGGCTTACTTAAGACAAAGCGAAACCTTATACTAAAAAAGTTATATATGCCTTGGGCGTGACTACCCACCATGACCTGCCCAGTTAGGAATTTAAGATCAGATCACCCTGTGAGGTTACTTTCAGTAGGTCCCCTTTTTGGTTCAAAACCTTGATCTCTGGCAACCACCAGGCAGATATCTGGAATAGTGGATATTTTTAAGGGGTAAAGGAACAGGATGGTACTTTCATAACTTGTGGTGGGCATTGCATTTCTGCCCCATATCTGTGTCATTTCCAAACTATCCCACCAAGATTTTAATCTGGCTTTTCTAAATTGAAGTCTCAAAGGAATGCCCAGTTTGCCCAGAGTACCTGACTCTGGCTGGCCAGGCAGTACCTGGTTTGGGCTGCCAGGAGCTGGACACTAGACAGCAGCCCCACCCCCACCTGCTGCTTTTAGAAATCAGTCCTAGTCTTGATATCCTGTCGTAGGGCCTGCTCAGCCTCTGGCTCTTCCTTTCAAGTTTTGAATTTCAAGCTAAGGGCTCCAGCTGGTTTAATACCCGCCTGCCAATGTCAGCTCAGTTTCCAGGAATGTACCATTCAGCAACTCAACCCTGTTTCCTCCAGCCCAAATACTGACCTACTAAAAAAAGCATGCTAGACCTCAGTGCTTATCTGTAAATTGAAGAGGGTGAATTAGGTAATCTCAAAGGTATTTTACAGCTTTAAAGTTGTTACCCTCTGTTTAAGACAAACAAATAGTGATCCTGTTGTAATAGACTAGATAAGATTCTCCTATAGAAATTCTCATAACTGCTGTTTACCATGTTTTGATATAAATGCAAATGCTGAAAGTTTTATGTTTGCTTTAAAAGTTCAGCTAATAGTCAGCAAAGGGTTAATAAATTTAGCAGAAAAGATAATCAGTTAGTATTATATAAAGTATAAAGAATTTCATATCCTGAGTATAATCCCCCCCAAAATTGGAGATCTCCTAGGGGTTTTTGGATGGACTATGTTGTCTTTGTATAAAATGGTTTTGACTTTGACCCTAACAGAGCAGTAGTCTAAGGGAAAGGCAAGTAGCTTGCTATTTGATAGGGCTATTTGCATTTCAAAGCTAATCAGTTTTAAATAATCAGCTAGTAAAAGGAGAGTAAGAGGGTCATTGTGTGTATTTTATTATTGTGTAAACTTGGGAAAACAAACCGAGAAGCTGAGAGAACTCACTCTAATTCTAGCAGATAAGAAAGTGGCTAATGTAAAAAGTCTCTTAATGGGTGAGTTACTCATTTCCTGAAGAGAGAGTGTGAAAGGGTCACATGACTGTTAGGCTTTATAAGGAAGTAAAAACCAGAGAGAATAACCATAATTATTTCCAATATAGACTTTATACTTAAAGTAAAAGTGCTTTTTAAATCTCTAGCTTTCATTTCTCAGTAACTAGACGGTTATTTTTCAGAGTCTTTGATAGTTTGAATTAATAATTACAATATTTCATTGGACAATTCAGATCAAACTTGATTGTAACTCTAATTCAGTGGTTCTTAACCCCAGCACATTAAAACCATCAAGGGAAAAGAAAATATTGATGCTGGTTCCCACCCCAGAGAGTTGATATAATTACTTTGGGGTGGGACCTGATCATCAGTATTTTTAAGTAGTTCCCAGGTGATTCTCCTGGGTTGAAGGTTGAGAACCACTATTCTGATTTATATCCTGAGCAATCTTTCTTCTCTGAAAAAAAGATCTCATTGATTTTTCTCAATGTCTGTAGCTGTGGTCCCAATTTTTAATTGCACACATTTATTAGTTTAAAAAATTAGAACATATATTGAAGTATCCGTGGGTGTATTTATGTACTATTTTACTGATATATTATCTATATTATAAAACAGAGAAAAGTAGACATTTATAAAAGCATAAATAATAAATATTTTCTTCCCATACTCTGAGCAGCTTTTCAGCTACTCCGCTTTGGAAATCACTGTTCTGCAGGATAAAGTCCAAATTCCTTAGCATTGAATTTGAGGTTTTCTCCAAATAGTGATAGAATTTTATCTCATCATCATTATATACCCTACTGTCTTGGGTTGAGGCTTTTCTTTTTTTTTATTGTTATGTATTTTCTAATTTTATATACATATATATGTATTTTTTCAAAAAATAAATTTTATTGGGGAACAGTGTGTTTCTCTAGGACCCATCAGCTCCACGTTGTTGTCCTACAATCTAGTTGTGGAGGGAGCAGCTCAGGTCCAAATCCAGTCACCATTTTCAATCGTAGATGCAGGGGGCACAGCCCACCATCCCATGCGGGAATTGAACTGGCAACCTTGTTGAAAGCTTGCACTCTAACCAACTGAGCCACCTGGCTGCCCCAAATTTTATATATATTTTTAATTGTTAAGGTCCGCTTTCCTGGGAAATAGACTCTTAGGTAGAAACTTGCATGGAGAAAGTTTATCGAGGACTGGAGGAAGTAGGGTGGGGCAGAATATGGAGAAGATGCAATTGTGTGTAACAAAGAGTGACCTCAGAGTTTCCCCACCTGAGGCCAGCAGGGTTAGTCTCATATCCCCACTCTGCCTCTAGCATTAAATAGTTATCTGTGTGAATTGTCCTGGGTAAGGGCTCTTTTTGAGAGCAAATCCCAGAGCGCCATCACCCACCAACCTGCCAGCTGTTGGGGGAATGCATGCCTCAGTCAGGCGAGGGGATCTGGGATGCTCACCAAGCATCCAGTGTATTCCCTGCGTCAGGCCTTAGCACAGTTATTCTTTACCCTGGACTATTTCACCCGCAATCTCTGCACACAGAAACCTATCGTTCCCTGGAAGCCCAACTCAAAATACCACCACCTCCTTGAAGTTTCTTTATACTCCGCTGCTAGGAGTAGTACAGGCAGACGTAATGGGGAGCAAGGACTTTGGTGTCACAGACATCTAGGTTTGAATCCTGTATTATGGGATCTTGCTGGGGCAAGTTACTTAATTTCTCTGAGTCTGGCTGGAGCTATTGCGACATACTTGGCGGGATTCTTGCAAGGATTAATTGAAATAATCACTCAACAAATGATATCGTATTTTCTTTCAAGCTTTTACTTTCTTTAAATTTCTGTAGTTTACTTAAATGATTTCAATGGCAAAATAAAAATAATTAGGATGCTGTAGTGATTTTTCATATAAGTTTTTTTCAATTCAAAATCTTATTCTTTATTCTGAGATAAGGTTTCTACTTTTCTTTTTTTAAAAAGAAAACTTTTATTTAATTTTAAGTGTGTTTTTCCAGGACCCATGAGCTCCAAATCAAGTAGTTGTTTCAATGTAATTGTGGAAGGTGCAGCTCACACTGGCCCATGCCGGGATCGAACTGGCAACCCTGTTGTTACAAGTATCACACTCTAACCAACTGAGCTAACCGGACACCCCAGGTTTCTACTTTTCATAAAAGATTTTTTTCAGCTTTACGAATATCTGATAACAGATTTTTTCCGTAACAACTTTATGGTGGTATAATTTATGTAACAATGGATTTCTGAAGCAATCTTAATTAGGAAAATAAACTTTTGTCATATACACACATAATACATGTATATGCATTAATTAAAAAATTATTAGTTTATGAAATTAAATTAGTACATGCTCTGCATTTTAACATTGGCCCATTATGTGAATATATACATATGTGTTTCCCCGAAAATAAGACCTAGCCGGACCATCAGCTCTAATGTGTCTTTTGGAGCAAAAATGAATATAAGACCTGGTATTATATTATATTACATTATGTTATATTATATTGTATTAATTGTATTATATTATGTTATAAAGTATATAAATACTTTATATTATAATGATCTGGCCTTATATTATAGTAAAGTAAGACTGGGTCTTAACATTAATTTTTCCTCCAAAAGACGCATTAGAGCTGATGGTCTGGCTAGGTCTTATTTTCTGGGAAACACGGTATATATGTGTGTGTGTGTGTGTGTGTGTGTACACACACATATGTACACACTATATATACATAATATATATTAATATATGTATTAACTTCTTTTGTAAGGATCAATTATTTATTGATCACCTATAATATGGGAAACATTTGAATTAGTGCTACTAGAGAAACAAAGATAAATGAAATGGGATCCCTATTCTGAAGGAGCTTTAAATTACTTAACTGATGAAAAACTAAACAACAATAAATATTTCAAGTAACATTTTTTTTAAAAAAGGAAACCCGCAGGGAATAGTTTAGATTATTTATGTAATTGGCACTGACATTTTTGCGCGTACCATAGAATTTCACAAGGTAAGTTGGTCTGGAAAAGTTCTCTCAAAGGATGGATAGGATTTAGGCTATCACCTCCCTAATTAGTAGTGACCTGATCTGGTATAAGTTTATGTGTTACACACTCCTATATATATGCTAGATCTTCAGTTTAAAAACAAAAGTAATTCACACACACACACACACACACACACACGTAATTTAAATAAATGCTCAGTGTATAAATTGGATAGCTGGAGAAGAATGGAGACGGAGTCCAGGCCTGGGGTAGACTTTGAGGGAAACACCAGAGGTGATGGAATTCAAGACCTGCTCGGAGGTCAGAGTAGAAGTCTGGAGGGAGCGGACGGGAACAGAAAGTAGCTTGAGGGAGATTTTTGCAGGCCTTAACTAATATATATTTAGCTTGTACCCTGTATGAAATGGGGACCGCATAAGACCATGCTAAGGAAACACAAATCTGATCTATTACTTCCAAGTCCCAGGACTTACATGGATTAAGTCCGAGTCCCTCAACCAGATTTCCATTCTTAAATTTCTTAAGTCTTTCTCATTCCTTAATCTCCTTGTTTTCCCTTTCCTCTCACATCTCCACATGGCCGCTGTGAAAACTTGCAAATAACCCAGTTGGGATTAATCTTCTCCTACTCTCAAAGCTCTCCATTTAATCCAGGGCTGATTTGCCTTTTGAGTAGGTGTAGGTCTCAGGCACCAAATAGTGGATCCATGTAGAGAGCACACAGAATGTCTTGTTTCTTTCAGTATCACCTCCTTCCAGCACTCGGCACAGACTATCTATTGAATGAAAGTTGTTTGAAATAGGGATTTCTTATTATAAACTGGTGAAAATGCTGAATGTTGTTTCCTCTTACAAGCTGACATTAATACACATTACAAGTCGGCCCAACATAAAAAGCTGCTTAATGGGTGGTAAAAGGCACCGTCGTGTAAATTCCTCTGCTGGGAGAATTATTTCTACGTGAATCACAAGGTGTTTTGATCCTTCTAACTTAAGTAGTTATGTCAAATCTTAGAAATGTTTGACAGGGATGAAAAAGAATTAGGACAAAGGTCAGTTACTATTAGGAAAAAAAGTTTTCTGACTGAAAGAACATTTTTACAAATGATGATAAATAAACTTCTCATGATTAAACTTTATGACCTTCCTGGATCAGCTGTATAAAGAGAAGCAATTTTCCTGTTGTTTTTGCTTTATAAAAAAAAAAGTAGAAGGAATTGTGATGATCATCAAACTTTACTTTTGTCATTTATGAAGGTCATGTCATCAGCTGTGTTGTGTGCAGGGCTGGACTTTATTCCATTGGCTGATAAGAGTTATCAACACTTTACAAGACGGAAACTTTATATGAAAGCCAGCATTTTTATTGCCTAGTTTCATAGTTGGTTTCGAGTTTCTGCCTGTTTTGTGTTTACATTGATTACTAAGTGTACTTTTCTGTCAGGGCTAGAGAGTCTCTCAGCATTGAGAAAGCCAGGAAAAACATAAGCCTAAGGTATTCATTAATGAATAACCAGCAGGTATGAATGAATAACACAATGAATGTATAATAATGTACTTGTTTTGAAAAATGGTTATTATTCACTCCTAGAGGACCCATGGTAGGTGACTATGTGATGCATACTTTTTTTCTCTTTTTTTTCTAAATCTCCTTTGGTAAATGTACAACTGCAGGGAAGGCCCCCCTGTATTGGAGCCCAACTCCAAAGAATATAATGGAGTTGGGGAACATGGCAGCCCTACTCACCATAGAAGATATTCAATAGTGATTCTTAAATGAAGGAATGAATGAATTAAAAGGTTCATCTCAGAATGCTAAGGCAGAAGACAGTTTGATTGAAGCCATTTTTGAAATTAGGGTCATTGTTATAATAGTCTAAACAGGGTGACCTTTGAGTAAACATGACAGTGTCACATTAGCCTTATCAAACACTTAAGATAGTATCTCTCCTCAGGAAAATCAGTTAAAAAAGAATAATTCCACATAAAATCATTGGCAGATATATTTCCTGATGGAAACACTGGGACAAGTTCAACATCCATATGAAATTTAGAAAATTATTTCTGAATATTGGTGCTCTCCTTCTTCCCAGACTGCCCTCCTCTACTTTCCCATCTCTGGGGCACAAGAACTGCCCTTTCGTTTGAGTAAGTGAGAAGCGTTCATGAGTCATATTAGCTATTTTTAATACACGTGTGAGAGAGCTGTTTGCTAGAGGATGTGCTTGCCAGAAATTGGAATTGGGAAAGTCGAGGCTTTGAGCCAGATTCTGGAGTGAGGCAGAAATATGGACTAAACAGAAAACGTTGTAGGCTTTTCAGACTAGAACAGAGAGAATGCAGATATAAAACTAGGGTTCCATGGGAGTACTAATTTAGAGTAGGTGTTGATTTAGGAAGATCCAAAATATATAGAATTAATGGAAAGGTTAGTGATGGCCTTCTTTAAGTGAGAGAATGAAGGCAGATTATGGAATGCATTTAGCTCGTAATCATTATTTATTTTAATACCTAGGTGCTAAAAAGTCATAGCTAAAAATAAATAGTGGTACATTTTTAAATAGTAAATTTCTTCCCTATGTCAAATAGGGAAACTTATTGCATGAACATGAACCTAATTTTAAAAGTAAAGGAAACTACTACTACTAAGCAGCAAAGGAGAAACACTATATTAATTCTTTACGAGTAGAGAAGTACTTATTGAGACTGAAGAATCATTATTTGTGTACTTTTTATGATATTTATTTGTATGTTTGGTACCTTGTTCCATAGATAATTCAGACAGAAATGATAGGCAACTTACCGTGTTTCCCCAAAAATAAGACCTAGCTGGACAATCAGCTCTAATGCGTCTTTTGGAGCAAAAATTAATATAAGCCCCGGTTTTATTTTACTATAAAACCAGGTATAATATAATATAATATAATATGATATAATATAATATAACGCCGGGTCTTATATTAATTTTTGCTCTGAAAGACGCATTAGAGCTGATTGTCTGGCTAGGTCTTATTTTCAGGGAAATGGGGTAGGACAAGACCACACTGATGCAAAACTCCCACATCCAGCCCTCTCACATTGCTAGAACCCAGATGGGAAATTAGAATAAACCCCCAAGTCTCTATGCATATAAATATATACAAGATTCATGCATTAAGTAAATCAGTACTTTTCAACCATAAAAAAAACAAAAATAAACCCCACTCAGGCCCTTACTCATTATTTATTTACTTTAATTTTAGACATAATTATAATAAGCTTGGTTATCTGGGTTTATCTAGCCCACAGGAGACCAGAGTGGCATATTACTTCACATGTCTTTGGCATTAACAATTATACAAAGGGCTTTCATGTCCATTATTATCTGCTCGAGGCAGACACAGCCATAACATCAAGCAGTGGCAGCTGACTGCCTGACACCCAAGAAGACAGAACAATTCTGAATAGTAGGCACGTAAACCACAGAATACACTAGTCTACAGCCACGATTAGGGGGAAAGAGGAAGGTGTGCATCACATCCCTGGAGGCAATGCCACAGTCCAGACTCAGAACCCCAAATGCATATTGAGGATGTCCAGTCCATCTTCCCAGTCAGCATCTGGTTCACTCCTACAGTTTTCCTCTCAGGAAGTTGGACAGCCTCTATTTATGTGCAGCCCGTGATGACATTCTCTCCAGTTGACAAGGAATCTGATCATGATTAATTCTATGAGTCAACTTGGCTGGGCCATGGTGCTCAGACGTGTCAAACATTATTCTGGGTGTTTCTGTCAGGGTGTTTGGGATGAATTAACATTTAAATTACTGAGCTTTGAGTAAATCAGATTGCACTCTATGCTGTGGGCTGGCCTTGACTAAATCAGTCAAAGGCCTGAGTAAAACAGAAAACTGACCTCCACTAAGCAAGAGAGAATTCTGCAGCATCAGCTCTTCTCTGAGTTTCTAGCCTGTTGGTCCACCCTGCAGAGTTTGGACTTCCCAGTCTCCATAATCACGAGAGCCAACTCCTTAAAATAAATATGTATGTATGTATGTATGTATGTATGTATGTGTCTATCTATCTGTCATCTATCTATCTATCTATCTATCTATCTATCTATCTATCTATCTATCTATCTATCTATCTGTCTATCATCTATCTCCTATTGGTTTCTGTTTCTCTGGAGAACCCTGAACATAGAATACCTTTTAAAATTATGACATGATGCATTGCATAACTCTCATTATGTCGTTACTTTGTTAAAAAGTCTTGATGGAAAATGATATTTTTGTAGCATTATTTATAATAGCAGTGAGATGGAATTAATTTAAATATCCATCAATAGTGAATTAATAAATGAATTGGTATGATAGGACATATCCCATACAATAGAATAGTATTATGATTCCATAGAAAATGATTGAGATAGAGCTACAAATATGTGTGGTGACATGAAAAGATATCCAAGATGTATTCTTAGGGAAAAATTTCAAATCACAGTGAAGTACATATAATACCATGTTTCCCCGAAAACAAGACCTACCCGGAAAATAAGGCCTAGCATGATTTTTCAGGATGGCATCCCCTGAACATAAGCCCTAATGTGTCTTTTGGAGCAAAAATTAATATAAGACCCGGTCTTATTTTCGGGGAAACACAGTATGATCCCATTCAGGTAGAAATAGTTATATGTGATGTAGTGTTGTAGGAAAACAGTATAAAAAATAGCTAACACAGCTAACACTTCCTGAGGGCTTCCTATGTACATACACTATTCAAGGAGCTTCCCATGTGTCATTTCATTCACTCAATTTAACAAATACTTATTACAAGTTGTGCTAAGTGATAGGCATTCAGCAGTAAATGAGACCACTGGTTGTCAACCTGGGGCATTTTGGCCCCCTCAGGGGACATTTGGGCATGTATTGAAACTTTTTTTTTGTTGTCACAAGAGTGTGCATAGGGGTGGGGGGTTACTCCTGGCGTCTAGTAGGTAGGAGCCAGGGGTGCTGCTGCACATCCTACACTGTACAGGACAGCTCCCACAACAAAGATTTATTCAGCCTAAAAGATCAATATTACAGGGGTTGAGAAACCATGCATTAGACAAAAGCCCTAGCTCCATGGAGTTGGCAATCATTCATTTAATCCTCATAACACCTCTATGAAGACAGCACCATTATTATCTATTATTAGGGATGAGGAAATTAAGGCACAAAAAGGTTAAGTAAAGATACCGTATTTTCCTGAAAATAAGACTTAACCAGAAAATAAGCCCTAGCATGATTTTTCAGGATGCTCATAATATAAGCCCTGCCCCCCAAAATAAGCCCCAGTTAAGATTGTCAGCCAGACAGACACATTTAGTACATCCATTGCAACACACGACGGACATATTCAATTATAAAATAATAAAATAATAAAAATTATAAAATAATAATATATAATTAAATATAAGTAAATAATATTATTGACATTAAAAATTAAAATAAATGATAATGTAAATTATAATTAAGTATTCGTAAATACCCAAGTGGGTGCCTTTGGACCGATGTAAACTGATGAACTCGAGACTTATTGCCGAATGACCAACTGGAGTACAGACACAATGCATGAATAATGTGCGCACTAGATAACGAATGGATGTGGTTGTGTCTAATATGAATCTTCATAATTCAGTACATTGTGTGTTGTAACAGACATACTTAATGCACTTGTGTGAAATACAGAAATGTTTTCTGAATTTTGGTGCCTGCAATTTTTTGTCTCTTTTGTGTGGACCATTATTAACTGTCATCATTTTTGTTGCCACTCCTGTCTCTTAAGTCTTCAACTAACACTTGATTTAATGATAGATTTAAAGGGAACAATATTTTGACCCCCAGACAAGATGAGTACTAAAAGAAAGGGCTATTCTGTCGAGTACAAGAAAGGAATCTTAGAGGACTCCTGGGGCAAGAATCTTACGGCTTTCTGCAAAGAGAAGAAGTTGGATCTCCAAATGGTCTGAAAATGGTGAGCAGAGTACGATAACCTCAGTCAACAAGTGGATGAGGGAAATGCTAAGAAGCGCAAGTGTGGATCAGGTCTCAACCATTATTTCCTGAGCTGGAAGACATCATCTGTGAATGGATTGCTCACAGGAGAGCAAAGGCTTTGGTTGTGCACAGGGCTGATATTCAAACATTTGCCCTTACGATGGCAACAGTTAGAAATATCCACAGAAGAATTCAAAGCATCACAACACTGGCTGGATGGCTTCCTTCAGCAATATGAACTGTCTCTAAGATGGACAACATTGTTCAAGCTGGAAGATACTGAAGTTATCAAATGTGCACTTGCATTCAAGTCCTTTGTTGATAATATCAACTTTTCTAAATACCAACTCTCCAAAATGATTGCTGTGGATGAAACTGCAGTTTTTACAGGAAATGGAATCGCAAGAAATTCAAGCCAGAATTTGGGGTTTGGAGAGTTATGGCGATTTTCCAGAAGAAGATGACATGACTATATTTGAATAAATGTAGTTTTTGTACATGAAAAAATAAGACATCCCCTGAAAATAAGCCCTAATGCATCTTTTGGAGCAAAACCTAATATAAGATCCAGTCTTATTTTCGGGTCTTAACTTGTACCAGGAAATATGGTACAAATTAAACTGTTTATGGATATCTCTGGAAATTGGGGTTGGTGGTGAACTTTCACTTTGTATGTAATGTATTTTGATATGTTTGAATTTTTATAATAAATCATAATTGTTTTTCTAATTAAAATCTGAGTTCAATAATTTATTTATTTTATTAGTTTCAGGTGTACAGAACAACATAATGATTAGAATTTACACCCCTCCCAAAGTGATAAACCCCCCAACTCTACTACCCCTCTGACATTGTACATTGCTATTAGAATACCATTGACTATATTCCCTATGCTGTACTTTACATCCCCTGACTATATATTTAATTATAGTTGATGTTCAATATTGTTCTACATCAGCTTCAGGTGTATAGCACAGTGATCAGGCATCTACACCTCCCCTTAATAAATCCAGTGCCCATCTGACACCCTACATAATCTTTACAACATTGTTGATTACATTTCCCATACTGTATTTCACATCCCTGTGACTTTTCTGACTTCTGGTTTGTACTTTTTAATCCCATCACCCAACCTTCCTTCCATCTAGCAACCGTCAGTTTTTTTCTCTGTATCTCTGAGTCTATTTCTGTTTTGTCTGCTCACTTATTCTGTTCTTTAGACTCCACATATAAGTGCGATCATACGGTATTTATCTATCTCAGTCTGACTTATTTCACATAGCATAATATCCTCTAGGTCCATCCATGTTATTGAAAATGGTAAGATTTCAGTCTTTTATGGCAGAGTAACTCTCCGTTGTATAAATATACAATTTCTTTATCCAATCATCTATTGAGGGGCATTTCAGTTGCTTCCATATCTTGGCTATTGTGACTAGCACTGCAGTAAATGTAGGGGGTGCATATATATTTTATAATTAGTGTTGGGAATTTCTTTGGAGAAAAATCCAGGAGGGGAATTGCTGGGTCATAAGGTAGTTCTATTTTTTTTTTTTTTTTTTTTTGAAGAATTTCCATACTGTTTTCTACAGTGGCTGCACCAATTGCAATCTCACCAATAGTGCACGAGTATTCCCTTTTCTCCACATCCTTGCCAACAATTATTTGTTGATTTTTTGATGATAGTCATTCTGATAGGAGTGAGGTGGTATCTCATTGTGGGTTTTATTTGCATTTCTCTGATGATTAGTGACGTTGAGCATTTTTTCATATGTCTATTGGCCATTGGTATGTCCTCTTTGGAGAAATGTCTCTTCATGTCCTCTGCCCATTTTGTAATTAGGTTGTTTGTCTTTTCAGTGTTAAGTTATATGAGTTTATTTTTTTATATATAAATTTTGGGTATTAACCCCTTATCAGATGTATCATTGGCAAATATCTAATTCAGCAGGGTATCTTTTTGTTTTGTTGATGATTTCCTTTGCTGTGAAAAAACTTTAGTTTGATGTAGTCCCATTTGTTTATTTTTTCTTTTGTTTTCCTTGCCTGAGAGGATGTATCAGTAAAAATATTACAACGGGTAATGTCTGAGAATTTATTTCCTATGTTTTCTTCTAGGAGTTTTATGGTTTTGGGTCTTACATTTAAGTCTTTAATCAATTTTGAGTTTATTGTTGTGTATGATGTAAGAAGGCGGTCCTTTTTTTTTTTTTTTTGCATGTATCTGTCCAGTTTTCCCAACACCATTTATTAAATAGACTGTCTTTTACCCTAATGTAAATTCTTGCTTCCTTTGTCATAGATTAAATGACCATATAGGCATGGATTTATTTCTGGGCTCTCTATTCTGTTCCATTGATCTATGTGTCTGTTTTTATGCCAGTACCATGCTGGTTTGAGTTAAACAATTTTAAAAAAATGCTTATCACTCCCAATCTCTTGTTTGAAACAATCCAATATCCTCAATTTAGCTTTCCAGGTCCTCCATGGTCTGTCTCTATCTACTTTTCCAACTCTTTGTCTCCTAACTCATGCATGCTACGTGAGCTGCAGTAGACTAAGGGCTCTTTGGGGAGGCTTGTTCTTTAGTTTTGTTACTGGAGAGTGCTCTCTTTGTGCGGTGTCCAGGTTCTTGGCGTCTCAAGCAAAGAATTGAATGAGACACAGAAATAAAGTGGTGAAAGAATAGTTTATTAGAAGAGATAGTACAGTCCAAAGAAAAGAGTGGACCTGAGCAGCAGAGAATGGCTCAAGGGTTCATTATTAAAAGAAAAAGTACACGCCAAAGGGTTTGGATTGGGCCCCTGAGCAAAAGCAAGGCTCAAAAGGCTCAAAGGGCCCTGACTGGGAAGGACTTGGAGTTTTTATTCTTTTTTTTTCTCTAGAACGGGCTGTTTTCTTCCAGGCTTGGGACTACTTGATTGACACCTGTAACTGACAAGAGGCTATTACCTCATCTTTTTAGACAGTGCATGTTCCTTCCCAGAATTCAGTCTGTTATAATGATATAAATGAACTTCTGGACATATGTATGATATTATAATGATGGCATAATGAGGCCCAGGTGAAATGAAGGTTGTTGTGGACTTTACTGCACACGTGTGAGTGGCTGGTTTAATCTAGTTGGGAATTTTGTACCCATTTGTTCCCCATAGGGGTAGATAATTACAATGAAAAGGGGAAGTCTGGGGCAGAGAGGGGAGGTCTTTTGGGTGGTTGCATTCTGTGGGTCATGCAGTAATGCAGAGATCTGATGCCTATCTCTAACTGCCTGCCTTGCTTTCCCCTTGAGAGACATGATCCCCGTATAATCTCTATGGGAAACTGAGAAATAGTAGGTCTGTTTTTCTGTATCTGCTTCCTGCTGGACAGAGGCATAGAGCTGTCCCTGCCTATTGGGGAATTCATGGAACTCTCGCCCTATCTGATCTTAGATGAGAGGAAGGGGTCCCAAGATCTGCCTGGAAGACCGTGCTGGCTTCTTTGGTTGTGACTGGCAATCCTGCTGGGGTATCCTCTGTATCCCCAAAGCCCTGAATGAGGAAAAATAGATTTTAATTAATAAATCTGTTAGTTCTATAGAGCCTGTGGCCATTCAATCAGTCATTCAGGTGTTGTTAATTGTCCAGGAGCTGGGCCCAGAACTGGTAAGAGAGAACATTAGGCTTCAATGATTACAATCAACAAGTATGAATCACAAATTTTAGGGTAATTATCTAAACCAGAGGTAGGAGCTAAAAAAAACTGGGGTAAGGAAACTTGAGAAGGAAACTTAAAATTTCTATAGGAAAGAAAACTTAAAAGTTTTTTGGGCGGGGTGGTGGGCTGGCTACTCGTTGGCCCGTATCAGTTTGTTCATCTTTCTCTTACCTGGGAAACCAAGTAGAGTTGCATTTAAATTGTAAACGAAAGTGAATTACAAAGATACGTTTCTTTTATGTTGAACCAAAATCTGCTTCCCTGTATAATTTTTACCCATTGGTCCTGGTTCTCTGCTCTAGGTATTTATAGATTTATATCTGAGGCATCTTCACAAGACAATACTACCAATATTTAAATATTTTTCTTCTTCAAGTTTTCTTTTTGTAAGTGAAGGCTCTCTATTTCTTTCAGTCATTTCCCTGACTGGACCTTATTTTATGACTGTTTACCATCCTAGCTGCTCTCTTCAGGTGGAATACTCCACCGTGCTGAAGGCCTTCCTGAAATGGGGCATGTGATATGGTGTATCAGAGTTCAAGTGTGAGATGAGTAGTTAGAAAGCAAACAGTCTCTTACTCCTGATTTTTTCCTGGACTTTGTACATAGGCTTTCATTGCATTTGTATCTTTGGAAATTGTTTTCACACTTCATTGAATGAAACACATCATGATAAATAAAAGATGTTTTATTGTGGTGCTGAGTCATCAATAAGGTCTTACGTCATATTCAACACACTGTTTATGAAGGCAGGAAAGCTATACCTGAAATTAAAATAATATTGAATGTCAAAATAAATAAACACAACAAAAAACAAATAGTACTCCTTTCCCCCCCATAAAAAAGAAGACAGGGAAACAATTAATGTAATTTCTATGTTTATATAAAATAGATAATAATTCTTTTTAAAATTGATGTTTCTTACAGA
This sequence comes from Rhinolophus sinicus, assembly GCF_036562045.2. NCBI lineage: Eukaryota > Metazoa > Chordata > Mammalia > Chiroptera > Rhinolophidae > Rhinolophus > Rhinolophus sinicus. Next base: position 21,731,527 of record NC_133751.1, read on the forward strand.
GGTATTCACAAAACTATCTGGAGTACTAAATTCTCCAAAAACAAAAACAAAACCCCAGTTGCCCAAGGATGTGGGGAGACATTTAATCATACCATGAATCAGAATGGATCAAGAGAAACCTTTCTAGAACCCTCCAAGAATCCTAAAGATTAAAGATAGCTTGTGTGTGCCAGTGATTTTGAAACACCCCAGAAGATTTAGAATTTTAAAAAGTTATATGGTTTGACAAAGGTCACTTGAAGAAAATCTGTGACACAGTCCCAAATCCCAGGTTAACAGTCTGGAATGCTCAAAATAAAATGAACTTTAAATATTTTTGCATGTAAAATATTGTGCATTTAGGAGACGATGGGTTTGTGTGAACAAATGATTACTGTGCATTCAATTAGTGTTATGTCTCTGCAGACTCTTCTTTATTTCTTTAGTTGACTTACTATGAAACCCTTGGATTTTTATTCTGTTAGACGCTATTCTTTCTACAACAGTTTGAAGTATATCAGAGCTACCAGTGAACACCTTAGGGGTACTTCAAGTGACCCAAAATTTATCATCTACCTCATCCATTATCTGCTCTCTTCCAAGAAGTAATGCTCATCTTCTACTAGCACTTTGATCACGTCACTGCCCTTCTCAAAAGCCTTCAGGAGCTCTTAAGTGCTTTTGAAATTAAAGGAAGATTTGGAGTAATGGACTTGGAGACCCTTTTACAAAGTGATCTTCCTTCGTCACAAAAAGCTCTGATTTTTCTCCCACATGGTGTTTCTACCCCAGTCAGGAGCCTGCCTACTTTCCCCCAGAAAAACTCACCTTCACCACCTCTAAATTCTGAGTACACTGTCGCTTTGTTAGTTCGCCTTTTGTAAGAGCTCTCTCTAGGGTTATGAATTTCCTCAAATGACATAAGTTTAATAGCTCAGATGGATTCATTTAAGCCACCTCTTCACAAACTACAAGTGCAGTGCAATCAAGGTTCAGGGGAGATGGCTTGAGGACTCTGCTTTATTAGGAAATGAGTCCTGGAATGAACACCTAGTTTTTGACTACTCTTACCAACTTTGTATTTATTACTTAATTCTTCATTATGTCATCCCTTTGGATTTCTTCCTAAAAGAGACTGAATACAGAGAACTTGGGGAAAATGAAAAGCAAAAATAGTAGCTAATACTTGATGTTGAGTGCTTCAGATATGTTGGGGCTCTTTACCGACTTTATAATTAAATTTGACAATAATTATAAAGGCAGAGATGGATACACTTATTTTAAAGATGTAAAGTTGGCTGAGAAGTTTAGTAATTGCTGAGAGTTCCACAAATACCAAGTGCCTAAATTGGGAAACAAAAGAAAATTTGCAGCTTATTATTAGACACCACTGTACCTTGTGGGAAGGTGGAAGAAGATTTGTGGGGGGTATATGTGTAAATAAATCTAAGAGCCATGCATGGATTCTGTTAGGAAAAATTGGAAGGATTATGGATGATAGCACACATGTGGAAGAGTGCCTATTGGAGGTCAGTTTTCCTAGCACTGGGTCAGATTTACTTTGAAGTTGGAACCATCTGACTTTTTGAAAACAAACTGATAGGCAAGCAAGTGGATGATAGAGAGCTAGAAAGTCTCTTGTACTTTTATTTTCTCATGGGCTTATTATTAAGATATGGTAAGGCACATTTTGGATGGGGGTATTTCTATATGGCTGACATTTAAATTGGTTCTAAAATGCAACTGTAGCTTTGAGATCTGAGTTTGTGAAATATATGGTACAATAACATAAAATACAGTGATTTGAATATTTCAGGCAATTCACAGTTTTCCATGATGAGAACCTGGGTGAATAATATCTACAGATAATTTTTAAGTCTCAAGTCATTAGCTGTTCTTCATCCAAATTGCCACCATATCTACCAAAGCTACTAGAAGGAAACAATTGAGGTGGGTTGAAGATTTCCTTCCTTTCCAGATCACTCGTTTTAGTCTCATAAAGGAGCAACTGGAAGGAAATAAATATGGAAAGGCTCCTCACAACCTACACATTGACCAATTAGCCTTTGAAATAACCAGAAGTTACATTAATATGGTGAACAGAAGTTTACAGCTTATCTGTGATATATGTAACCTGTTTGCTAATAACAGTCCTTACTTTATAATGTTATATTTTTCTGCTTGTGATACCTGAATATCAATGTTAACACCAGTTTTGAGTACATGGTAAGAACCCACGGCATTTCTGCCCTTGTTAAACTCACTGGGCTAGAGCCACATTTCTGAAGAGTTTCCTGATATTAACACTAATTTGGGCCTTCTATCATGTATCCTGAGGCCAAAATTCAATTTGAAATTAAAAATGAAAATTTATGTGTAAGTGTGTATAAAAAGCAGGAAGCTAAGACAAATATTCTGAAAGTTTAATGAGTCAGAAAATTATATTACTTGCTATAAGATCAGGATCACAAACGGGTAGGTTGACTGTATCCTGAAATATTAATCTACATATTTGAAAAAGTTGAGCAATAGTATTAAATGATTACTGTAAGAAAATAAAAAGTCAAATAATAAGGCAAGCAGTTTTTATCTTGGACAAAACTATTTCTTTGAGTCTTGGAACTTTAAGACCATCTAGAAATAGAGTTGACTTAGAGGGAGGGTAAAGAGATTGGAACTGTTGTGCGGAAACAAAACAACAACAAATTTTTCCGTTGTCCCTTGTTTCTCTGCCAATAAATATGAGTTGACTTTCTCCATTGACCTTTTTCATTGTCATACTCAACTTTTTAAGGATTCTAAATTTACAAGATAAATCAGAGAAAAATCTGACCTCTTGCACCAATGTAGTTTCCATTTCCCATGCCTGTGAACCCAGAAGTCCTCTTTTTTTTTTTTTTTTTTTTTTTTTTTAAATATTTTATTGGGGAAGGGGAACAGGACTTTATTGGGGAACAGTGTGTACTTCCAGGGCTTTTTTCCAAGTCAAGTTGTTGTCCTTTCAGTCTTAGTTGTGGAGGGCACAGCTCAGCTCCAGGTCCAGTTGCCGTTTATAGTTGCAGGGGGCACAGCCCACCATCCCTTGTGGGAGTCAAACCAGCAACCTTGTGGTTGAGAGGACGTGCTCCAACCAACTGAGCTATCCAGGAGCTCAGCGGCAGCTCAGCTCAAGGTGCCATGTTCAATCTTAGTTGCAGGGGGCGCTGCCCACCATTCCATGCGGGACTCGAGGAGTTGAACTGGCAACCTTGTGGTTGAGAGCCCACTGGCCCACGTGGGAATCGAACCGGCAGCCTTCGGAGTTAGGAGCATGGAGCTCTAACCGCCTGAGCCACTGGGCCGGCCCCAGAAGCCCTCTTTTACTTCTCTTTCTCAGGGATCAGATTTGAAGAAAGCTGTAAATACATGCTTAATACCATAACGAGATTTATATACAAATAGGACATTACAAGTAAATAGAGTTGATATATAGTCCAGCTTTCCAGCTTTGTCTGGTTTAGAAATAAAACTCATGTTTGTTGAGTCTTGTCTTCACTAGTTCATAGTTCTGTTTATTCAGCCAAGTTGTTATTTCCTGAGCTGATCCTGCCTTTGCCTGGAAATTGGATTTTTTTTTCTTTTCACTTTACGTCACTTCTCACTACACCTGTTTTGAAGTGCTGCCACACATAGCTTGTGGTTGCTTTACCTGCAGTTCAGCTCATCTCACCCAAAGTGGTCATCTTAAGTAAGCAGGTTCTTCCAAATCTGTTGATTTCCAGCTTGCTTCTTTTGTGATGAATCACAGAATTTCATTAGACTTTACAGGATTTATCTCCTCACCTTTACAGAAATAATTTGTTCTTAGGTATGATTTGATGGAAAGGGAACTACATTGTACCTTGGGGAATCGTGGTGATTCTCAGCGTGTCCCCTGCCCACTTACCCAAGTGACTCCACTTCTCATGTTTGCCTCATCAGCAAAATGAAGGTGTAAGATCATATTGGTTGTTCTCAACTCTGGCTGCATATCAGAAGCATTTGGGGAGCTTTAAAAAATATTACCGCTTAGCCATGCCAAACTGAATCAGATATCGTTGAGATAGGACCTGGCCATTGGCATTTTATTAAAAGCTCAACAAGGGTTAGAAACCATTGGATGAATGATATTCATGGGCCTTTCCAACTTTATGATTCCCTTATTCATATACTTACTGACTTGGACACCTTCTCCTACCTCATCTGTATAGACAATGAAGGAGGAGGGCTTTCTTCATTTGATTCATTACTAATTATGGTTTTGAGCTGTACCTTCATTATGTGATTTTTTAACCACATGGGTTTGAGAAAATAAGTACAGTAGAGAGAAGAGTTTGTGTTCCAAATCTCTTAAGATTTTCTAAAAAGGATTAATTTTTATTTCCATAATTAAAAAATGCCCCTTATATGCTACATGCTAAATGTACAATTAAGATGCTTCCCACGTAAAAAAATAAAAGATGTCACCCCAATAAACTTTAATTAAAAAAAGAAAAAGATGCTTCCCATGGTGTTTCTACTGAGGGGGATAGTCAAGAAAACCAGAGATTCAGACAGGTATGAATGAGATACAGTGGGAGCCCAAGAGAAGGGCTATGTGTCCCAGGCTGGGGTACAGGGAAGAATTCCCTGCAATCCTGTGTCTGAACTGTGAGTACATGTATCTAGACAAAAAGGGGCATTGGAGGGTGGTGTGATAGGGAAGATGTGATATCCTCTGAGAAGTGCAAGGAGTTAAATATAATGTAGGCAGTTTTGGATGACAAGGATGGAAAGGTTATGGGAGAACACATAGTGAAAACCTTATTGAACTTTATCCATAGAATTCTCTCTCCTTACTTCCCTATTATTATGTGTCAAAATAATAAATAAACTTGTAAGGCATTGGTATTAGAAATAACTTATTGATTAGTGCAATAGAATTAACAGTCCATAAACACGTCTAAGTAGATTTAAGTGCTTAAAAAGATGATAATTCAAATTTGGTGTGGATCAATGGACTGGTATCTGAAAGGTGTTCGACGAATCCTGGACTGGTATCTAAAATAGCTTGCCAAATCGAATATTCTCTTCTAACTAAAAAAAAAGCAATATAAGCAAAAGACAACAAACATACTAATAAGAAACTCAAATCATTAGTATAATAGAAAAAGTTGTAAACTTCTTTGACATTAGCAGGGTGTGTATGTGTATGTGTGTGTGTCTATATAATATGGCAGAGCCAGCATCATTTTTAATGTAAACTAGAACTTTTCATCATGAAAGACAAAGAACCCCATCATTACTATTAATACTTCTAGTTTAGAAGTACTGACCAATGTAATTAGACGTGAAATAGTAATAAGAAGTATGAATATTTGAAATTAGGAGATACAATTATCATTATTTGCAGATGATGATAATATATTACGAAAAACAAGTAAAAAATGTTAGAAACAATGCAAGAAATTAATTAGCTGGTTGATGTCACGTAAGTAAAGTATCCATTCATTCGCAGCTAGTTAGAACGTGTTAATCGTGGTTTTCTGTCTTTAAAAAAGTATCCAAATCAATAGTTTTCCTGTATGTAAAGAATAGTTGGTTGGTGGAGTGAAATAGTTGGTTAGTGGAGTGAAAAAAAGAGACTTAGAAATAAAATTGACAAGAAATGTACAGAAACTAGGTGAAGGAAAATTAACAATCTCCAGAGATTTAACAGAAAGAGATTGTTGGGATGGTCTTTTTCCTGCAAGCACAGCCTTGGGAGCTTTTCCATCCCCTCCCTCCTCTGATATCTTATCGGAGCAGTTTCCTAGGAGCACAGCAGTTAGAGGCTTTCCCCTCAAAACAGTGTTGAGCGCTCACAGCTGTTAGGGACGGACCTCCCCGGCACCCGGGCCAGATTTGACCAATCCCTAGCGCCACAATAGCAATGGCACGAATCCCCCCCCCCCAAACCCGGAGGCCTAACCCTATAAAACAAAGCGCCCAACCCCAGGGAGTGCTCAGTCTTTTGGGAATAATCCCGCTGAGCCTGCCGGCGTAATAAAGCTGTGTTCTCCCTGATCTCTGCGTGCCGCTTGAGTTTCTTGGTCCTTGCCGTTCTTCTGCAACAAGATCAGTGCCGTTCTTCTGCAACAAGATCAGAAGTACTCTGATAAACTGGTGGAGATGGGCATGGTATCCCAAAGGGCATGTTCAAAATAAGTTAAGATGATTCCTAAACTGTCTTCTAAAGAGGGACATTTTATGTAGGTGGGGGGTCCTTTGTTTGGCTGAACATCAAGACAAGTTTGAGGAAGCAAGTTGAGAAGAACTGGTTTGCAAATGACTCTCTATTTTAGCCCTAGATAAAGCTTACAATGAATAAGAACAGACATGTTCAATAGGGATTTTTCTGGGAGGCGTGTTTTGCAAAACCTGTTCTCCATCTTTCCTGTGAAAACTCCAGTTATGTTCACTAAGGTTTTTACATGAGAAGATTTTTTTAAGGGCATCAAAGACATGTTGAGTTTATATATTGTGGTAGTCTGGGGCATGGGAAAAACACAAAGCCAGCTATGTGGACACTGTGCCACACGCCCAAAAATTAAGTGACATGTGAACTCTGGGATACCTTGGGAAAATGTTTGCAATATTTTTGATGAAGTCTTAATAACCTATATGTTACTGGAGAGTGAGTGAGTCCTTCTCGGCACTATGTCCAGGTTCTCGGCATCTCGAGCAAAGAATTGATCGAGACACAGAAATAAAATGGTGAAAGAGTAGTTTATTAGGAGAGATAGTTCACTTTAAAGAAATAGGAACAGACCCGAGCAGCAGTGAATGGCTGAAGGGTCCAAGGTGGCATTATTAGGAGAAAAAGTACACTCCACAGAGTTTGGAGTGGGCCTAGCAAAAGAAGAGGCTCAAAAGGCTCTGACTGGTGAGGACTTGGAGTTTTTATCCTTTTTTCTTTTCTTTCCGGGTGTGGGACCACTTGATTGACACCTGTGATTGACAAGAGGAAATTACCTCATCTTTTTAAACTGCACAGGTGTGAGTGGCCGGTTTAATCTAGTTGGGTATTTTGTACCCATTTGTTCCTCTTAGGGGTAGATAATTACAATGAAAAGGGGAAGTTTTGGGCAGAGAGGGGAGGTCTTTTGGGCGGTCACATTCTGTGTAGGAATGCAGAGACCCAATGCCTCTCTCTAATTGCCTGCCTTGTTTTCCCCTGGAGAGACATGATCCCATAAAATCTCTATGGGAAGTTGAGGGACAGAAGGTCTGTTTTTCTGTATCTGCTTCCTGCTGGGCAGGGGCATAGAGCTGTCCCTACCTATTGGGGGATTCACAGAACTCTCACCCTATTTGATCTTAGATGAGAGGAAGGGGTCCAAAGATCCATCTGGAAGACTGTGCTGGCTTCTTTGGTTGGGACTGGCAATCTTGCTGGTGTATCGTCTGTATCCCCAAGGCCCCTGAATGAGGAAAAATAGATTTTAATTAATCTGTTAGCTCTATAGAGCCTGTGGCCATTCAACCAATCATTTAAGTGGTGTCGATTGTCCAGAAGCTGGGCCCAGAATGGGTTGGAAAGAACATTACACTTCAATGATTACAATCAACAAGGATAATGGCCTGGGGGGTCCTGAATAGTCTGGAGGGTCCGGAATGGCTTGGGGGATGCTGGGAAGTCACAGGCTTTTAAGTAGTTATCTGAGAGACATTCTGTGATTCAGGCTAGGAGCAATGTTTAGTCTAGGATTCAGAAACTGATTAGAAGAGTAAACAAAGCCAGGGGCTAAGGAGCTAAGAAACTAGAGAAAAGGAGACTTAAAATTTCTATAGTGAGGTGGCTCTCCCATATCATATATAATAAGAATAGTTTTACAATTCAGTTAGGAAGGGAAAAATAAAAGGGCAAAGGCAGTTCAAAAAATGAAAGATGCAAATGGCCAATAGCATGAATAAAGCATATAACTTTACTAAGAGTCAAAGTAAGGCGAATCAAGAATAACAGACATATAAATTATCACCTATCAGATTGAAAACCCCTATCTTTCATCTATTTAAAAATAATCTCCAAATGATGACAATATTGTGAGAAAAAGAGATACATCCATTGATGGTGAGATATGAATTGGCAGTGTTTTTCTACATGATAATTTGGAATTTTACTTACTTTAGAATTAAAATATATACATAAAACAATACGTTGGACTGATCAATCACAATTCTGAGAATTTACCCTAAAATTTAATCAGACACATACACAAAGAAATGTATGTATGTTGCGGAAGAACGGCAAGGACCGAGAGACTCAAGCGGCATGCAGAGATCAGGGAGAACACAGCTTTATTACGCTGGTGGGCTCAGCAGGATTGTTCCCAAAAGACTGGAGTTGGGCGCTTTGTTTTATAGGGTTAGGCCTCCGGGTTTGGGGGAGTTTCGCGCCATTGCTATTGCAGCTCTAGGGATTGGTTAAATCTGGCTGGGGTGCCGGAGAGGTCCATCCCTAACAGCTGTGATCACTCAATACAGTTTTGACGGGAAAGCCTCTAACTGCTGTGCTCGTAGGAAACTGCTCTGATAAAATATCAGAGAAGGGAGGGGGACCGAGAGCTCCCAAGGCCATGCTCGCAGGGAAACTGCTCCAATAAGATATCGGAGGAGGGAGGGGATGGAAAGCTCCCAAGCCTGTGCTCGCAGGAAAAAACCATCCCAACATGTAGAAAGATGTTATTATAGAATTGTTTATAAAAGCTGGAAAAAACTCAAACAATTACCGATAGGGTGTTTGTTAAGTAACTTATGGTACGACCCCATTAAAGAATACTATGCATCCATTAACAATGATGTGGTAGGTACTCATATTTATTTACTGACATGGTTGAGATTTTAACGATGTGTTGTTAAGTAAAAAAGGCAATTTGTACAACAAAAAATAATTTGTGATAACAGGTGGCTAAGAGAGATTTCTCTATATGTTTATATCAGAATCCATATGCATATGTGTGTCTATAAACACATACGTAGTCTACATGTTTAGAAGGTGGAATTGTGGGGCTCTTAATGATTTCCATGCTTCTCTATGTTTCCTATTTTTATATAAAATAAACATGATTAACTTATACGATGATGATAATAAAGAAAGATTTACAGCCCCATTCGGTCTTTTAGTATTTTACTATTCCCTGAAAAATATTTATTTTCCTACTTGACTCTAGTTCATAACTTTAAGCCCTATTTATTTAAAATGAAGCAGCAGCTTCTCTCTCCCTTAGGGAGCTACATCTTTCCTTGTATATTTTGGCCTGAAAGAGCTGGAAGGAGGCTGAGTCAGTGTCTTCTCACCAGCCCCAGTTCTGTTTACAGGTACGAACATTACTATTTTGGCACCTGTTCCAACGTGGTCCTATTACACAATTGCACGGAACCAAGAACTTTCTCAGTGTGTGTGTGTGTATAACATTCCAAGAAATGAACTAGTAAACAGTAAAAGAAGAGCTGGATGAGAGTTCCTGGGACTATGTGTGTATACAGTTTTCAGACAGAATACCCGAAACCAAGCCAGGTCACAAACTACAGGGACAATCAGACCATTTTTCTTGCTACTTTCTGTGTAGCTTACAAACCAAACCAATGTTTGCAGATACTCTTGTGTTTAAACCCAAGCAAGATACCTTTAAGATACCCTTTAACGTGCTTGTTGAAAAGAGAATAAATGCTGTTGACGTGGAGATTGAAACAGGCAGAGCACCTTGGCCAGGGAGACCAGTTCTCCAGCCAAGTAATTTGATGTTTTAAATGTTAACACATCTTTTGACTGACAAAGAAGTTATGGGGTAGCCTAGAAAGAGAAATCACTCAAATCTTAAATGTAGGATACAGAGAGGAGGATAGAATCTTACCAGTGAAATATTTTAGCAGTATCTGGGTCCTTGAGGTACTTTTAGTGGTAGAGTAGAATTTACACTATAAAAGAATGTCACCTGTCAGTTACATTCTTTTCTCATGTGTGCAAACTTATGCAGATGCTGATTAAATAAAGGTGTGTTTGCTCCATTATATGTTCCTTTGAATTAGACTGTTTTCAGTAGCATTGAAACACATTTACTTTCCAGATTTGCTAGTAAAGTATTGGGCTAAAATTTTATTTTAAAAAATGTCTAAAGAAAGATAGCTGCCTTGTTTCCCCGAAAATAAGATCTAGCCGGATAATCAGCTCTAATGCGTCTTTTGGAGCAAAAATTAATATAAGACCTGTTTTTATTTTTCTATGAGACTGGGTATAATATAATATAATATAATATAACATAATACTGGGTCTTATATTAATTTTTGCTCCAAAAGATGCATTAGAGCTGATTGCCTGGCAACGTCTTATTTTGGGGGAAACGGTAACAAACTACTTGAGTCAGCCCAGCAGATCAACTAATTTGCCATATTGACTGGTTACTAGGTTCCGAGTAGGATTTCTAGAAAGGGAGTTATTGGAGAGGCAGGAATGGACAATGATAAATTCCTTTATTTATGCCTTTTACCTCCACTAAAAAAATGCTGGCTACTACAAAAGCATCTGGATATTTTAATATTTTTCTGCAAGTTTTATATTATTTATGTACTCCCCATTTCCTATAGAGGAAGGAAGAGATAGAACCCTGTGATAAACTAGACAATGGCATTGGTTTGATAGGCCGTAGGACCTTCTTTTTGTGTTTCCAGGATTTGCCTACTACTAAGGAAATCACAGTACATGCGTGGCATGTAAGTAGGGCAAAGAATTCACCACTCAGCACTTTAGTCAAAGAGTCCCCACCATTCTCCATATCACTGTGGCAGCTGTAAGGAAAACTCCAGATGATTTACTGTAAATGAGATGAGCTGGATGCACTGACTCCCCGCTGGATCTTACCATTTTGTCCACATTCTGAAGGCTATCCAAATGATTTTTTTTTAGATGTTCTCAGACCATCCCAGTTTCCACAATGACTCTTGTTCTCTATAACTAGCTAAACTTATTATGATTTGTCAAAGGTTCACTGAGAGAAGGAGTAGCCAAGAAGTAAGGAAATAGGTATAAAATGAGAGAGGACAAAAACAATCATCCATTTTGAATGGATACAAGTGGCCTAATCAGGAAGCAAAATGGCTCCACAGTGGAATACAAGAGATAAAAAGAGGAACATCGTTGGGCAGAGCAGGGAAAACACGAGCAGTCAAAACAGAGCAATGTGAATATGGCTCTTGAGTCCATGAGGTTTCTAAAAGTGAGGGTGATAAACATATTAATGGCTTCGTCCTAGGGAACGATTTTCCAAAAGACAGAATTCTGATTCTCAAGGAGTGAGCTCCTTGTCTTAAAGTCTATCCCAGTCTTTTTCACACAGCGTCAGAAGAGCGATGCATTGAAGTTGATAGAAGCACCGTAATTCCCCCCATGGCAGTAGTAAAGTTAGATCCTGCTGACTAGAGCAGCTCCCTTCCACAGAACTGAAATCTTCCCATAAAGCAGCTGGCATTGCCTGAAAGGGAGGTATTGTTGTAGGTGAGCCAACATCCTAGGGGTTGGGCTTGGGCTTGGCCAGCATCTCACATAACAAACATGCTGCAGATCCACTTCTGTTTGTTTTCCCAGACGAAAATCATTGCGACACATGGCCAAGGCAAAACCTTTGTAATGTACTAATTTGCTCTCAGGAGTGAGATGTTCTAAATTGCTAAACTAGACATCAATATGCAACTGAAAATACAAAAACCCAGTGAAAAGCGCGATTGGCCAAGAGTTTGTATATTACTTTTGTAAAGTGATCATCAGTTTTGGCTTTTTTGGAGCATTGCCAAGTAAGAAAGAAAAATCTATATACTTCTGTAAATGTATTCTTTACTTCCTTTCACCAGGCTGCTCTGATTAGTGGCACATCTACTAGATTAAGTTTTAAAACACTTGGATACTCATTGGCTACTTGGGCAATTCATTTACTCTGCCTGAGCCCCAGTTCTTTCCTTCGTAACCTGAGGATAATAATACTCCCTTGGACTGTGCACAGTTTGATTAAAATGGTTACATGAGCTATTGTACATGAAACCATTTATCCACCCCAAGGTGTGATGCTAATGTGAAGGCTGTAGGGGTCGTCTTTGTTTTCCTTGGAGTACGAGTTTCCCGGAAAATAAGACCTAGCTGGACAATCAGCACTAATGCATCTTTTGGAACAAAAATTAATATAAGACCCAGTCTTATTTTACTATAATATAAGACCGGGTCATATAATTTATAATATAATATAATATAATATAATATAATATAATATAATATAATATAATATAATATAATATAATATAATAAATATAACGTAAAATAATATAACACTGGGTCTTATATTAATTTTTGCCCCAAAAGACGCATTAGAGCTGATTGTCTGGCTATGTCTTATTTTTGGGGAAACAGGGTAGATGCTGGTCCTGGGGCACTGGAGAAATAGGGGAGACTCCACCCCAATTCTGTCTCATTTCCCCAGATCTGAGAAGTGCAAGGAACAGAAAGAAGTGGACACTGAATTGGCAACTCCCATTTCTCCATTAATATGCACAGAAAAATAATTTGCAGGCTTTTCTCCTCCATGAATTAAGAATCCTGTCATTTAAATGTTAGAGAAACTCATTAATTATCTAGGCTTTTCCCCAATTCTGCTTCTTTATCTAGACCTGTGCTGCCAATACAATAGCTACTAGCAACTTGCAGTTGGTCATTGAATTCTTGAAATATAGCTAGTCAAAACTGCGAAGTGCTGTAATTGGAAAATAGATGCCCAAATTTGAAGACAGTAGTCCCTGCCCCTCCACAAAAGTAAATTATCTTGTTGATTTTTTAAAATATTGATTACATGTTGTATTGAGAATAGTGGGGGTGCCAAAAAATGCATACACATGACTTATATTCATCTTTTGTTATCAGTATACTCATATACCATTACAATTTTAGTGCAGTTTTTTTTTCCTTTCTTAAAACATGTATACACTCTTTTTTTTTGGTACCCTCTGTATTTTGGATGTGTTGAGTTAAACTATATTATTAAAATAAATTTCATCTGGTTTTTGACTTTTTAAAATGTGACTACTATGAAATTGACAGTTACATATATGGTTCACTTTGTATTTCTGTTGGATAACACTGCGCTAGACAGAGTGGAAGGAAACGATGTGAGTCCTCATGGCCTTATTTATATGCTTCTAGCATTTCTCAGTCTCTGTTCACCCTGGGGCAGGACTCTTTTTCCTCATCAGCCCTGTTCTTGGGCAGCCAGTTCACTTGAGAAGTCCAGGAAGAAACCAAAGAAGGCTGTTCCGTCACCCTTATGGCACACACCAGAGTAGGCACTCAGCCTTCCTTCCTTCCTTCCTTCCTTCCTTCCTTCCTTCCTTCCTTCCTTCCTTCCTTCCTTCCTTCTTCCCTCCCTCACTTCCTTCCTTCTTTCCTTTAATCATGCATTCAGTTAAAATGGGGAATGGAGAAATTTGGCAATTTCATATTTTGAAAACACAGAACAGGAATGAATGATTTCTCCCTTTTCAACTCTTAAGAGTTCTGAAAAGGGAGAGATACTATGATTTAGCTTTGTAGTGTCTTGTGTCCAAGTCACTTATTAAAATCTTATTTTATAAGATGGTTATTTACATGCATTTCTTCCTTCTGAAGGTCTAGGTGTCTTAAAAGTCAGGAAATGTACTTTACATATCTTGTTTTGTAACTAATAGGTGCTCAGTAAATGTTGCTGGATATTATGGGTAAAATAAATAATGTCTATTAATTTATCTTTCTGACCAAAATTAAAAATCAAACCTAAAATGCTGTATAATTGATTTGGTGTTGATGGCATACGCATCTTTTAAAATGTGACTTGGGGTTTAAGACATATTGTCTTTTGTCTGTTAAAAAATTAATAATCTTATTTTTAAAGCACCTCCAGAAGTACTTCACTTAAGAGGGAATAAATTCTTCTCAGATTAAATCCTGGCAGATGAATTGGCACTTATTCCTAAAGTACAACCCCCAGCCACTTTCGTCTCATCTCAGCAACAAACTAAAAATTGTCCCAGGAACACAGTGATAAATCCTGTGTGAAGTAAGAGAACAATAAGAGAAGAACAATCAACGCATTAACCTGGCAGACGAATGAAAGCTCAGTGGAGGCGGGGAACAGCCCAGGGCACAGTTAACACTGCCGGGCTGCAGGCCCAGCAACCCCCCAGAGTCGGAACAGCCTCAACCAGGGTCGTAGGGAGGGTTTGGGGGAAGGGCCGAGCCTGGCTGCAGGGATCAAAGAGAGGCAGAGGAAACAGCCAGCCCAGTGTTGCTCTTTGAGCAGAGATAATGGAGTCCTCTGGGGTGAAGAGAATGAACACAGAGCGAGATTTAAAAACACAGCAGACCCAGAGCTGATTAGATTCCTTTATTCCGTACCTCAAACTCATCAGGCTTGCCCGCAATTCAAATTCACTGTATATTGAATTACAGGGTTGGAAAAAAATAAAAGGGCATCCTGTTGAGTGTTTTTCAAATGGTGGGTTCATCTCCTTAGTGTGCAAAATCAATTTAGTGAGTGGAGATTTTTACTCAAAAAATGAAATAAAATAGATGGACAGTAGAAGGGATTTGTAAGTACTACTGTGTTTCCCTAAAAATAAGACCTAGTCAGACCATCAGCTCTAATGCGTCTTTTGGAGCAAAAATTAACATAAGACACGGTCTTATTTTAATATAATATAAGACCTGGTATAATATAATATAATATATAATGTAATATAATATAATACTGGGTCTTATATTAATTTTTGCTCCAAAAGACACATTAGAGCTGATGGTTTGGCTAGGTCTCATTTTTGGGGAAACGTGGTAGGGATAAATATTGTTTTATGAAAATTTTGGTGTGTGTGTGTGTGTGTTTGGTACAAATAAAATGTATTTCTTAGTATGGGTCTCAGTCAAACTGTGAAACTCAGGAAAAACTGATCTAGCCTATCTCCTTGCCTTATTATCAAGGTATGCTAAAGTCAGTCCTGGAAAATGAGGCCTTGGGGAGCAGAGATTTCATAACCTCTCTGACGCATTCTCATCCAGGCATTCCTCCTTCATTCTACAAATGTCACAGATTCAGTGCAGCCTCTCAACAAAAATAGTTCTTCAGGAAAGAGATCTATGATCAGGCATTTCATTCTGATGAAGTTAATGTTGTTTGTTAGAAACTGTGGGCAACCTCCCTTTAAAGCCCCTAATTAAGGAGAGGGAACAGCAACAACAACAAAAGGTAATAGCATGCCTCAAAAGTGAGGCGGCTATTCACTTGGCTACTCACTATTCATTAGGGAACCCACAAACTGTGGTTCTCTTTAGGGTACGTCTGGGACTGTTAGAGGAAAAAAATGAAACAGCATTCAAATGTTTCTTTTCTCCCAACCCTGCCCTCAGCTTATCTCGCCTTGATTTAATTCTTGAACTTTTAGTCAAATTCAGTTTACAATTTGCTTTATGATTTAAAAAGCAGACAAGAGTGTATACAGGAAGGACCGAACAGACACGAGAGCAGAAACTGTATAAAAGATTCTAGCAAAACGTGAGGAAATTCCCTGATCTAGTCTAGACAACCACCAGGGCAAGCTGACAGAGCAAGCTGATTGACTTCATTTCTAAGTCTCAAGGGATTAAACATAAAATTCAAAGTCAGCTAGGTGAACGAAGGACCAGTAACGATAGACTTCATTATTTTCTGCAAAGTATGAAGAACGAGGAGAGAATTGTGGGCGGGGAGAAAACTCCCTAAAAGAAGTCCGAGTAAAGTTGTGTAACAATATAAAGGCAGATCTCTTCCTTCCACCCAGACACAAAAGAAAA
Organism: Rhinolophus sinicus; assembly: GCF_036562045.2. Classification (NCBI taxonomy): domain Eukaryota; kingdom Metazoa; phylum Chordata; class Mammalia; order Chiroptera; family Rhinolophidae; genus Rhinolophus; species Rhinolophus sinicus. The sequence goes on from NC_133751.1 coordinate 21,747,380, forward strand.
GTGCTGAAGGTTTTACAATAGTGTGGCCACTGAAAATACCATTTAAAGATGAGCAAACTTCTTTATCACCCCAAGAAATCAAAGTAAACCATCTGAAACCCAAGCTGTAGGAAATCCCGCTGCTCAGATACAGTATCCAGTGTGACACTGAAACAGTGTATCACTTTCGGAGAGCAGAAGGCTGCCTGGCTTAACCTCCAGAGAAAGCCTTTCCTTGGCGTTCAGTTCCGTGAAACAGACGTTCTCTCAGCTGTATCAGAGACATGGATTTTAGCTGTAATTATGGTCTGCTAATCTGGTGTAGCCCTCGTCAAACAGACAGAATCAACACATTATCATCGGAGTGGCAACCTAGTTTCTCTCCCTTGCACAGAGCATTGGTGTGGGAGAGAGAAGACTTATTGAAAAGTTTGCCTTCTGTTGCCAGCTTTGCCTCTCTATCTAATCTTTTAGGAGCTTGGTTTCTCCAAATGAAGAAATGTGTGCCACACTCCCATGTCACAGAGTTGCTAAAAACAAAAACACACACAAAAAAACAATCCAAAACAAAACACAAAAAGTCAGTGTTTATACGTGCCATAACTAGGCACTGAATTGCTGCAGACGAGTTTGTACAATTCCATCCTCTCTCCCACCTACCTCGGGAAACTGGCACTGAATAGAAATAAGTCTCATTCTCTGTTTTTCTGTCTTTTCCTCCCAGGTTGTTCTGGCCTCTCAGTTAACCTAGTCTGAAGCCTTGGGGACATACTGTCATATTTCAGATGGAGAGGACTATTTCAGGTTAAATAGTCACTTTCTCCAATTTTTGAACAAACTAATGAATATCTAATGGTGGGAACTTCAAGTTAGCTGAAAACCAGTATTAGAGATAATTTTGAGCAAAGAGCTCTTGCAATATTTCCTTTAAATTATACCATAACAGCAACATTTGCCTCATATATGAGCCCTTCAATATGTACTTGTCTTCCTTCCTTCCTTCCTTCCTTCCTTCCTTCCTTCCTTCCTTCCTTCCTTCCTTCCTCCCTTCTTCCTCCCTTTTTTAAAGACTATTTTTTTAGAGCAGTTTTAGGTTTACAACACAATTGAGAGGAAGGTACAGATTCTCCTCATAACCTTGTCCCCACATAGGCATAGCCTCCCGTTGTCAGCATTACTCACCAGAAAGGTACATTATTTATTCATTTATTATTATTAATTAGTTTATTCTTTTTTTTTTTTTTAACCAACGGTGAACCTGCATTAACACATCATAATCACCTACAGTCAACAGTTTACCTAAGGTTCATTCTTGGTGTTGCATATTCTATAGGTTTGGATAAATTTATAATAACATGTATCCATCATTATAATATTTTACTGTCCTAAAAATTCTCTGGGCTCTGCCTGTTTAACTCTTCTCTGGCAACTACTGATCTTTTAATTTTGTTCATTTTTGCCTTTTCATGTAAGAATGTCATATAAGACTGTGACTGTAAGAATGTCATATAGTTGGAATTATACAGTATGTAGCCTTTTCAGATTGGCTTCTTTCACATAGTACCGTGTTTCCCGAAAATAAGGCCTAACTGGAAAATAAGCCCTAGCATGATTTTTCAGGATGACATCCCCTGAACATAAGCCCTAATTCATCTTTTGGAGCAAAACTTAATATGAAACCCAGTCTTACTTTTGGGGAAACACGGTAATACAGGTAACTCCTGTATAACATGTTGTTAGGTTCCTAAAAAATGCCATGTTATGCGAATCCGTGTTATATGAAACAAAGAACTAGTACATAAAAGGGGGGTTAGGTTCCAAAAATTTAAAAAACATACTATTATATTTGTCTAATTAAGAGAAATATCTTTATTAAAGCAATTTTCACCAAAAGCATAACATATTAATATGTATTAATAATGTTTTCTTTGTCATCACTACAAAGCTTTTATTACGTTCTGTGTTGTTTGAAGATTTCCCTAATTTCAAATGAGATATCTTTTGCTCTTAAAAGCTCTTATTATACTCCGTGTTGTTCGGGGATTTCTCTAATTCTCAAACCCTGTCCGAGCGAAACCGTGTTGTAGAAGTGGCGTGTTACATGGGGGTTACCTGTATGTATTGAGGTTTCCTGGCTTCGTAGCTCATTTATTTTTAGCACTGAATAATATCCCATTGTCTGGATGTGCCCTAGTTTATCCATTCATCTACCGAAGGACATCTTGGTTGATTCTAAGTTTTGGCAATTATGAATAAAGATGCTATAAACATTAGTGTGCAGGTTTTTGTGTGGACATAGGTTTCAAACTCTTTTGGATAAATACCAAAGACATGATTGCTGGGTCATATGGTTAAGAATACATTCGGCTTTATAAGAGACCACAAACAGTCTTCCCAAGTGCCTGTTCCATTGTGCATCCCACCAGCTATGAATGAGACTTTCTGTTGCTCCACATCCTCACCAGCCTTTGGTGGTGTCGGTGTTCTGGATTGTGAGCATCCTAATACTGTGTTTCCCTGAAAATAAGACCTAGTGGGACCATCAGCCCTAATGTGTCTTTTGGAGCAAAAATTAATATAAGACCCGGTCTTAATATAATATAAGACCAGGTCTTATATAGTGTAATATACTATGATATGATATGATATGATATGATATAATATAATATATAATACCAGGTATAATATAATATAACATAATACCAGGTCTTTATAATATAATATAATATAATATAATATAATATAATATAATATAAGACTGGGTCTTATATTAATTTTTGCTCCAAAAGATGCATTAGAGCTGATGGTCCGGATAGGTCTTATACTCGAAGAAACAGGTAGGTGTGTGGTAGTTTCTCATTGTTGTTTTAATTTGCATTTCCTTGATGGCATAAGATGTGGAGCATCTTTTCATGTGCTTATTTGCCATCTGTATATTTTTTTGGTGAAGTGCTTGTTAATGTCTTTGGCCCATTTTTAATTGGGTTGTTCATTTTCTTATTGTTGAGTTTTAAGAATTCTTTGCATATTTTGCATAACTGTCCTTTGTCAGATATGTCTTCTGCAAATATTTTCTCCCAGCCTGTGACTTGCCTTTCTAATTCTCTTGATACTGTCTTTCTCAGAGTAGCAGAAGATTTTAATTGTGATTTTTAATTTTAATGAAATTCAGCTATTTCTTTCATAGCTTGTTGTCTTTGTTGCTACATCTAAAAAGTCACCACCGTACCTAAAGTCATTTACGTTTTCTCCTATGTTATATTCTGGGAGTTTCATAGTTTTGCAATTTACATTTACATCTGTTATCCATTTTGAGTTAATTCTTGTGGAGGGTGTAAGGTTTGTGTCTAGATTCATCATTTTGCATGTGGATGTCCTGTTATTCTAGCACCATTTGTCGAACAGACTGTCTTTGCTCCATTGCATTTCCCTTGCTTATTTGTCAAAGATCAGCTGACGGCATTTATGGGGGGCTATTTCTGTGCTCTCTACTCTGCTCCATTGATCTATTTGTACGTGTTTTCACCAGTGCCACACTGTCTTGATTACTGTGGCTTTGTAGTAAATCTTGAAGTTGGGTAGTGTCAGTCCTCCACCTTTATTCTCCTTCAATATTGTGTTGACTCTTCTGGTCTTTTGTCTCCCTATATAAACTTTAGAATCACTTTATTGATATCCACATAATAACTTGCTGTGGTTTTGATTGAGATTACATTGAATCTAGAGTTCAAGTTTGGAAGAACTGGTATCTTGCCAATATTGAGTCTTCCTATTTATGAACATGGACTATCTCTCTATTTAGCTAATTTTGATTCACAGCGATAAGGAGTTCCAAATGGTAACCATTTTATTAAAATGTTATCTGAGGAATCTGAGGATACTGTTCTCTAAAAAGGTAGAAGAGGAGATTTTGTTCTTAGGTCTACACAAAAATGAAATTCAGCTAGTTCTTTGATTTTGTTCATCAGTTTTATAGTTTTGTTTGTACCGAGCTTATACCTATTTTGTTAGTTTTATACCTAAGTATTTCATTTTTGGGGGGGCTAATGTAAATAGTATTATGTTTTAATTTCAAATACACTTGTGTATTGCTGGTTTGTAGGAAATAAATTGACTTTTGTATATTAATCTTGTGTCCTGAACCTTCCTTCTTTCTTTATCAAATATTTCTCAATGTCTACTATGTACTAGAAAGTCTCTAGTACTATCCCTTGTCCAGAAGCTCAGGGTTTGGTCAGGAAGGTAGATAAATAAATATAAAAGTTGAAAGCATATGTTATTATAAGGAATATATGAAAGAAGTCCTTCTAACTGGGCCTTGGTGGACCAGAAAAGAATTTTTGGAGCAGTATGAAGTGAATCTTAAAGAATAAGCCTTACATGACGTGAAGGAGTAAGGATGTTGTACTTGTGACAATTAAGTTCGTGAACTTGTTGCAACGATGTTGCTAACCTTTTTTGATATCAGAGGGATTATTCATTATGAATTTGCACCAACTGGACAAACAGTTAACGAAGTTTACTATTTGGAAGTGCTGAAAAGGCTGTGTGAAAAAGTTAGACAACCTGAACTTTTCACCAATTCATGGCTCTTGCATCACAACCATGTACCAGCTCACACGACACTGTCTGTGAGGGAGTTTTTAGCCAGTAAACAAATAACTGTATTGGAACACCCTCCCTACTCACCTGATTTGGTCCCAATGACTTCTTTCTTTACCTGAAGATAAAGGAAATATTGAAAGGAAGACATTTTGACGACATTCAGGACATCAAGGGTAATACGACGATAGCTCTGATGGCCATTCCAGAAAAAGAGTTCCAAAATTGCTTTGAAGGATGGACTAGGCACCGGTGCTGGTGCATAGCTTCCCAAGGGGAGTACTTCAAAGGTGACTGTACTGATATTCAGCAAGGAGGTACGTAGCACTTTTTCTAGGATGAGCTCGTGAACTTAATTGTCAGACAGAAGATGACAGAAGGAGGAGTATATGAGAAACAAGATGGTTTTTCAGGAATCTATGTATGACTGAGTAACAAGAGATGGGGCTGAAGAAGTAAATGGAGCCATGCTGTTGTTAAGGACCTTGCTTTTTATTCTATAGATCAATGATTTTTTTTCCCCATGTGATTTTAGCAGCAGAATTTCTTCCAAATTGATTATTGTATGGTACACAAATATAAAAATTAGATTAAGAGGAAATTAAATTATTATGCATTTATTTTATAAGTTAAAACAGTGAAAATACTGACATTTGTTTGAATACAAAATATATTAGCTCAACTTTGCAATTCTTTTATGTCTGAATTTTGTTTGTTGTACAGTGGCAAGATAACTTTGATTCACAGAGATAAGTAGTTGCAAATGGTAAGTTTTAAAATGTTCTCTGATAATCTAAGGATACTGTTCTATAAAAAGAGATAGAAGAGAAGATTTAGTTCTTAGGTCTACACATAAATGAAATTCTAGTTTGGGTGATGATAAGGGTGATGGCACCAATGAAAACTGAATATACCAGAGGGTAATTTCCAGGAAAAAAATGAGTTCAGTTTTTGACAAATTGTGTTTAAGGTAATTTATATCAGAATATAGGAAGCTTCCTATAATTATGGAAATAATTTGTTTGTTAAAACTCAAACATGAAGTAGATATGTTTTTAGAGTTGTATAACCTCATTTGTTTCTGACCTACTGTGGCCTGCTTTTGATAAAATTTTAATGGTTCACTTAAGAAACTCTTCACTTTTGGAAATCCATGCAGCTGTTCAGTCTGTGGTTCAGAATTCTGCTGCTTCATCATTTCAGATTTCTTGACTTGGCTACAGATGCATCCAGACCAATGTCATTTCATATTTAGCAAAGCTGGAATAGTTAATAGGGACTCTTGTGTCCTCTATGATGGCTAAGCAATTTTAAGCTAGGTCATGTCACCCTCTTCTCCTTAGTCCAGCTGAGTGCAAATGTACTTATGTAATGAACAGCTTGTTATAGAGCAAAATGTTCTCGATGTTTCCCAGCATTATGGCTCCAGCGTCATTCCTTTATTTATTTACTTAGTTATTCTTCTGGTGGAAATAGATGCTGTGTTCTTCTTTGATTTTGAAAGTAAATGATTGTATTAATTTGCTAAGCTTGCCATAACAAAGTACCACAGACTGGGTGGCTTACATAGCAGAAGTTATTTCTCACGGTGCTGGAGGTTGGAAGTCCAAGATCAAGTGAAGTTTTGGTTTCCTCTGAGGCCTGTCTCCTTGGCTTGCAGACAGCTGCTATCTTGCAACCTCTTTATATGGTCTTTTTTCTGTGAGTGCACCTCCCTGGTGTCTTTCTTTTTTGCGGGGTGGGAGCGGGGAGGAAGAGTATGTTTTTTCAGGACCCATCAGCTTCAAGTCAAGTCGTCGTTTTCAGTCTAATTGCGGAGGGCGCAGCTCACTAGCCCATGTGGGAATTAAACCGGTGACCTTGGTGTTACAAGCACTGTGCTCTAACCAACTTTGCTAACCGGCCGCCTTTGGTTTCTCTTTATGTGTCCAAATTTCCTACTCTTCTGACACCAATTAGAATGGATTAGGGCCCACCCTAATGCCACATTTAATTTAATCATCTATTAAAGACTTTATCTCAAAACACAGTCACATTCCGAAGAACTGGGGGTTAGGGCTTTGACATACGAATTTTGGGGGACACAATTCAGCCCATAGCAATGATTGAATATATTGCCTTGGATCTTATAAAAAAAGAGAAAACTGACCTCAATAGATTCAAGTTTTTTCCATAGCATCATTGACTTCCTCCATTTTCATTTGTATTTTGATGAGACTCAGAACCAATCTTTCCATCCCTCGTGGGGAAATAGGGAGGTAAATCTTTTCTTCTGGAAAGTATTATAGATAATACAATATTTCTCAGCCTTTTTATTCTTCCAACACACAGGAGGAATGCTACACATCCACAACAAATGAATGGCTTACTAAACTTGATTTGTAGAATCTCTTATTCGAAACCTGTGTCTAAAGTTATCCCCCTAAGGATACTATCTAAGCTATTTTAACAGAGATCCCAATAATACCATGGCTTAAGAAGAGAGAAATTTGTTTTGCTCTCCTGTAACATCTCACAGTGAAGCAGTGTGGGGTGGGATGGAAGCTCAGTCCATCCTCAAAATACAGCCTCTGTCTCTGTACCACATGTATAAGCATCCTTGTGTTTGGCAGCCGTGATACTGTACAATCAATCCTGCTAGGTAATGGGCACATGAATCTCTTTTCTAGAAGATTGGGAGGTTCCTTGTCCCTTGTGCCCTTCAGCATTTGCTGGTGTTATCACCTGTAATCATCACCTGTCATATGAGAGAAAGGCTATGGCCTTTCTATTAACCCTTCGCTTTACTCATAAGTTATCCATCTTTGAGAGAGGACAGTCACAGTTTCTCATGAACAATGTAGGACTGTGAAGAATAAAAGATTATTTTTTAAAAAAATCAATAGATATTGTGCTATCTCAGAGTTCCCTAAACTCTCTTGGTTCATGCTGCCATTAGTGTCTTACTAATTTTTTTTTCACAACACCTTGAGCCCAAAAAACAAAACAAAATAAAACAACCTAACAGTTCCATTATTAAGTTATTAGCTTCAAACACCTTAATAAGTATTTATGTTTTAACAACGAAGTAGCTGTTGGGAAAGTAAGTATGTATACATAAAGAAAAGTAATGTTTAGTTTCATTCTTGGGTAAATACAATTACTAATGGGATATGTGTTTCTCTGGGCACTGTCCACCTTCATCTACCTTGGAATGTCTGGATAATCATGTCCTGTCCCATGTCGATTTTCATGTGGTACTTGCTTTTTATTGCTGCAACCATTGAAAGCCAAGCTTTGCCAAGAAAGGAATGTCATTGAAAGGAAAGTAGCATTATTGAATGACACTGTGAATCACCTCGAGGTAGTAGTGGTGTCCGGCAGTTACTGCTGTGCTGTCCTTGAAAATTTTAAATATCCTGTTGTATCTCCTGAGTTCTCTCTGTGGCATGTGGAGCATCTCAGGGCACAGTTTGGGAACTTCAGTGCTAGGTGAAAGAAGATGAAAAAGGCACATTCCACGTTAGGAACCCAACTATACAACGGCATGTAGATATGTGGTCATTTAGGTTTCCCATACGGCAGGGTACCACAATCAAGACATAGTGGACATGTTTTTTTTTTTTTTGTCTGTTTGGAACCTGAATCCCCTTCCTATATTTAGGAAATCTGTACTACGTGTTTCTTGGGTGGTAGAGCTCATCTTCTACAATAGAATCTTAATAGACCTGAAGCCTAGTTTTCAATCTCACTTGAGCAAAGGCCTTCGTTCTTAGGCTCAGCATGTGTCTTAGATTTCGAGTCAGGGGCTATTGATACAAACAATCCAGAACATTGGGGGTATCTTTCTGGATGTTTGGTGTCAGTGTGTACACTGGCAACAAAGGCAGTGGTTGGGCCAGTGTCAGTGCAGGCAGCAGGGATGGTCTTGGCAGTGGCCCTAACATCTGGCTGCATCCTCACTGGACTAGTTCTGTGGCATGATTTTGGCTGTGGTTTGGCTGGTGTCACGTCCTTGTATCTGCCCATTCTGAACATTAGTTCTCTAGTCTTCCTGAGGATGTGGACAACCAGATATCTTTACAATACTTATCTTTCTCTGTTTAAATCAGCCTAAATTACTCTGAAAGGTGGGACAGATGAAAAGGAATATGACCAAAGGTTTCCAGTACCAGAAGAGAGGCCAAATTATAGAGAGCACATTGCACTGACTTCACCAGATGGGACAAGGATCTGAGACAGTATTGAGATGTGCTTTCTGAAAGCTCTGGATAGTAAATAACAACCATTGGAGAACCAGTCTGCAAAGGCTGAAAAAGCTATAGGTGAGGGGTGTTTAGAGAGTGTGGATAGATTGGAGTGAGAGGAAGACTTGGAAATGCAGCACAGAATGCATCAGGTCATTACCACGTTTGTGATAAGTAGGGAAGTTTGTAAAGCACGTGTCATTAGAGATTATGCTCAGAAAATCTACAGGCCCCCAGGACAGGTAGGGAGATGCAGACTAGAAGGGAGCTAGCCAGGACAACACTAAATAGAAATCAGGTCTGTGATAAACGTTAGGCTGATGCGAGGATGCATTTTAGGTAGGATTATCCAAGTAGGAGAAATAAGGATGAACAAGATTTATTGGGATGATGGGTGCTTTCTGCAAACCCAGAAGTCACTAAATTTATATTCGTAACTAGCTGACACTCCATAAGGCCAGATCTAGGGGAGTCTGTTAGAAAACTAGACGTCTGGCTCAGAAAGCAAAGGGAAAGGAAAGCAGAGTCTTCCCTGCGTCATTTTAAGAAGCCGGTAAAATGTTTGAATCTCAGGTGGGCCTACCTGAAAGAGGAAAGTAACAATATCAGGAAATGGAATCCTAAAAACATGCTCATGACTGAAGAAAAGGCTGCAGCAGGAAGAAATGTTCTGCTGTTGTGAAGTAACATAAGTTCGTCAAAAGGAGGAAGCAGATTTGGAGGTGCACCCAGCAGAAGACATGAGTCTTTTCTTCAATAAAATAGGCCATGCACTTATGAACTCTCTGTGAAATAGACTGAGTCTATATTTTTGAAATTCACCGGTTGTTTGGCTTCCATGAGATGAAGCAATTTCAGATGTGACTCATTTTATCCCTTGATAAGGGAAATCATGATGTCATGTACACATGCCATCATCAGGTACACACAGGCTTGTGAGACTTCCATGCTCTTAGGAAAGCTATGTTGTGGAAGTGTTTGGCACAAGAGCCTCTCAAATATTAGGCAACATTATAATTTATATTATTTATTCAAGAATAATTGCTGATTATAGCAGTGTTATTAAAGGCACATAAATATAAATACCTTTAATGTGAAATCTCATACCATTTCTGAAATCTCAGTTTAAAAACAATTGCCTAATCTGTTTTAATTAGGTTTTAGTGTTCTAACCTATCCACCCATCTTGTTGACCTCTATGCTCTGTGTAAACTGTCCCATCTGTGTTCTTTTAAATCAAGTGCTTGTACAGCAAGTGTTTTTCTGTATCATGGGAAGAAGACAATTTCATCCAGAACAGGAAACTCTTACCTTATTGCACTACTAGGGGAATATAATGCTTTTGTACTGTTTAAATTGTGAGATGTGAGACACTTCATTATGAGTTTGGATCAAGATTCAATTTTTGGATTAATTTTTCCTTCCAGAATGGTCAAAGCCAGAGAAGAAAACCAGCAGGCTGGGAAGAAGCCCCTGGTAGTTAAAGGAATTTATTATTTATCTGATAGAAGATGTATACAGATGCCACGGGTCAGCCAGGGCACATGAGCTTCCTCTGGGTACTTGGCACAAAGCATTTCAGAGAATCATCCTTATCCCTTTACAAAGTGGATGTGGGCAGAACCCTTTATATCTGATCACAACCTGCATTTTTAATATTATAACCTACTATTTTCTCCCAGTACACTAAGCTACCACTCTACGGAGTTCCTCATGATTCTCTTTCCACATCAGGACCTTTTGTGGTTTTGTCCTTTGCTCCTGCTCTTGTTTCTTTAACAAACTCTTTAGTCTTCTTTCTCATTAGTGTGGAGTTATGCCATCATCTGTGCTCCCACAGTGCTTGGTTCATAACTGTGAAAGCCTAGAGTCTGCGATACTATACTATTTTTGTTTCTGTCTTTTACCACATGGGCAAAGTCTATTGTTTAGTCATTTTTGATCCTGCCACATTGCAGGGATACTCAAAACGCTCTCAATATGTCAAATTGCTTCCTATACATTAGTGTCTATATGATCACAATCACTGTCTTGAGTGTTTTAAGCTCAAATGCATATGTTTGTCTTGATTTTCACTTCTATAGTGATGTGTTGTTGTGTGAGACAGTCACTTAAATTCACTGGATGTTTTGTTTCATCTATTAAAAGTTGCATTTTTCTGGATGACTTCTAAGATGACTTTTGTCTTACATCCTTATAATTCAGGTATTTCAATGTGACCTTAAGCAACGTAATTAATCTCTTTGTTAAGTGAAGAAAATACTTACAAATTCCAATGGTGGTTGTGAGGATTAAATGAGGTGAGATCTGGAATTAATTTAGATTGGTTCAGTAAATACATGTTTATTGAGCATTTGCCTAAGTTCCAGGAGCTGTGCTAGGTATTGGGGCTACAGAGATGACTAAGACATCTTGACCCACAGGGAAGTTATCATCTAGAAGCCTTGCCTGGGACATAATATGGACTCAGTAACTTTTCATTCCCTTCCTTCTTTCCCTTTCTGGCTTGTCAGTTATTTAACACTGGGATTTGGAGAATGGAATGAGGAGACAGCTTTACATTAATTTCTGACATGATATTAAAATACAGTGATAGGGTGGTGAACACACAATGGGATTTATAGATGATGTAATACAGAATTGTACACCTGAAAACTATGTAATTTTACTAACAATTGTCACCCCAATAAATTACAAAAAAAAAAAAAAAAAGAAAAAAAAAGAAAAGAAAAATAATACAGTGATAAAACTTCAAGACCTGAAGCTAAAGCTCATGTCATTCCTTAATAGCGAAAGGGATGACATAATTTGGAAACAACGAGGCCAGACAAGAACAGCCCTAGATCAGGGAGTTGTGTGCTCCCCAAAGAAGAATGTTGTGGGAGTCACTGATCCACTGTTCTCTCAGCCTGGGAACAGCAGTTAAGTCCTTATCTTATAAAGGAAAAACACAATCATTTCTGGTTTATTAGGGACAAAGCAAACACAGTGACTAAGTTTCTAATGTAGTAGTTTTATATATGTGTTACATGCAATGAAACAATTGCTTAAGAAGATTATGTTGTTATTTTCAAAACAAGCCACCCAGTGGGTTTGGCCTGCAGGAAAACTGCCTACACATTTTAAAAACGTACGCTGGCCAATAAGATTTGTTCCTTCCCTCCTGCTCTACTGGTTTGCTTCACTTCACCTCATTTAGCACCATGTCTCTATGTCAATCATCTACACGTATCTAAGGTTTTGGTCACATGACACCGGACGCCTTGCTGAAAATGAGCAATCCAACGATTTCTTTACAAAGATGCACTTAACTACTTACGATTTTTAAAATACCAACAAAAGAAAAGTCAGAAAATGCTGGACTTTTTTTTTCTTTTTAAAGCATCAACTATTTGGCTGTTGTGGTGGAGTTTGGCTAAGTGTACTCTTATAGTGAATGTATCAATATTGAATGAAGGACAGTTATCTATCAAAGTAGGGGAAGGAATTCTCGATAGAGGAAAAAGAATCTTCAAAAGTATAGAGATGAAAAGCAGTGTTCAGGGGTGTCAAGCATGTATTTGAATTGCAAGGTGGGCAATGAAGCTGGTATGACTGGTTGTGCCTGCATTTATGTAAATAGTCCTTTATACAGGGGCAAGGAGTGGGATACTGTTCTGTGTATGGGAGCCATTGAATGTGTTTAAGCAGGATCGTGAAGGTCTCGTATTTGTATTGGTATTTGGTCAGTCACTCTGCCCACCTGTCTCTATTCCCACATTGCCGCTCTGCCTGCTACAGGAGTCGGTAAGGACTTCCAGAATTGCAGGTCCAAGTACCGTTCCTGGTCTCCAGCTTCAGCATAGGGGATGTAGAGGCCTAACTCTGCAGCAACAGAGCATTTAGGATGTGTAGCTGGAAGAAAATATCTGTAGTCTTAGTAGAAAGAGCATAAGGACTATCCTGGAGCCTCAGCAAGGGACCACAAGGTTGCTGCAGTTTTATGGACAGAATGAAACGTGCTCATAGCCCTTATCTCCATTTGCAACTGTGAGGATTCTGTCCCCAGGCAAACGAGATGAATTGAGTCGTGTGTCAAGTGACACCAGTGCAAACTTGATTCTTTAATAGAAAGCCCAAACTTTGTTTATTCTGAGAACTGATGTTATTATGTGTTACCTATTCTAGACCTACCACCTTAAGGGAAGAAGCTGCGGAAGCTTCTCAGATGGCTGTGAGTAATGGTAGACTCCCCAGCAGCTGCCCCCATTCTATTGAGAAGCAACAATGTGATATGGAGAGTTGACTTCAGCTCAAGAGTAGGGCATGTCTTGCCTGAAGGAAGTGCTGTTTTCTTGCTGGTGATTGGTTTAGAAGTGGTATGTGACCCAATTCGAGTCAATGAGACGCATTGCACAAAGTTCTCTCCTGCTTGTGAAAGTACTGGATGAGAAATCAGCCTCTGTGTCGCCTGCTGAAAATGAGCAGGAACACATAGCTAGGATTGTCCTGGAAGCTATCTGAGGACTTCAAGGGTAAGTTAGGTTAAAGTGTGGGTCAGAGAATAAAGACAGGAAGAACCAAGGTCTTGATGTCATGGTTGAGCCTTTGAATCAACCACCCCTGAAACCCGTTTCACCTCTGGCGTTCCTATGATGATAATTAAAACATCTTTTTAAACTAAAATGGTTTAATTTTTTTTTGCACTCTTTTACTACTTTATTGTGTTATGTCACCCCTCCTTTTAGAACCATGCGTCTTGACTCCGCTGCTTTCTTCTACCATCATCTCCTTGATTCTTAGGTCATTGTTCTGTATTCATTTAGGAAATTGACACCAGACGGATAAGTCTTTTCTTCTCAAATCCTGCCATCATCCTTGGTAATTTTGATATTCTTGGAATGTCTTGTCCAACATCCTTACATTAGGGATACTGAACCCATTCTCTGATGACCTTTACCTCTGTTCCTCCCCAGAACTCATTTCCAAAGTCACGTTATCTTAAAATTTGCTCTAACCACAAAGCTCTACCCTGTCACTTCTCTCATATCCTTCCTCTTAACCGAACCTACTTTCCTACCTTGTCATACTGTCCAGCTCTGGCTTCCTTTCTGTCTTCCCATTTGTTAAGTTCTTTCTAGTTTCACTTCCCTCTCTGAATGAGCCCAGAACCTATGTTTCCACATCCTTACTACCCTCTTATTAGCATCCTCTTTCTCCCCTTTTCCCCCTTTGGTCATCTACTAATTTTCAATAGTCTTTAGCTTTTGAGTGATATGACTATTTATTTATTTATTTATTTATTTATTATTTTTTATTGGGGAACATTGGGGAACAGTGTGTTTTTTCAGGACCCACCAGCTCCAAGTCCAGTCGTTGTTTTCAATATTGTGGATTGAAAGTTGTGGAGGGTGCAACTCACTGGCCCATGTGGGAATCGAACTGGTGACTTTGGTGCTATGAGCACTGCACTCTAACCAACTGAGCCAACTGGCCGCCCTGGATACGACCATTATTTTCACAACTAGTGTTTCTGGGTTATACGTTGCTAGAGAAAAAGCACATAATTAGGCTGAATTCATTTAAGTTTGTTATTTTCTTTTTTTATTAGCATTTATTTGATGCTGAATTTACTCCTGGGCTATAAGTTTTTGTTTCTTCTGTTTCTTCTGGGAGAGCTTTGTCTTCTGTGCAACCTCCTCTTCTGGTTTAGGAACAATTTGGTCTTTTCCAGTGAAGACCATCTCACTGTGGCAGGGGGAGCTCATGTGTGGGTTAATCCACCTGTGAGCTCTGTAAGTTCTGTACTGCATCCTGGGAGCTTTGTTCACCTGGATGTGCTCAATGACAAGAGTCTACATCTAAACCCTTCAGTTCAGCATTACTCTCTGCATCTTTAAGCATTTGCAGTAAAAATTCTGCACTCTTTTTGAGCTGCTTGCCCTGTGTCCAACCCCACTGTTTGGCCTGGGCCCACCTCCCAACTCCACCATTATACTGACGGAATGGCACACATTGCTTCTGTGATGTGACATCCTTTAGATACTGGGTGGCTTTTGGATATGCATACCCTTGATGGCCTGGGAAGTTTCAGGAGTGTTCTTAAAATGAACACATAGATTTGAACCTCTCGATTTACATGACTTTGTGGGGTTCTCTGTGTCAAGCGAATAGCGAACCATTTTCAGAGGTCACCTGAGAAGAGCTAAGTTTGTTATTTTCAATTCAATAAGTAGCAAAGTTCTTTTGATTCATACATTTCTGTGACACTGACCATCTTAAACTTTTATCTACTCTGCAAACCTCTATCCACTTGCTCATTTTCTCATTCTTAGCAGATGTCCTGGCTTCATGCTTCACAGAGGAAATAGAAGCCAACAACATAACTTACCTCTCATATTATATCTTTAACGTTACTGCTT
Organism: Rhinolophus sinicus; assembly: GCF_036562045.2. Classification (NCBI taxonomy): domain Eukaryota; kingdom Metazoa; phylum Chordata; class Mammalia; order Chiroptera; family Rhinolophidae; genus Rhinolophus; species Rhinolophus sinicus. Next base: position 21,762,588 of record NC_133751.1, read on the forward strand.
CTTTCCCCATCTTTACAAGTTCTGCTTCTGTCTCAAAGAAAGAAGCACTTAGTGGTTATTCTTGACTTCTTAAAGTTTTTTTTTTTTAATTAAAGTTTATTGGGGTAACAATTGTTAGCAAAGTTACATAGATTTCAGGTGTACAATTCTGTATTATATCATCTATATATCACATTGTGTGATCACCACCCAGAGTCAGTTCTCCTTCCATCACCATATATTGGATCCCCTTTACCCTAATCTACCACCCCTGCCCCCCTTACCCTCTGGTAACCATTAACCTATTTTCTGTGTCTATGAGCTTTTGTTTTTTCATTTGTTTGTCTTATTCTTTTGTTGTTTTCAGTTTTATATGCCACATATCAGTGAAATCATATAGTTCTCGACTTTTTCTGTCTGACTTATTTCACTAAGCATTGTAATCTCAAGATCCATCCATGTTGTCACAAATGATACTATTTCATTTTTTCTTATGGCAGAATACTATTCCATTGTGTGTATAAATCACAACATCTATTTTTTTTCTTTTTTTTATTGGGGAATATTGGGGAACAGTGTGTTTCTCCAGGGCCCATCAGCTCCAAGTCCAGTGCCGTTTTCAACTTTAGTTTGAGGGTGTGCAGCCCACCATCTCATGTGGGAATTGAATCAGCAACCTTGTTGTTGAGAGATAGCGCTCTAAACAATTGAGCCATCTGGCCGCCCTTCCGGAAGCTTAGTGGCAGCTCATTGTCTTCAATCTGGTTGTGGAGGGCGCATCTCACTGGCCCATGTGGGAATTGAACTGGCAACCCTGTTGTTCAGAGCTCGCATTCTAACCAACTGAGCCATTAGGCCGCCCAACCACAACTTCTTTATCCATTCATCTATTGAAGGACACTTTGGTTGTTTCCATGTCGTGGACACCATGAATAAAGCTGCAATGAACATTGGCGCCCTTATGTCTTTACAGATAAATGTTTTCAGATTTTTTGGATAGATATCCAAGAGAGGGATTGCTGGGTCATATGGTAATTCTATTCTTAATTTTTTGAGGAGCCTCCACACTGCCTTCCATAGTGACTGCACCAATCTGCATTCCCACCAACAGTGTATGAGGGTTCCTTTTTCTCCACAACCTCTCCAACACTTATTATTTGTCTTGTTGATGATAGCCATTCTAACTGGGGTGAGGTGAAATCTCATTGTGGTTTTTATTTGCATTTCTCTGATTAGTGATGTTGAGCATTTTTTTCATATGTCTATTGGCCATTGGTATGTCCTCTTTAGAGAAATGTCTCTTCAGGTACTCTGCCCATTTTTTAATAAGATTGTTTGTTTGATTTTGTTGTTGAGTTGTATGAGTTCCTTATATATTTTGGGTATTAGCCCCTTACCGGAGGCACTGTTTGCAAAAATCTTCTCCCATTCGGTTTGTTGCCTCTCTATGTTGTCGATGGTTTCTTTTGCTGTGCAGAAGCTTTTAAGTTTGAGATAGTCCCATTCATTTATTTTAGCTTTTACGTCCCTTGCCTTTGGAGTCAAATCATTAAAATGCTCTTTGAGCCCAAGGTCCATGAGTTTAGTACCTATGTTTTCTTCTATGCAGTTTATTGTTTCAGGTCTTATGTTTAGGTCTTTGATCCATTTTGAGGTAATTTTGGTACATGGTGACAGATAGCCGTCTAATTTCATTCTTTTGCACGTGGCTTTCCAATTCTCCCAGCACCGTTTATTGAAGAGGCTGTCTTTTCTCCATTGTATGTTTTTGGCTTCTTTGTCAAAATTATTTGTTTATATTTATGTAGGTTCAGACTTTTTGAGGTTTGCCGATTCTAGAGATTTAACCAATAATTAGTCAGATCCACATAGTGTGTTTCCTGTGTTCACAACGTCTTGGTTCCTGCTCTCTCTGCTTCTGTTCTCATGGAGTCTGGCACACGCTGGCTTGGTCCTGGCAGATTCAGCAGCAGCCACTTCTTGAGATGCACTTTACCTGAGCAGGGGGTCTAGGAGGACCCCATCCTTACCAGCTGATGGCAAGGGAATTACCTGAGCTGCCTGGGGAGAGCCTCAAGCAAATTGTCTTCCCACTGACCTTTATTTTCCCTTAACAATCTATGACTGACTGAACTTTTACCTCACACCACTACTGAAACCGGAGGGCAACCGAGACGGGGGCTCATGCTGCCTGCGCCACTCAGCCAATAGACTGACACAGGAGTTGGACTCTAGGATAAGCATTTATTATTAGAGCACTCGTGGTCTGAGAAGGCAGCAGGTTAACACCTTCAAAACTGCCTTAAGGGAAAATCTGGGCATTCCTCTAAAGGCTACGTGACAGTTCAGGGGGTCTGCATGGAGCCTTCCCTTTGGCATGTGGCTTTCCAATGGTGTCAGCAACCCAGGAACAATGATGGGAGTAGCCTGGGAAGAATGCTGGACCATAGAGATTGTGATCTATAAGGATAAAGGTATTAATCATAAGTTTCTGTGTAATTTTCTAAAGCAGGGAACTGGGACAGGAGACATTCCGAGCTCAAGCTGCAGGGGGATGATCTATTACTAAGCTATAGGTCAAGGAAAGGTGACGCGGGAAGTGTGTCGAGACCTCTCCTATGGGGGTCCCAACCGGCCCCTGCTTCACTACTCAGCTCCCTGATCCTCAGTGGGATTAGAATTTCTGTAGACGTTTGCTTGGCTGGTATCATCATCAGTTAGGTTACCTTTAGTGAAAAACTGCTTTTGTAGTAGTATTAAGCAAAAAGAAATCTTGTTAGAAGGATATTGAGAGCTCCAAGTATCAGTGAGAGACTGCAAGAAAATTTGACAAAAGGACAAGAAGCAGTGCGGCTCCAGAATGTCAGGAGGAAGGCAACACAAGACAGCTGGCTAGGAAGCTGTGGCTTTGCTACAGACACTGTCGCTATTACTGTAGCTGTGAGCAGATTCTAACTATTCCACTTTCTTTGTGTTACTTACTCATAATTCAAAGTCCTGAGCAAAAGCATCAGATTGGGGAAACCTGAGTCACTTGCTTGTGTCGTGACTGCCAGGGTAGGAATGAAGATGATGGCAGGGAGAGAAGTTTCTGTTTCCTTCATGTTCCTTTGTGGGAGGTGGGATGCTACATCCAGTCAGGACGATTCCAGTAGCTGCCTCTTGGGATTTCCAACATCCATGCACACTTTTCTTCCCATACTTACAGTTATGAAAAAGATGGTTCCACTTAAAGTAGTACCTGAAAGTAAATTCCTCCTCCTAATGGGACAAGAATCCTGATTTGCTTCACTCGGTTACATATTCAGTGTTTCAATTTTTCACTTCATTTACTTGATAAGGAAAATGCGATCATTTTATTTATAACACAGGTAACAACATTTTAAAATGGTAGCACCTCTGTTGCCTCTGAAAATGAGCTTAAGGAATTTAGAACCATTACAGTATATAAGCAGCAGCATATTTATTTCATGATACGATAATGTACCTCTGACCTAATTTCCAACTAATTTTCCTCTTTTTATTTCACCAGGCTTTTTGCCTACAGAAAAAGAGGCACAATTGGAGTTCAATGTAGAGGTAAGAACATTTCCTCTGTTAAACTGTGGTATAACCCAAGAATTAGTAAGTTTCTGTGACTATAAATAATAAAGTACCAGGCCACCAACACACACATTATCAGTTCTCTCAACTTCCTCCACTAGGGACTTCAGGTATGTGCTGACATTTCCTAATCTACTCTTAAATGTGAACTCTACATAGCACAATCATGGTATTAAAGACACAATGAGAGGATAAAATATTTCAGAGAAACCTCCTAAATGGTAAACATGAATGCCTGCTTTTTCACCCTTTGCTTCTAGCAAAAGGGCTAGGAACCCCAGGAAACATGGTTAAAACTAGAGATTTTCTTCACGCTTTGTCAACACCATTAAATCACGTGGGATCGTGTTGGTAGCTTATTTACTTTCAGTTACAGTCTGGCAAGCTTAAGTTAAATGCCCTTAATTAAGAGTCACATTTCTCTAGAGTATTCAGACTTTAGACCAAGACACCAATAAAGATTTACACAACCCACTTGTGGAATTTTGTCTATCATCTTGGTTATCAATGTTGAAAGACAAAGCGAAATGCTTTTAATAGAAGTGCTTGACAGGCTTCTTGGGGCTCTAGGAACAGAAATTGCTTTATTAGCTGCTATTCTCAGGTAGACCTCCGTGGTTATTAAATCTTGTTTCCCTAGTCTTTAATGTAGAATAATAGTGCTTTACACTATTTCATAAGTATTCAAAGATTTACTGATTAGAATGATTATACAACTTTATTGGTGTATCAATTATTTATATTAACATCATAAGTTAATTCTGCAATTCAAATTATTATGTGTCTTATTTATTTGCGTTTCTATGTTGGACTTTTTACAATTTAAATCCCCTTTAATGGATGAACCAGGCAGGGAAATGTGTCGCTCAGTTCTCCTGCTGTGCTGTTTGTAATTGATGGAGCGCCCCAGCTTCTGGCCTCTCAATCTATCATTGATTTCCCCAAAAGACACTCTTCCCACAAGCTGCTTTAGCCAGTGACTAAGCATAGCAGGCACTGGGGTCTATTCTTGTAAAAAGCAGGTTTCCTCTACAGGGCACCTTTGGCTTAAGGACTCCCCAGTGGCCTGGCTGAAGCTTCTCAGAATGGTCCTACAGTCTGAGTCTCTACTTATCCCATCTGTCTTCATTTCCTCTCTCCTCCACGTAGTCAAACCTGCATTGTGGTCTACAGGCTTGCTTCACCTCCTTTTTCTCCCTCCCATTTTTTTCTTTAACAGGTGTTTCAAATACATCTCTTGCATGTTTGAGCCCATCTTAGTGTCCACTTATTTTAGATTGTCTTTCAAATTGTTTTACCACTTATAGTTTTCACAGTGACCAATCTTTCTTCTTGAAAACAATTTAATAATAAATGTATGTATTTATTATCTTTTTAAAACGTATTTTTAATTGTAGTTGACCTACAATATTATATTAGTTTCAAGTGTACAACATCGTGATTCAACGTCAATGTGACCAGTTTTTCTGTTTGGTTCATCTGCTAATTCTCATGATGGTGCATTTCTTGATGCATGTTGCAATTTTTTATGGAGACCTATTTGCAGTAAAGACTTTTGCTGAAGGGCTCTCTGATTCCTTGGTTATGAATGTAAAATATCAGTTTTGAGTTTTCTTCTGAATGAGCCCTAGCAATTTCAGTGGTCTGGATGAGTCATAATATTAATTTCTAGGCTTGTGAATTTTGCACTAAACAAATGGTTTAAATTTGTACTTTGATGGCAAGATTTTTCCTGTTCTTTTGGCTAGTTTGATAATTTTTCTAGACTTACTTTTTCATAAACTGAGAAGTTCTTTGCAGTTCTGTTATTTGAGGGCTCAATTCCAGCTCCTCCATTGCTAACCCACCTGAAGCCACACCCCCTGTCCTCTCATGTGTATTAAAACCTCAGCCTCAGATCCAAGAGTACTTTTTATTTTTGGCTCTGGGAATAGCCCTTTACTTCTTTGGAGCAGAGCTATTTAAAACAAATTTACTTGTCCATAATATCTATATGTTTGTATTCATATGTTTTTTTTCCATCCATGTCAGATCATGTCTCTATATGTCTGTGTAGGATTCTGTAGTATTGATAATTATCTGCTGAGTAATTGCTACAAATTCAGTGTACATTAAATATTGCTCCTATCCCTCTGTTAGCTTCCTTTAACTTTTTAAATTATCTGTCTTATCCTGATTCCCTTGAGTAGTTTATAAACAGCTTGGGGGAACGTAACATGTTTTGTTCTTTTTTGTATTCTGTCTGTCTTCAAAAAGATCTACCATAATGACTATACAATGAATGTTTTTTTTTAAATTATTTATTTATTTTTTTCAGTTACTGTTGACATTTAATATTATTTTATGTTCATTTCAGGTGTACAGCATAGTGGTTAGATATTTATGTATTTATGAAGTGATTCCTCCAATTAACTTAATACACATCTGGCACTGCATAGTTGTTGCAACATTATTGACCATATTCTTTATGCTGTACTTTACATCCCTGTGACTATTTTGTAACTACCAATTTGTAGTTCTCAATACCTTCACCGTTTTCACCCAGGCCCCCAACCCCCCCATCATCTGGCAACCATCAGTTTGTTCTCTGTATCTAATTGTCTATTTTTCTGTTTTGTTTGTCCATTTATTTTGTTCTTTAGATTCCACATATAAGTGAGATTATATGGTATTTGTCTTTCTCAGTCTGACTTATTTCACTTAGCATAAATCCTCTAGGTCCATCCATTTTGTCCCAAATGGTAAGATTTCATTGTTTTTTTATGGTGGAGTAATATTCTGTTCTATTGTATGTATGTATCACATCTTCTTTATCCAATCATCTGTTGATGGGCACTTGGGTTGCTTCCATATCTTGGCTATTGTAAATAGTGCTGCAGTGAACATAGGAGTGTATATATCTTTTTGATTAGTGTTTTGATTTCTTTGGATAAATACCCAGAGGTGGAATTGCTGGGTCATAAGGTAGTTCTATTTTTAATTTTTTGAGGAACCTCCAAACCATTTCCCATAATGGCTGCACCACTTTGCAACCCCATCAACAATGCACAAGGGTTCCCTTTTCTCCACACCCTTACCAACACTTGTTTTTTGATGCATTGATTATAGCCATTCTGACTGGAGTGAAGTGGTATCTCATTGTGGTTTTAATTTGCATTTCTCTGATGATTAGTGACATTGAACATCTTTTCATATGACTATTGGCCATGTGTATGTCCTCTTTGGAGAAATGTCTATTCAGGTCTTCTGCCCAGTTTTTAATTAAATTGTGTTTTTTTGTTTTGTTTTGTTTTTTTAGTGTTGAGTTGTATGCATTTTTTATAAATTTTGGATATTAACCCCTTATCAGATGTATCTCTGGCAAATGTCTTTTCCCATTCAGTAGGATGTCTTTTCACTTTGTTGATGGTTTCTTTTGCTGTGAAAAAAACTTTAGTTTGATGTAGTCCCATTTGTTCATTTTTTTCTTTTATTTCCATTGCCCTAGGAGATATATCAGTAAAAATATTACTAAGGGTAATGTTTGAGAGTTTACTTCCTATATTTTCTTCTGGAGTTTTACGGCTTCGGGTCTTACATTTAAATCTTTAATCCACTTTGAGTTCATTCTTGTATATGGTAAAAGAAGGTCGTCCAGTTTCATTTTTAGCATGTGTCTGTCCTGTTTTCCCAACACCATTTATTGAATAGACTGTCTTTAACTCACTGTATGTTCTTTCCTCTTTTGTCATTGATTAATTGACCATATAGGCATGAGCTTGTTTCTGAACTCTGTGTTCTGTTCCATTGATCTAGGTGTCTGTTTTTATGCCAGTACCATGCTGTTTTGATTACTATAGCCTTGTAGTATAATCTGATATCAGGTAGCATACCTCCAATTTTGTTCTTCTTTCTTAATGTTGCTCTGGCTAGTTGGTGTCTTTTGTGGTTCCATATACATTTTAAGGTGATTTGTTCTAGTTCTGTGAAGAATGCCTTTGGTATTTTGATACAGATTGCTTTGGGTAGTGTGGACATTGTAATGATGTTAAGTCTCCCTATCTATGAGCACAGTGTATGCTTCCATTTATTTGTATCTTCTTCAATTTCTTTCTTCAGTGTCTTTTTAGTTTTTTGAATATAGGTCTTTTACCTCCTTGGTTAAATTTATTCCTAGATAATTTTTTTTTTCCTTTTTGATGCAACTGTAAATGGGATTTTGTTCTTAATTTCTCTTTCTGACAGTTCATTATTGGTGTATAAAAATGCAACTGATTTCTGAATATTAGTTTTGTATCCTGCTACTTTACTGAATTTATCAATTCTAATATTGTTTTTGGTGGAATCTTTGGGGTTCTCTCTATATAGTATCATGTTATCTGCAAATAATGACAGCTTCATTTCTTGCTTTCCAATTTGGATGCACTTATTTCTTGTCTGGTTGCTGTGGCTAGGACTTACAGTACTATGTTGAATAAAAGTAGTGAAAGTGGGCATTCCTATCTTGTTTCTGATCTTAAGGAGAATGCTTTTAGCTTTTCCCTGTTGAGTATGAGATTAGCTGTGGGTTTGTTGTATATGGCCTTTATTGTGTTGAGATATATTCCCTCTATTTCCACTTTGCTGAGAGGTTTTTTATTTATTTATTTATTTTTTAAATCATAAGTGGATGCTGGATTTTGTCAAATGCTTTTTCTGCATGTGTTGGTATGATCATATGATTTTTTATCTTTCATTTTGTTTATGTGGTGTATCACATTAATTGATTTGCAGATATTGAAACAATATTGCATCCTAGGAGTAAATCCCACTTGATCATGGTGTATGATCTTTTTAATGTATTGCAGAATCCTCTTTGCTTGTATTTTGTTGAGGATTTTTGCATATATGGTCATCAGGTATATTGGCCTATAATTTTCTTTTCTTGTAATCTTTGTCTGGTTTTAGAATCAGGGTAATGGTGGTCTTGTAAAATGAGTTTGGGAGATTTCCCTCCTCTTGAATTTTTTGGACTAGTTTGAGAAGGATTGGTGTTCATTCTTTTTTGAATGTTTGGTAAAATTTACCTGTGAAGTCATCTGGTCCCAGACTACTGTTTGTTGAGTTTTTTTTTATTACTGATTTGATTTCATTAGTAGTAACCAGTTGGTTCAGATTTTCTGTTTCTTCTTGATTCAGTCTTAAGAGATTTTATATTTCTAGGAATTTATCCATTTCTTCCAGTGTCCAATTTTGTTAGAATATAATTGTTAGTAATATTTTCTCATAATCCTTTGTATTTCTGTGGTGTCAGTTATCACTTCCCCTCTTTCATCATTGATTTTATTTATTTGGGTCATCTCTTTTTTTCTTGATGAGTCTGGTTAATGGGTTTTCATCTGTTTATCTTTTCAAAGAAGCAGCTCTTGGTTTCATTGACCTTGGTTTCATTGTATTGCTGTTTTAGACTCTATTTCATTTATTTCCACTCTGGTATTTATTATTTTCTTCCTTCTTCTCACTTTGGATTGTGTTACTGTTCTTTTTGTAATTTCGCTAAGTGTAAGGTTAGATTGTTTATTTGAGATTTTTTTTTGTTTATTGAGTTAGGCCTGTATTGCTATGAATTTTCCTCTTAGGATTGCTTTTATTGTGTCCCATAGATTTTGGATTGTTGTGTTTTCATTTTCATTTGTCCCAAGTTAATCTTTGATTTCTCCCTTGATGTTGTTGTTGACCCATTTATTATTTAGTAGCATGTTATTTAGCCTCCATCTGTTTGTGTGTTTTTCAGGTTTCTGTTTTTTGTTGTTGTTGTTGTTGTTTTTATAGTTGATTTCTAGCTTTATACCATTGTGGTCAGAGAAGATGTCTCATAGGGGTACCAGAAAAAAAGAGAAAGCAAGGTATTGAGAAGCTATAGATTTCAATCTGCTTAAATTTATTGAGACTTGTTTTGTGGCTTAATATGTGGTCTATCTGGAAAATGTTCTATGTGCACTTCAAAAAAACTGTATGTTCTGCTACTTTGGGGTGGAATCCTCTAAATATATCAATTAAATCCATCTGATGTAGTATGTCATTTAAGGCTGCTCTTTTCTTGTTGATTTTCTGTCTGGATGATCTGTCCATTGGTGTCAATGGGGTGTTAAAGTCCCCTACTATTGCCAGTCTCTGCCTTTATGTGGTCAGTATTTGCTTTATATATTTAGGTGTTCCTATGTTGGGTACATAAATGTTTACAAGGGTTATATCCTTCTATTGGATTGATCCCTTTCTCACACCTTTTTCCATCTCTTTACTTTCAGCCTGTGTGTATTTTTTGATCTGAAGTGGGTCTCTTATAGATAGCATATGTATGGATCTTGTTTTCTAATCCATTCAGGTATTCTGTGTCTTTTGATTGGAGCATTTACTCCATTTACATTTAAAGTGATTTTTGATAGGTACATAGTTATTGCCATTTTATTATTTATCTTTATGTTCTCTTTTATTTTCCCCTTCTTCTCCTTAGAGAAGTCCCTGTAATATTGCTTGTAATACTGGCTTGGTGGTGATTAACTTCTTTAGCTGTTTTTTGTTTGGGAAACTCTTTATCTCTCCTTCAGTTTTAAATGACAGCTTTGTTGGGTAGAGTAGTCTTGGTTGTAGGTCCTTGCTTTTCATCTCTTTGAATATTTTGTGCCAATCCCTTCTGGCCTGCATAGTTTGTGTTGAGAAATCAGCTGAAAATCTTATGGGAACTCCCTTGTAAATAACTAGTTGTCTTTCTCTTGATGCTTTTAGGATTCTCTCTTTGTCTTTAACCTTTGGCATTTTAATTATAATGTGTGTCTTGGTGTGGGCCTCTTTGGGTTCATCTTATTTATGACTCTCTGCAGTTCCTGGGCTTGTACATCTATTTCCTTTACCACATTAAGAACGTTTTCAGTCATTATTTCTTTAAATAGGTTCTCAATCCCTTGTTTTCACTCTTCCTTTTCTGGTACCCCTATGATGCAAATGTTGTTACACTTGATATTGTCCCAGAGGTCTCTTAAACTATCCTCATTTTATTTAAATTTTTTTTTTCTTTTTGTTTTTCTGATTGGGTGTTCCTTCTATCCTGTCTTCTAAATTGCTGATTCGATACTGTGCTTCATCTCCTCTGTTGGTGATTTTTTTCTACCATGTTTCCCTGAAAATAAGATCTAGCCAGACCATCAGCTGTAATGCATCTTTTGGAGCAAAAATTAATATAAGACCAGGCCTTATTTTAATATAATATAAGACCAGCTCTTATATATTATAATGTAATATAAGACCGGATCTAATCTATTCTAATACTGGGTCTTATGTTAATTTTTTGCTCCAAAAGATGCATTAGAGCTGATGGTCTGGCTAGGTCTTATTTTCAGGGAAACACAGTAGTGCAATCATCATTTCAGTTATTGTATTCTTCACTTCTCACATTCTTTTAATGTTTTCCATGTCCATTTTTATGCTTTCTATCTCTGCTGAAGTTCTCACTAAATTCCTTGAGCATCCTTATAACCATTGTTTTGAACTCATTTCTGATATGTTGCTCTCCTCCATTTTGTTTAGTTCTTTTTCTGGCGTTCTCTCCTGTTCTTTCACTTGGGACATATTTCTTTGTTTCCTCATTTTGTCTGCCCCCATTTTGTTTCTGTGTATTAGGTTGATCTTCTATGTCTCCCAATCTTGCTGGATGGCCTTATGTAGTATGTGCCCTGTGGGCCCCAGTGGCACAGTCTCTCTGGTCACCTATGCTGGGTGCTCTAGTAGTGTCCCTTGTGGGTTTTGTGTGTACCCTCCTCTTATAGTTGAGCCTTGATTGTTATTGGTATGATTGACACTCAGGCTGTCTGGCTTTGGGTTGGCCATGTCCACAGCTTAAGGGCTGCTGTGTGGGGAGCTTACCCCATGAAGCAGGATTCAACCCATTGGGCTCTGGTGTCAGTTGAGACCCCCTTTGGGGTGTACTGCTTGTGGGGCTAATTTTGTGGTACTCTGCTATGGTCTGAAGCTGACCTCCAGTATATTGTTTCTGGGGCCTCTTGGAAGGGGCTCTGGTCAGCCATTGCCTGTGATAGGCCCAGGGCCTACCTGGTAGGAGCTTCAAAGCAACTGGTAGTTGGTCACTGCCTGTGCTGGACCTGGAGGCATGTGGGAGAGGCTACACTGTGAACTGAGGAAGGCTGCCACCAGTACTGGGCTGGAGGTAGCTCTGTAAAATGCCCAGGACACACTGAGGCCTACTAGTGCATGCTGGCTCCCATAGAGCTCTGCCACTGATAGAGGCTCATGTGGTATGCCAGTTGGGTGAGATGGGGTCTCAGGGAGTCACATGGTGAAACAAGTGGTGCTCACTTGGTTAATGTAGATTCTGGTTTGGTGCCAGTGCTTAGCCTAGAGCTACTCAGCAAAAGTCTCAGAGCATACCATTGCCAACTGCCCCCCCCCCACCTTAGGCCCCCAAGAGTGGGTCTGGCTGCTTACCAAGAAAGTGCCTTAGGCATTGCAGAAGTTGGGCAGGATGAGGTCCCAGGGAATCACCATATTGGAGTGAGTGGAGTTCACCCAGCCAAAGCAGATTGAGATTTGGCCATGTGGGAAAGGGCTGTACACAGGAATGACGGCGCCTGCTTGCTGGCTGCATAGGAGAAGGACTCAACACAGGGAAAATGGTGATTATCTCCCCAGTCCTTGCCCTGAAACCACACAACTTAGTCTCTCCCTGTATTTCTCCTCCAGAGCCCAGGGTGAGTGCCTGCAAGTGAGTGAGTCTGTGTGTGGGCCCTTTAAGAGGACGTCTGAGTTTCCTGCAGGCTTCTGTTCTACCCAGATGGTCAGGATCCCCACTGTTTTCCCCAGTCAGATGTTGTGGGGGCTCTTCTTCCTGGTGCCCATACTCTAGGTTGGGGAGTCTGGTGTGGATGGGGTCCCTTGCTTTTCAGTGGGGAGGACCTCTGGAGCCAAGATATCCCTCCCAATTCTCAACTGCCACATGCAGGTAGGGGGCTGGCCTGTTCCGTGTCTCCACCCCTCTTACCAGTCTTGATGTGGCTTCTTGTATGTATCCTTAGTTATAGGACTTCTGTTCAGCTAGACAGACTTCAGATGGTTCTCTAGGTTGATTGCTCTATAATTTAGTTGTAATTTTAATGTGGTCATGGGAAGAGGCAAGCACAGCATTTATCTACTATACCATCTTACATCTCCTTCTTCAATGAATGTTTTGAAAATTCACTTTCAAAACGTATAATTCAAAAATAATTTGTGAGGTGGTTTCATGGCAATTTTAAAAAATGTACATTAACTGTTGAAGAACTATATCTATCACCAAAACAGGGTACAGGCTTTGGAATGAAAGTGAGGTTTTGTTTACAGTTTGTGAGAGTTGATAAAGTAGTGAAGACTAGCTTTTGTTTGTTTGTTTTGTTTTTCTAAATTTTATTGGGGAATATTGGGGAACAGTGTGTTTCTCCAGGGCCCATCAGCTCCGAGTGATTGTCCTTCACTCTAGTTGTGGAGAGCACAGGTCAGCTCCAAAAGTCCAGTCGCTGTTTTCAATCTTTAGTTGCAGGAGGTGCAGCCCACCATCCCATGTGGGAATTGAACCGGCAACCTTGTTGTTGAGAGCTTGCGCTCTAACCACCTGAGCCATCTGGCTGCCCTGTGAAGACTATCTTAATGTGAATCATGCCATTGGAGTCACATGAGCAATAAGGTCACCTCTATGTCCTGCTTTACATTACCTTAGAGTAAATCTTTTTACTCCAGTCATTGCTATCAGCTGAGGCAGGTGGAACCAGGCTATACCTTGTCTTAGCTGCACTGTGAAGTTGTTGCTTTCTGTCCTGACTTCTCTGTCACAGCCCTGGGAAGATGCCTGTGGGAATGTGTTCAACCATTCTGCTGCATGGATAAAACCAAAAGGGAGAAAATGTTAACATCTGAATGAGGCAACCCTTGACCAGTGGACAATGGGACACTTAATGATTACTCTTTGATCCCTCAGGTGAACAATTCTGAATCACATTCTACACAGTTTCTTAAAGAGTCTTCAGTAGAATCAAGGTCCACTAGGCCACAGTGACAACCAGTTTGATAATAAACCTTTGGTTTATTGTTCTCTTCTCTTTTTACTATACCAACATTCTTACTCTTGTTTCTTAGGATTAACTGCCCCCCAAATTACTTTCATCTTGTCACAAGCTCTGCTTTTTTGGGGAAACCCAGGCTAAGACAACTAAACTGACATATCATAGCACAGTTGGTGAAGAGGCCTAACTTCCCTGAAGAAGAGGTTCATCTTTTTAAACTAATTTGCAAATCTTATTTAGAAACATATGTCTGATTGAGAACATGTTGGCCATGTTCAAGAGTAAGACTTTTAGGATCCTAGAACCTTGGAGAGATTTCCAGGATCTTCAGTTGTAGTGAAGGAATCTTGAGGCCACAGATGCCAAAAAGGGTTCAATTGGTAGGAAGAGGTGGGAAGGTAGATTGACACTTCAGGGCCCGCAAAGAAGCAGAATCTAGGGCTTCAGAAGAAACTACATGTTGTTTTTCCATATTTTGAGCTCCGTATTCTCAACTGTCATCTTTTTTTTTAACTGAAAAAAAAAAAAGGGCATTATTTCAAACATGTGTTGTAAACACGTAGATCTATTGAGTAATTGAATCAACATTCTGGTGTCCAGAGTGTGTAGACCAGATGGCTAATAGGTCCTGCAGAATGCTCCTTGGATAAAACCTATTTTTCTTTGACTGATACACCAATATGTGACAATAAGACACTCAGTTGTCAAGGCCAAAAATAATAAAATGTTCCGTAGGTGCTTTAATCCTAGCTGTTTTTTCTGCCTTACCAAATTGCTGACACTGCATATTTCCATAAGATGTGGAATTGTTTTGTATGTTTCTTTCACAGTGGCTCTGATAAGCCCTACTCATAGCAGAGGACACAGGTTTGATTTTCAACCATAACTTTTTTGCCAGTTTTTAAGGGAGTTTGAAAGGGGCTTATGAGACAGAGAAATCTTGTCTATCTCTTGAGGAAATATTTACAGATGGACTAGTGTATATATTTATCATACCAAAAAGAACCAACCTTTACATGAAACATGACTTTTTTCAAGATTAAACAGGGTGTTATAGAAGTAATAGGTAATGGTGAAAACAATAAGAACAACAAATTATCAAGAACCTACATATGCTAGGATAGATACTGTCGGTAGGTACTTTCCACACACCAGTTCTGGCCCTCAGAACAACCTTGCAAGGTCAATCTTAATTTCCTTATTTTCCAGTGGAAGAAAATGAAATTCATGATTCCTCGCTCAAGGACATACAGCTGGGGAACGATAGTGGTTGGATTAGAATAATAATAATCAGCATCACAATCATTAAGATTGCTGACTCTTACTGTGTACACACTGATGATCAAACCTGGGATGGGTACCTTACATATGCTATTTTATTTGATGCCCATAATAACTTCTTGAGTTAGTCATATCATGCCCATTCTATATATGAAGAAAGTGAAGTTTGAAGGTTAAGGGATTTCATCAAGGTCATACATTGGGTACATACTCTGTTTCCTTGAAAATAAGACCTAGCTGGACATTCAGCTCTAAAGTGTCTTTTGGAGCAAAAATTAATATAACACCTGGTATCATATCATATATCATATCATATCATATCATATCATATCATATCATATCATATCATATCATATCATATCATATCATACCTGGTCTTATATGATAGTAAAATAAGACTGGGTCTTATATTAATTTGCTCCAAAAGAGGCATTAGAGCTGATTGTCCAGCTATGTCTTATTTTCGGGGAAACACGGTGGCCATTGTGGAATTTTACCGGGGATATGAAGGGTTCTAAGGCCTTCACCGATTCCACTAATGATGCTCTGAGAACAGGTTTCTTATGTTCTTCCCTATGCCTATCTCAACTGACATGTTTCTGTCAAGCATGTGACAGGGTAAGTTTCATTTCTCACGATTTTCCCCAAAGGTCTGACTAATGTTGCTCTGTTGAAGGAACTGTTAACAGGTCTAGTTTAAGCAACGTGCAAATCAACCGATGCAAACAAACCTCTTCCTTCAAGGTTCGTTTTCTGGACTAACAAGACCTAGAGGTGGTCCTGCAGGGTCAACCAGTGAAACATTGGTAAATCCTGTGCCTCGTGAAGCAAAGAGCAAGATTTAATGGAAAATATGCACGTTTTATGGTAAATCAGTTTCATTTGTAAGATTTCCTCAAACAGTGTCTAAGGAGCCATGACAAGCTGGAAAACTAGATTGTCTGACTTCCTTCTAACACAGCATGTTTGTTTTTTAAATAGCACAATGATAGATCCTCGGAATTAAATGTAGGAAGAAATTATTTCATATGTAGGTTGCATACCAACTTACTGGTTTTTTAACAAACTTTTTGGGTCTTTGAAATTTCTGCGTTCAGAGAAGAACCAAAGAACAATACAAAGGAGAAAAGGAACAGTCTCATTTTATTTCTAGAGTTAGCAAGAAGGTGTCAGACAATTTTCTTATTTTTCTAATTGAATTCTTAAAAGGCCCGACTTCTCTTTTTACTTTCACCCCTTAAAATGTTTCACCTAAATAGAAAGCATGAGTTTGTTGAGAGTTCCTTAAAATAAATGTAAGGCCTATTAGTTAATTCCTAAATAGCGGAACAATACAGCACGCAAAAATACAGTTTTCACACACACTTGGATACATAAACTAAATATAGTTTTCACACACACTCAAATACATGAACTAAAGAGTAATATGCATGGATAGAAATGAGATTCACCACTAATTAGCTGTACTGTGTTGGAGAAACCTCTTGACTTCTGGGAACAGTTTCTATATCTGTAAATTGGGGTTATTGCTTTTAAGAATCTATAAAGCTTTTCCAGGTTCTAAGATTTTTGTATATTCTATACAAGTGCAAAATTACTTTATAGATGATACCTAAGGAGAAAAGATGAGGAATTCCTGATTATAATTTTCTGCTAATTTATGAAATAATTTTTATCCCCACCCCCGCCTTGCCCCATGTCTCATGGTTTGTGGTTTTTCTTTACTGTCTTTCCTCCTCACTTCTCTGA
The DNA here is from genome assembly GCF_036562045.2 of Rhinolophus sinicus. NCBI lineage: Eukaryota > Metazoa > Chordata > Mammalia > Chiroptera > Rhinolophidae > Rhinolophus > Rhinolophus sinicus. The sequence goes on from NC_133751.1 coordinate 21,779,264, forward strand.
AGAGGGACACCAATGGGTTATAGCTATATAATCTCTGTTAAGAGACCATTTCCCAAGAGGGCAATCCAGCTGGCCTGGCTAGCCTTTGATTTGACAGTGTCACTAGAAAAATAATCTCTGCCAATGATTTAACAAAGTCCAGACTCAAGAGTGAAAGCAGAGCCCCAGGGGTTGATCTGATTTTTTTTCAAATCCTCTAATATGAAGTGAATGCAAACTCACAAGGTGGTCTTTCGTAGGTTAACATCTTCACTTTCTCCTTGTATTCCAAATAAGGGAAAAAAGTGGGGAACCTGGCCTTGTGAAAGAAAAAGTAAACATTACGCCTGCCACACTCTTTCCTTGTGCCCCAAGAAATAAGGGGAAAGGGAGCTCTAATATTAGTTGAGTGTCTTCTTTAAATAAGATATTTACTCTGACAGACCATAGTAAGGAAAACCTTAGCTTCTTCAATGTACAGAGAAACAGACTGAGTTTCAGAGTGGTTAACTATCTCCAAAATTACACGGCTTACCGCTCATGGAGTAAGCAAGCAGTCCTAGACGTGTCTCCTTTTGCTTCATACCGAGCTTGATTCCACTGTGCTCGTAGAAGCAGGGGGGTTGGCTCTCTGAGGAGCCCACTGCCTGCAGCAACTGTTGGCATTCAGTTAGGTGATTTCTCTGTTTTTGAGTTCAAGGATTTGAGTTGAATTAGTAAATGTATTATAATGGAATCCTATAAAAATAGTGCTGTGCACACTCTTATTAGGATTTGGTGCTGATTGAGGTTCTTTTTACCTGTCAATTTTTCGTGGCTTTATAAGTAAATGCACTCAAAGAAGGTGAAAAATATGTCCTCCTAACAGAGGATTTTGGGGACCCAGGGATACACATTTACGAGGAAGCAGCCTCAGATAATAGTCTCCATATAGGGCTTTGCACCATATAATTGGTGGAAATTTTTTAAAATGACCTTTTTGTGAACTACTGAAGAGAGTAAGTCAACGATGACAAAGTGTCATCTACACCATATTTTCTTTAGTTCTAATCAGAACATGTTGGTTAAGATTTCTGAAAATCAAATTACAATCAGGCAGTTGGTATCTTTGTAAAAAGCCAGTATCTGTTAGGCTGACGTAGTAGCAATGACAGGAACATAGCAAAGAAGAAAAAGTGAGGATAGATGGGTCTCCCTCCCTTTATTTTCACATTTTTTCTTTTCCAGATTGCTTAATGTCTGTTGGTAACTGAAAACCCACTGTTCGTGGCTTTGAAAGCAAATACTGCTGAATAACCCATTTCTGAGTAAATATTTCCGAGGCATGCTATAGCCCCATCTCTGTTTGTCCTCATTTCCCTATTTCTGTAAATATTAAGGAGCATTATTTCTTTTGTAGACTTTGCCTTCAATCTACCAAAACCAAAATAAATATAGCTTAGAAAATCTAGTCAAATGTAGATCGAACTTGACATTTTTACTAATATTTTTAGTTCTGTTACTATGCCCAATAGGATCCGGCTGCTTATATCCTGGTCCAAAAATCAGGAGACAAGATTGGTGTAAAGAAAAGCAGGTTTATTCCAAAATGCCAGCATTAAGGGAAGGTAGTGAACTCCCAGTCACAAAGACTGCCTTCCCGCTCCTAATATGTAAGGAGAGGCAGAACAATGGAAAGGAGAAGTTGGTCAGGAGAAAAGGCGCTTCCGAGAGGCTGGTTTGTTTCAGGGAAAGCAGTGGTTCTTACGCAGATGTCAAAACTTCTTTCAAGTCAGTGTCCTGGAGGTTTCCTTGAGGAACCAGGGCCTGGCATGGCATGAGGTATGGAGTAAACAAAACCACTGAAACCGGTAAGCATAGTAAATGTGTAGTAAACAGAGTCATTAAAGTTGATGGGAGGGGAGGGAAGCAAAGAAAAGAAAAACTTTCAAAAAGTCCCAAGCTAAACTATTAATATACTGTTAAATCGAATTACCCTAGAGGTTTAAATCTCAAAATAGAAGATACTCCTATAGAGTTCTACCAGATACATTGCTCAATCTCTCTCTCCCTCCTTTCTTTCTTCTCTTCCATCTTTCCTTTCTTCTTTTGTGTTTTGCTTTTTATATCAAAGATAAAAATGTGTAAAGCTTAGAGGCAAATAATTATGAAAAACAACAATCCCTGTTTCTTCTCTGTCCTTGTTCTTCTCCCCAAAGGAAACTGTTCACCTACTGTTAGTTGCCGAATTTTGTATTGACTTTTTTTGTCTCTAAATAGCACGCTTATTTGACTACTTCTTGATTTTTCAGTTTTATGCATTATCTATCAGTTTCTCACTGTAGAAAATGAAGATTCAGTTCTCTTTCCTCCCCTATCCTACCCACAGCTTTGTACCCTTTCCATGTACAACTGATCATTCCACTGTTGGTTAGATTGTCATTTTGTTTACATCCGTGTGCACGTTATTATAAGTAATAGTCACAGGTTTGCCATGTAGTCATTTATACTTTTTCTTTCTTGCATATTCTTTTTTTCCATACGACTGTGACCCTCATCCCACTTGAAGCCTGTTGGTCAGGTGTAGTAAGTAATAATGTCCACTGCCACTGTCCGTATGTCCTTGTCCTAGTTTGGAAAACATGCTATTCAACACGAAGTCTTTGCCAATTATCTGGGGTGTTCTAGCCATTGAATTGTGCCTGAGGAAATTTCTTCCAGAGCCTTGTGGTTAACTTGAGTTGGGACTGGTTTTCTTCTCTATACCAGTGCACAGCTGTCACTCTGGGGTCCTCCTGTGCTCTATCATCTGGTGGAGCCCCCAGCAGCCCTTTCTATGCTGATCTCCTTTCCCTGCGTTCTGTGACTTCCTCTGTCTTGATTCATTTCCTCCTATTAATGGGCCTGGGAGCTTCCACTTTCTACTTTCTACACCTGCATAACTTTTGATTATTTTTTTTTCAGTACCATAAACCTATATGTAGAGGAAAAGATGAAGTGAGATAACCCTTGACTCTCTATACAGTTCTAACATATTAGCTTCCTTCTTTCCTCACTACCTTTTTCCTACCCCGGTCCCACCCCTCCTCCCATCCATATTGCTCAGCACAGATGAATGGGCTGCTGAGAGTTAACAGCCTGGAGGGCTTTATAAAGTCAAGCTTCCTTTGTTGTGAAAACAGCCCAGAGCAGCTGGCAGAGGTTATGACAGACACCACACCAACAGTGAGGTGCTTTTCTCTCTTCCAGTGTTCTTCGAGAAGGGCATGAGGTCCCTGAGCCAGAGCGGAGGAATGCTAGAGTGGAAATCTAATCATCCCTCCCAGGGCTGAAGGGGTGGTCCTGGCCACCATCCCTGAATAGCTGGTCCTTAAGATAAGGGGCCTGGCTTTATGTGCTTAAAAGCCATTTCCCCCCCAAGAAAAGGAGGTGCCTATATTCTCATTAGGTCCTTGGAGACATTTGGGGCAGATTAAATTTCCTCAAGCTACAATCTAATGACTATAACAAAACTGTTGTGCCCCAGGATCTCTTCCCCTTTTTTAAAATGGTATTTTAAATTTTATGAAAATAATCATGTGTATAGTTTAAAAAGTCAAATAGCTTATGTTAAAAAAAAACCAGATACTTGTTCTAACTTTCCCATCCCATGAAAACTACCTTGGAGGCAATACCACGTTCAACACTTTAGTTATTTCTCCTTTTAAAAAAAGTAACACGCTTTTACTTCTCTTTCTTGATTTTTCTATGTTAGATGTTACCTAGTTACTTCCTACGATAGTATAGTAGGACTTACTATCTTTGATGTCATTCCACTTTCCTCAACACACTCTTCCCTTCGCTCCCCATTGCCATTGTCTTTAAGTCACAATGGTTGGTTAAGCCAACATCCAGAGTTTGCTCTATTATGACTATGTCATTACGTTCAGAGGTAAGTCACATATACTTTGGGAGACAATTCTGCATGGCTCTTTTGCATCTCTGCACATCTTATGAGCAGAGGTGCTGATGGCATGTAGTACAGATTGCCATTTCAAGGATTTGAAATTAGGTTTTATAGTGAGCAGCCTTGGAAGATAGCACTAGTATCCCCCTTCAGGGCAGAGAACAGGTTTGTTTTCTGTTCAGTATGATAAAGATAATGTTTCTCTTTGGGACAAAGGTTGTGCTGGTTTGCTTTCAGCCTATTATAAAAGACTGGAGTTCCCTAATCTCCGGGTTCCTCAGCTGTGATACAAACCCACTGGGTGTGCAGCATCCACCTGGGCCACTCTTTGTCACCTCCATAGGACTTGAAAAAAAGAGGACCACACTCACTAGGAAACTTCTGCTGCTTGCTGTTCTAGATTCTTCAAAACAACGCTTTACTTCTGGTCCAGGGGTCTTGTGTCTGTTGCCAGCATCCATGAAACTATGGCAGCCTAATTGGTTGGTTTGCAAGTAGGGTCAAGTCTCTGACTCTTCCCAGGTCTTTACGATAATGAACTCTGCCTTCATTGCCTTTCCTGTACTTGAAAAAAAAAATCTTAGACTTAATACTTGCTTTTTCTTTGTTTTTGTTGCTAAGTTTGAGAGCCATGGTGTGATGCACTGAGAAAAACACACCACGGTTCCCATGGCGTCCCTGTCAAGTTCACATCACCTGCATCTGGTCCTAAGAAACACTGTGAGGGTCATCCTACAGGATGAAGCGTAAAACTAAGGACATCAAAGACTGAGAAATACTGTTCGATGTTGAAAGAGTCTGAAGAGACTTAAGAACTAAATGCAACTCATATTCCTTGGTAAAACCCTGGACCAGAAAAGAAAAAGGGACAGTTTTGAACAGTGGGCAAAAATTGAATGGAAGAGTGTCCTTGTTTGGGGGGAAATATGCACTGGACTATTTAGGATGGGACCTCATGTCTGAAGCTTTCTTTTAAAATGTTCAGAGTACAACTAGGTATATTACCTCCTAAACACACACACACACACACACACACACACACACACACTAAGGGTGGGGTGTGGGGGAGAGAGAGAGAGAATGAACAAGAGAGAGTTGACATTCATATATATTCAGTAAAAGGTTAACATTTGGGAAATCTGAATGAAAGGGATACAAGAGGTCTTTGTGCAGGTCTGGAAATTTTAATTTATTTCAAAATAAAGAATGGGGCACTAAAATGCTGATTACAAGCTATGTGTTCACGTAACATTAATCAAGTGTCCAGTTTCACTGTGGAGTGACAGTCAGGTCCCGTCTGTGTGTGGGATTCCTGGTGTCCATATTTGTGGGCTAGACAGTTTCCCCAGGGGTCTTCTCCACTGTCTCGCATGATGGAGTGTAACCCTGCCATTAGCTTTCTCAGGGCCCATGTGGAAGGGGACTAGAGACCTCACTTCTGAAGGTGGACTCATTGATCTCTCTGTTATCAGTAGAAAACCTACTATCTTCTGTGATAGGTAGTCATGTGCCTGCATGGACAGTGAGAGGGGACTAAAAGGCCTATTAACTCTTTAAGCTTTTAACACATTCTCCTGTTTTTAGCTCTAGTTGCAAACCCAATGCCCTCAGAAGCCCCTGGTTCCTCTACTGATGGAAATGGTCTCAGTTTCTGTGGCCTGACTCAACTTGCTTCTAGTTGGCTTTTTTCTTCTTTGGGTGCTAAGTAGAGCTGAGAAAGCTGAAACCTAAGTCATTTACCACTAGGTAAACAGCTTTCCATTTTTCAATATTTTGCAGACAATAATCATCTGCTATCATCACCTTTTCTTTCTCTGTTGTTGTGGGATCATGACCTTAAAAAGAATTTTTGTTATTTTAGTGAGGTTTCAGGAAAAAGCTAAGATGAAATATGTTGGCTTGTTTTGTTTTGTCTTTCTATCTGCTGCAATTAACAGGAAGCGCTTTCATTACCTGAAAACTAATGTCCTATGAATGAGGAAATATATGTACTATGTAATCATTTGGCACAGACTCCAGGCCAACACTAAAATACCATTATGTTAGGAAAGGAATTTTAAAAAAATATGTATATATATAGAAAGGAGGGAATTATTTTTTGGATAGTTTGAAAAGTATTTTTCAAACTTTTTAAAGTTGTAGTTTTGTCATTCTTGGATTGCTTTTTCTTCATATCCAGCTGATATCTGGCTAAAATGGGTGGAGGAAAATGCTCTGCCCTTAGATTATTTTTACATTTGAACAAGCATTTATAATAAGAGAAAACTTTCATTCTATTTCAATACCATGGATAGAAATAGATTCTTCATTTTTCTTTTATAATTTTCCTGGAATAATAGAGAAACTGTTTTCTGCATATCTAGACAGTTTTTTAAAACATACATTCAACTTTAATTTTCATCTCTGAGAAAAATGTTATTAAGTCAATGGTTCCCAAATTGAGCACTGAGGCAGTGTAGGAAGGCTGCAGTGAACTCGGGGGATTATGACATATTTAAAAATTTTGAGGGAAATGCAGTATCATCTTTTAGCCACTGCATGAACTACTAGCTCGAGGTAGCTCATGTCTGTAATCTTGGATTGTGTTATATTACTTCTATAGAAGACATACCTTTGTGAAACTGGGTGTTCAGTCAGTTGCTGTGATAAAAACCAATGTGGAACAGAAAATGAAGGTAGTAGTTTCTAATCTGACTCCAAAGTTTGAGTGTATATTACCTGTTTCAGTCAGGATTCTCCAGAGAAACAGAACCATTAGGAGATATAGATATAGATATATATAGAAACAGGTTTATTATGAGGGATTGGCTCACGTGATTATGGAGACTGAGGAGTCCCACAGTATCCCTGTCTATTAAACTGGAGGCCTAAGAAAGTTGGTGGTGTAGTTCCAGTTTAAACCTGAAGGCCTGAGAACCAGGAGAGCCAATGGTGTAAGACCCGGTTCCAGTCCAGAGGCCCTGGAACGAGGAACACTGATGTCCAGGCAGGAGAAAACAGATGTGCTACCCTGTTTCCCCCAAAATAAGACCTAGCCTGACAATTAGCTCTAATGCGTCTTTTGGAGCAAAAATTAATGTAAAATCCAGTCTTATATTGCATTATATTATGTTATACCTGGTCTTATAGTAAAATAAGATCGGGTCTTACATTAATTTTTGCTCCAAAAGATGCATTAGAGCTGATCGTCCAGCTAGGTCTTATTTTTGGGGAAACATGGTAGCTCACTCAGAAAGAAAATTTACCCTTCCTCCATTTTTTTTTTCCCTTCTATTCAGGCTCTCAGCCGATCAGATCTTGCCTACCTACCTGCGTTGGTGAGGGCAATCTTCTTTACTCAGTCTACAGATACAAATTCTAATCTGTTGCAGAACACCCTTATAGACACATCCCAAAATAGTGTTTTACCAGCTCTTGGGACACCATTAGCTCTGTCAAGTTGACACATAATTAATTATTACAATGTCCAAAGGGTAGATGCATATACCTCACTGGTAAGTGTAGTGGTTTTAAACTGTGACCAGAATTATTAGATAATCTATCCTTCTTTTAAGAAATAGAGTTGAATTATTTTCCCCTTGAGTATAGGCTGGACTTACTAACCAGCTTCTAAAAAACAGAAGATGGCGGAAGTGACAGTGTGAGACTTCCAAGTCTGTGTCATAAAAGGCATTACAACCCCCTCAGTGCTTCCCTTGAATCACTCCCTTTTGGGGAAGCCAGTTGCCATGTTGTGAAGATACTCAAGCAAGTGCCATGGAGGTGCCCACATGGCAGTGAACTGAGCCTGTTTTCCAACAGCCAGCAGGGAACCAAGGCCTCCTGGTAACAGCCATGTGAATGAGCCATTTTGGAAGTGAATTCTCTAGCCCCACCCATGCCTCTCCCATATTCCTCCCCCACAGAAACAATAAGATAATAAATACTCATTTAAGCCATTCAATTTTGGGGATAAATTGTTAAGCAGCAATAGGTAACTAATAGAGTCAGTGAGTAATAATGACATAATTTTTTTTCTTGAAGATTTTTTTTTTAAACAGCTATTAAGTTGTTAGCACTAAATACTCAAGTTATTAAAACTATTTAATCAACAGAACTTTTTTTCTTTTTTTTTTTTTTTTTTGGCTTGGAGCATCATTAAAAGTTACTAAGACACTAAGTGTCCTACGCACTGAAAAAATTTGGGAAACTCATCAAGTCAAAGATAGTTGCTAAATCTTTTTCCTTTAATTTCTTTAGGCATATATGTAGCTGTTATCCTTTTTTTTTTTTTTTGGAATGGAAACGTCTATTACTTTTAATACTGAACACTTGTTTCCTTATGTCAGTGGGGCTGTGAAATAGGAAAAAAAAAATTTACACGTAGAATTAACTTCATCAAGGAAAGTGATCATTTGAAAGTAAATTGACCCTTATTCAATAAACATGAATGAAATTATTGACTTACAGATGTCAAATATGGAACGGCTAATATGAAATTTGAGAATAAAGTATCTTGCACGTACGATGAAGAATGAAATGATCAGTTTATGTATATAGCAACATGTGCTTTCAATGCAGCACTCTGTTGACTGGAAATAAGAAGAGATGAAGCACCCCCTAGTGGTAGTTGTTGATATAATTCAATGGCAGAAAATGTCACAGGTTCCGTCTTTACCTTGGGAATGTCTTTAAAAGATACTTCACCTGTTTTTAATTTCATTGCTACTATTAAATTCTTGGTTATGACTTTGGATTTGAAAGTTTTGAAGGCAAGCACAACACTCATGACTTTTTAAGCCAAATCCAGCAACATCGGCTAGCTTTATTTTATATAGGAAAAACAAAACCTTTTCATGTTAATACACTAAAACAATAAAAAGGGCAAACTCAACGAAGTACGAAATTTTCTCAAAGTAGATTGCATCAGCACTATGCAAGCAGCATAGGTGCCCCTCATGTTATGAATTAAATTGGTTGTAATGTAGCATCTTCTAACTTTCTTATTTGTTAGTAAACACATATTTAACATACTAACTTTGTGCTAAACACTTAACTGTGTAGAGGGATATGGGGAAAGGCAGGGAAGGACTCAGAAAAGTGAACAAGTGTGGTGAGGGCCTATGAATGATGGGGGAAGTAGGGGAGGCTATGGGGACCCATACTAACAACCTCATCTGGGTCCAAGGGAACAGACAACGTTCCAGGAGAAATAGGCCTCTATGAAGGCCCTGAGTTAGAGCTGACCTGATAAAGTTGTTTTGCTTTCTTGATTTATCCTAGCCTCACCAAGGGAATGTTTTAATAAAATGTCACTTGGATTAAAAATAAATTGCTTTAACAAAAGGATAGCAACCATGCAGTGGGAATTTGCTAATTACTCTACTATTTGCGCTTATACTGGGAATATCTGTTCTATTTTTCTTGGAGAACTGTGACACCTCTAAGAACAATGAGTCATTTTTTCGCTAAGAAGACTTCTCCAAATGTTTATTTAATCTTGACTTCAGAATTGCCACCCATCTGTTTTCCAAGGGTGATTAATAATTTATGCCATGTGAATAGAGGACTGATTTAATCTACAACGAAATTGACAGCTTAATTTAATTTAATTTTTAAAGATTTTTATTAAAATATAGCTAACATACAATATTGTATTAGTTTCAGGTATACATCACAGTTATTCAACAGTACCTACCTGACACTATACCATATTATTGATTATATTCCTTATGCTAAAGAAGTGATCACCATGATAAGTCCAGCAACCATCTGATACTGTACCATACTATCATAATATTATTGGCTATATTTCCTATACTGTATATTACATACTCAAGTCTTATTTGTTTTATTCTTGGAGTTTTGATCCTTTTATTAATATTTATCTTCCCCCCTTTTTAATTTTTCAATTATTGTTGACATTCAATATTATTTTAGTTTCAGGTGTATATCATAGTGATTAGACATTTATATAATTTAAGAAGTGATCCCCTGACTAGTAGCCACCTGGCATTAAACATAGTTATTACCATATTATTGATTATGTTCCCTATACTTTACATCCCTGTGACTATTTTGTAAGTACCAATGTGTATTTCTTAATCCCTTCAACTTTTTCACCCTGCCCTCAGCCCCTATCCGATCTCTCACCCCGATGAATCTAGTACCCCTCTGACACCATACACAGTTATTAGAATATTATTGACTATATTATTATGCTATATCCTGCATCCCTATTGCTACTATGTAACAACCAATTTGTACTTCTTTTTTTTTTTTTTTTTAAAGATTTTATTGGGGAAGGGGAACAGGGTGCACTTCCAGGACTTTTTTCCAAGTCAAGTTGTAGTCCTTTCAATCTTAGTTGTGGAGGGTTCTGTTCAGCTTCAAGTTGTTGTTCTTTCAGTCTTAGTTGTGGAGGGCGCATCTCAGCTCCAGGTCCAGTTGCCAGTTGCTAGTTGCAGGGGGCACAGCTCACCATCCCTTGCGGGAGTCGAACCGGCAACCTTGTGGTTGAGAGGATACGCTCCAACCAACTGAGCCACCCGGGAGCTCAGCTGCAGCTCAGCTCAAGGTGCTGTGTTCAATTTTAGTTGCAGGGGGCGCTGCCCACCATCCCTTGTGGGAGTCGAGGAATTTTACTGGCAACCTTGTGGTTCAGAGCCCGCGCTCCAACCAACAACTGAGCCATCCGGAAGGCAGCTCAGCTCAAGATGCTGTGTTCAATCTTAGTTGCAGGGGGCAGAGCCCACCATCCCTTGCGGGACTCGAGGAATTGAACCGGCAACCTTGTGGTTGAGAGCCCACTGGCCCATGTGGGAATTGAACCGGCAACCTTTGGAGCTAGGAGCACGGAGCTCCAACCTCCTGAGCCACCAGGCCGGCCCCCAATTTGTACTTCTTAATCTCTTCCCCTCACTCTGACCCCCAACTCTCTCCTATCTGACAACTATCAAAATGTCTGCCACATCTATGAGTCTGCCTCCATTTTGTTTGCTTGTTTATTTTGTTCTTTAGATTCCACCCACAAGTGAAATCATATGACATTTATCTTTCTCTGTCTTACCACACTCAGCACAACACCCCCAGGTCCATCCATACTGTTGCAGATGGCAAGATTCCACCCTTTCCTACGGCTGAGTAATATTCCATTGTATATATGTACCACCTCTTTATCCTTTCATCCATCTAGGGATACCCAGGCTGCCCTCACATCTTGGCCATTGTAAATGATGCTGCAATGAACATATAGATTGCCCCTCGAAGTAGTGTTTTGGGTTGCTTCAGATAAATACCCAGAAGTGGGATTACTAGGTCCTTCTTTGCCTCTTGTTATAGTCTTTGTTTTGAAGTCTATTTTGTCTGGTAAAAATATTGCTGCCCCAGCTTTTTTTTGTTTGTTTGTTTCCATTTTCATGAAATATCTTTTTCCATCCCTTTCCTTCCAGTCTGTGTGTGTCTTTAGATCTGAAGTTGAGACTCCTGTAGGCAGCATATGTAAGGGTCTTATTTTCTTATCCATTCAGCCATCCTATGTGTTTTGATTGGAACATTTAATCCATTTACATTGAAAATAATTGTTGCTAGATAAGTAGTTGTTGCCATTTTATTATTCATATTTTTGATTTTTTTTTTTGGGTCTTAAAGAAGTTCCACTAAGATTGCTTGTAATACTGGTTTGGTGGTGATGAACTTCTTTAACTTCTTCTTGTGTGGGAAGTTCTTTATTGTCCTTCAATTCTAAATGATAGCTTTATTGGGTAATGGTTTAGGTCCTTGCTTTTCATCACTTTGAATATTTCCTGCCAGTCTCTTCTGTTGAGAGATCAACTGATAGTCTTATGGGAGCTCCCTTGTAGGTAACTAACTGCTTTTCTCTTGCTGGCTTTAGGATTCTCTTTAACCTTTGGCATTTTTAATTCTTTCACTGTTAATTGATTTCAAGTTTTCCCCCCAAATTGTGTCAGAAATCCACAAAAAGCAAAAAGTTGGTATTTCAATTATTTTACGCATTTAATAATAACAATTTGAGCTGCTTTGTATATAAATAACCTTAGTTTTATGTGTAAAACTTTATGGAAATATTCATTCAGATATATCTGACCATTGTGGCAAAAGGGTTAATTATGCTGTGTCTTGGTGTGGGCCTATTTGGGTTCATTTTGTCTGGGACTCTCTACACTTCCTGGGCTTGTGTATCTTTTCTTTCCCCAGGTTAAGGAAGTTTACTGTCATCATTTTTTCAAATAGGTTTTCAATTCCTTGTTCTGTCTCTTCTTCTTGTGGTACCTCTATGATGTGTGAATGTTGGTACGCTTGATATTGTCCTCTTAAAACTCTTGATATTGGCCTCTTAAACTCTCCTCACTTTTTTGTATTCTTTTTCTTTTTGCTGTTCTGAGTTGGTGTTTTCTGCTACCTTATCTTCTGAATCGCCAATTCGATCCTCTGCTTCATCTAATCTACCGTTGATTCCCTGTAATGTATTCTTTATTTCTGACTGTTTCTTTTTAATGGTTTTTTATCTCAATTTTTATGTTTTATATCTCTTTGTTGAAGTTCTCCCTGAGATCACTGAGCATCCTTATAAACAGTATTTGGAACTCTGCATCTGGTGGGTTGTTTGTCTCCATTTTGTTTAGTTCTTTTTCTGGAGCTTTGTTCTGTTCTTTCATTTGGGATGTTTCTTTGTCTTCCCATTTTGGACACCTCCCTGTGTTTGTTTCTACAAATTAGGCAGGGCTGCTATGTCTCCTGGTCTTAGTAGAGTGGCCTTATGTAGTAGGTGTGCTGTCGGGCTCAGTGGTACAGTCTCCCTGGTCACCTGAGCTGTGCACTCCAGGTATGTCCCTTGTCTGTGTTGTGTGTACCCTCCTGTTGCAGTTGAGCCTTGGTTGCTATTTACATGTCAGTGATAGGGATTGATCCTCATGCTCATTTGTTGTGAGGACTGGCTCTGACTACAGTGGAGGAGCCGTGGGGCAGGGGCTGACCCTACAGAGTAGGATCTGCCTCAGCAGGCAGGGCTCTGGTGCCTGCTAAGTCTGCCCCTTAGGTGGAGGCAGCTGGGTGATGCTCTAGCTCATTTCAAAGCTGGTCATTGGGCATGCCAGCCCCAGGGCCTTGTGGGAGGGGACGTGCTGCAGGTCAAGTCCAGCTGTAACCTGTGTCCCACCTGGGGCCACCCAGCAGGAGCCACAAAGCAATCTGCAAATGGCTGCCACCTGTGCCGTGCTTGTAAGTGCCTCGAGAGGCCAAGCTGTAAACGAAGGCCGGATGCTGCTAGTGCCAGGCTTAAGGCTGCTCAACCAGAGGTATGGGACATGCTCAAGCCAGATGCCACTTGTCTGGGTTCTGCAAACCTTTGAGAGACCCTAGGAAAGTCTGCAGCATGAACCAAGGCAGGTGGTTTGTACAAAAAAGCCACTGCAAGTGGCTTGGGTGTGTCCAAAGGTTGGATGGGCGAGGTCTCAGAATCACCATGGCGTGGTGAACGAATGGCATTAGCCAGCTTGATGGAGACTTAGATATGGTGGCTGCCTGCATCTGCATGCTGGGAAGTGGGAGGGCTCAACAAGGGAATAATGGCCTCCACCAGCTCCTCCATCTGGGAGAAAGCTGCCCTTGCAGCCCCCATTCCTAAGCCAGGCAACTCAGGTCCTCACCATATATCCCTGTTGCCTCTCCAGCTATTGCACCAGAGCTGGAGCTCAGAGTCAGTTATTTCATTGGTGAGTAAGTCTGGCACGGTCCCTTTAAGAGGAGCACCTGGGACTCTAGCTGCTTTCTGTCTCGCTGAGACACAATCTCCACTGGTTTTCACAACCAGGAATTATGGGGATTTCTCTCCCTGGCACTGGAACCCTGGGCTGGGGAGGGGATAGGACCCCTTTCTCTTCTGGGGGGTGGGGGGAGCTGCCACAGCCGAATGATCCTTCTTGATTTTTAGTGGCCACACATGGGTGTGTCTCTGCCTCTCCTACCAGTCTCGAGGTGGCTTCTTCTGCAAGTCCTTAGTTTTAGGGCTTCGGTTCAGCAAGATTTTAGGTGATTCTCAAACATGATTGTTTTGTAGTTTAGTTATAATTTTGATGTGGTTGTGAGAGAAGGTAAGTATAGCGTTTACCTACTGTGCCATCTTGACCAGAACTCTCTAGACAGCTTAATTCAAAAAATGCAAAATGATCTCAACTTACCTTTAATGTGAATTAAAAACAATTGTTTTATACTCTTATGGATAAGTGTAGTTGGTAAACACATATGAACTTGGTGGAATTTTAGAACTTGGAAAATGTCATTTAGCATACTAGTTTAGCTGTACAAATGTTTACCTCATAACAGCCTGAAACTGTACTGTACCCCTGAGGTATACCGCATTTCCCCTAAAATAAGACCCAGCCGGACAATCAGCTCTAATGTGTCTTTTGGAGCAAAAATTAATATAAGACCTGGTGTTATGTTATGTTATATTATATTAAAGACTTGGTCTTATAGTAAAATAAGACTGGGTCTTATATTAATTTTTGCTCCAAAAGGCGCATTAGAGCTCATTGTCCGGCTAGGTCTTATTTTCCGGGAAACACGGTAGTTACCTGTAGAGAGGTTAATAGAGAAACATAGGAAGCTAAAGTGTAGAAATAAACATTTGTAATGAATACTATTTTTTCAATCAAGTGATCAAAGAGAAGGCTTAAAAGTATTATATTAGCTTAACGTAAATAATGACTGTGGGGACAGAGCCAGGAGTACAGTTTCCAGGCTCTTAGCCTCACATAGAAAGGTGCTGGCTCAGGAGTAAATGGCCATCAGCTGTGATTGGATGGCCATCAGCTGTGGCTAGTTGGCCGTCAGCTGTAGCCAGTGAGCCGTTGGCCACTAATATAACTGCCGTGGCTACGCTAGCAGAAAATGGGGGACTAGCAAGAAGATAGTAGCTGAGCTAGCAAGAGCAGATTGCAGTTAGCCCAGTGGATTGCAGTTAGCAAGTGAGGTTGGTTGGCAGAGAGAAGTGGACGGCAGGTTGCGGATCGTGTGGCTCCTGCTTCCTGTGTCTCCAACGCAGCCGCCAGCGAGAATATAGTGGTATGACTCCCCTATCTATGGCTCTGTGGGTGTTCCATTTTGGCCTCACCATATCCTGCATTCCTATGTGGTGGGCGGGAGATGAGACCCTGCATGACACCCTGCATGACAATGACTAATAATAAAAAAATTTAATTTCAAACATACAGCAAATAACTTTGCAATCATATATTTGTTCCTACCTATTTCTTATAACCAGGAGTCAGAATTCATAATTATTTAAGGTAGGTAGTTAGGTTGCATGTGTAGCAAATGAGAAATAGCTTTGTTCAGGACAGCTTGGATACTGTTAGATTATTATATCTAAAGAAGGTTTATATTCTATGCATTCTTTTGGTTGCAACTGAAGAAGTCCAACTTGGCCTTATTTAAACAAAAAGTAGATTTATTGGCCTGTGTGACTGGAGTGAGGCACTGGCACCAGGTACATCTAGCTTGCAGTAGAAACAAATGATTATTCCTCTTCCCACCTCTGCTTGATGACCCCTTGGCTTTCTGTGTTGGTTAATTGGCTGGGTTTGGTAAGTGTGCACAGCCCTAGACCCCAGGGAGATATCTAGGTCCTTGCAATTCCTGGTGTTGTCCACAGATCAGCAGCAGAGGCATCATCTATCTGTGAGTTTGTTAGAAGCCCAGACTCTCAGGTGTACGCATGTTTACCGAATCAGAATCTACATACTAAAAGGTCCCTAGTTGATTAGTGTGCACATTAAAGTCTGAGAGTATTCATATTGAACCACTATGGTGTGGCTAGGGAAAGGGGTTTTTATCATTGACAGGGCCTGCATCTCATTGGTATTAAAATTAATTTAGGGGAATGGGAGGTTGATGGGCAACCCCATCGGTACCACATGACTGGGTGAGAGAAAGTAATCCAGAAGAAGTGTAAGGATGGACAGTGAAAAATATTTGCATTATCACTGCATCTGACCAGTTATGATTTTGGCCGGAAGAAAGGAATGGTTTAAGATTAATCTTACATCTGAGGAAATATTGAAAACAGATTGGGGACTTCTAAGGTTGTTGCTCATGGAAAGACACTGGGAAGAAGAGAGTACCTGTGTAGATATTTTGATTCTTAGACACCTCTGTTACTATCAAGATCTTCTTTACAAAATAAACTTGTAAGTTTCAGAGTGATATAAACAATTGTATGATAAATAACTTTATCTGCCTGAGAGAAATATTTTATTTCTAGGATGGACTTCTGTGGTCTTTATTGGCTGCCTAGCACATTGCCTCTCCTTCTTAAGTTTGAGGAATTCCCTGTTTTGTGTGACTTGCTGGGAGGCATAGCCCACCTTCTGCTGTATGAGGAAAATGCCGCATACTTGCTTTCCCAGGATTCCCTGTAGCTAGAAGAATGGGCATGTGGCTTAGGCTCTGTCAGTTGGATGTTTCTACCTCAGAAACTAAGTCAGGAGCTAGTGACCTCCAGAAACCAGGGACCATAGAGAATTTTCTCTTTAGCATTGATAGTGGTTGCAATAAAATTAAATTGTCTGGTCTATGGTGGCAGTAACACAAGCTATAGCCTGAAGTACTTCTTGGCAGTGGCAATGCCATCTTCAATAGACTAAAACAGGGCTGTAATTTTGCATAATGTCTATGCAGCTTTGAGCCTTGTATGCAACCTTCCTGAAAACTGAATAATAACTGCTGTTGAAATTGGCCTGTGTCAACTTCTTGCTTGTACCCAGAATCAGCTTTATGGGCTTGTGATATGTGCAGTCACACAGTCCCCTGCTCTTGGCTTCATGCTCAGCTGTCACTGTTTAGAAATTCCTAATCATTTTAACAAGGAGATCTGCATTTTCATTTTGTACTGGGCCCCACCAATTGTGTAGCTGGTCCTGCAGTACCTAACAATGCTGACTGATAATATTTCTTTTTCTAAAACATAAGTTAGTCAGATCAGGATGCCTGAACTGGCTAAGAAGAAATCAGGAACAAAGAGAGGTGTTCCCATATACTACTTTCTTGGGCAGTTATAATCTTCCCATGTGTTACAGTTACTTGTGTATCCATATTGTGTCTTCTACTACATTGGGAATTTCTGCGAGTGCAAGTCATATTTCTATAGCATCATATCCCTGTCTATCTATCTATCTATCTATCTATCTATCTATCTATCTATCTATCTATCTATCTATCTATCTATCTATCTATCTATCTATCTACCATCTATCTACCATCTATCTACCTCTAGTTGAACAACACAATTTTAATTACATAATCTCTTTTGATCCTCATCTAAGCTCTGTAGGTGTTGTTGTTATTGTTGAAGGGCGGTAGCTCAGGGAGGTCATATGTGCAAGTCCACTGCCTCCATTATAATGAAGTCAGGGTTACAACACAGGGTGATGTGACTAGCTCCTCTCTCTATATGCTTAACACTTTCTGAGGGGTTCCTATAATCATGTCTGGAATGAGAATGTCTATTGCACAGATGAAAATGTTCCAGAGATTTTGAAAGACTGCTCAAAATACAGACATAATAATTAGCAGTCTCAAA
Source organism: Rhinolophus sinicus (assembly GCF_036562045.2). Taxonomy (NCBI): domain Eukaryota; kingdom Metazoa; phylum Chordata; class Mammalia; order Chiroptera; family Rhinolophidae; genus Rhinolophus; species Rhinolophus sinicus. Next base: position 21,796,747 of record NC_133751.1, read on the forward strand.
GTTTGATCTAAGCCTGAGTCCATGGATTTTTCTATAGTTGTAGTAAAATAAATAAATACATACATACATATATACATAAATAAATAAATAAATTGAGGTACATAGACAACCAAACAATTGTAGTTTACGTTCCTAGAGATTTTTGAAAATGGTATGTGTATATTAGTAAATTTTCTTACGACAGGAGGGAGGACTAGAAGACACTACCTGTTTCTTTTTATCTCTGCAATTTTATTTATTTTGAAAATGTTTCTTCATGTGCATTCTGGCTGCCACAAAATCTCTACAAACATAGTTAAAATAGTTTCAGCTTCTGATAACACAAATGTTTTTGAAAATATATCAGCAGGTACACTCAGTATCTTGAGATTTCATGGCAACAAAAATAATTATAAGAATTATATACACAAGTCAGGTTGCTCAAGTATTTAAACAAATATTTGATTATCTCATTAGCTCTAAAACAAATATTTCCAACTAATGACTGAAAAAGAAATCTATTTGGAAAAACACTAATTTTTTTTGGACGAAAGTGAGATTTGTGTTGGAAGGAAACACCCTGATGAAATATCAATTTTCTGAAATTAAATATAATTTGAAACCTGCTATGTAATGTTTATACAAGATGACTTGTAACTCGTTTAACCTCCACATGGACATAGGAAATTGGCTAGTTTCAAAGTTCCCTCACAGAAATAACTTACTCTGTTGCCCCGTGTTAATAGTCTTTAATCTTTTGAAATGAAATAATTTTGTTTTGTTAAGAAATGTGATCTCTGTTTTAAGAAATATAGTCACTTTTTTGAAATTGGAACATTTATTAGACATTAAATGGTATTAAGGAATTTTTAATCATTTTTTTAGGTGTGGGATAGCCACTTTTTAAGCTGATCACTTTTCTGATGTTATTACTACAGAGCAATCCAGCACAAAACTTTGGGATAATAAGCAAGACGCTCACGAATAAAAGTCAACATGCTTCATTACAGAAAGAGGAGAGTAATTGTTTCACTCAGGTACAAAATGAAGAGATAGAAAACTGCCTGTGGTCAGAAAGAATTTAATCACCCCCGCCCCCACCCGTCTTCTTCCTCATGGAGAGAGTTTTTGGTGAGAGTAGTGGAGTGAATCAGAAACCTGGCCAGTAAGTTCAGGTTTATGTCAGCATAGAATCACTTCACCCTTGACCTCTGATCAGGGCAGGCTTCTCAAGTGTGTGACCTGAACAATCTCACGGGGCCCCACACTCGGCAGGACCTGTGCTTCTGCTTGTTTCAATGCTGTGCTTTTGTTGTCTTGCAATTCTTCATAATTTTTTGGACAAGAAACCAAGCTTTTCAGTTTGCATTGGGCCCTAACCTATGTAGACACAGGCTATGTGGCCGCTCCTGCCTCTGATGCTACTAAAGTGGAAACACCAAGCTGTCAACACCCCCAAGCCACTCCCAGCTTTTCTCTTGCAGCACAGGTTTTGCTTCTTGCTTCATTAGGTTCCCAAAGTGTGTCTAAAATGTTGCCTACTTCCTGACCTCTTGCTCTTTTTCATTTGCGCCATGGAAGCCTCATCTTGTTTTACATTCTCCAGAACCCTGTTCTATCAATTGCGCCCCTCTCTTAGGTCTTCAACCTTTTTCTCTTCATTGGTTCATTTTCTTCAACATACAAACATATGCTTTATGAGCAGCCCCCTTGCTGCGCACACTGGTTTAACACCCAGGCAGCTCCCACAGTGTCCACTTGTCCAATGGAAACGAATTCTTGCTGGGCCGAAAGGTGCAGGTGGAGCTCCCCTCCCTTCTGGTTAAGAGTGCAGACTGTGCAGCCCAGCTGCATTTCCCTATTCACTTCTGCTATTTACTAGCTGAGTGGCCTTGAGCAAGTTACTTAACCTCTCTGAGCCTCCATTTTCATATGAAAAAATGAGGATCATAATAGTATCTCCTTCAAAGTGTTGTTAGGAGAATAAAATTAAATGTGTTTAGAACAGTGCATGGCACATAGTAAGTACTATCTGAGTGTTTCTAAGAATTACTTTGACTTTCTTCAGCTTCACTCTCTCTCTCCTGCCCCTTTCTTCACATCAAAGAATGATGCGTAGGGGAAAATAAAATATTGTGCTTGTTGAAAATAAGTGGAAAAGAAGGGGCAGTGTGTCCTTTTAGTGTCAGATCTTTTGTGCTCAGCTGTGCTGTTTAGTTGTCAAATCTCAAAACCAGGAAAGATATCATTCAGTATCCTGCACCCTCCTCTTACAATTCATTACTGGATGAACACGAGAGCATTCTGCTAAAAGCCCTGCCAAACCAACGCTTAACAGTCAGTAGCATCTTCCTCAGAGGGATGTTTGGGAATTGCTTCATGAATGTATCACCGAAGGGATATTCTTTGGATCCTTTGCCCCCCTGTGCTTTCCCCAAAGACTATAAAGGTAATGAATCCATAGCATCAAAAACTGAAAATGCATCTTCCAAAATCCTGTTCCAACACTAAGTAAAGCCTAGATCCATTGGCTATCTTTTTGAAGTAGTATTTATTGAATATTATTTTTTTATAAACATCTTGTTCCATGGGTGAAGTCTTCCTAAACATTGTCTGGTATAGTTTAATGTCATCAAAATCAATCCAGTAGCCCAAGCCAGAAAACTAGGATATATCTAAATTCTATAGCTGCCTTTCTCCCTTACTCACTCACCATTCTTTCTATCACCACATTCCACGGGTTTTTGCCTCCAATCTCTCACACCTACCCCCTTCGCCTAATTCTAGTTCAAAAATTTTCTTATCTCAGTGGCTCACAACCTTAGTAGTGCATTTGAATCTCTCTGAAATTAATTATATATATTTATATTTATTTCCAGGCCCATCCAAGGCCCATGGAACCAGTACCTATGGGGATAAGGCCCAGTATCAATATATTTTCTTTAATTTTTAAAAATTTATTTTTTAAATAACTGTTGACATACAATATTATATAAGTTTCAGGTGTACAAAACGACATAGTGATTAGATATTCACATACGTCACAAAGTGATCACCCTAACAAGTCTACCACCCATCTGACACTGCATAGTTATTATAATATTATTGACTATGTTTCCTATGCTGTACTTTACATCCCCGTGACTAATTTTTTTCAATTACAGTTGACATTCAATATTATTTTGTATTAGTGTCAGGTGTATAGTATAGTGGTTAGACATTTATATAATTTATGAAGTGATTTCCCCGGTAAGTCTAGTACCCACCTGGCACTATGCATAGTTTTCAAAATATTATTGACTGTGTTCACCATACTGTACTTTACATCCATGACTATTTTGTAACTACCAGTTTGTACTTTTTAATACCTTCACCTTTTCCACCCAGGCCTCTAACCCTCCTCTCATCCGGCAATCATGAGTTTATTCTCTGTATCTCTGAGTCTATTTCTGTTTTGTTTGTCCATTTATTTTGTTCTTTATATTCCACATGTAAGTGAAATCATATGGTATTTGTCTCTCTCAGTCTGACCTATTTCACTTAGTGTAAACCCTCTAGGTCCATCCATGTTGTCCCAAATTGTAAGATTTCATTCTTTTTATGGCCAAGTAACATTTTGTTGTATAAATGTACCACATCTTCTTTAGCCAGTCATCTATTGCTGGGCACTTGGGTTGCTTCCATATCTTGGCTATTGTGAGTAGTTCTCCAGTAAACATAGGGGTGCATATATCTTTTCGAAGTAGTGTGTTTTTTTTGTGTGTTTTTTTTAAGATTTTATTGGGGAGAGGGAACAGGGCTTTACTGGGGAACAGTGTGTACTTCAGGACTTTTTTCCAAGCCAAGTTGTTGTCCTTTCAGTCTTAGTTGTAGAGGGCGCAGCTCAGCTCCAGGTCCAGTTGCCTGTTGCTAGTTACAGGGGGCGCAGCCCACCATCCCTTGGGGGACTCGAGGAATCGAACTGGAAACCTTTTGGTTGAGAGCCCACTGGCCCATGTGGGAATCGAACAGGCCGGCAGCCTTTGGCGTTAGGAGCACGGAGCTCCAACCCCCTGAGCCACTGGGCCGGCCCTCAAAGTAGTGTTTTGATTTCTTTGGATAAGTACCCAGAAGTGGAATTGCTGGGTCATAAGTAGTTCTGTTTTTAATTTTTTGAGGAACCTCCAAACCATTTACCATAGTGGGTGCACCAATTTGCAATCCCACCAGTCCGCACCTTTGCCAACACTTGTTTGTTGATTTATTGGTGATAGCCATCCTGATAGGTGTGATGTGGTACCTCCTTGTGGTGTTTATTTACATTTCTCTTATGATAGTGATGTTAAGCATCTTTTCATATGACTATCGGCCATGAGCATGTCCTCTTTAGAGAAATGTTTATTCAGGTCCTCTGCCCATTTTTTAATTGGATTATTTGTTTTTTGGTGTTGAGTTGTGTGAGTTCTTTATAAATTTGGATGTTAAGCTGTTATCAGATGTATCATTGGCAAATGTCATCTCCCATTCAGTAGGATGTCTTTTTGTTTTGTTGATGGTTTCCTTTGCTGTGAAAAAACTTTTTAGTTTGATGTAGTCCCATTTGTTTATTTTTTTGCTTTTGTTTTCCTTGCCCAAGAGATAGATAAGAAAAAAATATTACTAAGGGTAATTTTGGAGAGTTTACTGCCAATGTTTTCTTCTAGGAGTTTTATAGTTTTGGGTATTACATTTAAGTCTTTAACCCACTTTGAGTTTATTTTTGTATGTGGAGTAAAAACGGGGTCCAGTTTCATTTTTTTTTGCATGTTTATCTGTCTAGCTTTCCCAGCATCATTTATTGAATAGACTGTCTTTACCCCATTGTATGTTCTTTCTTCCTTTGCCATGGAATGACTAAATAGGTGTGGGTTTATTTCTGGGCTCTCTATTCTGTTTCATTGTTCTGTGTTTCTGTTTTTATGCCAGTACCATGCTCTTTTGATTACTATAGGCTTGTAGTATATAGTTTGATAGAAGGTAGTGTGATACCTCCAACTTTGTTTTTCTTTCTCAAGATTGCCATGGCTATTTGGGGTCTTTTATAGTTCCATATAAATTTTAGGATTATTTGTTCTAGTTCTGTGAAGAATGCCATTGGTATTTTGATAGGGATTGCATTGAATCTATAGATTGCTTTGGGCATTATGGGCATTTTAACTATATTAATTCTTCCTATGCATGAGCATGGTATAAGCTTTCATTTATTTTTATGTTCTTCAGTTTGTCTCTTTAGTGTTTTATAATTTTCCTTGTACAGGTCTTTTACTTCCTTGGTTAAATTTATTCCTTGGTATTTTATTTATTTATTTTTTGATGTAATTGTAAATGGGATTGTTTTCTTAATTTCTATTTCTGATAGTATTTTATTGGTGTATAAAAATGTGAATAATTTCTGAATATTAATTTTGTGTTCTGCTACTTTACTAAATTTATTTATCAGTTCTAGTAGTTTTTGGGTGGAATCTTTGTTATTCTCTATATATAGTATCATGTCATCTGCAGATAATGACAGTCTTACTTCTTCCTTTCCCATTTGCATGACTTTTATTTCTTTTTCTTTTCTGACTGCTGTGGCTAGGACTTCCAATACTATATTGAATAAAAGTGGTGGAGGTGGACATCCTTGTATCGGTCTTGATCTTAAAGAGAATACTTTTAGATTTTTTCCATTGAGTCTGATGTTAGCTGTGTGTTTGCCATATATAGCCTTTATTATGTTGAGATATGTTCCCTCCATTACCACTTTGCTGAGAGTTTTTAATCATAAATTGATGTTGGATTTTGTCAAAGACTTTTTCTGCATCTATTGATACGATCATATGATTTTTATATTTCATTTTCTTTGTGTGGTGTATTACGTTAATTGATTTGTAGATATTGAACCAATATTGCATGCTAGGAAAAATACCACTTGATCATGGTGTATGATCTTTTTAATGTATTGCTGAATTCAGTTTGCTCATAATTTGTTGAGGATTTTTGCATCTATGGTGTTTTCTTTTTTTGTAATGTCTTTGTTTGGTTTTGGAAGCATGGTAATGGTGGCCTTGTAAAATAAGCTTGGTAGCGTTCCCTTCTCTTTAATTTTTTGGAATATTTTGAAAAGCATAGATGTCAATTGTTCTTTGAATATTTGGTACAATTCACCTGTGAAGTCATTTGGTCCAGGATATTTTTGTTTGTTGGGAGTATTTGATTACTGATTTGATTTTATTAGTAGTAATCGGTTGGTTCAGATTTTCTGTTTCTTCTTGACTCAGTCTTGGAAGATTATATGTTTCTAGAAATTTATCTATTTTTTGCAGATTGTCCAATTTGTTGGCATATAATTGTTTGTAGTATTTTTATTTATTTATTTATTTTTTGTATTTCTGTGGTGTCAGTTGTCACTTCTCTTTCATTTCTGATTTTATTTATTTGGGTCCTCTGTCTTTTTTTCTTCATAGTCTGATTGAAGGTTTATAAATTCTGTTTATCTTTTCAGGGAACCAGCTCTTGGTTTCATTGATCTTTTGTATTATTTTTTTAAGAGTCTATTTCATATATTTCCACTTTGACCTTTATTATAGTCTTCCTTCTACTCAGTTTGGGCTTTGTCTGCTGTTCTTTTTCCAGTTCCTTAAAGTGTAAAAGTGAGTTGTTTACTGGAGATTTTTTCTTGTTTTTTTGAGGTATTTCTACAAATTTCCCTCTTAGGATTATTTTGCTGGGTCCCATTGATTTTGGATTGTTGTGTTTTCATTTTCATTTGTCTCAAGGTACCTTTTGATTTCTTCCTTGATTTCATTGTTAACCCATTCATTGTTTAGTACCTTGTTATTTAGCCTTCATGTGTTTGTGTGTTTTTAGGATTTTTCAAATAATTGATTTCTAGTTTCATACCATTATGGTCAGGAGGATGTTTGGTATAATTTCAATCAACTTGAATTTATTGAGACTTATTTTGTGACCTAACATGTGGTCTATCTGAAAAATGTTCCACGTGCACTTGAAAAAAAAAAAAAAAAGCATATTCTGCTACTTTGGGGTGGAATGCTCTAAAAATATCAATTAAATCCATCTGATCTAGTGTGTCATTTAGGGCCACTGTTTCCATGTTGATTTTCTGTCTAGAAGATCTGTCCATTGGTATCAGTGGGATGTTAAATTCCCCTACTATGATATATTACTGTTTATCTCTGCCTTTCTGTTAGTCGATATTTGTTTTATATATTTAGGTGCTCTTACTTTGGGTGCATAGATGTTTACTAGGATTATGTCCTCTTGTTGGATTGATCCCTTTATTATTATGCTATGTCCTTCTTTGTCTCTTATTATATCTTCATTTTAAAGTCTATATTTTCCAATATAAGTGTTGCTACCCCAGCTTTTTTCTCATTTCCATTTGCATGAAATCACTTTTTCCATCCCTTTACTTTCAGTCTGGGTGTGTCTTTAGATCTCAGGTGGGTCTCTTGTAGATGAGTATTCATGGGTCTTGTTTTCTTATCCATTTAGCCCTCCTATGTCTATTGATTGGAGCATTTAATCCATTTACATTTAAAGTGATTATTGATAGTATATAGTTATTGCCATTTTATTACATATATTTTAATCTTTTTTTTGTTTTTTATTTTTTTGTTTTGGTTTTTTACCCCTTCTTCTTGAAGAAATCCCTTTACCATTTCTTGTAATACTTGCATGGTGGCAATCAATTCTTTTAGCTGTTTCTTGTATGGGAAGCTCTTTATTTCTCCTCAATTTTAAATGATAACCTTGCTAGATAGAATAGTCTTGATTCTAGGCTCTTGTTTTTCATCATTTTGAATGTTTTCTGCTACTTCTTTTTGGCCTGCAAAGTTTCTGTTGAGAAATCATCTGACAATCTTATGGGAGCTCCCTTGTAAGTAGCTAGTTGTCTTTCTCTTGCTGCTTTTAGGATTCTCTCTTTGTCTTTAACATTTGCCATTTTAATTATAATGTGTCTTTGTGTGGGCCTGTTTGGGTTCATCTTGTTTGGGACAGTCTGTATTTTGTGGCCTTGTATATTTATTTCCTTTGCCAGGTTAGGGAAGTTTTCTGTCATTATTTTTTCAAATAGGTTCTGAATCCCTTGCTCCCTCTCTTCTCCTATTGCTACTCCTATAATGCAAATGTTGTTACAATTGCTGTTGTCCCAGAGGTCCCTTTTAAAATTATTATTATTTTTGTTGATATTCTGATTCGGTGTTTTCTGCTACCTTGTCATTTAAATCTCTGGTGTTGATTCCTTCTAGTGTATTCTTCATTTCACTAATTGTATTCTTTATTTCTGACTGGTTCTTTTTTCTGGTTTGTATTTCCTTCTTTATGCTCACTATCTCTTTGTTACAGTTTTCACTAAGTTCCTTAAACACTCTTATAACCAGTGTGTTTTGAACTTTGTCTCTTGTAGGTTGGTTGCCTCCATTTCATTTAGTTCTTTTTCTGGAGTTTTCTCCTGTACTTTTATTTGGGACATATTTCTTTGTTTCCTTATTTTGGCTGCCTCTCTGTTTCTATGTACTAGGTAGATCTCCTGTGTCTTCAATCTTCACCAGGTGGCCTTATACAGTAGGTCTCCTGTGTATTCTAGTGGTGAAGTCTCACCAGTCACCTGTACCATGTGTTCCAGGAGTGTCCCTTGTGTAAGTTGTGTGTGCCCTCCTGTTGTAGTTGAGCCTTGATTGCATTTAGTGTATCAGTGAATGGAATTGACTTTCAGGCTGACTGGTTGTGAGGATTGGCTATGCCCATAGTGTATGGGCTGCTATGTGGGGGCTAATCCCTCAGAGGGGATTTGCCCCCATGGGCTCTGGTACCTTTTGAGACCACCCTTTGGGTGTCATGCTTGTGAGGCTAATCTGATGGTGCTCTGTTTTGGTCTGAAGCTGGCCTCTGGGTGTGTTGTTGTGTTGTTTATGGTATCTCTTGTGAGGGGCTCCCTTGCAGGCCAACTTCAGTCAATTCCTGTGATTGGCCTGGCGCTGCTTGGTAGGTGCTACAAAGCTATATGCAGTTGGTTGCTGCCTGTGCTGGACCTGGAGGTGTGTGTGGGTGGTCTCACTCTGAACCAAGGCTGACTGCTAGCAGTTTTTGACCTGGGGCAGCTTAGCAAAAGGACCTGGCCTAGGAATTGGCCTAATACAACTTATATAACATTACTTGCTTGTTTGTAAGAAACACTTTAAGATGTTTTTGATGAGGTTGAAGAATGTAGAGGCAATGTATGATCAATACAGAGAAGTTGGAAAATGAAGAAACATGTAGAGAAATAAAAATAACAATTAAGGAAAAAGAAGTGCTTTTTGACATTTTGTGGAGTTTATTCCGGAACTGTTCTCCCACTGGGTACTCTATCAGCTCTCACCCATGTACCCTTACCTACACAGCATTTTCTTCATTATAAAACTCAATGTTCTCACATATTTGAGTCATTTTATAGTTCTAATGCATCTTAGAGTTGTGTTTTTTATGTGATGCTATTGCTTTGACTCCCCCAAAGCTGCTATTAAAATGACTGTGTATTTCAGAATTTATGGAGTCTTAGAATTTGGGTAATATAGAACACATTTATTAATGTATACACTTATAATTTATAAGCACAGATATATTTTAATGTGTGCCTGCATTTTCTCCTGGTATTGCATCATAAGCATTTCTTGGTAGTATGAAGGGCTTGGTACTTATAATGGCTAAATCACAATACTTTGTACGATTGCACCTTAATTGATAAGACTTTACTATAGTTGTTTAGGTTGCCTTTCATTTTTTTTTTTTTTTTTTTACTAAATATAATTAACTTTCTCAAGAACATTCTTTGTTAATTCTCTGTCCAGATCGCCAGAACACATTTTGATCCATATTCTTCCAGTTATTAATTAAATCTTTAAAGTTTAAGGTATTGATGGTTAAAGTATTATCTAAATTATCTAAAAAGTGAATATCTTACATACTGAATTGTGATTTGGGCAAATGAATGTTTTTGTTCTAAGGCAACAAAAAATTAGGCTTTCATCTTTTAAACTAAGTAATTTAATAAGCAGTTAATAAGTGTGTGATGAGGATGATTTGGGTTTTATGATAAATGGTGTAAGAGTGTGAACTGTATAACTTTTTTACTTTGTTCATGATGATTTGAGCATGGGCTAAATAATCTTTTTACTCATGAAAGAACCATTGAGTGCCTCCCTTGGCCAGGTACATTCTGGGCGTGGGTGAATGGGACAGATAATGTGTTTTGTTTTCTGGAGTTTGCATTGGAGGAGGGAGGGATGGTATTGAGACAGACCATATATAAGTAAACAAAGAGGCTTGTTGCCACCTGCCAGATGCCTGTAAACCTCACTTGCTGAAAGAGCCTCCTTAGGTGTGTGGGGCTGGGCTGGTTGTCCCAGTGCTGGCAGTGCCGCCAGCTCTGCCACCTCTGTTGGGCAGGGTGGGGTCCCAGGGAGTCACCAGGGTGAGGTTAATGAGGTTAACTTTGTGAGGTTCACAAAGTTAATGCAGATTCACTTCTTACACCAGTGCCGAACCTGTGGCCATTCTGTAAAATGCCCAGAGAACACCATGTCCAGCTGCTGCTTGCTTTGGGCCCGCAGATAACTGAGAGCAGCCCAAGAAAGGCTATAGCATGAGCTGGGGCTGACTGCCTGCCACCAAATATTTTCCAGGTGGCTGCACAGGCTGCTGCGGGCTGTCTGCTGCTGGAAAAGCCTTCCACAGCTTGCAGGGTGAGGCTGGCTGGCCATGAGCTAAGAGTACCCCTGGAGATGCTGCATAAGCTGGGTGGGACAGTGTCCCAGGGAGTCACCAGAATGGGGCCTGTAGAGTTCTCCAGGCCAATGTCATCTCAGATTTGGCCATGTGGGGGAAGGCACAATACAGGAAAGATGACACCCACCTGTAGGGGTGGGTTCCACACAGGGATAATGGTGACTGTCCCTCTAGCCCTTGCTCTGAAGCCATACAACTCAGTCTTTCCCTGTATATCTCTCACACCTCTCAAGTTGCTACTCCTTGTTGGAACCCAGGATGAGTGCTTGCAAGTGAGTGAGTTTGTGTGGAAGACTTTAAGAGGACATTTGGTGTGGGGCTGGGAACCCTCACTCTTCAGGGGAGATTTCTGCTGCCAAAGTGTCCCTCCTGATGTTCAACTACTACCTGTCAGTTTAGGGTCAACCCAATTCACATCTCCACCTCTCCTACCAGTCTTTTTTTAAAAATTAAAGTTTATTGGGGTGACAATGATTGGTAAAGTTACATAGGTCCCTCCTACCAATCTTGATGTGGCCTCTTCTTTATATCCTCAGTTATAGGGGTTCTGTTTAGCTAGTCTTCAGATGGTTCTTGAAGTTGGTGGTTCTATAATTTAATTGTAATTTTAATGTGATCATGGGAGGTGGCAAGCACAATGCTTAACCCTTCTGCCACGCCCATCACTATTTTTAAAAAAATTCCAGGTTGTTCTGATGCTTATCCAGAGTTGAGGACTTTCCCAGACAATGCAAGGACTACCTGGCAGTTCTCAATGGTTCTGCTCACCTTCCTCTAGTGGATTCCAGTACTGACCCAGAGTGATCCACTGACAGATAAATTGAATCATGTCCTGCTCTGCTTAAATGCCTCCATGGCTCCCTTTCCATATAGGTTAAAATCTAAACTTCTTGGGTTGGCAAACACAACTCTTCATGATTCCACTAAAGCCATTTTCACCCTCACTGTCCCATCAGTTGAACTGTATACTCTTACAATAAAATATTCATAGTTTTCCTTAGTACTAATTTTGGAGTCTCTAGCCTTTTTAATTTTATTTCCTCAGCCTAAAATTCTTAGAGGATTGGTCTTTATTTTAGGGGTTACACCCTTTATAAATGCTTTCCTTTTTCCATCAGATTATTTTTAGGCACTGTTTCTCATATGCTATCACTCTACCTTGTACACACATTTCCCAACCTCTACTTGTGAATGCTCATGTTTAAATCTGTCTCTTCCATATGATTTCCTTCTCCTTAAGAATTTCTACTCATCCCTAAATGTACCCAGCATATAAAAATGGATAAAGTTTGTTAAATAATAAACGTGATTGAAATTATATCAGAAACAGAGTGGGAAAAAGATAATCATGGGAATGGGAATAATGACAATGAGTAGCCAAAAGTTTCTGGTTTCTTCTTCTTTGGGTTTCTGTTCTAAGTTAGCTTGAAACCCAGAGAGCCAAGTAACCCTTTAAAGAACACTTTGACATCAGCTAAAGGGAATGGTAAATTACAGAGGTGGAGTTAGCTTTCAGATGATATAGTACTTGTACCTTCTCCCCTCTCCCTCCAACTGCCCTCACCCAGGGTGCTGCCACCTCAAGTCAAATAATGATGACCATATTGGCCACATATCTAGGTTGTCCAGAATGGTCTTGGTTTACATCTGTTTTCTGATATAATTACTAACAGTGCTCCCTTTTACTCTCAAAAGTGTCCTGGTTTGGTTGACAAATTATTCAAATTCAAATTTAGTTATTTGAAAATAAATTTCCTATGTTTACTGTCTCATTTGTAGTGAATGAGTACAAGTGTAAATATTGTAAATACACACACATTAGCCTTCCACCTAAAATAGAAAATAAACTGTTTCCATGTAAGCTGAATGTTCTTTTCCTTTTTCTGTTATTTCATGGTAACAATGATGGTAATGTTTGTGAACATATTATCAGAAGAAAATTTCATGAAAATCAGAAATTAATTCCCTCTATTTTTTCACTTTCTCACTTTCTAAGTGCATTTCTCACTTTCTAAGTAATAAGCCATGTCTATGCATGTTGAACATTTTGATATATATTTCTTATTTTATCTTTAATTTATAACTGAAAGTTTATAAGTGTAAGAGGGGCTGAAACTGGAGCTGTTTAAGACACTCTTCATGATTTATAAAAATGTGAGCAATAGGATATGTATTTTAAATTAGGTAAAGATCAGGAAGAAATGCTTATGCATAAAGACCGGCTGAGAATAAGCCAGTAAATACATGCTGAGGACAAGAAAGAGAAATGTAATTATATCTTAAGGGTTTGGTTTATTAAAGCTGAAAACATTATTGGTTTTAGTATTTGTTAATGTTTACTAAAGCCTAGTTTAATTATTTTAATAAAGAGATTTTTCTTTTTCCTTTTTGGAATGGAATGGGGGAATTACTGGTTAAGAGTAAATCTGGGAGAGCTCAGAGTAGAGCTACAGTTTTAAGCCCCAGGCTAACTTCAGTCTTTGAAGTTCAGATCAAGTGATCATGGCAAGATATAGTCATCTGGTGGCAGGAAATTCCAGGACATCTTTTTAAATTATAGAGATAGTTTTTGAATACTTCAGTGGTGAAATTGAAAAACAAACAGCAGGCATAGTTATAGTAGCGATAGCCAATATTTATTATGTGCTAACATTGTGTCAGGCGTGGGGCTCAGTATTTTATATGAAATATTTCAACTAATCCTCACAACAGTCTTATGATAGGAGCCTGTGCTTAACTCTATTTTATAAAAGAGGAAACCTAGACTCGGTCAATGGCACAGTCTGAAAAGGAATTTCCTTCAGTCTGACTCCAGAGTCCAGGCTTTTAATCAGTGTGCTAAGGTGCATCTCTAACAAAAGTGTTGTAATAGCTGCTGCTTATTGAGTACTTACTATGGGCTGAGTGCTGTAAAATTATTTTTAATCCTCACAGTACAAGTATACTACCTCAGCTTTCCCCAGAAGGTAACTAAGGCTCAGAGTGCCTGGATTAGTTTTTAGTTGTGCAAATTACCACGCATTTAATGGTTTAAAACAACACAAATTTATTCTCTGAGAGTTGTGGAGGTCAGAAGTGCTAATATCAGGGTTTCAGCAGGGCTATTTTTCCTTCGATCTCTGCTTCCGTCATCACAGCTCCATCTCCTATCTCCTACTCTGACCTTCCTGCCAACCTCTTATAAGGACCCTTGTAATTACATTGGACCAACCTGCATAATCTCTCCATTTCAATATCCTTAATTTAATTACATCTACAAAGTTCGTTTTGCCATGTAAAGTGAAATATTCACAGGTCCCAGTAACTAGAGGTGGACATCTTTGGAGGGGCCACTACTCAGCCTAACTAATTTCCCCCAGGTCACAGAGCTGGTAAGAATTAAAGATGAGACTTGGATCTAGATGTCTTTAGCCTCCAAAGTTCACACTATTTCTGCTCTTCCACATTAGTGAAGATCCCATCAGTCATTCAAAAAACATTTATTGAGATTATAAAAAGAGCCACGCACTGTGGTAGGTACTGGAAAAACATGAAATGCTTTAATGAGTTTGAGTCATCTATGTGCAGGTGCCTTATTAATCTTTGTGCTTTTCAGAAGTGCAGGAGATTAAAGATTAATAAGCTTAAATAATTAACGAAGAAGATAAAATAACTCCTAGAATAGGTATTATTAGGCTCCAGTTTTTTGCATTAAGATTTTTTCTTTACTTATTTCTCCCTTCCAGAGATTGATATCAGGTAAAAGTTTCAGATAGTGTACTTTTTAGTACTTGATTTTTTCCCCCTCAGATCTGTGAAATGGAAAGCTTTCCTGGACAGAATATAGATAAGAGCTGATTCTTTTCGAAAACATCTGGTTTGGTTTGTTTTTTTCAGTATTTGTGAGATTTGCTTCCTTTGCTACTAAAAATACAGCACAATGCTTGTTGGTCTTCTTTGTATTTTAGAAGGGGCATATATATCTACTCCAAACCTTTAATTGTGGCCTGAAAGGCTGCCTGCCAGCTTGGAGTGCATTCCAGAGCAAGACAAGGCTCTTTAGCTGGGCCAGCTGATCTGCTGGCTATGTTTTTAGACCCAGGGAATCCAAATGTTCATTGCAGATCTGTATGAACGAAATCTAGAGCCAGCCCTGCTAGGGGAATTGCAATGTTCTCTTTGACAGATAACTATTGTTTTTGAGAAGTGGTTCTTGGTTTTCTCCTTGTTCCTAATAGAGATTCCATTCTTGGCCGTGGCACCCCATGTCTACCTAGAACATGCACTGCCCATCAAAGGCTGGCTGATATCTGTACCTAAGCTTTGGTGGTTTGGCAGTCCTTTAACATCAAGTTGAAATGGTATATTTCAGTTCAAAAAGATCAAATTCAGTTGAATAAGTCTATTCAGTTGAATTGACTTTCTCATACCATAGCTGACATTGGTAAAGATTAATGGTAGACTGCAGTAGTCCAAAATACTCAGGCAGCAAGGACTCCAATCAATTAGGAATAAAAGTTTAGGTCATTTCATCAGATAGAGAACCCAAACCAACTGAGATGCTGGCATAGAACAAAGGAGCATGGACGGTGTGATGTGGGAAGTGAGTCTTGTCAACTACAGCCTTATGACCACTTGCAGAATTGTATTATCTATTTCTGTTTCAATTGTTTATTTTAACAAATATTCTCCTATTATACATAAGGTGTGCTGATAGTGTTTAACTTTAAAATTTAGTCCACAGATTACAGAATGTCATGAGGGGGTCATTATCATGATGTAGATCTAAGTATAATATCCATAGAGCATGGATCCTGGGTATTACTGATAGCTCATGGTTTATTTTATTATAAAATATAATGTTATAACAAATTATAAATTAGATGACATCATAGATTATGATTTGCTGCTGCTGCTAGCAAATTTAAATACAGAAGAGAGTGTGTTGATTTTGCAAAGTGAAGTAGAGAAGTGGAGTGGACTCTTTTAGTCTTTGTTATTATTCACCATTTTTGGAATATTCCACTTTAGTTTGGAAAAATTTTCATATTTTATTGGGGAGTTATCTTCTTCAAGATACAAATTGGAACTTAAATTTCCCAGACTTTCTTTGCCCTTAGTGCCTAGGCACTGGCTTTACCAATGAAGTGCTTAACATTTTGATGTGAAAGAGTGAAACTTGAGGACCACGTGCCATGCAGAATCAATTATTTTCTGGCAAGGGAAATCTGGCGTTTTAGGGGAATCAGTGGTACAGATTCTGTTTTTTAGTGTTTAATATCAGTGCTTTGAACTACAGTGTCTGTACCCAATGATGCCATCTAAGATATCTCTACTGGGGACAGTCTCACTGGTTTGGTGCTCTTTTTGCCTGCAGAATCCTCAAGACTGATCCTCTGGTGCTCATAGAGATTGTGAGGGCCACATAACATATTTTTAGTTGGTTTTTTTTTGGTAGTTGTGGTCTCCCTCTCTCTCTCTCACTCTCAGATCACTTACTCTGGGCCAGCTGCCTTATTGCCCTATGGAGAGGATCATGTGGCGAGGAATTGAGGCTTCTGTCCAATAGCTATGTGAATATTGAGTGAGCTTGGGCGTGAATCTATCAGTCCCAGTCAAGCCTTCTGGCCAACGTCTTGATAGCAACCTCGTGAGGGACCCTGTACCAGAATCATCTGACTACGATGCTCCCAAATTCCTGTCCCACAGACACTGAGATAATACATGCTTGTTGTTTTAAGACCTTAAATTTTCAGGCAATTTGTTACACAACAATAGATAACAGGCAGATTATGAGATGAGAAATTGCAGGATGATTAAGGAGGCACTGTGCAATAAATTGCTGGGACAGCTGAGTTCCCAGGTTCTCTGAACTTTAAGATTTTTGCATGTGATGCCTGATTTACTACTCATCTGTAACTCTTTTATGCTGCCTGGATTGATGCCAACATCAGGGCAGCAGAATTCATGAAGCTGGTTATATGTGTCTGCTTCCCTGGGGATCTCTATGGAGGCAGTCTGCACTGACATTGGATATGCTGGGCCGTCCGGCGTATACTGCTGAAGGCCTATACAGCTTGTGGTATACAAGGAACTCAGCAAACATTATCAAGAACAAAGGTATTAGTCCATGTTTCTGTAAAGCTAAGGGTATTTAGCATTTTCACAGAAGACTCAATAGCAATAAATGCCTTGTGAACTAAGCCTTATCTCAAGAAATGAAGAGTGGAAATATGATCAGATTTATGCCTCAATTGATCACACTGGCTATAGCTTCTGTTTTTCACACCCCCTTCCTTCTGCCTTCCCCCAAGTACTCCAGAAAACAGACTCCCTCATATATTGTTTTGGGAGGTTAAACTGTAATTACCTGTAGAAGACCCATTTGTCAACTTACCGAAGACCTCTTCTCAGTTGTCTTTCACCTCGAGGTGTGTGTAGAATTCAGCACTGCTGTAACTGAACTGGTTCACTTTCTGATATCAGGTGATCAAATTCCTTACCCCATGTTCAGAAATGTTCATTTCTGAGACATTCCACCAACAATTTCTTGTCCTGCCTTCATTGTGTTCTCCCTCTTCAACTCTTTAGGTACAATAATTATTATGATAATGAAATTGAGGACTAACGTTTTTGATATTTTGAGTTTGAGTAAACAAGGAGTGTTCAAATACAAGGTTTGTTAGGAATGGGAAAATGGGCCATTGGACAGTCTGGCAATACTGATTTGAGAGTCACATGCATAGATATAATATTTGAGGACGGTTGTGCATAAAATCATGTGGAAGCAGGATAGAAAAAGAGGCACAGAGAATATTAGACTTAATAGTCCTATTCAGAGAGTTGGAAAAAAAGCTAGAAAGAAATAGATAGTTTTATGTCAGTCATATATTATAATTATAATGGACTATCCATCCTTTACCAGAACTACTAAAAAAAAAATATAATAATACCAACTGATTTTCAATTGTACTTCTTATTCCTTCTGATCTTTTTAAGTGTGGTAGCCAAGTTACTAAGCATTGACAGAGAAAAAGAGAACCAGAGATTTGTATAATGCATTTCCTGGGGAAAAAAAAATCAGTTTATTGTTAATTAAGCAGTATTTTAAATGTTTTATTAAAGGTGAGTAGAAGTCAGATATCACTATTGGAAGCTAACTAATCATGAACTTGTCTCTGGTAAAATTGAAAACCTTAATTTTCTTATACAGAAAAGAGCACAAGTGATTCTTACTCCTTAGGAAATCTGTCTGCTGTGAAAGTGTAATTTCAACATTCAAGAAGAGAGAAAGTAGCTCCAAATCCCTCTGAAATCAAATTAAGTCAGTAGATGGTTGTATGAGGAAATGAAATGATGGCAAACAGAACTTATCAGATGTATTGTTCATGAAATGGTTCGGAAAATTCAATTGGAATGAAATTCTTGTATAAATTTATTTGCTAAATTTGATGGGCACAGAATAAATTTCTCTTGGCAACAAAAATTAAGAAAACCTTCAAAAGGAAGAAAAAAATTAAATATTTTTGTTCATTCTATTGTAGCAAATGAATGTGGAGTTTAAATTACTGTAAAGTCTATCTGATTGAAAGTTACCATTATCTGGCAGCTGGGGTAGGCAGAATAATAGCCCTCCAAATATGCCCACACCCTAAGGCCTGGAACCTGTGAATGTGTCAGCTTACATAGCAAAAAGGACTTTGCAGATGTGGTCAAAAGAATAGGCCTTGAAATGGAAAGATTATTTGGGATCACGTGTTTGGACTCAATTTAATCATATGAGTCCATTAAAGTGAAGAACCTTTCTGGGCTTGGTCAGAGAGATAAGACAGAAGAAGAAAGAGACATTTGAAACTTGGGAAGGACTCGAACTACCATGGCTGGTTTTGAAGATGGAAGATGGGGGCTGAGAGCCAAGGAATGCAGTGTCCTCTAGAAGCTGGAAATGGCAGCCAACCAATAGCCAGCAAGAAACTGGGACTTCAGTCCTACAACTACAGGGAACTGAATTTTGCTAACGATCTGAAGAAGCGAGGAACGAGATCCTGCTCTGCAGACTCCAGATAGGAACACAGCATTTAATTTTGACTTCGGACCTCCAGAACTGTAAGATAATACATTGGTGTTTTAAGCCACTACATTTATAGTAATATGTTAGAGCAGCAATGGAAAACTAATACAGCAACTTTATTAAGATATGCATTACTATTAAATAAATGGCCTTCAGTAAATCTCCCAGTCTAGACAAGTTTGTACTAAAACCCTTATGATACCTTTTAGATGGAGAAGCAAGGAACAAGATCCAAATAAAAAAACCCAATCCAATTCCTACAATACCTACCATTGTTGTGAATTACAGTTTAACTAAAGAAGATACAGTTGGAATCGTGTTTTCAGTTGTTATTGCAAATCATTAATAATATGCTATATTACAGAATTGTACACTTGAAACCTATATAATTTTACTAACCAATGTCATCCCAATAAGCTTAATGAATTTAATAAAAATTTAAAAAAATAATAGGGGAAACAATGTGTATGGGGTATACGAGCTTCACAACTTTTCTGTAAATCTAAAACTTCTAAAATAAAAAGTTTGTTTAAAAACTCCTTGGAAAAGGGACTGATGAACTCATCTTGGCTCAGATATCCCACTTGAACCAATGAACCGAGGGCAACAGTGGTGAGGCCAAGCTCCAGAACATGGTACCTTATGGTAACCATAGTCATACTGGTGTGTGCGTGTGTGCACACGTAGGGGAGCAGGGATGTTAGTGGAGAAATCCAGGATAACAGTGCTGGGCAGATAATTTAATAGACGCCCATTTAATTTGACTTCCTTCTTTATTCACATACCTCGTATGGTTATGTTGTAAGTCTGTGGGATTCTCTCCTGATATCACAAACCATTCTTTCATTTTTCCATTCTAGCTCCTCCTTCTCTCTCACACTAGGTTGATATCCTGACCATGCCAGTTCCCCTGGTATCCTCCATGACATCATACAAGATCTGACAAGTGCGCAAACTTGTTGCAATGATGTGGCTAAACTTTTTTGATATCAGAGGGATTATTTATTATGAATTTATACCAACTGGACAAACAACTAACAAAGTTTACTATTTGGAAGTGCTGAAAAGACTGCATGAAAAAGTTAGACGATCTGAACTTTTCGCCAACAATTCATGGCTCTTGCATCACGACAATGCACCAGCTCACACAGCACTGTCTGTAAGAGAGTTTTAGCCAGTAAACAAATAACTGTATTGGAACACCCTCCCTACTCACCTGATCTGGCCCCCAATGACTTCTTTCTTTACCTGAAGATAAAGGAAATATTGAAAGGAAGACATTTTGATGACATTCAGGACATCAAGGGTAATATGACGACAGCTCTGATAGTCATTTCAGAAAGAGTTCCAAAATTGTTTTGAAGGGTAGACTAGGCACTGGCGTCTGTGTATAGTTTCCCAAAGGGAGTACTTTGAAGGTGACTATAGTGATATTCAGCAATGAGATATGTAGCACTTTTTCTAGGATGAGTTCGCGAAGTTAATTGTCCGACCTCGTATAATGGCTTTCAAGGGAACTGTCCAAGGCACCAACCCTGAGGTATTGCTAGAAATATTGCTAGAAAAACATTTAATAGAAACTTTGCAAGATAAAGATGAGAAATTGGCCACAAAGTAGAACAAAGCTAAAAAAGATACATAATCTGAGAGGTAAAAGAAACCCAGCATTCCAGAAAGAAAGAACAAAGAAAATGGAATGGAGAGCACTGTCAAATAAAAAATACATAGTTATTTCCCAGTGCTGAAACTTGCAATTAAAGACTGCACTGAGTTCCTGGCACAATGAATGAAGATACATCCCAAGACATGTCATTGTGAAAATTCAAATTGCTAAGGATAAAGACAAGATTCTAAAAGTTTTCTTGAGGAAAAAAATATGACCTACAGAAAAATGACAAGTCTGATATCACATTTTCCATCAACAATGTTCAATGTTAGAAGACTGAAGAAATAGCTTAAAGTTCTAATGAATAATGTCACAAGATTCATAAAATATTTCCCGCACCCTTGAAAGGGAGGTTATTTTAGGTTGGATTATATCCAAATGAGGGAGAAAATTAAGACAGAAAAGAATCTTGGCATTCCTGAAATAGTGGAGCCAATTTGTCTCTAGAAGAATAGCAAAGGGAAACTTCAGAATTACAGTTATGCAGCAGGCCTGGAGTTCAGCCAATGTAAACTGAGGCAGAAAGCGAAACGGTGACTCAACAGAGCACCTATTACTATTTTGTATCTATTGGTACTGGGGTAAATGTAAGAAAAATCACTACAAGTAGAAAATTGAAGACAAAGTCTGTTAAAAACATATCACAATAATCAATGTTCACTGCTTGAATCTGCAGAAAACATTTACATCTTAATATTCTTACTGACTTTCATCTTTTCAATTAACCTACAGATAAAGCATGGAAGAATTAATCATATATTAATAGTATTAACCTTACCGTTGCAAAAGTTATGCACAGATGATAGAAGTTTCAGGAGAAAAGAACAGAGTGATGCTAAAATGAAAATTTTGATCATGAATATAATGTTAAAATGTGGGAAGAAAAATTATGCATGCAGCGTGCTTGGGTTTGTCTTGGTATTTGGCCAAAGTATGCATTTGGTTTACTGCTATAAAATATACTGTCCACAGCTGTTGAAATATGATGTTAGTATTTCACTAAAGATGCAAAGTAACTACATGAAGAACTCAAAATAGAAATTTAACAACTGGTTGGAAGGGGGCTGATTGTAAACCAGCTCATTCTTCGTTTATTATAATACATTAGATTATATCTAAATATTGTAATTGAAAAGCATATAATTAAAAGATATGGAAGTGAAAATTAAGCAAAAATGATACAGGGATAGAATAGTTATTTCTAGAAAGTGTGTGTATAGATGGAAAAAGAAGCATATATTAATTAAAAGTGCATATATTAATTTGACAAAATGAAAGAATCTTTAAAGGAGATGAGGAAGTAGCAAAAATATGTTTGGTGGGGGTAAAAGAGTTACATTAATAGATATTACTATAATTCATCTTAGAGAAAAAAATATGTTTATTTAGAAACCTCTTGATAAATTGCTTAGAGCTGAAATCCCTTTTAACTTCTAGTAATTGTGCATACTATTTACGTTTATCTAGTATTTCTTTTTCTTTTTGGAAGGGGAACAGGACTTTATTGGGGAACAGTGTGTACTTCCAGGCCTTTTTTCCAAGTCAAGTTGTTGTCCTTTCAATCTCAGTTGTGGAGGGTGCTGTTCAGCTTCAAGTTGTTGTTCTTTCAGTCTTAGTTGGGGAGGGCGCAGCTCAGCTCCAGGTCCAGTTGCCATTTTCTAGTTGCAGGGGGCACAGCCCACCATCCCTTGCGGGAGTCGAACCGGCAACCTTGTGGTTGAGCCAACTGAGCCATCTGGGAGGCAGCTCAGCTCCAGGTGCCGTGTTCAACCTTAGTTGCAGGGGGCGGAGCCCACCATCCCTTGCGGGACTCGAGGAGTTGAACTGGCAACCTTGTGGTTGAGAGCCCACTGGCCCATATGGGAATCGAACCGGCAGCCTTTGGAGTTAAGAGCTGGAGCTCTAACCGCCTGAGCCACCGGGCCAGCCCCCGTTTATCTAGTATTTCACTTCATTTATTTTAATTTTAAAATATTATACAAAGGGGCTGGCCTGGTGGCTCAGGCGGTTGGAGCTCCATCCTCCTAACTCTGAAGGCTGCCGGTTCGATTCCCACATGGGCCAGTGGGCTCTCAACCACAAGGTTGCCAGCTCCATTCCTCAGCTCCCGCAAGAGATAGGGGGCACATGGGCTGCGCCCCTGCAACTAACAATGGCAACTGGACCTGGAGCTGAGCTGCACCCTCCACAACTAAGATTGAAAGGGCAACAACTTGACTTGGAAAAAGAACTGGAAGTACACACTGTTCCCCAATAAAGTCCTGTTCCCTTTCCCCAATAAAATCTTTAAAAAATATATTATACAAATAAGTATGAGTCTTGTTATCAGTCTTGTCTCAATAAAAACAGTACATTTAAAATAGGAAATTAAAGGAAGGTTTGTTTACAAAGGGACTATTTAAAAGGTGCAGAACGGGGACCCATAAGGGATGGTGCATTGACTTGGAGCTGAGCAGCAACTAAGATGTCACCAACCTCTAGGTCTAAAGCAAAAAGGAGAGGGAATGGTTTCTAGAACTTGGAAGGAAAAGTTTGTGTATAGCGTCACTATGAATGGGGTATTGACTGTTGGGTGGAGGACATAGCCAGCTTAAGGTGACCTTGTAAAGAGAGAGTCACAGGAATAAATAAACTGGTTTCACTCTCTTGCCTCCATAAACTCTTCTACCAGGGATTCCCATGGGTAGAAAGGCAACTAGAAACAGAAGACATGGGAATCTTGATATAGGTCGGCTCCTTGGAGTCAAGAGAATGGTGGAGAAGGGAAAATGGAGGATTTTTGCTGTAGTTCAACCTTTAGGCATTCACTTTCCCCTCCTTTTTTCTTTTTGTCTAGGTGGTAAGCTTGTATTTCCAACACAAGGGAACAAATAAAGTTTTAACAGCTACTGTGTCATAGTGGGATAATATCAACCCAGTTACACTCCTATTGAAACCTAGATTATTCTCAATTCATAAAATGTGATAGGGAGAGCAGAAGAAAAAATTGGGTAATGTAAAGCGTAACTGCTACACTCCTGACTTTATAGGTAATCATTAAGCCTCGGTTGCGTGAAAGCGTTACGAGATTCCCCAGGGAATTCCTTGGGTTCCAAACAGCGTTTCTTATCCCTAACATGCACCAGTAATTCCATTTTCCCTGGGTCATTTCTATCAATCTCTCCTCCCAGAAAAATAATCTCCTTTCTCTGCCTGATGATTCAGAGTTACGAGTAATTCAAAATAGTCAAGGGGCAGTTTCTGCTTCCAACTCACCAGAGCTGTCCCATATTCTCTGATGAAAACACCTTTCTATTGGATTATAGGACTTACAGACACACCAAGCTCAAGATCACAAGATAGGAAGCAAAACTATTTCCAATAGTTTATTTGAATATTTTATAGAATACATAATAATATGTAATGTTTTGTTTTTAGTGGTTGCTCTAGGTATTATAATAAACATCCTTAACTTCACAGTCTAGTTAGAGACAATATTGTACTACTTCACATAACATATAGAAATATTTGCAATTGTCTGAATAAATTCACTTCCCCCACTGTAGTTTATGTCATACATATTATACATATTACATCTACACATATTATAAAACCCACAAATCAATGTCATAATTTTGCTTCAAACAGTCATGTATTTAAAAATACACACAGGAGATGAATCACCTTTCATATTTATCTAGGTATTTACTATCTCTGATTAGGCAATCATTATTTTAGATATTCAGAACTAATTATTTTTGATTATTGATTGCTGAAATTGAAACTTATGTTAAAAACAGAGATAGCAAAGTATTAAAAAACTTTAAAAACTTAAAAGAAGAAATAGTGTAATGTAGTGCAGATGTCCTCAAACTGTGTCCATTAGGACACTGTAGCATTTTATGAGGAAACAAGATTTGAGTTCAGGTACTTTTGTCACTTAATGCCTAGTCACTCTTTATTTTTTTAATTAAAAAAAAAATTTTTTTAAAGTTATTGGGGTGATAGTTGTTAGTAAAGTTACATAGATTTCAGGTGTACAATTCTGTAGTACATGATCTATATCTCATATTGCGTGTTCTCCATCCAGAGGCAGTTCTCTTTCCATCACCATATATTAGACCCCATTTACCCTCTTCTAGAGCCCCTGAAATGTAAGAGTATATTTCCGTACTCTTAATCTCATATTTTCTAATTTCTAAAGTGACACAAGTCAAGTTTTCGAACACCTAGAAAAATTAAGGCAGGAATCTCAGATGAATAATGCATGTGGTGAAAGCCAGCACAGCTTGGTAAGGACTGTGATAAAGAAGACGTGTCCTGTCCACAGACTTCAGTGGCTTCCAGGCACCGGTCTCTTGTTTTTACAGGTGAACATCAGCCTGGTTTTTCCAGATCTTTAATCATCGGTGTAAAATCTCCACTTTTTAAAATGTGATAAATAGGGCCAGCCTGGTGGCTCAGGCGGTTGGAGCTCCATGCTCCTAACTCCAAAGGCTGCCGGTTCGATTCCCACATGGGCCAGTGGGCTTTCAACCACAACGTTGCTGGTTCAACTCCTCGAGTCCCACAGGGGTGGTGCGCTCCACACCCTGCAACTAAGATTGAACACAGTACCTGGAGCTGAGCTGCCTCCCAGATGGCTCAGTTGGTTGGAGCATGGGCTCTCAACCACAAGGTTGTCAGTTCGATTCCTCGACTACCACAAGGGATGGTGGGCTGTGCCCCTTGCAACTAGGAACGGCAACTGGACCTGGAGCTGAGCTGCGCCCTCCACAACTAAGACTGACAGGGCAACAACTTGAAGATGAACAGCACCCTCCACAACTAAGATTGAAAGGACAACAACTTGACTTGGAAAAAAGTCCTGGAAGTACACAATGCTCCCCAATAAAGTTCTGTTCCCCTTCCCCAATAAAATCTTTAAAAAAATGTGACAAATAATTCAAAAGATTTATAAAGATTGTGTTAAAGAGCACGTTCTGTAAAACAGATTCATCCTATGATAGATGAGCGATCTGTGACCCTTGGATTAGCTAATTTTTAACCAATCTTCAAATACTGTAATTTTGTGATTCTGTGGGACTCAATAAGAAAGAATGTTAGTCAGGGCCACCTATTAATAACTTTGGTGTATTGTTGCTGCTGGAATAACATACTGTGGAGTTTTAGTACAGAAAATAGAAGTTAGTCATCTGTTTTTGAATTATTGTTAAGGTATAACAACTATTTTCGGTTACTGAGAAAGAAAAAGGTCTTCAAAGACTCTCGTTTACATAGGAGAAAGCTTTTAGGAAATCTGTAAGTAGAGCTTTTATGAAATGTTAATGCACACGTGTGGTAGATGGTTGGGGATCAACAGGATGAAATTCCAGTGGGGTTGTAACTGGACTAGATTTATGGGACTCAACTCAATCACCAAGTGTATTACTGAAAGGAGGGTAAAAGCCTATGTAAGGATTCAGCTATTGGTCACATGTCCTGATCCAGGGAATAGATAAAAGCTTATATGGATCTCGTGGAAACCTGCCAATACTTGTCTCCATAATACATGATAAAACTCTGACAGTAAGCTACTCCTGGGAGTTTGGTATTAAATTAGAGAGGCGGCAGCTCTCCTTTCTGCTGTTTTCAGATAGCTGGACAAGGCTTTCTAACATGCTGCTAATGTAGAAGCCAAAAGATGAAAGTTCTATTTTAATATCTCTCCAACACCTCATCTTTTCAATCTCCGTTGTAACGTGGTTTAGAGGTATGGAAATATTAATGTGTGATATGCCCCATTCACTATGCTACAACTTTCTTAAGATAATATCACACATACACAGGTTAAAGATTGTCTCAAGAAAGAGCATTTTACTCTTTCTACAAAATATGTATGTAAGTACTTGTGCTTTAGTCCGAGATCATTTTTGTCCTGAGAAATTAGAAAGTCAGTCAGTCTAACTTACATTTAATGAGGAGGAGACAATTTTATTTTTCAAATAGCAATCACCATAATTATTTTGCATAAAAGTGTCTTTATTTACAATAATATTGATCTTTGTAATAGAGGAAGTAGAACTTGGGCTGGGGGAACAGAAGAGGAAAGAGGTACAGAAAGGAGGGTAGAAGACTGCATTTGCATAATGTGAATCCTCCTTGGAACCGCCCCAAATTTTTAATAAAGATCACTAACCTCACAATTTTTTTTTATTTTAAGAATTATGGTGAAATATATATATATAACACAAAACTTACTGTTTTAACCATTTTTGAGTGTAAAGCTGAGTAGCATTAAGTACATTCACTTTGTTGTGCTACCATCACCGTAATTTATCTCCAGAATTTCTTCATCCAAATTGAGCATCTGTACTCATTAAACACTAAATCTCCATCCTCCCCACCCCTCAGCCCCTGCCAACCACATTCTACTTTCTGTCTGTGTGAATTTCATTACTCATATAAGTGGAGTTATACAATGTTTGTTCTTTGGTGAGAAATTCTTATTGAGATTGTTTTGTGTTGTAGAAATCAATGAAAGTTCTGACTTTCACATGAGGAACAAGATGGGTGGGTCAGCGGATTCTGAAGAAAGCACAGGTTTCTGGAGGCAGAGGTGGCTCCAAGAATATGATAGAGGTTGAAACTAGAACCACAAGGCCAAATCTGGCACACAGATGTGATTAGTCTGTAGAGTGCTTTAAAACATTTGAATTGCATGACATCATTTAAAATTGGGGACATTTTAATAAAGATTCAGCTTTGTTGTCCATCTTGTAAAATCTGTCAATAATGGGCATACATTTCCCTAGTGACAATCAGATAGGCAGCCTATGCAACTCCAGTTTTTTCCTTATATCCATAATGCTTTATTTATTCATGCTTAGTTTATTCATGGGTACATAATATTCATAGTAATCTGAATATTCATGGTAATTTTGAAATGAGTGTTCACATCTCCACACATACAGAGTTGGATCCAAGTTTATCCAGATGTTGAGTGGCAGAGAGGTTTCATATGACATCTGGGCTACAAATCAAAAAGAGGCATTTATTGGGAGGATATAGAGTTGTCCTGTGGACACCAATGGATGTCAATTAGTGGGTTTTGTGGGAACCCTGAAATAGGACAGAAGTTAGGCAGCAAAACAGACTCCTTTTCTAGCTGTCATTTGACTGTGAAAGCACACTTTCTACTCTTTGCATCTTTTTTTTTTTTTTAAAGATTTTATTGGGGAAAGGGAACAGGACTTTATTGGGGAACAGTGTGTACTTCCAGGCCTTTTTTCCAAGTCAAGTTGTTGTCCTTTTCAGTCTTAGTTGTGGAGGGTGCAGCTCAGCTCCATGTCCAGTTGCTGTTTTCTAGTTGCAGGGGGCACAGCCCACCATCCCTTGCGGGAGTCAAACCACAACCTTGTTGTTCATCCGGGAGCTCAGCTGCAGCTCAGCTCAAGGTGCCCTGTTCGATCTTAGTTGCAGGGGGTGGGGCCCACCATCCCTTGCGGGACTCGAGGAGTTGAACCGGCAACCTTGTGGTTGAGAGCCCACTGACCCATGTGGGAATCGAACCGGCAGCCTTCGGAGTTAGGAGTATGGAGCTCTAACCGCCTGAGCCACCGGGCCTTCCCCTCTTTGCATCTTTTATATGTCTGCTATATTCTGCATATTCATATCACAGTATGTCTGCTGCTTTTCAGGACAAAATTGTGTTTCTACTATGGCTCTTATAGGCTCCTACAATTCCTGCTTGTTCAAGTGCCACCAATCGATTATAGATTCTGAATCCCAATTTATGTCCTCAGGAGAGAGAATCTGGTGTCCTGGTTCACGTCCACTCAGCCTCATCTCTGATGTATCTTGGCTGCAGTGGAGAGCTCTGGGCAGGCTTTTACCCACTTCAGATTGATAGATTCAGATCTTTGCTTTTTGCCCTGAAACTCCTTTGATGCTAGTGATGCCCCTGAGAGCTCATTTTGTCCATGTCCATTGGCTTGTACATGTGAGGGAGTTAACATCCTTGGGGGTTAACATCCCCTTGAACAATGAGGCGTGAGAGCTGCTGCATCATAAGTGCTCCTGCTTTTCATCCTTCTAGCTTGTGATTCTGGGAGGCGTTCTGTACACTTTTCTGGAAGTCCAAGCAGAATTGAGCCCCTTATGTCCACAGTAGACATCTCAATAACATACCTTAGTATTGGCCCTTCCTCCTTCCCTATCTCACTCTTTTCATCTCTTCACCCTGCCCACTGGAATCACTTCCTGAAAAATGCTAGGGCATTTAATTCCCTCCTGATACCTAAACCAACCTGCTCACAAGTCTTGTCACAGGCTCTGCTTTTTGGGGAAGCCATGCTGAGACAGGCTGGTTTGTATCAGGTGTTTACCCATTTGATATGGGTTGAATTGTGTCCCCCCAAGAGATATGTTGAAATCCTCACCCCAGGTACCTCATATTATGACTTTATTTGGACATAGGGCTATAGTAGATGTATTTGGTCGAGATGAGGTCATGCTGTAGTAGGGTGGGTTCTTAATCTAATATAACTGGTGTCTTTATAAGAAGAGACAAACACAAAGAGGAGAGAATGCTACCTAATGATGGAGGCAGAGATTGAAGTGCTGTAGTTGCAAGCCAAAGGACATCTAGAATCACCAGCAACCACCACAAGTCAGGAAGAGGCAAGAAAGAACTGTCTTTTGCTGTTTCAGAGGGAATTTGGCTATCCCGATACTTTGATTTTAGACTTCAACCTTCAGATCTGTGAAATAATAAGTTTCTGTTGTTTTAAGCCACCTGGTCTGTAGTTCTTTGTTATAGCAACTCTAGGAAAATAATACACCACTGTTGTAACCTCTGTTGCTAGATAGTGAGCACATAATGTGTGGCCTGTGGTCTACTTATCAGGGGCTAGACTATGAGAGAAGCGGACGTGGTCAGGTTATTTAATAAGGGGCACAGGGCTAGAGTGGAAGCCATGGGCATCTATAACATAAGTGGAAATGTTTGTAAAAAAGGTAAAATGATGATAAAAATAAAAATGGAGAATCAATTCAAAATAGGTAGAGCAAAATTCTCTATTAATACTGTACTAGCAATAATACTATGTTTTCCTGACTTTTGTTTTTCTCCTGGATATACAACTAGACCACGTTTCTCAGTCTAGTTCATCAAGTTATATGAAAAATAAATCAGCCATAAATCAACTTAACTCAATAAGTTGATAAGCATATTTCTGATGCAAGAGCTATGGATCCATATTGATTCGTAAGAAGAAATGTGATACAAAAACCAATCAAATATCTATAAATTAATATGAAGGTTTCTCAATCAGTATAGGCTCTCAGCTCTCTTAAGGCTTTTAACTCCTTTCTGTTATCTAAACCAACTCATCCTCTATGAACCTTGGGATGAGAACAAGTCTCACAAGTAAAGGCATGTCTGTGGAGACTCACTGACATTATGAGATCTGTGGACGAGGCCTTCCATGTGCGGGAAGAAACTTAAATTGGATTTTGTTGTGTATTTCTAGAATCAAATAATTGTTTATTGTTTCTCCAAGATTCTTTGGTTAAGGCGCTGTTATGTCCATTTAAAATGTTTTCCCATAAAAATTATCACCTGTAGACATAGCAGCAGAAGCAGTCAATACCTCCTTAATAGTTGGGTAGGGTACTGTGCTCGTACATAAATTATATAGAAACACATTACCTTTGAGAAGACTGGAATCTCACAAACTCTGCCTGCAACATGGAAAACAATTGGAGACAACCAACAATCAATGTGAGTAGAACAAACAGGAATTGATTACAATAGTAAAGAGAAAGTTTGCCTAGGATGGTTGTGTTTGAAATGGAAAGAAGTAGTGGGTTTGAGAAATATTTAGGAGAAAAATCTACAAGAATCAATGAATTCAGTGAGTTGGAGGTAGGTATTGAAGATGACTTTTAGGATTGGGATTCTCTTAGAAGGACAGATGGTGGTGCCTTTGGCTATGATGTGGAGCAGTAGAATGGGGTTGAATTTGATTTCGGACTTGTTGAATCTGAGGTATATTTTAGTAGGTACTTATGTAGGCAGTCTACAGCTCAGAGGAGTGGTCTGAAGTGAAGATGGAAATGTAGGGCATTTGATTATGGGTAGTAATGAAGCCACAAGTGTGGATGCATTTCATTAAGGTGACAGTATAGAGTGAGAAGACAAGGCACCCTAAGGGTGATATTGGGGGAGTCTACAGAGTTTAGTGATTGAGAAGAGAAGAATAATCCTGTAACCAATTCCCAGAATTGATTAAGTTCATAGACCCCGGGACCCTTGCATGAATGAAGGGATGGTGGGCCCCATTTAGAAAAAACTTTGCCACACATCAAAAAATGTATAGTAAAAATGTTCTTCCTAGCCTTCCTGAGAGAGGCCTATGACCACTTTCTGGTTAACTGTGTACTGGGGAAGAGTAAATAATCAGGTATTTGAAGGATTTCTAGACACTGACTTAGACATTAGTTCATGGAGATCTTAAATGCCATTAGGGTTCACTAATCAGAGTTGGGGCTTAATAAAATCAGGTGATCAACAGAATTTTGACTTGTGTCCACTTAACAGGTCCCGTAGGTCTCTGAACCCACCTTGTGGTTATTCCTCAGTTCCAGAAGGCATAATTGGCATGAACATACTCAGAGAATGGCAGAATTCCCACATAGGTTCCCTGACCTGTGGTTAAAAAAAACAAAAAAGCCAAGTTTAGGTCACCTGAGCTTCCTCTACTTATCAAAATAGTTAACCGAAAGTAATGCAGTATTTATGGAGAGACTGCAAAGATTATTTCCCCTGCAAAGATTTGAAAGATGCAGCGGTGATGGTTCCTGCCATATCTTAATTCAACTTACCTTATTGGTTTGTGCAGAAGACACATGGATTTTGGAGAATTAAAGTAATCATCACAAAGTTAATCAGGTGGTGATTTATTTTTAAAAGACTTTTATCAAAAATATGGCTAACATACAACATTATACCAGTTTAAGGTGTACACCATAGTTGTTCAACATTTATGTACCTAAAGAAGTGATCACCATGATAAGTCCAGCAACCATCTGACACTACCACTCTTTTAAAACATTACCGACTTTCCCTGAAAATAAGACCTAGCCAGACCATTAGCTCTCATGCATCTTTTGGTGCAAAATTTAATGTAAGACCTGGTCTTATTTTAATATAAGACCGGGTGTAATATAATATAATTTAATATAATATAATACCAGGTCTTACATTAATTTTTGCTCCAAAAGACGCACTAGAGCTGATGGTCCGGCTAGGTCTTATTTTCGGGGAAACACAGTGTTGACAATATTTCCTGTGCTGTATATTATATCCCCATGACTTATTTGTTTTACACCTTGAAATTTGGGCCTCTTAGTGCCCTTCACCTCCCCTCTGTTTAAAATTTTCAGTGACAGTTGACACTTAATATTATTTTTTATTAATTTCAGGTATGTAGCATAGTAGTTAGACATTTATATAATTTAAGATTAGCCTAGTACTCACCTGACTAGTCTAGTGCAACCTGCCACTATACATAGTTATTACCGTATTATTGACTATATTCCCTATGCTTTACTTTACATTCCTATGACTACATTGTAACTACCAATTTCTACTTCTTAATCCCTTCACCTTTTTCACCCTGACCCCAACCCCCTCCCATCTATCACCCCAAAAGATCTAGTACCCAGCTGACACCATACATAGTTATTACAATATTATTGATTATATTCCTTATACTATACCCTACAACCCCATGACTACTTTATAACTACCAATTTGTACTTCTTAATACCTTCCCCTTTTTTCACTCGCACCCCACCTCCAACACCTCTCCATCTGGCAACCATCAAAATGTACTCTGTATCTATGAGTTTGTTTTTGTTTTGTATGTTTGTTTACTTTATCCTTTCGATTCCACATGTAAGCAAAATCACATTGCATCTGTTTTCTCTGTCTGACATACTCCACTCAGCACAGTTCGCTCCAGACCCATTCATACCACCACAGATGGCAAGAACCCATTCCCTTCCATGGCTGAGCTTTATTCCATTGTATTTAAGTACAACCTCCTCTTTATCCATTCATCCATCAACGGACATCCAGGTCACCTCCACATCTTGGCCATTGTAAACAATGCTGCAATGCACATATCCCCTCAAAGTAGTAGCTTGGGTTTCTTCAGATAAATACCCAGAAGGGGGATTACTAGGTCCTTTTTTGTTTCTTGTTATAGCCTTTGTTTTAAAGTCTATTTTGGCTGGTATAAGTGTTGCTACTCCAGCTTACAAAATTTTTTTTGTTTGTTTCCATTTTCATGAAATAACTTTTTCCATTCCTTTACTTTCTGTCTGTGTGTGTCTTTCAATTGGAAGTGAGTCTCTTGTAGGTAGCATATGTAAGGGTTTTGTTTTCTTATTTATTCAGCCACCCTATGTTTTCGACTGGAGCATTTAATCCATTTACATTGAAAATAATTGTCAATAGATAAGTAGTTATTGCCATTTTATTATTCATATATACTTTTTTCATCATAAAGAAGTCTCTCTAACATTCCATGCAATACTGGTTTGGTGGTGATGAACTCCTTTAGCCTTTTCTTGTCTGGGAAGCTTTTTGTCTGTCCTTCGATTGTAAATGATAGCTTTGCTGGGTGGAATAATCTTGGTTGTAGGTCCTTACTTTTCATCACTTTGAATATTTTCTGCCAATCCCTTCTGGCCTGCAAAATTTCTGTTGAAAAATCAGCTGATAATCTTATGGGAGCTCCCTTATAAGTAACTAGTTGCCTTTCTCTTGCTGCTTTTAGGATTCTCTCTTTGTCTTTAACCTTTGCCATTTTTTTTTTACAGTGAAAAAATTATATATTTAGAATTAGCCAGCTGGACTCAGTTTAGATGATCCCAATTTTGTTGGCAACACCCGAAGAATCATAGTCAGGAGCCAGTTGAATATATGCCTTCTTCTCTCCATCAGGCCTGATCAGGGTGTTGACCTTTGCCATGTCAATGTCATAGAGCTTCTTCACAGCCTGTTTTATCTGGTGCTTGTTGGCCTTGGCATCCATAATGAACACAAGTGTATTGTTGTCTTCTATCTTCTTCATTGCTGACTTGGTCATTAGAGGGAATTTGGTAATGGCACAGTGGTCAAGCTTGTTTCTCCTGGGGCACTTTTTCAAGGATATTTGGGCTGCCTTTGGAGCTGGAGTGTCTTGGGCCTTCAGAAGGTGGGTGATGTGAGCATCTTCTTTTTTTTGTGTGTGGCTGTGGACACCTTTCAGCACTGCTTTCTTTGTCTTCAAAGCCTTTGTTTTGGCTTTGGCTTTGAGAAGGGCAGGGGCCTCCTTCTTCATTTTCAGTGCCATCTTTGTGAAAAGCAACCTTTGCCATGTTACTTATGATGTGTCTTGATGTTGGCCTGTTTGGTTTTAGCTTGTTTGGGATTCAGTGTACTTCCTGGGCTTGTATGTCTATTTACTTTACCAGGTTAGGAAATTATTAGTCATTATTTCTTCAAATAGCTTTTCAATTCTTTGTTCACTCTCTTCTCCTTCTGGTACCCACCAATCCCCCGGGGACCTGCCATGATGCAATGTTGTTATGCTTGATGTTGTCCCAGACGTCTCTTAAGCTATTTTCATTTTTTTGGATTATTTTTTATTTTCTTATTGGTTATTTTCTGCTACCTTATTTCCTAAATCACTGATTTGATCCTCTACTTCATTTAGTCTGCTGGAGATTCCTTCTAGTGCATTTTTCACTTCAGTTAGTGTATTCTTTACTTCTGACTGGTTCTTTTTTATGGTTTCTATGTCCTTTTTTAAAAAAATCAGGTGATGATTTCAAATGCAGCTGTTCCAGATATGTTTTCTTGCTGAAACAAATAAACCCATATTGCGGCATCTGGTATGTAGCTGTTAAACACTGCAAA
Source organism: Rhinolophus sinicus (assembly GCF_036562045.2). Taxonomy (NCBI): domain Eukaryota; kingdom Metazoa; phylum Chordata; class Mammalia; order Chiroptera; family Rhinolophidae; genus Rhinolophus; species Rhinolophus sinicus. Next base: position 21,831,163 of record NC_133751.1, read on the forward strand.
TGACTATTTTTTTATACCTATTATTAAAGACCAAAGAAGTTTGCTTTCAGCTGACAGAGCTGAGAGGGTAGTAGTACACCTTCAATGTATTTTCCAGGGCTATTTCAACTCTCCAGCCTTATGTCATAATCTAGTCTGCAGGCACCATGATCAGCTTTCCAGTCCATCTCATTGAACCACTACATTGATGATAGTATGCTGATTGGATATGGTGATGAAGAGCAGTGGTGACTCTAGATACCTTATTAAGACACACCCATGCCAGAGGGTGGGAGATAAATCCTACCAAATTGACACCGCAGTGAAATTTCTACAGTCCCACTGTCTGGGGTATCTCCAGATATTTTCCCAGTCCTAAAGACAATTATTTGCATTTTTGTCTTTTCTACAACACAGAAAGAGGTACAATGTCTAATAAGCCTTTTTGAACTTTAGAGGTAACATATATGTTATTGAAGTATGCTATTCTGACTCATTTGCCAGGTGTCTTGAAAAGCTCTCAGTGTTGAAAGATGCCAAGAATATGAGGAGGACGTATAACAAGTCCAGATTTCTCTGCAACTTGTTCTGCCAACTGGGCAAATATAGGATATATGATGGTGCTTGAAGTGTCAGTGGTGGATAGGGTTGCTATATGGGTCTTTGGCAGGATCTTATAGGTAAATCAGAGCACAATGACTTTTAGGAGCAAAGCAATGCTATCCTCTGTAGATAACTGTTCTCATTTTGAGAATCATTTTAACTATGGCCACCAAGCTATCAAGGAACCTGAGCTTCCCATCATAAACTGGATGTTTATGGGTGTCTGACCCAACTTATGATGGAAGAATGCATGACAACTTGATGGCCTGTGGGCAAGCTAGTTCTTGAAAGGAGAAAAGACACAAGGTAGTGTGTACAGTGACACTCTATCATCGAACAGAAGTTATATGTATTGTGATTGGGCTTATGTGGGGACGGAAGGCATAAGTACGACATGTGATAAAAAATATGGTGAATGTTTAAGTTAAAGACAGTTTATTACAGTAAAAGACACATTGCCATTAATTCCCCTCAAAATACTCCTCATCACTTCTAGCACACTTATCCCATTGTTCTTGCCACTTTCTGAAAAGTTGGGTCAGACACCCATAAACATCCAGTTTATGATGGGATGCTCAGGTTCCTTGATAGCTTGGTGGCCATAGTTAAAATGATTCTCAAAATGAGAACAGTTATCTACAGAGGATAGCATAGCTTTGCTCCTAAAAGTCATTGTGCTCTGATTTACCTATAAGATCCTGCCAAAGACCCATATAGCACTGATACTTCAAACACCATCATATAGCCTATATTTGCCCAGTTGGCAGAACAAGTTGCAGAGAAATCTGGACTTGTTATACGTCCTCCTCATATTCTTGGCATCTTTCAACACTGAGAGCTTTTCAAGACACCTGGTAAATGAGTCAGAATAGCATACTTCAATAACATATATGTTACCTCTAACATTCAAAAAGGCTTGGATAGCTCTTTCTGTGTTGTAGAAAAGACAAAAATGCAAATACTTGTCTTTAGGACTGGGAAAATATCTGGAGATACCCCAGACAGTGGGACTGTAGAAATTTCACTGTGGTGTCAATTTGGTAGGATTTATCTCCCACCCTCTGGCATGGATGTGTCTTAATAAGGTATCTAGATTCACCACTGCTCTTCATCACCATATCCAATCAGCAAACTATCATCAACATAGTGGTTCAATGAGATGGAATGGAAAGGTGATCATGGTGCCTTCTCAAAATACTCCCCATCAAAAAGAACTGTTTCACTTTCTGAAACAGTTCTTGAAGTCCTCTTTCATGAGTGTCTTTAGTTGCGCTGTGATGGCTGCCTCAATGTCCTGAATCGATTTTATGGTGATTTTGACTTTGGTGCCAGAAGTCACACAGTGCCAGATCTGGTGAATAAGGTGGATGAGGACACACCATAATGTTTTCATTTGACAGAAATTGCCACACTGAAGTGATACATGACACAGAGCATTGTCATGATGGAGGATGAAACCATTTGCCCATTTCACAGTTTTCTATGGACATTGTTTCTTAAGCATTCTAATAAGCCCTTATAATATTCAGAGTTCACCGTAGTGTTCCTGGGTACAAACTCAGCTCTCACAATTCCATCAAAATAAAAAAAACACAATTGATTCACCTGGATAGCACTTGGTCGCAGCATTCACCATATTGTTTGATCACACCTCGTAAGTTGCATATGCAAGTGGATCAGGCGGCCGTGGTCCAAACTCCTTCTGCATTGCCTCCTTTCTCTCAGCCTGCATTGAGAATCTAATGGGAATTTCCCCATGACCGGTTAACTATGGAAGACAGTTATTCATGTTATGCTGATACCAGCAGAATGTGGATAGCTGCAGTACTATGACCTGGCTTTGCGTTGGCCCTGAATGTCAGTGAAGGGAAATCTTAGTTGGAAGAAATTCAAGCTGTTCGGACCTTGTTGCTCATTTTGCTTAGAAAAAAAGATAGCTGGAGATACAGATCTATATTATTTCATGGAAAGCTAGTAATTCGGCTTGATGGGGTTAGGGGCTTGAGAGCAACATGATTGGAAAATTAGCGACACAGAGGTTAGGGGAAAAAGTATATCAATAGAGCTCTCAGAATGGGCACAAGGTGTTTGCATTTGTGTCCCATCTGAATGATCACCAAAGAGCAATTTCTGCAGAGGAAAACTGTAATAATAGGTGGACAAGATGACCTTTTCTCTGGGTATAAGTTAGCTTCTTAAACCAAGCACCCCTGCTCTTGCTCAATGGACTCATGAACAAACAATGGCAACATGAATGGAGATTATATATGGGCTCAGCAACACGAATGTTCACTCACTAAGGCTCATCGAGCTTCAGACACTGCTGAGTCTCTAACCTGCCAGAAGTGGAGATCAACATTGAGCCCCCAACAGGGCACCCTTCCTGAAGAGCATTACCCCATTACCTGGCGGCAGGTTGGTTACATAGAGCCATTTGTATCATGGAAGAGGTAGCATTTGTTCTCACTGGAATAGACATTTACAATGGACACAGATTTGACTTCTTTTTCCTGCAATATTTCTGCCCAAACTACCTTCCATGAACTTAATGAATATCTTATTAAGAGTCATGGAATTGTACACAACATTGCTTCTGATCACGGAGTTCCTTTTACAGCAAGTGAAGTTCAGTGAGGGGCTCATGCTCAGGTAATTCACCATCTTTACCCCTTATCCTGAAGCTGCTGGCCCAATAGAATAATGGAATGGCTTTTTCTATCTCTGTTATGGTGCCAGCTATGTGGCAATACCTTGCAAGTTTCTCATCATTTTCTCTAGGATACAGTATATGTTCTGTACCAATGACCGACCAATAATATATGGTGTTGTTTCTACCCTACCATAGCCAGTATTAGCCAAAGGGCGGAAATGGGAGTTGATCCTCTCACTGTTAAACACAGAGATCCACTAGTAATATTTCTTGTTTGTCTTTCTCACAATTTTGGGCTCTTCTGGTCTAGAAGTTTTAGTTCCCAAAGGAGAAATGACTTCACCAGAGAATAGAGCAGTGGTTCCACTAAATTGGAAATGGAATCTGCCACTTGACCACTTTGGACTCTTTAGGCCAGTAAATCAATAAGCAAATAAGGGTGTCACTCTACTGGTTGGTGTGATTGATCCTGACTATGAAGAGGAAATTATATTGCTTCTATCTAATGGGGATAAGGAGGAATATTTCTGGAATGCAGGAGACCCCCGAGGTGCCACTTATTATTCCCATGTCCTCTGATTAAAATCAATGGGAAACTAAAACCTGAAACACACGATGCCAATGATCTAGATCCATTAGTAATGAAGGTTTGAGTCACCCTTTCCAGGCAAAGAACCGTGACCAGGTAAGGAGCTTGCTGAAGGCAAAGGGGCTATGGAATGGGTAGTAGAAGAAGGCAGGTAGGTGTAAATACTAGTTGTGACCACATGAACAGTTTCAGAAACAAAGATTATAATATTTGAGAGATTTTTTCTTAATTTTGATATGAATATGTTATGTGTATATAAGCCATTTTTCTTCCCCTAATATCAGAAGAAATATTGATGCTCAAAAATCACATGTAAATAGGACGAGGTGTAGATTTTTGAAAAATGTGTAGCTATTTGAGGCATCTTTCATTATCTAAGTGGGCAGTTGGTGTATCCTCTTTTTACAGTTGGGAGCTGGTCAACTTAATGAGGGGGATGTAAGTACCAACACTTCTGTAGTTCTTGTGTGGTTTATGAGAACAGAATCTGATCGATCAGAATAGAATTCTTGGAACAAATTGCAGGTGTTGGAGACTGCTGCTGTACTGTCTCCATAAAAAGTTTACTTCTTTTATTGGGAGAAAAAAAAGAACAAAAGGGTAAATGTGTCCATCATTCAATTAAAGGAAAGAATAAAACATTATTATGGGATAGATAGTTTTATACTACATTGAGCTGCTATATGGTTATAGTAACACATTTTTAAAGAGAAATTAACTCAGAAGAATTTTCTTTCTCTTCCTAGTTAGAGCTTCCTATGAGACACTGTTCCAAACAAATATGACAATTTTGATCAAATTATCTACATGCTGTTTTCATTTTAATTGGAAGGAGCCTATCATAAAATAGACAACACACCAGGAATAATTAGACTATAGGGAAAGAAATGAAAACACTAACTCAAAAAAATATGTTCACTCTTTTGTTCATTGCAGCATTATTTACAATAGCTAAGACATGAAAGTGACTTAAGTGTCCATTGATGGATGAATGAAGAAAATATATGTGTATATATATATATATATATATATATATATATATATACACATACATATATATATATATACACACACATACATATATATATATGCAACAGAATATTATTCAGTATAAAGAAATCTTGCCATTTGTAACAACATGGATGGAGTTCAGGGCATTATGCTAAGTGAAATAAGTCAGACAGAGAAAGACAAGTACTGTGTGATTTCACTTATACTTGGAATCTAAAAAACAAAAACAAAATACTGAACTCAGACACAGAACAGATTAGTGTTTGCCAGAGGTAGCGGGAGTCGAGGGGAGTGGGTGAAATGGGTGAAGGTATTTAAAAGGTTAAAAGCTACCAGATGTAAAATAAATAAGTCCAGGGTAAGTAATGTATAGCATGATGACTACAGTTAATAATACTGTATTGTATATTTAAAGGTTGCTAAGGAATAAATATTAAAAGTGTTCATCACAAGAAAGACAATTATAACTATGTTTGGTGATGGATGTTAACAAGACATATTGTGGTGATCATTTCACAATATTTACAATATTGAATTATTGTGTTATGCATCTGAAACTAATACAATGTCATTTATATCTCAAAAATTAAATTACGGTTAAAAACAAAAACCAAACAAAATCCAACTTTCCGTGTGCTCCTAGACAGGACTATGCAATATTATCCTAGTTCAGTGGTTCTCATCTGGAGGTGATTTTGTCTGTCAGGGACATTTGGCAATGTCTGAAGATATTTTTGGTTGTCACGATGGGGTAGGGTGAGAAGGGCGGAGTGGAAAGGGGCTGCTACTGGCATCTAATAGGTAGAGGTCAGGGATGCTGCTCTGTGTCCTCCAATGCACAGGTCAGTGCCCCACAACAAAAATTTTTGTTGCCTAAAATTTCCATGCTGCTGAGGTTGAGAAACTGTCATAGATTTAAACAAAAACTGTGTAGTTACTGACCTTCTAATGTATTATACATCAATTCATCAATAATTTTTTGCATCAGTTATACATTTTAAAATATGAATTTAATATGTGTTACCACTTAGCTCTTCATCTCTAGGGTGAGAATTGAAAAAAATCTCCATTTATGCTAAATATGTACTGGGGGTGCCAAAAAAATGTATACAAGTGGATACTTTGGTCAGTGGTGCTCAAGCAGTAGTTCGCCATAATCAGAAGTGTCTGTACACTGATGGTAACCACTTTGAGCACCTCTTGGAATTGCAGAAGTCAAACGTGACTTGTATTCATCTTTTGTTATCAGTATATATTGAGTATTACAATTTTAATATAGTTTTACCTTCTTAAAATATGTATACATGTTTTTGGCAACCTCTGTATTTAGTAAAATAAGACACCCGTCGTCATATTTGGAGTCTTCAAATACAGTAATCTTTGAATTGAAGTATGCATACTCTTGGAGACCAGAAAGGTTTTCTGAAGGACACATCATCATGTATCAGTATAAGGAAACTAATTATTGTATCCACAACTTCCATATGCAGTCTTGTAAAACCAATCTGCCTGAGAACCTCTCTGTGGTTTTCCAGGTCTCTTTTCTAACTCCCCTTTCATAATTTTCTTTCTTTCACCATACAAAAGAATCACATACCTCTCACCTTTTAAAATCATATCACACTGGAGTTACAAAAGCCTCTGGAAACTATTAATGGAATTGTTTGAGAATGGATCCCTCCTGAGGGAGAGAAAAGATAAAGCTTGGGTATGAAATATTGAAGGCAGTGGTGGTGACATGTTTAATTTAGGATCGAAACCCAAGACAATACGATTTTTACCTGTGCCTCTTTTCCCCACTATTTGTCTACTTTAAAAAATAATTTAGAAGTGAGAAGGTTGTCACATAAATGGATATTAATTATGTGAATTTGAAATTAAGTTAGATTTTTTGGGGTTTCAGTTTATACATTATGAAATCCAATTATTGTACGGCTCTTAAATACAGGGATGTCACCAAGGACAAACCTAAGAGATAGCATTGTTTATGTCTAAACCAAATAGCTACACTTTTTGGAAGATCACGTGCTGACTTCCCTATTCTCTCTTCTGTCTATCAGTTGCCATCCTTGTTCTGTGGGTTCCCGAATATAGTAGCAATCATCATTCTATTTCTTTTTTCTTAATCAAGAAATGGCTAGCAATGAAGATTTCTTAGAACTCTGGAGGTACACAAAAAGAGTCGATAAACATTTTTGTTTATATATTTGATCCTGGCCTTGTAGGGGTTACCCCTGTGACAGCATTGCTTAGTGGTCAGCCAATGATCGTTCAGAAATGGGGCTCAAACACCTTAACCCAGTAAGACTCCTACTCTCTTCCTATTCGTGTGACTATATGTTTGGGAACATATTCAAAATTCAGGCAGTTTACAAGTCTGTCGCAGTGTTTGATTCCTTCCAGGCCCTCTCACTTCTTGGCTGTGCCTGCACATGGCCTCATGGCCAATCAGGGTTGAATGGGTAGCTAGAGCCCCTTCTGGTCTGTGCTGCACTTGTGCAGCCTGTTGCAGCCCTTCGAATTTCCAGAGACTTGTGAGAACTTACCCAGTCCCACTTGAATGAGACTGTGAGACTGTGGTTGTCTCCTTCTCGAGTCTTCTGTTTCCTTTTCTAGCTCGCCTGCCATTTTGCTGCTTGCTCTGACCAGGACTACAGCCTCAGGATTGCTTTGTCATAGGCCTTCCCTGTTGGCCACAGAGATAGCTACTATTTTGGACAATGCCCGCAGTAATGGAGTTGCTCAGTGCTCTACTCCAAACCAAGCGATCCCCCTCCAACAGCAACACTGCTGTTTTTCACAGCTCGCCTGCCCTCATTTATCTACCATGCTGGCAAAGCTGGAGGAAAATGGGGATGGGAGCAGACCCAGACAATATCCATATAGACACAGTTCTTTCTGGAGGTTTTTCTTGAATAAATACATCTCCATTTTTTGTATGCCTTTGGTCAATTTCCGGAGTCTTGAAACTCATTTTCTTTTTTTTGACACTGTTCTTTAGCTTTATGATTGTTTTTGAGGGAGAGCATTTGCTGAGTTTCTTATTCTGTCATTGTAGAAGTCCCTGCTCTGAAATATTTAATTGTTGACAAGCATTATTCACTTCCTAGTTTTCAGTCATGTGGCCAATAGTTGAGATGCCTAGAAAATAAACAAGTGTATTTTACCTATGGCTCCATAAATATTACGTTCCGATTTCTGGGTCTATATGTATAAGCAGACGTGTACATGAGCAGGGCTAATTTTCTTCATGTTTTAGAATGAATGGTTTGTACTTATTCTTGGATGCTTTACATATCCCAACTCTGAGATGCAGGACGATGGAACAGGAGATAAAATTGAAAGCTCTTGAAATTGTCTAGATAGTAGAATAGATATTTATGATGTTTACGATGTCTTCTCTCTTTTTCTTGATGACCTTTTAGTAGTATGAAGTAACGAGGGTCAACCATTAATGGGAGAACATGTACAACCTATTTGAAACGAAGTCTTTGAAGCATCCCAAGAGCTGACCTGACAAGCTTTTGCAGGTCAAATGCACAGCAATCATTTAACAAGAAAAACCTGACACTTTACGCTTGACCATGATGGCAAATAAAATGGAATTGCCTTTAATGTGATAGCTTCCGGGGTATTGTACATTTATGGGTATTCTGAAAATAATTATGATTTTTTTACTTTTGGAAATTCACAATCAAATTTATCTTCTTATCTGTGGGAGTTTGGGGAAGAAACACATCAAGTTAGGGGGAAAGAAAACCTGAACAAAGTCCCTCTATTTAGGTGAAACGGAATTTCCCTAAAACAATGGAATTTAAAATTGAAATGTCTTCAAAGCAGTCAGTTGTAGTTATAATTGTTTCCACTAAGGTGTGCTAGATCTCTAAATATTATTCATGCTCTCCTTGTGTTTCCAAATGCACTGCACTGAATTCAACAATGCTCACTGCCTGTCTCCCAGCTGCCAAGCCCTCTGCCACACAGGAGGGTTTTGAGTGAATAATGTACGACACACAAATTCAGCTACAACACAAAAGAGGACAAGAGACCGTTTAAAATTTTTAAATGAGAAGGACAAATAGTAGCATTTTTGAATTGGTGATTTTTATAAACTGACTTGGATATTGGCTTTGGTTTTGTAGAACAATTTGGTTTGTCTGAGAAATTCTAGAAGGTTAACCTGATAAAAGGGAGTTTTTCAGGCAATTTTTCTTCTACTAAAACTCTTTAATGTCCTATTATCATTTATAACCAGTGTTACAAGTGTAAGTTATCTTTGCTTTAATAGTACATCAATCTGACTATTATTATTCATGATGATTTAAATCTCTATTGGTTTCTGAGATTATCTAGTAAAATTTGAAAAACAATTAACACAAAAGAGCAGTTCTAAATAAGTGTTTCAGGCAGGAAGTGGCACAGATTCAAAAGCACAACAAAAAATTTTGTGGGTAGAAAAAAAATTAATTCTTTTTATTTGCAGTACTGAATTTAATTTTTTCCAAGTCTTAAAGTTATCAACCAGAAATTTAGCTATTTTGTTAAAAGCCTTCTACATAGCTGGTAATTTAATAGTTGACTCTGAAAGGTTTGTCAGGAGAATGTGCCAACTTTCCTCATAAACCAAATATAGGTTCTATATATATAGGGTTCTACACATGCACCTTAGTCTGGGAGTACTTTGACATATGCAAAGAACTCTTTTTGGTCATATAATTCTATTTGGAATATGCTTTGGAACTCCTTCCTTTGCTTTATCTTGCAGCATTTTCTGTTAAAAAGACAATTTGCACTTCCCCACCTCCAAACCAATGTTATTCTTAGCTTCAGCAGTTTGTCTACTTATGTAATTTGGTTTTATAATTTCAGTTATATTGACTGATTGTTGTAATCAATGACTATTTCAATAATAGTTAAAAAATATTAATCCTAAATTTAGTCTTAATGAAAATCTCAAATACTCTAGCAGTTAATCTTAAATTGTTGGCATGATTTATTTGTGCGGGCAAAAATTAGTTTATAGTCAGTTAAACAGCTGGAAATCAATTAGTAAGTAACTGCTTAGTTAGAGGTCGTTTTAAAAATAAATTGTTTTTTGGACTGGACTGAAAACTTGCCACCAAAAAAATATTTCTTCATAGGTTAAAAACTATGGTTTTAATTCCATAGTTTATATCATTATAAAATATTGCCTTCTATATCCAGAACAAATTTCATAAGATTTAAAAATCTTTTTGGCTATGGTTAGATTTTTTTGTTTTGTTTTGATGAATTTTCATAGTAGTGGTAGAGTACATAATTAAGCAAGTGAATTTTCTATATACAAATGAGTTTCTGAAAATTTTCATTTGACTATTAGGGAAAATAACATATTTGGTCATTCTACTGCCTTCTCATCCAGTTACTAAGTTAATAAGTTGGACAAATGTAAAATGGCATCTGTATTTTTTCTGAGATATATTGTTTAAATAATTAATAGTAGAATAATCAGGAAACAATTCAAGACTGTAAAGTTTTTACAATGCTAACCCAGGAAACCCTTTCATTTGTGAGCTCTTTTGAGTTGATTTATTGAAACAATTGTCTCTGTAATTATTGCCTGCTGAGTAATGGTGACTAGTTACTATTTCTTGAAACTTTGACTAAGGGAATAAGATTCAGCAAACTCATTTTGAACATATCTAGAGGTAGAGGCAATAGCATGTTTCCCAACATAGAAGTTTAGAGAAATTATTCTTCAATCTAACACAAGCATAAGTCAAATAGAGCTCTTTATGCCTGATGTTAGCATTAAGTTGAATAAAAATACTTTCTAGAAACAAAGAGGAATGAATGTTGACTACCACAGAGCTAAAAAATATTGAGAGAAAATTAGGATCATGCAGAAAAGTATCTAAGTATGTTAACTACTTATTAAAATGATACACAGTGCAAAATGAAAATCTTCAGCATTTAGAAAACCAGCAACCCCTGCTGAGTGGGAACCACTGTGCAACCTGACAATGGTTTGACTGGAAATTTAGGAAGGCTTGTCAGTGGTACTTGACTTTCATTAAGATGCAGTATTTTGTCTGTTTTAGTTTAGAGTTAGGGCATTAATTCATGTGTTTTGTAAGAAGTGAGCCCTGTTTGGAATTTCATTAGAAGTGTGGCAACTCCACAAGGAATATTTAGATCAATTAATGCTCTATATTTAATATGAAAAATGTTAAAGAAAAATACCCCATTTCCTATTTGACAAGAAATGAGACGAGAGTGTTCCCTCAGAATTGAGACTAGAGCTTTCCAGAAATATTTAAAATAAATATAACTAATGCGAATTCTATACCTAAAGTTTTTTGAGAAGCATGTATTACACTAAACTCTGTTATTGCTATTATTATTTTGCTTGAGTAAATGAGATAAGGTGCAAGCTTCGTGTAAATTAGAAAACACTACTCATCGGCACTTGAAGAGAAATTTGGTTTGGTTCAATGTCAAGGTCATACTAAGAGACCAACACTAGCTGCATAAAGCCATATCAAGCTTTGCTACAAATCTATTTTATTATGGAAATGAGCAATTCCAAACAAGTTTTGGAGCAGGAATGAAGTTTGGTGAAATGGAGGCAGTGGAGCTAAGGGGAGGTTGGGGTTAAGTGCAGGCTTGAGGTCCCTGTGATGGGGTCCTGGAACCCTGAAGCCAGAAGGACTCTAAGGAGGACAGAGGAAAAGAACATAGACTGATATTATTTCACAGTTTTATAAGGATCACTCTGAATTAATTTTTTTTCAAGTAGAAGAACTATATTATACATACGGGAGCTTAAGTATGGAAGGAAGAAAGCTGAAAAGGGAAAACCTCCAAGCTGTTTATGGGCTGATGGAACTGGGTGGTGGTGATCGTAGGAAACAAATCTTGGAAGACACAGCAGCAGCTCTGGTACTACGCACATATCTTTATTCCTGAGAAAATTAAGGACTAGAGAAAATATAAATTATAATACCGTGTTTCCCTGAAAATAAGACCTGGCCAGACAATCAGCTCTAATGCATCTTTTGGAGCAAAAATTAATATAAGACCTGATATTATATTATATTATATTATATTATATTATATTATATTATATTATATTATATTATATTATATTATATTATACCAGGTCTTATATTATAGTAAAATAAGACCAGGTCTTATATTAATTTTTGCTCCAAAAGATGAATTAGAGAAGATTGTCCAGCTAGGTCTTATTTTTGGGGAAACACGGTAGGAGGTCAGGAATGAGAAAATCAACAAAAGTCGGTTGTAAATTTGGCTCTATAATTCTTGATACTCAAAGCAAATTATTTTCATCATCCACAGAAAGAAATGATATCAGTTTCTCAGGAGAGGCAAATAATTTCCTTTCACTGTGTTCTAAAATAATTTTATTAACAGTTTATTACTTTGCATTAAGTTTTTTTTTCTTAATTTCTCTTTTAAAATGCAAACGCCAAGGGGAATGTATGCTTATTATGTCACTAATATCTGCAAAGTATAAATAATTTTCTTGTAGCCTGTAGTGGGAGGATGGGCTTAATTTTGCCAAAGGTGATTCGTGAAATCAGGAAAAGAATGGTTTAGAATTTAGATTCCCTTCCCTAGATTGTATTAGTTCTAATTCTTTGAGTTCAGGGTTACCTAGGCTGGAAAAGAAGTGAAACACATCATCACCTGTACAGAAAATTATTTACTGAAGTTGCTAAATGATAACTAAGTGGCAATTTTAGACATTAGGCACATGTGGGCATCTTTATGGCTGCGGGCTTCATCCATGTGATCCACGTGGTCAATAGATCCTCACTTTTTAGCCAGCAAAGATGGTGGATAATTTTGGAGAACATAGTTTCTACTTACATCATGTTCACTATTAGCTAATTTGGGGAAACTATTTTTTTAAGAGAAGTATCCACAGAGCAGCTTCCCATTTGCCCTTCGGCTGACTCAGGGTGAGGGGGGTATAATTATTTATTTAAGGTATGGGCTATAATACACTTGTAGTAAGTCATCTTCAATTTTGATAATGAGAAGTCAGTATTTAATATTGACAGGTCACATCTCTATATTTTTTTTAACTTCTTCTTCCCTCATGTTTATTGCTTCATAGTCTTTAAGTGCTGCTTGTCCACTTTCTTAATACTTTCATCATTAGCCCCAAAGCGAGCCTTCTATCACAGCATGTTTGTTCGTATGTGTTGGTTTTCTTTGAATTTTTAAAAATAATTAATGTGCAAATAAAGAAATAACTTGCATTTAAAAAGCCAAATAAATTCCACAACTCAACAGCAAATTAAGGGAGAGATTGTGAAATGAGCTCTGGCAACATTAAAATCATAACTCAAAATATAATCCATATTCATTTTTAATGGTAAATATTACTTTTGTAATTGATTTTTAATGTTGGAGTCATATATATATATATGGAAAGGACAGCTTTAATGGGCTATGCATTTCGTATACTTTTGTTTTCTTTCTTGAAGTAGATTTGAAATGGTTGAATATATAGGTTTTTTTCTGTGATCTCAAAGGACAAAGTTGCTAGTTCCTTTCTAAGATGCCCAAATATTCCAAGAGAAAATGAAACCTATCAGTGTGTTTCTTCCATTTGGTCTTTCTTAGGGGGCTGTTTAATGTCCCTGAGAAGCCTGGAAGATGCTCATCAGTTTGCCTCTATTTTATCTCCTGCTCAAAAATCCTTTGTTGTGACCATCCTCTAGTTAAAGAAGAGAAGATAGGGTTTCTTATTTTAATTGGTCAATGGGGAAATACCTGCCGTGTGACAAATCTTCTCTCTTTCATTATTGAACACAGTATTTTGCTTTCTTGTGTTTCCTGTCTTCATAGTCTGGAATATGAGATTTTTTTTTCTTTATTATCTAGGACACAATGGCAAGATAGAGCTTCAAAATAGTCTATTGGACGAGACATTGATTTCATTTCTGTTAATTTTTCTAGCTGTCTTCTTGGGAACCCAAAAGCCACAGACCTACTCTCTCAAACAGGGTAGGAAATATTGCATGTGCACAAAGTATTTCTATCTCTCAAAATCTTTATCTAAAATAACTGCAAAAATAAGAAAAGGGGAGATATAGCACTGAGAATGTGGAACGAAAGACCTAGAAACCTGCTACGTGAGGAAAGATGATATCATGGGATGTCAATGTGCTAATTCACTTCCACTAATAAAGGAGAAACTAAAATTTCATTTTATTCACAAGAGAGGCTGGTTCTTCTTAGATGAATGTATTTCAATACGTAAGTCAGTCAAAGGAGCCTACTGCTCATATATGCTTAGGATAGATAGCAGTTACAATATTAGCTGTCTGTTCCCCTTATCATTTTTTGGGCAGAAAAATTTTCACTGATATTTTGTTGTCAATTGTGTAATATATGACAACAATAGGGCTCTCCTCCTATTAAAAAAAATCCCAAGCATAAATATGTACTGTTTCTAGTACTTACTATGAAGTTAAATGTAATATTTTTGTAGCTTATTTAAATGAATTCTTACATTTTGGTAGCAACTGCTAACTTTGGTAATTTACTGAAAAACTTAAACTTATATTCAAACACAAAAACATATGTAAGTCAAGCTTTTAACATTTTAGATTTAATAAACAAATTCTTATTCATGACTATAACATTCAAAGTCAATTTTAAGTAGACATCTTTTATTATTATTTTTTTTGGTAGAATATCAGTTGTTTTAGGCTCCGGTATATTTTTGGTAACTACATATATGTTTAAAAAAATTATGTTCATTTGTTTCTTTTCTTCCTGAATGGCAGAAGTTTCTTTGAGTTTTCTGAGTATTATTTCTGGAGAAAATATACTCCTCGAACTTTCTCTATGCAGATATGAATTATGTTTATCCTCAATGCATTTTCAGCTGCAAAAGAGAAAGTTACACAGACAAATGTACAAGAAACAAAAAGCTGCTTTTTCCCCCTTAAGATTATAAAGGATTTCTGTCAGAGAGTAAAAACCTAAAGTTAGAATTTATTGGACAAGGGATGGAGGGCAATCTGTGGTTATGTTGGGATTTTCACAATTTTTCAATTTAAAAATTTACCACAGATTTTATGTGGCAGTTATAAAGGAAAATATCATCCTTACTGTATGAAGTCATGAATAGTATTTTATAGAGTGTTTTAGGGGTAATCATGGTTTGAATTTGAATTAATGCAGAAAAACTAAGGAAACCAACATGAAACAGTCTATGTTTATGCAGACTTATTTAGTCAAAATATGGCATTTATCTGAGGTAATATTTACACAGCACAAGCAATCAGAAGAACATTTCTTTTCCGTAGGATTTTCAAAAAATAGTGTCTTAAGAGACAACTATTAAACTATGTGTAAGTGCTGCTTACTTTTAATTTTCTTCCTTATTAACCCACTCCTCAACACTGCTTAGCATGCCAGAGGTCAGAAAATATTTTGGTCTCAGTTTCATTTAGATTATTATAAACAATGTATTTATAGATACAGTGTATTCTTCAACTCTTTTTAGTGTGTAATTCTGGTTATAACTTTCCTTCAGGAACTTAGAAAGGCACTGTTACATAAGGCCATGAAATAAGTTATACTATTTATTAGTTATGTGACAGATGGAAGAAAATGACCAGCAGATTTTTGTTATTAATGACCTTAGGAGTCTCTATTTAGGGAAAGATTTTAAACACATGAAATAAATATAAAAGCCCAAAGACTTAATTGCAATAAAAGCATATGCTGTATGTACCACTGTGTCATAGTATTTGAAAGCTTTCAAGTTCAGAGGCAGTTTAAAGCGTCAGGTAAAGTTATATTTGCTAGGGTATATGTGCATTTTTTAAATGAATGTCTTTTTAAAGGAGGGTAGTGGAAAGCGTTAGCTGTGGAAGTTTCAGGCATGTAACAGCACTTTTGTTGTTATGCTCAAAAAAGATCTGCATCTTACTACTAAAACTAATTTCTATTTTATGTGCAACATTTTGATTTTATGCAAAGTCCTCAAGATATTTACCAAAGCCTATCGTTGCTGGCAGCAAAAAGCCACTAAAAGTGGATCTTTGTTGAAGGACAGCTACAAGGCAATGTGCACCTAAAATAATAAAATTGTATATCTGAATCTATAAAGATTTCTGCTTTACAAAACAAAATGTTGAATTTAGAGGTTAAGATATTGGTCTTACTTACACGCAGGAGATTGATTTAGTTTTGATAGAAATGTCATACTACCTATTTAGTTTATATATTCAGAAGTTCATAAAATAGAAATGATAACATCATTCTTCAATACTTTCAAAGGATCTTAGGGAAGAAAAAATTCAGATATTAAGGAGGTAATCAATTAAAATTTAGCAATGCAGCCTAATTTGGTCTTGTCTAAATTCATGGATAGTCTACAGGCTTTAAAAACATTTTTATTATTTTTATGTGCACAGCTAGGCAAACCAAGTAAACCAAATGTTGCCTTTTTAAAGTTGCTTTAATTACTAGCTAAGGATCATTTGTAATTAGTTCAGTGTACAAACATAACAATAAATGTCCTTGCTTATATAGCAATTACTTGCATGAAAGTAGAGACTGGTAAATTTGTAAAATAATATTTTTCTTTAAGAAGAAATTTTTTTCTTTTGGAATTAACAAGGTTTCCTTGTTTATAAATAGTGCAAGTAATTTCACCAACTTGTGACTGAATTAAAATAAATTTATATAAATCAGCTTTGAACTAATGAACTGTAGAGTCAGTGCATTTTCAAATAAGAGGAGCTTATGTGTTGCTTGTCATATATATAAACACACACATATGCACACACACACACACATGCACACACATTTTTTTGAGAGCATTTTATTTCTTCATACTTCTACTGTGATTGCTAGATTGGCCTCATCTTATGAGGTCTGACAATTAAGTTCACGAACTTGCCACCGTGTGCTTTCATTGGCAGCACTGTATAAACATCTCAGTAAGGTTTCATAACCTAGGTACATCAGTGTCTCACAGCTGTATTCATGTCAACATGTAGCAATGTCTTGCTGAGTGGCATTGTTGTTGTGTGTTTTTGTGTGCTGTCACAAGAATGTCTGAGTTTGAATTAAAGCAATGAACAAACATTAAATTTCTTGTTAAACTTGGCAAAAGTGGAAGGGAAATCAGGGACATGTTAGTCCAAGTTTATGGGGATAATGCCATGAAGAAAATGGCAGTGTACAAATGTATTAAACGTTTTTCTGAAGGGAGAGAACGTGTCACTGATGAAGAGAGGTCAGGGTGGCCAGTAACGAGCAGAACTGACGAAAACATTGCAAAAATTTGTCGAATTGTGTGTCAAAATCGTCGGCTGACTGAGAAGCACAGTAGACCAAGTAGACATCGAGAGAGAAACATTTAGGAAAACGTTAACTGAAAATCTTGGCATGAGAAAGGTGTGTGCAAAAATGGTCTCGAGGAGATCTTGCATCACGACAATGCATCAGCTCACATGGCACTGTCCTGGGAGGGAGTTTTTAGCCATTAAACAAATAACTGTATTGGAACACCCTCCTTACTCACCTGATCTGGCACCCAACGAATTCTTTCTTTAACCTAAGATAAAGGAAATTATGAATTCTTTCTTTAACCTAAGATAAAGGAAATATTGAAAGGAAGACATTTTGATGACATTCAGGACATCAAGGGTAATACGACGACAGCTCTGATGGCCATTCCAGAAAAAGAGTTCCAAAATTGCATTGACGGGTGGACTAGGTGCTTGCGTCTGTGCATAGCTTCCCAAGGGGAGTACTTTGAAAGTGACGATAGTGATATTCAGCAATGAGGTATGTAGCACTTTTTCTAGGATGAGTTCACAAGCTTAATTGTCAGATGTGGTATGCAATATGAAGTCCACATACAAAAATTCCCTATTGGCAGCTGAGATAAATTGAAGATAATTTGTTTTAAAAGGGATACTTCACTGTATGAAAATATTCATGTCAGAATTACTTTGAATTATAAGATACTATTGATGTCATTTAAACACACATGTTTTAACTCATACATTTTTAAGATTAGAAGTCCATTCCAAGATCATCTAAAATAGTGCCTTTCACGCTTCAATGCATATACACATCCCTTGGGGATATCGTTAAAATGAAGAACTATTTCAGTACTGGGGATGGGGCCCGAGGTCCTGCATTTCTAACATGCCCTCAGAGAACCACATTTTGTGTTACAAGGATCTAAAACAGCTTTCCAAACAGCAGTGATTCTGGGGTGATCTGATCATTATAAAGTTCTTGATTGGGGATGGATGATTAGCTCAGTTGGTTAGAGCGTGGTGCTTGTAGCACCAAGGTTGCTGGTTTGATCCCCGTGGGCCACTGTGAGCTGTGCCCTCCTTATAAAATAAATAAATGAATAAAAAAGTCCTTGAGTGCATTAAGATACGTAGTGCGTGACTGTAATAACAGATTCTGTCTTTTAAAACAAATTTGTCCTGATTTGTGAAATTGTTAAGACATT
The DNA here is from genome assembly GCF_036562045.2 of Rhinolophus sinicus. Lineage (NCBI taxonomy): Eukaryota > Metazoa > Chordata > Mammalia > Chiroptera > Rhinolophidae > Rhinolophus > Rhinolophus sinicus. The sequence continues at coordinate 21,849,508 of NC_133751.1, forward strand.
TTGAATCTCTGGGTTTTTGTTTTTTCATCTCTGAAATGAAGGTATGGAATAAAAAACTGAGGCTGAAGTAGACATGCAAAAAGATATTTGCTGTTTGAAGAAGAGAATTACTTCCAGCTTTATGTTTCGTGATTTTATAAATCAAGGCTGGGTGCTTTCCTTGAAGAAAAAAAATGACGTGTAGGTCTAGATTTTATTAATAAAAAGCAATTAATTATATTTGAGTTTGAAAAACATCAGGTTGAGCTTGTGGATAACAGGCTTGGGTGGGAAACAACTTGGGTGGGAATGTATTACAACTGTATTTTCTAGTGACAACGCTCTGAGTGAGTCAGTCCCCAAAGCTCTGAGGGGTGGCTGCATGTACATTAACTTTGTCTGAACCAACTTATCTCAGGAAAAGTATGCATTTGCTTGCATGGTCTCCTTGAGGGACTGGTTATTTAAAGCTGAGAGATGGTCTCCCAGCCCTTTATTTCAATTAATCTTTTCTGAGTAATTTACAAAGCGCAAAGGAAGTATCTAAACCCATTAGATACCACACTGCTCTACCCCTTACCATGCATTTATTTTTAAGTTTGGCTTTCTTATTTTCTCAGAGAACAAGTACTTTTATGCTTTACGTAAGATTTGTTATATGCACTGCAGTTAGACTACAGTGACTAAACCAAAAAGTGGTGAACATAATTAAAAAAATGGCATAAGCTATTTTGAATTATAATATCCAGGATGTATGTTTGTGCTGATCGCAAGTAAAAATAAATTGTTCTTCTTTTCCATACCAACTCTATATCTATACCTTCAACTTATGTTCTTAAGAAGTTTCTGAGTTATTTAAGTCAAGAGCTTCTGAGGACAAATTTTCTGGCTGACCTTTTTTTTTTTTTTTTTTTTTGCATGTGTGTGTGTGTGTGTGTGTGTGTGTGTGTGTGTGTGTGTACATTTTCAGGGTGAACAGTGGGGGAGGGAAAAGTGTTAAGGAAGGCAGAGTAACCAGTAATGGAAAATAACACCACATGCTTGCTCCAGTCTTCTTTTTCTAACTGGCCAGAGCTGAGTCATGGATTATGAATATGCCATCTTTAGTAGGTTTAACCTGGCAAGTAGAGAAGAGCATATGGAAAGCTTTTCTTGTGTTTTAACAAATAAAAACTTGGTTTTAGGAGAAATCACTTTTAAAGGAAAAGTTTTCTTCAAGTTGAAATTCAGCTAGTAGAAACCTATACGACCATACTAGTTGTTCAAAAAAAAAAAAATACTAAAATGCCTTTCTTCTCTCTATTGTTAAATAGCCATCTATTGAGTCCTCTCCCCTTCATCCTGACCCCCAAAAGCCTTCCCACGTTTCTGGCTGCCTTGGCTTCTCTCCCAGGCCCCTGCTATGTAACTAATACATATATATGTTTTAAATATATTTTAAACTTTATTGGGGAATATTGAGGGACAGTGTATTTCTACAGCGCCCGTCAGCTCCAACTAGTTGTTCCTTAATCCAATTGTGGAGGGTGCAGCTCAGCTACAAGTCCAGTCACCGTTTTTAATCTTTAGTTGCAGGGGGCGCAGCCCACCATCCCCTGTAGGAATTGAACCAACAATCTTACTGTTAAGAGCCTGTGCTCCAACCATTGAGCCATCTGGTCACACCTCCGGAAGTTCAGTGGCAGCTTGCTGTCCTCAATCCAGCTGTGGAGGGTGCAGCTCACTGGCCCATGTGGAAATCAAACCGGCAACCCTGCTATATTCAGATCTCGTGCTCTAATCAACTGAGCCGTCCGGCCGCCTAGTAACTAATAATTTTAAATATTACCATTGAATGTTCTCAATTTAAATAACACCTATCTTCATATTCTAGAAAAAAGGAAGCAGCATTTGAGAAGGGGAAAGAAGGTCAAGTATATTCAAAGAAGAAAATATAATGCACATAAAGGCAAATGTAAGTTAGCCAACTGTGTACATGATAGTAAGATTTCTTTTTGATTGCTACTATCAGTAAAAGTAGACCACTAGAAAAAACTGGCAATGGAAATTTCCTTGCCGATCTCAAGCAAAAGCTTTTTGAAATGGAATGGGAAAAAGCAGGAGAAGCTACTCCCCCACCTTCCAAATCTTTGATGCTCTCTGAAGAAAGTGATTCTGGGACTGAAATAATAGTATCATGGTATGGCTTTAGAAAATTCACAGAATAATCTTACCCAAACTTGTTTACTTATAAATATCAGTTTTCAGATAGGTCAATTTAGAGGTTACCTACATGATGTTATTTTAAGGGGTGCTTCTCCTTAAATACCCACTAACCAAGTGCCATGATCTTTAGAAACTCATTCTTACGGGTTTTTATTTTCTTTTCCAGTTGGTTTCCAGTTCAGTGCAAGTACTTACTAAGCTATGGCTCACAACTCTAGCTCTCAACTCTTTCTCCAACTAGTACGGGGCGTTGAGTAACTACAGATGAAGAACGGGGCAGAGCTCTAGTGGACACTTAATTGGGAGAAGGAGTCTTCCTCCTCTGCCACCAATGACAGTCATTTGGAAATGATGGTTACAAGAGGGTGTGCAATTCCGATCCCAAAAGGAGGCATCATCTTTGGGACATTTGGGGATGTTTGCCTGGTAAAGAAGAAACTCAACTCAGACAAGGACAGAGACATCATTTTTATGGGTACGTTTCTGTCTCAAATTTGAAAAGAGAATTAACATATAACTATTAGCTTAAAAATTAATTAGTGCTGGTAGCTCTTATTAGGAGTAACATGTTCTATAGTCTCAAGATTAATAACACTGGCATTTGACAGGTTGATCACACTATATTTGTAATGAGAATTTTTTTCTCTTCTGATTTCTTTGATGTTATCTTGGCTCTTTGGCTATCTCTGAATACTAATTTTGGGTTTATCCCTTTGCTGTCTCCTTTTGCTGTGTCTTTTCTTCTTTCCACACTACCACAAATTTCTTTCCTCAAACAACCCTTGTCCCCACCCATACACAGTTTGTTTGTATCCAATTCTCACCATTCATGATATAGCCACTTTTTATTGCTTCATGCAATGACTCCCAGTTCTACAGCTCTGCTCCCTGACTTTGCTACAAAGCTCTAGCTACACATTTCCCACTGCCCGCTACACATCATTATTTGCATGTTCTACAGTTTTCTTCAACTAAAAATTTCTCAAACCAGAGTTATCACCTTCTTCCACAAAACAACTCATTATTCCTAAATTTCTGAGTCCTGCCAAATGTAATGGTTTTCTCCCTTTGACTTAGCCTTGGTGGAGTCTTTCATCTCTGTTTAATCAGATATCCCCTTCCTTTCCAATTTTAAATTCTGCCTAAGTTCACAGCTTAATCCTCCTTTCCCACTTTAGTTCAAGTGCTATTGTAAGATTTACCTGTGCACTTGATTTACCCACACCAGGGGATTTAGAACTTACATAGCAAGAGGTGTGATTTCCTACTTTTTAAGCCTGGGGCACATAGCATAGTGTCTTAAGCATAGGAGATACTCAATAGACATTTGTTGAATTAATTGTTTTATTATTATTAACTCCATATACTAGGAGTTATAAAAAATAATAAAATAAAAATAATTCTCAAGCTCGGTCTGTAAAACAAAGCGTCAAAACATAAGTATTATTTTACTGATTTGATTTGGGGAAGAGCTTTGGCTGGCCAATTTAAGTTCAGATTTACATTGGAACTCCTTTAAATTACTTGACTTCAGTGTGACAAATCCTGTCTCACAAGATTGACTTTAATAATTTAAATGTTTCTTTGGATTTTAGACTTGAAAGCTAAGTGTATGTGGGTGGAAAAGGATAGATTCTGACTTGAGTTGATAGGATTAAAAAATAACTCAGCTGAGTAAGCTTTTGTGGCTATGATTCACTTAAAATGCAAAGGGTGGAGTGTTGTATAACTAATGCTAGAGACAGAGACTAATTTTAAGTATAGGAGAGGGATTTGGACTACTAAATAGCACCTTGCTTATGCAGTCAGAAATAATTTCACTTTTTTTTCGAAACAAGAATTGAAAATGGCATTAGCTTTCAAGCAGCCAATAAAACCAGTACAATGATCAAGTGTCTTCATCTTCTATTGAAATAAAAATCATATGACAAAACTGGGGTGGAAAAAAAATGGATGAAAATGGCCTAGGGCATTAGAATTGACAAGACCTGGGCTTCTTAATATTCTGGTCAGCTTTTGCATTTGGCAGTAGCTTACTGTCAGCTCTTGCCTTCCTTCCCCAGTATTGATCATCTGGAGTCAGAGAGTTCCAGCACTGCAGGTCCAGTGTTCTCCAATTTTGGAGCCTATCCTAGACCAGACTGGATGAACATTCATAGCCCGTAATCATCCATCGATGGAAATTATTTGAGCCCAGCCTGTCTTGTGTCATCTTCCTAATCATTATCCCTGTCCAGTCTTTACTTTTCTTCCTATCCAGTTTACATTCCACATACCAATAATTTAAAAAATATATTTGTTCTTCCTCTCGGCTAAATGGAGAGCAAGAGTGAAATCAAATTCAGTTACAGAAAAACAGTAATGCTATATTATTTTTCACAAATAAACAATTTAAAAACCTCTCTAAAATAACAAAATTGGCTTGCTCTTCTGTCTGTCATCACATCTCTCTGGCAAAACATCAACCCGGCATCAACACAAGTATCTGCTTTCTCTAAGCATGTGCATGAGCAAATGAGCTCCACTAGAGAAAATCATGAACTCAGCAGATTGCTTTTAACATAAATTTGGTAGTTTCTTACTTGGACCCTAAACACTGTCCAGCAAGCCTGCTACATTTTACTGGCCAACTTTCTCCCGCTGTGCAGAAACGATTTCAAAACTTTTCTACTTTCCTTAAACTTCTGGATGCAGCTTTGCTACATTTCTTCATAGAGTATATAGAAACCAATAGATGAGTTTTCTCAACTTTTCATCACCAAATCTGTGCACTCATCCCTGCAATGATGCATCTGCATTCATTCTCTTTTTAGTCCTTCTGTATAGAGGATGAACTGTCCTTAGCTAGGGCCCGGTCCTCTCTACCTCTTGGTTTCTAATCGTATACCTTCCAGCCTTTTGTACTGGTCAGGGTTCTCCAGAGAAACAGAATACATATCTCTATCTCTCTATCTCTCTATCTCTATCTCTATCTCTATCTCTATCTCTATCTCTATCTCTATCTCTATCTCTATCTATCTCTATCTCTATCTCTATCTCTATCTCTATCTCTATCTAGCTAGCCGCCTACCCCGAAAAGTATACATATTTTAAGAAAGGAAAAAACTGTATTAAAACTGTAATACTCAATATATACCGATAACAAAAGATGAATACAAGTCACGTTTGACTTCTGCAATTATAAAAGGTGCTCAAAGTGGTTACCATCAGCGTCTAGACACTGCTGATTACGGTGAACTACTGCTTGAGCAACGTTGACAAATGGGTACCAAAGTATCTACTTGTATACATTTTTTGGCACCCCTGGTGTGTGTGTGTGTGTGTGTGTGTGTGCGTGTGTATGTTTTTAAAAATTTTCTTTAATTCTGCCTGCTTAACATTTAGTAGGCCCCTTTCAGTTTGGAGAGACTTGTCTTTCTTTAGAAGTGTTTTTCTATGTTCCTTTTATGTTTTTCTTTCATATTGTCTTCTTTATTCTCTCTTCTATTATCCTATTAGAAGGATATTGGATGTCCAGCATCCTATATAACATTTAAATTTTCTTTCTTATCAAATGTCTTTTCCTTATCTTTTTTACCTTTTGTGTTCTTGGATGTGAACTCAGATATTCTTCAGGTCATCTGATATTCATCCCACACCCATTTTATTCCCTGTTCCTCAAACAGCAGAACTTGTAGGAACTTAATGAATGAGTTAAGTAAACTGGAAATTTACTCTATGTGCACACTTGGAAACACAGTGCATGGAAAAACGCTCCTAGGTTATATTACTAGAATTAAATATTCATCGACTACATGTCTGTTATTTGCTGGGCATTGTTTTTGAGGCTGGAGATGAACTGGTGAACAGAGCAGGCAAGCTCCCTGTTCTTACAAACTTAAATTCTCTCGAGTGGGTGGAGGAAGGGGAAAAATAAACAAACAAATAAATACTTAAAATGTACCAACATGCATACATACATTAAAAAATATATGTATGAGAAAAGATTGAATAAGTAAATAAGAAAGCATCGTGATAGTGCAGAGAATTAAAATAACGGTGATGTGTTGGAGATCGGTTAGGCAGTCACTTCAGATTGGACTGTCAGGTACAGCCTATTGGAACAGGTGACATGTAAGCTGAAATCTGAACAGATGAGCAGAGAGAATATTTAAGGCACAAGGAATAGCTTGTGCAAAGCCCTAAGATAGGAACAGAAAGAAGGCCAGAATGGTCAAAGTGTGGTGTATAAGAAAAGTGATATGATTGAGATCACAAACATAGGCAAATCTCTAGGGCTTTGCAAACCATAGAAGGAATTTGGAATTTCTCCTAAGTTTGAAAAGCCACTAGAGGGATTTAAGGAGGGTAGAGAGGCAACCTAATTAGTGTTTTAGAATTGTAGTGGGGCCAAAGTGGAAGCAGGGGGCATCATCAGTAAGAAGGCTATTTTGGTCCAGGGGAGAGATGATGGTGGCTTTGATCAGGGCTAATAGTAGAGATGGAAATAAGTGGGGACCCAGTGAAATTGTGGTTTTTCAATTTTGCAAGTTGTTCCCCAGAAAGATTTTAATAATTTACACTCCTCCAATGGTGTATGAGAGTACATAACAATAATGTAAAACTGAAAATTTTCTTAGAGATAAACACTTCAGTTTTATATACAATGAAAACAAAGTCTACTGATCTTACATTAGTTCAGATGACATTCCTTTCCTTGGAGGGAATTCCAGGCACCTGCCAAGTTCTGATAGTCTATCACATACCACAATGTGTCATCAGCATTTCTCTTCCCTATGTTGTATGTTCTTTCATTTGACACTGCTCTGCAACACCTCTCCATATTATATATCCATGTGTATACATTCTGTTTCCTCTTTTAGATTATGAACTTTGAGGGCAGGCATTTGTCAACTACGCTATAGTGTCCAGCGAGACTGGTGCTTAAGAATCACCTAAGATCACACGAGTAAGTCACGAAGAAAGAAAGTAACCATCATGTTTATTGTTCTCTGTCATAATTTGGTCGCTGAGAGTAGTGAATCCCAACATTTCTACCATTCTTATTCAATCTCTATACTATCTATACTCACATTTCAGACACTATTATGAAAAGAATCCAAAAAAGCCCTTCTAGCTGTATATGGTAGTAAAGATTTAGAATTTAGATTCAGAGACCTTGGATTCAAATTTTGGTTTCGCTCCTTTCTGATAGTGTGACCTTGGGCCTTTGTTTCTTCAAACCAGGCTAGGTCACAGGATTTTGTGAGATTCTGAATGTTATATGTTAAAAGGACTTGTGAACTCTAACAAACAATATGGGCTACTATTTAGCAAAAACTACAGTTGATTGCTGCAGATACTGTTCTAAAAGTTCCACAGGTGTCAACTCCATATTCCGCATGACACTCTTCTTATGGGGCCAGGAGTATTACTATACCCATTTTTTGGATGAGAAAATAGAGGAGAGATTAAACAGCTTGTCAAAGGTCACATATCCAGTAAATGACAGAACCAGGACTTGAACCCAGCTAATTGACAGTATAGTCCCTGCTTTCAACCACTATGCTCTGTTAGCACTCTGTAAAGTTGACATTATTAAAATACACAGAGTACATGTATTAATATAAAATATATGCTAGGCACTGTGCTAAACACTGAGGGTACAAAAAAGAAAGGACAAGGTCAGTCAAAATCTTTCAAACATCTGTGTAGGTGAAGAATTTCTTTAAACAAAGAAAAAAAGCCTTATGCTTGAACAATGACCTTTTACTTAATTAGCATATGTGAATTCACAGATGATGAGTCAATATAATAATATAGATTAGCATACATTTTATTATGCAAGTATCCTATCAGTAAATATTCTTTATTAACTGAGTCATTTTTTCCCCAGGAAAATAGCTTTCTGCTTTAATGTTCCAAAGAGATTAATGCTCTTTCAAAGAGATAATTATTTTAGTTTTCTTTCTTAATATTTGTGGATTTTCAAACACATTCAAGACTTCAATCATACTTGAAGACCTCAGCTAATGGGACACCACTTTCATTTTCAATTTATTGAACAGAATGACTTTTACTTAAAAAAATTCTAAAATAAATGTGGTGGTGGGTTTACAACTATATATTTTTATAAGTATAGGACCATGGGATCTGGATTTCCACAGCTTTGTAGAACATCTTATGTTAGCTGTCTAATGGAAATATGATTTTTAGAATATCTGAAAGAATTTTCTTTAGCTCCGTGTCACACAAATTCAATCTTTTCTTGCATGAGTTTTCCTGAGACACAACAGATGATTACGCAAGGCCATTTATGTAAGTGAATTGCTCAGTGATATTATCAGCCAAAATTGTAGGTTGAGGTCAAGTGATGTCAAGTCATTATTTAAAGAAACAAAGACAAAGGGAAAAGACAAATTGTAGAGGAGAAATTTAATACATTTTGTCAACATAAGTAGGAAGGTCAGTAAAGGACACGAAGCTAGAGTGATGTCATTATAACTGGCTTCAGTTCAGAAGAGGCAGGGTGGCAGTTAGCCAAAAAGGCACTTTGATGTTGTTTGTTTGTATACCGCTACTTAGCTATCCATAACCAGAAATGGAGATTACAGCAGATAATTTTATGGTGGATGATTGAACATTGTGGTTACTGAAGTATTTAAACTTTGTTTCTAAAATACAATGATTATATCTCATTTAGAGCTTTAGTTTTTAAGATGAATTTCCTCCGTGCATGCAGCTCTGCAGGACCCTCTACAATCTAGACAGGTCCAACTGCAGTGATCTGGATATAGATTTTGAGTTCAGACAAAGCATTTAGGAAAGATTCCCATGATCTGTTAAAATTATGAAAGAATCATATCTACGCAGCCTCCTGTCCTGCTTCCTGGTGGTATTTATGTGGTGCCCAGAGAAAGGGAGAAAGGAGGCAGCTGGAAGGATGATTTCTTTCTTCAGTTTCTCATTAGCTTGCATTATGCATTGCCCCAACACCCTCCAGCAGACCATGGCCACCTAAATAGTTCTTACTCTATTGGTTAAATCATATGTATTTAGCATCTGATGACTTCCTATTGGTTAGAGGTTTTAGGTAAAATTTTTGTTGCATGCAGATGTGAGAAAGCAAACCTGTCCAATAAAAATATAATGTAAGCCACAAATATGAGCCACATATATTATTTTACATTTTCAAGAAGCCACATTAAAAAAAATTAAAATGAAGTTAATGGCATATTTTGTGTAATGCAATATATCCAAAGTATCATTATTTAAATATGTAATCAAAACCAGCCCCAATGTTGCAGCTGGTTTTGTGGTATGACTGATACTTATTGCCTTATCTTCTACCCAGTCTAGATTCTCTTCACCCTTGGTTGTCCCTTTTTCTAGTCTAGGTGGCTTATCTAGTGGGTGATCCTGCTCATGCCCTTCTCAGCCATGCAGTAGCCTGACGACTTACTGCCGAATCTGGGCAGAAGCATCCACTTGGTCTTTCCCACTGACAGCTGTTACCTCCAAAGGCCAATGAACCAACCTGGGGTAGGGGGTGGGGTTTGCTAACTACCAAGTATGTCCACTCCAGTGTAACATGAGGATAGAGGGAATGGTTACTGGGTTGTTCCATGGCCCCATTGCATCCACTGTAAACTGGACCTAGTGAATCTATTTATTACCATGTGCCCCAACTCTGACATAGAGTCCTGGATGACTTTGGGTTCCTGAATAATAAATATGACCTTGAAATGTCTGGGTATTCTCTTTCTCCAGTGTATGATTACCTGAGTAAATGGTCATAGGTTTCCATGAAAAAAGGATTGGTTGAATTATTAGCATATGTTACCTTGGTGTTGCATGGTGACTCCTCCTGGATTCTTGACCTCTTGTCCCATTACTGGAGGTCCATACAGCTGATCGGAGTAGCTCTGGAGAGGGACATGTGTTGTATTGAAAGGCAGAAGTCTTTGCATTGTATTCAAGTAAGGGGGTGGGGGATGCTGGTTTTTTAAGAGGGAGGAATAGACCACTTCTCATGGGTGCAAAAGGGTCAAGGGAATCTGGGTTTTCAAGATTTTTTAAGGGCAAAGACCTAGACATTCCCATTCTAGGTTTACTAATTCTAGGTTCTGGTCGTGGCATTGCAGAATTGCCTATTTTATATTTAACCTTCTCTGGTGCTCTGCTTACTTTATAATTCAGTTCTGGAAAAGAACTTCAGCTTTCTTTGCCTTTCAGCAATGGTGGAGCAGAGACTCTTTTTGTGCTACTAAGGATTCCCTCTGGATTTCACACTTTACCTTAAATTGGTGATTAATTATCTCCATCTCTTCTTTTCCCCCTCCCCCCCAATGAATTAGTAGCCCTCAGCAATAGCCATTCCTTCCATAGTCCCTATAATTTTGTACTATTTCCCCCAAATCTCTCAAATGCTTGAGATGTCACCTGTAGCCCGTGCTTTTCTTTCCCATTCAGTTCACCCCAGGTTAAAGTCTTAATAGTTGCATTGCTATAGTATACTGGGGCTATTGGCACTCCACCTACCACCAGTGATGGTGTCTTCACTGCCAGCCATTAGCAGGTGATTCAGCTCAAAAATCCCACTTGAGAATCTGCTTCTTAGAACCACTCCTGACTTCTACTGCTTTAGATCAGTATTCCTAGAAACAGACTTTGAGATGGAGATTTGCATGTGTGAATTTTATTGGTCAGTACGCTCAGGAATTAGCAGAGGGAGAAATTGAAACTGTCCGTAGTTGCAATAAAGAAGCTCTGGAGTTTACATGGCTCTTTAGAATCTTCCCCAATTAATGCATGGGGGATTGGTCCATATAGCTCTCTTACCCCCCCTCCCTTATCCAGTCACTGGATATGGATTTCCTCTGGGGAAGGGCATAACCTTGGGTTAGGTGGCATAACCTTGGGGTAGGTGGCTCCCAAATTCCAGTAGAGAAACTCATCTATCAGCAGCCTATACACCCAGAAGCTGGGGTGTGAGTGCCTTGGTACAGAATTTTGACTTTGAATTCAAGAAAAATTAGATCATGGGCCAGTAGATCAAATATGAGACCAAATATTTATATTTACTGTGTGATTAATATTGCTATCTCATTTTGCGATATATTTAGATACAATCTTCTGTCACAGACTGTACTAATTTGTATAACTTAAGCACACTTTTTTTTGGACACTAAGCCATATCAACCATCAAGTTCTGAAATTTCTGATGAAGCTTTGCTGACAGTGAGAAATTTCAATGTTACAGACAAGTAATTATTTGATATAAAATCTTGGTACCAAAGTGTTCCATTTTTTTTTCTCTCATTAGTTTCTCCTGTCCTTTCTTTCTGCCTCATTTGTTCAGTTTAGCTAGTGGAGAGCATGGGTAAGTGTACAATTAACTATAATTGCAATGGGCACTGTCCTATTTGTAACTTTTTGATGAGAGTGAAGAAGTAAATACCAAAGAGTCATACATTTAAGACCAGATAGAGATATTTCTGTTCATAAAATGCTAATGTTAATTTACTTTATAGTTGTCCTATACTTTTTTTTGGGGGGGGCTCTTTCCACACTTTTTTTAAAAATTAGTTTCCAGTGCATAAAACAATGTAATAGTTAGACATTTATCATTTATATCCCTCACACGGTGTCAACCCCCCTCCCCCCATCCACTATCCCTCTGACATCGCACAGAGCCATTACATTTCCACTGTCTCTATTCCTAATGCTGTACTCCGCTTCTTGTAACTATATACATATATATGTATGTATATATATAGTATGTATATATATATATATATATATATATATATATATATATATATATATATATATACATATATATACTTGTAGTTGACATTCATTATTGTTCACTGCAGTGATCAGGCATCTACATCTTCCCTGAGGTGGTCTCCCTAACGACACAAGTGTCCATTGGATACCCTACAAAATCTTTACAACATTATTGATTATATTCCCCAAATTGACTTTCGTAACCCCATGGCAATCTTGTGGTTACTAACTGTGCTTTCTAATCTCCTCCCCACCTTCCCCTTTATCCCCACTCCCCTCCGATCTAGCAACCCTCAGTTTTTCCTCTATGTCTCTGAAACTGTTTCTGATTAGTTCATTCATTTATTCTTTTCTTTAGATTCCACATATAAGTGAGACCATATGGTATTTGTCTTTCTCTGTCTGACTTATTTCACTTAATATAATGTTCTCTAGGTCCATCCATGTTGTTGCAAATGGTAAGATTTCTTTCTTCTTTATGGCTGCATAATACTCCATTGTATAAATATACCACAGTTTCTTAATCCAGTCATCTACTGATGGGCATTTCTGTTGTTTCTGTGTCTTGGCTATTGTGTATAGTGCTACAATAAACATAGGGGTGCATAAATTTTTTTGAATTAGAATTTTGGATTTCTCCAGATAGATACCTAGGAGTGGAATTGCTGGATCACAAGGTAGTTTCATTTTCAGATTTTTGAGATACCTCAATACTGATTTCCACAGTGGCTGCACCAATCTGCAATCTCACCATGTCCTATACTTTTTGATACCGGTAGCTCTATGGATATATTTGATGCTTTTCAAATATACATCACATAGTAGAAATAACCTCTATATTAAGTTCCTAGGATGTTTAGATACAGTGTCTCCTTTAACCAGTACTAGGGAATGTCTCAAGTTATTGACAGCACAACAGACTTATAGATTTAGCCTCTCTCTCTCTCTCTCTCTCTCTCTCTCTCTCTCTCTCTGTTTTAGGAAACATACTCTAATGGCCATTTTTTTCTGTGCTTATCCTGTCTTTTTTCCTCTGAAGAATTTTGCAGACTTGATTGTTCTCTCTTTAGAATTATTTCTTCTTCTCCTAGATTTTCTGCCACCCTGGTCACTGGATTACCTTCCAATCTTTCTGCTTATTCTTTCTTTGTTTCTTAAAGTAATTTCTCCCTTTCTATCTTTTAAATAGGAGTGTTACCCATGGTTCTACCTTTCCACCCTACTTTATGTTAGTCTCCATTTTCTGCCTTTGCTGCTTCTTCTACTTCTGTGACTACATGACCTATAAACCAGTGACTTCCCAAACTGTCCCTGGACATAGTGGGCTATCCTTTACTGTAAGGATACCTTATAGACATGTACATGGTGGCGTTCAGTTTGAATAGTCACAAACTGGAAAGCAGAAATGTAATTTTATACTCCATTGTATAAATGTACTCATACATTTATACAATGTATATAATATCTTAGTTCCTCCCAAAAGACAACATAGTTATTTGGAAAACAATAATTTCACAATTATCTCCCAACTTCTGATTCTATTGGCTAGGGTACACACCCTAAGTAAATGACTGAGGTCTTAAGTAATTGTTCACTTATTAAATAAAATTTTATATCAACTGACAATATGGAATAGTGTTTTTCTCCATTTCCATGAGAAGAATCACTTGGAGTGCTGGTGATAAATGAATCTGGTATGGGTCACTGATTTGGAAGTTATTATTTTTACAAATACCTTCAGGTGATTATCATGATCACAAAAATTTGGGAAACACTAATTTGAAACATGCTTTTCAACTTCACTTGCAGATTTTAAGTCTTAAACTATTGATCCCAGAATGACCCACTGCCAAGTCTTACCCAGTCTAGTTTTAGGAAAGTAAATTAGGTTTTCTGAACATTTGGTTTGATAATATCTCCTTTTTGGAAGCATCACGAGTGCTTTATTCTGGCTGTTTCCTAGAAAATACTCTTTCTTGTTAACATTTCTGGCCCAGCTCTTCTAGCTCATGTTTTCCTTGGAAGGTCCATCTTCCTTGAGTTGAGGCATAGCAAATCATTAAATGAAACAAATCGTTAAAAAATTAGGTCTTATTAAAGGATTGTCATATTCAATAATCTTTGCTTGCTCTGTCTTGTTACTGTCTTTCCTGAAAGATGTTAGAAGTTAGGGTGCTTTTCACCTTAAATCTCATATTGACGACTCTGGGCATGCCAGCCAGGATCTCATTGTTTTCTTTAACGGGTCCAACTCCCTTTGGCATTCGTAGACCTCTCCTTCTCCAAAGTCATTATTTTAGAAATGTAGCTGATGATGAGGGGGATGGAAAACATCACGGAGAATGTCTTACCTTCCTGAGTTCACCGTTGACCTTGAGTCAGAGCTTCAGGTTGTGAAGGGCAGGACTCTTCTCTTTGGCCATGAAACTGTTGGCCAGAGTCCAGGGTAGGCCTATCTTCTTGCTCTCATCCTGCACATCTCCGGCCGTCATGTCCTGGCGCAGGGCAAAGCTGACCACGTAGTCCATGGCCATGGCCTACGGGACAGCGCAGCAGCTCTTGCCCATCATGACGTCAGTTGCAGGCAGACAAGAGGATGGGCAACCCTCAGAGCATAGATGGTGGATGACTTTAGGAAGAAAACAGGCTTGCTTGGCATTGTGCTGTCCATCTCCTCGTTGCGGTTGCGTAGTTTCTGCCCACACCGACGACATTCTTCCCCTACTCGTAGAACTGGGTCAGCCGCTGGGGGGCCACCTTGGCTCTTACTAGCTGCTCCTGGCATTATGTGGACTGTGCCCGGCATGTCCTCTGATGCCTACAGCTGCCCAGAGGGGACGGATTGCCTCTGAGTACTGTCCCATCTGCGAAGGCCCTTTCCAGTTTGAGCTTCGCAGGGAACCCAGGAGTTGAGTGCTTGGCTTCCTGGGAGTCGCTGCCCCTGTGGCTGCTTTGGGTCGTCCAACCTTAGGACAGTGGTCTGGTTCCCGGAGAAAGAACCAGACGCTATAATATTTCATTTTGTTCTTAGGTTCACTGAGGGTGGATATCATCATCTCTTGCCTTTTAAACATATATATCAGTCTGTTTCAAATATTAGTCTTATTTTTTTCCCCATAACTTCTCAGTCTTTCAAAGTTTCGTCCCCATTCTGAAGGATTTTCTTCTCCCCCTTGTCCTTCTCACAAGGGCATTTGGCTGCAGAAAGAAGCTTTTATATCCTAGTGTACTGGGGGAAGGGGCATCTGGGCCAGGGCTCTTCTCCACTCTCACTGATGTCCAGCCCACCTCACCTGGTCCTTAGCACCAGTCTCTGCCTTTTGCAGCATAGACTGGCCCACCTGGTCTATCAAGTATCCTGAGCTGGTCTCCACTGAGGTGTGAATTGTTCCACTATGTTTTTGAGGTATGTTCTCTTGATGA
Organism: Rhinolophus sinicus; assembly: GCF_036562045.2. Taxonomy (NCBI): domain Eukaryota; kingdom Metazoa; phylum Chordata; class Mammalia; order Chiroptera; family Rhinolophidae; genus Rhinolophus; species Rhinolophus sinicus. The sequence goes on from NC_133751.1 coordinate 21,864,886, forward strand.
CTTCTTTCCTTACTACTGCCTCTAAGTAGGTGGTGGCCCTTGCAAAATTCTTGGCTTCTTCTGTAGCCCACCCATTCTGCACTTGTCCTACAGAGCCACACTCACCTTGGATGCCCTGAGGCCCTCCTCCATAGACACCTCCCTCACTAATTGTTATTTTATAGTACTCATGCTATATATTGTGCCATACTCTCTGTTGAATTTCTTTAACTGGCTGAAGATTTCTCAGTCTAGGCCCAGGGAAGAATCAGCTCCAAGATGTTTAGATCTGTCTCCCAATGTATCCAAGTGTGTTTTTATCACTCCCACTTTCCCCAGGGGTCTTGATTCCAGGATACTTCTGTCTCACTGTATCCATCAGGGTCTTGGAGGAACCAGAGATGGCACGATCAAATTGGGCAATTTCAGAAAAGTTTAGTAGAGGGACTATTTATAAGGCATGGGGTAGCCATAAAGGGCAGTGCAGGACTTGAGCTAGAAACAGTAGAATGGTCAGGCAGCATTTGGAGGTCTCTGGTGGATCAGACAGCTTGTGACAATCCCACAAGGAAAGAGATAGTGAGTGCCCTGACCCCCTTTCCTCCCTGTGATTTTTCTGTAGGTGCTCCTCACTAGCCGGATCCAACAAGAAGCCAGAGAAAGGGGAGACTGTTAATTCAGCCCATCCATTGGTGCAATCCAATGTATCTAGGTACTTCATTGCTCAGGTAGGAAGACTGGGAATTGTCCTTGATTTCTCCCTCCTTTTATCTCTCTTCTTTTTACCATCGCCAGTAATGATACTTAACAGTTAGTAAATTCTTACCCTGTGTCAGAATGGTGCCGAGAACTTGACATGCATTATGTCAAATGCAATCTTATGTGGAGACACTATTTAACTGATGGGCAGCTGAGGCTTAGAGGGGTTAATTTCCCCTTGGTCCTGCAATGATGGAACAAGATACAAATCCTAGAAGTCTGGTTTCAAAACCTGCTTTATTAAGCTCCACAGCCTATTGCAGTGAACCAAATTGTCAATTCCATGTGTTGACTCTTGTCACCCTTTCTTTATTCCCATCTGGGACTATGCAAAATCCTCCTTATAATGGGTATAAGGATTACCTGTTTTTCTTTTTTCATATTTCTATTTCCTGTTCCTAATCCATACTCCTTATTGCTATTTCAGTTATGTTTCTAAAAGAAGCAAGCAAAAAAACCAAATCAGATTATTCTGTGCTTAACTACTCTTGTTAGTTACCTTTTGATAATAGGACTATATGTCTTCCCAAAGGCATATGAAACTAGACATGGTCTGGGACCAGTCTTCATTGGTTCCAGTTTTTCCCCTCCAAACCTTCTTTTTTATATATGTTCACCAGTATCGTTTTCTTTAATGATTCAGACTTTTCATAATTTCCCAGAATATATTGGATTATTTTTGTGTCTCTTTTCACTTACGTTTTTGCCAGAATGCTCCATCTACCACCACCATCCTTCACTGTTAGTCTTTTATACATTCTTTACTCCAAATGTTATCTCCTTGGTGATGCTTTTCTCAATTTTACCCCCTGCTAGAGTTGGTGGCTTTTTCCTCAGCATCTGTAGCACATTCTACATGCTTTTACTGTAGGTACTATTATTAATTCATCCTGTAATTACAATGGAATATCATCAGATGGGCATTTAACTTACACAAATTCATCTATATCTATTTGCCAATGAGAAGAAGAACTTAAAAGGTGGGGCAAAAGTGTATACTTTAGGTTATGGATACACTTGAGTCTGAAACAGGCTATACATACCTAAAGAAAGAGAGTTGAGAATTATATTGAGGATTTTCTCTTTTCCATTTTTGGAAAAGAAGAGAAATGTGGCATTTATGCTGCTGGGCAGGTAGATGATGATGGCTTCCTAAAAATAGGGTAGGAATAAATATTGTACTGAGAACAATTCAGAAACATTGATTAGAAGAGTCATAGAAAGAGATAAAAATTATCTACCTAAGATGAAAATGATTATAAGATATAGGGAGAGCTATGTCTTGGACATTGGAGTCCCTGACCCCTCGTCCCCCTAACTCCCCCAGGTCTTTGGCTTCAGACCAGATTACACATGCTTTCTAGGTTCTCTTGTTTGCAGATGGTAGATCAAGGGACTTTTGGGTTTCTGTAAGTGCCATAGTTAAATTTTATAATAAATATCCTCTTATATAGATCTGTGTATATCTCATTGGTTCTTTTCCTGGAGAACTCTAATACTCACAGTTTGCTTAACTGAACATGTTCTCTAAATTGGGCAGATGACTATTGGAAATCCTCTCTTAGCGGTGATTATCCTTGCTTAAAGAACCTCTTGCTTATTTCATCAAAGAAGAGTTGCCTAAAATGTGCCTTTTCTTTATTTTCTCTCCAGCAGAATTTTTCTATTTTACAGCTCTTTTTTAAAAAAAACACAACAACTAAAATTTGTTTCCCTTTTAAAAATTTTCCTCCCCACCTGTTTTCAGAGCTCTGGCTTGCTGACTAGAATGAATGGTGACATTGCTTCTGCTCATCCTATTCCATCTTTAGAAACAGCCACATGATGTGGTTCTCTAGTCTTCCTTGGGATAATCTCTATGATCCGGCTTTCTCTTCTAACCTCTAATGGTCTTGGTGGCCATCCTGGGGACCAAGGATGGCAGCCTCTGGTTCTGTTCTAGATCGGCATTAATGATGTGGGATGGTTTACAGACTCTAATGGATACTGTAGCTACAGTATTACAGAAATTGCTTTAAAAGTCTATCACACTATAGCATTTCTAATAGAATTTTCTCATTTCTCTTCCTATCTATGTGTACAAATCTTTTATTTCTATTAAAATACAGCTTATTTCAATTTATGTGCACAACTTATTTTATACCTGCAAACATAATGAATATCATTTCTCATGTAATATGTAGTCCAGGAGCAGCAAACTCAATTACTGTGAGGGTCAGTCAGGTAACAAAAAGTGTGTGACGGTGCCAGATACAAGAAAATAGTGATGTTGGGACTCGGGAAAGAGGAGTACATGCTTTGCCTAAAGGCACTAAAACTTGACTTAACAAAAATGCTTTTCTGGCGAAAATCAATTTAAAAATTTTCTGCAGGTGTGCTTTAGTCCCTGATTTAAATCACTGACAAAAACATTAATAACGTGGAGGCTCTATTGATAATTTAGCTCACTTATTTAATATTTAACAAGTATTTATTGGATGCTGCAGAGTACCGGGTGTTTATTTAGAATGCTATGCCTCTAAATACTAATACTAACACTAATAATAATACTAAGAATTTGTCTCTGATTTTCAGATTCCTTGTATCTTGTAAAACAGGCAGAAAAATAAATGCCTAATCATAGAACTGTGTAATCAATGCAATGAAGTGGTGGGGTTCCAGAGAGCTTGGGAACTTAGAAAAGGGGGTGGGTGACACTTGAGGACTCAGTGCTTAACAGGAGAGCTAACTTCTTGCTGTAATCTCAATAAATAAATTTATGGATTTGGGAATGTGGGAAAGAGAAGTTTGGGAAATATAGGCAGGAAGTAAGTTTTGAAAATCAGCATGTCAAACTGATTTTTTTTTCTCAAGAGATATACATGTTTAGAAACATTTGTTACATCCTTTAAGGTTGGTAAAATTTCAAAAAGGATTCCTAATGATGCTAGGGATAATTCATTATAGGTTTAGTTTTTTTAAGGATTTTTTTTAAGGAGTAGTTGTTTTATAATTATTCATAATTAAGGTTAAATACTGGTCTTTCTGGAATACCAGGAAATGCTAACTAGCGGGCTAAGCGAAGAAAATTGAAGTAATGCATCCTATATACTTTTTCTGAGTCTCATAACGCACATATACACACTAAATGTTTACCTGTTTTGTTCTTATAACTATTAATATTCTGTAAGCATTATTCTGTGGAGCAGCAGTTTATAAGGTTGTGATCTGCCGTATAACAATATGATTATTGAAAAATGAAAAGTTATGGTCATTCAGAAACATTTGGGGTATCCTGACCCTCACAATACTTTTAATTCTTTCTTCTTCTTCTGCTATTAGCAAAAACTTATTGAGCCAGTTCATTCTACCACTGAATTAACTTTTTATTGAAGTTTAGTTGAGTAGTTTATGAAATGATACAACCCCCCTCTGCTATAAAGCCAAATGAAAGGTATTTGCAAAGGTTACATAATAGTGTCACAATAACAATTAATTGTGTCCCAGGGTTACTAGAAGGCAGGTTCAGGTGATATCTTATTAGATGTTTAGTGTTCCAAAAAACAAAAAAAGAAAGATATTGTTTAGTATTGTTGAGTATCCATTCAATAAAGTGAAAATTCGGTCTCTGCCTATCAAATAAAAATGGCTTAAAGGGTAGGGAATTACTAAGAAAATAAACAAATAAAGCTAAGTGAAATTTTAAGAAGTATAATGAAAAAGGACTGCTTTGTTTTCAACTTTGTAAGCACTTTTCAGTCTCTTTGCCATGTTACTTGTGACAACACTGTATAGTGTGACTAGAAAGTACCAAGATAGACTCATTTACATCAAGGGAGCTAAAATGGAGCCAGGAGGCTGGAGAGAAGTTTGCCTTGTGCCTGTCCCACTCATGAACTTTTGAACTTTTAAAACCAACCATGAAACCACATCTTGGACTTTACTTCCTTCTTACCATGGCAACCAGATCATCTGCATTCTTCACTTTGAAAGGAGCCATTCCATTTCACCAGCCAGAAGCCTTCATTTTCCCAGAGGAATGAGAACAGTACTTGTAGATTTTGCCTTCTTGGTTTGCGGGCTGAACCTAACTAACCAATCCCTGCTAACCTAGCCAGAGTCCTTCATTTGCATGCAGGACCTAAATGAAAACTGCACTTGTGGTTTTTGCCTTTATAAAACCTTGCCTTTCTTTGAGCACAATTTACCATTACTACCTGAATCTGTGACTCCCAGATTGCAATGCTTTGCTCATATAAATGCTTTCTGTTCTTTATTACAGCATAAACCTCTTTTTTTTTTTTTGGTTAACAATAGATGAGTGGGGTTGCAAGTTAACCTGTAAAGAGTCTGTTTTCAATAAGCACAACATCTAAATCACAAGACACACGATTACTCTTGTTGTTCTTAAAGTTCTGTAGAGAAAAGCAAGCAGACTCTCTCTAGAGATCTTTTTCTTTTGCAAAGGAGTTGCTGATCTGCTCTGGAGTGGTAGACAGCAAATGAGTCTGTGTAAGACTCATGTATGAACAGCCAAGCTGGAGAAGAATCAGAGCAAAAGAAACCAAAACTCACATGTGTGTGAAAGTTGCACTCAGCTTTGTTTGAATATCAAAAACTGAAATAAAAAACTAAAGACCCATTGAAAGAGAACTGGTTAAATGTATTAATGCACACACATGAAATAAACCACTAAGCTACACTACTCATTAAAATGAATGAGGCAGATCTTTATGTAGTGAGGAAAAATATTGTATTTATTAGGAAAAAGGAGAAAGAAAAAGAAAGAAAAAACAAGATACACAACATGGTGTCAAATAGGTTCCTCATTTTTGTCTTTAAAAAGATATAGAAGGCCTGGAAATTTCTGAAAAGATACATAAGAAATGATGATAGTTATCTATGAGAGGTGAGACATGTCTGGGTTAGGAACAAAACTCACTTTTTAGTGTATAAACCTTTCGTGTATGTGGGGGGGTGTATTCTGTGAAGTTATTATTTTGTTGAAAAATAAAAGAGCCAACTAGACCATGAGAAAGTCAATTTGGTGTTGAGCTGGGCATCAGGAAGAGGTTTCCTTCTGGGTTTACTGGATGTTCATTCCCATAAATGTAAGCATTCTTAGGAGAGGCCATTGGGAGCAGTAGAGAATGAATGGACTGTGGAATCAAGTGGATTACGAGAAAAACATGTTTTAATCTTGACTTTTATAAGCAGTAATTAATGTAGCTGAGCTTTGGTTTCCTTATCTGTAAAATGGAAATAACAGTTTTTGCATTCTGGATTATTATGAAGCAAGTGTCTAGCATGATGCATTGATGTTATGGTTCTATGTAATGCATTGCCATCTTGCTTTTAACTATTTTACATTTTATTTATTATATGGATTGCATGCAATATGCCACTTTTTTCTTCTTGTCTGGATATCTGAATGTTAGAGTAGTGTTGAGGAAAGGAAATTTTTATCCTACCCCTCTTGGTTCTTTTGGCTGGTCTAGTAATCAAATCAACATTAGACAGATTAACAGGAGAAAAACAAACAAATTTAATTTTGTATGGAGGCCTCAGAGACATGGGACTAAGAAGTGACTGAAGCAGTATGTTTATATACCTTTATACACAAAGAATTATTTGTGAAGATTTGACAAAGCAAAGGGATTTGGTCTTGGAGTATCAAATTAATAAGTAACAAAGTTTGTTCATACAGTTTCTTCTGCCCCAAATTCCGTATCTCAGTGAAAAGGGTGTCCTCCCTCTTCCTGGCATGGGGAGAATACCTTCACATGGGAGATTTGTTTCCTGCTTGCAAAGGAACAAAGAAAGGCGAGTGTTCTCTTGCAGTGGCTGTTTTACAAGTAATTTTAATTCAAAATAAAGAATATGTCAAAGTGGCAGATTTTGGGTCAGCCTGCCCTGAATCCCATCGGTAGTTTCTAGTACAGTTGACCCTTGAACAACATGGGGGTTAGGGACACCGACCTCCCGTGCAGTTGGGAGTGGTTCCAGGACCTGCTGAGGGTACCAAAATCCACAGACGCTCAAGTTCCCCATATAAAATGGCACAGATCAATGCATACTCAGCCCTCTGCTTCTGCAGACTCGTAACCATGGATTGAAACCAGTTGCAGGAATTCATTGAAAAAAATCCATGTATAAGTGGATCCACACAGTTCAAACCATATTGTTCAAGGGCCAACTGTAAAAGATAAACTCTTAATATATAATAATTTCTCTAGATTTTTCTCCAAGGGAAGAATAAATCTATTATTTTTGCTATATTTTCTCCCCGTATTATGCCTCTGTGCTTCAAAAATGTCTTTTGATAGCTAATCGTTCAAATTATGACTCCTAGGACAATTCTTCTTTCCTTCTTTTCCTCTTCACTCCTTCCCTCTCTTCCTTCCTTCTTTTATTTTTCCTGAACTTTGCATTGGTATAAATACTATCTAGAAACCCATTTTCATTTGAGATTTCTCCCCTGAGAAACTCTTTATGGTTTTTTTCCTCCAGGTTTCTTGTTTCCATGATTTCTAGTTTCATACCTTTGTAGTTAGAAAATATACTTGATAGGATTTAAATCTTCTTGAATGTATTGAGACTTATGATCTCCTACGTGATTTATACGGGAGAAAGTTCTATGCTCCATGCACTTGAAAATAAAGTATATTCTGCAGTTTTTGGATGAAATGTTCTGGAAATATCTATTAAATCCATTTGGTTTACTCTGTCATTCAAGGCCAATGTTTCCTTATTGATTTTTTTTCCTGGACGATCTATCCATTGATGTAAGAGGGGTATTAAAGTCCCCTACTATTATTGTATGACTGCCAATTTTTCCCTTTATGTCTTTTAATATTTGCTTAATATATTTAGGTGCTCCTTCAATGAGTGTGTAAATATTTATGACTGTTATATTCTCTTCTTGGATTGATGCCCTTATCATTATGTGATCCCTTTGTTTGTCTTTTTGCAGTCTTTGTTTTAAAGTCTATTGTGTCTGATATGAATATTGCTACCTCAGCTTTCTTTTTGTTTCTATTTACATGGAGTATCTTTTTCCATCCCTTCACTTCAGTCTTTGTGTGTCTTTTCATCAGCCACTTCATCTATTTTGATTGAAGCATTTAGTCCATTTATATTTAAAGTTTATTGATAGGTATGTACTTATTGCAATTTTTAAAATTGTTATTTGGTTGTTTTTGGAGTTCTTCTGTGCTTTCTTCTTCTCTTGGTTTCTTCCCTATGGTTTGCTGGTTTTCTTTAGTGTTACGGTTGGGTTTATTTCTCTCTGTTTTTTGTGTACCTTTTGTAGGTTTTTGGTTTGTGGTTACCATAGATTCATATGTATTGACATATATGCATGTCAGTCTGCTTTAAGCTAATAGGTATTTAGGTTTGAGCACATTTTTAAAAATGCTGTTTTTACTCCCCCCTCCACACTTTATGTTTTTGATGTCATATTTTAGAATTTTTTGTCCTGTGTACCCCTTAACTAATTATTGTATTTATACATGATTTTGCTACTTTTGTCTTTTAACCTTCATACTAGCTTTGTAAGTGGCTAATCCACTGCCTTTACTGTATAGTTGCTTTTATCTGTGAAATGGTTTTCTTTCATATGTATTTTATTTCTGGCTATGACCTTTTTTTTTTCTGCTTAAAGAAGACCCTTTAATATTTCTTGTAATCCTAGTTTAGTGGTGATGAATTCTTTGTCTGCAAAATTTTTTTCTTTCTCCTTCAATTCTGAATAGTAACCTTGCCAGGTAGGATATCCTATGTTGTAGGGTTTTTTTTTTGTTTTGTTTTGTTTTTCTTTTCCCAGCGTTTTAAATATATACTGTCACTTCCTTCTTGCCTGCAAAGTTTCTGCTGAGAAATCAGCTGATAGCCTAATGGGGTTTCCTTGTATGCAAATAGTTGTTTTCTTTTTGCTGCCTTCAAGATTCTGTCTTTATCTCTTACCATTTTAATTACAATATATCTTCATGTGGGTCACTTTGTATTTATTTTGTTTGGAACTCTCTGTGTTTCCTTTCCCAGGTTAGGGAAGTTTTCAGCAATTATTTCCTCAAATAAGTATCTGCCCCTTTCTCTCTCTCTTCTCCTTCTTGAATTTCTATAATGCAATATTAGTGTACTTTATGTTATCCCAGAGGTCACTTAAAGTATCCTTGTTTTTAAATTTTTTTTTTTCTTTTTGCTGTCTGATTTCGATTATTCTGCCTTTCAGGTCATTGATCATTCTTCTGTAGTATCTAATCTGTTGTTGATTCCCTCTAGTGTATTTTTCATTTTAATTATTGTATTCTTCCACTCTGATTGGTTCTTTATTACATTTCCTAATTATTTGTTGAAATTCTCACTGAATTCTTCTATTCACTCAAGTTTGATGAGCATCCTTATGACCATTACTTTGAATTCTTTATCAGGCAAATTACTTATCTCTATTTCACAAGGGTTTTTGTTTTGTTTTCTTTGTTTGTTTTTTCTTGTTCTCTCATTTCAAACATATTCCATTGTCTTCTCATTTTGTATGACCTTATGTGTTTGTTTCTGTGAATTAGATGAAACAGCTGTCTCTCCCAATCTTGAATGAGTGACCTTGTGTAGGAGCCATGTTTGTGTAGACTGTGTGTGCCTTGTGGTTTTGGCAGGATGGTTGGAGCTGAAGTGGGTGCATGTGGCACCTGAGGTTCACTGGTATGCCAGCTGGCCCAGGGCATGCAGCTCTGGGGATCTCGGGGGATCCAGCTGGCTGGGGCTGCAGTGGGTGCTGGCTAAAGTGGCCTGGAGCTCTCTGTGGGGGTTTGCAGTGCAGCTGGAATACTTAGACTGAGCTCCCACTTGCATTACCTAGGTAAAGGAGGAACATAAACACTGGTGCTCACCAGTACTTCCAATCCCAGAAAGTTTCCACAGATCCTGGAGAGTTCTAGCAGTTCCCCCACCTGTTTGGCAGGTGCCTTGGGATAGATAAATATATATATATATATATATATATATATATATATATATATATATATATATATATATTTTTTTTTTTTTTTACCATATATTCTAGGTTCCCTTGAAATCATTGTTTTATTGCTGTGCCTCAGAACAGGTGAGTCTGCCTGTGTGGGCCCCTTAATGATATCCCTTTCTACTGCAGGTCACCCCATTGGGTAGGCTCCCTGCAGTTATTGTGTCTCCATCTCTCTTACCCTTCTCTATGTGGTACTTCCCTTGTTTGTTATGCAAAAGCTGTTCAGTCAGCCCTCAGTTGTTTTTTTTAGGAGGAATTGCTCTATATGTAGGTGTGTATATTCTGTGTGTCTGTGGAAGGGGTCAGTTCAGGGTCTTCCTACACTGCTGTGTTGGACCTGAGCACATCCACATTGATAAACTGTGAAAATAATCTATTCCTGAGATGTATTTTTATAACTTTTTACATTCTAGAAAAACCATCCCCAGTGCCTTGGGAAACCACACTTCCCCAAAACTCACTCATGGATTCTCTCTTTCTTTTTATATGTGCTTCCATCTCACAACTTGAAAAATGAGTTTATCAATGTAAGCATTTTACTATGATCTTATAACATAGGATACATATAATGGTTAGCTTTATATGTCAACTTGGCTTGGCTATGGTAACCATTTATTCATTCAAACACTAATCTAGGTGTTGCTGTGAAGGTATTTTGTAGATGTAGTTAATATCTACAATAAGTTGACTTTAAGTAAAGGAAATTATCCTTGATAATGTGCATGGGTCTCATCCAATCAGTTGAAAGGCATTAAGAACAAAACTGTGGTTTCTCTGAGGAAAAATTTCTGTCTGTGGACTATAGTCTTAGCTCCTGCCTGAGAGTTTCCAGCCTACTGGCATGTGTTACAGACCCCAGACCCCAGGCTTGCCCAGCCAGGTCTCACAATTGTAGATGTTAATTCTTTGACATAAATGTCTTAGTGTGTGTGTGTGTGTGTGTGTGTGTGTGTGTGTGTGTGCACGTGGAGTTCTGTTTCTCTGGTGGAAACTTATTTAATACATATTTTGGTGCTGAGAATGGAGTCTGCTGTAACAAATATATAAAAATGTGGAAGTGGTTTTAGAATTAAATACTGAAGAATTCTGAGGTGTGCAATGGAAAAAATCCAGATTTTCTCAAAGAGACTGTTGATAGAAATATGAATGTTAAAAATATTTTTGGTGAAATCTCAGAAGGAAATGAGGAAGTGTTATTGGAAACTGGAGGAAAGGTGATCCTTGTTATAAAGTGGCAGAAAACTGGCTGAATTATGATCTACTGTTCGGTGGACAATAGAACTTATAATCTATGAACTTGGATATTTAGCTGAGGAGATTTCCAAGCAAACTTTTGAAGGTACAGCTTACAGTACAATTCAAGAGGAAAGAGTTAAATTGAGGAAGGGACTCTTAAGCAAAAAGCAACAAGCACTTGATTTTGAAGGCTCTTGCTTTATGCACATCCCAAAGGATGCTAAAGTTAGGATGTTCACTGTTAGAAAGCATGTCCTGGACACAGGGCGAAGAGGGTGGCTGGACAGCCTTTTTCTGAAGAGATTAGGTATGTGACTCATGGAGCCAATCAGCCATTTTAGCAGAAGCCAGGAATAGAAATGGAGTTATCCAGGAAGGTTCTGTTGAAAACCTTCTTGTTCATTGTGTAGGTCCCCATGAATTACACCGGAGACCGACAAGATATTTGTACCAGCACAAATGGTACCAGCTTGGACTGAAAGGGATGAAGGTTGGATAAAACGAAAGAATGTTGGACTCCCAAAGTCCTATAAACAGGAGACGGGCTGATAAAGTTACTTGGATGCAAATATATACTGCTATCAAAGAAAAAGGAAAAATGACTCCAAGGGCAGTGCTGCAGTGGACAGAGGGGTTGACAGAATCTCTACAGACACAGAGGCAGGGGCTGATGGAATGTCTATGGGTCCAGAGGGCTGAGCTTTGAGCTACAGTGGATTTTCTCAGGCCTTGAGACCGAATGGGATTTTCTCTGTTGGGTTTCAAACTTGCTTGGGGTCAGTGATCATTTTATAGTTTCATTTTCTCCCTTTTGGAATGGGAATGTCTATCCTATGTGTATCTTACTATTATATTTTGGAAGACAATAAGTTGTTTTCTAGTTTTACTGATCCACAGATGGAGGAAAATTTTGGCCTAGGGTAGGTCATATAGAGAGTCTCACCCATTTCTGATTTAGATAATTTAGAGGTGAGATTTGGAACTTTTTTCAGCTGATGATCTGTAGATGAGAGTTTGGATTATGAGTTGGTGCTGTAATGGGTAAGACTTTGGTGGATGCTGGGAATGGAGTTGATGTATTGCGTATGGGACTGACATGAATTTTAGGGGGGCAGGGGGCAGACTACAGTGGTTGAATCGTGTTCTTCAAAGAGATATGTCTATGTCCTAACCCCTGGTATCTCTGAGTAGGATTTTATTTGGAAATAGGGTCTTTGCAGATAAAATTAAATTAAGGAGCTTAGGATGAGATTTTTATGGATTTAGAGTGAGTCCTACATCCAATGAGTAGTCCTGATAAGAGAAATTAGAAGAAGATTTGAGACATGCAGAGACACACAGGAGAACACAGAGGGGATGTGAAGACGGATGCAGAGATTGGAGTAATGTATCTACAAGCTAAGGAATGTCGAGGACGCTGACAGTTCCCAAAGCTAGGAGACAGATATGAAACAGATTGTCCCTCAGAGCCTCCAGAAGGAGCCAACCAGCTAACACCTTGATTTCTAACTGCTGGCCTCCAAACTTATAAGAGAATAAATTTCTGTTGTTTTAAACCAGTTTGTTGTATTTATTATACAACCCTAGAAAATTAATACAGTGTATATTTCAAAAAGATAAAATAGTCATGTTTTACTCCCAAGGTGTATACTATTATATTATATTATATTATTGGGTTGACATTTCAAGTAGGTTGGCATGGAATTAAACTATTGCCTTATTTTAGCAGGACCTCTATACTTTTCATATTAGAAGAAATATAAGATATTAAAGAGTTGTGAATGGGCCGATAATCAGAGGTACTGTAAAACCAAGTCAAATGCCTCAGTGATCCTTTTGTTTATGAACCACCAATTCTTCCTCTGATAGAGTAACACTATGCTTTAAACGTGTCTTTTTCTAAAGTGGGTTTTGTCATTTGAACTAAAAAATAATTCTGTTGTGTTTAATCTCTCCTTTAATACACACAAATTACGCTGTAATACTTTGTAATGTTTACAATTATTACAAAATTTCCTCAAGAGTTTCTGAAAGTGTTTCTTTTACCAAAGGGCATTTACTTGCCAAAAATATTTGGGATGTTATAGAATCACAAAAGTTTGCAGCTGAAAACACCCTCAGAGATGATGTATCCACTGATCCCCAACATTTTCACCATTGGAACAAACCTCAAGGATGATTATGTTCATACTTCAGAAACTATACTCAGCAGCGTACTCTGAATTGAGAAATGCCAAAGTGTGTTTTTGCAGGGAAGTAAAACATATAGCACTACAGACTTAAAAAAAAAAAACACCCAACTATTTTTATCTTTTTCCTTTTAAAAACATACCCATAGATAAAATCACTAAGAAATTTTCAATGACTAAAAGTATAATTTATGAGAATTATAATAATTCATAATCACCAAACTATGACTATTAAGGGTACATAGAGACTACTGCATGAGCTAAAGTAGCCTGTGTGTTATGAGCAATTCCATCTTTGTTCTCTGAAGCTTTACTTCATTTACTCCACCTTAAAAGCAAATGGATGTGCCAGTTACTGATTTTGATGTTATAGTAGGATAGTTCTAAGTAGTTTTGTTGTTAGCATTTTTGCTGTAAACATTTGCTGCAAGCATTTTTGTAACACAGCTAATTGACTATAAGTCAATTTTTCTATAAAAGATAAAATAATGAAAAATAAAAGAGGGACATTAAAAAGGACATATTAACCTGAAAAATTAAAATTAACAACGTTTAAAAGACTTTATTGTGATAAATGAAAATACATTGTCTTTGAAGTCTTTTGTTCTTTTATTTTTTTGCATGTTGATTCATCTCATTCAGCATTGCACTTTTTCTTTTTCTCTACAGTTTCTTCCTTCATTAAGAGAGGTATCAGTTTCAAACTAAAGAATTGATAATTAATGCTCTTATGGACTGTTATGAATTAGCAGTTGCCTCTTTTTTTAATATTTGCTACAGCTTGGTAGATTTTTTGTTTTGACTGGCAAGAGGGATCCCTGTGTTTACCAAAGGATATTCACACTGATAAATTGTCTTTTCTAGTACAGTATGCAATCTGGCTTTACACATAGCTTTGTAAAATGCAGTTGTTATCATCATTGTTTTAAGACCACCACATCTACTCATTACTGTATAGACCATTTTGAGGGGTAAAATTTATATAATATACAAATGGCAGTATTATGAGAATTTCATCAATGGAGAAATGGAACCAACCTGACAACTAGATGAAATACATTAAGTCTGCCAAATGTAAACCGAACTGTCAACCAGCTATTTTATCTTTTATGGCAAAATTGATTTATGACAATATTAGCAGCAAAGATATTTACTATGAAGATGCTTACTGTGAAAATACTGGACATGAATGGGGATTACCTTGGAGAAACTCTACATTTTAAAAAGAAAATTACCTGTAAATCTTGG